>NC_140584.1:1183432480-1184760251 GCF_964204655.1 Triturus cristatus | reverse complement strand
CTCTTTCGTCCTGCAGAGCAGGAGCCGCCGGCACCAGACCTCTCTTTCGTGCTGCAGAGCAGGAGCCGCAGGCACTAGACCTCTTTTTCATGTTGCAGAGCAGAAGCTGCAGGCACCAGACCTCTCTTCCATGCTGCAGAGCAGGAGCCGCAGGCACCAGACCTCTCTTCCATGCTGCAGAGCAGGAGCTGTGCTGCAAGAGCATGAGCCGCATGCACCAGACCTCTCTTTCGTGCTGCAGAGCAGGAGTTGCATGCACCAGACACCTCTTACATGCTGCAGAGTAGGAGCCGCATGCAGCAGGCCTCTCTTTCGGCCTGCAGAGCAGGAGCCGCATGCACCAGACCTCTCTTTTGTGCCGCAGAGCAGGAGCTGCATGCACCAGACATCTCTTTCGTCCTGCAGAGCAGGAGCCGCATGCACCAGACCTCTCTTTTGTGCCGCAGAGCAGGAGCTGCATGCACCAGACATCTCTTTCGTCCTGCAGAGCAGGAGCCGCATGCACCAGACCTCTCTTTTGTGCCGCAGAGCAGGAGCTGCATGCACCAGACCTCTCTTTCGTGCTGCAGAGCAGGAGCTGCATGCAGCAGACCTCTCTTTCGTGCTGCAGAGCAGGAGCTGCATGCTGCAGACCTCTCTTCCATGCTGCAGAGCAGGAGCTGCAGGCACCAGGCCTCTCTTTCATGCTGCAGAGCAGGAGCTGCATGCAGCAGACCTCTCTTTCATACTGAGGAACAGTAGCTGCATGCACCAGACCTCTCGTGCTGATGAGCAGGAGCTGCATGCACCAGACCTCTCTTTCATACTGAGGAGCAGGAGCTGCATGCAGCAGGCCTCTCTTTCGTGCTGCAGAGCAGGAGTGGCATTCACCAGACCTCTCTTTCGTGCTGCAGATCAAAAGCTGCATGCACCAGACCTCTCTTTCGTTCTGCAGAGCAGGAGCTGCATGCAGCAGACCTCTCTTTCGTGCTGCAGAGCAGGAGCTGCATGCTGCAGACCTCTCTTCCATGCTGCAGAGCAGGAGCTGCAGGCACCAGGCCTCTCTTTCATGCTGCAGAGCAGGAGCTGCATGCAGCAGACCTCTCTTTCATACTGAGGAACAGGAGCTGCATGCACCAGACCTCTCTTTCGTGCTGATGAGCAGGAGCTGCATGCACCAGACCTCTCTTTCATACTGAGGAGCAGGAGCTGCATGCAGCAGGCCTCTCTTTCGTGCTGCAGAGCAGGAGTGGCATGCACCAGACCTCTCTTTCGTGCTGCAGATCAAAAACTGCAGTCACCAGACCTCTCTTCCGTGCTGCAAGAGCAGGAGCTGCATGCACCAGACCTCTCTTTCATGCTGCAGAGCAGGAGCTGCAGGCACCAGACCTCTCTTTCGTGCTGCAGAGCAGGAGCTCCATGCAACAGACCTCTCTTTCGTGCTGCAGAGCAGGAGTGGCATGCACCAGACCTCTCTTTCGTGCTGCAGAGCAGGAGCTGCATGCAACAGACACCTCTTACATGCTGCAGAGTAGGAGCCGCATGCAGCAGGCCTCTCTTTCGTCCTGCAGAGCAGGAGCCGCATGCACCAGACATCTCTTTCGTCTTGCAGAGCAGGAGCCGCATGCACCAGACCTCTCTTTTGTGCCGCAGAGCAGGAGCTGCATGCACCAGACCTCTCTTTCGTGCTGCAGAGCAGGAGCTGCATGCAGCAGACCTCTCTTTCGTGCTGCAGAGCAGGAGCTGCATGCTGCAGACCTCTCTTCCATGCTGCAGAGCAGGAGCTGCAGGCACCAGGCCTCTCTTTCATGCTGCAGAGCAGGAGCTGCATGCAGCAGACCTCTCTTTCATACTGAGGAGCAGGAGCTGCATGCACCAGACCTCTCTTTCGTGCTGATGAGCAGGAGCTGCATGCACCAGACCTCTCTTTCATACTGAGGAGCAGGAGCTGCATGCAGCAGGCCTCTCTTTCGTGCTGCAGAGCAGGAGTGGCATGCACCAGACCTCTCTTTCGTGCTGCAGATCAAAAGCCGTAGGCACCAGACCTCTCTTTCGTTCTGCAAGAGCAGGAGCTGCATGCACCAGACCTCTCTTTCATGCTGCAGAGCAGGAGCTGCAGGCACCAGACCTCTCTTTCGTGCTGCAGAGCAGGAGCTCCATGCAACAGACCTCTCTTTCATGCTGCAGAGCAGGAGTGGCATGCACCAGACCTCACTTTCGTGCTGCAGAGCAGGAGCTGCATGCAGCAGACCTCTCTTTCGTGCTGCAGAGCAGGAGCTGCATGCAGCAGATCTCTCTTTCGTGCTGCAGAGCAGGAGCTGCATGCTGCAGGCCTCTCTTTCATGCTGCAGAGCAGGAGCTGCAGGGCACCAGGCCTCTCTTTCATGCTGCAGAGCAGGAGCTGCATGCAGCAGACCTCTCTTTCATACTCAGGAGCAGGAGCTGCATGCACCAGACCTCTCTTTCGTGCTGCAGAGCAGGAGCTGCAGGCACCAGACCTCTCTTTCGTGCTGCAGAGCAGGAGCTGCAGGCACCAGATATCTCTTTCGTGCTGCAGGAGACGCATGCACCAGACCTCTCTTTCTTGCTGCAGAGCAGGAGCTGCAGGCACCAGACCTCTCTTTCATGCTGCAGAGCAGGAGCCGCAGGCCTCAGACCTCTATATCGTGCTGCAGAGCACCCGCCGCAGGCACCAGACCTCTCTTTCGTGCTGCAGAGGAGGAGTCGCATGCACCAGACCTCTCTTTCGTGCTGCAGAGCAGGAGCCGCATGCACCAGACCTCTCTTTTGTGCTGCAGGCCAGGAGCCGCAGGCACTAGACCTCTTTTTCATGCTGCAGAGCAGAAGCTGCAGGCACCAGACCTCTCTTCCATGCTGCAGAGCAGGAGCTGTGCTGCAAGAGCAGGAGCCGCATGCACCAGACCTCTCTTTTGTGCTGCAGAGCAGGAGCTGCATGCACCAGACACCTCTTTCGTGCTGCAGAGTAGGAGCCGCATGCAGCAGGCCTCCCGTTCGTGCCGCAGAGCAGGAGCTGCATTCACCAGACCTCTCTTTCGTGCTGCAGAGCTGGAGCCGCATGCACCAGACCTCTCTTTCGTCCTGCAGAGCAGGAGCCGCATGCACCAGACCTCTCATTTGTGCTGCAGAGCAGGAGACAGAACTCTCTTTCGTGCTGCAGAGCAGGAGCCGCATGCAGCAGGCCTCTCTTTCATGCTGTGGAGCAGGAGCCGCAGGCACCAGACCTCTCTTCCATGCTGCAGAGCAGGAGCCGCAGGCACCAGACCTCTCTTCCATGCTGCAGAGCAGGAGCTGTGCTACAAGAGCAGGAGCCGCATTCACCAGACCTCTCTTTCGTGCTGCAGAGCAGGAGCTGCATACACCAGACACCTCTTTCGTGCTACAGAGTAGGAGCCGCATGCACCAGACCTCTCTTTCGTGCTGCAGAGCAGGAGCCGCAGGCACCAGACCTCTCTTTCGTGCTGCAAAGCAGGAGCCGCAGGCACTAGACCTCTTTTTCATGCTGCAGAGCAGGAGCTGCAGGCACCAGACCTCTCTTTCGTGCTGCAGAGCAGGAGCCGCAGGCACTAGACCTCTTTTTCATGTTGCAGAGCAGAAGCTGCAGGCACCAGACCTCTCTTCCATGCTGCAGAGCAGGAGCCGCAGGCACCAGACCTCTCTTCCATGCTGCAGAGCAGGAGCTGTGCTGCAAGAGCAGGAGCCGCATGCACCAGGCCTCTCTTTCGTGCTGCAGAGCAGGAGCTGCATGCACCAGACACCTCTTTTGTGCTGCAGAGTAGGAGCCGCATGCAGCAGGCCTCTCTTTCGTCCTGCAGAGCAGGAGCCGCATGCACCAGACCTCTCTTTCGTGCTGCAGAGCAGGAGCGGCATGCACCAGACCTCTCTTTCGTGCTGCAGAGCAGGAGCTGCATGCAGCAGACCTCTCTTTCGTGCTGCAGAGCAGGAGCTGCATGCTGCAGGCCTCTCTTTCATGCTGCAGCAGGCACCATGTCTCTCTTTCATGCTGCAGAGCAGGAGCTGCATGCAGCAGACCTCTCTTTCATACTGAGGAGCAGGAGCTGCATGCACCAGACCTCTCTTTCGTGCTGATGAGCAGGAGCTGCATGCACCAGACCTCTCTTTCTCTTTCGTGCTGCAGAGCAGGAGCTGCATGCACCAGACCTCTCTTTCATACGGAGGACCAGGAGCTGCATGCACCAGACCTCTCTTTCGTGCTGATGAGCAGGAGCTGCATGCACCAGACCTCTCTTTCTATTTCGTGCTGCAGAGCAGGAGCTGCATGCACCAGACCTCTCTTTCATACTGAGGAGCAGGAGCTGCATGCAGCAGGCCTCTCTTTCGTGCTGCAGAGCAGGAGTGGCATGCACCAGACCTCTCTTTCGTGCTGCAGAACAAAAGCCGCAGGCACCAGACCTCTCTTTCGTGCTGCAAGAGCAGGAGCTGCATGCACCAGACCTCTCTTTCATGCTGCAGAGCAGGAGCTGCAGGCACCAGGCCTCTCTTTCGTGCTGCAGAGCAGGAGCTCCATGCAACAGACCTCTCTTTCGTGCTGCAGAGCAGGAGCCGCATGCACCAAACCTCTCTTTCGTGCTGCAGAGCAGGAGCCTGATGCACCACACCTCTCTTTTGTGCTGCAGAGCAGGAGCTGCATGCACCAGACCTCTCTTTCATGCTGCAGAGCAGGAGCTGCATGCACCAGACCTCTCTTTCGTGCTGCAGAGCAGGAGCTGCAGGCACCAGACCTCTCTTTCGTGCTGCAGAGCAGGAGCTCCAGGCACCAGATATCTCTTTCGTGCCGCAGGAGACGCATGCACCAGACCTCTCTTTCTTGCTGCAAAGCAGGAGCTCCATGCAACAGACCTCTCTTTCCTGCTGCAGAGCAGGAGCCGCATGCACCAAACCTCTCTTTCGTGCTGCAGAGCAGGAGCCTGATGCACCAGACCTCTCTTTTGTGCTGCAGAGCAGGAGCTGCATGCACCAGACCTCTCTTTCATGCTGCAGAGCAGGAGCTGCATGCACCAGATTTATCTTTCGTGCTGCAGAGCAGGAGCTGCATGCACCAGACCTCTCTTCCATGCTGCAAGAGCAGGAGCCGCATGCACCAGACCTCTCTTTCATGCTGCAGAGCAAGAGCTGCATGCACCAGACCTCTCTTTCGTGCTGCAGAGCAGGAGCTGCATGCACCAGACCTCTCTTCCATGCTACAAGAGCAGGAGCCGCATGCAAAAGACCTCTCTTTCGTGCTGCAGAGCAGGAGCTGCATGCACCAGACCTCTCTTTCGTGCTGCAGAGCAGGAGCTGCATGCACCAGACCTCTCTTCCATGCTGCAAGAGCAGGAGCCGCATGCACCAGACCTCTCTTTCATGCTGCAGAGCAAGAGCTGCATGCACCAGACCTCTCTTTCGTGCTGCAGAGCAGGAGCTGCATGCACCAGACCTCTCTTCCATGCTGCAAGAGCAGGAGCCGCATGCAAAAGACCTCTCTTTCGTGCTGCAGAGCAGGAGCTGCATGCACCAGACCTCTCTTTCGTGCTGCAGAGCAGGAGCCGCACACACCAGACCTGTCTTTAGTGCTGCAGAGCAGGAGCCACATGCACCAGACCTCTCTTTCGTGCTGCAGAGCAGGAGCTGCAAGCACCAGACCTCTCTTTCGTGCTGCAGAGCAGGAGCCGCAAGCACTAGACCTCTCTTTCGTGCTGCAGAGCAGCAGCGTTATGCACCAGACCTCTCTTTCATGTTGCAGAGCAGGAGCTGCATGCAGCAGACCTTTCTTTCATACTGAGGAGCAGGAGCTGCATGCAGCAGGCCTCACTTTCATGCTGCAGAGCAGGAGCCGCATGCACCAGACCTCTCTTTCGTGCTGATGAGCAGGAGCTGCATGCACCAGACCTCCCTTTCATGCTGCAGAGCAGGAGCCGCAGGCACCAGACCCCTCTTTCGTGCTGCAGAGCAGGAGCCGCATGCACCAGACCTCTATTTTGTGCTGCAGAGCAGGAGCCGCCGGCACCAGACCTCTCTTTCATGCTGCAGAGCAGGAGCCGCAGGCACTAGACCTCTTTCTCATGTTTCAGAGCAGAAGCTGCAGGCACCAGACCTCTCTTCCATGCTGCAGAGCAGGAGCCGCAGGCACCAGACCTCTCTTCCATGCTGCAGAGCAGGAGCTGTGCTACAAGAGCAGGAGCCGCATTCACCAGACCTCTCTTTCGTGCTGCAGAGCAGAAGCTGCATGCACCAGACACCTCTTTCGTGCTACAGAGTAGGAGCCGCATGCAGCAGGCCTCTCTTTCGTCCTGCAGAGCAGGAGCCACATGCACCAGACCTCTCTTTCGTGCTGCAGAGCAGGAGTGGCATGCACCAGACCTCTCTTTTGTGCTGCAGAGCAGGAGCTGTATGCAGCAGGCCTCTATTTCGTGCTGCAGAGCAGGAGCTGCATGCCGCAGACCTCTCTTTCGTGCTGCAGACCAGGAGCCGCAGGCACTAGACCTCTCTTTCGTGCTGCAGAGCAGGAGCCGCAGGCACCACACCTCTCTTCCATGCTGCAGAGCAGGAGCTGTGCTGCAAGAGCATGAGACGCATGCACCAGACCTCTCTTTCGTGCTGCAGAGCAGGAGCTGCATGCACCAGACACCTCTTACATGCTGCAGAGTAGGAGCCGCATGCAGCAGGCCTCTCTTTCGTCCTGCAGAGCAGAAGCCGCATGCACCAGACCTCTCTTTTGTGCCGCAGAGCAGGAGCTGCATGCACCAGACATCTCTTTCGTCCTGCAGAGCAGGAGCCGCCGGCACCAGACCTCTCTTTCGTGCTGCAGAGCAGGAGCCGCAGGCACTAGACCTCTTTTTCATGTTGCAGAGCAGAAGCTGCAGGCACCAGACCTCTCTTCCATGCTGCAGAGCAGGAGCCGCAGGCACCAGACCTCTCTTCCATGCTGCAGAGCAGGAGCTGTGCTACAAGAGCAGGAGCCGCATTCACCAGACCTCTCTTTCGTGCTGCAGAGCAGGAGCTGCATGCACCAGACACCTCTTTTGTGCTACAGAGTAGGAGCCGCATGCAGCAGGCCTCTCTTTCGTCCTGCAGAGCAGGAGCCGCATGCACCAGACCTCTCTTTCGTGCTGCAGAGCAGGAGTGGCATGCACCAGACCTTTCTTTTGTGCTGCAGAGCAGGAGCTGCATGCAGCAGGCCTCTCTTTCGTGCTGCAGAGCAGGAGCTACATGCAGCAGACCTCTCTTTCGTGCTGCAGAGCAGGAGCCGCAGGCACCAGACCTCTCTTCCATGCTGCAGAGCAGGAGCTGTGCTGCAAGAGCATGAGCCGCATGCACCAGACCTCTCTTTCGTGCTGCAGAGCAGGAGCTGCATGCACCAGACACCTCTTACATGCTGCAGAGTAGGAGCCGCATGCAGCTGGCCTGTCTTTTGTCCTGCAGAGCAGGAGCCGCATGCACCACACCTCTCTTTTGGGCCGCAGAGCAGGAGCTGCATGCACCAGACATCTCTTTCGTCCTGCAGAGCAGGAGCCGCCGGCACCAGACCTCTCTTTCGTGCTGCAGAGCAGGAGCCGCAGGCACTAGACCTCTTTTTCATGTTGCAGAGCAGAAGCTGCAGGCACCAGACCTCTCTTCCATGCTGCAGAGCAGGAGCCGCAGGCACCAGACCTCTCTTCCATGCTGCAGAGCAGGAGCTGTGCTGCAAGAGCATGAGCCGCATGCACCAGACCTCTCTTTCGTGCTGCAGAGCAGGAGTTGCATGCACCAGACACCTCTTACATGCTGCAGAGTAGGAGCCGCATGCAGCAGGCCTCTCTTTCGGCCTGCAGAGCAGGAGCCGCATGCACCAGACCTCTCTTTTGTGCCGCAGAGCAGGAGCTGCATGCACCAGACATCTCTTTTGTCCTGCAGAGCAGGAGCCGCATGCACCAGACCTCTCTTTTGTGCCGCAGAGCAGGAGCTGCATGCACCAGACATCTCTTTCGTCCTGCAGAGCAGGAGCCGCATGCACCAGACCTCTCTTTTGTGCCGCAGAGCAGGAGCTGCATGCACCAGACCTCTCTTTCGTGCTGCAGAGCAGGAGCTGCATGCAGCAGACCTCTCTTTCGTGCTGCAGAGCAGGAGCTGCATGCTGCAGACCTCTCTTCCATGCTGCAGAGCAGGAGCTGCAGGCACCAGGCCTCTCTTTCATGCTGCAGAGCAGGAGCTGCATGCAGCAGACCTCTCTTTCATACTGAGGAACAGTAGCTGCATGCACCAGACCTCTCGTGCTGATGAGCAGGAGCTGCATGCACCAGACCTCTCTTTCATACTGAGGAGCAGGAGCTGCATGCAGCAGGCCTCTCTTTCGTGCTGCAGAGCAGGAGTGGCATGCACCAGACCTCTCTTTCGTGCTGCAGATCAAAAGCTGCATGCACCAGACCTCTCTTTCGTTCTGCAGAGCAGGAGCTGCATGCAGCAGACCTCTCTTTCGTGCTGCAGAGCAGGAGCTGCATGCTGCAGACCTCTCTTCCATGCTGCAGAGCAGGAGCTGCAGGCACCAGGCCTCTCTTTCATGCTGCAGAGCAGGAGCTGCATGCAGCAGACCTCTCTTTCATACTGAGGAACAGGAGCTGCATGCACCAGACCTCTCTTTCGTGCTGATGAGCAGGAGCTGCATGCACCAGACCTCTCTTTCATACTGAGGAGCAGGAGCTGCATGCAGCAGGCCTCTCTTTCGTGCTGCAGAGCAGGAGTGGCATGCACCAGACCTCTCTTTCGTGCTGCAGATCAAAAACTGCAGTCACCAGACCTCTCTTCCGTGCTGCAAGAGCAGGAGCTGCATGCACCAGACCTCTCTTTCATGCTGCAGAGCAGGAGCTGCAGGCACCAGACCTCTCTTTCGTGCTGCAGAGCAGGAGCTCCATGCAACAGACCTCTCTTTCGTGCTGCAGAGCAGGAGTGGCATGCACCAGACCTCTCTTTCGTGCTGCAGAGCAGGAGCTGCATGCACCAGACACCTCTTACATGCTGCAGAGTAGGAGCCGCATGCAGCAGGCCTCTCTTTCGTCCTGCAGAGCAGGAGCCGCATGCACCAGACATCTCTTTCGTCTTGCAGAGCAGGAGCCGCATGCACCAGACCTCTCTTTTGTGCCGCAGAGCAGGAGCTGCATGCACCAGACCTCTCTTTCGTGCTGCAGAGCAGGAGCTGCATGCAGCAGACCTCTCTTTCGTGCTGCAGAGCAGGAGCTGCATGCTGCAGACCTCTCTTCCATGCTGCAGAGCAGGAGCTGCAGGCACCAGGCCTCTCTTTCATGCTGCAGAGCAGGAGCTGCATGCAGCAGACCTCTCTTTCATACTGAGGAGCAGGAGCTGCATGCACCAGACCTCTCTTTCGTGCTGATGAGCAGGAGCTGCATGCACCAGACCTCTCTTTCATACTGAGGAGCAGGAGCTGCATGCAGCAGGCCTCTCTTTCGTGCTGCAGAGCAGGAGTGGCATGCACCAGACCTCTCTTTCGTGCTGCAGATCAAAAGCCGTAGGCACCAGACCTCTCTTTCGTTCTGCAAGAGCAGGAGCTGCATGCACCAGACCTCTCTTTCATGCTGCAGAGCAGGAGCTGCAGGCACCAGACCTCTCTTTCGTGCTGCAGAGCAGGAGCTCCATGCAACAGACCTCTCTTTCATGCTGCAGAGCAGGAGTGGCATGCACCAGACCTCACTTTCGTGCTGCAGAGCAGGAGCTGCATGCAGCAGACCTCTCTTTCGTGCTGCAGAGCAGGAGCTGCATGCAGCAGATCTCTCTTTCATGCTGCAGAGCAGGAGCTGCATGCTGCAGGCCTCTCTTTCATGCTGCAGAGCAGGAGCTGCAGGGCACCAGGCCTCTCTTTCATGCTGCAGAGCAGGAGCTGCATGCAGCAGACCTCTCTTTCATACTCAGGAGCAGGAGCTGCATGCACCAGACCTCTCTTTCGTGCTGCAGAGCAGGAGCTGCAGGCACCAGACCTCTCTTTCGTGCTGCAGAGCAGGAGCTGCAGGCACCAGATATCTCTTTCGTGCTGCAGGAGACGCATGCACCAGACCTCTCTTTCTTGCTGCAGAGCAGGAGCTGCAGGCACCAGACCTCTCTTTCATGCTGCAGAGCAGGAGCCCCAGGCCTCAGACCTCTATATCGTGCTGCAGAGCACCCGCCGCAGGCACCAGACCTCTCTTTCGTGCTGCAGAGGAGGAGTCGCATGCACCAGACCTCTCTTTCGTGCTGCAGAGCAGGAGCCGCATGCACCAGACCTCTCTTTTGTGCTGCAGGCCAGGAGCCGCAGGCACTAGACCTCTTTTTCATGCTGCAGAGCAGAAGCTGCAGGCACCAGACCTCTCTTCCATGCTGCAGAGCAGGAGCTGTGCTGCAAGAGCAGGAGCCGCATGCACCAGACCTCTCTTTTGTGCTGCAGAGCAGGAGCTGCATGCACCAGACACCTCTTTCGTGCTGCAGAGTAGGAGCCGCATGCAGCAGGCCTCCCGTTCGTGCCGCAGAGCAGGAGCTGCATTCACCAGACCTCTCTTTTGTGCTGCAGAGCTGGAGCCGCATGCACCAGACCTCTCTTTCGTCCTGCAGAGCAGGAGCCGCATGCACCAGACCTCTCATTTGTGCTGCAGAGCAGGAGACAGAACTCTCTTTCGTGCTGCAGAGCAGGAGCCGCATGCAGCAGGCCTCTCTTTCATGCTGTGGAGCAGGAGCTGCATGCACCAGACCTCTCTTTCATGCAGCAGAGCAGGAGCTGCATGCAGCAGAGCTCTCTTTCGTGCTGCAGAGCTGCATGTGGCAGAGCTCTCTTTTGTGCTGCAGAGCAGGAGCTGCGTGCACCAGTCCTCTCTTTCATGCTGCAGAGCAGGAGCTGCAGGCACCAGACCTCTCTTCCATGTTGCAGAGCAGGAGCTGGCACCAGACAGCTCTTCCATGCTGCAAGAGCAGGAGTCGCATGCAAAAGACCTCTCCTTCATGCTGCAGAGCAGGAGCTGCATGCACCAGACCTCTCTTTCATGCTGCAGAGTGGGAGCCGCATGCACCAGGCCTCTCTTTCGTGCTGCAGAGCAGGAGCCGTATGCACCAGACTTCTCTTTCGTGCTGCAGAGCAATAGCTGCATGCACCAGACCACTCTTTCGTGCTCCAGAGCAGGAGCCGCATCAGACCTCTCTTTCGTGCTGCAGAGCAGGAGCCACATGTCCCAGACCTCTCTTTCGTGCTGCAGAGTAGAAGCCGCATGCACCAGAGCTCTCTTTCGTCCTGCAGAGCAGGAGCCGCATACACCAGAGCTCTCTTTTGTGCTGCAGAGCAGGAGCCAGAACTCTCTTTCGTGCTGCAGAGCAGGAGCCGCATGCAGCAGACCTCTCTTTCGTGCTGCAGAGCAGGAGCTGCAGGCACCAGACCTCTCTTTCGTGCTGCAGAGCAGGACCCGCATGCAGCAGACCTCTCTTTCATGCTGCAGAGCAGGAGCCGCCTGCAGCAGGCCTCTATTTAATGCTGCAGAGCAGGAGCCGCAGGCACCAGACCTCTCTTTCGTGCTGCAGAGCAGGAGCCGCATGCACCGGACCTCTCTTTCGTGCTGCACAGCAGAAGCTGCAGGCACCAGATCTCTCTTTCGTGCTGCAGAGTAGGAGCTGCATGCACCAGACCTCTCTTTCGTGCTGCAGAGCAGGAGCTGCATGCACCAGCCCTCTCTTTCGTGCTGCAGAGCAGGAGCTGCAGGCACCAGACCTCTATTTCGTGCTGCAAGAGCAGGAGCTGCATGCACCAGACCTCTCTTTCATGCTACAGAGTAGGAGCTGCATGCACCAGACCTCTTTCATACTGCAGAGCAGGAGCTGCAGGCACCAGACCTCTCTTTCGTGCTGCAGAGTAGGAGCTGCATGCACCATACCTCTCTTTCGTGCTGCAGAGCAGGAGCCGCATGCACCAGACCTCTCTTTCGTGCTGCAGAGCAGGAGCCTGATGCACCAGACCTCTCTTTTGTGCTGCAGAGCAGGAGCTGCATGCACCAGACCTCTCTTTCATGCTGCAGAGCAGGAGCTACATGCACCAGACCTCTCTTTCGTGCTGCAGAGCAGGAGCTGCAGGCACCAGACCTCTCTTTCGTGCTGCAGAGCAGGAGCTGCAGGCACCAGATATCTCTTTCATGCTGCAGGAGATGCATGCACCAGACCTCTCTTTCTTGCTGCAGAGCAGGAGCTGCAGGCACCAGACCTATCTTTCGTGCTACATAACAGGAGCCGCAGGCACCAGACCTCCCTTTCGTGCTATTGAGCAGGAGCCGCAGGCACCAGACCTGTCTTTCATGCTGCAGAGCAGGAGCTGCAGGCACCAGACCTCTCTTCCATGCTGCAGAGCAGGAGCCGCATGCACCAGACTTCTCTTTCGTGCTGCAGAGCAATAGCTGCATGCACCAGACCTCTCTTTCGTGCTCCAGAGCAGGAGCCGCATCAGACCTCTCTTTCGTGCTGCAGAGCAGGAGCCACATGTCCCAGACCTCTCTTTCGTGCTGCAGAGCTGAAGCCGCATGCACCAGAGCTCTCTTTCGTCCTGCAGAGCAGGAGCCGCATACACCAGAGCTCTCTTTTGTGCTGCAGAGCAGGAGCCAGAACTCTCTTTCGTGCTGCAGAGCAGAAGCCGTATGCAGCAGTCCTCTATTTCGTGCTGCAGAGCAGGAGCTGCAGGCACCAGACCTCTTGTTCGTGCTGCAGAGCAGGAGCCACCTGCACCAGAGCTCTCTTTCGTCCTGCAGAGCAGGAGACGCATACACCAGAGCTCTCTTTTCTGCTGCAGAGCAGGAGCCAGAACTCTCTTTCGTGCTGCAGAGCAGAGTCGCATGCAGCAGACCTCTCTTTCGTGCTGCAGAGCAGGAGCTGCAGGCACCAGACCTCTCTTTCATGCTGCAGAGCATGACCCGCATGCAGCAGACCTCTCTTTCGTGCTGCAGAGCAGGAGCTGCATGCAGCAGGCCTCTATTTCATGCTGCAGAGCAGGAGCCACTGGCACCAGACCTCTCTTTCGTGCTGCAGAGCAGGAGCTGCATGCACCGGACCTCTCTTTCGTGCTGCACAGCAGAAGCTGCAGGCACCAGACCTCTCTTTCGTGCTGCAGAGCAGGAGCTGCATGCACCAGACCTCTCTTTCGTGCTGCAGAGCAGGAGCTACATGCACCAGACCTCTCTTTCATGTTGCAGAGCAGGAGCTGCATGCACCAGGCCTCTCTTTCATGCTGCAGAGCAGGAGCTGCATGCAGCAGACCTCTCTTTCATACTGAGGAGCAGGAGCTGCATGCACCAGACCTCTCTTTCGTGCTGATGAGCAGGAGCTGCATGCACCAGACCTCTCTTTCATACTGAGGAGCAGGAGCTGCATGCAGCAGGCCTCTCTTTCGTGCTGCAGAGCAGGAGTGGCATGCACCAGACCTCTCTTTCGTGCTGCAGATCAAAAGCCGCAGGCACCAGACCTCTCTTTCGTTCTGCAAGAGCAGGAGCTGCATGCACCAGACCTCTCTTTCATGCTGCAGAGCAGGAGCTGCAGGCACCAGACCTCTCTTTCGTGCTGCAGAGCAGGAGCTCCATGCAACAGACCTCTCTTTCATGCTGCAGAGCAGGAGTGGCATGCACCAGACCTCACTTTCGTGCTGCAGAGCAGGAGCTGCATGCAGCAGACCTCTCTTTCGTGCTGCAGAGCAGGAGCTGCATGCAGCAGATCTCTCTTTCGTGCTGCAGAGCAGGAGCTGCATGCTGCAGGCCTCTCTTTCATGCTGCAGAGCAGGAGCTGCAGGGCACCAGGCCTCTCTTTCATGCTGCAGAGCAGGAGCTGCATGCAGCAGACCTCTCTTTCATACTCAGGAGCAGGAGCTGCATGCACCAGACCTCTCTTTCGTGCTGCAGAGCAGGAGCTGCAGGCACCAGACCTCTCTTTCGTGCTGCAGAGCAGGAGCTGCAGGCACCAGATATCTCTTTCGGGCTGCAGGAGACGCATGCACCAGACCTCTCTTTCTTGCTGCAGAGCAGGAGCTGCAGGCACCAGACCTCTCTTTCATGCTGCAGAGCAGGAGCCGCAGGCCTCAGACCTCTATATCGTGCTGCAGAGCACCCGCCGCAGGCACCAGACCTCTCTTTCGTGCTGCAGAGGAGGAGTCGCATGCACCAGACCTCTCTTTCGTTCTGCAGAGCAGGAGCCGCATGCACCAGACCTCTCTTTTGTGCTGCAGGCCAGGAGCCGCAGGCACTAGACCTCTTTTTCATGCTGCAGAGCAGAAGCTGCAGGCACCAGACCTCTCTTCCATGCTGCAGAGCAGGAGCTGTGCTGCAAGAGCAGGAGCCGCATGCACCAGACCTCTCTTTTGAGCTGCAGAGCAGGAGCTGCATGCACCAGACACCTCTTTTGTGCTGCAGAGTAGGAGCCGCATGCAGCAGGCCTCCCGTTCGTGCCGCAGAGCAGGAGCTGCATTCACCAGACCTCTCTTTCGTGCTGCAGAGCTGGAGCCGCATGCACCAGACCTCTCTTTCGTCCTGCAGAGCAGGAGCCGCATGCACCAGACCTCTCTTTTGTGCTGCAGAGCAGGAGACAGAACTCTCTTTCGTGCTGCAGAGCAGGAGCCGCATGCAGCAGGCCTCTCTTTCATGCTGTGGAGCAGGAGCTGCATGCACCAGACCTCTCTTTCATGCAGCAGAGCAGGAGCTGCATGCAGCAGAGCTCTCTTTCGTGCTGCAGAGCTGCATGTGGCAGAGCTCTCCTTTGTGCTGCAGAGCAGGAGCTGCGTGCACCAGTCCTCTCTTTCATGCTGCAGAGCAGGAGCTGCAGGCACCAGACCTCTCTTCCATGTTGCAGAGCAGGAGCTGGCACCAGACAGCTCTTCCATGCTGCAAGAGCAGGAGTCGCATGCAAAAGACCTCTCCTTCATGCTGCAGAGCAGGAGCTGCATGCACCAGACCTCTCTTTCATGCTGCAGAGTGGGAGCCGCATGCACCAGGCCTCTCTTTCGTGCTGCAGAGCAGGAGCCGTATGCACCAGACTTCTCTTTCGTGCTGCAGAGCAATAGCTGCATGCACCAGACCACTCTCTCGTGCTCCAGAGCAGGAGCCGCATCAGACCTCTCTTTCGTGCTGCAGAGCAGGAGCCACATGTCCCAGACCTCTCTTTCGTGCTGCAGAGTAGAAGCCGCATGCACCAGAGCTCTCTTTCGTCCTGCAGAGCAGGAGCCGCATACACCAGAGCTCTCTTTTGTGCTGCAGAGCAGGAGCCAGAACTCTCTTTCGTGCTGCAGAGCAGGAGCCGCATGCAGCAGACCTCTCTTTCGTGCTGCAGAGCAGGAGCTGCAGGCACCAGACCTCTCTTTCGTGCTGCAGAGCAGGACCCGCATGCAGCAGACCTCTCTTTCATGCTGCAGAGCAGGAGCCGCATGCAGCAGGCCTCTATTTAATGCTGCAGAGCAGGAGCCGCAGGCACCAGACCTCTCTTTCGTGCTGCAGAGCAGGAGCCGCATGCACCGGACCTCTCTTTCGTGCTGCACAGCAGAAGCTGCAGGCACCAGATCTCTCTTTCGTGCTGCAGAGCAGGAGCTGCATGCACCAGACCTCTCTTTCGTGCTGCAGAGCAGGAGCTGCATGCACCAGCCCTCTCTTTCGTGCTGCAGAGCAGGAGCTGCAGGCACCAGACCTCTATTTCGTGCTGCAAGAGCAGGAGCTGCATGCACCAGACCTCTCTTTCATGCTACAGAGTAGGAGCTGCATGCACCAGACCTCTTTCATGCTGCAGAGCAGGAGCTGCAGGCACCAGACCTCTCTTTCGTGCTGCAGAGCAGGAGCTGCATGCACCATACCTCTCTTTCGTGCTGCAGAGCAGGAGCCGCATGCACCAGACCTCTCTTTCGTGCTGCAGAGCAGGAGCCTGATGCACCAGACCTCTCTTTTGTGCTGCAGAGCAGGAGCTGCATGCACCAGACCTCTCTTTCATGCTGCAGAGCAGGAGCTACATGCACCAGACCTCTCTTTCGTGCTGCAGAGCAGGAGCTGCAGGCACCAGACCTCTCTTTCGTGCTGCAGAGCAGGAGCTGCAGGCACCAGATATCTCTTTCATGCTGCAGGAGATGCATGCACCAGACCTCTCTTTCTTGCTGCAGAGCAGGAGCTGCAGGCACCAGACCTATCTTTCGTGCTACATAACAGGAGCCGCAGGCACCAGACCTCCCTTTCGTGCTATAGAGCAGGAGCCGCAGGCACCAGACCTCTCTTCCATGCTGCAGAGCAGGAGCCGCATGCACCAGACTTCTCTTTCGTGCTGCAGAGCAATAGCTGCATGCACCAGACCTCTCTTTCGTGCTCCAGAGCAGGAGCCGCATCAGACCTCTCTTTCGTGCTGCAGAGCAGGAGCCACATGTCCCAGACCTCTCTTTCGTGCTGCAGAGCTGAAGCCGCATGCACCAGAGCTCTCTTTCGTCCTGCAGAGCAGGAGCCGCATACACCAGAGCTCTCTTTTGTGCTGCAGAGCAGGAGCCAGAACTCTCTTTCGTGCTGCAGAGCAGAAGCCGTATGCAGCAGTCCTCTATTTCGTGCTGCAGAGCAGGAGCTGCAGGCACCAGACCTCTTGTTCGTGCTGCAGAGCAGGAGCCACCTGCACCAGAGCTCTCTTTCGTCCTGCAGAGCAGGAGACGCATACACCAGAGCTCTCTTTTGTGCTGCAGAGCAGGAGCCAGAACTCTCTTTCGTGCTGCAGAGCAGAGTCGCATGCAGCAGACCTCTCTTTCGTGCTGCAGAGCAGGAGCTGCAGGCACCAGACCTCTCTTTCATGCTGCAGAGCATGACCCGCATGCAGCAGTGTTGGACTTGGCCCTTCTGGCAGGTTCACCCCTCGACTTTTTGGCTTTTTATTGGTGACTTGGTATGGTGATTGTTTGGTCTCTGCGCACTTTCCCTGTGTCCCAGGGTAAAGTGCGTGCGTGCGCTGAGTGCATGTGGTGAGATAGGCCTGCCCTCCCATAGGAATGCATGGGGAATGTATGTGTCCCTAGTAGTTCCTGATGCGTGGGGTGTGCAGGCCCGAGTTTGGTATGTGCGGACTCGTGGGAGTGAATGCTGCGCGATGATGTGTGCGGCGTGCATGTACCTAGTGTGGAAGTGCCACTTCTAGAAGTGGGCACTTCTGTGTGCAGTGTGTCTGTCGCGTGATTGGCTGGTCATGTCATGTGACGGGCTAGGGATTCCCCAGTGTCAGGATGAGTCACCCAGTGGTGAATGGGGAGATCAGCAGCTAGATGGGTGGGAGGAGTCCACCTGGGTCCTGAATAGGACAGGGTTTTCCAAACACAATGCTGGCCCCGCCCCCTGTGGTGCGACTGACGACCCTAGCCCTCCCAGTGAATAGAGTGAGGGGCTGAGCACATCAAGGGTGCTCCCCAACCAGCTGCGACTGGTTTTCCCCCTCACCCTGACCCCAGAACAAAGGGTTTGCATGTATAAAAATGGGGCTGTGTCCCCACAGAAACTGTTCTCTGCCAGGATCTTACCTGAGGGGGGGCTGCTGCTGCTGCTGGACCAGAGGACCGCCACCTGGACTACCTCCCTGCCTGGAGGCCCAGTGAGCTGGCTCTGGGTCCAGCCTTGCCCCCACCCCTGCCCTGCTGCCTGCAGGGAAGGACTTTGCTGGACTGAGTGTGGCTTCCTCCGTTAAGCGCTGGGAGCGCTTTCATTTTCACCCCTAAGCGCCTGGGAGCGCTTTTTGTTGGCCTTTAGCGCTCAGGAGCGCTTTGCTTTTGGAAGCCGGTGCCCACCCGGCGTTTGCCCGGTCCTTGCCGATCCCCACGTCCACTGGCAGGTGCCCACCCTGCCAGGGACATTTCTGAGCGTGTTAGCGGGTGCCCACCCCGCTTTATTGAAGGATTATTACCCCTAGCGGGTGCCCACCCCGCCAGGGGCTTTTTGCGCGTTGGTCTTGGTGACCCCCCCCATAGCGGGTGCCCACCCCGCATCACCGCGACAACAAGATCACCGCCGCAGCCCGGAGTCCCGGCCGCGTCATCCCCCTGCCGCGCTGGGATTGGTCCAGCGGGAGGGGGTGTGGCCCACGTGATCGGGGCCTCGACGACGAAGCCGCGTCCGAAGCCGGGAAGCGGAAGAAGCTGGTGTCTCCCCCCGGGGCTCCCGAGAGCGAGGGAGAGCCCCGGGTGACCCGCGGAAGTCCGAAGGTGAGTGAGGGCCGCAGGAGGGAGCCGGTATTTGTGCAAAGTGCCAGTGAAGGCACGGAACAGCGCAGTTCTCGGGCGGCCCCGTCTGATAGCGGGCCGCCCCAGCGAGGGCATCTCTCTCCTCGAGTCCCTGAGGAGGACTCCACCGAACGGGGGCCATTTAGTTCAGAGCCGTGAAGGCTCCAAACGCTACGGGGGCATTTCTTAGTCCGTAGAGCGGCCCCGGAAGGCAGCGGGCCGCTCCCAACGTCGCCCCCACCTTTCCCCTAGAGCTCCGGGTAGCTCCAACGTGGGCGCATTCTTCTTTCGAGTCCCCCGAGCGGGACTCCAACGGAAGGGACTCCATCGTGGGGGCATTATTACTTTAGAGCCCAGAGGGGCTCCAACGTTACAGGGCATTGGTTGTTTAGAGCCACAAAGGCTCTAGGGGGCATTTCATTCGTTTCAGAGCCCTGGGAGGCTCCAACGTTGGCCCCAGCATTTCCCCAGTTGCCCAGCACTTAGTGGGCAACTGCAACGTTTAGGTTGTGGCCTCGGTGTTCTGGCCTGCGCAGCCTGCGCCGGCGTGCCCTGACTTTTCTGGACGCAGGGCGTCCTTGCCCCTACTAGGCCAGCTGGCCCAGGGACTGCCACAGATGGTGGCTAATGTGAGTTTTTGCGCCATTGTACCTGTTCTGCACCTCTGAATGTGTTTTTGCGTCATGTGCTTTGCTTTACACCTCTGAATGTTATGCATCATGTGTTTATGTGCTTAGACCCCTACAGGTATAGTGATACTTAGGTGGTTGTTTTCTCCCTAGTACAGGTGGTGCTAGTGAGGTCCTGATTCCCTGCGCAATACTGTCCTAAGGTGGTTAGGGTTGCGTAGGTGGTACTTTCTGGTTACCAGTAGTTACTGGTTGTGTGCTACATATGTTATTTTGTACTACAGTATTATTCCTATGTTCTAAAAAGTGCAAATTCCTGACAGTGGTCCAGGTGGCCCTGTCCCCTGTATATATAATCCCTTGTAAATTCTGCCCGTGCCTGTTGGCACATTGTAGAGTGTGTGTTTTTATCTAATGTGTTGTGTATAATACAAAGGCTATTTTTATAGAACACCTTGTGTGGAGTTTCCTTTGTGGTGGGCCTTGGGTGTTGTTGCTGGGTGCGCGCGCAAACGCTTTACACATCGCCTCAGAGATAAGCCTGACTGCTCGTGCCAAGCTACCAAGGGGGTGAGCAGGGGTTATCTTTGGCGTGTAACTTCCTTGCCCTGACTAGAGTGGTGGTTTCTGCCTGACTTTGGCGCAAGCCTTAGCCAACCAGAAATCCCATTTCTAACATTGGTGGCAGCGGTGGGATTTGGACTTGCGTTTGCGCTGTACCGCAGCAGCAACTGGCCGCACTACAAAACTCTGCATTTAGATAAATCACATGGTATAGGGATTATTGTTTTAAAATTGTTTTTAATTGTCATTTCTTTGGAAATGTGTTTTTGTGCACTGTGAGTTAGGTGTCCCTAGCTCGGGAGGGTAGATCATCCCCCTTAGTGCATTGTGTTTCTGGATTCACCAGAGGGTGGGATCCAGTGGTGGCAGCGTAATAGTGTCCTGTACATTTGTCCCCCGCCCTGCGCCCAGAGTTGGTACCTGTGTCACGTGGTGGTCAGGTTGAGGAATCAGGGGTGGTAGAAACTGCCTTACCAGTCCGAGGGGAGGGTTGTGTGTGTGGATGAATGGTGTGTGGCACTAGGCAAGTGAGTGTGAGTTCTCTGGGTTAGAGAGCTTGCTGAATCTTTTTGTGAATTGTGTGCTCCTGTGTGAAACTCAGACCCCTAGGTTCCCTGTATAATTGTTACCATAACGTCCGCCAGAATGGAGCCTGCTTGTGATCCCTATGAGCTAGCTTGGCGCCAGAGGCAGGAGTTAGAAAGGTACTGTACAGAGGAAGAGTCAGAAGAGGAGGTAGAGGATGACAATACCTGGACGCCAGTAGAGAGTGAGGACCCCATAGGTAGGGCGTCCCGTGCTGGGTCCAGCGTAGGAGGCAGCGCCTCATCCCTTTCCCTGTCCCCAGAGGAGTGGGAAGATAGGAGGAAAGAAAGGGAGCACCAGCTGGCGTTAGAGAAGCTCAGGTTAGAGCATGCTCAGGCTATGGCGCAGCTGGAGGCCAGGAAGCAACAGCGAGAGACTGAGTGGGTCTTGGCGCGGGAGAGGGTAGAGGAGGCTGAGAGGGCCTCCACCAGAGGCAAAGTAGCTCTGGAGGGTAGACTATCCCCTGCGCGCAGTTTTAATTTTATGGGCTCCCCAGGGAGGGTTGAGTCCAGTGGTAGTAGCGATGTAGATTCCAGTGTAGGAAATCCCAATCCCAGTCCCCCCAGTCTGGTACCTGTTCCCCAGGAGGAGGAGTTAAGGTTGAAGTTCAGGGGCAGTAGGAAACTGTCTCACCAGTCTTGGGAGGAGTTTGTGGATGAATGTGAGGATGCAATGTTTGATTGGATTTCCACAGCAAGTGATTTTGACATACTGTGTAATCTGGTTCTCAAAGAACACCTGCTCAGTTGTTGTGTGCCAGGGTTGCGCCAACACCTGTTGGGGTGTGGATTGTCTGAGCCCCTTGAGCTTGCGGAGGAAGCAGAGCGCTGGGAAAGGGCTAGAGGTTCTCTAGAGTCATTAGGGAGTGACTCCAAAAGTAGTGGGTCAGGTATCTTCCAGCCCAGCGTGGTGGAAGAGGCTCAGTGTAGCCCAGCTAGGTCCCAGGATAGCGAGGAGGGTGTAGGGGCTCACTGCCTGGCTCAGTGGAGCAGGAGTGAGAGGGTGACCGAGGGTCCCCTAACGTACGAAACCCTGCCTCAGGACTTGGATGGTTCCATGAGGGAACACCAAGTTGGGGACCTAGGCTGTCCTGTTAGCCCATTTGAGGGAGATCTCCTGGTGAGTAGAGGACCTGGAGCACCTGTAACCAGGGCTCCTGTGGTTCTAGAGTCTGGCAGTACCGCTCCGGTAGGGAGGGTACAGGAGTCCAGTGTGAGGAGTGATTGGGGGATGAGTTTCCCAGTGGAAGAGCCTGTGGGTCAGGGACTACCCAGTTGGGCTAGGATCCCGTGTAGTGACCAGGGTGGCACCACTTCTGTTCTGGGGGATCTCCGCGCACTGTCAGGTGGACAGGGGACGGGAGATCAGCACCAGACAGACAGTCGCTCGACATATGTATCCTTTGATAGCCTCAGGGGGATGGAGTGGAAATCCCCAGAAGTCCTGGAGTGCCAGGCAATTATTCCACCAAAGGTTCTAGGCCGGAGGTTGGAAGGCCAGGTTTGGGATCAGCCTGACCTGAAGGGTGGGACGTCTGTAACCAGCGTCCCGACCAGTTCTTCTTCCAGAGGTACCGCCCCAGTTGGTAGGGAGCAGGGCTCTGGAAGGGGGTGCAGAGGGTGGGAGAGCCCACCTCTGCCCCCGGTACAACCTGAGGGGTTAAACCCTGGGTTGGGATGGCGTTCTAGGTGTACCCCTCGCCAGAGGAGGAGGAACCCTAGGAGAAGAGGTAGGGGGAGGAGAGCCTTCCCTGAGACTCCTGGTCCGCCTGAGGGTGTAGACCCTAGGCTGGAGAACCAGTGGCAGTCTAGTCCTGTCTTTCAGAGAGGAAGAGTGGAGAATGGCCGCTATGTGCCAGGGGTTACTACCCCCCACTCTGTGGTTAGGCAAAGACCAGTGGCACCTGGGTGGCCTAGGGCCTGGTCTTGGCCGCGGACAGCTTGGGAGTACCAGTGGGGTAGCCCAGTTGGTCCAGACAGTGGTGTTAAAAAGAATTCCATGGGTTCACCGTGGCGTAGAACCGGAGGGTGTCCATGCAGTTGCGGGCCCGCGTCCGTGTTCTATCGCCCCAAGCAGGGAAGTCCATCACGGTGGTGATTGGTCTGCCCTGCGTTTTGGCTGGAAGGGGGTTGTGTTGGACTTGGCCCTTCTGGCAGGTTCACCCCTGGACTTTTTGGCTTTTTATTGGTGACTTGGTATGGTGATTGTTTGGTCTCTGCGCACTTTCCCTGTGTCCCAGGGTAAAGTGCGTGCGTGCGCTGAGTGCATGTGGTGAGATAGGCCTGCCCTCCCATAGGAATGCATGGGGAATGTATGTGTCCCTAGTAGTTCCTGATGCGTGGGGTGTGCAGGCCCGAGTTTGGTATGTGCGGACTCGTGGGAGTGAATGCTGCGCGATGATGTGTGCGGCGTGCATGTACCTAGTGTGGAAGTGCCACTTCTAGAAGTGGGCACTTCTGTGTGCAGTGTGTCTGTCGCGTGATTGGCTGGTCATGTCATGTGACGGGCTAGGGATTCCCCAGTGTCAGGATGAGTCACCCAGTGGTGAATGGGGAGATCAGCAGCTAGATGGGTGGGAGGAGTCCACCTGGGTCCTGAATAGGACAGGGTTTTCCAAACACAATGCTGGCCCCGCCCCCTGTGGTGCGACTGACGACCCTAGCCCTCCCAGTGAATAGAGTGAGGGGCTGAGCACATCAAGGGTGCTCCCCAACCAGCTGCGACTGGTTTTCCCCCTCACCCTGACCCCAGAACAAAGGGTTTGCATGTATAAAAATGGGGCTGTGTCCCCACAGAAACTGTTCTCTGCCAGGATCTTACCTGAGGGGGGGCTGCTGCTGCTGCTGGACCAGAGGACCGCCACCTGGACTACCTCCCTGCCTGGAGGCCCAGTGAGCTGGCTCTGGGTCCAGCCTTGCCCCCACCCCTGCCCTGCTGCCTGCAGGGAAGGACTTTGCTGGACTGAGTGTGGCTTCCTCCGTTAAGCGCTGGGAGCGCTTTCATTTTCACCCCTAAGCGCCTGGGAGCGCTTTTTGTTGGCCTTTAGCGCTCAGGAGCGCTTTGCTTTTGGAAGCCGGTGCCCACCCGGCGTTTGCCCGGTCCTTGCCGATCCCCACGTCCACTGGCAGGTGCCCACCCTGCCAGGGACATTTCTGAGCGTGTTAGCGGGTGCCCACCCCGCTTTATTGAAGGATTATTACCCCTAGCGGGTGCCCACCCCGCCAGGGGCTTTTTGCGCGTTGGTCTTGGTGACCCCCCCCATAGCGGGTGCCCACCCCGCATCACCGCGACAACAAGATCACCGCCGCAGCCCGGAGTCCCGGCCGCGTCATCCCCCTGCCGCGCTGGGATTGGTCCAGCGGGAGGGGGTGTGGCCCACGTGATCGGGGCCTCGACGACGAAGCCGCGTCCGAAGCCGGGAAGCGGAAGAAGCTGGTGTCTCCCCCCGGGGCTCCCGAGAGCGAGGGAGAGCCCCGGGTGACCCGCGGAAGTCCGAAGGTGAGTGAGGGCCGCAGGAGGGAGCCGGTATTTGTGCAAAGTGCCAGTGAAGGCACGGAACAGCGCAGTTCTCGGGCGGCCCCGTCTGATAGCGGGCCGCCCCAGCGAGGGCATCTCTCTCCTCGAGTCCCTGAGGAGGACTCCACCGAACGGGGGCCATTTAGTTCAGAGCCGTGAAGGCTCCAAACGCTACGGGGGCATTTCTTAGTCCGTAGAGCGGCCCCGGAAGGCAGCGGGCCGCTCCCAACGTCGCCCCCACCTTTCCCCTAGAGCTCCGGGTAGCTCCAACGTGGGCGCATTCTTCTTTCGAGTCCCCCGAGCGGGACTCCAACGGAAGGGACTCCATCGTGGGGGCATTATTACTTTAGAGCCCAGAGGGGCTCCAACGTTACAGGGCATTGGTTGTTTAGAGCCACAAAGGCTCTAGGGGGCATTTCATTCGTTTCAGAGCCCTGGGAGGCTCCAACGTTGGCCCCAGCATTTCCCCAGTTGCCCAGCACTTAGTGGGCAACTGCAACGTTTAGGTTGTGGCCTCGGTGTTCTGGCCTGCGCAGCCTGCGCCGGCGTGCCCTGACTTTTCTGGACGCAGGGCGTCCTTGCCCCTACTAGGCCAGCTGGCCCAGGGACTGCCACAGATGGTGGCTAATGTGAGTTTTTGCGCCATTGTACCTGTTCTGCACCTCTGAATGTGTTTTTGCGTCATGTGCTTTGCTTTACACCTCTGAATGTTATGCATCATGTGTTTATGTGCTTAGACCCCTACAGGTATAGTGATACTTAGGTGGTTGTTTTCTCCCTAGTACAGGTGGTGCTAGTGAGGTCCTGATTCCCTGCGCAATACTGTCCTAAGGTGGTTAGGGTTGCGTAGGTGGTACTTTCTGGTTACCAGTAGTTACTGGTTGTGTGCTACATATGTTATTTTGTACTACAGTATTATTCCTATGTTCTAAAAAGTGCAAATTCCTGACAGTGGTCCAGGTGGCCCTGTCCCCTGTATATATAATCCCTTGTAAATTCTGCCCGTGCCTGTTGGCACATTGTAGAGTGTGTGTTTTTATCTAATGTGTTGTGTATAATACAAAGGCTATTTTTATAGAACACCTTGTGTGGAGTTTCCTTTGTGGTGGGCCTTGGGTGTTGTTGCTGGGTGCGCGCGCAAACGCTTTACACATCGCCTCAGAGATAAGCCTGACTGCTCGTGCCAAGCTACCAAGGGGGTGAGCAGGGGTTATCTTTGGCGTGTAACTTCCTTGCCCTGACTAGAGTGGTGGTTTCTGCCTGACTTTGGCGCAAGCCTTAGCCAACCAGAAATCCCATTTCTAACAAGCAGACCTCTCTTTCGTGCTGCAGAGCAGGAGCTGCATGCAGCAGGCCTCTATTTCATGCTGCAGAGCAGGAGCCACAGGCACCAGACCTCTCTTTCGTGCTGCAGAGCAGGAGCTGCATGCACCGGACCTCTCTTTCGTGCTGCACAGCAGAAGCTGCAGGCACCAGACCTCTCTTTCGTGCTGCAGAGCAGGAGCTGCATGCACCAGACCTCTCTTTCGTGCTGCAGAGCAGGAGCTGCATGCACCAGACCTCTCTTTCATGTTGCAGAGCAGGAGCTGCATGCACCAGACCTCTCTTTCGTGCTGCAGAGCAGGATCCGCATGCACCAGACCTCTCTTTCGTGCTGCAGAGCAGGAGCTGCATGCACCAGACCTCTCTTTCATGCTGCAGAGTAGGAGCTGCATGCACCAGACCTCTTTCATGCTGCAGAGCAGGAGCTGCAGGCACCAGACCTCTCTTTCGTGCTGCAGAGCAGGAGCTGCATGCACCATACCTCTCTTTCGTGCTGCAGAGCAGGAGCCGCATGCACCAGTCCTCTCTTTCGTGCTGCAGAGCAGGAGCCTGATGCACCAGACCTCTCTTTTGTGCTACAGAGCAGGAGCTGCATGCACCAGACCTCTCTTTCATGCTGCAGAGCAGGAGCTACATGCACCAGACCGCTCTTTCGTGCTGCAGAGCAGGAGCTGCAGGCACCAGATATCTTTTTCATGCTGCAGGACACGCATGCACCAGACCTCTCTTTCTTGCTGCAGAGCAGGAGCTGCAGGCACCAGACCTCTCTTTCATGCTGCAGAGCGGGAGCCGCAGGCCTCAGACCTCTCTATCGTGCTGCAGAGCACCCGCCGCAGGCACCAGACCTCTCTTTCGTGCTGCAGAGCAGAAGCCGCATGCACCAGAGCTCTCTTTCGTCCTGCAGAGCAGGAGCCGCATACACCAGAGCTCTCTTTTGTGCTGCAGAGCAGGAGCCACAACTCTCTTTCGTGCTGCAGAGCAGAAGCCGTATGCAGCAGTTCTCTATTTCGTGCTGCAGAGCAGGAGCTGCAGGCACCAGACCTCTCTTTCGTGCTGCAGAGCAGGAGCCACATGCACCAGAGCTCTCTTTCGTCCTGCAGATCAGGAGACGCATACACCAGAGCTCTCTTTTGTGCTGCAGAGCAGGAGCCAGAACTCTCTTTCGTGCTGCAGAGCAGGAGCCGCATGCAGCAGACCTCTCTTTCGTGCTGCAAAGCAGGAGCAGCAGGCACCAGACCTCTCTTTCATGCTGCAGAGCAGGGCCCGCATGCAGCAGACCTCTCTTTCGGGCTGCAGAGCAGGAGCTGCATGCAGCAGGCCTCTATTTCATGCTGCAGAGCAGGAGCCGCAGGCACCAGACCTCTCTTTAGTGCTGCAGAGCAGGAGCTGCATGCACCGGACCTCTCTTTCGTGCTGCACAGCAGAAGCTGCAGGCACCAGACCTCTCTTTCGTGCTGCAGAGCAGGAGCTGCATGCACCAGACCTCTCTTTCGTGCTGCAGAGCAGGAGCTGCATGCACCAGACCTCTCTTTCATGCTGCAGAGCAGGAGCTGCAGGCACCAGACCTCTCTTTCGTGCTGCAAGAGCAGGAGCTGCATGCACCAGACCTCTCTTTCATGCTGCAGAGTAGGAGCTGCATGCACCAGACCTCTTTTATGCTGCAGAGCAGGAGCTGCAGGCACCAGACCTCTCTTTCGTGCTGCAGAGCAGGAGCTGCATGCACCATACCTCTCTTTCGTGCTGCACAGCAGGAGCCGCATGCACCAGACCTCTCTTTTGTGCTGCAGAGCAGGAGCCTGATGCACCAGACCTCTCTATTGTGCTGCAGAGCAGGAGCTGCATGCACCAGACCTCTCTTTCATGCTGCAGAGCAGGAGCTACATGCACCAGACCTCTCTTTCGTGCTGCAGAGCAGGAGCTGCAGGCACCAGACCTCTCTTTCGTGCTGCAGAGCAGGAGCTGCAGGCACCAGATATCTCTTTCATGCTGCAGGAGACGCATGCACCAGACCTCTCTTTCTTGCTGCAGAGCAGGAGCTGCAGGCACCAGACCTCTCTTTTCTGCTGCAGAGCAGGAGCCGCAGGCCTCAGACCTCTCTATCGTGCTGCAGAGCACCCGCCGCAGGCACCACACCTCTCTTTCGTGCTGCAGACCAGTAGCCGCATGCACCAGACCTCTCTTTCGTGCTGCAGCGCAGGAGCCGCAGGCACCAGACCTCTCTTTTGTGCTGCAGAGCAGGAGCCGCAGGCACTAGACCTCTTTTTCATGCTGCAGAGCAGGAGCCGCAGGCACTAGACCTCACTTCCATGCTGCAGAACAGGAGCTGTGCTGCAAGAGCAGATGCTGCATGCACCAGACCTCTCTTTCGTGCTGCAGAGCAGGAGCTGCATGCACCAGACACCTCTTTTGTGCTGCAGAGTAGGAGCTGCATGCACCAGACCTCTCTTTCATCCTGCAGAGCAGGAGCCACATGCACCAGACCTCTCTTTCGTGCCGCAGAGCAAGAGCTGCATTCACCAGACCTCTCTTTCGTGCTGCAGAGCTGGAGCCGCATGCACCAAACCTCTCTTTCGTCCTGCAGAGCAGGAGCCGCATACACCAGAGCTCTCTTTTGTGCTGCAGAGCAGGAGACAGAACTCTCTTTCATGCTGTGGAGCAGGAGCTGCATGCACCAGACCTCTCTTTCATGCAGCAGAGCAGGAGCTGCATGCAGCAGAGCTCTCTTTCGTGCTGCAGAGCTGCATGTGGCAGAGCTCTCTTTTGTGCTGCAGAGCAGGAGTTGCAGGCACCAGACCTCTCTTTCGTGCTGCAGAGCAGGAGCCGCAGGCACCAGATATCTCTTTCGTGCTGCAGAGCAGGAGCCGCAGGCACCAGACCTCACATTCGTGCTGCAGAGAAGGAGCCGCAGGCACCAGTCCTCTCTTTCATGCTGCAGAGCAGGAGCTGCAGGCACCAGACCACTCTTTCATACTGAGGAGCAGCAGCTGCATGCAGCAGACCTGTCTTTCGTGCTGCAGAGCAGGAGCTGCATGCACTAGACCTCTCTTTCGTGCTGTAGAGCAGGAGCGGCAGGCACCAGACCTCTCTTTCGTGCTGCAGAGCTGGAGCCGCATGCAGCAGACCTCTCTTTAGTGCTGCAGAGCAGGAGCTGCATGCAGCAGACCTCTCTTTCGTGCTGCAGAGCAGGAGCTGCATGCACCAGACCTCTCTTTCATACTGAGGAGCAGGAGCTGCATGCATCAGGCCTCTCTTTTGTGCTGCAGAGCAGGAGCTGCATGCAGCAGGCCTCTCTTTCGTGCTGCAGAGCAGGAGCTGCATGCAGCAGGCCTCTCTTTTGTGCTGCAGAGCAGGAGCTGCATGCACCAGACCTCTCTTTCGTGCTGCAGAGCAGGAGCCGCATGCACCAGACCTCTCTTTCATACTAAGGAGCAGGAGCTGCATGCAGCAGACCTCTCTTTCGTGCTGCAGAGCAGGAGCCGCATGCACCAGACCTCTCTTTCATACTGAGGAGCAGGAGCTGCATGCAGCAGACCTCTCTTTCGTGCTGCAGAGCAGGAGCTGCATGCAGCAGACCTCTCTTTCGTGCTGCAGAGCAGGAGCTGCATGCACCAGACCTCTCTTTTATACTGAGGAGCAGGAGCTGCATGCATCAGGCCTCTCTTTTGTGCTGCAGAGCAGGAGCTGCATGCAGCAGGCCTCTCTTTCGTGCTGCAGAGCAGGAGCTGCATGCACCAGACCTCTCTTTCATGCTGCAGAGCAGGAGCTGCAGGCACCAGACCTCTCTTTCGTGCTACAGAGCAGGATTCTGATGCACCAGACCTCTCTTTTGTGCTGCAGAGCAGGAGCTGCATGCACCAGACCTCTCTTTCATGCTGCAGAGCAGGAGCTACATGCACCAGACCTCTCTTTCGTGCTGCAGAGCAGGAGCTGCAGGCACCAGACCTCTCTTTCGTGCTGCAGAGCAGGAGCTGCAGGCACCAGATATCTCTTTCATGCTGCAGGAGATGCATGCACCAGACCTCTCTTTCTTGCTGCAGAGCAGGAGCTGCAGGCACCAGACCTATCTTTCGTGCTACATAACAGGAGCCGCAGGCACCAGACCTCCCTTTCGTGCTATAGAGCAGGAGCCGCAGGCACCAGACCTGTCTTTCATGCTGCAGAGCAGGAGCCGCATGCACCAGACTTCTCTTTCGTGCTGCAGAGCAATAGCTGCATGCACCAGACCTCTCTTTCGTGCTCCAGAGCAGGAGCCGCATCAGACCTCTCTTTCGTGCTGCAGAGCAGGAGCCACATGTCCCAGACCTCTCTTTCGTGCTGCAGAGCTGAAGCCGCATGCACCAGAGCTCTCTTTCGTCCTGCAGAGCAGGAGCCGCATACACCAGAGCTCTCTTTTGTGCTGCAGAGCAGGAGCCAGAACTCTCTTTCGTGCTGCAGAGCAGAAGCCGTATGCAGCAGTCCTCTATTTCGTGCTTGTTAGAAATGGGATTTCTGGTTGGCTAAGGCTTGCGCCAAAGCCAGGCAGAAACCACCACTCTAGTCAGGGCAAGGAAGTTACACGCCAAAGATAACCCCTGCTCACCCCCTTGGTAGCTTGGCACGAGCAGTCAGGCTTATCTCTGAGGCGATGTGTAAAGCGTTTGCGCGCGCACCCAGCAACAACACCCAAGGCCCACCACAAAGGAAACTCCACACAAGGTATTCTATAAAAATAGCCTTTGTATTATACACAACACATTAGATAAAAACACACACTCTACAATGTGCCAACAGGCACGGGCAAAATTTACAAGGGATTATATATACAGGGGACAGGGCCACCTGGACCACTGTCAGGAATTAGCACTCTTAGAACATAACACAAATTACCAAGTGTACATGTAGAACATAACCAGTATCTACTGGCGCAATAATGACCTCAGCGTCATCACACTAGCATCAGGTATAAAACCTATCCTGCATCCATCACAGGGGCATAAATCACATTATGCAATTCTCGCAAGTCTAACGCCTTAGACCTAGCCACCTAAGTATACCTACACTAGGGGCGTACATAACACAGGGAAGTACATTCTCCCTACCATCAACCTAAACAAGGTAAAACAACCTCCTAGGCAGAAATCCTATCTAGAGATATGAAATACAGGGAGCGCAAAATATACTATACACAGTACATTTCCCAACCCCATAAGCATGAACACAAGGTGCGCAAAACATACTATATACAGTACCTTTCCTAGCACCAAAATCACATCAGAGTCCAGGTTGCGCCAGAACCTAAACGTAGCAGCTGCCCACTACTTGCTGGGCAGCTGGGGACAAGCACAGGGCCTAAACGCTGCAGCTGGCACTAAGTGCTGCGCAGCTGGGGAAGGCAAATAGGAGGCATGGGCTCTCACTAGCCCTTCAAACCAAACTGAGCCAATCCTTGGAGCCCTCTAGGCTCTTGGAATACAGTCCAACCGTTGGAGCCACCTAGGCTCTGAAAACAACATGCCCCCATAGCGTTGGAGCCACGGGGCTCTAAAAATAAATATGTCCCCTTTGGAGTCCCTCTGGACTCTAGACAAATGATGCCCTCTTCGTGGGAGCGCTGCTCAGGGACTCAGACCAAATGAGGGGGGCCAACGTTGGAGTCCCTTGCTAGGACTCAGCAAGATAAAACACCCCCGTATGTTGGAGCCTCTAGGCTCTTGAACAATTGGTCCCCCAGTCCCCCTGGGACTTCTAACTTATCAAATGGCCCCCAAACGTTGGAGCGACCCCCCCCCAATCGGGCGGGGGCCGCTCAGGAAGTAGACCGGCACCCACAACATGGAAGATAGCCCCAACTCACCGGGGCTGTGGGATCGGACTCCTTCAGGTCTCTTCTCCCTCTCGGCGCGTGGCGATCTCTGGCTCTGCCCGGTCCCTCTTCTGGGACCGGGACTCTCCTTTTTGGCGGCCGCTACCTCGGGGCTCTCCCTCGCTCAGGGGAGCCCCGCGCCTCACACGGCGCCGGCAAACTTTCTCGCGGGGCTTCCCTTCCGTCCTGGAAGCCCCGCCCGTGACATCACAGCCCTGCCTGTCTTCCGGGTCGCGCTGGGCAGCGACCCGGAAGAGACTCGAGATGCGGCTCGGCCGCGGCGGTGATCTCCTTCTCAAGAGGGGTAGGCTCCCTCCAAATTCAAGATACGGGGTGGGCACCCACCGCACATAGCAAATCGCGGGGTAGGCTCCCGCGCCGAACAGGCAGAATGCGGGGTGGGCACCCGCCATCAAAACAGCGATACAGCGGACATAAGCGGGGTGGGCTCCCGCATAGATCACGGGCCAAGTCGCGGGGTAGGCACCCGCCGGGACGGCATTGATGGGGGAATCCCTACCTCGGGGATTCCCTCTTCTCCTCCTGCAGCGCAGCGCTGCCAAGGCCCCCATGTTCCTCCTTCTTGGGGGGGGACAGATAGCGCTTTCCCGGCGCTAGGTCAATGGAGAGTCCTGGAGGCGTCCAGGGGGGGCAAAGCAGGGCCCAGGGGCCAGCACACAGGGCCCTCCAGCAGGGAGGTAGCCCCCATGGCGGTCCCTCCTGTGCCCCACCAGCAGCAAGCCCCCCTTAGTCAGGATACAAAGGAGAGAACCAGCAATAAAACGCTCACCAGGCGCTATAAGTACAGTCCTCCAATAACCAGGGCATCCAGGGGCTGGGCAGGGCCCAGGGAGGCAAGCCTTCCCCTGGGCCCCAGCAGCAGCACGCCCCTGGTAGATTCAAGACAGAACAAGAACATTTTGTAAGGGGACACAGCCCCTTTTTATACACCAAATCCCTTTGTCTGGGTTCAGGGTGAGGGGGAAAACCAGTCGCAGCTGGTTGGGGAGCACCCTTGATGTGCTCAGCCCCTCACTCTATTCATTGGCAGGGCTAGGGTCGTCAGTCGCACCACAGGGGGCGGGGCCAGCATTGTGTGTGGAAAACCCTGTCCTATTCAGGACCCAGGTGTACTCCTCCCACCCATCTAGCTGCTGATCTCCCCATTCACCACTGGGTGACTCATCCTGACTCTGGGGAATCCCTAGCCCGTCACATGACATGACCAGCCAATCACGCGACAGACACACTGCACACAGAAGTGCCCACTTCTAGAAGTGGCACTTCCACACTAGGTACATGCACGCCGCACACATCATCGCGCAGCATTCACTCCCACGAGTCCGCACATACCAAACTCGGGCCTGCACACCCCACGCATCAGGAACTACTAGGGACACATACATTCCCCATGCATTCCTATGGGAGGGCAGGCCTATCTCACCACATGCACTCAGAGTGTGCACGCACTTTACCCTGGGACACAGGGAAAGTGCGCAGGAACCAAACAAATCACCACACCAAGTCACCAATAAAAAGCAAAAAGTTCAGGGGTGAACCTGCCAGAAGGGCCAAGTCCAACTCAACCCCCTTCCAGCCAAAACGCAGGGCAGACCAATCACCACCGTGATGGTCTTCCCTGCTTGGGGCGATAGAACACGGACGCAGGCCCGCACTGCAGGGACACTCTCCTGTTCTACGCCATTCTCAATCAACATGGTTGCATCTTAAAAAAAAACAACCGAAAAGAACTCAGGCCCAACTAGGCTACCCCACTGGTACTACCTAGTTGTCCACGGCCAGGACCAGGCCCTAGGCCACCCAGATACCACTGGTCCTTGCCAAACCCAGAGTGGGGGGTAGTAACCCCTGGCGTACAAGCCATTCTCCACTCTCCCTCTCAGTGTAGTTCCCAACTACCACTGATCCTTCAACCTAGGGTCCGCACCCTCAGGCTGACCAGAGGTCACGGGCAAGAATGCCCCACCCTACCTCTACTTCTGGGGTTCCGCACCCTCCCAGGGAAGCACCCACCAGAACACAACTCTCCCACCAGTTCAGGACCTCTCTCCACCAACTGGTCTACCACTTGGGATCCAAGGGGTCAGAGGCGAGGACTCCCTCCCTCTGCACCCCCTTCCACTGTAGAGCAGGGTCTCTTCACCTAAGATGAGCCCCACCTGCCCTCAGGACTACAGCTGCCCTTACGTCCAGATCCGGAAACACTGACTACTGGCTCCCCAACCGAGGGACGTACCCTTTGGTCAGATGCCTGGCGAACCAGGACTTAACGAGGGTGACACATAACTAATGGGTCATGTGACAGTCTGCCTGGCGCTGATCTCACTACCTCCTGTCCATCTGACAGTGCGTGCAGACCCCCCAGGACAGAAGTGGCGACACCACGGTCACTCAGTGGCGACACAGCCCTCCCGGCTGGTCCCTGACCTACTGGTTCCCACTGGGGAATCCCTCCCCCTCTCACCCCTCCCTCTGGACTTCCGCACCCTCCCAACTGGAGCGGTACCGCCAGACACCAGGACTACTGGAGCTCTGATTACAGACGCTCCACGTCCTCTAGACACTGGGAGATCCTCCTCAAGTGACCTATTGGTACAGCCTAGGCCCCCGACCTGATGTTCCCTAAAGAAACCATCCAGGCCCTGACACTGGGTTTCGGGCACCTGGAGACACGCAGTCCCACCCACTCCTTCTCCGCAGAGACAGGCCGTGAGCCCCTACACCGAGACCTAGCTGGGCTACTCTGAACCTCTTCCACCACGCTGGGCTGGAAGACACCTCAGCCACTACTTTTGGAATCACTCCCCAATGCAAGCTCCCTATCCCAGAGAACTCACACCCAATCAACCAGCAAGCTCCTTATTTCAGAGAACTCACACCATTCATCCACACACACACCCCCCAGACTAGTAAGACAGTTTCTACCGCCCCTGATTTCTCAACCTGACCACCACGTGACACAGGTACTATTACTCTGGGAACTGGGAATGGGACATTCACATTCATCCAGCGCATTACACATTCATCCCCAAACCCCTCCCAAGACTGGTAAGACAGTTTCTACCGCCCCTGATTTCTCAACCTGACCACCACGTGACACAGGTACCACTACCCCGGGAACTGGGAATGGGAATACATGCACTGGACACACATCTGCTGCCACCACTGGATCCCACCCTCTGGTGAATCCAGAAAACACAATGCACTAAGGGGGATGATCTACCCTCCCGAGCTAGGGACACCTAACTCACAGTGCACAAGAAACACATTTCCAAAGAAATGACACTTAAGAACAATAATCCCTATACCATGTGATTTATCTAAATGCAGAGTTTTGTAGTGCGGCCAGTTGCTGCTGCGGTACAGCGCAAACGCAAGTCCAAATCCCACCGCTGATCACCAATGTTAGAAATGGGATTTCTGGTTGGCTAAGGCTTGCGCCAAAGCCAGGCAGAAACCACCACTCTAGTCAGGGCAAGGAAGTTACACGCCAAAGATAACCCCTGCTCACCCCCTTGGTAGCTTGGCACGAGCAGTCAGGCTTATCTCTGAGGCGATGTGTAAAGCGTTTGCGCGCGCACCCAGCAACAACACCCAAGGCCCCCCACAAAGGAAACTCCACACAAGGTATTCTATAAAAATAGCCTTTGTATTATACACAACACATTAGATAAAAACACACACTCTACAATGTGCCAACAGGCACGGGCAAAATTTACAAGGGATTATATATACAGGGGACAGGGCCACCTGGACCACTGTCAGGAATTAGCACTCTTAGAACATAACACAAATTACCAAGTGTACATGTAGAACATAACCAGTATCTACTGGCGCAATAATGACCTCAGCGTCATCACACTAGCATCAGGTATAAAACCTATCCTGCATCTATCACAGGGGCATAAATCACATTATGCAATTCTCGCAAGTCTAACGCCTTAGACCTAGCCACCTAAGTATACCTACACTAGGGGCGTACATAACACAGGGAAGTACATTCTCCCTACCATCAACCTAAACAAGGTAAAACAACCTCCTAGGCAGAAATCCTATCTAGAGGTATGAAATACAGGGAGCGCAAAATATACTATACACAGTACATTTCCCAACCCCATAAGCATGAACACAAGGTGCGCAAAACATACTATATACAGTACCTTTCCTAGCACCAAAATCACATCAGAGTCCAGGTTGCGCCAGAACCTAAACGTAGCAGCTGCCCACTACTTGCTGGGCAGCTGGGGACAAGCACAGGGCCTAAACGCTGCAGCTGGCACTAAGTGCTGCGCAGCTGGGGAAGGCAAATAGGAGGCATGGGCTCTCACTAGCCCTTCAAACCAAACTGAGCCAATCCTTGGAGCCCTCTAGGCTCTTGGAATACAGTCCAACCGTTGGAGCCACCTAGGCTCTGAAAACAACATGCCCCCATAGCGTTGGAGCCACGGGGCTCTAATAATAAATAGGTCCCCTTTGGAGTCCCTCTGGACTCTAGACAAATGATGCCCTCTTCGTGGGAGCGCTGCTCAGGGACTCAGACCAAATGAGGGGGGCCAACGTTGGAGTCCCTTGCTAGGACTCAGCAAGATAAAACACCCCCGTATGTTGGAGCCTCTAGGCTCTTGAACAATTGGTCCCCCAGTCCCCCTGGGACTTCTAACTTATCAAATGGCCCCCAAACGTTGGAGCGACCCCTCCCCCAATAGGGCGGGGGCCGCTCAGGAAGTAGACCGGCACCCACAACATGGAAGATAGCCCCAACTCACCGGGGCTGTGGGATCGGACTCCTTCAGGTCTCTTCTCCCTCTCGGCGCGTGGCGATCTCTGGCTCTGCCCGGTCCCTCTTCTGGGACCGGGACTCTCCTTTTCGGCGGCCGCTACCTCGGGGCTCTCCCTCGCTCAGGGGAGCCCCGCGCCTCACACGGCGCCGGCAAACTTTCTCGCGGGGCTTCCCTTCCGTCCTGGAAGCCCCGCCCGTGACATCACAGCCCTGCCTGTCTTCCGGGTCGCGCTGGGCAGCGACCCGGAAGAGACTCGAGATGCGGCTCGGCCGCGGCGGTGATCTCCTTCTCAAGAGGGGTAGGCTCCCTCCAAATTCAAGATACGGGGTGGGCACCCACCGCACATAGCAAATCGCGGGGTAGGCTCCCGCGCCGAACAGGCAGAATGCGGGGTGGGCACCCGCCATCAAAACAGCGATACAGCGGACATAAGCGGGGTGGGCTCCTGCATAGATCACGAGCCAAGTCGCGGGGTAGGCACCCGCCGGGACGGCATTGATGGGGGAATCCCTACCTCGGGGATTCCCTCTTCTCCTCCTGCAGTGCAGCGCTGCCAAGGCCCCCATGTTCCTCCTTCTTGGGGGGGGACAGATAGCGCTTTCCCGGCGCTAGGTCAATGGAGAGTCCTGGAGGCGTCCAGGGGGGGCAAAGCAGGGCCCAGGGGCCAGCACACAGGGCCCTCCAGCAGGGAGGTAGCCCCCATGGCGGTCCCTCCTGGGCCCCACCAGCAGCAAGCCCCCCTTAGTCAGGATACAAAGGAGAGAACCAGCAATAAAACGCTCACCAGGCGCTATAAGTACAGTCCTCCAATAACCAGGGCATCCAGGGGCTGGGCAGGGCCCAGGGAGGCAAGCCTTCCCCTGGGCCCCAGCAGCAGCACGCCCCTGGTAGATTCAAGACAGAACAAGAACATTTTGTAAGGGGACACAGCCCCTTTTTATACACCAAATCCCTTTGTCTGGGTTCAGGGTGAGGGGGAAAACCAGTCGCAGCTGGTTGGGGAGCACCCTTGATGTGCTCAGCCCCTCACTCTATTCATTGGCAGGGCTAGGGTCGTCAGTCGCACCACAGGGGGCGGGGCCAGCATTGTGTGTGGAAAACCCTGTCCTATTCAGGACCCAGGTGTACTCCTCCCACCCATCTAGCTGCTGATCTCCCCATTCACCACTGGGTGACTCATCCTGACTCTGGGGAATCCCTAGCCCGTCACATGACATGACCAGCCAATCACGCGACAGACACACTGCACACAGAAGTGCCCACTTCTAGAAGTGGCACTTCCACACTAGGTACATGCACGCCGCACACATCATCGCACAGCATTCACTCCCACGAGTCCGCACATACCAAACTCGGGCCTGCACACCCCACGCATCAGGAACTACTAGGGACACATACATTCCCCATGCATTCCTATGGGAGGGCAGGCCTATCTCACCACATGCACTCAGAGTGTGCACGCACTTTACCCTGGGACACAGGGAAAGTGCGCAGGAACCAAACAAATCACCACACCAAGTCACCAATAAAAAGCAAAAAGTTCAGGGGTGAACCTGCCAGAAGGGCCAAGTCCAACAGTGCTGCAGAGCAGGAGCTGCAGGCACCAGACCTCTCTTTCGTGCTGCAGAGCAGGAGCCACATGCACCAGAGCTCTCTTTCGTCCTGCAGAGCAGGAGACGCATACACCAGAGCTCTCTTTTGTGCTGCAGAGCAGGAGCCAGAACTCTCTTTCGTGCTGCAGAGCAGAGTCGCATGCAGCAGACCTCTCTTTCGTGCTGCAGAGCAGGAGCTGCAGGCACCAGACCTCTCTTTCATGCTGCAGAGCATGACCCGCATGCAGCAGACCTCTCTTTCGTGCTGCAGAGCAGGAGCTGCATGCAGCAGGCCTCTATTTCATGCTGCAGAGCAGGAGCCGCAGGCACCAGACCTCTCTTTCGTGCTGCAGAGCAGAAGCTGCATGCACCGGACCTCTCTTTCGTGCTGCACAGCAGAAGCTGCAGGCACCAGACCTCTCTTTCGTGCTGCAGAGCAGGAGCTGCATGCACCAGACCTCTCTTTCGTGCTGCAGAGCAGGAGCTGCATGCACCAGACCTCTCTTTCATGCTGCAGAGCAGGAGCTGCATGCACCTGACCTCTCTTTCGTGCTGCAGAGCAGGAGCCGCATGCACCAGACCTCTCTTTCGTGCTGCAGAGCAGGAGCTGCATGCACCAGACGTCTCTTTCATGCTGCAGAGTAGGAGCTGCATGCACCAGACCTCTTTCATGCTGCAGAGCAGGAGCTGCAGGCACCAGACCTCTCTTTCGTGCTGCAGAGCAGGAGCTGCATGCACCATACCTCTCTTTCGTGCTGCAGAGCAGGAGCCGCATGCACCAGACCTCTCTTTCGTGCTGCAGAGCAGGAGCCTGATGCACCAGACCTCTCTTTTGTGCTACAGAGCAGGAGCTGCATGCACCAGACCTCTCTTTCATGCTGCAGAGCAGGAGCTACATGCACCAGACCTCTCTTTCGTGCTGCAGAGCAGGAGCTGCAGGCACCAGATATCTTTTTCATGCTGCAGGAGACGCATGCACCAGACCTCTCTTTCTTGCTGCAGAGCAGGAGCTGCAGGCACCAGACCTCTCTTTCATGCTGCAGAGCGGGAGCCGCAGGCCTCAGACCTCTCTATCGTGCTGCAGAGCACCCGCCGCAGGCACCAGACCTCTCTTTCGTGCTGCAGAGCAGAATCCGCATGCACCAGAGCTCTCTTTCGTCCTGCAGAGCAGGAGCCGCATACACCAGAGCTCTCTTTTGTGCTGCAGAGCAGGAGCCACAACTCTCTTTCGTGCTGCAGAGCAGAAGCCGTATGCAGCAGTTCTCTATTTCGTGCTGCAGAGCAGGAGCTGCAGGCACCAGACCTCTCTTTCGTGCTGCAGAGCAGGAGCCACATGCACCAGAGCTCTCTTTCGTCCTGCAGATCAGGAGACGCATACACCAGAACTCTCTTTTGTGCTGCAGAGCAGGAGCCAGAACTCTCTTTCGTGCTGCAGAGCAGGAGCCGCATGCAGCAGACCTCTCTTTCGTGCTGCAGAGCAGGAGCAGCAGGCACCAGACCTCTCTTTCGTGCTGCAGAGCAGGGCCCGCATGCAGCAGACCTCTCTTTCGGGCTGCAGAGCAGGATCTGCATGCAGCAGGCCTCTATTTCATGCTGCAGAGCAGGAGCCGCAGGCACCAGACCTCTCTTTAGTGCTGCAGAGCAGGAGCTGCATGCACCGGACCTCTCTTTCGTGCTGCACAGCAGAAGCTGCAGGCACCAGACCTCTCTTTCGTGCTGCAGAGCAGGAGCTGCATGCACCAGACCTCTCTTTCGTGCTGCAGAGCAGGAGCTGCATGCACCAGACCTCTCTTTCATGCTGCAGAGCAGGAGCTGCATGCACCAGACCTCTCTTTCGTGCTGCAGAGCAGGAGCCGCATGCACCAGACCTCTCTTTCGTGCTGCAGAGCAGGAGCTGCAGGCACCAGACCTCTCTTTCGTGCTGCAAGAGCAGGAGCTGCATGCACCAGACCTTTCTTTCATGCTGCAGAGTAGGAGCTGCATGCACCAGACCTCTTTTATGCTGCAGAGCAGGAGCTGCAGGCACCAGACCTCTCTTTTGTGCTGCAGAGCAGGAGCTGCATGCACCATACCTCTCTTTCGTGCTGCACAGCAGGAGCCGCATGCACCAGACCTCTCTTTCGTGCTGCAGAGCAGGAGCCTGATGCACCAGACCTCTCTTTTGTGCTGCAGAGCAGGAGCTGCATGCACCAGACCTCTCTTTCATGCTGCAGAGCAGGAGCTACATGCACCAGACCTCTCTTTCGTGCTGCAGAGCAGGAGCTGCAGGCACCAGACCTCTCTTTCGTGCTGCAGAGCAGGAGCTGCAGGCACCAGATATCTCTTTCATGCTGCAGGAGACTCATGCACCAGACCTCTCTTTCTTGCTGCAGAGCAGGAGCTGCAGGCACCAGACCTCTCTTTTCTGCTGCAGAGCAGGAGCCGCAGGCCTCAGACCTCTCTATCGTGCTGCAGAGCACCCGCCGCAGGCACCAGACCTCTCTTTCGTGCTGCAGACCAGTAGCCGCATGCACCAGACCTCTCTTTCGTGCTGCAGCGCAGGAGCCGCAGGCACCAGACCTCTCTTTTGTGCTGCAGAGCAGGAGCCGCAGGCACTAGACCTCTTTTTCATGCTGCAGAGCAGGAGCCGCAGGCACTAGACCTCGCTTCCATGCTGCAGAGCAGGAGCTGTGCTGCAAGAGCAGATGCTGCATGCACCAGACCTCTCTTTCGTGCTGCAGAGCAGGAGCTGCATGCACCAGACACCTCTTTCGTGCTGCAGAGTAGGAGCTGCATGCACCAGACCTCTCTTTCATCCTGCAGAGCAGGAGCCGCATGCACCAGACCTCTCTTTCGTGCCGCAGAGCAAGAGCTGCATTCACCAGACCTCTCTTTCGTGCTGCAGAGCTGGAGCCGCATGCACCAAACCTCTCTTTCGTCCTGCAGAGCAGGAGCCGCATACACCAGAGCTCTCTTTTGTGCTGCAGAGCAGGAGACAGAACTCTCTTTCATGCTGTGGAGCAGGAGCTGCATGCACCAGACCTCTCTTTCATGCAGCAGAGCAGGAGCTGCATGCAGCAGAGCTCTCTTTCGTGCTGCAGAGCTGCATGTGGCAGAGCTCTCTTTTGTGCTGCAGAGCAGGAGTCGCAGGCACCAGACCTCTCTTTCGTGCTGCAGAGCAGGAGCCGCAGGCACCAGATATCTCTTTCGTGCTGCAGAGCAGGAGCCGCAGGCACCAGACCTCACATTCGTGCTGCAGAGAAGGAGCCGCAGGCACCAGTCCTCTCTTTCATGCTGCAGAGCAGGAGCTGCAGGCACCAGACCACTCTTTCATACTGAGGAGCAGGAGCTGCATGCATCAGGCCTCTCTTTCGCGCTGCAGAGCAGGAGCTGCGTGCACTAGACCTCTCTTTCGTGCTGCAGAGCAGGAGCGGCAGGCACCAGACCTCTCTTTCGTGCTGCAGAGCTGGAGCCGCATGCAGCAGACCTCTCTTTCGTGCTGCTGAGCAGCAGCTGCATGCAGCAGACCTGTCTTTCGTGCTGCAGAACAGGAGCTGCATGCACCAGACCTCTCTTTCATACTGAGGAGCAGGAGCTGCATGCATCAGGCCTCTCTTTCGTGCTGCAGAGCAGGAGCTGCATGCACTAGACCTCTCTTTCATGCTGTAGAGCAGGAGCGGCAGGCCCCAGACCTCTCTTTCGTGCTGCAGAGCTGGAGCCGCATGCAGCAGACCTCTCTTTCGTGCTGCAGAGCAGGAGCTGCATGCAGCAGACCTCTCTTTCGTGCTGCAGAGCAGGAGCTGCATGCACCAGACCTCTCTTTCATACTGAGGAGCAGGAGCTGCATGCATCAGGCCTCTCTTTTGTGCTGCAGAGCAGGAGCTGCATGCAGCAGGCCTCTCTTTCGTGCTGCAGAGCAGGAGCTGCATGCAGCAGGCCTCTCTTTTGTGCTGCAGAGCAGGAGCTGCATGCACCAGACCTCTCTTTCGTGCTGCAGAGCAGGAGCTGCATGCACCAGACCTCTCTTTCATACTGAGGAGCAGGAGCTGCATGCAGCAGACCTCTCTTTCGTGCTGCAGAGCAGGAGCCGCATGCACCAGACCTCTCTTTCATACTGAGGAGCAGGAGCTGCATGCAGCAGACCTCTCTTTCGTGCTGCAGAGCAGGAGCTGCATGCAGCAGACCTCTCTTTCGTGCTGCAGAGCAGGAGCTGCATGCACCAGACCTCTCTTTTATACTGAGGAGCAGGAGCTGCATGCATCAGGCCTCTCTTTTGTGCTGCAGAGCAGGAGCTGCATGCAGCAGGCCTCTCTTTCATGCTGCAGAGCAGGAGCTGCATGCAGCAGGCGTCTCTTTCGTGCTGCAGAGAAGGAGCTGCATGCACCAGACCTCTCTTTCATGCTGCAGAGCAGGATCTGCATGCAGCAGATCGGCCCAGCCCACTCCTGACTGCTGCAGCAGGAGTGGGGAGCAGAGACTGCACCCTCCAAACATCCTGAAGCCAGTCCTGACACCCCATCCCCTCCTCTCAAACATTCCAATACCCCCATCTATCCTTCCTGTTCTTGCCACTTACTGCTATGATCAGGTGGAAAATGCCAGGGAATAAGTGTGCACCTGCCTGAGGAAGTATCTGCTATTACCGGTTCCGTGTAGGTATTCCCCATTCTGGGGAGAAGACGTGTACACACTGGACTTTGGTGCGGGAATACTGCCCACAAAAGGAGATTCCTGTCCTTTGATAACACTGCACTGAATTACAGCATTCGCGTAACACGGGCCTCAGTCGTGAAATGGCTGTGCATACTACGTATGAATGAATGGAGGTCTGTGATTGGTTGCGGCTGTCCAGGTCTCCATTTTGGAGAGAGGGTGAAAATCCTCCCTCCACTGAGGTAATAAAATGAGGATCTGTCAGGAGGAGGTTTCGTAGACACCTCCTGTGATGCTCAGTCTTAGGGGAGTGGTAGGGATGAGTGCCGTCCTCCCAGGTCCCCCTGAGCGAAGGACGCTTCTTCTCACACCTGGCGGCCAAAGCTTGGAGACCATCCCCTGCACATCAGGACCGCATCATTGCCCCGAGAATCCAGGATAGGACTCAAGACCTCGCTCTTCGACTGAACAGAGCACTACAAAGCACCCAGCAACCCTAGCGCCTTGAGAACCTCACGGGTGATTTGCCGCGCTTTATAAATGTGATTGAATGACACCACTTTTCCCAACCCCAACTCCACTGTTACATTATGGTGTTATTGTGAGTAAACTCCTATGGTACACTTTTCATGCAGTGCACGGTGTGTTAAAGCCTGTGTATCCAACGTAGGTCCAGAAGGGCTGGCCCAATGACATGATTGTCAGGATATCCAATCAATTTAAGTTTAAATACAATGAATCGACATAGTCACTGGTTAGCCTGATAACATGGAATGTATCTAGACCCCCTGGGCTGCGCTGTCTATACATGTGGTAAAGCGAGGGTGTCCAACATGGGTCAAGAAGGGATGCATCCATGCAAAATTCAGTGTAACTGTGGACTTTAGAAATGATTCTCATCTAGATTAAATTTATATACATTTATCTTATGTGGATATCTGAAGAATTTGTGATGGATCCGACCCGTGCGGACTAGCAGGGAACACTGATTGCTAAAGTATTTGTGTTAGAAATGGGAACCCCTGGTTGGCGTTGGTAGGTACCAGCGACAAGCAGGGACCCTTCACTTCTAGTCAGGGCGTAGGATTACCGCTAAGAAAAACCCCTGCTCACCCTCAAGGTTGCGTGGCGTGAGCAGACAAGGCTAATCCCCAGGCGTTATACGGTTAAGCATTTGAGGGCATATACACAGTAAACATATCAGTTGCAACACAGAGGGACACCAGTCAGGTTTCTGGAAAAATACGTAGGCTTTATGAAAATATATATTCTTTTGCAGGCTTAATTACAAGACCATTAAATAACGTTTTTGAAAATGCACGCAATACTGTCTTTGGAGAAGGAGTTCTAATATTGTTTACAGTCAGGTTTTGTGCAGAGCGGATCCCCTGGGGGTCGAGGGGAAATACGGGTCGGTTTCAATGGGACGGACCCTCTGATCCGCCGTGCGCACTTTCAGGTGCGGTGGGCACAAAATACCTGGCAGTTCCTTGGGACGATGCGGGGCCACGAACGGACGGTCGTCGGCAGTTCTACAGGTAGGGCCGGCTCTCAGCAGTGCCGCGGGGCGTTGGGGCGGGACCTCCGGAGATGCGGCGGAGGAGTTGGGCTTCGGCAAAGTCCCGGGACGGGGGATTCCTTCTTTGTTGAGGCTTCTTCTTCTGGGGCGGCAAGGCAGCACTTCGTGGCCTGTACGTGACGTACAGGGCGACTTCTTGGGTAAGGCGCGGCCCCGGGGGATGAGACACAGTGCGAGGATACGCTTGTAGTCGTACGCACCGGGTCGCCCCTCGGACTTGCAATGCGAGGTCGTGGTGGCTGTCGGCAGTGGTGGTGCGGCTCAGTCGTGAAGAGGAGAGCGAGTCAGGTGCGGGGCGGCCCCAGCGGGACACGGTGCGAGCTACGGCTTACTCAGCGGAGGCACGCAGTGTCGGGTGGCACCAGCACGGACTCGAGGCACTTCAGGGCAATGAAAAGATTTGCGAGGCACACTCAGCGACGGCGTCAGCGGGGCACGGGCACAGGCAGTCCAGCAGCTCAGTGTTGAAGGGGGAAAGAGCCCAATGGTCCTGGGGCTCAGTTCAGGGGGCAAGCTCGGTTCCAAGCCCTTGGAGATTTGTTCACAAAAGCACAAGTTGAATTTAAAGTCTTTCTCAGTCTTTTCCTCTCCTTCTTGCAGCAAGGCACCCACCACAGGCCAGTCTCCCAGGTCAGAGACAGTAGTCCTCCATGCAGCTTTCCCAGGTCCTTCTCGTCGGGCAGAGGTTCTTCTTGGCGCAAACAGGATCTGATTTCTTAGGAGCAGGGCTCCTACATTTATATTACATTTCTTTTGTTCTCCCAGGCCAGGGGGGCCCTTGCCTAGTTCAGTCCGGTTTCTGAGCACTTTGTTTTTGTGATGCAGGCTGTTTCTTTCAGGGTGCAGGGCAGAGCCATCAGACGCTCCACAGGGGGTGGAGCCAGCATTGTGGTGGCAGAGCACACTCCTATTCAGAGTCCAGGTGTATTCCTCCCACCCATCTACCTGTCAATCTTCCTATTCACCACCAGGCTACCTAGCCCTGCCCATCTGGGTTTCCCCAGCCCTGTCACTCACACAAGCCAGACAGCAGATACACATCACGCAGAGGCGGGCTGAAATGGTTAGGCAAGCAAAGGCCAACTTTCTAAAAGTGGCATTTGCAAACGCAGAATATTAAAATAAACCTTACTAAAAGATGTACCTTATTATTCTGAGTTCAGGCATACTAAACTCGATTTTCTACAATGTTCCCTGGGTCTGTGAGGATCATAGGATGTAACAATCTTAACAGCCCATTCTGGCCTATGAGAACAGGTAGCCTTACAATAGTGAAAAACAAAAATGGCTGTAAGTCACTATTAGGACATGCCACACACATCAGGGCTTGTCCTACCTTATGCTTACAAGGCACCCTGCCCTTGGGCCTACCATAGGGGTGACTAATATGAAGTTAAGGGAAGGTTTAGGGACTGGCAAGTGTGTGCACTTGCACAGTCAGCATGACAGTACCAGACTGCACGCAGGTTCTGCAATGGCAGACCTTAGACATATTTTATCAGGCCGCTTCTGTGGGTGGCACAACCAGTGCTGCAAGCCCACCAACGGCATTTGTATTTACACGCCCTGGCCCTCCTGGGGCACTTCACTGGGGTCTGATAGTAAACCAAATAAGTCAATCATGGAATCCAACCAACATATACATTTTACATAGGGAGCACTTGCACCGTGGCACTGGTTGGCAGTGGCACAGTGCTCTGAGCGGCCAACACCATAAAAACACATGAGGCACAGCGACAAAATGTGGAAGGGAGACTCACGCCAAGGTGCCAGGTCTAACACGTGTCCCCTCCAGCTGAAAAGTGGGGAGAACTACCCTACCCCAGGGAGTTCCTCATCACTAAGGCGGAAAAATCTGGACAGACCGTCAGCATTGGCGTGATCTGTACCAGGGCGATGTTCCACTGTGAAATCCATACCCTGTAGGAAAATGGACCACCTCAACAGCTTTGGATTCTCACCCCTCATATGCATCAACCATCTGAGGGGCCTGTGGTCTGTCTGAACCCGGAAGTGAGACCCAAACAGGTAGGATCTTAGCTTCTTCAGCGCCCAGACCACAGCAAATGCCTCACGCTCAATAGCACTCCATCTCTGTTCCCGTGGTAGTAACCTCCTGCTAATAAAGGCTACAGGTTGATCTAGGCCCTCTTCATTAATCTGTGAAAGAACAGCCCCCACACCATGCTCTGAAGCGTCTGTCTGAACGATAAACTCTTTGGAGAAGTTGGGAGCCAAAAGCACGGGCGCCGTGCACATAGCAGCTTTCAGGTCCTCAAAAGATTTCTGACAGGTGTCAGTCCAGATCACCTTCCTGGGCTGCTTCCTAGAAGTCAGCGCTGTCAAGGGGGCAACAATGTTGCCATACCCCTTGACAAACCTCCTGTAGAACCCGGTGAGACCTAGGAAGGCTCTCACCTCCGTCTGGGTTTTGGGCGACTCCCAATTCAGGATGGTTTCTATCTTGGGTTGGAGTGGTGCCACCTGGCCACTCCCAACTTGGTGCCCCAAGTACACCACTGAACCCTGCCCAATCTGGCACTTACTCGCCTTGATCGTGAGGCCTGCCCTCCGCAGCGCCATCAACACTTCCCAGAGGTGGCGCAGGTGTTCCTCTCACGTAGAGCTGATCACTGCGATGTCATCCACTTAGGCTGCACTGAACGAATCCAGTCCAACCAACACCTGGTTGACCAACCTCTGGAAGGCGGCAGGGGCATTCTTCATCCCAAAGGGCATAACCCAGAACTGGTAGTGCCCATCTGGGGTGGAAAATGCTGACCTCTCTTTGGCCCCATCGGTCAAGGCGATCTGCCAATACCTCGATGTTAAATCAAACGTGCTGAGGTAGTTGGCAGCCCCTAGCCGATCTATGAGCTCATCAGCTCTGGTGATGGGGTGTGCATCAGTCCTGGTAACCTAATTGAGTCCTCTGTAGTCCACACAGAACCGGAGTTCGGGTGTGGCTCCCGTCGCTGCAGCCTTTGGGACCAAGACCACTGGGCTGGCCCAAGGACTGCTGGAGGACTCAATTACCCCAAGGGCAAACATCTTGGAGACCTCCTCCTTGATGCAGGCCCTTACCCTGTCAGTTACCCTGTAGGCCTTGTGCCGCACAGGTGTACTATCCCCAGTGTCCACATCATGGACACACCAATCAGTGACACCGGGAATCAGGGAAACAGGTCAGAGAATTGTCCCAGTAACTGGCGACAATCGTTCTGTTGTTCAGGGGTCAGGGTGGAAGAGAGGATGACACCATTCACTGACCCATCTTGCTCCTTGGCTGACAGGAGGTCAGGAAGAGGCTCGGTCTCCTCCTCCATCCCAGCATCTGTTGCTAAGAGCATGCCCACTTGGGACCTCTCCAAGTGGGGCTTGAGGCGGTTGACATGAAGGACCCTTAAGGGGTTCCTTGGAGACCGCAAGTCCACCAAATAGGTAACAGGACTCTTCCGCTCCACCACCTCAAAGGGACCGGTCCACTTATCCTGGAGCGCACAAGGCTCCACGGGGGCCAAGACCCATACCTTCTGTCCAGTTTGAAGCTCTACCAGAGTGGCATTCTGGTCATACCACCGCTTCATCTCCTCCTGGCTGGCTTCCAGGTTTGCCTCAGCAAGTTCCCTGAAACGCCTAGTCTGGTTTCTGAAGGCCAGCATGTAGCTATATACATTCTGGGGAGGTTTCCTGGGAGATTGCTCCCAGCCTTCCTTGACCAGACTTAGAGGTCCTCTCACTGGGTGTCCGTACAGAAGTTCAAAGGGGCTGAACCCTAGAGACTTCTGTGGCACCTCTCTGTGAGCAAAGCGAAGGCATGGTAAGAGGACGTCCCACTTACGCCTCATGGGTTCCTCAAGACCCATTATCATGCCCTTTAGGGTTCGGTTGAATCTCTCAACCAACCCGTTTCCTTGGGGGTGGTAAGGTGTGGTGAACTTGTAGGTTACACCACACTCTTGCCAAAGGGATTTCATATATTTAGATATGAAATTGGTACCCCGGTCAGACACCACCTCTAGAGGGAATCCCACTCGGGAGAAAATTCCCATCAGCGCACGTCCCACCACGGGGGCCATCACTGTCCTCCGAGGGATGGCTTCCGGGTACTGGGTGGCATGGTCCACCAGGACCAGGATGAACCTATTGCCCATCGCGGTCCTGGGGTTCAGTGGCCCTACAATGTCAATCCCCACTCGCTGGAATGGGGTACCGACCACAGGGAATGGCTGGGGTGGTGCCTTCTGCTTCCTTCCACTCTTCCCACTTGCCTGGCAAGTCTGGCAGGTCCTGCAGTGAGTGTCTGAACTACTGCACATTTGGGGCCAAAAGAAGTGGGTGACAAGCCTTTCAAATGTCTTGTCTTGCCCCAAATGTCCTGCCAATGGCACATCGTGAGCCAGCCCCAGTAGGAAGGCTCTGAAGCGCTGGGGTACCACCAGCACACGGGCTGACCCAGGCTCAGCAACCTTAGGCTCAGAATACAGGAGGTCGTTCTCCCAGTAAATGAAATGTGTTCCAGACTGATCACCGTTGGCCTGGTCTGCAGCCTGCTGCCGCATACCCACGAGAGAAGGGCATTCTTTCTGCTCCCTGCAGAATTCCTCCCTGAAGGGTCCTCCTTCTTGCTGCCAATGGGTCAGCTCAGGCAGGTCCCCCAGTTCAGCTATCTGTTCCTCTGTAGGTTCCAGGGCATCCCCCTCAAGGTCTGCTTCCTCCTGGTATGTGGGAACTTCAGGGGTCGGTTTCCCGCACCCCTGCCTCTTCACCCTAAGGCCGGTTCCTGGGCCTCCCTCTCAGGCTCCAGGTCCTCTTGAGCACCTCTAGGTCTAGGTCTAGGTCGTTGTCATGGACCGTGTGGTGACACACGCTCAATCTGGCATACCCAACATCTCCAGGTGAGCACTCCGCTCCACCTTAGCCCAAGGTGAGCTCTCCAGATCGTTCCCTAACAGACAGTCTACAGGCATGGCGGGCCTCACAGCTACCTGAAGAGTACCAGAGACCCCCCCCCCACTCAAAGGGAACCTGAGCCACCGGGCAGTGATTCTCGGTGTTGTCGGCGGCAACAACCGGATAGAATGCTCCTGGGACAACCTGCTCCTGAGACACCAGGTGGCGCTTGACAGCCGTCACACTGGCTCCTGTGTCTCTGAGAGCTTCAACCCTATGGCCATTTATGGTCACCCACTGCCTGTATTTTTCAGTGTTCTCAGGCAGCTGGGTTTGGGGGACCACTTCACGGTCTCCTAATGAGACCAGGGACATTTCTACTGAACCCCACCCACCTTGGACACCCATCTCTCCACTCAGGGCTACAGTAGCCGTCTGCCGGGGGGTTGCACCAGTGGGTGCTAGTTTACCAAACTGGGGACACTTGGGATCATTGGCAAAACGACCCAGCTCACCGCATCTGAAACAGGTCAGGGGCCCTCTTTGAACAGGGGAACCTGTCGGCGCCCCAGTCGGTTTCTGGGGTGGGGGAGGCTGAGAACCTTTCCCTTGGTTCCCTTGGGGATTACTTTGGGGCCTCCTCTGGAACTCCTTCTGTTTACCCTTGTCCCCCCCGCTCTCCTTCTGGGGACCCTGCCCACCTTTGGCAGAGTCTCCCATGGGACCCTTGTGGACCCTGGAGCCGAGCCAGCGGTCCGCCTCTTCAGCAAGCTTCCTAGGGTTAGTCAGCTTGCTATCTATCAGGTGTTGGCGTAGCTCAGGAAAACAATTACTGGACAAGTGCTCCCATGCCATTAAATCAAGAAGCCCTTGGAAATCATCAACCTTGCTACCCTTCACCCAACCATCCAGCGCTCTGTAAAAAAAAGTTACATACTCCACATACGTACTCCCAGGAATCTTTTTACACTCCCTGAACCTCTGTCTATACAATTCAGGAGTTAACCCATACCTGGTCATCAAAGCTTCCTTCATGTGGGGGTACGAGTTATACATATCTGCAGGCAAATCTAAGAGTGTGTCCCGCTCTTCACTAAGGAACCGTCCCCACAACCCCGCTCCCCAATCTCTCTCAGGGACCCGGTGGGAGGACATGGCTACCTCGTAGGCCTTGAACCACTGCCCTATGTCATCATTCCTGAAATACTCTTTCACCACATCCTTAGGCATGTACACCCTTGGCTCTACCTGCACTGGTACTGGGCTGCCACCAGAGGGAGTTGTTCCCAAACTTTTTGCTTGTATCTCCAACTCCTTCAACTTCATTTCATGTTCCATTTGGATCTTTTTTTCTTCCATTGCCAACCTTTGGCTTTCCATTGTTAATCTTTGTTTCTCCATTTCCATTTGACCATTGATTTTTGCCATTTCCACTTCATGTGCCCTGGTTGCGTCCCTGTCCGCCAACTCCTCTGGCGACAGGCCACCACCACCTCCATGGATGCTTCCGGGTGGATCCTCTACCACCACATTCCCTGGTGCCCGTGACTCAATCCAGGCCCTCAGCGCCTTTAGGTATTGAGCTTTGTGCCTAAATCCAGTTTTGGAAATTCCAAATTTGTTGCAAAAGCCCTTCAGCTGTGCTACTGTGTAGCTTTCTAGTTTCTCTTCTTCCCATTCTAAGTCTTCCATGTCACTTACATTAAGGACTATGGATGGCGCTTTCTCTGCAACTTTGGAGCCAGGCATGATTCAAAAAATGGAGGTTCTTGGCAAAGCAACAGAAAAGATCAACAGTTTGTGGCTGCGTTATTTGGTCTGAACTCACTACGTGGACACTAATTATTCACTGTGTATACACTCCAAATGCAAATTCGAAAAATCCTCACCGCTGCCTCCAATGTTAGAAATGGGAACCCCTGGTTGGCGTTGGTAGGTACCAGCGACAAGCAGGGACCCTTCACTTCTAGTCAGGGCGTAGGATTACCGCTAAGAAAAACCCCTGCTCACCCTCAAGGTTGCGTGGCGTGAGCAGACAAGGCTAATCCCCAGGCGTTATACGGTTAAGCATTTGAGGGCATACACACAGTAAACATATCAGTTGCAACACAGAGGGACACCAGTCAGGTTTCTGGAAACATACGTAGGCTTTATGAAAATATATATTCTTATGCAGGCTTAATTACAAGACCATTAAATAACGTTTTTGAAAATGCACGCACTACTGTCTTTGGATCAGGAGTTCTCTTAATATTGTTTACAGTCAGGTATTGTGCAGAGCGGATCCCCTGGGGGTCGAGGGGAAATACGGGTCGGTTTCAATGGGACGGACCCTCTGATCCGCAGTGCGCACTTTCAGGTGCGGTGGGCACAAAATACCTGGCAGTTCCTTGGGACGATGCGGGGCCACGAACGGACGGTCGTCGGCAGTTCTACAGGTAGGTCCGGCTCTCAGCAGTGCCGCGGGGCGTTGGGGCGGGACCTCCGGAGATGCGGCGGAGGAGTTGGGCTTCGGCAAAGTCCCGGGACGGGGGATTCCTTCTTTGTTGAGGCTTCTTCTTCTGGGGCGGCAAGGCAGCACTTCGTGGCCTGTATGTGACGTACAGGGCGACTTCTTGGGTAAGGCGCGGCCCCGGGGGATGAGACAAAGTGCGAGGATACGCTTGTAGTCGTACGCACCGGGTCGCCCCTCGGACTTGCAATGCGAGGTCGTGGTGGCTGTCGGCAGTGGTGGTGCGGCTCAGTCGTGAAGAGGAGAGCGAGTCAGGTGCGGGGCGGCCCCAGCGGGACACGGTGCGAGCTACGGCTTACTCAGCGGAGGCACGCAGTGTCGGGCGGCACCAGCACGGACTCGAGGCACTTCAGGGCAATGAAAAGATTTGCGAGGCACACTCAGCGACGGCGTCAGCGGGGCACGGGCACAGGCAGTCCAGCAGCTCAGTGTTGAAGGGGGAAAGAGCCCAATGGTCCTGGGGCTCAGTTCAGGGGGCAAGCTCGGTTCTAAGCCCTTGGAGATTTGTTCACAAAAGCACAAGTTGAATTTAAAGTCTTTCTCAGTCTTTTCCTCTCCTTCTTGCAGCAAGGCACCCACCACAGGCCAGTCTCCCAGGTCAGAGACAGTAGTCCTCCATGCAGCTTTCCCAGGTCCTTCTCGTCTGGCAGAGGTTCTTCTTGGCGCAAACAGGATCTGATTTCTTAGGAGCAGGGCTCCTACATTTATACTACATTTCTTTTGTTCTCCCAGGCCAGGGGGGCCCTTGCCTAGTTCAGTCCGGTTTCTGAGCACTTTGTTTTTGTGATGCAGCTGTTTCTTTCAGGGTGCAGGGCAGAGCCATCAGACGCTCCACAGGGGGTGGAGCCAGCATTGCGGTGGCAGAGCACACTCCTATTCAGAGTCCAGGTGTATTCCTCCCACCCATCTATCTGCCAATCTTCCTATTCACCACCAGACTACCTAGCGTTGCCCATCTGGGTTTCCCCAGCCCTGTCATTTGCAAACGCAGAATATTAAAATAAACCTTACTAAAAGATGTACCTTATTATTCTGAGTTCGGGCATACTAAACTCGATTTTCTACCATGTTCCCTGGGCCTGTTAGGATCATAGGATGTAACAATCTTAACAGCCCATTCTGGCCTATGAGAACAGGGTAGCCTTACAATAGTGAAAAACGAAAATGGCTGTAATTCACTATTAGGACATGCCACACACATCAGGGCTTGTCCTACCTTATGCTTACAATGCACCCTGCCCTTGGGCCTACCATAGGGGTGACTAATATGAAGTTAAGGGAAGGTTTAGGGACTGGCAAGTGTGTGCACTTGCGCAGTCAGCATGACAGTACCAGACTGCACGCAGGTTCTGCAATGGCAGACCTTAGACATATTTTATCAGGCTGCTTCTGTGGGTGGAACAACCAGTGCTGCAAGCCCACCAGCGGCATTTGTATTTACACGCCCTGGCCCTCCTGGGGCACTTTACTGGGGTCTGATAGTAAACCAAATAAGCCAATCATGGAATCCAACCAACATATACATTTTACATAGGGAGCCCTTGCACCGTGGCACTGGCTGGCAGTGGCACAGTGCTCTGAGCGGCCAACACCATAAAAACACATGAGGCACAGCGACAAGACGTGGAAGGGAGACTCACGCCAAGGTGCCTGGTCTAACAATTTGTCATGCCATTTTTAGTTGAACATTTCCTTTGTCTTCCTTCACATGGATACCACACATATTTCTAAGGCTGCAGCGCACCAGGATCACTTTCTCGCGTTTCTAGACACCGAGTCACTTTACATCTTTAAAGCCAGTATTTTGTGCCTTTCATTTCACTTGATTTGCTACATTTCTTCTTCAGGCAGAGTTTATGCTGCACCAGAGGAGAACCATCCTGAGGGCGCCTGCTAATTGCAGACGCTGCTAGGCCTTGTATGTGCTCTAATCGAGCTGGGAGCCGGTGAGCCGGGCACCGGGGCATCCCTTCACGCAGGTAGATCCAGTCCTCAGGCGCCTTATTCATCAGGAAATCAAAGGCATGCAGAGCGCAGCCACGTGCTAGACGCAGGCACCAGACAGCCAGAGGCTGAGTCTTTGATAATAGAAGCGTTGGTCTCTGCTGGCGTGGGCGCTGGACAGTGGAATATACATTTCAGCCTTAAGGCAGCATTTCTAACCCTCCTGTTTCCATTAGGATATCTTACCCTTTGGAGTTATTACTGGAGTTATTCACAGTTCATCAAATCTACAAATTAAACCCATTAGCATTATGTTGTTTTTAAAAAAAATTATATAACTACAAATGCCCTCCACACATCAGGACTGTCGGAGATTAGCTCTGCCCCTAACTTTGATGCCCAGTAACATCTACCCTCCGCATCCCACGTGCGAGGTGTTTTCCAACCTTCTGAGGTTCATTGTACTCTTAATCAGGACCACTTTTCCCATCCCAAAGTTTTCTGCCTTCTAATCAAGCAAATAGTGGGGCATAGTATCAAGAACGGCGATAATGGGCGCGATAATATGCCCTAGAGAATTCCAATAGAAGCCCATGTTCTACACTTCTACGACGCATCTTGATCAACCCAAACCACCTGAAATTTTTCGTCCCAAAAGTAAATTTATGGCTCCGTTCTCTCATAAAAGCCTAGACAACCTTGAAACGCTGGTGAAAAAGGACTTGGATAAAATCAAATATATCAAGCCAAAACACATGAACCTAACCAAGAATGAATCACACATTCTCAATACCTTGAAACAAGATAAAAACATCATATTTCAACCAGCGGACAAAGGGGGAGCCCTTGTAGGCATGGACACTGAATTTTATGAGAAAAGTGTATCTGTTCACATCAACAATGAACAGAGATACATAAAATTGGAGACCGATCCTACAAGGAATTCATGAAGTTATTAGATACCATTCTAACTAAAGCAGTGGATAAAGGGATAATCAATCTTACTACTATGACATTTTTACCGACACCATGTCCTAAAACTCCGCATATTTATATGTTACTCAAAGTACATAAACACGCAACCAACCCCCCATTCCGTCCCTTAGTGGCCGGCCGTTGGGGAATACATGAACCCATTGGACAATTTGTTGATCATCACTTACAACCATTAGCACAAAGCTGGGAGACTTACGTAAAAGACACTACGGACTGCCTTTTGAAACTTGAAAAACTTTGACACCTTTTCAATGATCAGATATTACTGTGCACCATAGATGTCACCGCCTTATACGCTTCCATTGCCCATAACGAAGGTCTTGAGGCTGTAGAAAGGAGACTACTTAATACCTCCATTGAAGAAGACTTAGGAGTATTCCCACTGGAGTTACTTCATTTTTCGTTATACCACTGTTACTTTTCTTGGAAAGAAAACTTCTATTTACAACAAACAGGCACATCTATGGGATTTCCGGGAGCACCATCATAGGCCAATACCTTTATGGCTTACTTTGAGAACACACACATTTTACACAATCAAAGATGGCAAGATAACATTGTGGCGTACATACGCTATATAGACGACATATTGGTTCTTTGGAAAGGAAGCCAGGAACTTTTGGAAGACTGCATATGGGAACTAACCCAGTGCAACCCCAGAATACAGTTCACACACAATATCCAGTCTCATAGTATACAATTCTTGGACATCGAAATTCAAAATACAGCGGCAGGCTTAGTAACGACAGTTTACAGAAAACCAACTGATGTGAATAATGCGCTTCATTACTCCAGCGCACATCCAACCTCCTTAAAAAATCATTTACCGGTATCTCAACTAAGAATCAAGAGGATTACATCAGAACCAGCACAAAGTACCATCTTGATCAAGGAACAACTATACAGATACAAACAGAGAAGATATTCTGAGGAGGTACTGTCAGAAGCAGAACTTATAGTCACCCCAAAAAAACGGGAGGACCTTTTAAAAAAAATCTGATAAATCCAAGGCACAACGTGAAGTTTTCGTTCTTAAACAATCAGTACAGGCTTCTAAGATTAAAAGGATAATCAGAAATCGATGGGAAATCATTGCACAAGAACCTGACTTCACACCTGTATTTCAGGAAAAACCTTTATTTGCTCATAACCGCTCAAAGAACTTACGAGAACTTTTAAAACCCAAACTCACAGATTCAACTTCCAAATACAAAGGAATGAAAAAGTGCTGGAATTGTGGACAGTGCAGCAGTATCATTCCGGGCAACACTTTCGCACACCCCCATACAGGCCAAAAGATATTGCTCCGACATTCATCTGACTGTAACACAGAGGGTGTAATATATGCCATCCAATGCCCATGCGGGCTTGTGTATGTAGGTAGAACATCAAGAAAAATAAAGACCCGCATCCGAGAGCACAAAAGCATGATTCGCAACAAAAACGTAAACTCATGCTTAGCAACACATTGGGTTAACACGTCGCACACAATCCCCCAACTCAGATTTACCATTCTAGAAAAAAATCGCAAAAATTCCAGGGTTAGATTTTAACACATCACTGGCACGTAGAGAAACGTTCTGGATAAAACTCCTGGGAACCATCATGCCGGGTGGTCTCAATGATCACTATGAATTATTATGCTTTTTGTAAACAGTGTCAACTTGCAATGGTGTATTCGAGTTAATGTTAATATTTGCGACTTTCATGTTTATGTAAAGGATTTGCACAAATCTTTATTTCACAAATACATTGCCCCTCTTTTAACTCTTTTCACTTCACACAGAACATTTGGAATGTTCACTTTACTCTTTTTTTACTGATTCCAGCGTTGTACTGAAACCCTGTTGGTTGACTCAGATTGTATCACTCCTGACACCCGTTGAGTTCCAGTATCACTGCATATGCCGGTTCCTCCATGTAACACTTTTCAAAGGAGAGGCTTTTTTTCAGATTAGATACAATCTGAGCGTTTTGTCGACGTGTGAGTATCAATAAAGTAACTTGATTTCTCTTGGTTGCTTGATTGGCCACAAAACTTTCTTTGCCTTTAAAATGGGGCGTGTTTGCCGTACACGTCATGACGCTTTCTTTGCCTACACGAAAGCGGTGGCAGTTTGGCAGTTGTTTAACATCTCTGAGGTGAGCACCGAGCACCATATTTTACGTTTGACATTACCTAGCAATATGGTCTTTTTACAGCATCATCGTGAGTTTTATAGTGTCTAGCGCGGTAAACGTTGTTCTTTACCTTTTCAGATACCGTTACCTCTTATGACACATTTGGTAAGCACCGCGTTTGCACATTCACGTTGCGGAATTTTCACTCTCGTGTTTTAAGTTTTCACAGCTTGAACACTTAACCTCTATCTCTATTCATTTCTAGTGACCAACATCAGTGGTTAATACATAGTAAGCCCGTGAATCTTTACCGTTCTGCACAATAAACGTTATTCACTTATCAATCATTTGACGCATGTTTAGCGTCGAATTTCTCATGGCAGTCACTCGTTGGTACGCCTTAGTTCCTCTTGATTGTAACAAGTCCACATTTGAGGTAAACTTAAGCTAAATGAGGCTTCTAAATGCACATAAGAGAGAGGGACTCACTATGTCACTTAAAAATGGCTCTGTTTTTAACTTTTCAGGTCCTGATGAGAGCCCCAGAAAAAATGGGGTTCGAAACGCGTAGACCTTGTGAAGAGACCACAAGAAAATTTGAATAAGTCAACAATGAAATAACTTTTGAGACTAATTTGTGAAACAAATCTTTCTGTGGACTAAATAGACAAAGTCGATTGTTTGTTCATTAACCATTTGCGGGACATTTTAGAATGAGTCAGGAATGTATGTGTATGAGGAATGAATGAGATGTTTGATAAGTATGCTTGATATGTTTCAACGGGTGGTGTGGGGAAATTTTTCAAAAATTGGTCATTAACAGACAGTTGTAAATAGCAAATTGTCTTTATAAATGGAAGTATAAACAAATGAGAAAATAAAACAAATTATATGTTTAAATCAAAGAAAACGAAGGTCTTTTACACTTTTTGTTTTATCTCGAAAAGTTGTGATAGAACAGGATTTGCAGTATTAGCAGTTTGTTGTTATATTCTATTAGCGGCCCAGCTTTACTGCTTTTGGCCTACCTCCAGTGTTGTTTTTTACTGTGTTTCACTCACAGCTACTATAAAAATAACTGCCACTTCCTATCTTTAATAATAAAAAACTTCCACACATATTCACAGTGTGTTTGAGAGAATGACTGAAAATGATACCTTTGCGTAGAGCGATGAACACATTAAAAACTTATTAGAAGCCCCCCCTCTTTTTGCATCAGCCTCACTAAGTGCTTCAGCAAAAAAACAAAACGAATCAGACAAACTCTTAAGACTTAAAAAGAAACAAATTCGAACAGACCTACATGGACATTTTTTGATTCAACACTTAAAAACAGGCACTATTCCCAGTGGACTACAAATCAAAAACATTCCGGTAATTTTCACTGAGGATCCGCTTTATAAAAAAGGTTACAGCCTAATTGAGACTAAATGTAGCAGAGATCTCATGGTCCTTACAGTGGAAACAGCTCAACGTATATCCAAACAGCAACTTGAGGAAATCGAAGTTCTAGAAACTGAAATTAAGACAAATCAGTCAATTACGGATGCAAAAGCGCTACTTGAAAAAGTTGAGAAGGAAATTGCTGAATTTAAAGACTACACTGTAAACCAAAAAAGTAACAAATTCGACAAAGACAAAAGAAACTTTTCGTTGACTAAAGTATACCCTTACTTACAAACTGATTTTTACTCACAAACTGAATCTCGTAGATATTTATCTGCATACCAAGGAAGGTCTTCGAAGAACTTCATTACATTTTCTGAGACATCATCTTCCTCAAGTGGTAGTGAAGGTGATACAGATAATAGATATAAAACTACCAATCAACGACTCAATTTTCAACAACCACAACAACAAACTCCTTTTTTAGGGAGAGGTCAACAACGATCACGAGGAAGAGTACGATTCAATACTCAACCATGGGAAATGTCCACTCGTCGTCAGAACTACAAGTGTTAAGACCATCATCAACAATGAAAAATGCTTATCCGTCGTCAGAACTACAAGAGCTAGAAACATCATTAGATTACAACCTATCAAAGAGACAATTGACCAAAGACGAACAGAGTATATTAGAGAGAGGACTCTCATTCGTTCCATCAAAATATACTGATTTTGTCAGACTAAAAACAGAGATCATTGAATTTTGTCGAAAAATCAGGCTAAAAACGTTTTTTATTTCAAACCCTTACACAGAAATCATCGACGATACTGGCTTGAGAAATAAATCCTCATTTTGCCCACCTGCCAACAAAATTCCGAAGGAAGTCGTCATTTTTGAAAAAACTATCCTCTCAGCAATCACAGAAATGGAAAAAAATAAAAAATGGGTGAAATTCAATACCACAAAACCACAAATACAGGCCTTAACCAATCTTCAAAACGATCAAACTATTATAATCAAGCAGGCCGATAAAGGCGGATCGATCGTAATATTGGACAAATCTGATTATATTACTGAGGTCAACAGACAATTGAATGATACAGAATGCTACCGAAAAATCAACAAAGATCCTACTTTAGAACTTCAAAACATTCTATTCCCAATATTAGACGAAGGGTTTAAACAAGGATAACTTTCTAAAAAAGAATATGACTTTCTACAATATAAAAATCCCAGGACTCCTTTGTTTTATGTTCTCCCGAAGATACACAAAAATGTAACATCACCGCCAGGAAGACCAATCATTTCCGGCTGCGAATCCTTGTTAGAACCGATCTCTAAATTTGTCGATTACTTTCTGAAACCATTCATTTTTGAAATACCATCTTTCCTACGTGATACAACAGACTTCATCAACAAACTGACTTCCATAAAATTTGAACAGGATCTACATCATTTGGTCACACTTGATGTAGTTTCCCTATATACACAGATACCGCAAGACGAAGGCCTTGCAGTCATACAATAATATCTACAAAACAGACCTAATCCAAAAGTACCAACGGAATTCATCATGGAACTAGCGAGCTTTGCATTAAAGAAAAATTACTTCAACTTTAATGGCCAGTTCTACTTCCAAATCAAAGGAGTAGCAATGGGTTGTCCTTTCGCACCAGAATTAGCGGTTCTCTTCATGGCAAAATATGAAGAGAAATTCATCTACAATAACAACCCTTTTTTTCAATTTATTGGTAAATGGACCCGTTACATCGATGATGTATTCATTACATGGACTGCAACAGAAGATAATCTCACAACATTCCATCATTGGCTAAATAACCGAACTGAAGATATTAAATTTAGCTTGAATCATTCCAAAACAAGAATTCCATTTCTTGATGTAGAAGTTTATCCCTCTGACAATGCTCTGGCCACCACCCTCTTCAAAAAACCTACAGATCAAAATAAAACGCTACATTTCACAAGTAACCACCCAAGGAATTTAAGAGAAAACCTTCCATTGGGGCAATTTTTGCGCATAAGACGCAACTGCCAATTTAAAGATGAGTATATGCATCATGCCACCAAATTACTTGAAAACTTGAAAAAAAGAGGCTACCCAAGGAAACTCCTAAAAAAGCGTTAAAAAGAGCTCGGTGGTTCCCAAGAGAAGAACTATTAAAAAAGACTGACAAGACACCACTAGAAAGGATCGTTTGTGTCTCCACATTTTGCCCCAATTCAAACCTTCTAAAAAAAGCCATAATTCAGAATTGGCATTTGATAAAAAATCTGGACCATTCTCTCAAGCAGAATCCACTTTTTGCATTTAAAAAAGATCGAAATATAGCAAACCAAATTGTTCGAGCAGCAATGCCGAAAGAAAAACAAATCTCTATACGAGAATTTGTAGGACTTCAGCCAGTACAAGGCCACCACAAATGTGGAACCTGCATTTGCTGTGATTCCACAGAAGAAGGAATACTTTTTGAACATAATTCCATCTTCTGGAAACACAAATCTTTCACCAACTGCAAAAGCAAATTTGTAGTTTACGGAATACGTTGCCCTTGTAACCTATTATATATAGGTAAAACCAGCCAAGAAATTCAGATAAGAGTGTCCCAACATAAATCACGTATCAATAAAAAGGTTCTAACAGCACCATTAGTCAATCACTGGATTAGTGAAAACCATCTAATTAAGGACCTGAAATGGACAGTCATTGCCAAAGTTGTACGTGACGAAAGAGGTGGCGATTTGGAACTCAAGTTATCCAGAAAAGAAGCGATGTTGATACTTAAATTTTATACTGTAACCAATGGTCTAAACGAGCTTTCGGAATTGTATAAATTATAAGTCATTTTCCACATTCAGTCTGCTCGCAAGCAACTCAGGGCTTCAAAGGAATACTCGCCTACATGTGTGCACAGTACCAACGCCAACATTTTCAGTAGCACAAGCACTCAATCTTGAAACAGTGATATGCAATCGATGGCTTTTCCAAATTCTACTTGCGCTTATTCCCACGCGCAAACTTTTTCCTATAAGAAGCATGTTAATGAACTGCAACCTGCTTCCAATGTTAACCGCTTGGTTGTCAATAAATTACTACTACAAAAAAATCGCCGTACAATGGATAGTCCTTCTTCTATGTTTCTGCATTACAACATTCACATCAGATCACGTTCTATCATGTGACCAACGCCGACTCCACCCAATTCGAATACCGCGAAAGAAGAAACGAGGACACAGGTCGGGACCGACACGTAATGCTGAACTACCTGACTAAGAAAGGTTTACTAGCCGACTAATGGCATTTTTCATTCTACACAGCCCTCAAGAGCACATAAAGACCGGACCAGCCAGGGCATAAAAGAGGACATCATCAACTCAGGTACGATGTCCTATACCGTTGAATTTACAATTGCTAGTATTCGCTTCTGCACAGGAATTAAAGTGCTCCCTACATCCTTTTGCAGACTCCACCTGACTAATTCACGAACTCCTCGCCAAGACTCGCCGTTAGCGACAACACTTGCTCCAATTTCCGATTCTATAATGGAATCCTTAACAAGTAAGCCAATTCAACAGCATGTCTGAGCATGAATGTGACGTGACACATTGTTTCAACACGTAGCTACATGTTTTCCCTTCATTTCTTCACTTTAGGTGATATTCTTCGTTACAGATCGGCTGATTGTAACAAGTCCACGTTTGAGGTAAACTTAAGCTAAATGAGGCTTCTAAATGCACATAAGAGAGAGGGACTCACTATGTCACTTAAAAATGGCTCTGTTTTTAACTTTTCAGGTCCTGATGAGAGCCCCAGAAAAAATGGGGTTCGAAACGTGTAGACCTTGTGAAGAGACCACAAGAAATTTTGAATAAGTCAACAATGAAATAACTTTTGAGACTAATTTGTGAAACAAATCTTTCTGTGGTCTAAATAGACAAAGTCGATTGTTTGTTCATTAACTATTTGCGGGACATTTTAGAATGAGTCAGGAATGTATGTGTATGAGGAATGAATGAGATGTTTGATAAGTATGCTTAATATGTTTCAACGGGTGGTGTGGGGAAATGTTTCAAAAATTGGTCATTAACAGACAGTTGTAAATAGCAAATTGTCTTTATAAATGGAAGTATAAACAAATGAGAAAATAAAACAAATTATATGTTTAAATCAAAGAAAACTAAGATCTTTTACACTTTTTGTTTTATCTCGAAAAATGTCCTCACAAAAAAGTTGTGATAGAACAGGATTTGCAGTATTAGCAGTTTGTTGTTATATTTTATTTTAGTTCCGCTTACTTCACATTACCACTTTCATGTAGTATACGCCCGGAAGAACAACGTCACGAGGTGTTCCGTTTATTTCATTTTTAGCGACGAGGCTGGCGCCCAATAATGTAGTACAGGTATGCGTTGTTGACACATCAAGGCATGACGTTCGCTTAACACTCACTCACGTTTTGAGATATGGCACTGTTTTATTAGAAACCTGCATGTCACGGAACGTACCGATTCTCACTGGCTATTTCTCACTATGGCACAACACACAGTGACAGCACGTTTGACTGGTCTTTTCTGATCCCGCGGGGTCCGGTAGCTCCATGCACGCATATTACAAATGTATTACCTTCTTTTCTCTCCCTATGTGCAAATCCTATTGCTGATCATGTGCACAGTCTGTTTACATCAACTTATGATATGTCTGGTTACTTCTTGTTTTGTTGTGGTTCCACTTGGAAGGAACAGAAATCAACTTTTCATCTAATTTTCTCTTGTCAAACACCCCTGAAGAAGGGTTTTTTTAAACCCGAAATGCATTGGGAACTCTTTTTACAGTGAAATGTTGAAGAAACATGAACTTGTTTTGATGCTTGAAGTAAATTAGCGAGCACAGAAGATTTGTATATACTCGCTTTAGAAACTTACAGATTGGAATATGCTTAGTTTTCTTTGAACATTGGAACTATTTGTTACACTACAATACGTTGTAAAGAACCTTTTATTGAATACTTTGTCGTAAATTTGCAAAATGTTATACAAAAAATAGAATAATTAACATTGAAACCATAGGGACAGCAGCAGTGCATCTCACAGACCTGGGGGACTCCAGGCCTCGCAATAGCAGTTCATTCCTCAGCGGTCAGGGCTGTACCCCTTAGTGAGGTAGCACGTGCACACATTACAAAACCCTCGCTGAGATTTTTGATTACACACCACAACATACTTTTTCCAGAACGTATGCAGGCCCACTCTCACACAGAGTTTATGCTGCACCAGAGGAGAACCATCCTGAGGGCGCCTGCTAATTGCAGACGCTGCTAGGCCTTGTATGTGCTCTAATGGAGCTGGGAGCCGGTGAGCCGGGTACCGGGGCAGCACCTTATTCATCAGGAAATCAAAGGCATGCAGAATGCAGCCACGTGCTAGACGCAGGCACCAGACAGCCAGAGGCTGAATCTTTGATAATAGAACCGTTGGTCTCTGCTGGCGTGGGCACTGGACAGTGTAATATACATTTCAGCCTTAAGGCAACATTTATAATCCTCCTGTTTCCATTAGGATATCTTACCCTTTGGAGTTATTACAGGAGTTATTCACAGTTCATCAAATCTACAAATCAAACCCATTAGCATTATGTTGTTCTTAAAAAAAATGATATAACTACAAATGCCTTCCACACATCAGGACTGTCGGAGATTAGCTCTGCCCCTAACTTTGATGCCCAGTAACATCTACCCTCCGCATCCCACATGCAAGGTGTTTTCCAACCTTTTGAGGTTCATTGTACTCTTAGTAAGGACCATTTTTCCCATCCCAAAGTTTTCTGCCTTCTAAACAAGCAAATAGTGGGGCATAGTATCAAGAACGGCGATAATGGGCGCGGTAATATGCCCTAGAGAATTCCCATAGAAGCCCATGTTCACCCCAGAACATGGGCTTCTATTGGAATTCTCAAGGGCATATTATCAAGCCCATTATCGCTGCTTTAGCAGCAGTTTCCTGCCGCTAAAGCGGCGATAATTTTAACGCCCTGCTTGATAATATGCCCCATTGTTCGCTACTGATGTCCGAGGTCCTTCCCTACCTTCTATGTGACTTATGGATCTATCAACTCTGTGGTCTTCCAGGGTGCATGAACATACAAGAAAATTCCACTCAAACAGAGACGTTTTACGGCATGAGAAAGAGGGCTGTACCCCGAGACCCCAGCCTTTTAGGGCCCTCCCCCTGATAGAGCCGGCTCTGTTTTGTAGAGAGTCTTGCTCTGGTGACCTTGAATAATTCTTACAGGGATTGTTTTAAATACCATTTTCCTTTCATTTATTTTTAATGTGGGTGATGTGTGAGTCTGCTACAGATAGTTTGCAAAGAAATGTTGATTTTATGTTTCATGCAACACCCACAAAAAAGCTTCTTTTCGATCAAAACAGGACCTCACATATGAGAAATGGGAGGGTGTCACAGAGATTAATTGCAGTAATGTTAGTGAGCTGCTACGGTGCTACATTATTGAGAACACGTCACTATCCCTAAGTATTAGATGTGAACACATTTGGGCCAGTGTGTCTGTGCACTGTCAGTGACCTGGCCAAAGAAGGCAGGAAAGAGCTGAAACTGCATCATAAATTTAGAACTGCTCCGAATAGGGGGTCCCCAAATACCTTTGGCCCAGGGCCCCCAAAATCCTCAAGATGTCCCTGCCCAACAGGTAGGATGCACAGATCCTCCCCTTGAATCAATTTAAGCCCCTCAGCAACAGGTCAGTGCCCATCTTACCCATGCCAGGGCAAAGCACATGGACAATCCCTGCACAAAGGGCTCGGCCAGACAGAAGCCTCCACAAGAGAGGCAGAATTAACACACAAAAGAGGCGTGATGGTCCAGGCCAGAAGCTGAGAGGCGTCTTCGACAGACTCCAGCATGCTCTTGAGCTGCCCCGAGAGGAGAAGTACCAGGAGCTACTACTGCAATGTGCGACTGTTGAGAGGAAAAAAATATTTTTTAGCTTGTAGGCAATGTTATTTGCGATGGAGGAGGGCCAATCAGCTTTCCCGACATTAAAGTTCTGCAAAATCCATGCCAAAGCAAAACAAACTTTGAAAATGTTAAAAGACTGTTGGGTTGCCAATGCTTGTTTTGGATAAAGTACGGTAGGCTTCCAAGACAATTTAGGTCTGTAAAATACTAGAAGGTTTGTAACTGAAATCAATGGACCCTTCTCTAAAATACTATACACATTATACATACATATATATAAAAGACTCTAAAATGCAATGCTACAGAAAAGACGAGGTTCTGATTGGTTGGTTTTATCTAGCGGTGCATTAAAGAAAGAGTAGGGGAACTGCGAAATAAAGTCAAATGGGGGAGGGATTGTGAGCATGGGGGCGGAATCAGTTAGCCTGGGGGCAGGATCAGAGGTTTGGCTACAAAAAACTAAATATTCTGTTAGTATTTTGTTGGTCTTTCACCTGCAAGTAACTGCATATAAAGTAGCGCACACCTTAAATAAAAAATAAATGCAAGTTAAACTAATCCGTGAGAGAGGTGCACCATTTTACGACGTGAAACCTCTATTCGCTAATGCGGAAGCTGCAGACATCCGTGTGTCTAACCAGAGAGCCACTGAATTAAATCTTGGGTGGCCCAGTGGGGAATAGTGACTTGTGTATATTTAGTGCTACGGGGTCATAGCCTGTGACAGAAAGCGCTGTGAACGTGTAAGTAATTATTTTAAACTTGCATTACACACAGTATAAGATAGGCTGCTACAAAGTGCACAAAAAGATTTAGGGGCAGATTTATGAGCCACTTGCGCCACTTTTGCGTCACTTTTCCCATGTTAAAAGTGACGCAAAAGTGGCGCAATGAGCTCATAAATCTGCCCCTCAGGGTTTAAGATTAAAAAAGTGCTCCAGACACAAGATGAATCTTCGGACTCGGACTGATGGGGAGACTCCGGGGCTGAAGGGGTCTGAGACTGCTGCCGGCGTTGCGGCATTGCGTTGGTCTGGGACCCATTTGTATATTGCTACATGGTGCATGTTATTGACAGAAATGCTGGGAAGCGTGCTGCTCCAAGTGTCTTGTTGGTATGTTTACAAGAAAATTAATAAAAATGTTTAAAAAAAAAAAAAAAGTGCTCCAGAACATAGATCTGACGAATATGCAGATTGTACCTACTGCAAACATTTTTCATAACTGTCCATTACAGCCACACACTCCAAAGCTCATCTGGGCACCTTACAATACCTTTCGAAACGAATACTCTACAAGTGACTCCATCCATTAAAGCCAATACCGGCTCCCAATCAGCCTATTCATTTGTAGATTACCCAAGAGCACACATTTGCATCTCTTTCAGGCAGCAGACACCCTGACAAGAAGGCTTGTTTCTTGTTCAGCTCTCTGCCCCTCCCTCAGCTGCACAGGAGACCCTCTCCCCTTCCACTTCAGCCGCGGCACCTCAGGTCTGGGAACTAACTGTGCTGTGACCGTATAAAGTAGCAGAACTGTTTTTTGTCAAATTAAAAAGTATGGGTACGCTGTTCCCCTCAGATCCCACCCCCTTCGACCCCTGGTTTATCACATTCTTTACACAGTCTGTGAGCAGCAATGCTTGTTGTGGGAAGCCAAGTTGACAAGAGAGATTCCCCCTTTTACTAACCTGCTCCTTCAACAGCAAAGACCATAAGATCTGCTCCAATTTTCAACAGTTCCTTTTCCAACATTCCACCGTGGGCGACATCGCAACATTCCACCGTGGGCGACATCGCAACATTCCTTTGTGAAATAACCGTAGACAATTATGTGAATTATAGCATGCAAAATAGTGCTGGATGGAATGCTTGAATTAGTCTCAGCCACTGGCAATTCCTCGGGCCGTACCCCAATCCATCGTTACTTTGCACACCCTGCCACCTCACTTAGGGCCCAGCTATATGAAATCAGTCTTGACCCTGCACCCATGGCAACAGTCAAGCCAGGTCCTCCCTGAACTGGAACTCAAGCAATCCAGGACCTATTTCTCCCTAGTTATGGGTTCATCAGCCGGGTACTGCTTGGTTCCAGTGACACAGTGTGCACCGGAAACAACGTCTGGGCATACCTGTCCCACTTAGGGAAACACACTAAAGTATTCAAAAAAGAGATGGATGGAATGCTTCTCAGCCACTGGTAATTACTCGAGCCACATTCCAATCCATCATTGTTTTGCAAACCCTGCCTTGGCGCATTCCTGTCCTTTCCCACATGCTGTTATGTTATGTTAGGTCAATTTGTAACACACACAGATACTCAACAGAGTGTCCCGGCGCGAACTAAGAAAAGGGGCCATAGGCTAAGACATTATCCAAAAAGATGAGTTTTTAACTTTTTTAAAAAAATCACAGGATCATGCTTGCAACGAAGCGACAAAGGAAGAGCATTCCAAGCCAGAGCGGCCTTGCGCACAAAAGAGCTCCCACCCAGCCTCTGACGTGTAAATCTAGGTGTCGACATCAGAAATTGGGAGGAGGACCGCAGCTGTCTCAAAGGGACATAAAAAGCGAGCCTCTTCTGAAGATAGAGAGGGCCTAGGCCATACAGGGCACTATGGGCAATGGCCAGAGTTTTAAATCTTATACGCGCCTCCACCGGGAGCCAATGTGAAGAGCGCAAATGAGCCCGCACACTACACCTGCGAGATATACCCAGCAGGAGTCTTACGGACGAATTTTGGATGACCTGTAATTTATTCAGGAGGTAGCCCGGAATGCCCACATAATCCAGGCGAGACAAAATCAGGGCACGAACAACTGTTTCTTTGGACGAACTTGGAAGGAAAGGTAAAAATTTCCTCAAAGTTTTCAAAATACCAAAGCAAGATCCGCCCAGCTTTTTAACCTGGGTAGAGAAAGACAGATTCTCATTAAACCAAACCCCTAGATTTTTTACAGCAGTGTCCTTTGCTTTGGGCAAGGGAAAGCCAGGGGGCCAAAGTCTCTCTCAAAAGTTGTCAGGAAAGACACCATACAAGAGGACCTCCGATTTCTCTTCATTACATTTGAGCTGTGCCCGGGCTAGCCAGCTGAAAACTGAAGAGAGACAGTATTGAGCCATCGAGACTGAGTCATTATCCTAACCCTTACCTGGCGCTATTTTGGCAGCCTAGTGCTGATGCAAGGAGCCTTGTACCATGGTGCACGGGTGCCTGCGTTGCATTTGGGATCGTTTTTGTGCAGAAGGGACACCTTCCTACACAAAAACTATCCTGGGAGGCATATTCATCTTTTTATGTGTGATGCACACATAGAAAGAGGAAGAAAAAAGGTGAAATAGAGATATTTTTCTTCATTACGCCTCCCTTTGGAAGGCGTAATTTTTTGACGCATTCCAAGGTTTACCAGGCCTGGTAAATCTGAGAATGCATCAAAAATCATGGTAGTTGCGTGGACCACACACCCGCACAATGCTTTTCCAGGGCAGAATAACGCAGCCCTGTGATTTGCACTGCCTTCCTCCAGATCTATGAAGCCACTCAGTGCCACACAATGTGACTTTGTGTGGCTTCAGAAATCTTACTTAAGGTTTGTGTTACGCATGTACCACATTGTGTGGTGCAAACGCATCACAAACCTCCTCGTAAATAGGCCCCACAGTGTGCACGAGCCCTACGTCTGGGCAGACACATCCAACCTAAGGCGACAAACTGAAACATACAAAAAAGCTGATGGATGGAATGCTTGAATGAATACTCATGCGGCATCCAAGTCCATCTTTATTTTGCACACCATGCCACCTCAGTTTGGACCCAGTTATATGCAAAACATTCTTGACTCTGCTTCAAATGGACCAGTTCTGCCCGAACTGCCAACCCAGGTCCTTCTTCAACCGGAACACAAGCAACCCAGGACCTGTTTTTCCCTAGTTATGGCTTATTAGCTGGGTACAGCTTGGTTCCAGTGGCGCAGTGATCATTTCGGTCTGGACTGTTCCTAGTGGAGCAGGGTCAAGACTGATATTTCAAGCATTTCATTCATCCCTTTTTTGTATAATTTAGTGTGTCGCCCTAAGTGGGACGGGTATGCTAAGATGTGGGTACCGTGCACATTGTGTCTCTGGAACCAAGCTGTACCGGGCGGATGAGCCCATAACTAGGGCGAACCGTTCCTGGGTTGCTTGTGTTCTGGTTCAGGGAAGACCTGGCTTGGCAGTTCGGGCTGGACTTTTCCAATTGGAGCAGGGTCAAGACTGATTTGCATGTAACTGGGTCGAAACTGAGGTGGCATGGTGTGCAAAATAACAATGGACTGGAATGTGGCCCTGAGTATTTACCAGTGGCCTAGATTAATTCAAGCATACCATCTTTTTTTTTTTTTTGTATATTTCAGTTTGTCACCCTAAGTGAGACAGGTATGCCGAGACGTGGGTCCTATGCACACAGTGTCACTGGAACTAAGCCGTGCTTGGCTGATGGTTCCGTAACTAGGGCAAAACCGATCCTGGATTGTTTGTGTTTCGGTTCAGGGAGGTCCTGGTTTGGCATTTTGGCTGGACTGTTCTAATTGGAGCAGGGTCAAGACTGATTTGCATATAACTGGGTACAAACTCAGATGGAACGGTCTGCAAAATAACAATGGCCTGGAATGCGTATTTACCAGTGGCTGAGATTAATTCAAGCATTTCATCAATCACATTTTAATTAAGTGAAATTATGCATATTGAACAAAATTGATCCGGCCATTATCTTGTTTGAAAATTTAATATAGTGGTATATTTTGTGTGCAAAAGTCACATAAGTTACTGGAAAGAGATATATTTGAACAGAAAATGTCTCTTTACTTAAGTTTTGAAGTTCCTGCAACATATCATATTTTCTGCTCAAACACGCCTCCTTCTGGTCGCCTCCTTCTGGTGAACGTTGTGAAAAATATAATATGTCAAGGAGTGGGCTATGTGAAGGCCTCTCTAGTTTTCTTCTTGACTGCTTGAGGAAAGGACAACTCTTCACAGTGGCCAGGATGCCACCGTGCATGGAGTAAACATGTGAACAGCATCAAATCTCTCCTTAAGAGGGTCCCACTAAGAAGGAAGAAGCCATAATGGGTGGGAAAGAGCCTTCTTGCTATTTTGGCTATTTGATGGCAATTGAAAAACAAAGCACCAAAATCACCCTGAAATCAGGGCCCAGATCTACTTCTACATGATCTAAACAGGAAATGACATCACAGGAAAAGAAGCTGGATTGCGAACTTCAGGCCACAGACAGGAGGCAACTGCCCTGAATGGGCATACAAACAAGGCTGGCCCTGCATACTCTTCCAAGAGAGAGACATTTTCCAGAAATGGAGACAAAGGAAGAAGGACCCCATGTTTGGTTTCCCTCACACCTTTGTACTTTGCTAACCACCTCTGGCATGCAGAGCTCCACAACACCCGAATCACAGAGATGCTGATGCAGCCGCAATGAGCAAAGGGAAATTTCCCACCAAATGCCTAACACAAGAATCAAAGATGTGTTGTTCTTTCCATTGTGCAATGCAAGGCCACGGAAACTGGTGAATAACAAGCATCCTGAACTGCATGTGTAAGGGAAGCTTGTATTGCTGCCACCTGATCCACCCCTCTGTGTATGGATGAAGGTGGGACTCACTGCCTGTGTAGTACTTTGTAAGCGAAGTACCCCTGCATGACAATCTCCTGTGCTACACCTGTGCTGTGTGTGGGGGCTGCTTGCACCACAGCTGCCTGTGTGTACTTTTCCTGTATGTGGTTGTTAGCTTGCACTGCCTGTTTCAGTGTGTGAAGGAATCTCATTCTGCTCCCATCTGTGCTGTTTCTGTTCAGTGTGTGGAGAAAGCTGTCCATTGTACCAGTCTGATGTGTAAATGAAAGCAGTACTGACTTTACCTCTGCAGTACATGGTCTCCTTCTGTGGAAATGTGCGGTACCTTTGCATGTGCAGTACATGTTCTGTTTCTGGTGGAAGTGCATGGTGTAGGAAAGTGCCCCTTTTTACATGGTTACCCCCCACTTTTTGTCTGAAATCTAATGCAACCTGACTTGACGTGCCTTCGGTCCCTGCCAATCAGGTAGCCAGGGCCTGTGCTCTTTCCCAAAACTGTACCTTTGTTCCTACAATTGGCACATCTGTAGCCACAGGTAGGCCCCTTGTAAAAGGTACCCTGGGTATCAAGGGCACTGTGACCAGGGAAGTCCCCTAAGGGCTGCAGCACCTATTGTGCCACCCTTGAAGTCCCTCTGCCGAAACACCCACACACTGCCAGTGCAGGCTGCGTGTTTTCATGCAGTGAAAAGTGAAGAGTTGACATGGCACACATCCCTGTGTACCACGCCTGCAACCCACTGCCTGTGGACTAGGTAAGCCACCCCTCTAGACGGGTGCACTAGTTCTCAGGTGAGGGTACAGTGGCATGAGCCCTGCACCCCTACAGTGTCTAAGTCCATTCTTAGACATTGAAAGTGAAGCAAATCCTTAAAGAGTATATGGTCTTGGGGGTTAGTCATTATGAACCCCAGAGCTCCATAATGGCTTTAATAAACCCTGGGGAGTTTTGGTAGCAAACTTCTCAGCACATTAAACCCACACTGATGCCAGTGTGGGAATCAATGTAAAAGGGACTCAGAGGGCATCTTAGAGATGCCCCCTGAAACATTACCAGACCTGGTGTGGTTCCTGAAATGCTGCTCGCCATTTGCCACCACCAGACAAGTTTCTGGGCCCCTGGGTAGAGAGCCTCCACTCTCTGGATCTGGAAACAAAGCCCATCCTGGCCAAAGGTGTCATGCCTCCTCTGCCTCTGACTTTGAGTGGGAGAATCGGTGGGAAAACCAAGCTAGGAGGAGAGGTGTGCCCATCTTTGCCAACCCCACCCCTCAGGTGGGGAAGGGGAGGTGAAGTACACATCCCAGTCCCCTCCATCTTGAAGATGAGGGGACACAGCCAATTAGGGAGAGGCTCATCCCCCCTCCCACTGGACGGTGTCATAATAGGGGATGTACCCACCCCAAGGAAGGGACCCCTTGGTTGCGACCTACACACCCCTTTAAGGCACCTACATTTTGTATTTAGGGGTAACCCTGAACCTTGCCACCTCAGATTCGAGGAAGAAAGAAGAAGGACCGAAGAGCCATGCTGACCCAGGAAGAAGAGGACGCCAACTGTTTTGGCCCCAGCCCTACCAGCCTGACCTGCCTACAGCAAAGAAACCAACATGTCCAGCAGCCCCCCAGAGTCCGGAGGATCTGCCCTGCACCCAACTTACAGACTCTGTCTCCCGGGAGCACCGGATTTGCTCAAGCCAAGACTCAACCACAGAATCCGGATTTAGGCGGCTCTGGAAATCTGCACCACTCTGCACCCAATGCCCATGGCCCAAGTTCAAGTGGCCCAACACCATGAGAAGGTCTCCCCAGTGATCCCGACCTCGGATCTGGTGATCCCCAACCTCCCTCAAGCCTGAAAATGACACCTGAGCCTTAACCTGTAGGGTCCTCCTGGACAGCAATGGGAGCTGGTAAAGAAACCCGACGCCCCACGGCCTTGGGTTGCCCAACCAACAGTGTCCAGGCATCCCCCAAGAACTCAACTGACCTCTCCGGCTGGTGGTTGCTTTCAGGAAGTCTCCCTGCCTGAGCCTGTAGCAACTTTGCCATATCGAAGGTCTCCATTGAAAACAACAGGATCCCGGACGTCTTCTTGGTACCCTGCACCCAGCTGCCCCTGTGCCGCTAGTGGTGCAGCTCCTGTGCTGAACGTTGGCCGCTGCGGTGCTTACCTCCCGGTACTAGTTTCCCAAACCAGACAGCAAGCTAGGCCTGCTGCCGACCTGAGACATGATTCTGCCCTAATGCTGCTGTGCCATGCTCGAGCAGGAGAAGGCAGAACAATAGGTATCCTGTCACAGGGAGGTGTGACCACCTCCCAGTCAGTGTTTAGTGTATTGGAATAGGGTGGGGGCGCATGCTAGTGCCACTCAGACTGCTTAAGGGGCACATTAGGTGCCCTCCTTGCATGCTCCAGCTCAAACCAGTTTGGGGAGCCGCTGTCTCCCGCTCTGGCGTAAAACTGGACAAAGGACATGGGAGTATCCTGCCCACTGTCCAGCACCTCCTCTGGGAAGGACCCCATAATCATCCTAACCCTTTCCTTAGGGTACTTAAGAGCTCACCTGAGGGTGGGTCCCTAGATTTGTTATGGAATTCGATTCAGATCAAACTCTGCGTCCTCTTCAACCGCCTGGACATTCTGACAGTTGTGCAGACCATATCGGACTGGCTGCATCGGACTTTGCCTTTGGAACCGCAACCGGGAAGACTCCATCTGCTCCTGATCTCTTTGTTCTGCAAGCCCGCCGCACCGTCTGTGTCCATGCTCCATACAGGTCCCTCCCAGGTCCTGTGGACATCCAAAGACACCCGAAGGAATCTCCCTTGGAGTGAAGAAATCACTCCTCTGCATCCGCAGGCACCACAACACAAGCTGACCGATTGCCGATCCTGGTCTCCAACCAGGTCGGTAAAACAGGTGATGGTTCTACAACTTCCTGGGGGCCTGCACTGTCTTCAGTCCTTCGTCGACACCGCTGGAACTGAGTCCCTGTGCACCGTGTCGGCTGGCTGCTGCTAAGGCTGGGTGACTCTCGTCTCCAGAGTTCTTTGGGCCTAGTTGAGGGTCTTCTTTGATTCCAGTAGGCTCCCCTGTTTGTTTGGGGAATACCCTGACTTACTTGAACGTGGTGAGTCTCTTAGAACTTGCTGGTCCCAACACTGTACCTTTTTCGTCTTCTTCCACGTGTTGCCGCTACCAAGGCCTGTCGGTGCTCCCAGCAGACACCAACCCCATGGATATCAACATCCAACGTGGGACAGTTCGAACACCGTTCCTGGTCATCCTCAGCATCACCTGGTCCACGTAGCTGCAGACACAAGGGCACGTCAACTCCCCTGCAACAGCCAAAATTGGTGGTTACGCGACTCCTTTGCATCCTGGTCACTCCTGCATGACATAGACTCAGTGCCCTCTGCTTGCAGGTACTCCTATTCTTGAATCCACCCTTGGATTCCAACGGACTCTCCCAGCTTATTCGCCAGCAGCATCTTGCTTGAAGTCCTCCATTGGGGTCTACAGCTGTTTCCAACGTCACTTCGTACCTATGCACACGGCTTCCCTGGGACAGGTAACCTGGTCTCCTGGGCATCCACGGGTGGGGTGACTCTCGAACCATCTGTCTTCAACGGGGTGTATTCCAAGTCATCTGGGAAGGGTCCTTCTCCATAAGAATTGCAACCGCGACTCTCCCATTGACTTACCTTGAGCACACAGTTGTGTATCCACTCAGCACATGGCCGCCGTGGGGTTCCTGGGTCCTTACCTTAGGTGGTTGCTTGATTCCCCAGCACTTCTAAGTCTTCTGGGTCCACTCTCGACCTTTGTCATTAGTCGCATTCCACTATTTTTGTATTTGGTTTGGTCTCCCCCTGGAGCCCACTGTGTTATCGTGCTATTTACCGCTCATATTACTAAAGTATTTTGTGTATTGTAATTATATGTCCGGGTAGGAGATATTGCATTGGGTTAGCGAGTGTCTGTAATTGTGTGGGTGTGCGAATGTCTGACATTGTGTGGTTTTTTTTCACTTAATCTGCACTATAAGATTAAATACTTGGTGGAAGTGTGTGGTGCCTCTGTTTCTAGTGGAAGTGTGGGGTGACTTTGACTGAGCAGTACATGCTCTGTTTCTGGTAGAAGTGTGGAGTGCCTTCTGTGCAGTATATGTTCTGTTTCTGGTGGAAGTGAAGGGTGCTTTCGATTGTGCAGTATAAGTTCTGTTTCGGGGGGAAGCGTGTGGTGCCTTGGCCTGTGCAGTACACGCTCTGTTTCTGGTGGAAGTGTGTGGTGCCTTCGCCTGTGCAGTACATGCTCTGTTCCTGATGCACAGTGCCTTCGCCTGTGCAGTACATGCTCTGTTCCTGGTGGAAGCGTGCGGTACCTTCTCCTGTGCAGTAAATTATCTGTTTCTGGTGGAAGAGTGTGGTACCTTCTCCTGTGCAGTACATGCTCTGTTTCTGGTGGAAGAGTGCTGTACCTTCTCCTGTGCAGTACATGCTCTGTTTCTGGTGGAAGAGTGCTGTACCTTCTCCTGTGCAGTACATGCTCTGTTTCTGGTGGAAGCGTGTGGTGCCTTCTCCTGTGCAGTACATGCTCTATTTCTGGTGGAAGAGTGCGGTACCTTTGCCTCTGCTGTGCATGCTCTGTTTCTGTTGGAACAAACACCAACCCTTCAATCTTTAAGTCCTTACCTTATGAGTTACACATTTCAAGGAAGTCCAAATGTCAGAGCCTAAAACATTGAGCTATCGCGGGGATGAGATAGAGGAACTCCTTAAGAAACCTTCAAAACTAAATATTGTAAATACAACATCGAATCCACGGCAACAATCTGAGCTGGAGAGAATTACAAGGTTGAAGAAAAAACAAATCCGCACTGCCTTGCATGGAGAAGTTTTACTTGAGCATTTAACCCCTTCAGCGCGGCGTGGATTACCGCGCTGTGCTGATGGTTCCATTGAGCGGGCGGGGCCATGACGGAGTGGTTCCGTCATCCGCACAGCGTGACCGACGCGCATGACGGAACCACTCCGTCATAAGCAGCGATGAGGTTAAGAGCAGGGACTATCCCGATAGGCCTCCAGGTTAAGAATGTACCGGTAATCTTTGTGGACCAACCAGTATATTTGGAGGACTTCAGCCACATTGGGACCAAGTGCTCCAGAGACTGGGTGTTTCTCCCAATTCAGACAGCGGAAAGATAAGCCAGGAAGAATTGGAACTCATAAAAGAACTTGAAGAAGCTCTATTGAACAATGTGGCGATTGAAAACGCAAAGGATCTACTCACTAAACTAGAAAAAGAAAATACAATCTTTAAAAAGAATACTGAAGACTTTAAAAGGGCAAAACTACAAAAGGACATTCTGAATATCAGTGAGATAAAGACATATCCCTAGCTGGATAAGGAGTACTATAAACAACAAAGTAACACCAGGATTTTAAGGACATACGGAGGAAGAAGTAGGAAACAATTTACAACCTTTTCGGACGAATCATCGTACTCAGACAATTCAAGTGATACAGAACCATCCACAAGCACTCGAAGTAACCAACAAGTATGTTTCTTTCAAGGACAAGATCCTTTTTTAGGACGAGGTGGCGGCTGCTCCAGAGCCAGGACAAGAAACGCCCAGTGGTACAATCCCAACCCGAATCCCAACCAATATCAGGGAGAGATAACAACACGAAAGAACAGCTACAGGTGGTGAGCAGAAGGAACAGCCCCATTACAACTTAACCAACCTTGAATTAAGTACCTCGGAAGTCCGAGTTCTAACAAAGGGACTCTCTTTTATACCATAAAAAACCCAGATATAAATCAAACCAAGTTGGAAATCCTCCAACTCTTTCGAAAAATGAGGCTTAAAGCATTTTTCGCCGACAAACCCTATAATCCGGCTATTCTGGGATCAATCGACCTTTTTCCCACCCTCGGGAGGTGTCCCTCTGGAATTACTGGCATTCGAAAAAAATGTCTTGAGAGACCTTGACATCCTAGATAACAAACGTAAATATACAAGATGGAATATGACAAAATCTGAAAAAAAGGCTTTGGAAAAATAGAAAAATAATCAAGAGATTATAATAAAACCGTCCGATAAAGGCAGAGCCATCATACTCATGGAGAGAGAAAATTATGAATCTGAAGTATATCGCCAACTGGCAAACACAGATCACTATCGCAAAATTGACCAAGATCTTACCAAAATAGTGGAGAACAAATTGATGTCATTGATCCAACTAGGGGAAAACAATGGGTGGCTGTCGAAACAAGAAGCCAAATTTCTCATCAATCAAAATCCAAGGACGCCCTTAATGTATGTGCTCCCCAAGATCCACAAAAACAGCACCAACCCCCCTGGCAGGCCAATTATTTCGGGAGTCAATTCAACACTAGAGAGACCGGCTAAATACATCGATACATTCTTGATGCCTTTAGCAAGCTCCACCACAAGTTATATAAAAGACACAATGCAGGCCATTACAATGCTGGAAGGTGAAACCATTGATCCCGAAAAAAAACTTTTAGTCACCCTGGACATCGTTAGTCTCTATACTAATATACCCCAGGAAGAGGAATTGGAAGCCATGCATTACTACGTGACGATCACGTAAACAAGGAATACGCGACTCAGCCGCCGGCGGAATTGGTTGCTGAAACTAAAATGCGAGTCCCCTACTAAGGAAGCGGCTCCGTACTAAAGAAGCGGCGCTACACTAAAAAACGAAGGTAACACCTCTCTATACCTCCGCGCCCTAATTTGAACCATGCCACGAAGGGCAGCATGCGATCAAAGCTTTAACATGTTACTTCCAATTTTGAGCATGAGCCCCTTTAAAACTGCCCAACCAGTGGCACGTATTAACAAGCGCAAGTTATGGCACAGTCATTTACGGGTAGAGATAATATAGTACCATTACTCTAGTTGCACAGTAAAGATTCTTTATAATGAAGATCCGTGTGTGTCAAACAAGCATTCACTCACCTGACAAAATTCTCTCCATCCCCTCCCCTAGCTACCACAAGCTCAATTAGAGCGAACAATGAGCCATATAACAGACATGTGACTTCTCTGCCATAGTAAGAGAACACTCGCTCCTCAATAGGTATGACACATTTTGGTTGGTGTTTACAAAGTCCTACACTGCAGTTAGAATCCAGAACAAGGCACTAATACACTTTCCTTCTTTTTATCAATCACAGCGTCCTACCCTTATAAATACCCAGCCCTGAGGAAGACCTTCCTTGAAACCTCACGGTCCCCGCACGAAGGTCGAAACGCGTCGGCACACCCTCCATACCCTCACTGAGGCCAGGAGCCTTTCTGTCTCAATTTTGAAACCGAACTGAAATCAAGGCTATACAAACCTAGGTTAAAACCAAAGCAAGACGGTTTACTTCCTATATATAACATAAGAACATTTTGAGACTCGCTCCGTCCTCTGAACTATCTGGACCGTCAATTGACTAGTACTAAGGATAGCTAGGTTTCATTTATCCTGGTACATGTTTTTAAAAAAGTAGGACACAACACATTTGTTATCACTGTCGCACATCTAAATATTGGTCACTATTTTTGGACTTTATAATTTGTTATTTCTTTGATCCCTGGTACTTTTTGCACTGTATATAAAAGTTTTCATGTACTATACACAAGTATAAATATGTACAGGATGATATGATCATGTAATCATGTGTACGGGACTTAAAAAAAAAGCCTAAACAAAAAATGAAGTAAATTACGTTTTGATAAATACATAAGATATTTTCTGCATGAATCTCATTGCACATGTTATGAAAGGTTCTGCATGTCTTTTCTCCAGTTAAGTGTACTTTGAAACCATTCCAGCTCATATTGAGAGCAGATACGAAGGTAAAGAACGTTGACCCTCGTAATTAAAATTAGAAGTGATCCATGGTCCAAGGGGTACCCTTTCTTTGCACTGTTTCTGTTGGAAGCATGTGGTGCATTTGCCTGTGCAGCACATGTTCTGTTTGTGGCAGAAGAGTGTGGTGCCTCTGTTTTTGATGGAAGCGTGTGATGCCTTCACCTGTGCAGTACATGCTCTGTTCCTGGTGGAAGCGTGTGGTACCTTTGCCTGTGCAGTACATGCTCTGTTTCTGGTGGAAGCATGCAACACCTTTGCTTCTGCTGTACATGCTCTGTTTCTGGTGGAAGCGTGTGGTGCCTTTGCCTGTGCAGCACATGTTCTGTTTCTGATGGAAGTGTGTGGTGCCTCTGTTTCTGGTGGAAGCATGTGGTGCCTTCACCTGTGCAGTACATGTTCTGTTTTTGGTGGAAGAGTGCGGTACCTTTGCCTCTGCTGTATATGTTCTGTTTCTGGCAGAAGTGTGTGTTGCCTCTGTTTCTGGTGGAAGCATGTGGTGCCTTCATCAGTGCAGTACATCTTCTGTTTCTGGTGGAAGCATGCGGTCCTTTCGCCTCTGCTGTACCTGCTCTGTTTCTGGTGGAAGCATGTGGTGCCTTCGGCTGTGCAGCACATGTTCTGTTTCTGGCAGAAGTGTGTGGTGCCTCTGATTCTGGTGGAAGTGTGTGATGCCTTCACCTGTGCAGTACACGCTGTGTTCCTGGTGGAAGCATGTGGTGCCTTCGCCTGTGCAGTACACGCTCTGTTTCGGGTGGAAATGTGTGGTACTTAGTGGAAGTGTTTGGTGCCATTCGCCTGTGCACACTGGAGTAACGAAACTCGTGGGGGCCTCCCTGCAAGGCACGTGGAGGGGCCCCCTCCGGGCTCAATCAGGAGCTCTGCAGCCTGAATGCTGTGATTGCCCCATGGCTCCTCCCTGAGTCACACTTTCTTCAACATCTACATGGCCCCCCTCGCGGCCATCATCAGAAACCACGGGCTCAACATCGTCTCCTAGGCTGATGATACCTGTCTGATCCTCTCCCTTACCAACGAACCCACAGCCATCAGAATTGGCTTTCACAGAGGGATGAAGGCCGTTGCCACCTGGTTAAAAGACAGCTGCCTCTAGCTCAACTCAGACAAGACCAAAGTACTCACCCTGGGACCCGCCCGTCAGCCCTGGATGACTCCTGGTGGCCCACTGCCCTGGGAACCCCCTTACCACTACAGATCACGCATGTAATCTTGGCATCATACTGGACTCCCCGCTCACAATAAACCGCCAGATCAACACTGTAGCCTCAACCTGCTTCCACATGCTCTGCTTGCTTCAAAAGATATTTGGATGTATCCCCACAGAATCCAGACAGACGGTCACCCATGCACTCATCACCAGCAGACTCGACTACGGCAACGCACTTTATGGCGGTGTCACCAAGAAACAGGAAACTTCAGAACATTTAAAATGCCGCAGCCAGACTGGTCCTCGACATCCCCCACCGCAGCCACATCACAGAATACATTCGACAACTCCGCTGGCTCCCAGTCAAAAAAGCGAAACTCTCCAAAGCTCCTCACACATGCCTACAAATCTCTCCACGACGTAGGACCAGCATACCTGAACCACCGCCTCTCATTCCACGTACCCGCCAGATAACTGCGGTCTGCCCAACTTGCCCTAGCCACCGTCCCACGGATTCACAAGACCACAACCGGACGAAGATCTTTTGTGGACCTCACCAACAGGCCCCTCCACCTCAGGCAATCCCTGTCACTGACCCAATTCAGGAAGGATCTCAAGGCCTGGCTCTTCAACTGAACCACAATGCCCAGACGGATCAGCAGCCACCGCCCCCCACCCCCCCCCCAGCACCTTGAGACCCTCTCTGGTGAGCATCTGCGCTATACAAACTCCTGATTGATTGATTGATTGATTGATTGATTGATTAGTGGAAGTGTGTGGTGCCTTAGTCTGTACAGTACATGCTCTGTTTCTAGTGAGAGTGTGTGATGCCGTTGCCTGTGCATACATGTTCTGTTTCTGGTGGAAGCGTGTGGTGCCTTTGCCTGTGCAGCACATGCTATGTTCCTGATGGAAGCGTATGGTGCTTTTGACTGTTGCAGTAGATGGTCTGTTCCTGGTGGAAGTGTGCGGTTGCTTTGCTTGTGCTGTACATGCTCTGTTCCTGGTGGAAGTGTGTGGTGCCTTCGCCTGTTCAGTAGATGCTGTGTTTCTGGTGGAAGCGTGTGGTGCCTTCTCGTGTGCAGTACATTTTCTGTTTTGTCATATGGCCATTAGGGTCATTGTCGACATTGCTAAGTTAGCATGAGCTCTGCTGCCATGATGCTGCTTTTGCGCATGTTACTACATGACTTTATTTTGCAACACTCTGTTTGTGCCTTTCACATGAGAACTGTCTGCTTTCTGCGTTCTCGCTTGATCCTGGAGTTTAGTCTGAACACGGTGTGCAAGGTTGATAAACAATGCCCCTTGGTATTCTGTTCTGGTCAGTCCCTAGCACCTAGACAAAACATGCTAACACAGTTGCGGCTGGAAAATCGTGCTTTGATATTATGGGGATGCATGTTATTCTAACACACATTTGGAGAGGGACCATTCCAGGGAGACGAGCTATGCTGTTCCTGTGATGCAGAAATACCATCTAGGCACTAAGGTATTGGGTCAGCTGACAAAGCCCAGAGATATTTCTTTATATAATAAAACTTCTTCTAACCAAGGGGAGGGCGGTTAGGCCTTATAGTCCTTTATCCACTGTCTGTGTACGATGACATCCCCTTTCATAATCTATGGACTTGCAACAATGCTAACTGTTTTAGGTTTATGTGTTTTGCTGTTGGTAGTGGCTCGTATACTGCATTATAGATCACTATAGTTAAAATAAACATTTTGAACTATAACCGTGACTCTGTCAATTCTTATTGTGGACAGGTATGAGTGAGTGAGCGAAAGGGTACGTCTTGCTACCGCGATTCCTGAGAGAGTCGGAAGTGTTGTGTTTTGGGTTGTCTAATCATTTGCAGCTTCATGATTATGTAGGAGAGCGAATGAGACACTACAGCTAGTCGGTCCTGGGATTTTGGGTACTGAGGCGGTAGTAAGGCTTGGCCCCTATACACCGAGGTACCGTTTTCCTGCGCATAGTTCTGTGTATGTGCAGAATCCCTACAACATGGCACCGCCAACGTTTGGACTGGTACTTATCTGCGAGACTATTGAGTAGTGCTTGTGCTTGTCCACAAACCCCTTAACTCTGTTTCCGGAGACAGTTGGGATAGTGTAGTCTCCTATATTGAGAAATTATAGGTTTTTCAAGCATGAATTTTAAAAGGTCTTTTTCTTTCTTTTACCCATTATTGCACTTCCGCTCGTAGGTTGTTATTCTCTTTTATTGATTATGCGGTTGCCATATTGGCTCCCAACAGCGCTCCCGTCACTGCTTATTTGACTCAACATGGAGTCCCTAATGCCGGTGCTGATCTTAATCAACTTTCCGGCAGTGGATGGAAATGATAATTTCTTTCACGAATATACTGCCTCTGCGCTTCTGCAGGATTATCGGCCTTATCGAGCTCTTGAAGTTCCGTTAAAGGCTTGGCAACACATCATATGGTTTAATGGCGCCCTTCCACACCCTGTGACAGCCCCTTATCAATTGATGGGTCCGTGTGGCCCATTTTGGCTGGGTGTGCCCTGCATGCAAATTATCTTAATGTTCCAGTCGCAGAGTTACGCGTATTCCATACTTCAACGTGTACATAGAGCTGTTATACAGTTCATGTCACGCAACATACAGGTGGGACCACCTGGAGTTGCTGCACAACCACTGGGACCCGGTGGTATAGTTATCAGTCCTGTCATGATCAATTTAGTGATGGGTAAGCATCGGCAAAATAAGGATGAGCTTCCTTATTGGCTTGCTGAAAAATTTGGGCAACTCGAAGCTGTTTTTCTAAATACCACACCTGTGGAGAAACACAGGATTCTGACCATGAGCTTACCTAAAGGCCTTGTTCCCAAGGTAGCTGATTGTAACACTTGGGGTAGAGTGTTTGCAGCCGTATATTCGATGTGTTTCGGCAACCCCTCAATTACCAATCTCCCTTCCGTAATAAAACGTGTTCAGGATTAACATGGGGCCGAAGCGGCCCTGCGGTTGGGAATGAGACTGGTGGGAGTGTTTGACATTGTTTACGATATGATCCTTGCTAATGTGAAGAGTGAAGCTGTTAGCTTACAAGTGGCGCAACGCTTGGAAGCTGTTGCTGATGCAGACAAAGCGCAAATTACCAAAGATTATTGCTAAAGCTTATAAAACCTTAGGGCGCAATAGTCTGGGAATTAAGCCTTTTACTCAACCTCCACCTCAACAAAAAGCCCAAACTGATAAGATTTGCCGCCAGTTCTTTCCTAAAAAGAACTGGAGAAATATAAAACAGGGGCAGCAACAACAGAAGCAAAGATCGCGTGCTGGTTCACCGACACCTGATTCTTCTGAGCGTACTTATGATTTGCGCAACCGCGCAAAAACGAATACTCCTAATAGATTCCAAGTCCATGATCAGCGCTCTCCTCGTTCTTTGCAGGACACATCAGACTCTCAAGTCGGTGGTGGGGAGCACCAGGATAGCGGCACAGGTACGACCACTCAACAGGGACGGGATCAACCTCGACAGTTTGATGTTAAAGCCAAACAAGAGGGGCTGCCTCGTTTTTGATCCACATATCAAAAGAAGAAAGTTGCCGCTTTAACAGCGAAGTATGTCTCAGACCAGACGGTGAGAACGCTACTCCTAGATAGGACATGTGCAGAGACTCTGCTCGACAGTGCGGCGCAGGTTACCATATTGCGGGAGGCACTGCGTCCCTGTCTGGAAGCGAGAGCAACTGATACATTTATTACAGTAGAAACAGCAGATACTCGAGTTGCTCCCCCAGATAGACTCTATGAAATTGTCTTCCAAATTGAGGGTGATATACAGCGTACAATTACTGCGGTTTTCTGGGAAAATCTCACTTCCTCATTTGACATTTTATTGGCGGAGGCGGATTGGCCTCCACTATTTGTTCTGGTCGCTTCTAGAGGGGAGGACATGTTACTTCAGAGTTTTTGCACTGTAATCAAGTGGGCTGGGATAGAGATTTGCCGGCGCATGAGATACCATTACGGTCTATGCCACAGCCACAACCGCAATATCCAATCAGACGAGAGGCTAAAGCTCCCGTTGGTGACATTCGGACTCAATTGGAATATCAAGGTGTAATTGTATCCTGTGTATCACCGATGAATAATAATCTTTTTCCTGTATCGAAGCCAGACGGTTCATAAGAACAGCCCCGGGGCTTTTGCTGCACTTGTTGTGTCTCTGTTACACAGCATTAACCCAGATGCGTTCTCGGGCGTAGATGATATTTGTCTAACAGACGACAAACAGATACCGCATCGTGTCCGAGTCGACCGAAATATTCTGTTGTTTGCCGACTATGGATACAAATGTAATTTTGCTAAATCACACATCGCTTGTTTTGCAGTGCTCTTTTTGGGCTACAAGCTCAATAATGAAGGTAGGGGGTTAGCCGCCACTTTCTAGAGAAATGTGCACAATTGCAACCTCCGTCTACACTGAAGAAGCTTCAGTCTTTGCTGAGATACTTACATTTCGGAAGGACATACATCCCTGACTATGTCCAGCATATCAAACCGCTCAATGCGTTGATACAACCTTCCTATTCTTCTGCCTGCTGGCTTCTGGAACATACCTCTATTATACAATCTTTGCAGTCAGATCTGCATGGATGACCATGCATCGAGGTGGACGATTTCCCGCGGACTCCAAGTGCTAGCGACTTATCAAGGTCCTGTTTACACATTTTATACTCTTCCTCGGAGATAAGATACTGATGTTTGTTTTGAGATTTGTGTTTGCCTTCGGCACACTTTGACTGTGGGTCTACCACTGAGGAATATACCGTGGACTGTGCATTGAAGATTCTTTTACCTATCTATTACAAGCCTTGAAAAAGCCGTCTAACGATGAAACACTGTCGGCTGTTGCCAGTTTGGACATTTGGTATAAACAATATGGAACCATCCTTTTGTCTCTATGTACTTTTTGCGGCATGCTGCTGAACACAATTGAAAGGACCCACTAGAGCCACAGACCTTGATACTGTCTTTATGTGGTGGTGCTCTGAACATTCTTTCTAATTTATGTGTATGGTTTCCTACATATGAGTGTGAAACTTTCCTGAATTTATGTATGTGCTAGCATCTTGACCACCATTGTAATCCTGTTTTGTGTTTGTATGAAGGTAGGGGGTTATTCCCCCAATTTCTGGAGAAATGTGCACAATTGCAACCTCCGTCTACAATGAAGAAGCTTCAGTCTTTGCTGAGATTCTTACATTTTGGGAGGACATACATCCCTAACTATGGCCAGCGTATCAAACCGCTCTATGCGTTGATAAAACCTACATATTCTTCTGCCTGCTGGCTTCCGGAACATACCTCTATTGTGCTATCTTTGCAGTCAGATCTGCTAGTGACTAACTACTTGTTGACGAGTGATAATTCTACGAACCTGGTCATACGTATTTGTTGTGGATGAATCTCAGGACACTTCTAGTTAGTTACATGTAGGTTTATTGTAAGACACAGCTGAGCGCACATCTCGCCAGCTGACCAGACCATCAACTGACAAGAGTGGAACACTCCGGTACAAGTTAGAACACACATAGGTATTTTGTGAGGCTAAGGAGGTAAGAACATAAATGAAGGGCTAATGACCACTGTCAGCCATGTTACATGAAGAACTAATTTACAACAAACCTTCCTCCTTTACAGAAAAATGAAATAAATAAACAAATCTCAAAAATGAAGCTTAATGCATGGGAGACAACAACAATAATAATTAAGACAGATAGGAGGTCTACGACGTCTTGAACTATTTTTAGTTCGAGAAGGCAAACAAGCGTTTAGGGGCAAAGAGTGTTAAGAGTGAAATGTGAGGTGAGACACATCACCCAAAACAACTAATAGGTATCACCACCACCTACTCCCCTTAGACTGACAAAAACAGGAAAAGACAGTCCACTTTCTCCAATCTGTCCTTGACCAGCAAAAACAGGAAGAGAGCGTTCACTTCCTTCAAACCCTTTATGTACACCATCACTTTCCGCTCCAAGTTGAAGATGAACAGTTCAACAGATGTCTCCTTGCGTTACAGGTACTACAGTCCTGGGTACTCTTCGAGATTTCCAAGTGCAGTACCGCAACTGATGTTTGGAGTTTTTATTCTAGTTTGAACTTTTCTTTCTTCAAAGGTTCTGGTTCTGGGAGATACTTAGTCTTAGTTGAGATTTGCTCTGCCCAGTCTTGTTTTTGTTTTCTTCTTTGGTTCTGAGTCTAAGCCCAAGTTATGGGTTCTTTGTCGCGGACCTACTTTTCTCCAAAGGTTCTAGACTCATAGACCCGGTCTTAGTTCTGGACTTTTGTCTCCTTTCTGGGCTATCCATCCGAGTTCTGGAAGCCATTTGGTATTGGTTTTGAGACCTTTGTCCCTTCTCGGTTCTGGGACCTTTGTCCCCTCGTGGTGCTGGTTTTGGGACCTTTGTCCCCTCTGGTGCTGGTTCTAGGACGTTTGTCCCCTCTGGTACTGGCACCTTTGTCCCCTCCTGGTTCTGGGACCTTTGTCCATTGCCGGTTCTGGGACCTTTGTCCCCTCTGGTACTGGTTCTGGGACCTTTGTCCCCTCCTGGTTCTGGGACCTTTGTTCATTGCCGGTTCTGGGACCTTTGTCCCCTCTGGTACTGGTTCTGTGAACTTTGTCCCCTGTCAGTTCTGGTTCTGGGACCTTTGCCCCCTCCAGATGCCAGTTCTGGGACCTTTGTCCCCTCTGGTACTGGTTCTAGGATGGGACCTTTGTCCCCTCCTGCTACTGGTTCTGCTTAGGCTCTAAGTAGCCATTTCCTCATTTTAGGCTCTATGCCACGGGTCTGGTTCCTTTGCGACTTTTGTCCACATTTTGACCCAGTTTTATGTCCCAGTTCAGGTTCCTGGATCATTGGCCCTAGTTTTTGGGCTTTTTGCCCCCATTCTGGGCTGTCCAAAACATTTCTGGTTTTATTTCCATGGTACTGGGTCTCTCTGTCTCGTTTATTGTTTAGTTTCCTTGGTGCTAAGTATCCTAGCCACATTGTTGGTTTTGCTTCAATCATACTAAGTCACTCCATCACCCTTGTGACCACATCTTTAAGTGCTAGGCTTACTAGAATGGTAGCCTCTACATTTTCAAATTGCCATCTCTGTATTTATCAACGCTGCAGACATTGGATTTAACATGGACATTAATCTGCACGAAGTCTCTCTATTTCCCTGTCTGTGCGCTAGAAGAGACATGCCCTCATAGTGCTTTTGTGTTTTATCTGGTCTCAATTGATTGATAAGCAAAAACCTCCCAGTCATACCGGTGTACTTCTACGGACATTTTGAGGTAAAACTATGCTTGTGATCATTTTCTCTTTGGCTTCGCTTGGACAGTTCAACGGCTAATTTTAATCATTTTAATTATTGCCACGAGACTAACCAAGGACGCGCGTTCTTACCTTTATGAATAGTCACGCATCTGTCTCAATTACCCCACTGTTACAACTCTTAAGTCAGTTCTAGTATGTAGTTATACGACGTCTTGGTGGACAATCATGCTTTCTGCCAGTGTAATTGTGGTTCACTTAGTGCTCAGACTTAGAGCATGAAGGCAAAGTTAATAGAAATTAAAAATAAAAAAAACCTCAGTTTCAATGTCCATTGGTACGATGCGGGCACGTGAAGATGAAAATGCCTGATAAGCATCTAACTTGGATCGCGTTGAACTAACGATCTTTTTCTTGCTGAAATTGCTCACCCCAAGATGACCGCCGGACGTTACGCGATGACGTGGGATAATCACTGCACTGCTGACTTGCGTTTTTTTTTTTTTTAAATGATTCTATGTGTGACGTGAAGACAGAAACGCTGCTCCATGGTAACTCCGCTTCCGAGCAACACTTGGAGCATGAAGGAGTGACGCATGAGGAGAGAGAAACACGTAGACAAGTTACTGACTCACGATTCAGGCGAGTGACGTAAAAAGTACTTGCGATTGATTTCTTCTTCTTTACCTTCGTTTAGTTTTTCTAGTAACGTCTTGTTTCAGGTTTTCTCATTACTTTCGTCCAAGTTCGTGGCTGAAGTTAATAAGACCGCCGTTATGATGATACAGAGGTTGCGTGCCCCCGGAGGGTTTTCCTTCACTTCACGTTATGTTCTCAAAATGCCAAGCACCATTAAACAACGCCGGGGCCCGATCCTTGTCCCTGATGAGCACTTATCAAGTGCAAGTCTTGAGAGTACTTTACCGCTTCACTCCGGGGTCGGACCTTTGCTGGCACACATAGATTTAACTGACACTGTGGCTCGTACTTGACGTCAGGGATACTTGCAAGTGGTTTCTTCTTTACTTTTCTTCGTTTAGTTTTTTAAGTTTCTTCTTGTTTCACCAGTCACTCGTTTCTTTCGCTCTTGTTTCTGGCAGCAATTAGGTTGATCGCCGTGGGTTCTTGGTGCGAGGTGCTGCTCGAAGCTGTGATGACTTTTTCTCTGGTCTGGTCCGCTAAATCGTCGCCAAATTGTTGTGGAAGAATCTCAGGACCCTTCTAGTTAGTTACATGTAGGTTTATTGTAAGACACAGCTGAGCGCACATCTCGCCAGCTGACCAGACCATCAACTGACAAGAGTGGAACACTCCGGTACAAGTTAGAACACACATAGGTATTCTGTGAGGCTAAGGAGGCAAGAACATAAAGGAAGGGCTAACGACCACTGTCAGCCATGTTACATGAAGAACTAATTTACAACAGTATTGTACGAGGGACGGTGGGTTTCACTTACTTGACGTTCAACGAAGGAGCTACAATTCCTATTGCATACAAGTCACATTTGTACACAGTAGTGGAAATGCGATTTTCGAATGCTGAAAAGATTTTGACTGCGGTCCAAATGGCGATTCCGAAAGAACGCTCGCTAGCGCAGGAGAAACACATTCTTATGGTTTCACCTATACCTGCTTTTGAAGCAATGAATAAGGCAAGTATACAGAACTGTAAAGCTTTACATCCCTGTTGGATACAATGGGCTACTTCTTTGACATCGGCTGATGTCACATTTATTTTTGATCCTGCTCTTCAGACACAGGAGTTTTTACAGTATAAACATGTCCATCCTCCTCCGTTGTCGTTTCTTCCTTTGGATCAGTACAAATGTATATTTTATACCAACGGCTCGGCTCAACTGGCCATCGGGTCCAAACATGCTTGTTCAGCAGCTTGCGCTATTGTGGCTGATTCAATTGTAAGTGGTGAATTTAAGTCTTCCATTGTGCATACATAGGCACTGGGGGACTATACAACACAATTGGCGGAGCTGTGTGCTTTTGTTCTAGCTCTCGAGTTTGCAGATCCTAATGTGATTACTCTTATTGTGTGCGATTCTTACTACTGTGTCCAGTCTTTTAATGACAACTTATTATTATGGTCTCAGAATCATTATCGGGTTTCTAAGGGCCGTGCAATAAAGCATAAAGGGCCACATTTATGAGGTTTTGTCGTAAGGCAGCGCAGAAGGCACCATGGTGCAAGGCTGTCTGCGTTGTGGGGATGATTATTTTTGTACAGGAAGGGAAACCTTTCTGTATAAAAATAATCACAAGATAATTTTTCCTCTTTCTATGTGTGCTGCAGAAAGATATTTCTCCTCGTTGTGCCTCCCTTAGGCCTCCCCTGGGGAGTCGTAAGCTTTTGACGCTGCCACAGATTTACGATTTCTCGTAAATCTGGGGCAGTGTCAAAAGGCCATGGATTTTGCTGGGAATGCCCCCTGCAACATCCATTGCACGCCCCTGTAACGTGAAACACTGCGTTAAAGGGACTGATATTTATCAGGCAGCACTAAGCCAAAAAAAGTGGCTTAGTGCTGCCTGATAAATATCACGCAGGCTTCTGCGCCGTGGAACGTCATAAAAAGTGAAGTTCCAGAGGCGCAAGGAGTCTCATAAATGAGCCCCAAAATGCTCAGACAGGTTATTCATACTCTTGGCCACCAGTGTGTGGCAGCACATGCTGTTGGTAATTCTTTGGCTGACTAGGCAGCCAAATCTGCAGTAGCCACGTGTTCCGTTGCAGCAGTTACAAGATCCATGACTAAGATAGATAATGAAATTTTGGCAGCTATAGCTGCTACGAAGGATGGAACTGCTTACCCGCAGGGCTTCCCCTCAAAGAATTGTTATCATTTATCTCCCGAACAAGTTCCTTATGCAACTATTCCGTCAGTTGGGGATCAGTTTAGTCCCAACATGGACGGCAGACTTCCTTTGATCATAGCCGCATATTAAGGCATGGCTTCTGCACATGCCAGGGTGTCTGCGACCGTCTCTATTTTACAGCAGCGTTATTGGTGGTGTGGTTTACACAAACAAACCCATAATTATGTGCTTTCTTGTGACATTTGTCAACAAATCAAACTGTCTATGGTTTTACGACCACCACAAACACAGCTATATATATCGAATCAGCCATTTGGCTGTGTATATCTTGATCACTGGGGCCCACTGACTTCTGATACTGCATATAAATATATTTTTGTTGTAGTTGATTTGTGCACTAGATTCCTATGGGTTTGGCCACAACGCAGCACTGACGCTTGAAATGTCATTAGAGATTTGTGTGTCTTTGTCGTGACGTTTGCCTGTGGCACCTTCCATTCTGACAAAGGTCCAGCGTTCGCCTCTAAGGCGTACAAGGATGCAATGAAGTCTTTGAGGGTGCTGGTGCAGTTATCATCTCCATACAGGCCTGAGGGCAATTCAATAGTGGAGCGAATGAACCGTGACTTAAAGCAATCTTTGACAGCTAGAGTCTTAGGTAATGGCAGGAACTTGCTGTCCCATTTGCATGGAGTTCAACATGCACTTAATAATCTCCCAAGAAGAACTCCGGGTGGGCGGACCTCATACGAAATGCTCTTTGGCATTAAAATGTTTGTGTCAGATCTTGATGGTCTAGACGTTGTGGCGGCAGCTGCAACATTTGATGTAGATAACCATTCTACTATGTTACAGGACCTACAACAGACCCGTGACAGCTATGCTACCCGAATATATATCCTCTTCCGATGACATGGCAATGCTGAATCTGGTCGCCTGCTGGCTTCCCAATATTGAAGATCTGGTATGAGAAAAGCTGGAGAACAAAAAAGAATTTGGTCCCTCTTATTGTGCACCAGTCCCAGTTCTTGGATTGAAGGGTTCTCGTACAGTGATCCTACCACCTTTGCCTGGATGCAAAAAAAAAAACAGACACATTTTGGTTGATAATGTCAAATTACACCGTCTGGCCGATTCTGAATAGTGTAACTCCTAGTGTTTCATGCAACGTTATTTCTTTGATTCTGATGGCCTCTTCGAGTAATGTCCGTGTCATTGAGGGTGAGATGGAGACTACTATTGACCTTTTGCGTGTTGTGCCTTCATCCTCTTCCAACGCAGACGTCGAGTACGCTTATCCTGCAGATGAGTCCCATATTGAAGTACCGGACACTCCTTTACATCATCAAGCTGATGCAGCATTGCCACCGTTAATGAACATGGGAGCAAGCGGTTATTTTGGGTACCGTATGAGCTTCTCTTATGATTCTTCCTCCTCGTCCTCCTCTGTGGCACCTCCACTGACACGAACAAGTATTTTTGTCTCAAAAAGACTTACCTGGTCCCACCATGGACCTACATCTGGTTGGTGCTTATCCTGATTTTTCTCTTCATGTTGATTGGGTTTGTGACAGTGTTCTTCTTGCTCATCAATGGTCATTATTTGCCGGAACGCTCTGCTGTAAAGTTGGTCAATGGAATTCTGGCTCCCCATACATTGTCCCATGTCATGAAACGTGATCAAGCCCTTGTGAACATTTCGGCTTCCCATGTTGCAGATGGCATCGTTTGGGATAAAGTTGCATTTGAAATTCATGGTCCGACGGACGTCCTCAAGATACCTGTCAGGATTCATAGAAAAAATGGCATTGACCCCCCCCCCCTCCCATTGTGTCAGCATAGTGAGGGCACAATGTCCAACTCTGGTTAGGAAAAATGCATTTCCACTGCTTCCAGACACTGCTGACTGACACCCTTCACCACCAACTGCTGCTGTTCCTGTCTCCTGGACCCAGTGATGGTGAGGACTGAGAACATCGGATACCCTTCCCTTCACCACAGAGGAGCTGGCAGTCCCGATGGACGAGGTGCTCACATTGTATGGGAGGCTATATGGTGCTACTGATGTTATGGTAAGTGTTTCAGAGTGAAAGTAGGGGAGTGCAGGGAGTACACAAATGAAGTTGAACTGCTGCAGTATGTGCCTGAGAGTGAGGGTATGTGTTATACACTGCCTAGCATGCTGACTTCCTGGGGAAGGGGTTTGTAGCCTATTTTACACGTTTCCGTGGCTGCATATCATGACGGCACACGTCAGACCGCAGTGTGACCCCCCTGGCCTGCACAGTTACTGCCCAATTTGTTAGGGACCCATCACTTTAATGGCAGAGTGAGACATATGGGTTATCTGCTACCCTATTCCTCAATGAGCTATCTTAGGCCTGTGCATTGCACAAGACGGACTTTGTGATAAGGGTGTGAGATTTTAAGGTCATGTCCCCATATGTGACCTCAATAACACCGGTAGCCATTCACAGGCCAAGCACATTGAGGGGTGTGCAGTGTTGGACACAGTGAGTCTGCCCCAAAACATCATTTACAATGTAATGTATGTCTTGCTCCCTCACATACTGCATTGCAGATGTGGGCCGTCTTCACCTTGCTTTCTGTGCTGGCATTCTGCATATATATGAGATGGCCAGGTGCTGTGTCCATACTCATACCTGCATGCATCTAGGTATGATTGTCTCATGCTGATGTACTACGTGTCATGATGTATTGTCTAAGATAAACATATCTGAATAGCTGTCCTGAGTGTGTGCTTGCTCCTGTACTGAGACACAGTGGTACATAACCCAGTGTAACTGAAATTTGCTCTCCTTGTCTCTCATGTCTGCCGCTCAAAGTCCACCAGCGGAAGGCCATATGGAGGGTCATTGCACCCAAGGTGCGGGCTCTGGGTGTCTCCAACCGAAGACACACACACTGTCAAAAGAGGTGGGATGACATCTGCCGGCTGAGCAAAAACGTGGCAGATATGACGCTGGGTCTGCTCCCTCGGACTGGCAGGTTTGCACGCAGGAGCATGACTCCACTAATGGCCTGCATCTTACCTGTGATACAGCCTGAGCTGGATGAACGTTTGAGGGCCCTTCAGCAGCAAGCTGGGGGTTAGTATTCTGCAAAGGGTGACTTTGGGTGTCAGTGACTGCATGTATTCCAACCCTGAGCCAGTGATGAGCTCTGTGATGTTGCTAGTGTGATGCAATGGCTTGTAAGTGGACTCTGTGTTGGGTGCAGCTGTCATGCATTTTCGCTACATGTACTTTTTAATGTCATTGATGTAATGGCACTTGACGTTCTGAGTTGTGGCCTTATGGCATCGGCTGCATTAGGAGAGTTAGGGGCATCCTATGGCGGTGAACGGCAGTGTGCCTAACCTGAGTGTGCTTTTGTTAATGTGTGCAGTGCATGAGCGCTAAATTGTGAGAACTACACATCTGACAACAATGTGCAACTGTAGTTGTGCACAAAAGCATGACGTGGTGGATGGCAGGAGCTCATGGCCATTGCTAAATTACATTTTGGAGTCTGTATCTGTGTTGTCCCCTTATGTTGACTCCATATGTGACTGTACACCCAACAGGAGCAAAGGGGGAATAAGGAGTCAGATCGCCCCCCACTCAAACAGTCAAAAACACTACAAGATCTGACCCTTCACGAACAGACCATTTCATAATAAGGACCCACAGGGAGCTCTCACTGTGCACCTTCCCAACTTCCCTTGCAGGGCCCGCTAATTACAAAAGGCCTGCTGGTCCGAGCTGTTCAATTTAAAACAGACGTGTGTTCCAACGTGGTGCATTATAAATACGAGTCCCTCTTAAACCGCCCAGCCTTTCCTAACCTCCTTACCGCACTCGCGTTGCGGTAATGCTGTGCCTCGTCCCACTGGATCAGTTACAGTGGACGCTGGTGGTGTTTTCAAAATGACCGCGGGACAAACCCGGAATCGAATGTTTACAGGAATGGGTGAAAGTGGCCATACACATGCCTGTTTTTTAACCTGAGGACACTCGCAGCATTTAATAAAGGATCTCTTGCATGTGAGTGGTACCCCATTTTAATTGTGAGAACAGTTTCTCTTGTTCACGGTTGGGGTCCAGTCGACACTGAGTTAGCTACATATAATCAGTGTTGTGTGGCACATTGCTCTTTTTGATTTATACTCTGCACAATTTATCACCTCTGAGAAAGTCTGAGCACATAATTTCTTTTCTTTTTTCTTTCTGGCCATGTAAGCAACCTATGATGACAACGTGGGCATACTGGCGAGTACCATCTAGCAGCTCCTTGGGTTTGCGTACATGAGGTGCTTACTGGCCTTCTCTCACATTTTTCTATCTTTAATTTGTTATACACACTTTTGTGAGAATTTTTTAAGTTTCTATAGGCTGTAGTCATAGGCTGTGGTTAATGACGTCTGTTTTAAATTGAACAGCACGGACCAGCAGGCCTTTTGCTATTAGCGGGCCCTGCAAAGGGAGTTGGGAAGGTGCACAGTGAAAGCTCCCTGTGTGTCTGTATAACCAAGTGGTCTGTTCGTTGAAGGGTCAGATCTTGTAGTGTTTTGTCCATATGTGACTGTGACAACAGGTTGGGATGTGCAGCTTTTTCACCCACAGGGACCTAGGTATGCTCACAGTGATCTGTATGTCAGGTTACACGGCAGCACGGGCAAGCTATTTGGCTGTGTGGACATCACATGGGTCAATAATGCCAAGTGTGCATGCTACCAGGCATCTTTTGAGTTTTGAATTAAGGTTGCAGAATGTTACTGCACAGGGTGTTGTGCAACTTGGGGATATCATCATCTTGTTTTGTGCTTTGCTTGCATATGATGTTTTTGTGTATGGCACTAAACTAAACTGAACCTATGTCTCTGTCTCTTGCAGCATCTACTGAGCGCACAGAAGGACATGGGACGGACAACGGTGGTGAGGCATCTTGCACGACTGCTACACATGATCTCACTGACACTGATGTGACCAGCGCCTCGGAGGGGGACAGGAGTGTCCTTGAGGAAACCCGCCCGGAAACACCAACCTCTACGTTATTTGACGCCAGCGGTGACACCTCGGTGTTGGCGGGCACAGGGAGTGGGAAATCTGCCTCCTCTTCCACCACACATCGTCCAGTGCCCACCTTCGCAGCTACTTCCACTAGTGCTGCACGTGCTCGCACCAGTAAGAAGTGAAGAGTGCCCTTCCCCCCAGGCCCCACTGCCCCTGCCTCCCCTGCTGCCCTCAGTGTTGAGGCAGTGGACCTTTTGCGCCAGCTGTGTGTGGGCCAGACAACTCTCCTGAATGCCTTCCAAGACCATGACAAGAAGTTGGCACAAGCAGTTGCCTTCATGGAGGGCATTCATTCAGACATGGGTGGGCTACACAGGCCTGTCCAGTCTTTGTCCTTTACAGTGACGGCAGCCATTCAGCTGTAACAGGCTCAGAGTCCAGCTCCGATCCCTTTGGCAAACTCCCTGCCAGTGTCTACATCTGACAAGAGTGACCACACACCACAGCCCACAGGCTCCAGGTACACCACACGCAGTACACAACAGCAGCAGCCCATGCGGGCCAGAGCACAAACACCATCCCCCAAACAAACTAAAGTGACACAGGAGCACAAAGGCAAAAGCCCTTCAGGTGACACTCAGGGGCATTAAGCCAAGAAGCAGGCCTCAGGCTCACATTCCTCAAAATCAGCCCCATCCAAGGACACTCCCGTCCCAAAAGCGTCTCCCAAAGACAGGCAAAAAGTTGCTGTGCCTGCTGCAAAGCTGGTGCCCGCTAAGAGTCCGTGGAAAAAGCCCTCTAAGGCAGATTCACTCACAACCTCAACTCCCACCCACACCCCTGTTAAGCTGGGACAGGAAGGCACTGTGGGGGGTTCACCTGGTCAACAGGTGATGGAAGGGAAAAGGCAAGGCCAGGCCAAGCGTACCACCCAAACCAGCAGATCCCCATAGGGAGGTCCACCACCTGCACCTGATGTACCTGTGGTGGAGAGTGTGCCTGTTGTGCCTGCCCCACTTCCCACTCCTACCAAGACAATTATTGCTTATAAACTCCCCAAGAAGTGGAAAGGCACCCCTCTACATTCACTCTCCCACACTGCGTCCCAGGGCACTTTGTCTCTGCCTCCATGTGCCACCACACGCCCTGAACCAAGCAGCCCTTTGGCTCACAAAGCCACTGATGCCTCTACCTCAGCTGGTCCTCTCTCTCCCAGGTCCAGTCCTCCAACTGTCCACGATGATCTGCCACCTCCCAGTCCGACTGACATCCAAGTCTGAGTCTGAGTCCCCCACCCACCCTTACTCTCCCACAGCGGTGCCTGGACTGCCCATTGTTATCCCCCTAGGTGTGTTGCTTCCCATGGCATTGTACGGTGTCACACATTCCCTGTGCAGCTTCTCATGCACACATGTGCCTACTTTGAACTATGGACTGTCCACTGGCCTTGCTGTTGTCTACTTGTGATGCCTATCTGGCTAATATGTAATAAAGACAGTTCCTCATGTTGTCTGCTTTGTCAGTGGCCTTGCTTAATAAAAATGTTTCTGTATGGGTATGGTTTCATGTGACACATGCTCAGTATGCCACTTTGAAATTGTCAATTGCTTGTTTTACTTTTTCAGGGTTTGCCAGTGGTGAGGGGCACTTTAGTTCTTCTTCATGCTGAGGCTTGAGGGTGAAATGGTGGGTGTTTGTGATCTACTGTTATCCTAATCATTCTATGGTCAGGTTTGCTAAATTGTACACATGCCATGCTAGGGTGCACTACCAGCACAGAGGGGGATTCTATCCACAGGATTACAGGCAGGCAGGCCAGGGTCCATCATGTCTGTGTGATCTTTCTTGATGTGTGAACAGCAGTGTTGATGTATGGTCATCTTGTGATGGCCTGTCTTCCTAGTCACATGGGTACATTTGAATGTGTGAACTTGAGTGTTCATGAAGTGTGAAGGGGGTGACTTGGTCAGTAGTGTGTGTGTGTGCCCCTGCAATGCCAACTAAAGACATGTATGACCCAGGAGCTGAGTGCCTGTTTGTTTGAATTGTCAGCCCTGTGCTTCAGATTGTGGGCACATGTAGGAGTTGTAGGATGTGCACTGTGCAGTGTGTTGGCGTGTCCTTGCACTCCGGGGGGACACCTACTTGTTGTTGCTGCCAGTTGTGACTATGCAGAGTGTGTGACAGCCAAGACTGTGTTGTGTTTTGTTGATCAGCCATGTGTCTTGCTACTGTTTGGGCTCACTGTGCAGACCTGCTCAGCCACACTGACATTGTGGGTGTGTTTTCTCATGCATTGCTGTCACTTGATCCTTTTTGGCTCCAGTATGGTATGTGGGATGTGGAGTCATACCATCCCCTAGCTTTGCTTCAGATGCCTACCCATTGTGAGTGACTCCTCCATGTATTTGTGTATAGTACACTCCTGACCTGTCCACTACTGACGTACACACCACTTCACTCTCATGTCAGCTATCCCCTTGGGCGGCCAGTGTGTGAGCCTCCCCGCCACTTCATTTGAAACACTATACTTTGTGGTGCTGATCTGTGCACAGGACCAATGTGCCACTAGGACAGTTTCCCAATTAGTTATGTGTGATTTTCTTTTAATGGTTTGCAGTCATGGTTGCTCATGTGCAGTGCATCTATTTGTGCTGCACAGTCCTCTGGTCATGTTGTTTGCACCTGGGTGTCCCTGAGTTGTGCGTCTGTGAGTGTTGGGTTAGATGTAAGTGTGTTTGCTGAGGTTCTGCTACCCTTCTTGAGTGTGATGTTGTCTGTGTGCTGTGCTGATTTGTGTTGTGGAAGTACATGGTGTGACACTGAGATGTGTGTGCTACTGATTTGGTTGGTGTGCCCACACTGCTTGGCCTGCATGCAGTGCTGTCAGTGTATGTTGTCTTGTACTTGCCTGGTGTGCATCCGCTGATGTCCAGCTGAGTTTGCAATGCAATGGATTGGCATATGCATCTGTTGTGTTTTTGTTGTGGATGTATGCAGTGTTTGGCTTGTGTTGGCTCTTTCTGCTGACAGATGCTCTGTGTGTGATGTTCTATTTGCATGACATTGTGTATGAGTTGTTTGGATATTGTGATACATTCAGATGTGTGTTGCAGGTGTAGTGTGCATTACTTGTGGGTGTGTCACATGCAGCAATGTGTATTCTGGTTACTGGCCTTGTTTTGAGTGCACACTAGTGCTATGTCCGCCTATCTTTGACCTGTCACTTGTCAGGATTGTACATGTGCATGCATGTGGTACACTATAACACCATGTTGACTTGATGGGTGGTGTGGTGTGTCTGTGTTAGCTTATTGTCCCATTGATCCCAGTTTGTGTTTATGATTGTTTTGAGATGATGCACTTATTGTTTGCTCTGGGGTATGGTGTCTGTGCATTGGTCCTGGGTGACAATGTTGTGTACTCCTGTTCTGTCTGGGGTCTCATTGCCTTTCTACTGTTTGGCAGGCCATATGTGGGTTTGTTGGACTTCTGTGTATGTTGTTTTAGAGGTTTGTGTTTGGCTGTTGTTTTTGTGTCAGCATTGGTTCAGGCATCCCTGAGATGTTTGTGGATGCACCCCAGGGAGTGTAATTGGTTGTCAGTGTACTCACAGGACATCATTTGCACCATTCTTTGGGGCAGATTTACAAGCCCCTTGCGCCTCATTTACGCCGCCGTTGCGTCACTTTTGTGACGCAGCGGCGGCACAAATCCTGCGCCATGGTGTGGGGTACTTACAATGTGACGCATCCGGGAGATGTGTCACGTTGTAAAGCCCTGCGCCACATGTAGGCGTTCCTGCGCAGGGGGGACGTTCTGGCGCAGGAACGCCTCCTAAAAGTGGCTGAGTGAAATCTACAAGATTTCACTCAGTCAATTTTAGGCCCATTCTGCGTCAAAACCCTGCGCCTGCCTGAAGCAGGCATAAGGAAACCCCAGAGCATTGCTGGAGCTGCGTCGCGCTTGCGACGCAACTCCAGCAATGCGCCACTTTTACGGCACAGATGCGTGAGGCATCTGTGCCATTTTTGCCCCATGGTGCGCCGCATTTACAATGTGGCGCATCCATGGTGGCGGAGCTGTGGCGCACGATAACTGGCTCATCCCTGCGGATATGCAGGGATGCGCCAGTTATTGTAAATATGGCCCTTTGTGTTTAACACTGGTGTTGAGTGTAGGAGAGTAGGATCTGCTTCTTATAGTTACCCCCACTTTTTGCTGATGTATCACTGTTTTCGACTTAGTATGACTGGGATCCTGCTATCCAGGACCCCAGTCTAGCTGCTTTCTCCTCTAAATTGATTGCATGTACTTTAGGAACACTCCAGATTGGATTCTGGGGTACCCTTATAAGTCCCTAGTATATGGTATACTATGTACCCAGGGCATAGGTACCCCAGAGGCCTCCCAGGGACTGCAGCATGTATTATGCCACCCCTGAGAGACCATTCAAAATGACACCACAGGTCTGCTACTGCAGCCTGCGTAATGTGGTGCACGCACCCCTTACTTAGATATAGGTACACTATATCTATTCTATATCACTGCACATTTAAACCTATCAGTCGCCCCTATGGCAGGCCTTATCAATCCTGAAGGCAGGATGCAGGGTTTTATGTGAAAGGGTGCACCTGCATGAGCAGAGCCCCTCTGCAGCCTTCGGAACCTATTTTCCGGTGTTGTTTGTGATGCAGCCAACCATATATATTTAAGTGCATTATAACCTCGCGGTAAATGCTAACTTTTTAAAACGGCGGCATAGAAACATGTTGTATTTTGTGTCAAACACTTTGGAATCATACCTCCCTGCCAGTAACTGGCGGGGGAGGTATGATTCCACCCTCCTAAAGGGACATATGTGACACACTGGGCTACTCGGTACCAGCTTTCTCGACCCAGGCATCACAAAATGGGTGCTGCCAGCCACAGACACAAGTCTGCCCGCCTGCTGCTGAGCCAAGCTCGAGCAGGGGAAGGCTTGACAATAGGTTTCCTGTCAGAGGGGGGTGTGACCACCTCCCAGACAGGCTTAAGTGTATTGGGACTGGGTGGGTGCACTCTAAGAGTGCTTTGAAGTCTGCACTGGGGACACATTTGGTGTCCCTGTGCATAGTCCAGCTCAAACCGGTTGCAGGAGCCATTTGCTCCTACTCTGGCGCAAAACTGGACAAAGGACATGGGTGTAGCCACCCCTCTGTCCTGACCCTCCCATAGGTGGGTCCTCAGAGTTTGTCCCACCCCTTCCTTGGGTATAAAGTAGGAACCCCTGACTACAGGACTTTAGATTTACCTGGACGAAACTCTGCTACAGAAACCAATTACTTCGACGATCTACACTACGCTGGATGACTGAAGAATCTCCCTTGAAGTAAAGGAGTTACTCCCCTGCAAGGCAGGCACATTTAATGCATCTGACCGTTTTGCATCTCCCGAGCTCCTGAGGACTCTGAAGATTTCTGCAACACAGGAGGAGGGTTCCCGAGGTCTCTGAGGTTGATCTGCGCTATCATCAATTCTGATACCAGTATCCCTTGTTGGGACCATGAAACATGAACACCTGTGCACCGCATACTTTTGGAGAAGCATATGCTTTTTGGCGATCCGAGGCTGTGCTTTGGGCTACGTGTAGTCCTGATCCCGATTTCCGGCCTACACTCCACGAGTGTTCCGTGGACTGGTATTTCGTGATTCAGTTTGAGGTCCCTTCGCGATTCCTGGTCCGTTGGCCTGTGGGTCCCTGTGAAGGTAACTTTGACTTTCCGCGGGCTTTCCTGGTTGCTCCAGAAGTGCCCTGACTCTCCATAGCTTGGAGAGTCCCCAGGACCTTGCTGGTCCTCATCAAAGCTTATTTCCTCTGCCTGCATGGGTTGCAGTTGCCAAGGCTTGTTGGTGTTCAATCTGGACACTGACCCCCCCCCCCCCAGCACTCGACATCCTTCGTGGGACAGCTCGGCTCCGGACTTTGGTCATCGTTGACTTCTCCTGGTCACCGTGGCTGAAGAGTCAAGCATCGCATCTTCTCACCTGAAGCACCCGACATTGTTAGGCATTCGTCTAACGTGCCCCTGGTCACTGTGAAGTGACCCAGACTCTGTCCCCTCTACTTTTCTGTTCTCCTCACCTCGGATCCAGGCTTGGATTCCACGGGACACTTTTCATCTTCCCGGCAGCAGCACTTTTCCGCATCACGCCATTGAAAACGACGAAGGTCTCCGACATCACTTGACCCCTATGCACCTGGCTCCTCTGGGATAGGTAACACAGGTATCTCAGTACTCTCAAGGATGCTGGCCTTAGAACCTTCTATGTTTGAAAGGGTTTGCTTAAAGTCCTCTCCGAAGTGTCCTTAATCTTTAAAATTCCAACCGCGAACTTCCCATAGGATTGTACGGAGATCGCGCCTGTGTTCACACACTGCACCCGTCCTCCGTGGGTCCCCTGCATCACTACCTTGGGTGGTTCCTTGGGGCCCCAGCGATGCTACGTGCTTTAGGCACTGTGTCTAGTCAAGTCGTGGTTGTTATACCACTTTCTTAGTATATGGTTTGGTCTCCCACTGGAGCCCACTGTGTATTGTGCTATTTACTGTCGTTCTAGTGATTTAATATTGTGTGCTGTTCTCTAATCTCATAAAGAGATTAGTAGAGAGTGTTTAGTAATAAATTCATATATTTTATATATTCCTTGTGTGGTTCTCCTTTCATTTGGTCATTCAGGAGGTTCTAATCTGGTAAACCAAGCTGCTTTACATTCCTTCGAGACTTAGCCTGAAGGCTGCTCTTCATAGCTACCACTAGGATAGCTTTCAATAAAGGTCGTCTTTAACCTAATCATCAATAAGGGTCGTTTGGACTGGTACAAGGTGCCCACTATGACTGATGGTCAGCATATAGCAGGCCGAATTCTCACATTGAGTGCTGCAGGTGTGAGGTGGGTAGAGGAGGGGTAAGTGTGAAGGATACAACTTGTGTCTGACAGTCAGGGAGTGTGACAAAAAGCCATGTGTGTTGTGCTGATGTCATACGCATGTCAAGTGAGTTGAGACAGATGTGCGGCTGATCACTGTTTGACTTCAGACTCGTCCTATCATCCCTGTGCCTATGCATGGCTTGCCTTGCTGTCTCCTTGATTTGTTGTACAGAGGTCACTTTGGTTTAATTTCACTCACTGTGCCACCCATGTCTGATTTAAGGGTGGTGTGATGTGGTCCTTCTCTTGCATGTGATGTACACATGCTTTGTGGCTTGCTCCATGGCTTTCCTGTACTGTCCACTTCACTTTTGCCCAGCCCATTTCTTGTCCTCCATTGCTGCTGACATCTAGCATGTGTTTGTGTATGTGTGTGTGGCTGTGTGTCAGTGTGGGGTGTGTCTAGGTGACTTGACAGGCAGTGTGTACAGTTAAGTGGTTGTTCATATGCAGTGTGAGTGTTCATTTTGTGATTGGACTCAGTTTGCTTGACATGAGTGGAGGGTAGGTATGAGGTGGAGGAATGCCCTGCCCCTGAGCTTCTGTGCAGGGTGTTCCTCTTCACCTCCACCTTCTGAGACAGGCTCCCTGGTTGTTTGGTGTGTGTGGTGTAGGGTCTGAGTGCACCTGGCTGGTTAATTGTGCAGGGGGTGCACAGGAGGAGCACACCGCATGTCCCCAAATGCGTGTGGGAGGCGTAGTGTGTGAAGGGTGGGGGTGGGGGTGGGGCCCTGTAAATCTTTGTGGACTGCCCATGCCTGGTGCTGGCCCTGCCTACTACATTGCGAGCAGGTTTTCCCGCATCTGTACCGCTGCGGTGATGTGACCGGGACATTGCTGTGATTTCGTGTTTGATGGGTGACCCAGATTCGGAGGGGTACTTTAGTGACAGGTAGGGCATGTGTGGGTACACTTGGGGATGTGTTCCTGTCCCCACTTGAGTGTCTGATGTGGACAGGAACCGTACATCAGCCCAGGAGTTGTGTGTTGTGGTTGTGTGCCGAGTTGTGTGATTGTGTAACTGCTGCGTTGTCCGCGACGGTTCATTATTTGCTGGTAGTTGATCAGGTACAGCACCGGAAAGCCGTGTAGAGCTGGATCCATTGCGGTCTGGACCGGGTGGAGGGGACTGGGAGTCTGGCTTCGCGCTCCGCTGTCGGGCTTCCGCCGCCTCTGGCTGGGTGGTTTCTCCGCTGCGGTGTGACGGACTGTTTGGGGCATCCTGATTGGTACGGCGGACAGGACGTCACTCCGCATGCCAGTGGGTCTCTCTTGGCTCCCACCACGGTGGGAGCAAGAGATTTTTATGGTGGTTCACGTCGCACCGCGGCGGATGGGAAATGGGCTATGTTTGCCCATTGTAATATGGCGGACATGAGGCCCGCTGCTTGTGTGCGGAAAATGACATTTTCCGCCAGTACCACGGAGGTGCCTCCGCCCGCCATCCTAATGAGCCCCTAAATTCTCGATTTTACTTTTTAAGGTGGAGTTTTGTTGAAGTGTAATCTGTGAAATATGAAATAAAAGGTTATATTTTTAGTATATTTGTTTAGATTGCTTTTTTTAGTCTATTTATTTATTTAATTGAAGAAAAGTAAAATACTTACTATTTATAGTTGATCAACTTTATTTAGTTGATGTTGTATGTTGAAGTTTGTAGAAGCTGTGTGGAGAAAAGTATTTGTTAGTAATATTTGCTTTTTTTAATGTATCTTCCTTTAATAGGTAATTCTATTTGTTCTTTCTGTGTCTGCCTGGTCTTAAGTACCGAGGGGCATATCAGCAAGCTGGCGATGAAAAATTATCGCCGCTTTAGCGTCCGTTTTCAGACGAAAAGCGGCGATAATTTTATTGCTTAATCATCAAGGTCACGCTAATGCGTGATTCCTTGCTTAAGCTCCCTTTCCCATAACGCCCACCTTTGCATCTTTAATAAGATGCAAAGGGGGCGTTCCGTCCCAAAATAACTGGAGAAATGTCACTAAGCGACATTTCTCCAATTATCAAGGGAATCGCTAACAGGCATTGCGATAAGAAAAGTAGCGCTAACCACAGTTAACGCTACTTTCCTTACGCCTGCTTTCACCCTGACTTAGCCATTACATCCAATGTAAGGTGGATATAATGGCTAAGTATGTCCTGCCTTATCAGCAAGCTAACGCCAAAATGTGTGAGATTATCGCTGGATTTCCAGCAATAATCTCACTTTTGGCTGTTAGCGCGAGGAATTTTATCGCTTTTGAGATAAGCGTTGCCGATAGCACGCTATCTCAGCGATAAATTTCCACGCTAGCCGGCGATAATTATCCTAGCGCTAAGTGCGCTTAGCGATAATTATCGCCGGCCCTTGCTGATATGCCCCCGAGTTCTTTGCCTATCAACACCTGCTGTACTAGGAGTAAACCCCTCGTACCTCTGAAAAAGACTCGCAGTTTCCTCTTCTCCTGCGTCTAGCACCGGTACCTTTTCTTTCCCATCCCTCACCCCACTCGGGGCCCCCACCCCCTCAGGCCCCTCCCTCGGGCTCCCCAAGATCTGAGGTGTCAGAGCTCCTAGCCTCATTACTGCCGACTTCAAAGCGCTCACACGAAAACAAGAAAACAGGAAAGCCGAGCGATACCAGCCTCCTTAAGGAGTCGAAGTCTTTTCTGCGCGTTTGAAGCACAGACGACGGCCTTGATGTCTGGAAAGACAGACTCGGGTGGGGGGGCAGACGGTGTCCCCCTCTCAGGCGCTTGACAGACACTCCTCCACCCTGTAACAGAGAGAGGGCTTTCATGGGTACCCCGATACCGGTGGGGGGGGGGGGGGTCTCCGTTCAGTCTCACTCCCTCCGTCGTTTACTGGGGGGGGGCCATCCGATGCGCGGAGCATCCTATGGGGGCCCGGGCTCCACGTGAACAAAGGTACAAAACAAGAAAACTAAGATTCAACGGGGGCCGGAGCTAGATATTGTGGTAAATTCACTTTACTTCCAGCGAGTTAACATATAATGCAGGCCCTTCTATGACCGCTTCCTGGCCCGTCCCAAGTGTTGTGTTTCTCCCCCTTACTGCTCAGCACTACAGACCTTTACAGAGGGTCGGACAGTACTCGGGGACGCCGGTGTCACTGATTTAGTCCCGTATCGAGGGCTGCTGTTTGTCGTGCTGTGTCCACGCAGTGTCGTGCATTTTTCCACATGTATCACACGCTCGTTTATTGTGCAGTTTCTTATGCATGGACTTGTTTTGTGTTCTGTAGGTTGCTTGACGTCATTAGGGAGTCTGACACACGTGGATGCTACAAGTGTCGTCCTGTTCAGCCAATCGTGAGCAGCTCTTCGGTGCTCCTCCGTACAGGACTCCCATCATGCTCTCGGTTTACAAACATGGTTGTTTCAGGCTCCAGCCAGGAGCACGTCTTTCATTGGACTGTCAGCCTCTGACGTCAGACACTCATACATGCAGTTATGGTTTGTAGCCCATGCTTCGTGTGGGTGGCGCAGGGCCCGATTCACAGAACTAACTTAAGACAAAATCCTAAACTTACTACCATTTTGGTATTCACAGAAGGCACTTACTCATTTTGGTATTCACAGAAGACACTTACTCACCTCAGTATTCACAGACGTTAGGAGTCCTAACTTTAGGACTCCTAAATGCCTTCTGTGAATACCGAAAGTCTTAAAATTAGGATTTTTCTCAGTTTAGGAGTCCTAAAGTTAGGAGTCTTAACTTTACTACTACTAAACTGAGAAAAATCCTAATTTTAAGGCTTCCGGTATTCACAGAAGGCATTTAGGAGTCCTAAAGTTAGGACTCCTAACTTCTGTGAATACCGAAGTGAGTAAGTGTCTTCTGTGAATGCCAAAATGGTAGTAAATGTAGGATTTTGTCTTAAGTTAGTTCTGTGAATCGGGCCCTATAGTCTGGCTGTGCAACAAGCAAGTGTGTATAACATTCGCTCACAGTTCCTTGCCAAAGTTTTCATTGGTGCTGCATCCCAGCCTGCCCTGGCTCCTTAAAGGTTCCCTTCTTTGTTTTCATTCACTCACTCTAGTATTGCCAGTCACACCTATCCCAGTTCTCTGCTTTTGAGATAATGTTTTCTTGTAGTGTTTTTCTGTGGTGTGCGCTGATGACAGAGGGAACACGCTGAGCTGACAAGCCGCTGCCGGTAGTAACGATGCTGCAGCTGTTCCCATCCTCTCAGAGTGAGCTGGGATGTCTGTTTCAATAACATGTGTATTTGTAAGGCGCACCTTCACCCAGAAGGGTCTCTTGACGCTGAATAACAGATGTTTATTGTTACCCAACTCAATGGTACTCATTTTATCGCCCTCAGAAGGATGAAAGGCTAAGTGGACTCACCAGGATTTGAACCTGCGACCATGAGGTCAAACATAGGACCCCACAGTAGACGCATTAGTCTATAAGCCACCAGACCCGGCATCAAGTAGGAACCAGCCAGGCCGTCACCGTCCTCTTGAGTGCCAGAGGTGGTTATCAATGGCTCGTATCTCTGCTGGAAGCGACTTCCATAATGTCACATCTTGGGACAACCATAGGTGCCTCTGACGGCTTTCTCCTTGTGGGTGCCTATCTCAGTATCCGTCACAAAGAGCATGGCTTAAGCTGCCCCTCTGGGGAGGCTGGTCCCTTGCCATTTACTGCCTGGTGACTAACGCACAACATCTTGAAAGTACACCTTGTGGAGACACGTCTCAAATTGAATTTTAGTTTTGAGTAACATTAGTGTGGTTAGTTGTGGTCCGATAGCAAGCGCCCCCAAGGCTACCGGGCCATCAATTTCAAATGGAACTAATTGAAAATCGAATGAATGGACCGACCTATGGCCACTGAAAACTTTGGCTTGTGCCTTGGAAGCTTTGTGAGCTGCGATCCCTCCCACCTGAAGATTTCCAAACACAGGCGTATCTATTCTATACACCCCCGTGGACCACCCACAGCCTCCACCCCTTTCTATGTGTGCTGCATTCCTGCCCACCCTATCCCCTAGCGGTGGCAGCGAGCTGGCTGGCTGCGCTGCGTTGTTTCTTCATAAATGTGCCCCAAGTTCTGAAGTTGCCTCTTTCAGGCTTGAGGTGAGTTGACACCGTATTTCTTGCAGATTTGTAAACCTCGTGAAAGCTGCCAGTAATCAGTATTAAGGACGCCTCTAGGCACTGCAGCGTTCGGTGTCCGCCCACAGGAAGAGCGTTTTTGGGTGGCTAATGACTTTTACCCTGTGTGCGCTTGTCTTTTTCTTGGTGTGTATTAGAGTGGTTTTTAGGGAGTGATGTGAGTGCAGTGCACATGTCTCTATATTTTTTTTTGCATAACCCGCCTCTCTTTGGGCACACCTGAAGTAAAGGGTTAAAGTCGGGGGGGGGGAGTTATCTTGGAGGCGCACACGGCGGTCCATGGCCACTCTGGCTCTGGCGGTAAATTAATTACAGGGGCGAAAGGCGTGAAAGCAAACTATTAAAAGCAGATTAGGATGCAGGAGAGAGGGGTCCCTCGGGCGAGAGCCGGAGGCTTTGAAGCGGGGCGGGCTATTAATCCCGGAGGGAGGCGCGTTCCTTGTCTGCGGCTCACTGCAGGTGGCCGTCCCGGGACAGGCCATCTCCGGCCCTGCGTGGCTCGGCGGGGAGTGACGTGCGAGATACTGTGCTCAAGACCTGGGGCTCATCTACACCGCAGGTTCCCTGCCAGCCTGTATTAAACCAGGGGTCTGTCACGCGCACTGTACAAGTTCCAGACGTGCTTCCACGTACACCTGCGCGTGGGTACGTATGTATTGTGTACCCTAAGTATGCGCATCCCCGTTCACTCTAAGTAATGTGTACATGCAAAGCCTTAGCGTGTGGGTATGCATGTGCAATCTAACTGTGTGGGTATGCAAGTGAACCTTACGTGTTTGGGCATGCACGTACACCCTAAGTGGGTGGGTATGTATGTACACCCTAAGTGGGTGGGTATCCATGTAATAGCTAAGTGTGTGGGCATGCATATACACCCTAAGTGGGTGGGTATGCAAATAAAATCTAAGTGTGTGGGGATGCATGTACACCCTAAGTGGGTGGGTATCCATGTAATATCTAACTGTGGGTATGTATGTACATTCTAAGTGTGTGAGTATGCATGTACACCCAAGGGTATAGGTATACACGCACCCCCTAAGGGTGTGCATGTATGCACGTACACCCTAAGTGTGTGGGTATGCACATACAATCGAAGTGTGTGGGTGTGCATGTACACCCTAAGTGTGTGGATATGCATGTACAACCTAACTGTGTGAGTCTGTATGTACACCCTAAGTGTATGGGTATGCCCATACTCCCTAAGTGTTTGCATGTACACTCTAAGTGTGGGGGTATGTATATATGGCCTAATTGTGTGGGTATACACGTAAACCTTGATTGTCTGGGCATGCATGTACATCCTAAGTATATTCATGTACACCCTAAGTGAGTGGGTATGCACGTACCCCCTAAGTGTGTGCATGTACATCCTAAGTGTGTGGGTATGTATATACACCCTAATTGTGTAGGTATACATGTAAACCATAACTTTATGGGCATGCATGTACACCAATCTAACTGTGTGGGTAAGCTTGTACACTCTAAGTGTGTGAGTATGTATGTACACCCTAAGGGTGTAGGTATGCACATACCCCGTAAGTGTGTGCATCCTCACCCTAAGTGTGTGCATGTACACCCTAAGTGTGTGGGTATGTATGTGCACCCTAATTCTGTGGGTAACCATGTGAACCATAAGTGTGTGGGCATGCATGTACATCCTAAGTATAAGCATGTATACCCTAAAAGTGTCTGCGTGCACACCCGAAGAGTGTGGGTATGCATGTACACCCTAAGAGTGTGGGTATACATGTACACCCTAAGTGTGTGAGTATGCACATACATTCTAAGTGTGTGGGTATGCATGTACACTCTAAGTGTCTGCATGAACACCCTAGGTGTGTGGGTAAGCATGTACACCCTAAGTGTGTGGGGTTGCATTTACAGCCTAACTGTGTGGGTTTGTATGTACACTCTAAGTGTGTGAGTCTATATGTACACCCTATGTGTGTGGGTATGCCCATACTCCCTAAGTGTGTGCATGTACACCCTTAGTATGGGCGTACATATATACTGCCTAATTGTGTAGGTATACACGTAAGCCTTAATGTGTTGGCATGCATGTAGACCCCAAGTATATTCATGTTCTCCCTAAGAATGAGAGTATGTATGTACACCTTAAGGGTGTAGGTATGCACATACCCCCTAAGTGTGTGCATTCACCCCTGATGTGTGGGTAAGCATGTACACCCTAAGTATGTGAGTATGCATATAAAAAGTAACTGTATGAGTTTGTATATACACCCTAAGTGTGTGGGTATATATGTGCACCCTAAGTCTTTGGGTATGCACATACTCCCTAATTGTGTGCATGTACACCCTAGGTGTGGGTAATGTATGTATGTCGGTACACCCTAATTGTGTGGGTATACACGTAAACATTAAGTGTGTGGGCATGCATAAATACCCCAAGTTTGTGCATGCACCCCCTAAGGGCCCGATTCACAGAACTAACTTAAGACAAAATCCTAAACTTACTACCATTTTGGTACTCATAGAAGGCACTTACTCATTTTGGTATTCACAGAAGGCACTTACTCATTTCGGTATTCACAGAAGTTAGGAGTCCTAACTTTAGGACTCCTAAATGCCTTCTGTGAATACCAAAAGTCTTAAAGTTAGGATTTTTCTCAGTTTAGTAGTAGTATAGTTAGGACTCCTAACTTTAGGACTCCTAAATGCCTTCTGTGACTACCGAAAGCCTTAAAATTAGGATTTTTCTCAGTTTAGTAGTAGTAAAGTTAGGAGTCCTAACTTTAGGACTCCGAAACTGAGAAAAATCCAAATTTTAAGACTTTCGGTATTCACAGAAGGCATTTAGGAGTCCTAAAGTTAGGACTACTAACTTCTGTGAATACCGAAATGAGTAAGTGTCTTCTGTGAATACCAAAATGAGTAAGTGCCTTCTGTGAATACGAAAATGGTAGTAAGTTTAGGATTTTGTCTTAAGTTAGTTCTGTGAATCGGGCCCCCCGTGTGTGGGTATGCATGTACACCCTAAGTCTCTGGGTATGCATGTATAATGTGACTGTGTGGGTTTGTATGTACACTCTTAAGTGTGTGAGTACGTATGTACACCCCAAGGGTATAGGTATGCGTGTACACCAAGTGTGTGCATTCACACCCTAAGTATGTGGGTATGCATGTACACCCTAAGTGTGAGGGTATGCATATACAACCTATGTGTTTTTTTATTTACACCCTCAGTTTGTGGGTATGTATGTGCACCCTAAGTGTGTGGGTAGGCATGTACCCCCTAAGTGTGTGCATGTACACCCTAAGTGTGTGGGTATGTATGTACACCTTAATTGTGTGGGTATACATGTAAACCTTAAGTGTGTGGGCATGCATGTACACCCAAAGTATAAGCATGTACACCCTAAGAGTGTGGGCATGCATGTACACCCTAATTGTGTGGGTATGCATGTACAATCTAACTGTGTGAGTATGTATGTCTACCCTAAGGGAGTAGGTGTGCATGTACCCCTAAGTGTGTGCATGTACAACCTTACTATGTGGGCATGTATATACACCCTAAGTGTGTGGGTGTGTATGCACACACATAGTATGTGGGTATCAGGCCTAAGTGAGGAGTTAGTGCTGGTGAAATTATGGGAGATATTTTCGATACAATGATTCCATCTGTGGGTGCTGTTCTGAATGACCTCAAGATCAGAGAGTTGTCTACCATATATATAAGCTGGCCACTAGTTCAGAAGTTTTTTTTTTTAGTTATATATACTGAAATGGTAGGTATTACATCAAGGGCTTTACAAAATCGTCTTGCGTTGGACATTCTTCTAGCAAAGGAGGGCAGAGTCTGTTGCATATTAAATTATGTACCTACATTCTTGACAAGAGTATGGATTTGCAGAATTAAGAACATTTCTTGTCTGAAGTGAGAGTTGAGAGATTTCTAAGCGACAGGTGCTTGGGAAGCTGTTGGAAGTGGATTTGCTGCAGTGGGCAAATGGTTTGGAAACCTGAGAAATTGGATTTGTGGTGCTATCTTGAAACCCCTTGTGATAATTGCGCTTTGTGTGATATTCCTAGTAGTGATCTTTAAGGGATATAAGTATATCAACGCAAACATGTGAGTAAAAAGGAAGAGAGTGGATTCGAAGTTAGAGGAGAGGCAGAGTAGATACTATTATGATATGAAGCATCTGAGGAGACTAGACCAAAAAGGATGATAACTACAAGGTTTTAACTGGCCCATCAGATAAGAGTATATCTTGATTGTGATGGCTAAGCTTGCCATCAGCAGGGGGACTGGATACATGCAATCTAGGCCCCACCCCTATACATCACATAAGTGCAATATTTACATGCACTAGAATACTATATTTGCTGTGTGCCTTAATCTTATTAACATCAAGTGAAGCACTAAATATATGACTGAGGTGTATTCATTGTAGAGCTTAGACATTCACATGCGCATGCTAATGTTGCATTTACACGTTAAGAACTGTAGATCTCATGCTCATTTACATCTGTATATTTTGAGTTATGGCGTATTTACCTAAAATACGCTTTCTGTGCAATATTGTATTCATTAACATCTTGCATTCTTTTGTTATTGGGCGTGCAAACAAAGCCATGTGTTTAAAGTGCACACTGACTGCTTTGTTAAGTTAGCCTAACCAAAGACCCTAAGCATTTGGTTTTCAGTGATTAACCTTCAACGTGAAAGCTGCTTGGATTCAAATGTTCTTTCTTTTGCAGATGAGTTCACATGATCTCATAGTTCGTGAAAGACATACTGTTTATTAGAGATAGTGAGGCTTGCGAGGAGAACTTTTGGCAGGGACAAGAGATGCTAATGAACATTACGGGAGGACACCTGTTCATGTCCTTTCTGGAGACAGGAGACATTCAAGGACATCCTGATATTTTAACTGTGTGACGAGGAGGATCGAGTGGGGATATCAATTCCTACAGTTTGTAGGTGGAACATTACTAGAGTTGATCACGTGGAACCCTCGAACGTTCTGTGGCTTTTACTTTCACTTTAGTCCTTAGACCCGATTGCCTAGAGGTTCTGGCTTCAGGCAATCCAGTTTTCCTGATTTGGAGAACTTCTACTGAATTCTCCTCAGTACTGACACCTTCCTGTTTCCTCTGACTTAACTAGGTCTCCATCTTTCCAACTTTAAGCTGAGGATTAGTGAAGTAATTTTAGATTGACTAATGCATAGACTGGACGATCAAACCTATACACCGATCACCAAATTTAGGGGCATATTATCAAGCACGGAGTTAAAATTATCGCAAAAAATGGCGATAATGGGCTTGATAATATGCCACAGAGAATTCAAATAGAAGCCCAAGTCCACATCAGAACATGGGCTTATATGGGAATTCTCAAGGGCATATTATCAAGCCCATTATCGCTGCTTTAGTGGCAGTTTTCTGCCGCTAAAGCGGCGATAATTCTAACGCCGTTTCTTGATAATATGCCCCTTTGTTCCTTATTCTTTGTATTGCTGCAACTGAGGTCTTTGATTGTCTTTTGTTGTTTCAACTTAATTTCATTAGACGCTTTGGATATCCTGTGGTGATCTTGTACCTTTACAATATTATCTTGAGATATATATACACATCAATTTGACTCTTAATTTGTAATAAACGTTATTTCATCTAATTAACTGATTCTTGGTCCTTAATGTGTGGCCAAATGTGCTACACTGTAAATTGAATTTGTTGAATTGTCGTTAACTCCTCATTGCCTCTCAGGCATCCAGAAAGGTTAATTGCAGCCTAAGTGGAGAAATTGGCCCAGTGCTCAGCATCAGCAAGGGCAAAGGTCATGGCAGCAGCAGCACTCCTGGGGGAGTCTATGTTCTGGAGGAGAGTCATGCACCAGGGGAGAGGCCCCTCTCTGAACCATATCGAGTATATTTATAACATTACAAAACATATTCTAAATATAATTACATATACCACGACCCCAGGCACATTCATTTCCCTGGCACATCCGATCTGTGGCCTCTTCTCTGCTGAATCAGGCTAATTTAAATGATAACAGGCAAGTCCCCAAGTCCAACCGCCCTATAATCCTTTCGATGTAAACATTTCCAATGAGAGAGGAGTTGTTTTGTTGGGAGATTGAGCAAGACAAGTCCTCAGTTGGCGACTCTGTTTGAACACGCCATTCTGTCCTTGGCCTCTGCTCCCACGGCTAGAGTCAAAGGGAAGTGTGTGTTATGTTCTAATGTCAAACCTCCTTGTACGATGTCATGAAGCTGTAGGACTTTGACACGGAGACGGAATCGTGGCTGTGGGCATTGCATGCAGGACCCTCAATCCTAAATAAAACCTTTACTTGATGTCATCCTACTGTGTGCCTCCTTAAATGTGAGCTCCCTTGCCCATTCAACCCTGGCTTCTCTGGAGAAGGCACCCATGGCAGCTGGCAGACATGACAGAGAAGGAAAGTCCCCTAAACATAATGAATACCTCTTCCTGCAGGGTACATGTAGATGGAAAGGCCATGTTTCCATGGTATGGTATGGTATGGTATGGTATGGAATTGTATGCCATGGCACAGCATGGCTTGGTTTGGGAGGGTACGTAGGTTATGGTAGGATAGACCAGAAATACAGCATCATGGTATTACATGGTATGTGTGTTATGGTATGGTACAGTATGACACAAAACGGCATGGTATGGTATGGTATATTAATACATAGAATGTTTCTTTATGGTATGGTCCAGTATGATTTGGTTCAGTAGGGTTGGGTATGGTTATGGTATAGTATACTAATGGTTGGTAGTTTAGGGTATGTTATAGTACATATGGTTGCATATATTATGTTATGAAATGTATGGTTGGGTAGGGTATGCATGGTTGGGTAGGGTTTGTTATGTATGTTTGCTTAAGTAGGGTATGAAATGTATGGTTGGGTAGGATATGTTATGGTATGTATGCTTGGGTAGGGTATGGTATGGATGGTTGGGTAATGTATGGTATGGTATGTATAGTTGGGTAGGGCACGGTCTGTATGTTTGGGTAGGGTATGTTATCTAGGCTTGAGTAGGACATGGTATTGTATTTATGGTTGGGTAGAGTATGTTATGATAGGTATGGTTGGGTAGGGTATGTTATGTATGCTTGAGTAGGGTATGAAATGTATGCTTGGGTAGGATATGTTATGGTATGAATGCTTGGGTAGGATATGGTATGGTATGGATAGTTGGGTAATGTATGGTATGCTATGTATAGTTGGGTAGGGCCCAGTATGTATGTTTGGGTAGGGTATGTTATGTATGTATGGTTGGGTAGGGTATGGTATGTATGGTTGGGGAGAGTATGTTATGGTATATATTGTTGGGTAGTGTATTGTATGTATGGTTGGGTAGGGTATGTTATGTATGTATGCTTGGGTAGGGTATGGTATGTATGGTTGGGGAGAGTATTTTATGGTATATAAGGTTGGGTAGGGTATTGTATAAGGTTGGGTTGGGTATTGTATATATGGTTGGGTAGGGTATGTTATGTATGTATGCTTGGGTAGGGTATGGTATGTATGCTTGGGGAGAGTATGTTATGGTATATATGGTTGGGTAGGGTATTGTATGTATGGTTGGGTAGGGTATGTTATGTATGGTTGGGTAGGGTATGTTATGGTACATATGGTTGGGTAGGGTATGGTATGCATTCTCGGATAAGGTATGGTATGTATGATTGGGTAGGGTATGGTATGTATGGTTGGGTAGATTATGTTATGGTATGTATGGGTGGGTAGGGTATGGCATGGTATGTACGGTTGGGTAGACTATGTTATGTATGGGTGAGTAGGGTATGAGATGGTGTGTATGGTTGGGTAGGATATATTGTGGTATGCATGGTTGGGTATGATATGTATGGTAGGATAGAGTATGTTATGGTATGTATAGTTGGTTATGGTAAGTATTTGGGTAGGGTATAGTATGGTATGTGCAATTGTGAATGATATGTTCTGGTATGATTGGTTGGGTGGGGTATGGTATGTATGGTTGAGTAGGGTATGGCATGGTATGTATGGTTAGGTAGGGTATGGTGTGGTACATATGGTTGCGTAGGGTCTGGTTAGGTATGGTATGTATGGTTGGGTAGGGTCTGGTTAGGTAGGATGTTATTGAATGTATGGTCGAGTAGGGTATGGTATGTTATGTGCAGTTGGTTAGGGTCTACTATGGTATGCATGAGTGGGTAGGATATGCTATGGTATGTATGTTTGGGTATGGTACAGTATGTATGGTTGGGTAGGGTATGGTATGTTTGGTTGGGTAGGGTACAGTATGTATGGCTGGGTAGGGAATGTTATGGTATGTATGAAGAAGGGGGCCACTTGAAAACACACTGCACAAGGGGACTTGAAGGTAATTCCAAGAGGTCCGACTCGAGGGAGCAGGTCACAAGGGCCTCAGGACCACAGGAGCACATATGGATCATTGTTGTCAAGGCCGGATGGGCCAGGTGCAGAGCAGATAGGTCAGGCGGTGGTGTGCGTCAAGATGTCCTCACAGTCAGGAGTAGGCACGCTTGGAGAGTTGATTCCGAAACAGCTGGGGCAATCAGAAAGTGGGTCTCAGGGGTCTCAACATCCCTCCATGGGTGCTTGCTTCCTGTGCAATTGGAGTTCGGATTGGACTCTTTGTTTTGGTGTATGCTGCAGAGAGTCCAGTACCCCAGGTATTGGTGCGGCATGGCTCTAGTAGTTTCTGGTGTCTCCAAACTGTGTGGGGAGAAATATATTTTGGTTTGAGTGCTGTGTTGGAGTCACCAGTGTGCAGCAAGTCGGTAAGATTCTGTGGTTCAGTGCCTGTGGCTGCAGGGGAATGGTACCTCCACTCCAAGAGAGTTCTTTGGTGATTTATAGACGCTGGAACAGCTCCAGGGTTCTTGGAGGCCTCACGGTTGCAGGACGAGACAGCACACCACGATTGTCAAGTCCTTAAGGAAGCAGGCAGGGTTTGGCGCCATTCTTCTGCAGCAGGGCTTCAGTCCTCTGGTCAGCAGCTCTTCTTTGTCCTTTTCTTCCCTGTGTCCATTGAATCTTAGTTCAGGATCCACGGATGCTACCTAAATACTAAATTTAGGGGCATTGAAGGGTACAACGGGTATTAACCAATGGGCTACCTACGGGATGTCAACACCCTCTGATTGTGCAATTTTCTGTGGTAAGGGGCACTGTCCTGACCCTAATTGGCTAATTCTCCCTCAAACCAAGATGGAGTTAAACAAAAAGTGGGGTCCACATCGCCTGCCCCACCTCAGGGGTGGTGCTGGCTGAATAGGGAACCACCTGCTAATCTACCTAATTTTCCTGTCTGCCCTTACGCCAGGAAAGGGGTATTGGCATCCTCCAGAGCTACCCGGGTCGTATTTCAAAGGCTAAATTGCCTTTGAAGCTCCCCACCTTGGAAAGCCACCCTGTCTTGGGGGAGGTGTGAATCACCTCCGCCCAGAGCAGGCTTGGTTTCTGGCCTCTGAGAGCGCTGGCCCTCACCCCATCAGGTCAGAAACATGTCCGGTTGTGGCACACTGGCTAAGACTAGTCAGAGACCCCACCAGTGCTTGGTAGGTTTTCAGGGGACCCTCAAAAGAGTCTCCCATGAGCATTCATTAATAAATCCGACACTGGCATCAGTGACCAAACACCTTAGAGTACAGTGAAGCCATCATGGAGCTAGGAAAGGCAAATATCCAGCCCTTGGACTCTCTATGGCTTCCCCGGGCACGTACAATGTCCAAGAATGGCTCCGATATTGCAGGGTCATATCTGCTCACGCAGACATGTCCACACAGGACACAAATTCCAGGAGGACCATTTAGCGCCCTGCCTTAGGGTTGTAAGGCCGGCAGTAAGGGTGACTTACCTATACCTCATGTAGTGTTTGTGGGCATGGCACACAGGGATGTATGCCATGTTGACTCTTCAGTTTCCTCTGCACCAAAACACGCACTCTGCAATGGCAGTTTGCATGGTCTTGGTGAGAGGTCCCCAGGGTGGCACAATTTGAGCTGCAACCCTCTTCAGTCCTAGTGCCCTAGGTACCAGGGGTACCATTTCCTAGGGAATAATAGGGGTTGCTGAATTTGTGCCAATTGTGGTACAGTTTTATGGAAAAAACACTGGTACTGGGGTTGTCGTTAGCAGAGACCCAGTACACCTCAGTCAAAGTTGCATTAAAAACCAGGCAAGAAGCAGTTTCTCACTGTAAACCCAAGGTCAAGAACCTATTCCGTGACCTGGAGGGTGATCCACAAGTGCCCTTTTTGATGACGTGGAACTACTGTCCATGTCCTTGGCTGCTAACATAAAGGAGTGGTGACAGTGTACGACATTTTTAGGTCTCACCTGAGCCAGCGCTTTAGCGCTGCTCTGGCGAGAGTTTTAGTAAGCCGGGTTTTGGAAGTGCAAACTAGTGGCTTTTCAGGCCACCAGCTACAGTGCATGTGCGCCGGTCGCGCGCACCATTTGTCAGCCTGTGTGATCACTTTTGCGGCCGCTTTGATGTTCTCAGTGAGCCATGCGGCCACTGAGAACATCAAAGCGGCCGCGAAAGTGCACACCATATGCTCTGCTCGCATCTCCCTCCTACCTTTTCGTCACTTGTTGTTAGAGACTTTAGTAAAATGTCTACAAAATATGTCAATAGGAAGTTTTCATCGGAGGCGGCGCTTTAAATGAGCCGGGGCTGAGAGCCTTCATTTCTTCACGTTTGTGGGAGGCACATCACCGGAAAGGGTCCGATAAGGGCAGTGTGCCAGGACAGCGCAGGTTAAAATATGACTGACGATGTTTAGGATATGCTCAACGCTACACTGGGATATCTTGTTCCCACAGCCCACATTTACTCAGTTACCTGTGATTCTTGTTGTGTTTTTGTTTTGAAATCCCTCTGATCTGGCTACCCCGGGTTTGATCTGAGCCACTACGACAGCTTGCAGTAGAAGAGGCTCCCTGCACTGCACTGAACACGCAGCACACTCCAAACAAAGGCCTACACGCAGATCTTAAAAGACACACAGATCTTATTAAGGCCCTTTCACATTCAGGGACGCAGGGCAATTGGTTCGGAATTTACAAGCTCTAAACAAATGTCCGCTTCCTTTCATCTTGGGAGGACGGGCTGACGTAGGGGGCAGAGGAAAGCGACGAATAGTGAAGTATGTGACTTTTACAACTTCCTCTGGGCGGGCAGCCTTCCAGTGAATTTACCCGGGAGCACTGCCCATGAGGACGAGCAGAGATGTGGACACAAACATTACTGTATTCTGCGCTGTTGAACAGTTAGACAGCAATAGTAACAGTTACACGCGCCTGATCTGCATAAATGCTTACTGCTGTTCTGAACAAAGCCGAACCCGAGGCAGCGAATAAGGGATTACATTGCTGTACTGAGCTACCGTCTTATTTAAATAAGGTTGACTTTACAGTATAAAATGCTAAAAACATGCAAGCTCCCAGGCAGCAAAGCAGGGATACTAAAGCTAGTTACACTGTACCAGGATTGCAGTATTTGCACTGTTGTAATAAATGTGTGTACTGTTGTCTACATACACTACAAAAACATATTAATGGGCCACAAATCACTTATTATTGGGCCATGTTTACTCGCTCGTAGCTGTGTGTGGTTGCATATATAAATATAGATAGATGTGCACATGTATATTCACCGAAAAATAGTGACATTTGAGTTGTGGTTCTGGCTCAAATGCATAAAACAACAGAAATTTGGCAGATAGGGTTTCCAACGCACACCAAATGGTGCCATACCTCACGCTGCTCACCATGTTTCTTTTTTTGATGGCTGGCAATTTATTTATTCATTTACCTATTTGCCCTCCTCAAATTGGCGTTTTAAACATAGCAGTGCGAGTTATGGTGCATGTTGTGTGCTTTGGAAGTCATAAATCATGAATTTCAGTGATTTTATGTGTTGGAGAGAAAATCATAACTCATTTATTAACTGTATTTTTTAAGTGAATTTCATAGTTTTTTATGATGTACTTATTTTCCAACCCTCTGATGCTGCTCATGGCCTTTGGCTGTGCACATTGGGGTTGGCCGCAGAACCTTGAATTCCGCCAGGTTAACCCCTGCTGCACACAGTCTTTGGCATGCGCAGTGGAGTTGGCAAAAGGACCTGGCCTTCACAAATTCAACACTAGCATCCTATGCTGAAGCTTGCTTCAGATTTGCGAGCCTGGGGGCTGACTTTTGAATCCAGACACACAAAATGGCAGCCATGGACCTTCTTATTATGGTCTCTGATACATTCGCGAATCAGATTTGCGAATCCTGTGTCTTTTACGTTTTTTTTCTTCTTTAAAGTGTGTGGGGGTGACCTTTGAGTAGAGTGACTATATTTGCAGAACCAAAACTGGAATGGCCACAGACATAGAAGCTGTAGACTTCTGTTTCAACAAGCATTGGCATAGCCAATAGGTCTCGCCTGTTATAAGTGTTTAGCCATGCAACAGTTGATGTTGTTGCACCAAGTATATTGTGCTGGATCACTAAACACTTATACGGTCCCAAAGGCGAGACCTATTCGCTATGGTTGGTAGCAAGACTCCATGTTGTGGTGAGAGTCCTATTGTTGGGACTAATGGAATCTCTTTGAATGGACCCTGGGTTTGAACTAAAGGCTGAACACACAGACACAGAAGTGAGGACGGAAGAGACAGTGCTGCCCTTCTTAATTCTAGGAGGACCTTTGAAAAGAGAATTGCTGATTACTCCTTCGTGAGCACTACCACTACATATTTTATTGTTCAGGGTGAGGAAGTTTTTAGGGGGGCCTGGTTCGTTTGTCTTTCTTTGATTAATACTTCATGAAGGCCGATAACAGCCAGACGCAGAATCTTCATACCTCACAGTGCCAATGTTTTGTACTCCTCATTCTTGGAGCCAGCATCGTAACTACCTGTTGCAGGAGCCTTTGCCTGCTTAGAGGCTATGTCTGCAGCCAGAGAATGATGTATGAAAAACAACCACCTTAAAGCATTGCCAGGTAGTGATTAAACATCCTCTAACTCTTAAATTAGTATAAAGGTAGGATCCCAACCACCCTGCTTTGTTCTAGACAGAAGATGCTCTTGACCAAGGAAGAAAGTGCTCTGCAGAATACTTGAAGTCCTACTGTAATCTAGGTTGGTGTCAACATACCCACCAGACTCCCAGAGGTGAGGAGAAGCTGCAGGTCTTCCTAGAGCTTAGAAGCCAGTCTGCCTGTCCAGAGAGGGAAGGGGATTGCTTGACTCCGCAGAAGGAGAGACTGTCTAGGAGGAGAAGCCTAGCCATGTTCCCAGCTCATGGATCACCTAGAGTAAGCCAACTTACCCAGGAGCAGAACTAGCACCGACCCGAGTTGAAAAGGGTCGCCCAGCCTCCTTGCGTGGTTCATCTGGTGAACTGTGTGAGAAGTTGGCCTGATATATGCTGTCCACTAGTTCTAGTGGGCACCTTGTAGCAGTCTAAACAACCCCTTATGGTGATAGGTTAAAGACAACCTTTATTGAAAGCTATCCTAGTGGTAGCTATGGAGAGCAGCCTTCAGGCTAAGTCTTGAAGGAATGTAAAGCAGCTTGTTTTACCAGTCTATAATCTCTTGAATGATCCAATGAAAGGACAACCACACCAGGTATATATTCAAAATATATATATTTAGTATAAAACACACCCCTCTAGTCTCTTTATGAGATTGGAGTTCGAAGTACTTCATTTACAAGTTAGCAGTCAACAGTAATAGCACAAATACACGTTTGGGCCCTAGGGGCGTACCAAACCATATACCAAAAAAGTGGTATAAGAACCACGTCTGAACTAGACACAAGGCCTAGAGCCTGTAGAATCGCTGGGACCCCAAGGAACCACCCAAGGTAGTGACACAGGGGACCCACGGGGACTGTATGCAGTGTGTGAACACAACCGCGGGTTCCCGTTAGCTTCTATGGGCAATGTCGCGGTTGGAAATTTAAAGATTAGGGACACTTAGAATCGAGTCAGGACCAAACCCTTTTGGACTTAAGAAGTTCTAGGGCTAGCACCCACACGAGCACCGGAGTACTCGAGCTACCTTATCCAGGGAAGCCGGGTGCATAGGTGTCTTTTGGTGTTGGGTCGCGTCGTCGATTACAATAGAAGTTGGTGAAGAACTGCTGCTGCCGTGAAGAGGAGAAGTGTCCGAAGAGATCCAAGCCTGGATCTAGGATGGAAAGAACCTGAAAGCAGAGGGGACAGAGTCTGGGTCACTAGCCAGTGACCGAGGGCAGGATAGACCAATGCCCACAGATGTTGGGTGCTTCAGGTGAGTTGATGGGTGTCTTGACTCTTCAGCCACGAGGTCCAGAAGGCGTCAATGACAACCAGGAGCTGGATTCAAGTTGTCCCACGAAGTCTGTCGAGTGCTGCAGTGTCGGCGACCAGAATGGACCCAACAGGCCTTGGCACCGGCAAGTCACTGGAATTCAGAGAAAGGACTGCGGTGCAGACCAGCAAAGTCTGAGGGACTCACCCAGCAAGGGTAAGTTGGGGCATATCTGGAGCAACCAGGAAAGCCCAATCAGAAGAGGAGTTGCCTTCGTGGGGACCTACTAGCCAACGGGATAGCAATCACAAAGGAGCCTCAAGCGGTCGCACTTGAAACTGGCGCACGGGTCACTCGAGGAGTGGAGGCCAGCAATCTTCGGTGCAGGAGGTGCTCAAAGCTGGGGCTACTCAGAGCCCAAAGCACAACTTCGAGGTGGACCAGGAAGATAGTGTTGCTGCAAAAGTTCACGGTGTCCAGGGGTCAAGGTTCCACATCACCTACGATAGCCACGGGCCTCAGCTTTGCTGTGGACTCAGGGTAGTCTCGGGGAAGTCTGGAAATCCACCTCTGGTGATGCAAAGATTTTGGCATCCGGCGGGAGCTTCAGCGATGCAGACCGGTCAGTTGCTTCTTTGGTACCTGCCAAGCAGGGGAGTCACTCTTTGACCCCAAGGGAGATTTCTTCACTCTTCTAGTCATGATAGAAAGTCGAAGGTCCAGGATATATGTTGCAGAGTTTTGTCCAGGGTAATCTAAATTCGCAAGGACTGGGTTTCCATACTTATACTAAGTTTGGGGGTTGGACATACTCTAGAGACCCACCTATGGGAGGGTTTGGAAAGAGGGGTGGTTACACCCATTTCCTTTACCCAGTTTCGCGCCAGAGCAGGGACAGGTAGCCCCTGCAACCGGTTTGAACTGGACTATGCACAGGGACACCAAGTGTGCCCCCAGTGCAGGACTTCAAAGCACCAGAGAGTGCTCCCGCCCAGCCCCTATACACATCAGCCTGTCTGGGGAGGGGTCACACCTCCCTGGGACAGGAAACCTATTGTCCAGGCCTCCCCTGCCAGAGTTTCGGTCAGCAGCAGGATGCCAAACCCGTGTCTGTGGCAGAGGCATCCATTTTGTGATGCCAGGGCTCAAGAAAGTCCTACCAGGTAAGACCAGTGTGAACATGTCTCTCCCTCTAGAAGGGTGGAATGCTACCCCCGCCGCCAGCACTGGCGGGGGGTTAGTATTCCAAAGCGTTTGACACCAAACACGACATGTTTCCGTGCAGCCATCCCAAAGTTAGCATTTACAGCGAGGTTATAATGCACTTAAGAGTATATGGTCAGGCTGCACCACAAACAGCATCAGAGGAGATACTCCGAACGCTGCAGAGGGGCTGTGCTCATGCAGGGGCACCCTCTCACATAAAAACCAAGCACTCTGCCTTCAGTGTTGTTAAGGCCTGCCATAGGAGTGACTTATAGGTTTTATATGTGTGTGCAATGGTAGTGATATAGGTAGCCTATACTACTGTAAGGGGTGCAAGCACACCCTTACCCAGGCTGCAGTAGCAGTAGCAGACCTGTGGTGCCATTTTGGAGTGCTTCCCAGGGGTGGCATAATACATGCTTCAGCCCCTGGTAGGCCTCTGAGGTACCTATGCCCTAGGTACATAGTATACCATATACTAGGGGCACTGCAGAATCCATTAGATATGTGCCTAATGTACATGCAAACCATTTTATAGAGGAAGCAGCGAGGCTGTGGTCCTGATTAGCAGGGCCACAGCCAGACTAAGGTCGAAAAACAGTGAAACACCTGCAAAAAGTGGGGGTACCCATGTGAAGCAAATCCTACTCTCCTACAAACTGTGTGAAGTATCCACAGAGCTGAAGTAACAGATACCATCTGGTATCCCTGCCGTGTGCCCAAGGTGAACTCGCAATGTCACTGCCTGGCCAGATAGTGTAAACAGCAAAAATCACCAAAGCTGCCATTGTGGAACATCTGTCCCAGACCCCGGAAGGCACAAATGCGGAAGATAAGCACCCGCCCATCAGCCATGTCGTACTGGTCATTCCCACTGATCCGAGAGAGGAGCGAAGCTGCTGCCCACGATCCCATGCAGCTACAAGGATGCCGACTGTGCGCCTGCAAAGAGTGCACCAACGAGCTCCACACAGAACTGCGTCCCTACAATCGGGTAACACATGTCCGGAGAGCCTGGTACTCATAAAAGATAAGCCGGCCTCTAGGAGTGTCACGGCTGCCAGAGTGAACTGTTTGGCTCATGATCTAAACAAACTGATCTACAGTTTACCCACCCAACAGTGATTTGCACAACCTGGGGGGCACAACCGGGGGCATAATATACGTTGGCAACCGCTTTGCGCACCCCAGAGGCACATGGGGCCGCAGACACTTGTGCGCCCCCTTCTGTAATACAGACAGCGCTGGCACACATATAGCACCGGTGCTATCATCAGTGGGCATTCCGTCATTAGAATGGGGTTGTGGCCCGTGCAAATGAGGGAATCTCTTTGCCTCTGCGCCTGCACCGTATTATAGATGTGGAGGCTGAATTTACGAATTTTGCGTTCGTTAACTTCCGCTGTATGTTTAGCTAGTTGGATGTTGATGTTCTCTAGTGTGCTGGTAAGCTCCTCTGGTGTTAGCGACTTCTGTAGTTCATTTTTGATGTCATTAATGTCCTTAGTGAGTTCTTCTAGGATAGATGACAATTCTTCAATAATCAAAAGGATTAAATCTAGCGAACATTTGTTCAAAATTGCAAACCACTTGTCTTTAAATTTCTGTTGGTTCTTGCAGAGCGAGGGTTTCAATGGCACTCTAAGGCCCCTGGGAATTCTTTGTGCTTTAACACGCACTATTGCAATCCAACTACTCACAAGACCTACAAGTCTTTCTAATGGAACTGATGCAATTTACTCTCCTACACAGCTACTTTCAACATAACAACGAATGGTTTCAGCAACTAACGGGCACTTCCATGGGAAATTGTGCAGCCCCGGCGTATGCCAATATCTTCATGAATCGGTTCGAAGAAGACAACATCCTTTGCATCAAAACATGGACGGACAGACCTAAAGCTTTATTTGAGATTCATAGATGACATCTTCATTGTATGGAACGGCCCCATTGATATTCTTGAAAATCAGCTGGAACAACTCAACCTAATCGATCAACGCATACAGTTCACTTTCAACATCAATCCCCATTCTATCACTTTTTTGGATGTCAACATCACACGATCTTCCACCGGTTTTGAAACAGATCTGTACAGGAAAACTACAGACAGAAACAATACTCTTCACTATCACAGCTTTCACCCCTTACCCCTCAAACAACACCTCCCGTATTCACAAATGCTTAGGATCAAAAGAATTGTCTCAAACCCCATCAGATCCAATACACAAATGGATACCTTAATGAATAGGTTCAGATCTCGTGGATATCCTGATCATGTACTGCAAGAAGCACTGAAGCGATCATCAACCAAGAGCCGCAATGAACTTCTTAATCCTCAAACTAAAAACACCAAAAATCAAATCACGGTAGTATCCAAATAATCCACCATGAGTGCCTCGTATAAACGGATCATCCGAAAACATTGGCAACTTCTCACATTGGAACAGGACTTCAACCATATATTCGACGAAACACCGATTTTTGCCTTTACCAGGAATAAGAACCTTGGGGAAATTCTGCAACAATCGCAACCATCCGTCCAGCAAACATTTAAAGGCTCAATTCCATGCCTAAACTGCAACAACTGCCACAATATCATCAAAGGTCCATACATAACACACCCCTTGAAAGGGCATAAAATCAAAGTCAGAACAACAGCCACTTGTGACACTTCCAACGTCATATACATGCTCAAATGCCCTTGTGGCATTGTTTATGTTGGACAAACCGAACGAAAAATCAAAGTCAGACTAAACGAACACAAGTCCAACATCAGAACCAAACAATTGAAGTCATCAGTCGCCCAACATTTTACAGAAGCGATGCACACTGTTAGCCAATTGAGATTTTGCATTTTGGAAACTATCGAGAAAAAAGAAGGGAGAGACAATCATAAATTCCTATTGCAACGGGAAAACCACTGGATTTATTTGCTGAACTCCATGAAGCCAAATGGAATGAATGACCGCATAGAATTTACATGTTACCTATAGTATCAACCTCTGGTCATTAGCGGAGGACTAACTCCAACTATCGCTTCATTCAAACCCCCATGTTTGTTACATCTTTATATTACCACCGATGTTCTGTTCATAAATGCTGTTACTGCTCTCACTCTCACTTCTTCATCCTCTTTCTTTTCTTCTCCTCTTTCTCTTCCTTCGCTTTTCTTATCTTTCCCTTCATAACACTCCAACCCCGCCTACAATTGGGTAGGTTCACTCAGCCCTTCTGAAATACTACTCTGTTTAAGATATCCTCTTAAATGCTTTTTCACTTTTAAATCCTTTTAAATGTTTTTTTCACTCTGATTACTCCGATCGTACCAACTTCCATCTCTTATTTTCAATTTACACCGGTTATGTTCGTGTCCCACACTTTATATCACCCTAGCATACCATTAGTCTTTCTTCCCACATAGCTATTCACTATATTTGCATAGTCTGTTTTCACCCTCCAACGCATTGAACCTCCACCACGTGATTACATTTTTTTAATCCCTGCATGAGAATCGACCGCAACCACACCATTGAGCCCGCGCGTCAGAACTCCACACATTCGGTAAGAACATACTAACTTAGATATCAGTGCAAGTCAGAACTCGTTTAATCAGGTTTTTAAAGACTAGTCACACCCGTTACCGCTAATAGCACTATCTTGTTTGTCGTACCCAGCACTCCTCACCACAAGACCACGATTGTTTACTGGCACGCCCCGTTATTTCTTTAAAACCACTCTCCATTAACGTGACGCACGCCCGATAGAAATCAGTTCACCATATTTTACCATTAGTTACACGTCATCTACACCTTCGTTTTTCTATCGTCTATACACGGGCACTTATTCATTCATTTACCGTTAACGAACACACGTTCACCAACTCACTTTTTAACTAACACTCACCGTTGGTTAAAAAATGCATACTGTATCCTCGTATATTACGCTCATGATGTGTATGATTATTTGTAGATTTCCCCTGACGAAGGCAGTTTTGCCGAAATGCATTGGGAATGACTATGTATTCGTAAATCGTTATGGAGATATTGTCGTCTATGGACTAAAATTGCCATTTGATTTTCTATGAAGTAATAGAAAACAGTAAAGTTTCACTTCAAGAAAACTTCAACTTGTGATGAACTCCTTTCATTCCAAAAGTTAAAAACCGCATATGCGGCTTTCAACCGGTGCCTGGGGGACACACCCCAAATCAGTGGGGGTGCTTCTCGATGCACAATACAAGGAACTCTTCTACAGAAGCACCGCCGAGTAGCCATGGCACTCGCCACTGACATCTGCTGTCTGACGAGTCTGGTGGCTCAGTGGACTAAAACAGCCACTGCAGGGGCCTGTGTTTGACCTCATGGTCACAGGTTCAAATCCCAGCGGGTCCACTCAGCCTTTCATCCATCTGAGGTCATGAGTACCATTGAGTTGGGTAACAATAAACATGTGTTATTCAGCACCAAGACACCTACGGGTAATCGTGTGCTTTACAAATACACCCGTTATGTTATGTTATGTCATAGGTTTGAATCTTGGCAAAACGCAGCTCGCCATCCCTTCGAGGTAAGTAGCTAAGATACCATTGTAATGGGTAATACAAGCACCAGTTATTTACAGCGCTTAGAAACGTCACAAGTGCAATATGAAGCGCTATATATATATAACAGATTGTTTCTGTTATTGCTACTTTTCTACAATCCTCTCAGACAGATGTTGTAGGTTGCGCCTTTTTTTGTGCTGAACTTCACATCATCCCTTCTGCTCATCTCTGGGCTGTTCCTGATGTACATTTGTAGGTCTAGACCCCTTCCTGTTTACCTCTGCATTACTGCAGTTCATGCAGCTGCCTACCCTCAAAGTTTCAATACTCAAACGTCATTCTAAATGCAGCTTCTGTGTCCTTGGATAGAGTACAGCCCTGACCCTCTTTGCCAGTTTTTACACCTGCTCCTCGCATAAGATCCCTGGCTGTCAGCTTCACACATCATCAGCTCCTCTTCACCCCTGAGACCGTCCCAGGCCATTGAGCTTTAGGGGTCACCAGATTTCCACAGGATCAGGGGTACACAGGCATCTGCTTCACATATGCCCCAGTGTCTCTTGGCAGCTATGCGTCAACTTCAAAAAGTTACTTTCAGACCTGCTTCTGTTCACCCGAAGGTCCACGCATTTCTCAAATATAAATATCACACATCAGTTCATTCGTTGAGATTCAGGAAGTGCCATCTGCTGGAACCTTAACAAGATTTTATGTAAACATACTCTGTATATTTTTCAAATGTGCCACTACCAGTAATCTAGGAATCACCTAACTCCCGTGAAATACTCTTTAATTCATTTCAACTTGTATATGCTCTTTTGGTTTACATTTAAAGTAGATAATGTGCTGGCTTTTTTCTGACTTGTTTCACTTTTTAATGGTTGTAGGAAGGTGGAATCTGACTGCATGGTTGCCCCCATTTTTTGCCTGGTGTTTTGCTGGTTTTCGACTTAGTTTGACTGGGATCCTGCTAATCAGGACCCCAGCCTTTCTGCTTTCTCCCTAAATTAATTGCATGTACTTTAAGTACACCCCAGATTGGATTCTGGGGTACCCTTATAAGTCCCTAGTATATGGTATACTATATACCCAGGGTATAGGTCCCCCAGAGGCCTCGCAGGGGCTGCAGCATGTATTATGCCACTCCTGGGAAGCCTTCCAAATGACACCACAGGTCTGCTACAGCATCCTGGGTATGGTTGTGCATGCACCCCTTACTTAGATATTGGTTCACTATATCTACTCCATAGCACTGCACATATAGACCTATCAGTCACCCCTATGGCAGGCCTTATCAATCCTGATTGAAACCCAGGGTGCTGGGTTGTATGTGAGAGAGTGCACCTGCATGAGCAATGCCCCTCTGCAGCCTTCGGAACCTCTATTCCGGGGTTGTTTGTGATGCAGCCAACCATATACTCTTAAGTGCATTATAACCTCGCGGTACATGCTAACTTTAAAACGGCTGCATGGAAACATGTCGTGTTTGGTATCAAACACCTTGGAATCATACCTCCACACCAGTAACTGGTGTTGGAGGTATGATTCTACCCTACTAGAGGGAGAAATATGACAGCACCTGTACACCCGATGCCAACTTCACAGACCCTAGCATCACAAAATGGATGCCGCCAGCCACAGACACGAGTCTGCCCTCCTGCTGCGGGACGAAACTTTGGCAGGGGAGGCTGGGCAATAGGTTTCCTATCACAGGGAGGTGTGACCACCTCCCAGACAGGCTTTAGTGTATTGGGGCTGGGTGGGTGCACTCTGCGAGTGGTTTGATGTCTGACATGGGGGCACATTTGGTGTCCCTGTGCATAGTCCAGCTCAATCAGGTTGCAGGATCCATTTGCTCCTGCTCTGGCGTGAAACTGGACATCGGAAATGGGTGTAGCCATCCCTCTGTCCTGACCCTCCCATAGGTGGGTCCCCAGAGTTTGTCCCACCCCTTCCTTGGGTATAAAATAGGAACCCTTGACTACAGGACTCTACATTTACCTGGATGAAACTCTGCTACAGAAACCAAGTACTTCGACTATCTACACTACGCTGGATGACTGAAGAATCTCCCTTGGAGTAAAGGAGTTACTCCCCTGCAAGGCAGGCACCTGAAACGCATCTGGCCGGTTTGCATCTACACAGCTCCTGATGGACTCTGAAGATTTCTGCAACACAGGAGGTGGGTTCCCGTGGTCTCTGAGGTTGATCTGTGCTCTCAGTGATTCTGAGACCCGCATCCCTTGTGGGGACCGTGCAACCCGAACCCCTGGGCACCTTGTACATTTGCAGCAGCATATGCTTTTTGGCGATCCCTGAGGCTGTGCTCTGGGCTACTTGTAGTCCAGACCCGAGCAGTATTTCCACTTAAGATTTCTGGCCTACACTCCACGAGTGTTCCATGGGCTGGTATTTTGTGATTCAGCTCAATGTCCCTTCGCGATCCCTGGTCCGTCAACCTGTGGGTTCCTGAGAAGGGAACTAAACTTTGAGTGGGCTTTTCTGGTTGCTCTAGACGTGCCCTGACTTTCCATTTCTTGGGGGGTCCCCGGGAGCTTGCTGGTCCTCACCGAAGCATCTTTTCTCTGACCGCGTGGGTTGCTGTTGCCAAGACTTGTTAGTGTTCAATCCAGACACTGACCCCCCAGCACTCGACATCCTTCATGGGACAGCGTGCCTGTGGACTTTGGTTGTCGTCGACATCTCCTGGTCCCCGTGGCTGCAGAGTCAAGCTTCACCTCTTCGCACCTGAAACACCCGAAATCGGTGGGCATTCATCTATCTTGCCCCTGGTCACTGTGAAGTGACCCAGACTCTGTCCCCTCTGCTTTCAGTGTCTTCTCAACTCGGATCCAGGTTTGGATCACACCGGACACTTCTCATCTTCCCGGCAGCAGCATTTCTTTGCATCACGCAATTGAAATCAACAAGCGTTTCTGACACCACTTGACCCCTGTACACCCGGCTCTCCTGGTATAGGTAACACGGATACCTCGGTACTCTCAAGGGTGCTGGCCTTAAAACCTTCTAAGTTCCAAAGGGTTTGCTTGAAGTCCTCTCCTAAGTGTCCTTAAACTTTAAAATTCCAACCACGACTTTCCCATTGAGTTGTAACGAGCTCGCTGTTGTGTTCTCACACTGCACGCGTCCCCCGTGGGTCCCCTGTGTCACTACCTTGGGTGGTTCCTTGGGGTCCCAGCAATTCTACGTGCTCTAGGCACTGCATCTAGTCAAGTCTCTTATACCACTTTCTTAGTATATGGTTTGGTCTCCCCCGGGAGCCCACTGTGTATTGTGTTATTTACTGTCGTTCTAGTGCTTTAATATTGTGTACCTTGTTCTCTAATCTCATAAAGAGGTTAGTAGAGAGTGTTTGTAATAAATACATATATTTTATATATACCTTGTGTGGTTCTCCTTTCATTTGGTCATTCAGGAGGTTATAATCTGGTAAACCAAGCTGCTTTACATTCCTTCGAGACTTAGCCTGAAGGCTGCTCTCCATAGCTACCACTAGGATAGCTTTCATTAAAGGTTGTCGTTAACCTAATCATCAATAAGGGTCATTTGGATTGTTGTAGGGTGCCCACTATAACTAGTGGACAGAATATACCAGGCTAACTTCTCACAATAGTCTTAAACGTTTTTGTGAGAAAGTAAGAAACACTCAATAGTAAAAATCACTTAATTTTGTTAAGTGCCATGAATTAATATGTAAAATAATTTGGCACCTTTACTGTTAAGCATCATCCATTTACATATCTTGTTTATTTTGAGACTTTTTGTAGAAAATAAGGGGCAGATTTACAAGCTACTTGTGACACTTTTTTGCCAGCGTTGAGTCACTTTTGTGACACAGCGGCATCGTAACAATGCGCCACGTTGCGCCACATTTACAACGTGATACATCTAGGGAGATGCATCACGTTGTAAAGCACTACGTCACATTAAACCTGCGTCAGGTATAATGTATGCAGGGAGGGCATTCCGACGCAAGAAAGCCTCATAAAAGTGACGCAATGAAATCTGCAAGATTTCACTGCGTCACTTCTTTTTTTTTTTTGTCCTCATCTCACCATTAGCGTCTGCAAAACAAACAAAAAGCCCATTCCAACCTAGGCACCCTGGGCTTCTGTTACTGCATTGGCTTTGGGCCAAACCAGGCCAGCTTCTCTGTACGAGGCTTGGTGTAATCATTGGACCAAGAAAACATTAGACCAACCTCATTTCGATACCCCAAGATAGTAGTGGTGACCAAATGTTTTGGTTGTTATCATTCAAATGTCCCTGGTCTAAACGAGCCATACCGAATGCCGCACCCAGCCAGTTCTCACACAACGGTGGCTTAGAGTCTTTCCACAGTTTGCAGATCTCCCTCCGGGCAATTAAAATCAAACAAAATAATAAACCCATTTGTGCACTAGAAAGCGAATTTGTGGATTCATTATCCAAACCCAAAAAACTAATGCTAGGTTCAATTTAAGCTTAATTCTAAAAATAACTTCAAGGGCACGCTCTACGTTGTTCCAAAATCCCCTTAAAGAAGCACATTCAAAGAATATATGTATGTCATCTGCCTCGGCAAACTCATATCTTGGACACTTCGGGGAGGAGGTTAATAGCTATATCGCCCAGAATGGATAAGTTCCAAATGAGGTGAGATGGAGGGATGTCTACATCGTCAGCATCCAGCAGACCCCTATACCGGTGCCCGACCTCCTTTTTTATAGGCTTTGTATTTTGAAGACGGAACTCAATTTCCCGGTTGCCACTTATGAGTTCCTTCTCAGCTATAAACCAGGAACACAATTGCAAGTATTTAAATTTAGAGAAGGAACTGCCTATTTTTGATCATAAAACTTCCCAAGGAAGAACTCCGTCAGATGATATAAGGTCAGACCAAATCGTAATTCCTGCCTGCTTGATAGGGGATGCAAGACTGTCTTCCAGGCATAACGGTAGCCCGGGAGAATCCCAGATGGGAGCAAAGTCAGAATAATAACCGATCCCCCATCTCACTCTTACTCTACACCATACATTAAGTGCTGTTCTTAAACTTTTTAGACGAACCTTCTTAAAGAACCTTGGTGCCCCAAACTTATAGAGAAATCCAACCCCCCCCCTCCCCTCGAAGCTGGCCATCATGCTCAGAGTCCTCCCCCAGTTGGTTCAACCATACTAGTGAGCAAAGAGCGTATGTTTTTAAACTGAAAGGCGAAAGAGTACCAGAGCACATCTGGAAGAGCTAGATGACCCTTAAGGAGCCTCCGTCTCAACTTCTTCCAGAATAGCCCGGCGTTTTTATTAGACCAAACAAAACTACCAATTTTGCCTTGCATCTTACTCAGAAGTTTACTGGGGAAGTCGAGGGGAATAGTGCTGAACAAATAGGTCAATTTTGTCAGGATAACCATCTTGACAAGGTTTACCCGGCCATAAACAGTCAAGGGTAAATTCTGGCATCTGGAAAAGAGATAGTCAATTTCCTTGGCCACGTTCCTCAGGTTTATCAGAGGAATGTCAACTAAATCTTGAACTATGGTTAACCCTAAGTACCTAAGGGGCATATCAACAACAACCGGCGATAATTATAGCTAAGCGCACTTAGCGCTAGGATAATTATCGCCGGCTAGCGTGGATTTTTATCGCTGAGATAGCGTGCTATTAGCAACGGTTATCTCAATAGCGATAAAAATCCTCACGCTAAGTGGCTAACGTGAGATTATCGCTGGAAACCCAGCGATAATTTCCCGTTAGATTGTTGATAGGGACAGACAAACTTAGCCATGATATACTCCTCCCATAGGATATCATGGCTAAGTCAGAAAAATACCAGACGTAAAAAATCAGCGTTAACCGAGGTTAGCACTGCTTTTTTTGTCTCTAACAGGGTTAGCGATATTCTTGATAATAGGAGAAATGTCGCTTAGCGACATTTCTCCTATTATTTTACTCTGGAACGCCTCCTTTGCATCTCATTAGAGATGCAAGGGGAAGCGTAGAGTAAAAGGGTGCTAATATGCCAATTTGCGTGTTAGCACCCTGTTGTTGATAGGGTGCTAGTTTTATCTCTGCTTTTTTGGCTTTTAAAGCCAAAAAAGCAGAGATAAAGCCCTTGTTGATATGCCCCTAAATTCCTTACTACTCCTTCCAGCCCAATTGTCTACGCCCCACCACATTACCTCTGTCTTAGAGGAGTTGACAAGATATCCAGAATACAGACCAAATTCCTCCAGGGTAGCTTCCACCCTTGGGAGTACCTCGGATGGGTTGTTGGTATAAACCAGCAGACCATCCGCGTATAGGGCTAACTTACAGCTGTAATCTAAAACTTGGAAGGGGGTGATTTGGTCATCCAATCTCAGAGCTTGAGCAAGAGGCTCAATATAAATGTCAAACAATAAGGGCGAGATGGGACACCCCTGCCTCGTTCCCCTTGTGATGTTAAAGCTAGGTGTCAACGAGCCATTCAAAAGAATAACTGCAGAGGCGCCCTCGTAGCATCTAATAAGAATCTGTATAAACGTTGAACCAAATCCCATCATTTTTAGGGCTTCCCAAAGGAAAACCCAATTGACACGATCGAACGCCTTGGCTGCGTCGAATGCAGCCACAGCCAAGGGCTCCGACCGTGCCGTCGCTAAATCAATGCTACCTATTAGCTGCAGCGTTTGTTCCTGGATAAACCTTCCTGGGATAAAGCCCTTTTGATCAACATTTATCAGCTGCAGAACTATCTTGACCAATCTCCCCGCTAAAATGCTCATAAAGATCTTATAATCAGCATTAAGCAGGGAGATTGGTCTATAGGAATCCGCTTTAAGGACAATCGTGGCCTCCTTCCATGATTTAGGTATCCTACCATCACAACTATAAATGTAGTTGAATAGTTCACACATTCTTGGGACTATCTCGTCCTGGAGAACCTTATATATTTCCCCAGGAAGAGCATCCATCCCTTCAGCCTTATTATTCTTAATCTTTTTATATAGAGTTTGATTTCATCTTCCGATATGGGGGCATCTAAAATGACTCGGCTATCCTCTGTTAATACCAGTAGTGCCCTATTTCGGAGCCACTCTTGAATACTCTCAGGACTAGAAGTTGTCTCCTCTTTATACAACTCGGAGAACATGGAGAGAAGGCACCTTTGCATGTCCTCCTGTTTACAGGAGGTCACTCCAGTCTCATCAATGATCAGTTCGTTGATATTATTCTTGGCCCGGTCAGCCCTGACTTTCCATGCCAAAAGAGCACCCGCTTTTTCACCGTACTCATAGTTTTCCATGTTATGGGCTAACCACTGTGCTCTTACTTTGTGATCTAGCTTCCCCCTATAATCCAGACGCACACGTTCTAGATCACTAAGGACCTGTGTCAAATTATCAGGATGACAATTCAATCTGTCTCCTTCAAGCTTCAAAATCTCCCTTTCCAAAGTCTGAAATTCTAAAGCCTCTTCCCTATTCTTGGAACATATCAGACTATGTAGCTGTCCACGCAGATGAGCCTTAAATGCATCCCAGACATAGTCTAGAGATGTTGAACCAATATTATCAGAGAAATAATCTGTTGTTGAAATTTTAAAGCCACCTATAATTTCGGAGTTAGACAGCATTGCCCTTTTCAGTGTCCATCTAGAATTGAGACTTGGCTTATTCCCTAAATATGAAAAGGAGATTGGAGCATGGTCCGAAAGAATGCTTGGAAGGACAGAAATATCAACTAGATTCTCTAAGCCCGACCTGTCTGTAAGGATGTAGTCAATTCTAGAAGAATGAGCGTTTTGTTTTACTAAAAAACGTAAAACCTTGTTCTGTGCCCTTTTTTGCCTTCCAAACATCGACTAAACCGAGCTCGTGAATCATATTGATCATAGCCCGACGAGTACGGGGCGCAGCAGCATATTGGCTATAATTAGACCTGTCCTTAAGGGGGTCGAGAAGAACATTGAAATCACCTCCGATTATTACCGGGGTGGTGACTTCTATTAATTTGGTCTGTACTCTATGTAGGTAGGCTGGGTCATCAACATTGGGGCCATAGAATGAAACTATAGTGAGATCGCCCCCCCAATGACCAACTGTGCTATTATCCATCTTCCTGATTGATCAGTTGAGACTGATTTAATAGTGCCTCCAATACCTGATCTAATTAAAATCGCCACCCTCTTACTATGAGCTGTCTGCTCAGAGGAGCAATAATGCTCAACCCATCGATATTTCCCAAAGACGGCCTTACACTCCAAGCAGCTCAGGTGAGTCTCTTGCAAGAGACAGACCTGAGCTGAAGATTGTTCAAGAAATTTCATAACTAACCTTTGTCTACGTGGACATCGGAACCCATTGATATTCCACGAGACAAATCTAGTCTTGGTACTCATTATGATTTACGGACCCTTCCAACTACCCGGATCTTAATCAAACACTCTGGAAATGGCTTACATCTTAAGACGCAATTGAGAGTGAGGACAATTTTTATATTTTTTCCCACTGCAACCCCACCAGTGCTCCCCCTCCCCCCCTCCCCTTCCCCCCCAAGTGACCCCAACAGCCCGTCTCTACCCTGGGGAGCCCTCCCTTCTCCTCTGAGCATAAGCCCTTGGACGAGGACCCCTGGACGTGACCATAACAAGACAACACAATATAGAAGGGGCCCAATCCCGCCATGGCACCAGCAGCTCTTAACTATACACTTACTAAACAAGAAGAGAAAAGGAAAAGAAAGATATATAGAGGAGGAAAAAGAAAAAAAATCCATTGTTTCCCCCTTTTTTTTTAGATCAGATAAATGCCATTACCCCCCTATTTCAGTTATACTCCACTTCCACTTCTTATTTGTCTATTAGGACATCAACTTCCTCTATTTGGTGCAGATTATACATATGATTGTTCCACATAGTCCGGAGGGAGGCAGGCAACCTCAACTGAGTCTTGGTCCATAATGAGTTTAAAATAACCATTCTTTTGCCCAGCTCCCATTGTTTTGTTGCAGTAATATGAGAGACGTCGGACCGGATGTAGAATGAAAATGGACTGGAAAAGGAATTGCTCTTAACATGACCGGCTTTCAAGGCCAAGGATACATTTTTGTCCTTTATGGCGTATGTAAGGAAATTAACTAAAATTTTCCTTGTCCGTTGCTTTTCTGGGTTCCTCCTGTATGGGTCATGGTGAATGTTGGACCCGGCCCTACTGGCAGGTTCACCCCGAAACTTTTTGCTTTTTATTGGTGACTTGGTGTAGTGATTTTGGGTTTCTGCGCACTTTACCGCTGTGTCCCAGGGTAAAGTGCGTGCGTGTTGTGAGGTTGGCCTGCCCTCCCATAGGAATGCATGGGGGAATGTATGTGTCCTGGTAGTTCCGGATGCGTGGGGTGTGCAGGCCCGAGTTTGGTATGTGCGGACTCGTGTGATTGAATGCGGCGCGATGATGTGTGCGGCGTGCATGTACCTAGTGTGGAAGTGCCACTTCTAGAAGTGGGCACTTCAGTGTGCAGTATGAAATGTGTGGCTTGTCTGGCGATTGGCTGGTGGAGGTCATGTGACGGGCTAGGGATTCCCCAGAGTCAGGAGGAGTCACCCAGTGGTGAAGGGGAGTTTAGCATACTGATGGCTGGGGAGGAGTACACCTGGGTCCTGAATAGGACAGGGCTTTCCCCCCACAATGCTGGCGCCGGCCCCTGTGGTGCATCTGATGACCCTGGCCTGTCCACTGAATAGGGAGAGGGGCTGAGCAAAACAAAGTGCTCAGGAACCAGATGTAACTGGTTCGCCCCTTCCCTGCACCTTGCAGACAAAGAATTTACTGTATAAAAAGGGGCTGTGTCCCCTTACAACGTGTTCTCTTGCAGGATCCACTTGAGGGGGTGCCTGCTGCTGCTGGGCGCCAGGAGAGACCGCCACTGGAGACTGCCTCCCTGCTGGAGGGCCCTGTGAGCTGGCCCTGGGCCCAGTCCTGGCCCCCTGCCTTCTTGAAGACTTTATTACAGGACTCTTTTTGTTTGTAGCGCCTGGGAGCGCTTTTGGGACTTTATAGCGCTGGGCGCGCTGTTTGGCTTCCTAGCGCTGTGTGCGCTGTGATTCTGATAGCGGGTGCCCACCCCGCGATTCTGCCGTTTTCTGACAAGTTCGGCGGGTGCTCATCCCGCCGTTGTGCTCGTTACGAGGGAGCCTACCCCTCGCCGAGAAATCACCGCCGTGGCCCCAGCGAAACAGGAAGTCAGGCGTCCCCTGGGGGCGGGCCGTGGGACGGAAGCCTCACTCTGAAATCAGGAAGCGGACGGGAGCCTACCCCGCGCTCCTGTACAGTGAAGATCCAGGCGGGAGCCCACCCCGCGCTGGACGAAGGGAAGGAGTGCGGATAGAGCTGGTGCGGAGGGGGCGCGAGGCACATTGTCGGTGCCTGCCCCTCCGCGTTACTAGAAGCCTCGACGTTCCCACACAGCTGGAGAGCGGCGACGACGCGGGAGTCCCCCGAGCAGCCCGGTGAGTGTCTAGAAGGGCTGGGGGACTCCGCGCATGTGCTGGGGGTGCGGGGAGCCGTGCTTACGAGCCCCGTGAGGCTCCAACGACGGGGGTAAATTGAGTTTCGAGGGTCCCAGAGAGGGGGCCCCCACCTATCCCTGCCGGTACTTGAGCGGCCCCGCCTGGCAGCGGGCCGCTCCAACGAGGGGGCATTATTGATTCAGAGCCCAGTGAGGCTCCAACACCCCGCATTAGTTGCTCAGTGCGCCCTGAGCGCTCCAACGAGGGGGCCGAATATTCGTTCAGAGCCAAGAAGGCTCTAGGGGGCATTCTTTTGGCAGAGCCCAGAGAGGCTCCACGAGTGACGGCGATTTGTGTGCCGAGGGCACAGGGGTGTCTACGCTCAGTTCTACAGCTGCCCAGCACTTAGTGGGCAGCTGCAACGTTTAGGTGGGGATATTTGCGCTTTTTAGCTTGCGCAGCAGGCGCAGCTTGACTGGGACAGGGCGTCCTAGCCCCGACAAGGCCAGTTGGCCTAGGGACTGCCACAGGTGGTGGCTCATGTGAGTTTTGCACTAAGGTTCCTAACCTGCACCTCTGAATGTATTTTATGCGTCATGTGCCTTGCTTTACACCGCTGAATGTATTTCTATGCATCATGTGTTTTCCTTCCTTACCACTCTGAATGTCTTTATGCATCATGTGTTTTCCTAACCTGCACCTCTGAATGTGTTTTTATGCGTCATGTGCCATTGCTTTACACCGCTGAATGTATTTTATGCATCATGTGTTTTCCTAACCTGCACCTCTGAATGTGTTTTTATGCGTCATGTGCCTTGCTTTACACCGCTGAATGTATTTCTAAGCATCATGTGTTTTCCTTCCTTACACCTCTGAATGTCTTTATGCATCATGTGTTTTCCTAACCTGCACCTCTGAATGTGTTTTTATGCGTCATGTGCCATTGCTTTACACCGCTGAATGTATTTTATGCATCATGTGTTTTCCTTCCCTACACCTCTGAATGTTTTAGGCATCATGTGTAATGTGCGTTTACCCCTACAGGTATTGTGATACTTAGGTGGTTGTTTGTTTTCTCCTAGTACAGGTGGTGCTAGTGAGGTCCTAGTCCCCTGCGTGACATTTTCCTAAGGTGGTTAGGGTTGCGTAGGTGATACTTTCTTGTTACCAGTAGTTACTGGTTGTGTGTTATATGTGTATTTTGTGCTACAGTAATTTTATATTCTAAAAGTGCTGGTTCTTGACAGTGGTCCATGTGGCCCTGTCCCCTGTACATATAATCCCTTGTAAATTCTGCCCGTGCCTGTTGGCACATTGTAAAGTGTGTGTTTTTATCTAATGTGTTTTATTATAATACAAAGGCTATTTTTATAGAATACCTTGTGTGGAGTTTCCTTTGTGGTGGGCCTTGGGTGTTGTTGCTGGGTGCGCGCGCAAACGCTTTACACCTTGCCTCAGAGATAAGCCTGACTGCTCGTGCCAAGCTACCAAGGGGGTGAGCAGGGGTTATCTTTGGCGTGTAACTTCCTTGCCCTGACTAGAGTGGTGGTTTCTGCCTGACTTTGGCGCAAGCCTTAGCCAACCAGAAATCCCAGTTCTAACATTGGTGATCAGCGGTGGGATTTGGACGTGCATTTGCGCTGTACCGCAGCAGCGACTGGCTACACCACAAAACTCTGCATTAGATAAATCACATTTTAGGGATTATTGTTTTTGAGTTCCATTATTTCTTCTCCTAAAGGTGTCAATTGTGAATCATGTACTCCTGTGCTAGCTCAGACACTCAGGTTCCTTGTGTTAAACTCTTCTCGAGAACGTCCGCCAAAATGGAGCCTGCTTTTAATTTCTGTGGTCTGTTTAGATACAGTAGGTTGGAGTTGGTAAGGTTCTGTGGAGAGAGAGACATAGAGGTGGGTGAGTCAGATACCCAGTCCAAACTGAGGGACAACCTGATCCTATGGCAAAAGGATGAGTGGGAGCGAGAGCGCAGTGAGGAAGATAGGGCCCGGGCCGCACGCCAAGAGGGTGGTGGGTCTGTGGGGAGCCCTGAAGATTCAGAAGAGGAGGAAGGTTACCTGACAGGGACGCCAGTAGAAAGTGAAGACCCCATAGATAGGGAGTCCCTTGCTGGGTCCAGTGTCAGGAACAGCACCCCATCCCTTTACCTGTCCCCAGAGGAGTGGATAGATAGGAGGGAAGAGAGGGAGCATCAGCTGGCCATGGAGAAGCTCAGGTTAGAGCATGCCAAGAAGATGGCGCAGCTGGGTGTGGAGGAGAGGATGGCGGAGGCTGAGAGGGCCTTCGCCAGGGAGAGATTAGCTCTGGAGGGTAAGTTGTCCCCAGAGCGCAGTGGTAGTTTTCTGGATTCACCAGTGAGGGTGGAGTCCAGTGGTGGCAGCGATAGAGAGGCCAGTGCAGAGAGTTCCATTCCCAGTTCCCCCAGTCTGGTACCTGTGTCCCCAGAAGAGGAGTATAGGTTGAAGTTCAGGGGCAGTAGGAAGCTGCCTCACCAGGATTGGGGGGAGTTTGTGGATGAATGTGATGATGCACTGTGCAAGTGGGAGTGGGTTAACAAGAAACGTGATTCTAGGAATCTGTTTAATCTGGTTCTCAAGGAGCAGGTGTTCAGGAGTTGTTGTCCCGAGTTGCGCCAACACCTGTTGGAGTGTGGGTTTGCTAGTCCAGGGGACCTTGCAAAAGAAGCGGACCGTTGGGAAAGGGCCCAAGGTTCTGATGAGGTATGGGAGAGTGCTTCCAACAGCAGTGGCTCAGGGATCTTCCCGTCTTGGATGGGGGTAGAGGTTCAGAGTAGCCCAGCGAGGTCCCAGAGTAGTGAGAGGGGTGTAGGGGCTCACGCCCTAGCTCAGTGGAGTAGGAGTGAGCGGGTGACTTTGAGTCCCCAGAGGCCCGAAACCCAGTCTCAGAACCTGGATGGTTTCTTCAGGGAACACCAGGTTGGGGGCCTAGGCTGTCCTGTTAGGCCACTTGAAGAGGATCGCCCAGAGTATGGAGAACCTGGAGTCTCTGTAAGTAGAGCTCCAGTGGTTCTGGTGTCAGGCAGTACCGCTCCAGTAGGGAGGGTACAGAAGTCCAGCGAGAGGAGTGGCATTGGGCTGTGTTCCCCGGTGGAGGAGCCAGTGGGTCAGGGACCAGCCGGGAGGGCTGAGTCTCCTAGAAGTGACCATGGCGACTACACGTCTGTCCTGGGGGATCTTCGCGCACTGTCAGGTGGACAGGGGGCGGGAGATCTGTGCCAGGCAGACTGTCATGCAACATATGAGGCATATGTTACTCTTGGGGGGATACTGTGTGAGTCCCCAGAAGTCCTGGAGTGCCAGGCAAGTATTCCGCCGAAGGTTCTAGACCAGAGGTTGGGAGGCCAGGTTCAGGATCAGCCTGACCTTCAGGGTAGGACGACTGTAACCAGTAACCTGACCGGTTCTTCTTCCAGAGGTACCGCCCCAGTTGGTAGGGAGCAGGACTCTGGAAGGGGGTGCAGAGGGTGGGAGAGCCCGTCTCTGACCCCGGTGCAACGTGAGGGGTTAAACCCTAGGTTGGGAGACAAGTTCTCAGGGAGAGGTCCTGAGCTGGTGGGAAAGTTGATTTCTGAGGGTGCCTCTCAGAGGAGGAGAGGACGGAACCCTAGAAGGAGAGGTAGGGGGAGGAGAGCCTCGCCCGTGACTGTTGGTCAGCTTGAGGGTTCAGACCCTGGGCTGGAAGAACAGTGGATGTTTAGAACCGCCCTGATGAGAGGAAGAGTGGAAAATGGTCACTACGTGCCAGGGGTTACTACCCCCCACTCTGTGGTTAGGCAAGGATCAGTGGCGCCTAGATGGCCTAGGGCCTGGTCCTGGCCGCGGACAGCTGAGGAGTACCAGTGGGGTAGCCCAGTTGGTCCGCCGAGTTCTTTTAGAAGGAATTCCATGGGTTTAGAGTTGCGTAAAACCGGAGAGTGTCCCTGCCGTTGCGGGCCTGCGTCCGTGTTTTGTCGCCCAAAGCAGGGAAGACCTTCACGGTGGTGATTGGTCTACCCTGCGTTTTGGCTGGAAGGGGGTTGTGTTGGACCCGGCCCTTCTGGCAGGTTCACCCCGAAACTTTTTGCTTTTTATTGGTGACTTGGTTTAGTGATTTTTGGGTTTCTGCGCACTTTACCGCTGTGTCCCAGGGTAAAGTGCGTGCGTGTTGTGAGGTTGGCCTGCCCTCCCATAGGAATGCATGGGGGAATGTATGTGTCCTGGTAGTTCCGGATGCGTGGGGTGTGCAGGCCCGAGTTTGGTATGTGCGGACTCGTGTGATTGAATGCTGCGCGATGATGTGTGCGGCGTGCATGTACCTAGTGTGGAAGTGCCACTTCTAGAAGTGGGCACTTCAGTGTGCAGTATGAAATGTGTGGCTTGTCTGGCGATTGGCTGGTGGAGGTCATGTGACGGGCTAGGGATTCCCCAGAGTCAGGAGGAGTCACCCAGTGGTGAAGGGGAGTTTAGCATACTGATGGCTGGGGAGGAGTATACCTGGGTCCTGAATAGGACAGGGCTTTCCCCCCACAATGCTGGCGCCGGCCCCTGTGGTGCGTCTGATGACCCTAGCCCTGCCAGTGAATAGGGAGAGGGGCTGAGCAAAACAAAGTGCTCAGGAACCAGATGTAACTGGTTCGCCCCTTCCCTGCACCTTGCAGACAAAGAATTTACTGTATAAAAAGGGGCTGTGTCCCCTTACAACGTGTTCTCTTGCAGGATCCACTTGAGGGGGGGCCTGCTGCTGCTGGGCGCCAGGAGAGACCGCCACTGGGGACTGCCTCCCTGCTGGAGGGCCCTGTGAGCTGGCCCTGGGCCCAGTCCTGGCCCCCTGCCTTCTTGAAGACTTTATTACAGGACTCTTTTTGTTTGTAGCGCCTGGGAGCGCTTTTGGGACTTTATAGCGCTGGGCGCGCTGTTTGGCTTCCTAGCGCTGTGTGCGCTGTGATTCTGATAGCAGGTGCCCACCCCGCGATTCTGCCGTTTTCTGACAAGTTCAGCGGTTGCCCACCCCGCCGTTGTGCTCGTTACGAGGGAGCCAACACCTTGCCGAGAAATCACCGCCGCGGCCCCAGCGAAACAGGAAGTCAGGCGTCCCCTGGGGGCGGGCCGCGGGACGGAAGCCTCACTCTGAAATCAGGAAGCGGACGGGAGCCTACCCCGCGCTCCTGTACAGCGAAGATCCAGGCGGGAGCCCACCCCGCGCTGGACGAAGGGAAGGAGTGCGGATAGAGCTGGTGCGGAGGGGGCGCGAGGCACATTGTCGGTGCCTGCCCCTCCGCGTTACTAGAAGCCTCGACGTTCCCACACAGCCGGAGAGCGGAGACGACGCGGGAGTCCCCCGAGCAGCCCGGTGAGTGTCTAGAAGGGCTGGGGGACTCCGCGCATGTGCTGGGGGTGCGGGGAGCCGTGCTTACGAGCCCCGTGAGGCTCCAACGACGGGGGTAAATTGAGTTTCGAGGGTCCCAGAGAGGGGGCCCCCACCTATCCCTGCCGGTACTTGAGCGGCCCCGCCTGGCAGCGGGCCGCTCCAACGAGGGGGCATTATTGATTCAGAGCCCAGTGAGGCTCCAACACCCCGCATTAGTTGCTCAGAGCGCCCTGAGCGCTCCAACGAGGGGGCCGAATATTCGTTCAGAGCCAAGAAGGCTCTAGGGGGCATTCTTTTGGCAGAGCCCAGAGAGGCTCCACGAGTGACGGCGATTTGTGTGCCGAGGGCACAGGGGTGTCTACGCTCAGTTCTACAGCTGCCCAGCACTTAGTGGGCAGCTGCAACGTTTAGGTGGGGATATTTGCGCTTTTTAGCTTGCGCAGCAGGCGCAGCTTGACTGGGACAGGGCGTCCTAGCCCCGACAAGGCCAGTTGGCCTAGGGACTGCCACAGGTGGTGGCTCATGTGAGTTTTGCACTAAGGTTCCTAACCTGCACCTCTGAATGTATTTTATGCGTCATGTGCCTTGCTTTACACCGCTGAATGTATTTCTATGCATCATGTGTTTTCCTTCCTTACCACTCTGAATGTCTTTATGCATCATGTGTTTTCCTAACCTGCACCTCTGAATGTGTTTTTATGCGTCATGTGCCATTGCTTTACACCGCTGAATGTATTTTATGCATCATGTGTTTTCCTAACCTGCACCTCTGAATGTGTTTTTATGCGTCATGTGCCTTGCTTTACACCGCTGAATGTATTTCTAAGCATCATGTGTTTTCCTTCCTTACACCTCTGAATGTCTTTATGCATCATGTGTTTTCCTAACCTGCACCTCTGAATGTGTTTTTATGCGTCATGTGCCATTGCTTTACACCGCTGAATGTATTTTATGCATCATGTGTTTTCCTTCCCTACACCTCTGAATGTTTTAGGCATCATGTGTAATGTGCGTTTACCCCTACAGGTATTGTGATACTTAGGTGGTTGTTTGTTTTCTCCTAGTACAGGTGGTGCTAGTGAGGTTCTAGTTCCCTGCGTGACATTTTCCTAAGGTGGTTAGGGTTGCGTAGGTGATACTTTCTTGTTACCAGTAGTTACTGGTTGTGTGTTATATGTGTATTTTGTGCTACAGTAATTTTATATTCTAAAAGTGCTGGTTCTTGACAGTGGTCCATGTGGCCCTGTCCCCTGTACATATAATCCCTTGTAAATTCTGCCCGTGCCTGTTGGCACATTGTAAAGTGTGTGTTTTTATCTAATGTGTTTTATTATAATACAAAGGCTATTTTTATAGAATACCTTGTGTGGAGTTTCCTTTGTGGTGGGCCTTGGGTGTTGTTGCTGGGTGCGCGCGCAAACGCTTTACACCTTGCCTCAGAGATAAGCCTGACTGCTCGTGCCAAGCTACCAAGGGGGTGAGCAGGGGTTATCTTTGGCGTGTAACTTCCTTGCCCTGACTAGAGTGGTGGTTTCTGCCTGACTTTGGCGCAAGCCTTAGCCAACCAGAAATCCCAGTTCTAACAGTGAACCCTTTGGATATCAGAGACCAATGTCACTTCTAGGACGCCACTGCGTCAAAACCTTACGCCTGCTTGAAGCAGGCGAAAGGAGTGACGCAGCACAATAGGAATAAGCATTCCTGAGCATTGCTGGAGTTACGTTGTGCTTGCGACACAACTCCAGCAGTGCGTTAACTTTACACCAACAGATGTGTTACTCATCTGTCAATCCCTGGGCCATGGTGCACCGCATTGTTAATGTGACGCATCCATGGTGGCGCAAGATTTTTTGCGTGACGCAATTTAATTGACGCATCTCTGCAGAAAATGCAGAGATGCGTCAGTTCTTGTAAATATGCCCCTAAGTCATTCCTGAGTATTTGGGTTAACTTTTCCTTTCCCTTCATACATTTTAAGTGATAACTAAAAGGTACGCCTCACATTATTTAACAAATCTCCAAAGTCTTTGTGAGGATAGTCCGACTTGAAAACATTTAATTCGGCGGGGGTGGAGGGAGATTGGGGTTTGCACATTGAAGACCTCTGGTTTAGATTATTTTTACAATTGAGAAGTTACCAATTTCTCAATGACCTTGCTAATACCCGGGCATCGTCCTATTGGATGATAGGTCCCCCTGTCACCCGGATCCAGGTTCACTTTCTCAAAAGCAGAGTAATGACCAAAGAAAAGAAATTAGAAACCATCGCAAGAGACTACCTTGGACTTCACCTTATTCCATTTCCGCTTCTTTTAAAGTCAAAAGAGACTCTTTCACCTCCTCCAAGAGACTAGTCTATACGGAACTCAAGGGGCAACAAATGCCCATCTTGACTCATCCAAGTTCTTAAAAGGACAGTCCAGGGCTTTGCCATGACCTTCCAGATTAAACTATTCAACATGTTTCGATGGTCCTGGGGTTTAGAAGTCTCCTTCAGGCCATCGCTTATTTTTTTAGATTTTTGTTGTAAAGAAATTCGTGATTTCTTCACATCTCCCCATTGAATAGAGAGGGGAGCCTCGGCATTAGCAGATAAATAAATTTGGCAACCAACAGTTTGCGATACCTGTAGTTTTCTTTATTCTTTTGGAGTAACAACAGCACAATGTACCCTGGCTGATGGTGAAGTAGGCATGGGAAGACTAGCCATAGCGGAGATGCTCCAGCTCATGAAAGAAATTAAATAATGTCCAGTATTTTATCCTTACTAAGACTTAAAACATGAGTACAATTGAGCGCTGGGGGTAATAAAACTTGCTATTTGTTGCGCCTTGAGACTTTAAGCCTGCATGAATATGTAGAGGCGGACGAACCAGCACCATATAAGGGGGAAAGTACGAATGTCTGTACAATACCGAAGGTTCAAGGTGGTGGAAGAGGGTGGCATCAAGACCAGGAAGCCTTGGAATGGCACCACCACCTCCCTTTCCCACCTACCCACTGGAGACCGGCTTTTCGCGGTGCTGGAGACGGACCACAATTGTTTTTTTTAATAAACTAAGGCCTGCTGAAAAGAGCTATTGAAAAAAGATATCGTAATTCTAAGGTAGACGAGTAATCTTGTCCTTTCTGAATTTGTGAGACTGGAACGGATTTATTAAATCATTAGGTCTCGCCTACGCAGCGCGAAAGCGCTCCATCGGGGGGACCTCTTGGAATCGATCCTCTTTTGTCCCCGAAAACGTGCTTGCGTTGCATTGCTTTCAATGGCAACACGTGCACGTTTGGCAATTCCCTTGCGGGAGCGAGCTTTGGCGCCATGTGTTAGCAATTATCTCTCTTGGTGCTGCTCGCTCCCACAAGGGAAACGCTTTCACTTTTGCCGCCGCCACTTGTTTTTTTTTACTTTTAGTGCAAGGCACACGCGCTTGTTTTTTTAATGGTGACCTCCACTAGCTACATGGGTGCAGCATTAAAAATGTGTCGATGTTAGGGAAGATGAAATGGGAAATGAGAGGCCTTCAGCGGTGATCCCACCACATACATACACTTGTGACCCTCGTGCATTAAACAATGGTGTTTGTCGATATGCTTTAGCGATCAGAGGAGCCCATTGGTTAGCTCTGAAAAATAGTAACGTTGTGGCCGAAGACTTGTACTCTGTCGTCTGGGATGTTGGCTCAAGAGGCCAATGGTGTTAACAGTCACTTAAAGACCGACGCTGTTTGTAACAGTCCCGATCAGTTGGCTGGCAGCTCAAGGAGTTCAGTGCAGAATGTTCTCCTTAGTATTGTTTCATTGATGAGAATGTCTTTTGTGCTGATCAGTTTGCCGGAGGTTGGCTGAGGTGTGAAACAGCTGATCAACGTAGGCTTGTGAGGTCATGAGCTCTTATCCTCCTTTTTTTTTTTTGCAGAGTTTTTTATAGCGCAAACTTGACCCGAATCCAATCGGGTATCAGAGCGCTTTACATAGCACCAATTACGTTACGTGAGGACACACATTCATTCTTTGTTAGGTACGGGGAGATTAAGTGATTTTGCCCAGAATCACAGGATGTTCAGCGTGATTACCGATGGCGAGATTGGACCAGAGATTCATTTGTGTACATCAGTTTAATGGGTGATGTGTTATCAGTTGATGGCACATCAAACAATTGTGTTGTACGCCATGACCATCAGTTATTGTACTGGAATAAAGAGTGGTTTATTCCCTCCTAGGCTGCATGTCAGATGAGTGTTATCAGCTCTGATGTTTTAAACGTCGGTGGAACATCCATTCTTGAGCGCACAATGATGAGTATATTTCGAAGGGAGGCAGGGTGCTACACCCTACCTTGTTATTCAAGGCTCCACTCTCTTGACGTGCGCTAAGTTGTACTCAAGTGCTCAACGGGCAGTGTCAAGTGTGACTGGTCTAGGCCACATGGCAAAACCCTTTATCTTGTTCTGTTCGTACAGTTATTCGTCTTGAAAGATAACATTCGAGGATGGCCTGCCATTGCAGCATGGCACTAGCATCGGAGCACTATTCATCATGCAGGGTGTGATTCCGGTGACCGAAGGAACGCGCATCATTCACTGATCGATGCCCCGTTTGCGCAGTAGAGCACCGAAAGCGGACATACGTTCCTTCCCTCTTGATATGTGGGTCTGGTAGCACTCAATGCGGCACGACATGGCAGAAGACACGCCATCGTTTGCTATAACGTTTGGCCCAGGTGTGTCTGCAGGATGTCGCTGGTAGAGAGAACTTCAAAGGATCACCCTGGTGGGCGCGTCCGTCAGGCCTCGTCCTGTGCGGTAACGTGCACAGATCAGTCACTCATATTGGACGCAGTGACTGCAAAATCTGAGACGTTTATTTTAATAAACATGTTGATTTTGGTGCATTTTTATTTGAACGCTTTATTATGTTCCTCCAAAATATTAATTGTGGGTTGACTTTGAAAACCTGTCGAAATCCGCCCATGTTTCCTCAGAGGCTTGAGATTTTTTTTTTAACAATTGTTTTATGAAGCGAGTTATTGTTGTCTCGCCTGTTGCCACTTAAGTTGAGGTCTGAGTTTACAGCCGGGACAGGGAAGATTTTAGTAGACCAAGATGGGACATCAAAACGGGGACATGCTTTTGTGCATTTTGACATCAATGCAGTTAACTATTTAGCAGATCAGCGTGAAATTTGTCAAGTGCCTGTGAGGTCTGTTGGCTTTAGTGACAAATTGATGCTCTGGTCCAGCATTCCATAATTTTGATGTGAAAAGCCGTGTCGCGTAAATGAAAAACCACAAAGGTAACACCACAATTAATTCTTAGGGTCGTAAGAGGGATAATTAAGCATAAATATATCACTAAAACTACACCTCACCCTTTCCTTCGTCTGTAGAGATCACTTGGCGACGATCGATACTATGACGCACAAGTTGCAAAAATAACATTTTATTTCTTGTAAAAAATATATTTTTCGCAATTCATAATAAATAAACATATCCACATTGCACTATTATTTCTTTGCAAAAACCAAAGGAAATGATGGACGGAGTGTTGAACATTGCAAGCACTCACCCCCAGTCAACTGATCTGGGTTTGATCCATCACCGTTCTTCAGCCCACTCTGCCACCCCAGATCAGACATGGCCATATGCAAATCAGTCTGACCCTGTGCCTCATGGGAACAGTCCCGCCCGAACTGCCAAGCCATGTCTTCCCTGGACCGGAAACAAGCTTCCTAGGACCGGTTTCTGGCATTTCAGCCGTCTTCAGCCAGGCTTGCTTGAATCCAGTGGCAAAGTGAGCAAGGGACTCACATCTGAGCATACCCTGCCAACTTATGGCGAACAAAGCAAGAACCAAAGGAAATGATGGACGGAGTGTTGAACATTGCAAGCACTCACCCCCAGTCAACTGATCTGGGTTTAATCCATCACCGTTCTTTAGCCCACTCTGCCACCCCAGTTCAGACATGGCCATATGCAAATCAGTCTGACCCTGTGCCTCATGGGAACAGTCCAGCCCGAACTGCGAGGCACAGGGTCAGACTGATTTGCATATGGCCATGTCTGAACTGGGGTGGCAGAGTGAGCTAAAGAACGGTGATGGATTAAACCCAGATCAGTTGACTGGGGGTGAGTGCTTGCAATGTTCAACACTCCGTCCATCATTTCCTTTGGTTTTTGCACTATTATTTCTTTATCATAAGCTCAACAACTATTAGTCTCATACATACCCAGCAATCTCACCTCGCCCACTCACTGCAACTCAAAGTTCCAAGGAACCAATTACAATCCGATCAGATCAATGCATATGCTGCATCTGTTCAACAATACTGGGTCATTATCAGCGGGCTATACAAGTAAACGGTGATCTATTTACTGCCACATCTGTGGCCTTAGTGAGAATATATTTATGCAAGGAGCGAGCGCAGAGAGATGCGACACTGGTTATCTTGCAGTTCAGTAAGATTAGGGTTTATACATGGGAAGATGTTTTTTGAGCTTCGAGTGTGACTGTGTGGAGGGGCTCTCATGATGAGACTGGTGATGTGATCTATAGGTTTGATTTCGCAATGGGTGGAGACAATAGAGCGTTGGGTTGCAAGGGCATTGGGCAAGGCAGAAAGTTGACTGCTGGCATGGCCAATAGGTCTCGCTTTTGGGACCTTATAAGTATTTAGTTATGCAGCACAATATCCTTGGTGCAACAACATCAACTGTTGCATGGCTAAACACTTATAAAGTCCCAAAGGCGAGACCTATTGGCTATGCCAGTGCTTGTTTTGTTGTTGTTGTTTCCAGATTATAACTGCCCTGGATAACATATACGTTCTAAAGCGCAGTGCATATAAACAACCACTAGATGGTACTGTTAAATAAAAAATACATTCTAATGTGGAGCGGATCCGAGCCGGTGCATGGAAACGCAATGGCTGCTTTCTGACACTGGATGGCAGCACCTCAATGCATTGAATTTACTGACATTTCCTACTGGAAGCTACACTTATTTCCCGCACGTGCTTTTAAATTATTTAGAAAATATTAGATATTCATCTCTTAAGTACTTTTCAAGTGATGTTAAATATTAGGTAATATTCAGACTATTTAAGTATTGTAATGTCATTTTACAAGCAGAGACGGACTTGTGCGGTTCTTCACTCCCACACCGCGTAGCGGCTGCACGCGCTTGGGATATCTTCGTCCTCCACCTGGAATCTTCCACATGACGATACACGGATTGCCGCGCGCTATAGTCCATTCATCTTACTGGACTTCTATTTATTGACGCACTTCATTCATCACAGGTGCAAGTTTGATTTGTACCCAGCTCAGTACAATTGTCACTCTGACAGCCACTTCTTTTTAGGTCTCGCCTAGCTATCGCGTAAGCGATTGCTCAGCGAGACTCTAGTAAGGGGCTCCCAAAAGTGCTCTCAAAAGCGGATTGCATGGCGAGCACGAGCACAATCACGTGCATCGTGCCGCCATGCAATCCGTTTGGCATCCTACTTCAAAGGGTCCGCTCACCCGCCTGGAATGCGCTCCCCCGCCCCCGCCAAGCGCGCGCGCCAGGCTCCGCCGGGCTTGTCTTGTTCGTGTTTTTAAACATTCACGTTATCATGTGCTTACAAAAGCCTGCATGTTCGAAATGGGTTTCTTTATTTTCAAAGCGAAGGGCTTTACTATGTACGTCTTTAACATTATTTAATGCCAACAGAGCGCGGTCTTTTTACATTTTTGTTTGTTTTTAGGTTGCCATGAGCACATAACTGCGCTGCACGCTAAGCTTTATATTAATAGCAGCGCACATACTTTTTGTAGTACAAGTTAGTACTTTGCTTTGTTTACTTTGCTATTATTCCAGCGGACATAATACAACTGAGCACACTGTCTGATGTCTGATGCTTGTGGATGCCTGATGTCTGATGTCTTATGCCTGATGTCTGATATCTGATGTCTGATTCCTGATGTCTGATGCTTGTGGATGTCTGATGCCTGATGTCTGATGCTTGATGCTTGTGGATGTGTGATGAATGATGTCTGATGCTCGATGTTTGATGTGTGATGCCAGATGCTTGTGGATGTGTGTTGCCTGATGTCTGATGCTTGTGGATGTCTGATGCTTGTGGATGTTTGATTCCTGATGTCTGATGCTTGTGGATGTCTGATGCTTGTGGCTGCCTGATGCCTGATGTCTGATACTTGTGGATGTCTGATGCATGATGTCTGATGCATGATGTCTGATGCCTGATGTCTGATGTCTGATGCTTGTGGATGTCTGATGCCTGATGTCTGATGCTTGTGGATGTCTGATGCCTGATGTCTGATGCCTGGTGCCTGATGTTTGTGGATGTCTGATGCCTGATGCCTGATGTTTGTGAATGTCTGATGCCGGATGTCTGATGCCTGATGTCTGATGCATGATGTCTGATGCTTGTGGATGTCTGATGCTTGTGGATGTCTGGTGCCTGATGTCTGATGCCTGATGTCTGATGCCTGATGTCTGATTCCTGATGTCTGGTTCCTGATGTCTGATGCTTGTGGATGTCTGATGCTTGATGCTTGTAGATGTCTGATGCCTGATGCTTGTGGATGTGTGTTGCCTGATGTCTGATACCTGATGTCTGATGCTTGTGGATGTCTGATGCCTGATGTCTGATGCTTGATGCTTGTGGAAGTCTGATGCCTGATGTCTGATGCCCGATGTTTGATGGCTGATGCCTGATGCTTGTGGATGTGTGTTGCCTGATGTCTGATGCATGATGTCTGATGCTTGTGGATGTTTGATTCCTGATGTCTGATGCTTGTGGCTGTCTGATGCCTGATGTCTGATGCTTGTGGATGTCTGATGCATGATGTCTGACACCTGATGTCTGATGCATGATGTCTGATGCATGATGTCTGATGTCTGATACTTGTGGATGTCTGACGCCTGATGTCTGATGCTTGTGGATGTCCAATGCCTGATGTCTGATGCCTGATGCTTGTGAATGTCTGATGCCTGATGTCCGATGCCTGATGTCTGATGCCTGATGCTTGTGGATGTCTGATGCCTGATGTCTGATGCTTGATGCTTGTGGATGTCTGATGCCTGATGCTTGTGGATGTGTGTTGCCTGATGTCTGATGCATGATGTCTGATACCTGATGTCTGATGCTTGTGGATGGCTGATGCCTGATGTCTGATGCTTGATGCTTGATGTTTGTGGAAGTCTGATGTCTGATGCCCGATGTTTGATGTCTGATGCCTGATGCTTGTGGATGTGTGTTGCCTGATGTCTGATGCATGATGTCTGATGCTTGTGGATGTCTGATGCTTGTGGATGTTTGATTCGTAATGTCTGATGCTTGTGGCTGTCTGATGTCTGATGCTTGTGGATGTCTGATGCATGATGTCTGACACCTGATGTCTGATGCATGATGTCTGATGCATGATGTCTGATGTTTGATGCTTGTGGATGTCTGATGCCTGATGTCTGATGCTTGTGGATGTCTGATGCCTGATGTCTGATGCCTGATGTTTGTGAATGTCTGCCGGATGTCTGATGCCTGATGTCTGATGCATGATGTCTGATGCCTGATGTCTGATACCTGATGTCTGATGCTTGTGGATGTCTGATGCTTGTGGATGTCTGGTGCCTGATGTCTGATGCCTGATGTCTGATGTCTGATTCCTGATGTCTGATTCCTGATGCCTGATGCTTGTGGATGTCTGATGCCTGATGTCTGATGCTTGATGTCTGATGCTTGATGCTTGTGGATGTCTGATGCCTGATGTCTGATGCTTGATGCTTGTGGATGTATGATGCATGATGACTGATGTCTGATGCCTGATGCTTGTGGATGTCTGATGCCTGATGACTGATGTCTGATGCTTGTGGATGTCTGATGCCTGAGGTCTCATGACTGATGTCTGATGCTTGTGGATATCTAATGCCTGATGTATGATGCCTGATGTCTGATGCTTGTGGATGTCTGATGCCTGAGGTCTCATGACTGATGTCTGATGCTTGTGGATATCTAATGCCTGATGTCTGTTGCCTGATGCTTGTGGATGTCTGATGCCTGATGTTTGATGCCTGATGTCTGATGCTTGTGGATGCCTGATGCCTCATGTCTGATGCTTGTGGATGTCTGATGCCTGATGACTGATGTCTGATGCTTGTGGATGTCTGATGTCTCATGAAAAATGTCTGATGCCTGATGCTTGTGGATATCTAATGCCTGATGTATGATGCTTGTAGATGTCTGATGCCTGATGTCTGATACTTGTGGATGTCTGTTGCCTAATGCTTGTGGATGTCTGCTGCCTGATGCCTGATGTCTGATGCTTGTGGATGCCTGATGTCTGATGCTTGCAGATGTCTGATGCCTGATGCTTGTGGATGTCTTATGCCTGATGTCTGATGCTTGTGGATGTCTGATGCCTGATGCTTGTGGATGTCTGATGCCTGATGTCTTATGCCTGATGTCTGATACCTGATGTCTGATTCCTGATGTCTGATGCTTGTGGATGTCTGATGCCTGATGTCTGATGCTTGATGCTTGTGGATGTGTGATGCCTGATGTCTGATGCTCGATGTTTGATGTCTGATGCTTGTGGATGTGTATTGTATTGTATTGTATTGTATAGTGCTTTTGTATAGCGCGACTGTCACCCAACGGGTATCCTGGCGCTTAGAGACAAAAATGGTTAGAACATGTTAAACGTTCAGTTCAGCTAGACAGGAAGTTACTGTCTGTTATTGGCGAATAGCCAAGTCTTGAGGCCTCTTCTAAACCCCATCAAGGATCCGGCCAGTCTCAGTTCTTGGGGGATCTTATTCCAGAGACAGGCGGCTGCCGTGCTGAAGGCCCTGCCTCCCATCCTTGCTAGTTTGATTTTAGCGACGGAGACTAGGCCTTGACTGGATGGTCGAAGAAGTCTTTTAGGTTCATACCATGAGAAGCGCTCTCGCAGAGGTAACGGCCCTGTATTGTGTAAGGCTTTGTAGACCAAGACCAGGGATTTAAAAGTAATTCTGTCTTTTACAGGTAGCCAGTGTAAATCCCTCAGTGCCTGTTGCACAGAGGAATCACGTTGTCGATTCAGTGCCAGTTTGGCTGCCGTAGACTGGATTCGTTGTAGCCCCTGCACAATGTATTTGGGAGCACCCAAATACAAGGAGTTACAGTAATCCAGTCTACTCAGAATTACACTCTGGACCACTGGAGGCCTCGCCTCACTTGATAAGAGTGGAAGAATTTTGCGGAGAGCTCTCAGCAGGGAGAGGCAGGTGCTGATTGTTTTGTTGGCCTGAGTTTGCATCTGGAGGTTCTCATCCACCATGACCCCCAGATTGCGGACCGTTTTAGCAGCTTCTATAGGGGCATCCTCTGGTCGGAGCCTAAACTCACCCAGAAGAAGGTTAGGTATTCTGGCAGCATGACATAGCAGCAACTCAGTTTTATCTGCGTTCAGCTGCAGGGAGTTAGTCTTCAGCCAGTCTGTGACCAGCCCCATACATTTCTGAAAGGAGCTTATGGGTACCGCATCTTCACCTTCAAGGGAGAACAGCAGTTGAATGTCATCCGCATAGTTGACCACTTCGATCCCGAAGGATTTTATAATGGGGATCACTGGGCCTAGGTATACATTAAAAAGGATCGGGCTAATTGCCGAGCCCTGAGGTACACCGTAGCGAACCGGGGACCAGGGGGAGGTGAAGGGTGTCATCATGACTGCCTGTTGCCGGCCCGCTAAATAGAAATAGGAGCGTATCCATTCCAGAGCGCATGCCTTGACCCCTAGGTCTTTCAGTCTTGACAACAGTACGGCATGGCTGACCGTGTCGAACGCGGCCGACATGTCCAGTAACACTAGCACTGAGGACTTTCCTTTGTCGGCACGCATGCGAAGTTCGTCCAGTACTGTTGTCAAGGCAGTTTCCGTTCCATGCCCCGGCCTGAATCCAAACTGGTCCCTGTCCAGCAGCTGATTCACTTCCAAATAGTTTGACAGGGATTTGCTGACCACTTTTTCCAGAATTTTTATTGGAAAAGGCAGTAGAGATATGGGGCGGAAGTTAACAGGCAGCGTAGGGTCTAGAGAAGGCGTTTTCAACAGGGGGGTGACTGTCGCCCGTTTCCAATAGTCTGGTACTATTCCCTCGTTCAAGGATTGGCAACAAATATGCCAAAGGTCGGGAAATAGATTGAGGCCAAACTCCTTCCAGATTTTATGAGGAAGGGGGTCAAGAGGCGAGCCAGATGAAATTTGCCGAGCTATAATACTAAAGGCCTCTTCTGTGGGGGGTGAGAAGCAGTTCAGGTAAGTGTCCTTCCTGACAGCCTCGCTGGTGGGTGACATTTCCGTTATACTGCGGTCAAGTCCGCCTACAATTCTAGTGTGTTGCCTGATGTCTGATGCATGATGTCTGATGCTTGTGGATGTTTGATTCCTGATGCCTGATGCCTGATGCTTGTGGATGTCTGATGCCTGATGTCTGATGCTTGATGCTTGTGGATGTCTGATGCCTGATGTCTGATGCTTGATGCTTGTGGATGTCTGATGTCTGATGCATGATGCCTGATGTCTGATGTCTAATGCTTGTGGGTGTCTGATGCCTGATGACTGATGTCTGATGCTTGTGGATGTCTGATGCCTTAGGTCTCATGACTGATGTCTGATGCTTGTGGATATCTAATGCCTGATGTATGATGCCTGATGCTTGTGGATGTCTGTTGCCTGATGCTTGTGGATGTCTGATGCCTGATGTTTGATGCCTGATGTCTGATGCTTGTGGATGCCTGATGCCTGATGTCTGATGCTTGTGGATGTCTGATGCCTGATGACTGATGTCTGATGCTTGTGGATGTCTGATGTCTCATGAAAGATGTCTGATGCCTGATGCTTGTGGATATCTAATGCCGAATGTATGATGCCTGATGCTTGTGGATGTCTGATGCCTGATGTCTGATACTTGTGGATGTCTGTTGCCTAATGCTTGTGGATGTCTGCTGCCTGATGCCTGATGTCTGATGCTTGTGGATGCCTGATGTCTGATGCTTGTGGATGCCTGATGTCTGATGTTTGTGGAAGTCTGATGCCTGATGTCTGATGCCCGATGTTTGATGGCTGATGCCTGATGCTTGTGGATGTGTGTTGCCTGATGTCTGATGCATGATGTCTGATGCTTGTGGATGTCTGATGCTTGTGGATGTTTGATTCCTGATGTCTGATGCTTGTGGATGTCTGATGCCTTTGGCTGTCTGATGCCTGATGTCTGATGTTTGTGGATGTCTGATGCATGATGTCTGACACCTGATGTCTGATGCATGATGTCTGATGTCTGATGCTTGTGGATGTCTGATGCCTGATGTCTGATGCTTGTGGATGTCCGATGCCAGATGTCTGATGCCTGATGTTTGTGAATGTCTGATGCCTGATGTCTGATGCCTGATGCTTCTGGATGTCTGATGCTTGTGGATGTCTGGTGCCTGATGTCTGATGCCTGATGTCTGATGCCTGATTCCTGATGTCTGATTCCTGATGTCTGATGCTTGTGGATGTCTGATGTCTGATGCTTGATGCTTGTGGATGTGTGTTGCCTGATGTCTGATGCATGATGTCTGATACCTGATGTCTGATGCTTGTGGATGTCTGATGCCTGATGTCTGATGCTTGATGCTTGATGCTTGTGGAAGTCTGATGCCTGATGTCTGATGCCCGATGTTTGATGTCTGATGCCTGATGCTTGTGGATGTGTGTTGCCTGATGTCTGATGCATGATGTCTGATGCTTGTGGATGTTTGATTCGTAATGTCTGATGCTTGTGGATGTCTGATGCTTGTGGCTGTCTGATGCCTGATGTCTGATGCTTGTGGATATCTGATGCATGATGTCTGACACCTGATGTCTGATGCATGATGTCTGATGCATGATGTCTGATGCTTGTGGATGTCTGATGCCTGATGTCTGATGCCTGATGTTTGTGAATGTCTGCCGGATGTCTGATGCCTGATGTCTGGTGCCTGATGCCTGATGTCTGATGCCTGATGTCTGATGCCTGATGTCTGATTTCTGATGCTTGTGGATGTCTGATGCCTGATGTCTGATGCTTGATGCTTGTGGATGTCTGATGCATGATGCTTGTGGATGTCTGATACCTGATGTCTGATGTCTGATGCCTGATGTCTGATGCTTGTGGATGTCTGATGCCTGATGACTGATGTCTGATGCTTGTGGATGTCTGATGCCTGAGGTCTCATGACTGATGTCTGATGCTTGTGGATATCTAATGCCTGATGTATGATGCCTGATGCTTGTGGATGTCTGATGCCTGATTTATGATGCTTGTGGATGTCTGTTGCCTGATGCTTGTGGATGTCTGATGCCTGATGTTTGATGCCTGATGTCTGATGCTTGTGGATGCCTGATGTCTGATGCTTGTGGATGTCTGATGCCTGATGCCTGATGTCTGATGCTTGTGGATGTCTGATGCCTGATGTCTCATGACTGATGTCTGATGCCTGATGCTTGTGGATATCTAATGCCTGATGTATGATGCCTGATGCTTGTGGATGTCTGATGCCTGATGTCTGATGCTTGTGGATGTCTGATGCCTGATGTCTGATGCCTGGTGCCTGATGTTTGTGGATGTCTGATGCCTGATGTCTGATGCCTGATGTCTAATGTCTGATGCTTGTAGATGTCTGATACTTGTGGATGTATGATGCCTGATGTCTGAGGCCTGATATCTTATGCCTGATGTCTGATGTGTGATACATGTCTGATTCCTGATGTCTGATGCTTGTGAATGTCTGATGCCTGATGTTTGATGCTTGTGGATGTCTGATGCCTGATGTCTGATGCCTGATGCTTGTGGATGTCTGATGTCTGATGCCTGATGCCTGATGTCTGATGCTTGTGGATGTCTGATGCCTGATGACTGATGTCTGATGCTTGTGGATGTCTGATGCCTGATATCTCATGACTGATGTCTGATGCCTGATGCTTGTGGATGTCTTATGCCTGATGTCTGATGCTTGTGGATGTCTGATGCCTGATGTCTGAGGCCTGATGTCTTATGCCTGATGTCTGATGTGTGATACATGATGTCTGATTCCTGATGTCTGATGCTTGTGAATGTCTGATGCCTGATGTTTGATGCTTGTGGATGTCTGATGCCTGATGTCTGATGCCTGATGCTTGTGGATGTCTGATGTCTGATTCCTGATGTCTGATGCTTGTGGATGTCTGATGCCTGATGACTGATGTCTGATGCTTGTGGATGTCTGATGCCTGATGTCTCATGACTGATGTCTGATGCCTGATGCTTGTGGATGCCTTATGCCTGATGTCTGATGCTTGTGGATGTCTGATGCCTGATGCTTGTGAATAAATTAAAGGTATTGTCATTTACAATACCATTTACAATACCAATAGCTCCAAAACTCGCAGTTATGAGACCTATTGCATTGCAAATGCTTGTTCTCAGATGCCCCTACATCAATAGGTCCTGAAGAGACCCCTCCTTTCTAAGGGGGTCAAAAGGGCGTCGACAAAACCTAAAAGTGAACCATTTACCAGTCTCTACTATCAAATTAGGAGGCTGTGGTTATTGTACATACATTTTTAATGGTCAACCTTTTCATTGTTGGAAACCACTTTCCTATGTCACAATATGTCACAATGTTTGTAGGTTCAATGTCCACTGGGGACACTTTGCACTTCTTTTTGAATAAAATTTGATATTTCAGATAAAAAAACTGTTCAGATTACAATCAAGTGTGTGGTATATGGTTTCTTCTTCGCCTTCGAACACCTCCATAACCCTTTTTAGGTCTCGCCTAGCGACACAGCGCATGTGCTACACACCTTGGCGAGTCATATTGTTGGTTTCTTGGCCGAAAGGGGACAGGAGATATGCACGCGTACAGACAGGAGATGTGAACATGTGCACATCGCCAGTCCCTCCCTGCCTCCTGCTCACTGTGCCAGCGCAGACAGGAGATGTTCATGCGCACGGCTGTCAATTTTGCTCTCTGCGGTTCCGGCATTCTGAACACAACTGGCTCTTTTATGGAGGTTAATCCAGGCGTAGGAATCAGAGTGTAGATTTATAACAATAGTAAAGAGATTTACTTTCATGTATTGTGCGTGGATGTTACGTGGCAGGAATGCTCTGGGACTGGAAGTTTATCCCCGCCAAGCTTGCGTGTTTGTGGGTGTTCTCGCAATCTGTTCCCTCCTGTGACACGGTCCTAAATGTAATATTGTCCGGGCAGGAGTACGTCTTTAAGGAGGGTGGAAACGGAGAACAGACTCACCCAAAATTGTTTGCGATGCAGGGGAATGGATTTCTGTAATTGAGAGGGATTTACGCATGTGTAAATGTACGTTACCTATATTTGTTTCCAAAAATACCCATATAAGCATGTGAGAACGTTGAGTTTTACAAAGAATTCCACAACTGGCCTCACGAAAGTGTGATTGTCATCATGGTTTCCCGGCAGTACTCCTACAATCCTCTGCCAATTCCAAAATGTTGGAAATTTACTCCTGGGTGACTTTTCTTCAGAATCGACCCTATATCTGTCGCAACCAAGTCAGCAGAGCTCCTCTGGAGCCAGAGAACCAGGTCAGCAGAGCTCCTCTAGAGCCAGAGAACCAGGTCAGCAGAGCTGCTGCAGAGCCAGAGAAACCAGGTCAGCAGAGCTGCTGTAGAGGGAGAGAACCAGGTCAGCAGAGCTGCTTTAGAGCCAGAGAACCAGGCCAGCAGAGCCGCTGTAGAGCCAGAGAACCAGGTCAGCAGAGCTGCTGTAGAGCCAGAGAAACCAGGTCAGCAGAGCTGCTTTAGAGGGAGAGAACCAAGTCAGCAGAGCTGCTTTAGAGGGAGAGAACCAGGTCAGCACAGCTGTTCTAGAGCCAGAGAACCAGTTCAGCAGACCCGTTGTAGAGCCAGAGAACCAGGCCAGCAGAGCTGCTCTAGAGCCAGAGAACCAGGTCAGCAGAGCTGCTTTAGAGGGAGAGAACCAGGTCAGCAGAGCTGCTTTAGAGCCAGAGAACCAGGTCAACAGAGCAGTTCTAGAGCCAGAGAACCAGGTCAGCAGACCCGTTGTACAGCCAGAGAACCAGGTCAGCAGAGCTGCTCTAGAGTCAGAAAACTAGGTCAGCAGAGCTGCTGTAGAGCCAGAGAACATGGTCAACAGAGCCGCTGTAGAGACATAGAACCAGGTCAGCAGAGCCGCTGTAGAGCCAGAGAACCAGGTCAGCAGAGCTGTTGTAGAGCCAGAGAACCAGGTCAGCAGAGCTGCTGTAGAGCCAGAGAACCAGGTCAGCAGAGCCGCTGTAGAGCCATAGAACCAGGTCAGCAGAGCTGCTCTAGAGCCAAAGAAACCAGGTCAGCAGAGCTGCTTTAGAGGGAGAGAACCATGTCAGCAGAGCTGCTTTAGAGGGAGAGAACCAGGTCAGCACAGCTGTTCTAGAGCCAGAGAACCAGTTCAGCAGACCCGTTGTAGAGCCAGAGAACCAGGCCAGCAGAGCTGCTCTAGAGCCAGAGAACCAGGTCAGCAGAGCTGCTTTAGAGGGAGAGAACCAGGTCAGCAGAGCTGCTTTAGAGCCAGAGAACCAGGTCAACAGAGCAGTTCTAGAGCCAGAGAACCAGGTCAGCAGACCCGTTGTAGAGCCAGAGAACCAGGTCAGCAGAGCTGCTCTAGAGCCAGAAAACTAGGTCAGCAGAGCTGCTGTAGAGCCAGAGAACATGGTCAACAGAGCCGCTGTAGAGACATAGAACCAGGTCAGCAGAGCCGCTGTAGAGCCAGAGAACCAGGTCAGCAGAGCTGTTGTAGAGCCAGAGAACCAGGTCAGCAGAGCTGCTGTAGAGCCAGAGAACCAGGTCAGCAGAGCCGCTGTAGAGCCATAGAACCAGGTCAGCAGAGCTGCTGTAGAGCCAGAGAACCAGGTCAGCAGAGCCGTTGTAGAGCCAGAGAACCAGGTTAGCAGCGCTGCTGTAGAGCCAGAGAACCAGGTCAGCAAAGCCGTTGAAGAGCCAGAGAACCAGGTCAGCAGAGCTGCTCTAGAGCCAAAGATGTAGGTCAGCAGAGCTGCTATAGAGCCAGAGAACCAGGTCAGCAGAGCTGCTTTAGCGCCAGAGAACCAGGTCAGCAGAGCCACACTAGAGCCAGAGAACCAGGTCAGCAGAGCTGTTTTAGAGCCAGAGAACCAGGTCAGCAGAGCTGCTTTAGAGCCAGAGAACCAGGTCAGCAGAGCTGCTGTGGAGCCAGAGAACCAGGTCAGCAGAACTACTTTAGAGCCAGAGAACAAGGTCAGCAGAGCTGTTGTAGAGCCAGAGAACCAGGTCAGCAAAGCTGCTTTAGAGCCAGAAAAGCAGGTCAGCTGAGCTGCTTTAGAGCCTAAGAACCAGGTCAGCAGAGCTGCTTTAGAGGGAGAGAACCAGGTCAGCAGAACTACTTTAGAGCCAGAGAACAAGGTCAGCAGAGCTGTTGTAGAGCCAGAGAACCAGGTCAGCAAAGCTGCTTTAGAGCCAGAAAAGCAGGTCAGCTGAGCTGCTTTAGAGCCAGAGAACCAGGTCAGCAGAACTACTTTAGAGCCAGAGAACAAGGTCAGCAGAGCTGTTGTAGAGTCAGAGAACCAGGTCAGCAAAGCTGCTTCAGAGCCAGAGAACCAGGTCAGCAGAGCTGCTTTAGAGCCAGAGAACCAGGTCAGCAGAGCTGCTTTAGAGCCAGAGAACTAGGTCAGCAGAGCTGCTGTAGAGCGAGAGAACCAGGTCAGCAGAACTACTTTAGAGCCAGAGAACAAGGTCAGCAGAGCTGTTGTAGAGCCAGAGAACCAGGGGGCATATTATCAAGCCAGGCGATAAAATTATCGCCGCTTTAGCGGCAGAAAACTGCCGCTAAAACGGCGATAATGGGCTTGATAATATGCTCTATGGAATTCCAATTGTAGCCCATGTTAGACGTCCTTCACATCTAACATGGGCTTCAATTGGAATTCCATAGAGCATATTATCAAGCCCATTATCGCCGTTTTAGCGGCAGTTTTCTGCCGCTAAAGCGACGATAATGTTATCGCCTGGCTTGATAATATGCCCCCAGGTCAGTAAAGCTGCTTTAGAGCCAGAAAAACAGGTCAGTAGAGCCGGTGTAGCTTCACTGGTCCCCAAAACGTGGCAACACTGCTTAAGAGCAGGATTTTCTCTGGGATATATTTGTGCGCATAGAGTGAGCGGCAATCGACTGGCATCTTTAAAGCATTGTGCCAACGACATTGGGGCTTATTTACAAGCCCCTTGCGCCACCGCTGCGTCACTTTTTCTCACACAAAAAGTGAAGCACCGGGGGTGCAAGGGACTTGTAATTAAGCTCCATTGTGCCCATTCGAACGCAATAAAACAGTTACATAACCTTCACACCACGTAAAAGGCGAAATAAAGCACCAGTTTCTAAAGTTATTGCTCTTTCCACAGTTTCTGGTAACTCAAGTCTACTGCCTGAGGCTTACTACATTTATTGTAATTTAAAACCTCAGGAATCAAAATGCAAAGTTGTGTGAGCTATTAGCCTTACACTGGCTGAACAACTGCCTCCTACCATAGGACTGTTACGAGTGTCTACAAATCTAAGATTGTATTTTGGGAAGTAGATGATGCACCTCATGCCTGCAACATAAAACAAGCATTTGCAATGCAATAGGGCTGGCATTACTAAAGGTGTGAGCTATTGAAATGATGTTTGTTAGTTTTTGTATCTTTTTGTTAAAAAATATTCCAGCAGTAGCATAAGTAATGAAATAAAATCCACATAGACCACCAGTACCACCACCACTAACACCACCAGTACCACCACCACCAGTACCAATAGCACCAGCACTACCAGCACCGCTACAACCACCATAACCACCACTCCAAATATTACTATTACTACTCTTTGGTGATGGTAATAATAATAGTGGTAGTTATGGTACTGGTGGAAAATTACTAATATAAATTACAATACCTGTTAATTTTTCAAAAGGCATTGCCATTTACAATACCAATAGCTCTAAAACTCGCTGTTGCGAGACCTATTGCATTGTAAATGCTTTTTCTATTGCCATTTGGCTGAAAACTTTATTATTATTTATTACATTGTCCACAGGAACTGTTGTTTCTGTTTATATGGTTTCACTTTTAGGCCAATTTATTTTTTATCCTGTAAAATGTAAATATTTGGGAGGGGTTCCACCATGATCGATATCGAGATGCAGGGTTGGTTCATATTAAGATGTCCTCAGTGAATAACATTAGTTTGCATTCACCTGGGTGTATCGGATCACTTTAATCACTTCAGCCCTCCTAATAGCTATTGCTAATGGCTCACAGAGAGAGCACTATACTTGCCTAGTTCATCTGTTAGTTGTAACATTATTTGCGACATTTCATTGCAGTTTAGCTTTGCTGTGGAGTCTTGATACAATATTTAAACTGTTGTGATAAATGGTCTTCCTCAACCAGATCTGTCCACCGTATGAAATAAGTAGCCCGACTTCACCTGCTCAAATGCTTTCTCAACGCCGAGGGAGTGGACCGCTTTTTTATTCTTATAATATGCAGTTTTCTTCAGCATATGCAATAATGTGCATGCGATGCTGTGATGAATGGTGAGGTACAACCTCACTTAGCTCCTATGTATAAGCTTATTAACTTATGCCTATTACCCCTCCTGGGGCATAGACCATCGTCCGGGACTCTCCCGGCATCTCTGGCTTTCCTTTCGATCTGACTCCAGCTGTAACCAATCTTCTTGCATCAGCCTCCAGGCCTTAATGGCAGGTGTTTCTTGGCCTTGCTCTTCCCTTGAGGGTTCCAGGTCAAGGATTGCCTGGCGGTGTTTTATGTGGGCTTGCGGAGGGCGTGACCTCCCCAGCCCCAGAGTCTTTTCACGGTTTCTTCATGAGCAGGGAGTTGGAAAGTCTGCTGCCGTAGGTCGATGTTGCTGATAGTGGTTGTCTGGCAGATTTGGAGGATTTTCCTCAGACAGGTGTTGATGAAGGTCTGGACTTTGTTGGTTGTGGTCTATGACACTGCCTAGGTAGGTGAACGTACTGAGGTTCATTAGGGCCTATGCACAAAAGCTTCCATTTTACAAGTTCACGTTTAAATTAAGGCATCTTTTAAAATGTGACTTTTCACATGCTTGGCATGTACTTGATAACATACTCAGAGTGATCTACTTGCAACGCACATTTCTTCGTAAGCATTTTATCACAACACTGTACATTTTGTTCAAGGATAAAGTACACTGGGCACGCAGCCCTTGCATTTTGTTGTCCGTTAGAAGACAGCTCTGAAATGGACAGACAATGACAACAACTATGGACCTCAGAGGCAGCGCAAATAGAACCAGTTTTTATTATATGAACTGATTAGTGCAGTTACTTCCAGAGGGGATTACGACTCGGCAACCGACGCAGAGAGATGCAGAGAGAGCAGAAGCGAAAGGAGCAGTGATCCGTTGCAGCTGCGAGCGGCGCTGAGACCCGCATCGCTGAACCACTGAAAACCTGCACGGAGACCGAACTGAAACTGCTGAAAACCTGCGCTGCAGAACCACTCCTAGCAGCGGAGCCGGGCACCGGCACCGGGTGCTCACACGGGCCACAAAAGTCATTTCCAAGATTCCTCACGTTAGAGCGTAAGACGAAAAGCGCGCCAGGGGCACAACGGGTGAGTCCAGAGGCTAGAGCAACGGCCATGCAGAAATGGCTGGCATTATGCCGGTGTGGCTTGCACACCAGGGAGCACGCCAGGGAGCCGTCACCACCCAGTTCAGCGTTGACCTCACTTAATCCTGCCCAGTTCCTCCTCACCACATCGGTAGCATTTAAGCTTCCCTTCGCACCTCCGTGCCCAAAAGGGGCACGAATAGCTCAACAATTGGACAAAATAAGTTAAAAAAAAGTTCTATATCAAGCACTGCAGTAGCAGGGCAATTGCTCATCCAAACTGTAGACCTGTTTGTCTAGCCCGCCACTTCGATTGGACCAAGGGGTGGGCGGGCGAGCAGTGAGAGTGGTGTATCATCTTTACAACCCAGAGTGGGCAGAATCAGGTTATTTGGTTCACACAGCTAGATCTGGCAGAGGCACTTTTAGGGTCTCCAAATCTACAAAACTAAATAACTGTGTGGGGATGCCATCCAGGTGCCTGCGTTCAGGGCGCGTAAATGCAAAAGCACTGGTAGGATCACCCACAGGATCGTCTGAGCTGTCAGTTGGTCCAGCTTGTTACTCCTTGGGCATTTCTAGTCCTTGAAAGCTTCAAAAAACCATTAGGAGAAGGAAAATCCAGGGGCACCTTTTACAATTGAAATTCTATCCATCGGTGATGTCAATGTTTAGTAAGGGTGCAAGGAGCACCCTACGGAGTAACACAGAAAGGGATGAGGCCCAGGAGGCGCCCTCCTCTGTAACCCATGAGGACGAGGTGGGCCTTTATCCCGTTCTCCCTGACCTTACAGTGTCTCCTTCTTTACAAACCTCTCCAACAGAACATTGACGAAACACCTCTACTGTCTCCATCAACACAGATCTCTGATGGAAACGCTTTACTGGTAGTAGCGGAAGATATCGAGAGGGAAACGGACTCACCTGCAGACAGCACCGAGGCCTATCCCACTGTGAATCTTGACGCAAAAGAGCTGTCACCGTTGGCAGGGCTGGTATCCCTGTTCGGCAAATCCAGCCCCCGGAGAATCACTGAGTGTAATTCGGATCTTTTTCCCCCCAAACTGTTCGAGCCGGTGCCACAGATTATAGACCTTAGCCCTGAATTGGTGGAATTGGAGTACTATACCCTGCCAGACAAATGTACAGTCTTGTTTAAGTAGTAGGAACCGTACAACATGGCGCCACCAACGGTATAGGTCAGGCACTTATTCAATGGGTCTCCTGAGTAGTTCTGATGGGTGCCCAAAGCTCCTAGTCCACTTATATGGAGACATCTGTGGTGTTGGGGAATAATCCTCCTCGTAAGTTACTCAAGCTTAAACCATAAAATGATTACCCCACCATAGGTTTTCCGTTCTCGGAATTCCGTTCCTTAAAATGGCAAATGCAGTACCAGTGGTTATTCCACTAAAATGCAGACATGCAGTAACACTTTAGAACACCAAGGTCTTCCTCTTACTGGAGAAGGTGTTACCTCAATAGTTGAGGCCCACAAACAGTATAAAACAGCTGTATTCTATTCATGGGTAACTTTTCCTACAGCAGATGCAAACACTGGAGTATTTCATACATACACAGAAGCAGCCATACCAGCCCAAATCAGAGCATATGAAGATTTAGAAATATAATTTATATTTCAAGAACCAAAAAAGTGGTTCCCAGGTGCCCTACCACATCCCCTAAACAATGTGAGACTGAATCCCCTCAGCAATGGCGGGGAAACATGGCTAGTCTTTAGCAGCTACACACCATATCCACAATTAGGAGCACTCACAGTTGTAGAGCTTTGTACACTTACACAGGTCTAGTTAGACTATTGTTGTTGTTCCGATGGGGCAGTGTTATTCCCCAAATCCCAGTGAGACTTAACGTGGTAGTAATGAATAGCGACACTGCGCCCTCGCGAGTTCTCAAGGGGAAGTGGGGGTGGGGGGGGGCGCTTGGGATAAAAGAGAAATAAAAGTTCTTCAAATAATGCTGATTTGATAGGCCAGGAACTGCTGGGCTCCGGACAACACGGAGTCTTGATTCTGGATAGTAGGCCACCATGATCAGGGATCAAGTGTAAAAAGCGAATTTGTCCTGTAATGAAAGGCACTTGTTAGCACTGCTTTTGTGATAACAACAAAGGGCCATATGTAGGTAAAAACCAAATTGCGAGTCCTTAATAGCGATTTTTACCGAATTGCTATTAAGAACTTGCAAAATTCGATGTAGATAAAAAATCTCTAAAAGTTAGCCATTTGGTAATAATCGAAAAAAAATACCGAATCCGCATTACCGAATCGGTATTCGCGATATCGCTATTTTGAAAAATCGCAAATTAGCGAATCCGCTAATCGGGTGCAGCCTGATGACCTCACAACCAGGAAGTGGCCTGACACATGCTGTTTCGCTGAGCCTGAAGCTATGGGAGAGGCAGGGAGCAGGAGCACAGACCCAGGAACTGCACAGTAATCCCCAAGCAGACACCAAAAACAAGCATGGACACACAGGAGAAGGGAAAGGAGCAGGCAGAGAGGAAGAGGAAACACAAATTAGCCGAGAAGGAGTTGGAGGCCCTAATTGAGGAGGTGGTAAAGGAACCACGACCAGTTGTTTGCCAAGAACTCATTGCATGTTCCGGAATCGCAGAAACTGAAGATATGGCTCGTAATACAGGCAAAAATTAATGCCATGGTGTCACCCAGCGCTCCATTGACTAACTCAAGAAGTGCTGGTATGACCTCTGCAAACGTGTCAAGGAGAGGGTGGCTGACAGGCTCAAGCAAGCCAATCAGACAGGTGGCTGAACATCCACTGCGCCAGTACCAACACCCCTGGAGGAAATGGTGGAGTCCACCCTTCAGCCGGAGAGCATCGTTGGCATCGGAGACGCGAACAGTTCAACTAGAGGAAACAACAGACAAGGTAAGAAGCATGCACAGCATGCTGTGCCCCCCCTCCTCAATCCCCAATAAGCAAGAATGAATCCCACTCCAGTCCATGATTTGCTAACAACCAGCAATGCATCTTGGGAGATGTAGTCCTAATTAACACATAGCATACCAGTTATTACAAGGAACCCAAGTGCATGTAATCCACATCAGTAAATAAGCAAGCTAAGGACTGTCAGTTTCAATGGCAAACGTGTAATTTAATGGAACACAAGTGCCGCCAGGCAAGTCAGTAAATTGACGTTCTGTATCCACAGGCGAACCTGCGCCACAGACTGCTGAGAGGGAGACAGAAGAGGCACCTAGGGAACACAACACTCAGGATGATGAGGCCCTGACACCTGTAGATGTCACGCCACCATCACCACCACCATAACCGGGACGCAGGAGGTATACAGTGGGTAGCCTTCAGGAGATGGAGGTGTTCAGAGGAGGAGAGCACGTGAGCCCCACAGACCATGCAGGAAGAGGCAGGACAGACTCCAGGGACACAGTCACCCATGGAGCATTGCCACACAAGTTCCCAATGACACAGACCAAGGGCACACAGTCCAGATGCACAAGGAGAAGATACCAGTGTATTTGCAGGTCTGGAGGGAAACATGTTGAAGGTACAGTGGCTGCAAGGTAAAATAATGCTGTCAATGCAACGCCAGATGGTGTACATGAACAGACATATGAGGGACATGAAGGAGGGCATAAATGCTCTAAATACCACCGTTGCAGAGGGTATGCGGCAAAATGGACATGAAACGGGTGGCAAGGCGCAGGGAGAAACAGTGCCTGGAAGGGTATACAAAGGCGGTGAACCGGCTATGCAATGCCACCTCTGTCCTCAGCAGACGCTCAATGGCCCTGCAGTTGGAGATGGCCCACTGCAGCCGTGATGTGGCTAGGGGGTTGGTTACTGTCACCACAGCGTTAGAAGATCTCCTGACAACACACATCGCTGCCACAGGGTCTGGGGATGGTGGTGAAAGTGAGGAAGTAACAAGCCACAGCAGCATCACTCCACCAATAGCAGAGTCAAGGAGGCGCAGTGCAAGGCACGGTCCAGCCGCAGGACAGTCCTCTAGGGAGGGCAGTGTGCAGGGTGAGCAGGGCAGTGCTGTGCGTGGCCACAGGAAATGAAACCATGCTTCAGCTGACATTGAGAGATGGGTGAAGTAACCCATGTAACCAAATGATAAGAGATGACAATGAGCATGCAGTGTATCAATGCCATGCTGGGATTGTTGACGCACTGAGGGGCCAAGAAGGTGCTGCGGTGTGCATTTCTATTGCCTGACGTAACGTCAATAAAACACCGTTACACGTTTGCAATTACTCGCATTGTCTCATTACTTACTCAGAAATAGTTGCGTGTGATCTCAGCCCGTCCGTGTCTCCCATCTGGCGCTGCTGCGACACCTGCGGCGCGGTGCAGTGAATGTGAACATTCCTCATCATCATCCTCTGATTCAGTGAGTTCCACGGGTGATCCCTTCTGTGTGGCCAGGTTATGTAGCATGGCACATGTTGCTATTATCTTGCAGCAGATCAGAGGGGCTACTGCCGTGCACCTCCACTTTTATGGAGGCAGCGGAACCTGCTTTTCAGGAGTCCAAATGTACTCTCCACCACATTCTGCGTTGATTTATGCGCCACATTGAATCTCCTCTCACTTGGGGTAGATGGGTTGAGGTATGGAGTCAGGATAAATGACCGCACCGCATATGCGCTGTCACCTATGTGGTAAAGGAAGAAACATCATTCCCAGTCAGCAACAGATACATTCAAGGTATACTTCAGGTGCTCCAGGATTGGGTGCAGGTCACGTATAAGGTCTAGGATGGTGGTGGGGTGAAGCCTCTCATGAATTTCTGCCTCTGTGAGTTGGAATAGTGTGATGCGCAATCTGTATACGCGTTCCTGTCGTCTCCAGATCCTCAGTGCTGCAGCTTGCATCCGCATCTGCCTTGCAATGACATAGAGGGCCGCCATTGTGTTCACGCAGATGCATTCTGGGGCTGTTTATATGCAGTGCACTTGGTTACCACCTGCTTTGAGTCAGTGTTAATTTGCGACTCCAAATTAGCGATTTTTCAAAAAATCGGTATTTGCGATTTTATGTACATTGGTTTGCGACTTTATATTGCGATTCCTTATTTAGCGACTCGCAAAATAGTGAGTCGGTATGGCAAATTCACTAAATAAAGAATTGCTAACTGTTTTCCTTTATTTTTAGCGATTCTTTATTTAGCGATTTGGTGATTCTGCCTCTGCATTTCACATGGGTTATTTGCGATCTTCTGTGAATTACTGCGTTTGCGATCACTATTTGTCTACCTACATCTGGCCCTAAGTTGTGTAAATTGTTCTGTGACATAATCATGACATCCAGAGTTGTAACATAATAGCTCTTCCTCGATCATATGTTCTCATCAGAAAATATGCTAAGGGAATTATTGCTTTTGCTGCATTTAGGGCAAACAATGTTAAAAAAGTACAAAATACAATATGCACCCAGTCTCTCAAATCCTGCAGGATTGGTAACAGTTTGCGGGTTTGACATTCTCAATTTCCTCGCTTTTGAAAGTGCATCTATTAGATGAAATACATTTTTCCTGTGGCAATATACACCATTGGTTAACAAGTCACTGTTGTTTGGCAAACACTTTATGAAGAACTCAAGAAATACCAGACTGTGATGAAGCACTGCTCACAAATGAAGTACAGCGCTTCCAGTCTTGGCGCACTACAAACACAACAAAACATACCATAGCATAACAAAGCATAGCATAGCAAAACAATACATAGCATAGCATAACAAAACATAGCATACCAAAACACAACAAAACATAGCATAGCATAACAAAACAAAACATAGCATAGCATAACAAAACACAACAAAACATAGCATAAGAAAACAAAGCACAGCATAGCAAAACACAACAAAACAGCATAGCATAAGAAAACATAGCATTGCAAAACAAAACACAACATAGCATAGCATAACAAAACATAGCATAGCATAGCATAACAAAACACAAAAAAACATAGCATAGCATAACAAAGCATAGCGTAACCAAACACAACAAAACAAAACATCATAGCATAACATAACAAAACATAGCATAGCAAAACACAACAAAACATAGCAGAGCATAACAAAACACAACAAAACATAGCATAGCATAACAAAGCATAGCATAGCAAAACATAGCATAGCATAACAAAACGTAGCATAACATGACAACACACAAAACATAGCATAGCATAACAAAACACAGAATAACAAAACATGGTATATCATAAGAAAACACAACAAAACATAGCATAACAAAACATAGCATAGCATAACAAAACAAACATAGCATAACAAAGCATAGCATAGCATAACAAAACACAAGAAAACATAGCATAACAAAACATATCATAGCATAACATAACAAAACATAGCATAGCAACACACAACAAAACAAAGCATAGCATAACAAAACATAGCATAGCATAACAAAACAAAACATAGCATAGCAAAACACAACAAAACATAGCATAGCATAACAAAACAAAACATAGCATAGCATAACAAAACATAGCATAGCATAACAAAACAAAACATAGCATAGCATACACAAAACATAGCATAGCATAACAAACATAGCATTGCATAGCATAACATAACATAAGAAAACATAGCATTAAGTTTGATAAACTCATAGTAGCGGGCTAGCTAGCTTTAACGGCCAGTGAGTGTAAGCAACTCCGTCAACCCAGAAGCAGTCACTCGGTCACCTTTGCTCTTGTATTGCAGTGGCTTCGTTTATTAAACAGTGCCCATATTTATACTGTTAGCACTTTACTTGTGCAAATTTCAGGGCTCACAAAACTTTGATGAATCGAAATTCACAACTGAGGCTGTTAAGTTCGTGCTATATAAAACCCTAACGATAAATAAAAAACATTGCCATTTACAATGTGAATAGCTCCAACAAACACAAGACCTTTTTCAAACTACAAAATATTGCCATTTACAATACCAATAGCTCCAGCTCCAACAAATGCGAGACCTATTGCATTTCCAATGCTTGTTTGTTGTTGTTTCCAGATTATAACTGCCCTGGATTTACGTTTGTTAGACCTGTCCGCCCTAGGGTGATCTTTCCTGGTTTTTTTCGCCCTTGCCTCATTTTTTCCACCCTCTTTTTGGTTGGCTCTAGGTCTCCGGGCACCTTACCATTGCTAGTCAATGCTAAGGTGCAGGTGCTTTCTACCACCAACATGGCTGCCACAGACCCCTGCTACTGCGGAGCCGTCTTTCAAGTAGCGCCCTAGTTGTCAGGAGCTGTCTAGAACCCTTAGGTATTGTGACATCACTAGCCTGGTTCCCCTGACCATCCCTAGAATGTAGAAGCCCCTGGAACCTTCCGGAATAGAGAGAGGTCACCTGACCTGGGGGTATAAATAGAAAGGGCGGGAAACTTTCTGGTTAGTTGTTGAGGTACCACTGACCTGGGGGGGACCCTGTGCTGGAGTTTAGGCGGAAGGGGGAGGGGGTACCTATACCACTAGGGTGACTAGGTCTAGGCCTTGCCCGCTAAGCTGTGTGAGGAATCCTGACCAAACCCACTGACCTGGCCCAGTGTGAGGGAATCCCCAAGGGACCATCAGGAGAGGCCTCCAACTCAAAACCCCCCTCCCCCGAACTGTCTAACCAACCCCTTGTCAGGAGGAAGGGCCGCGTACCTTCAGCGCCACAAGGGATCACCATCTGAGTGAAGAACTGCTGAAGACTCAGTCGAGTATCCTCCCCAGAGCCCCCACTGGTTCTGTCAGCACTAATCTGGTAGTGCGCTATCCTGGCCCTGAAGCGCTGTGGTGGTGAAGCGCTATTTGATCTTAAACTCACCGCCGCTGCCCGAGTCCTGAAGCGCTGTGGTGGCGAAGCGCTATTTGAGCCCAAACTCACCGCCGCTGCCCGAGTCCAGAAGCGCTAGGCTAGAAGCGCTAGCAATTATCCCCAATCTCCACCGCTGCCTGAGTTCTTGTCAGCGCGATATTGGGGAGGCCTAATCTGTCTACCTTCACCGCCACCACACCGAGTTCCTGTCAGCATAGTAGCGGAAAAGTAATGATTGGCCCTAACTCACCGCCGCTGTCCAAAGACGCTGTAACTGACTGGGGAACCGGCCGGCCCTGACGCGACTCCCGCATCAGCTGAGGAGAGCCCTCTACGTGGAGGCCCCGGCGGTCACAGCCGATTTCAGGAAACACCCCCCTCATCACGTGACGGGGGCGCCGGCCGTGACATAGGCCTCGCCCCCGCCCATCCTCCTGAGCCCGTCGTCACGTCGCCGCTCCTCGCGAGCTGTGCTGCTCCAGCGGGAGTAAGACGGCGTCGGAACTTCCCAGATATCGCCGAGACCGGCGCAAGGGCCCCGGAGGGCCGAAGAGAACAGGTAACATCCCCGGGGAGGGGGGCGGAGATTCCATCAGCGCGGGAGGGCTGCCGAGAACTCTCCAGTCTCCCCGGAGGCAGCCCCGCATCTGTATCCGCCCCTCCCCGGGAAAAGACTGGGACTGGGCCGCATGTGCCTGAAGAGACGCCGGGAGGAGGGGGACAGTCCGAGCCTTATTACATCGAGCGTGTGAGGTGGGGGGGAGAACCCTAAGGCTAGCGCCAAAGCCCTGTAAGGAATCCCCTTTGATCGTAGGGGCTGGAAACCATACGAACTTGCTCTCACTACCAGGGGTAAAGATCCCTAGATCCCGTGACACCATTAGAGCGGGTGGGAGTACGGGAAGATTGAGGAGTACATGCTAAAATACTGCTGATGTCATACAGTCATTGATGAGTATATGCTTTTACACTGCTTATGTCATACAGTCATTGATGAGTATAGGCTTTTACACTGCTTATGTCATATAGTCATTGATGAGTATAGGCTTTTACACTGCTTATGTCATACAGTCATTGATGAGTATATGCTATTATGTTGCTTATGTCATACAGTCATTGATGAGTATAAGCTCTTATACTGTGTAAGTCATACAGTCGTTGATGAATCTACGCTAAAGTACTGCCAAGATTATTCAGTTGTTAATGAATACATACTAATGCACTGCATATGTTATTCCCAGTTATTAATGAACACGACATAAAAAGTCCTGTTTTTAAACACATGTGGTGTGGCGTCATATTATTGTGTGCGTTACTCTGCTAAGTTGGATGCGTGGGCTGCACGGCTACTTTATACAGAATGCCTTTGGGAGCCTTCCTGCCACGAGCCAGGCTACCCTTGTGAATTGGCAACTCCAGTTCCAACATAATTTGGTGCTCAGCGGTGGGATCCGATCCTGTAGTTGTGCAGCACCCTTCAGTGAAGCAGAGTACGCCGCAATTGGACACCTGTTGTTTAAGCAAGCATAGCCAGGTGGCCCCTACTGTCTAACGGTGTACCCAGAGGATTGCCCTAAGTTGTTACCTACGTCCTGATATTCACTCATATTGTCTGGGTCCCCACCTGTCGAAATGGAGTTCCAGCTAGCCAACATAGAGGAATACTCGGTGGTCCAGCTGAGGAGTTTCTGTCAGGGGATGGGGGTGGCAGTGGGGAAGAGAGCCAAAGGAGAAGAGCTCCGTAAAGCCCTACAAGCCTGGGTATTAGCCCACCCAGAGAGGAAAGGGGACGAGGAACTGGAGGGGCAGGGGGCACTAGGGGAGGCGGGCGCGTCCGGAGAACTAGACCTGCTGCACGTTGATGCCAGTGAAAACCTGTCGCCAGGGAGACGTTCTGGGGCAGGCAGTAGTGTATCTAGGAGGAGTGCATCGCCGGAGGAGTATGAGGACAGGAGGGAGGAGAGGTTACTAAGGTGGGAGCTTGCAAAGTTGGAAAAAGAAAAGGAAGATAAGAGGCTAGCAATGGAAGAAAGGAAGCTTGCGCATGAGCTCCAGCTCAAAGAATTGGAGTTGAGAGCATTGCAGATAAGTGCGCAAGGGAATGTAAATGGTGGCAGCGTACCAGAGGTTCCACGGGAGCCTAAATTCTACCTCCCAAAAGATGTGATTGCTAGTTACGGGTTGGGGGATGACATCAACCTGTGGTTGGAGGCGTACGAAGTATCCCTGAAGGTCCATGGGGTGCCCACAAGCTACTGGGGGGGGTGGCCTGTACCGATATATACCTCCTGTAGTGAGGGACACCCTCCTGTATTTAGAGAAGGTAGACCAAACCAACTATCCGGTGATGAAGGAGGCCCTGCTTAAAAAGTTTGGCCTCACCCCTGAGAGATACCGTCAGAGATTCCGTAGCAGTCACAAGTTAACCACGCAGAACTGGGTGGATTTCTATGATTATGCCCGGAAGGCTTTAGATGGATGGGTGCGTGGCAGCGAGGTGCAGGATTTTGAGGGTCTGTACAACCTATTTCTGAGAGAGCACCTCTTGGATAAGTGTTTTCCGGAGCTGCGCCAACACCTGGTGGACCGCAAGTTGACCGACCCCCGGACACTTGCGGAAGAGGCGGACACTTGGGTTAGCACCCGAGTGACCTTTAAGGGTCCCGGGGGAGATGGCCCGAAGGGTGGACAGAGCACCCCCCAGAAGAAAGAGGGGGGAGATAAAAAGAAGGAGCTCTTCCGAGGCCCACCAAACAGGCAGTTTGGGAAAGGTGTAGGGACTCCCTCTCAGTCCAGTTTCCCAAAGTCCCCTCACCCTGACAAGGGTCAACCGCCAAGAACAGTCAAGTGTTATGAATGTGGGGAGGTGGGACACTATAAAGGGGATGTCCAGTGTCGCAAAAGAACTCCAGCCCCCGCAGGAGGTAAGCCCCCCGGGGTGGCTAGTATAGCGCTTGGGGTGGAGTTGCCCCTCGATCGGGAGGGGGAGTGGACAGGCCTGACCCTCGTCTCACTGGGAGATAGGGAAGAGGTTCAAGTGATTTCCTTACCATCGAATACTGCCAAATACCGGCAGAGGGTGCAGGTGAATGGACAGGAGGTAGAAGCTCTGAGGGACACAGGAGCCAGTATGACCACCGTAGTAAGGCGGCTGGTGTCCCCCGAGCAGTTGATCCCTGACGTGTTCCATCCCGCCGTATTGGCCGATGGCAGCCTGAGTCATTACCCGGTGGCTCAGGTTCCATTTGAGTGGGAAGGAGTCAAAGGCCCCTTAAAAGTTGCCGTGAGCCCTGCCCTGCCAGTGGACTGTCTGCTTGGGAACGACTTGGAGACCAACATCTGGAAGGAAGTGGAGCTACGAGCCCACACAGAAATGCTGGGGTTACCAGGATGGGCCTGTGTGGTCACAAGGTCCATAGCTGCCCGGCAGAGAACTCACACCGGGTTGGAGCCAGAAGTAATAACCCAACCCGAGGTTGGACAAAAAGAGGAGATGGATACCCCCCGTGTGATGAAAGGGGAGCCGGCGGTTGTGGCTCCAGAGTCCGCGGAGGTGGATGTTATTCCTGTGGGGGACCTACCTATACCGGCCGATTGGTGCGTGGAAGGAGGGCCTACCCGGGAGGAATTTCGCCGGGGCCAGAGAGAGTGCCCCACGCTTGAAGGCATGCGGCGACAGGCCACAGCCCAAGCGACCAATAAGGAGACCGGTAATTACCACGTTTACTGGGAGGATGGCCTCCTTTATAGCGAGCCGAAGGTTCCGGTGCATGGATCGTCAAGGGCCTTAGTAGTACCCCAATGCTACCGGACCTTTTTGCTGGAGTTAGCCCATGAGATACCTCTAGCTGGACACCTGGGCCAGGACAAGACTTACGCGCGGTTAGTCCCGCATTTTTATTGGCCCAGGATGAGAGTTGCCTCTGACACCTATTGCAAGACCTGCAAGACTTGCCAGGCAAGTGGCAAGACAGGAACCAAGGTGAAGGTCCCCTTGGAACCGCTTCCGGTGGTCGGGACCCCTTTTGAGCGGGTCGGGATCGACATTGTGGGACCATTGGACCCTCTGACCTCTTCGGGACACCGGTTCATCCTGGTGTTAGTGGACCACGCCACCCGGTACCCTGAGGCCATTCCTCTGAGGACCATCACTGCACCCGTGGTGGCGCGGGCCCTAATGGGGATTTTTACCCGAGTGGGATTCCCCAAGGTCGTGGTGTCGGATAGGGGCACGAATTTTATGTCAGCCTATATGCAGGCCATGTGGAAGGAGTGTGGGGTGACCTATCGGTTCTCCACTCCTTATCACCCCCAGACTAACGGGCTCGTAGAGCGCTTTAACAAGACCTTAAAGGGGATGATCCGGAGCCTGCCAGAGGACTTGAGGCGGAAATGGGACATCCTCCTCCCTTGCTTGCTATTTTCATACCGCGAGGTGCCGCAGAAGGGAGTCGGGTTCAGCCCCTTTGAGCTGCTCTACGGCCATCCCGTTAGGGGGCCCCTCAGCCTTGTCAAAGAGGGATGGGAGAAGACTTCGATGAAGCTTCCCCGGGATGTTGTCAGCTATATGCTGGCATTCCGCAGCCAGATGGCCAAGCTGTGGAAGGAGGCCTCAACCAATCTAGAGGCCAGTCAAGCCATCATGAAGGAGTGGTATGACCGCAACGCTCGGACGGTGGAGTTGGATGCTGGACAGAAGGTGTGGGTCATGGAGCCTGGGGAGCTTAGCGCCCTCTAGGACCGGTGGACTGGTCCGTTCGAGATTGTGGAGCGACGAGGCCAGACCACCTACGTAGTAGACTTGAAGACCCCCCGGCAGCCCCATCGGGTGTTCCACGCCAACCGCCTGAAGCCGCACCATGAGAGATCGGGGATGACCCTCCTCATGGTGACGGATGGAAGCGAGGAGGAAGAGAGCGAACCTCTTCCTGACCTTCTGGCGGCCCACGAAAAGGATGGTACGGTAGAGGGAGTGGTCCTCTCCCCATCCTTGACCCCGGAACAACAGAGGGACTGCCGCCAGGTGCTGGAGCAGTTTGCCTCGTTGTTCTCCCTCACGCCTAGACTCACGCATCTGTGTACCCATGATGTGGACACAGGGGACAGCCCACCGGTTAAAGCCAAGTCCTATCGGCTGTCCGACAAAGTGAAGAATAGTATCCAGGGTGAGGTGACCAAGATGCTGGAGCTAGGAGTTATTGAGCCCTCCAGCAGCCCTTGGGCAAGTCCGGTAGTGTTGGTGCCGAAAGCGGCCCCACCGGGCACCACACCAGAACTTCGGTTCTGTGTGGATTATCGGGGTTTGAATTCCGTCACCAAGACGGACGCTCATCCGATCCCTCGGGCGGATGAGCTGATTGACCGGCTGGGAGCAGCCCGGTACCTTAGTACCATTGACTTGACGTCAGGGTACTGGCAGATTGCCATGGCAGACGGAGCACGGGAGAAAACGGCGTTCTCCACCCCCGAGGGCCACTTTCAATTTAAAGTGATGCCCTTTGGGCTCAAGAATGCTCCGGCCACGTTCCAGCGGTTGGTGAACCAGGTGCTATCTGGCATGGAGTCCTTCTCAGCGGCCTACCTGGACGACATAGCTGTCTTCAGTAGCGGCTGGGAGGACCATCTGCAGCATCTCCAGGAGGTGCTGCGGGCTCTGCAACGGGCTGGTCTAACCATTAAGGCCAGCAAGTGCCAGATCGGACAGGGATCTGTCGTTTACCTGGGACACCTGGTGGGCGGGGGTAAGGTGCAGCCCCTCCAGGCCAAGATTGAGGCCATATTGGCCTGGGAGCCCCCCAAGACTCAGACTGAGGTCCGAGCTTTTCTCGGCCTCACTGGATATTACCGCCGGTTTGTCAGGGGGTATGGAACCATCGTTGCCCCCCTGACTGAATTGACATCTAAAAAGCAACCACGGAAAGTCAACTGGACAGCTGCTTGCCAGGAGGCATTTGACACCTTGAAGCATGCGATGTGCACCGCCCCGGTGCTTAGGACTCCTGATTATACCAAGGAATTCATCGTGCAGACAGACGCCTCTGAGCATGGCATAGGCGCTGTGCTCTCGCAACTGAACCAGGATGGCCAAGACCAACCGGTGGCCTTTATATCCAGAAGGCTCCTTCCCAGGGAACAACGGTGGAGCACCATTGAACGTGAAGCCTTTGCGGTGGTCTGGGCTCTGAAAAAGTTGAGACCATATCTCTTTGGTTCTCACTTCCTCATACAGACCGACCACCGCCCCCTTCGCTGGCTCATGCAAATGAGAGGCGAGAACCCAAAGTTACTAAGGTGGTCCATTTCCCTACAGGGGATGGACTTTCGGGTGGAACATCGGCCCGGGGTTGACCACGCCAACGCGGACGGTCTCTCCCGGTTTTTCCGCCTTAGCGAGGAGAGCTCCCTAGAGGTTGGGTAGGTCTCCCCACTTTCGGCTGGGGGGGACGCCTGTTAGACCTGTCCGCCCTAGGGTGATCTTTCCTGGTTTTTTTTCACCCTTGCCTCATTTTTTCCACCCTCTTTTTGGTTGGCTCTAGGTCTCCGGGCACCTTACCATTGCTAGTCAATGCTAAGGTGCAGGTGCTCTCTACCACCAACATGGCTGCCACAGACCCCTGCTACTGCGGAGCGGTCTTTCAAGTAGCGCCCTAGTTGTCAGGAGCTGTCTAGAACCCTTAGGTATTGTGACATCACTAGCCTGGTTCCCCTGACCATCCCTAGAATGTAGAAGCCCCTGGAACCTTCCGGAATAGAGAGAGGTCACCTGACCTGGGGGTATAAATAGAAAGGGCGGGAAACTTTCTGGTTAGTTGTTGAGGTACCACTGACCTGGGGGGGACCCTGTGCTGGAGTTTAGGTGGAAGGGGGAGGGGGTACCTATACCACTAGGGGTGACTAGGTCTAGGCCTTGCCCGCTAAGCTGTGTGAGGAATCCTGACCAAACCCACTGACCTGGCCCAGTGTGAGGGAATCCCCAAGGGACCATCAGGAGAGGCCTCCAACTCAAAACCCCCCTCCCCCGAACTGTCTAACCAACCCCTTGTCAGGAGGAAGGGCCGCGTACCTTCAGCGCCACAAGGGATCACCATCTGAGTGAAGAACTGCTGAAGACTCAGTCGAGTATCCTCCCCAGAGCCCCCACTGGTTCTGTCAGCACTAATCTGGTAGTGCGCTATCCTGGCCCTGAAGCGCTGTGGTGGTGAAGCGCTATTTGATCTTAAACTCACCGCCGCTGCCCGAGTCCTGAAGCGCTGTGGTGGCGAAGCGCTATTTGAGCCCAAACTCACCGCCGCTGCCCGAGTCCAGAAGCGCTAGGCTAGAAGCGCTAGCAATTATCCCCAATCTCCACCGCTGCCTGAGTTCTTGTCAGCGCAATATTGGGGAGGCCTAATCTGTCTACCTTCACCGCCACCACACCGAGTTCCTGTCAGCATAGTAGCGGAAAAATAATGATTGGCCCTAACTCACCGCCGCTGTCCAAAGACGCTGTAACTGACTGGGGAACCGGCCGGCCCTGACGCGACTCCCGCATCAGCTGAGGAGAGCCCTCTACGTGGAGGCCCCGGCGGTCACAGCCGATTTCAGGAAACACCCCCCTCATCACGTGACGGGGGCGCCGGACGTGACATAGGCCTCGCCCCCGCCCTCGTCCATCCTCCTGAGCCCGTCGTCACGTCGCCGCTCCTCGCGAGCTGTGCTGCTCCAGCGGGAGTAAGACGGCGTCGGAACTTCCCAGATATCGCCGAGACCGGCGCAAGGGCCCCGGAGGGCCGAAGAGAACAGGTAACATCCCCGGGGAGGGGGGCGGAGATTCCATCAGCGCGGGAGGGCTGCCGAGAACTCTCCAGTCTCCCCGGAGGCAGCCCCGCATCTGTATCCGCCCCTCCCCGGGAAAAGACTGGGACTGGGCCGCATGTGCCTGAAGAGACGCCGGGAGGAGGGGGACAGTCCGAGCCTTATTACATCGAGCGTGTGAGGTGGGGGGGAGAACCCTAAGGCTAGCGCCAAAGCCCTGTAAGGAATCCCCTTTGATCGTAGGGGCTGGAAACCATACGAACTTGCTCTCACTACCAGGGGTAAAGATCCCTAGATCCCGTGACACCATTAGAGCGGGTGGGAGTACGGGAAGATTGAGGAGTACATGCTAAAATACTGCTTATGTTATACAGTTTAAGGAGTACATGCTATGATACTGCTGATGTCATACAGTCATTGATGAGTATATGCTTTTACACTGCTTATGTCATACAGTCATTGATGAGTATAGGCTTTTACACTGCTTATGTCATACAGTCATTGATGAGTATATGCTATTATGTTGCTTATGTCATACAGTCATTGATGAGTATAAGCTCTTATACTGTGTAAGTCATACAGTCGTTGATGAATCTACGCTAAAGTACTGCCAAGATTATTCAGTTGTTAATGAATACATACTAATGCACTGCATATGTTATTCCCAGTTATTAATGAACACGACATAAAAAGTCCTGTTTTTAAACACACGTGGTGTGGCGTCATATTATTGTGTGCGTTACTCTGCTAAGTTGGATGCGTGTGCTGCACGGCTACTTTATACAGAATGCAGGCGCGGTGCGTCCATTGGGGCGTGGGGGCGTAGCCCCCCCGCCCGCGCCCGCGGCCGCAGCTCCCTCCTAGCTCCCTCCTCTGTGAATGTCAGTCAGCATGACGTCGGACCGTGGGCGGTCCGCGTCATGTTGACTGACATCATTGTCAGACGCCTTTGGGAAAGGCAGCACAAGTGCGCATGAGTGGGCATGGAGCTTAATTTTTACTCCGTGCCCAGTCATGCGTACTTGTGTTTTTGCTGCCTTGCGCATGCCCATTAGGAGCCCCTCGGTCTCCTAATGGGCAGGCGGCGGGCGAGGAGTAGGCGGTGCTGTCAGCCAATCCTGGCGCTGCTGCAGCGCCAGGATTGGCTGAGGGCCGGGTTGCAGTCACTTGCGTCACGTCACGTGGACGTGGTGTTCCGGACCGTTTGAAGGGGCAGAGAGGCGCCAACGCGGACCAGGAGAAGAGGCGGTCAGGTAAGTGTTTTTTAATTTTGGTTTTAGGGTACATGAGTCATAATCGGTGCGGTTTGAGGATTGTTATAGTCCTTTCCTTTTTCTTCCGTTTTATTCTGTTGTGCTTCATTCTGGGCTTTTTTGGATGTTTGTGTGTATATACTTCGTGTCAGAAAAGCTGAGCATCAGCCAGTTATGTAAAGGGAAATGGTTGTGGGACAAGTTCACAATGCACACACTTGGCTAACCTGATGACAAAACAACGTAACTGCCCTAGACAACTGTAATCGAACTATTTCGCTATTTATTTTAACTTCATAGGGTGTATGCGAATATGGGAAAATCAGAAATTAATTGATGAAACTGAGTACAATGTTTCGGCTTCAAGATTCAGGAGGCTGTTTTCAAACGCGTAAAACATAAAGGTGTGAAAAATATGGGATTTTTTCATATAGATAAAAGGTATTAAACAGCTTAGACTAGATGGTTTTGTAGTGGTCTGAATAAATGTGAATGTATTAATGGATGTGTGGGGTAGTTCACCAGGACAGAAGAAGTCTGTTCCTCCAGTGAGGCTGTTTCTTTTCTTGGATGGAGTTATCACACCCGCAGGTGGGGTGATTGCATGCCGTAATATCTATCAAGCCTGGTTTGTTTGCACCCCTTGCAGTTTCCTCCCATCGTATGGGGGTGCTCCCCATGGCTACTTCCAGGGTCGTTATTTCGGCTTCGTTTCATCTTTCTTCACTTCTGGAGACCCTTTTTTTAATGGGAAACTTTTTGCAAGAAACATAGTGAAGTAGTATTTCGAAAATGGTTTTAGTCAAATGCATTCCTTCTTGGTTTAGAACCGATACCATTTCCCGCGTTTTTCAACGTTCCAAGGCGGAGTTCATCTGTGGAAGAAGTATGCGTTGTAAATTCGCATTCGTCGTTTTTCGTGCTTCTGGAATTGAAAAAGACCGTCTCCTGCACGTGTTAGAAGTCTTATGCTCAGGATCTGGTCTCTGAATAATGAGTACTTGGCGGCTGTATGCTGAGGATCTGGTGTCTGAATTATGAGTACTTGGCTGCTGCATGCTGAGGATCTGGTGTCTGCATACAGGACACAGGGTCTCCATATACTGAGGACCTGCTGCTTGTGCACTTATGGGGTGAGGTACATACACGATGAAGAGTGGCCACGCTTTCTGCACGCTATGCTATACATATCTTTATGTAGATGTAAAGGCGCATTGCTAGGCACTGCCGCCTGCTCTACTTCAGCGCATTCAATTTTCAGTATTTGTATGGCGCTTCACAGCACTTGTGTGGCTCCGCAGCACTGTTCTGGTCCGGTTAGAAGAGGCTTCCCAGCTGGCTATGCATGGTTGGTAGAGTGCATGTTCATAGTGGTGTAACCTGCGGGGGGAGCATTGGGCATCGTGTGAGAGCCGTGGGGATGCTCCCCTTGTGTAGGTACGGATTTGGCACAGCGCCTACACGTGGCAGTGATGCCAGAGGGTGTAAGGTGCGTGTAGTGGAGTTTGAGTTTACGTACCATCATCTGATGGGCTCGGCCGTTGGGTCGTTTTGAGAGTGCGTTTTGACGCGACTTTGTTATGGGGCCCTTTTACGCCCCGCCATTTTCAAATGTCACCAGCCGCCACTGACAGAATGCCTTTGGGAGCCTTCCTGCCACGAGCCAGGCTACCCTTGTGAATTGGCAACTCCAGTTCCAACAACGTTCTAAAGCGCAGTGCATATAAACCACCACTAGATGGTACTGTTACAATAAAAAACACATTCGAATGTGGAGCTGATCCGAGCCTGTGCATGGAAACGCAAGGGCTGCTTTCTGACACTGGATGGCAGCACTGCAATGCATTGAATTTACTGACATTTCCTCCGGGAAGCTACAAATATTCCCCGCACATGCTTTTTAATTATTTAGAAATTATTAGATATTCATCTCTTAAGTACTTTTCAATTGATGTTAAATAGTAGGTAATATTAAGACTATTTAAGTGATGTAATGTCATTTTACAAGCAGAGACGGACTCGTGCGGTTCTTCACTCCCACACGTCGCGGCTGTACGCGCTTGGGATTTCTTCGTCCACCTGGAATCTTCCACATGACGCTACACGGATTGCCGCGCGCTATAGTCCATTCATCTTACTGGACTTCTATTTATTGACGCACTTCACTCATCACAGGTGCAAGTTTGATTCGTACCCAGCTCTGACAGCCACTTCTTGTTCACAGATGCCCCTACATCAATAGGTCCTGAAGAGACCCCTCCTTTCTAAGGGGGTCAAAAGGCCGTCGACAAAACCTAAAAGCGAACCATTTACCAGCCTCTGCCATTAAATTAGGAGGCTGTGGACAGTGGTTATTGTAAATACATTTGTAATGGTCAACCTTTTCATTGTTGGAAACCACTTCCCTATGTCACAATATGTCACAATTTTTGTAGGTTCAATGTCCACTGGGGACACTTTGCACTTCTTTTTGAATAAAATTTGATATTTCAGATAAAAAAAACAGTTCCGATTGCAATCAACTGTGTGGTATATGGTTTCTTCTTCGCCTTCGGACACCTTCATAACCCTTTTTCTCCTGCCATTTGGCAGAAAACTTTATTATTGTCTGATAACTTTATTACATTGTCCACAGGAACCGTTGTTTCTGTTTTATCGTTTCGCTTTTGGGCCAATTTATTTTGTATCCTGTAAAATGTAAATATTTGGGAGGGGGGTCCACCATGATCGATATCGAGATGCAGGGTTGGTTCATATTAAGATGTCCTCAGCAGGGGCGGCCTTAGGCATGTGCAAGCTGTGCACCTGCACAGGGCCACCAAACCCTAGGGGCCACCATGAGGAATCGGATACAATACATATTCGTGGCGGCCCCTGGCAGGGATTTGGCGCATGAACAACTGAGGCGTGCTAAATCCAATGTGATGCACGCTGAATGGTTGTTCTTATACTCTTTTCCTTTCTAACCCAGTCTCGTCTCTGTGTGGGGTCGGCCTTGTTTCTGGCTCTTCTGGTAGGTCTTGTGCTTGTTTAGAACTTTTTTTCCAGGAGAATCGAGCTTGTTTTAATAGTCCAGATCTGGCACCTCCAGAGGCTCGCATGCGCGCGCATGCGCAGTGCCCGCGAGTCCTGTAGCGAAGGGGTTACAGAAGCACCACGCATCACTGGCGGCAGGAGCGGTGGCAGCACCCGTGCCCGGCGTGCAGCGAGCAGCACCGAGACCGGCCGAGGCCATGCACCGGCGCGCCTAGAGACCCTGGGCAAGAAAGGCCGCCTTGCAGAGGATAGCATGCCAGTGTGCAACCTTTGGTGCCAGCTGCGAGGTGAGCAGCCCGAGGGTCAGGGCATGGGGAGGGGGAGTGAGGAGGTCAGCGTGTGCCACTGCAGAGTGAACCCGAGGGAAGGTGAGCCATTGGACGAGGGTGTGGGGAGCCCTGGGGAGGAGGGCAGATCAGGAGTAGGAATGTATCCCAGCCCGTGGGGGTGAGGAGCCGGGGGCGTGGGGAAGGTTGGGTGAGGATGTTATTGTAGATGGTGTGTGCTTTGGGTCTGGGTGGAGGTAAGCCATGTGAGGTGGCGAGCTGGAGGTATTCTGGTGGTCATGGGAAGGGAGGGCATGATGAATCGTGAGAGAGAGCCTCTCTCTCACGATTCATCTCTGAGAGGGCGCGGGTCGGAGAGGTGGTCACCGTGCGCCAGGGGTAGGGAGAGGTACAGATCGGCGCTGTATGTTGAGGGAAGAGTGAGTCAGGAGTGCAGGGGCGGTGTTTACTTGTGGCTGAGGGGAGGCATGGTGACTTTTGGAGGTGTAACTTGGGAGGCACGGTCATATTGGGGGGAAGAGGAGAGCAGGGTACGAGGTGTTAGACGTAATGTTAAGGATTCATTAAAATGATTGCAATTACTTATCAACAATCATGAAAGCAGAGTATGAAGCTGATACTTGTGATCTAATGAGTGGATCTGCCTGCACAAATCTTTTAAAACATCGAGTGTTCGAATGTACTTGGCATTTGGTTATGTCTGTTTATATGGTGTTGAGGCAGACATGAAATGCAAGCACCTATGGACGGACGCCTGGAATAGGATGGCAGTGCCTACCCATGTTAACTCAATCTAATGCCCTTTTGCAGAGACCTTGGTAGGAGACTGGCTTCTTGATCATTTCTTTAATTACATTCCAGTGCTTGTCATGAGACTAGCAGAGAAAACTAGTTTAACTAGTCCTCAGTTTGCAATTGGTGAAGCAGCCTTCTCTGTCCATACTAGGGGCATAGTTACCATTGGTTCAGCAAGTACAGTGGTACTGAGACCCAAAACCCTCAGGGGCCCATTGAACCCTGATAATTGCTATCTTTTACTTCCTGAGCAGCAGCCAAAGGGGCCATTTTCCTTGCTTATGCCACGGCCCATGGGGTCGTTGGTACGCTGTGCTAGTGATTCGTACATCTGCTTGAAAGTTGTCTCCTGACTGGATGTTCCTTGCACATTAATTTTGCTTCAGTGAACCTCTAGTGCCTTTTCATAGCCTTAGGACTCACTGTAATTAATCCTTGTTTAATAGGTGCTCTGAAAGCGAGCAGAACTGGTTGCTGGAATATGGCACTATACAAGAAACCTTAATTAAATATATTGTATTTTGTCTTTTGACAATGTGGTAAAGTGGACGAGTCTTTGGTTACCTGTAGGCTGTCTTCAGGATCAGTTAGTGACGTACTGAGACAGGTCTCTGTGTGCCATGATTTCAAGGTAGCTTACTCTCTTCCTGCTAAGGTCACTTCCCAAATAGATCATGAACTATTCTCCAGGCTCTACTGTTCTCAGTGGACTGAGAAAACAGACCTTGTATGCCAAGTCACATGATCTACCCTATAGTTTTATAACACTCTTCAAATAAACCTTCCATATGTGGCTAGTCCTCATAATGTGTCATACATGTAGTGGGAAGGGTAATTACTATCAGTCAGGGTTTGTAAAGCTCAGCTGCTTCACACATAAGGGTCTCGAGGCGGTGTGGGATTCATGCTGCTGGATCATGCTGCTTGTTGGTTGAACAGCGAGGTCTTGTGGTCCTTCCTGAACTGCTGGAGCGATGGTGAGGCTCTGAGGTGCAGGGGGAGGGTTTTCAGGTCTTCACTGCCAGGTGGGAGAAGTAGCGGCCTCCACTGTTTTATCAGCAGCTGCATTGGGTGGCTGCTAGGGAGATGGTTCTGGAACATGTTTTCCAGGTAGGTTGGTGGAAATTCACTCGTTCATTAAGGTATGCTGGTCCTTCATTGTGTAGTCCAGGGAAGACATGGCTTGGCAGTTCGGGCTGGACTGTTCCCATGAGGCACAGGTTCAAGGCTGATTTGCATATGGCCATGTCTGAACTGGGGTGGTGTGGTGAGCAAAAAAACGATGGATTTAGGCCCAGATCTCTGTACTGGGGTGAATGTATGACATTGTTCTGCATTCTGTCCATCAACTGTTGTTTTTGAAAGAAAATAAAAATGACACATCAAAATCTTTCAGCAGCCACCACTGCTGATTGTCTTCTTTTTTTTCCCTACCCACTGCTAGCCTCGCCCGCTGCATTGCAAGCAAAATGAAGAGAATTCGAGTACACAAATCTGGCTATTCGAAACGAAAGAGAAAGGTGGCTCAGCAGGCTTTCGTAGCGTCACAGGAAGGAGCAATCCTGAACTTTATCACCCAAGGGAAACCTAAAGATGGAGAATCCTCTGGCCAGAGTACTGCTGATGCACTCGGTAAAACAGGCGCTGACGACCATAAAGAAGAACAAAACCATGATGATATCCATGAGCAGAATGATACTCATGAGCAGACCAATGAAAATGAACAAGGTGACTCTGAAATTGATACAAACATGCAGCAATTACCAACTCAGGATGAGGATTATTACAAAAGACCCTCAGACAGAGAAACTGAAACATCATTCATCGGTCCATCAACATCTGGCATTCTGAAGGAGGTTCAGAGTTTACAGACGGATGATGCTGGTATTGAAAAGGAAGCCAAAGAGCAAGACCATGTTACAGACCCGTGTTCTGAATATGATTTATGTGATTGGAGGGATCCTACTTTGTGGCCGAACTCTCTTACGGACGCGCAACGTATTTTTCTTGTTGAAAGGGGTCCCTCCAGAGACCCAGATTCTAAAACAAAGTATCCAAGTGATGAGCACTCAAAAAGTAAACGTCGTTTTTCTGTTACCATGTTACTGGTCATCTAACGCCTTTTCTGGACGTTTTATTAAAACACCTTCCTGAGCTCCGCCCCGCCCGGACCCCCTCTTCCGGGGCCCCCTACTTGCGCTCCCTGCACAGGGCCACCATGATCCTAGAGCCGCCCCTGTCCTCAGTGAATAACATTAGTTTGACGGTATCCGATCACTTTAATCACTTCAGCCCTCCTAATAGCTATTGCTAATGGCTCACAGAGAGAGTACTATACTTGCCTAGTTCATCTGTTAGTTGTAACATTATTTGCGACATATCGCTGCAGTTTAGCTTTGCTGTGGAGTCTTGATACAATATTTAAACTGTTGTGATAAATGGTCTTTCTCAACCAGATCTGTCCACCGTATGAAATAAGTAGCCCGACTTCACCTGCTCAAATGCTTTCTCAACGCCGAGGGAGTGGACCGCTTTTTTATTCTTATAATATGCAGTTTTCTTCAGCATATGCAATAATGTGCATGCGATGCTGTGATGAATGGTGAGGTACAACCTCACTTAGCTCCTATGTATAAGCTTATTAACTTATGCCTATTACCCCCCCTGGGGCATAGACCATCGTCCGGGACTCTCCCGGCATCTCTGGCTTTCCTTTCGATCTGACTCCAGCTGTAACCAATCTTCTTGCATCAGCCTCCAGGCCTTAATGGCAGGTGTTTCTTGGCCTTGCTCTTCCCTTGAGGGTTCCAGGTCAAGGATTGCCTGGCGGTGTTTTATGTGGGCTTGCGGAGGGCGTGACCTCCCCAGCCCCAGAGTCTTTTCACGGTTTCTTCATGAGCAGGGAGTTGGAAAGTCTGCTGCCGTAGGTCGATGTTGCTGATAGTGGTTGTCTGGCAGATTTGGAGGATTTTCCTCAGACAGGTGTTGATGAAGGTCTGGACTTTGTTGGTGGTGGTCTATGACACTGCCTAGGTAGGTGAACGTAGTGAGGTTCATTAGGGCCTATGCACAAAAGCTTCCATTTTACAAGTTCACGTTTAAATTAAGGCATCTTTTAAAATGTGACTTTTCACATGCTTGGCATGTACTTGATAACATACTCAGAGTGATCTACTTGCAACGCACATTTCTTCGTAAGCATTTTATCACAACACTGTACATTTTGTTCAAGGATAAAGTACACTGGGCACGCAGCCCTTGCATTTTGTTGTCCGTTAGAAGACAGCTCTGAAATGGACAGACAATGACAACAACTATGGACCTCAGAGGCAGCGCAAATAGAACCAGTTTTTATTATATGAACTGATTAGTGCAGTTACTTCCAGAGGGGATTACGACTCGGCAACCGACGCAGAGAGATGCAGAGAGAGCAGAAGCGAAAGGAGCAGTGATCCGTTGCAGCTGCGAGCGGCGCTGAGACCCGCATCGCTGAACCACTGAAAACCTGCACGGAGACCGAACTGAAACTGCTGAAAACCTGAGCTGTGGAACTGCTCTTAGCAGCGGAGCCGGGCACCGGTACCGGGTGCTCAAGCGGGCCACGGACTTCATTTCCAGGATTCCTCACGTTAGAGCATAAGACAGACAAGCGCGCCGGGGGCACAACGGGTAAGTCCAGAGGCTAGAGCAATGGCCGTGCAGATATGGCTGGCATTATGCCGGTGTGGCGTGCACGCCAGGGAGCACGCTTGGGAGCCGTCACCACCCAGTTCAGCATTGACCTCACTTCATCCTGCCCAGTTCCTCCTCACCACATCGGTAGCATTTAAGCTTCCCTTCGCACCTCCGCACCCAAAAGGGGCACGAATAGCTCAACAATTGGACAAAATAAGTTAAAAAAAAGTTCTATATCAAGCACTGCAGTAGCAGGGCAATTGCTCATCCAACCTGTTAGACCTGTTTGTCCAGCCCGCCGCTTCGATTGGACCAAGGGGTGGGCGGGCGAGCAGTGAGAGTGGTGTATCATCTTTACAACCCAGAGTGGGCAGAATCAGGTTATTTGGTTCACACAGCTAGTTCTGGCAGAGGCACTTTTAGGGTCTCCAAATCTACAAAACTAAATAACTGTGTGGGGATGCCATCCAGGTGCCTGCGTTCAGGGCGCGCAAATGCAAAAGCACTGGTAGGATCACCCACAGGATCGTCTGAGCTGTCAGTTGGTCCAGCTAGTTACTCCTTGGGCATTTCTAGTCCTTGAAAGCTTCAAAAAACCATTAGGAGAAGGAAAACCCAGGGGCACCTTTTACAATTGAAATTCTATCCATCGGTGATGTCAATGTTTAGTAAGGGTGCAAGGAGCTCCCTACGGAGTAACACAGAAAGGGATGAGGCCCAGGAGGCGCCCTCCTCTGTAACCCATGAGGACGAGGTGGGCCTTTACCCCGTTCTCCCTGACCTTACAGTGCCTCCTTCTTTACAAACCTCTCCAACAGAACATTGACAAAACACCTCTACTGTCTCCATCAACACAGATCTCTGATGGAAACGCTTTACTGGTAGTAGCGGAAGATATCGAGAGGGAAACGGACTCACCTGCAGACAGCACCGAGGTCTATCCCACTGTGAATCTTGACGCAAAAGAGCTGTCACCGTTGGCAGGGCTGGTATCCCTGTTTGGCAAAAACAGCCCCCCGAGACTCACTAAGTGTAATTTGGATCTTTGTCCCCCCAAACTGTTCGAGCCGGTGCCACAGATTATAGACCTTAGCCCTGAATTGGTGGAATTGGAGTACTATACCCTGCCAGACAAATGTACAGTCTTGCTTAAGTAGTAGGAACCGTACGACATGGCGCCACCAACGGTATAGGTCAGGTACTTATTCAATGGATCTCCTGAGTAGTTCTGATGGGTGCCCAAAGTTCCTAGTCCCCTTATATGGAGACATCTGTGGTGTTGGGGAATAATCCTCCTCGTAAGTTACTCAAGCTTAAACCATAAAAGGATTACCCCACCATAGGTTTTCCGTTCTCGGAATTCCGTTCCTTAAAATGGCAAATGCAGTACCAGTGGTTATTCCACTAAAATGCAGACATGCGGTAACACATGTTAGAACACCAAGGTCTTCCTCTTACTGGAGAAGGTGTTACCTCAATAGTTGAGGCCCACAAACCGTATAAAACAGCTGTATTCTATTCATGGGTCACTTTTCCTACAGCAGATGCAAACACTGGAGTATTTCATACATACACAGAAGCAGCCATACCAGCCCAAATCAGAGCATATGAAGATTTAGAAATATAATTTATATTTCAGAACCAACAAATTGGTTCCCAGGTGCCCTACCACATCCCCTAAACATTGTGAGACTGAATCCCCTCAGCAATGGCGGGGAAACATGGCTAGTCTTTAGCAGCTACACACCATATCCACAATTAGGAGCACTCACAGTTGTAGAGCTTTGTACACTTACACAGGTCTAGTTAGACTATTGTTGTTGTTGCGATGGGGCAGTGTTATTCCCCAAATCCCAGTGAGACTTAACGTGGTAGTAATGAATAGCGACACTGCGCCCTCGCGAGTTCTCAAGGGGAAGTGGGGGGGGGGGGGCTTGGGATAAAAGAGAAAGAGAAATAAAAGTTCTTCAAATAATGCTGATTCGATACGCCAGGAACTGCTGGGCTCAGGACAACACGGATTCTTGACTCTGGATATTAGACCACCATGATCAGGGATCAAGTGTAAGAAGCGATTTTTTCCTGTAATGAAAGGCACTTGTTAGCACTGCTTTTGTGATAACAACAAAGGGCCATATGTAGGTAAAAACCAAATTGCGAGTCCTTAATAGCGATTTTTACCGAATTGCTATTAAGAACTCGCAAAATCTGATGTAGATAAAAAATCTCTAAAAGTTAGCGATTTGGTAATAATCGCAAAAAAATACCGAATCCGCATTACCGAATCGGTATTAGCGAAATCGCTATTTTGAAAAATCGCAAATTAGCGAATCCGCTAATCGGGTGCAGCTTGATGACCTCACAACCACGAAGTGGCCTGACACATGCTGTTTCACTAAGCCTGAAGCTATGGGAGAGGCAGGGAGCAGGAGCACAGACCCAGGAACTGCACAGTAATCCCCAAGCAGACACCAAAAACAAGCATGGACACACAGGAGAAGGGAAAGGAGCAGGCAGAGAGGAAGAGGAAACACAAATTCGCCGAGAAGGAGTTGGTGGCCCTAATTGAGGAGGTGGTAAAGGACCACGACCAGTTGTTTGCCAAGAACTCATTGCATGTTCCGGAATTGCAGAAACTGAAGATATGGCTCGTAATACAAGCAAAAATTAATGCCGTGGTGTCACCCAGCGCTCCATTGACTAACTCAAGAAGTGCTGGTATGACCTCTGCAAACGTGTCAAGGAGAGGGTGGCTGACAGGCTCAAGCAAGCCAATCAGACAGGTGGCTGAACATCCACTGCGCCAGTACCAACACCCCTGGAGGAAATGGTGGAGTCCACCCTTCAGCCGGAGAGCATCGTTGGCATCGGAGACGCGAACAGTTCAGCTAGAGGAAACAACAGACAAGGTAAGAAGCATGCATAGCATGCTGTGCCCCCCCTCCTCAATCCCCAATAAGCAAGTATGAATCCCACTCCAGTCCATGATTTGCTAACAAACAGCAATGCATCTTGGGAGATGTAGTCCTAATTAACACATAGCATACCAGTTATTACAATGAACCCAAGTGCATGTAATCCACATCAGTAAATAAGCAAGCTAAGGACTGTCAGTTTCAATGGCAAACGTGTAATTTAATGGAACACAAGTGCCGCCAGGCAAGTCAGTAAATTGACGTTCTGTATCCACAGGCGAACCTGCGCCACAGACTGCTGAGAGAGAGACAGAAGAGGCATCTAGGGAACACAACACTCAGGATGATGAGGCCCTGACACCTGCAGATGTCGCACCACCACCACCACCACCACAACCGGGACGCAGGAGGTATACAGTGGGTAGCCGTCAGGAGATAGAGGGTTCAGAGGAGGAGAGCACGTGAGCCCCACAGACCATGCAGGAAGAGGCAGGACAGACTCCAGGGACACAGTCACCCATGGAGCATTGCCACACAAGTTCCCGTTCACGCAGACCAAGGGCACACAGTCCAGATGCACAAGGAGAAGATACCAGTGTATTTGCAGGTCTGGAGGGAAACATGTTGAAGGTACAGTGGCTGCAAGGTAAAAGAATGGTGTCAATGCAACGCCATATGGTGTACATGAACAGACATATGAGGGACATGAAGGAGGGCATAAATGCTCTAAATACCACCGTTGCAGAGGGTATGCGGGACATGGCCGATGGTGTAAGGCTGTTGTGCGGCAAAATGGACATGAAACGGGTGGCAAGGCGCAGGGAGAAACAGCGCCTAGAAGGGTATACAAAGGCAGCGAACCGGCTATGCAATGCCACCTCTGTCCTCAGCAGACGCTCAGTGGCCCTGCAGTTGGAGATGGCCCACTGCAGCCGTGATGTGGCTAGGGGGTTGGTTACTGTCACCACTGCGTTAGAAGAGCTCCAGACAACACACATCGCTGCCACAGGGTCTGGGGATGGTGGTGAAAGTGAGGAAGTAACAAGCCACAGCAGCATCACTCCACCAATAGCAGAGTCAAGGAGGCGCAGTGTAAGGCATGGTCCAGCCGCAGGACAGTCCTCTGGCGAGGGCAGGGGACAGGGTGAGCGGAGCTGTGCTGTGCGTGGGCGCAGGAAATGAAGCTATGCTTCAGCTGACATTGGGAGATGGGTGAGGTAACCCATGTAACCAAATCATAACAATGAGCATGCAGTGTATCAATGCCATGCTGGGATTGTTGACGCACTGAGGGGCCAATATGGTGCTGCGGTGTGAATTCCTATTGCCTGATGTAAGGTCAATAAAACACCGTTCCACATTTGTAATTACTCGCTTTGTCTCATTATTTACTCAGAAATAGTTGCGTGTGATCTCAGCCCGTCCGTGTCTCTCATCTGGCGCTGCTGCGACACCTGCTGCGCGGTGCAGTGGCTGTGAACATTCCTCATCATCATCCTCTGATTCAGTGAGTTCCAAGGGTGTTCCCTTCTGTGTGGCCAGGTTATATAGTATGGCACATGTTGCTATTATCTTGCAGCAGATCAGAGGGCAGTACTGCCGTGCACCTCCACTTTTGTGGAGGCAGCGGAACCTGCTTTTCAGGAGTCCAAATGTACGCTCCACCATATTCCGCGTTGATTTATGCGCCACATTGAATCTCCTCTCACTTGGGGTAGATGGGTTGAGGTATGGAGTCAGGATAAATGACCGCACCGCATATGCGCTGTCACCTAAGTGGTAAAGGAAGAAACATCATTCCCAGTCAGCAACAGATACATTCAAGGTATACATCAGGGTGTGTCACATGGATTTACCTAGCAGGTATCCTTCTGCAAATTCACCCCCAGCAAGACGTGTATAGATCCCACTGTTCCTGAAGATGTAGGAGTCATGCGTGCTCCCTGGAATTTTACGACAATATCGGTGATGATGTGAGACGCATCACAAATGGGCTGTACATTGATTGAATGTGTTGATTTGCGGTTCCGATATATGTAATCAGTAGCAGAGGGGGCGCAGATTGGAATATGTGTCCCATCGATGCACCCTATGACATGTGGGAACTGGGCCTTCTGATAAAAATCCGTTTTTGTCTTATGCAGTTCCGTCTGTGAGCTGGGGAACCGGATATAGTGGTGCATTCTTTGCATCATAGCATCCAGGAAAGTGTTGAAGATGTGTGACAGGCAACTCTGTGAGACACCACCAGCCACAGCTATGACCCACTGGTAACTACCTGATGCAAGTAGGTGCAGGCAACAAAGTACCTGTACAAGTGGTGGTATTGCGTGCGCCCTTGGTGTCTGGTGCTCCAGGATTGGGTGCAGGTCACGTATCAGGTCTAGGATGGTGGTGGGGTGACGCCTGTACCTCTCATGAATTTCTGCCTCTGTGAGTTGGAATAGTGTGATGCGCAATCTGTATACGCGTTCCTGTCGTCTCCAGATCCTCAGTGCTGCAGCTTGCATCCGCATCTGCCTTGCCATGACATAGAGGGCCGCCATTGTGTTCACGCAGATGCATTCTGGGGCTGTTTATATGCAGTGCACTTGGTTACCACCTGCTTTGAGTCAGTGTTAATTTGCGACTCCAAATTAGCGATTTTTCAAAAAATCGGTATTTGCGATTTTATGTACATTGGTTTGCGACTTTATAGTGCGATTCCTTATTTAGCGACTCGCAAAATAGTGAGTCGGTGTGGCATATTCACTAAATAAAGAATTGCTAACTGTTTTCCTTTATTTTTAGCGATTCTTTATTTAGCGATTTGGTGTTTCTGCCTCTACATTTCACATGGGTTATTTGCGATCTCAAACATGGAAATTCTGTGAATTTCTGCGTTTGCGATCATTATTTGTCCACCTACATCTGGCCCTAAGTTGTGTAAATTGTTCTGTGACATAATCATGACATCCAGAGCTGTAACATAATAGCTCTTCCTCGATCATATGTTCTCATCAGAAAATATGCTAAGGGAATTATTGCTTTTGCTGCATTTAGGGCAAACAATGTTAAAAAAGTATAAAATACAATATGCACCCAGTCTCTCAAATCCTGCAGGATTGGTAACAGCTTGCGGGTTTGACATTCTCAATTAACTCGCTTTTGAAGGTGCATCTATTAGATGAAATACATCTTTCCTGTGGCAATATACACCCTTGGTTAACAAGTCACTGTTGTTTGGCAAACACTTTATGAAGAACTCAAGAAATACCAGACTGTGATGAAGCACTGCTCACAAATGAAGTACAGCGCTTCCAGTCTCGGCGCACTACAATATAAGTGTTTTACCGTTCAGGTGGCCGTCTAAAACGAGCGCATCTCAGCACGAGTAGAGCGGCTCGAGTTAACCTTTTTAGGCCGAGCAAGGCAGCGCATGCGCTGTTTCTTTGAGACTTGCTGTAAACACTCTACCGGAGTGTAATGTGGCAATATGGGCTGCTTCTTGCAATTGGCTAATTCGTTTGTTGCATTTTGTTTCCTTGCTCCTTATTTGTTCCCCGCTCCGATACATCATATCCGGTTTTATCCGAGGAGCACTGGCTAATTACTGTTCCCTTACTCTCGTAAGTGTAATCTGTTATTTGGGGACTACTTTTTCTTCTTTTGCAGGGCAGCACGCTATGCTTCGACTCTAACAATGGTGACTGTGCAACTTTCCTTTTGTTGTGCACGGCTCGCCCAACTCTATTTTGACAAACTTCTTTTTTTTTTTTTTTTACCAGCACAGTAGTATCAATGGCGGGTGCGTGTGATATTTTCAAAATGCGCGGCTTGACCGACCTTCATCTTTTTGTTTTTTTTAAACGTTTTTGTTTGGCAGCGCGGCATGCTTTAAACAATAACTGCCGCGTGCCTTTCTTTTCCAAATTCCCGCCTCGCCCTAGTTGCACCTCTGCTCGATGCGAAGATTAACCGTATCACAGACGTGCTCTGACGATCCTTCCCGTCCTGTGATCGTCTTGCACTATCCTGCCATTTCCCTTGCGCAAAACTATGAAGTAATACTGTAGGGTGCAACAGTAACTTTTGCACTTTACTGCTGCAGATGAAATTAGCAGAAACGGGGAGCATATTTCACTAAACTAGGGGGACGGCGTATGCGATGAAGACAGACACAAGTGCACTTGTATACTATTTTATTTCAAGTCATGTCGAAATCCTTCAATATCTGATCACTTGTGCATTGCCTCAGAATAAATTACACCAGGTAACTGAACACATTATCTGCAGGTGCCATGCAGCCTGGGGCTCACCTTCTGAAAAGGCGGGAGGCGCGCATTCAGTGATACTTGTCTAATACTGCAGAGAGCCAAGCAATGGGAATAACGCCGTCCTTTAATTCAAGGAGGTGGTGTAGTGGCTGTGTGTTGATCTTCGGAACACATGATTGAGTTCTGACTTCTTCCGGATATTGATTTGTGAGATTCAACACAGATGGGGTTAACATCATTCCTTGTGACTGGGACAGCTTGTTTAGAGTGTAGAAGGGGAGGGAAGAGGGCTTCTCTGGGGACACACTATAACCCAAGGGCAAGGCATGCTGAAGTGTGTCCACTTTGGTGCCCTGCAGCTCTACCTGCGGCCGGCCGGGGTTTGGTGCTGGCGGCTCCCTGGGGGTGCCTTTACCGCTGCTCCCTAAGTGATTGTTAATTGGCTGGGAATGGGTAGCTGCACCCTGCTTCCGCCGCAGGCCTAGATGTTTGTCCTGCACACTTTGCCTGCTCTGTTTACTTTGCAGGCATAAAGCTGATCCCAGGGGGTCATCTGGTGAGCGATGTTTGAAGTCCTGTACAAGGAAATCTTTGCCATATTTTCATTGGTTATGCTGGAAAAAGTAATATTGTATACTCTATAAAGGGTTGTAATGTTCATTGACAGCGGTCTCAGAGTGTACCCAGACCACGTTTCCTTTCCTCATGAGATTCTTTTGTGAAGTGACTTCTATGGACCTGCTGATTCTGTTTCTTTAGTATTCCAGCTTGCTGTGGACTTTTGAAGCACTATACCTCAAATTATATTAAATACGTCCTCCAATTTGCATGTTCCTCTGGGCTGATCTGGTTTCTAGATTGTTATTCAACAATGTAAATGCATTCAACATTGTGATTCCAAGAAGGAAAACCTGTGCCATGCAGAATCGAACTGAGCGCCCAAAAATATGGAGCGTCTCATAATAACGGGGAAAGTTTGTAGACTCGCAGCCTATTGTGCCTCTCACGGCCCTTCTATCTTTTATGCTCTTCGATGTGCCCTCATTTGATCTATTTTTCTGTTCCTTTTGCTTCATTTCTGTCCATTCTTCGTTGACCCAGAATCCACTTTTCTTTTTTCCTTCCTTTCTTCTCCTTCACCCCATGTCTGTGTTCTTCTGTCATGCTGTTTCATTACCACCTCACCCACCATCTCTATATCCCCCTTACCTTAAAGAGGGGACTTTGGCCCAACTGTAGTTCCCCATACAACTCTTGCATTGCAGCAGTCCAGCCTAGCTGCTGACATGAAGTACGAAGATAACGAGGTTTAAGTGGTAGTAGAAATAATCTAGGTTGAGCAAAGGGCCATTTCTGCCCAGACAGCTGTTTATTAAAGCACTTTCAAACTTTGAAAGTTTAACCCAGCCGACTCCCATCCCTGTAATATTTGTGTATGCACCCACACAAATTCACACTCTACATAGTTCCACTGAATTTCATACCATTTAATTACTATCCACATAATTCAAAAGCACATCATACCACACAATTCCACACCACACAATTCCAAAACACATCTCAAACTTGCACTTCCACCAACCCGATCATCTCTCCACCACACTCTCTGCCCCATCTCTCCCTCACTCTGCCACTACCCCCTCTCATCTCACAATTTCCCTACCCCCTCTCATCCCTCCCTCATACTCCTAGCCTCCTCTCTATACTACCTGGTCAAACATATTACCTTTCTCTATCACCTCACGCTGTGCAAAATTCCATCTCTTGCCACCCCCGGGGTGCCCCTCATACTCATCTCTATCTCGTACACTCTCATACCTCTCATGCTCGCTCATGCACTCTTTCCGCCACTCTATTAGTTCAATTCAGGTCTTCAAGCACAATTTCCTTCCTGTGCCCTATCAACATTTCCATCCCTCAAACCCACCCTCTCCTCCTTCTTTAGCTCTCTTCGACATACACAGGCGCTCCCTATTGATGTGTCTCTTGCCTGCTCTCCCCTTAGTTCTCTTTTTCTCACACACTTTCTGCTCCTCTATCTAGACTTCATTCCCCACTTCATGCGCAAAATACCTATTCGTCTCTTTCTTTCCATCTATTCTATGCAGCTCACACCTATCTATTCACCATATTGCATAATTCCAAAACACAAATACACCACACAATTCCACCCAACACTATTTCGCAACTAACCGTTCCAATTCAACCCACATAATTCCACTCCAAATCATATAGATCTAATCCACTACAAAACACATAGATAAAACACATTATCATTTACAATACCAATAGCTCTAACTCTTGCACATGCAAGACCTATTGCATTGCAAATGCTTGTTTCTCTTCTGCTTGCTTTACATGACGGCACAGTGGAGGCAGGGAGAGCGACGCCTGAAGATTGCTGGACCCTTGGGATGCCGGGATGCCGTCTGTGATAAGTTGACCTGGTAAATGATGTCCACTAGTTATAGTCGGCACCTTGCACCTGTCAAACGACCCTTATTGATGATTAGGTTAAAGACAACCTTTATTGAAAGCTATCCAAGTGGTAGCTATGGAGAGCAGCCTTCAGGCTAAGTCTCAAAGGAATGTAAACCAGCTTGGTTTACCAGATAATAACCTCTTGAATGACCAAATGAAAGGAGAACCAAACAAGGTATATATATAAAATATATGTATTTATTACTAAACACTCTCTACTAACCTCTTTATGAGATTAGAGAACAAGATACACAATATTAAAGCACTAGAACTACAGTAAATAGCACAATACGCAGTGGGCCCCAGAGGGAGACCAAACCATATAGTAAGAAAGTGGTATAACAACCACGACTTGACTAGACACAGTGCCTAGTGCACGTAGAATCGCTGGGACCCCAAGGAACCCACCCAAGGTAGTGACACAGGGGACCAACGGGGGACGCGTTCAGTGTGAGAACACAGCCACGAGTTCCGTACAATCCTATGGGAAAGTCACGGTTTGAATCTTAAAGCTTAAGGACACTTAGGAGAGGACTTGGAGCAAACCCTTTCAAACTTAGAAGGTTCTAAGGCCAGCACCCACGTGAGCACCGGAGTACTCATGTTACCTCACCCAGGGAAGCCGGGTGCAAAGGTGTCAAATGGTGTCTGGAATCATCGTCGTTTTCAATGGCGTGATGCTGCAAAGTGCTGCTGCCTTGAAGAGGAAAAGTGTCCAGTGTGATCCAAGTCTGGATTGGAGCTGAGAAGAACCTGAAAGTAGAGGGGACAGAGTCTGGGTCACTTGCCAGGGACCAGGGACTCGGTAGACGAATGCCCACCGATGTCGGGTGCTTCAGGTGAGATGAGGTGTAGCTTGACTCTGCAGCCATGGGGACCAAGAGACGTTGACGATGAACAAAGTCCACAGGTGAGCTGTCCCACGAAGGATGTCGAGTGCTGGGGGGTCAGTGTCCGGATTGGAGACCAACATGCCTTGGCAACTGCAACCCATGCGATCAGAGAAAAGATGCTTCAGTGTGGACCAGCAAGGTCCTGGGGACTCCCCAAGAAATGGAGAGTCAGGGCACATCTGAAGCAACCAGGAAAGCCCACTGAAAGTAAAGTACCCTTCTCAGGGATCCACAGGTCGATGGACCAGGGTTCGCGAAGGGACCTCGAAAGGAATCACTAAATACCAGCCCACGGAACACTCGTGGAGTGTAGGCCAGTAATTTTTGGTTAAATCACTGCTCGGGCTTTGAGCTACAAGTAGCCCAAAGCACAGCCTCACGGATTGACAAAAAGCATATGCTGCTGTAAATGTGCACGGTGTCCAGGGGTTCGGGTTGCACGGTCCCCACGAGGGCTGCGGGTCTCTGGTTTGCTGAGAGCACTGGTCAGCCTCGGGGAAGCTTAGGAACCTGCATCCTGTATTGCAAAATCTTCAGAGTCCTTCAGGAGCTGCGTAGATGCAAACCGGTCAGATGCGTCTTTGGTGCCTGCCTTGCAGGGGAGTAACTCCTTTACTCCAAGGGAGATTCTTCGGCCATCCAATGAAGTGTAGATAGTTGAAGTACTTGGTTTCTGTAGCAGAGATTCGTCCAGGTAAATCCAAAGTCCTGTAGCCAGGGGTTCCTACTTTATACCCAAGGAAGGGGTGGGACAAACTCTCGGTACCCACCTATGGGAGGGACAGGACAGAGGGGTGGCTACACCCATGTCCTTTGTCCAGTTTCGCGACAAAGCAGGGGCTGATAGCCCCTGCAACCAGTTCGAGCTGGACACCAGATGTGACCCCTGTGCAGACATAAAAGCACTCTCAGAGTGCACCCACCCAGCCCCAATACACTAAAGCCTGTCTGGGAGGTGGTCACACCTCCCTGTGACAGGCAACCTATTGTCCAGCTGTCCCCTGCCAGAGTTTTGTCCAGCAGCAGGAGGGCAGACTCGTGTCTATGGCTGGCAGCATCCATTTTGTGATGCCAGGGTCTGTGAAGCTGGTACCGGGTGTACCGGTGTTGTCATATTTCTCCCTCTAGTAGGGTGGAACCATACCTCCCACACCAGTTACTGGTGTGGAGGTATGATTCTAAGATGTTTGACACTAAACACAACATGTTTCCATGCAGCCGTTTTAAAGTTAGCATTTACCGCAAGGTTATAATGCATTTAAGAGTATATGGTTGGCTGCATCACAAACAACCCCGGAATATAGGTTCTGAAAGCTGCGGAGGGGCTCTGCTCATACATGGGCACCCTCTCACATAAAACCCAGCATCCTGCCTTCAGGATTGATAAGGCCTGCCATAGGGGTGACTGATAGGTTTATATTTGCAGTGATAGGAATAGATATAGTGAACCTATATCTAAGTAAGGGGTGCATACACCACCTTACACAGGCAGCTGTAGCAGACCTGTTGTATCATTTTGAATGGTCTCCCAGGGGTGGCATAATACAAGCTGCAGTCCCCGAGAGGCCTCTGGGGCACCTATGCCCTGGGTATATAGCATACCATATACTAGGGACTTATAAGGGTACCCCAGAATCCAATCTGAAGTGTACCTAAAGTACATGAACAACCAATTTAGGGAGAAAGCAGATAGACTTGGGTTCTGATTAGCAGGATCCTAGTCAAACTAAGTTGAAAACCAGCAAAATACCAGGCAAGAAGTGGGGGTAACCATGCAGTCAGATTCCACCTTCCCACACAACCTCCCCACCCCCCAAACCAAAGGAGATAAGGCTAACCATGGCCAGTTGAGCCTTTATTGACTAAGTGGCCATATAAGGAAGATCCTGCACCAGCATGAATACCCCCTGTCTTATGGTCCACTAGGCAGTCCCTACCCCTAAGGGTATGGAATGGTCTCCAAAAGTTGGGATTTCTACCTGTAGTGTGTTTTGGCAAAGTAAAAGGCTGGTGGGTGTCTGAGTATAGAAGTGAGGCCCTAATAAAGTTGGTCTCAGCTTCCACAGATCACTGGCCACCATGGAGGCCTTTCTTTCCATGACTGAGTTATATCTGGCCCTATGGGTCAACCTCTGGCTGCCTACAGCTGGGGGTTGGGTCCCTTTGGTTGGAACACTGGAGGGACCTGGTAGGTTTGGAACCACTGGGTCCCAGGTTTGCCTTTCCCAACAGAGTGCATCTGGGGGTGGTCCCTATTCAATGATAAAAGTGATCCTTCAGTGTGTTGAGGAATTTTCACCTGGCTAGGGCTACTAGACTGAGTGCCCCTAATCTCTTGACGGGGGGTTCCTCTGGGCAGTGGGCCTTTAGGGGTCCACTGACCTCCCTGACCTCTGCAGCCCTGGGCTGATTGAGGTAGGGTAGAGAGGGTCAGGTTACCTGCTCCAGACTGGATGCCACCTTGGAAGGGTCCACTGCCATCAGGGGTGTTGCCAGGGCAGGCCTGATCACCTCTGGGTCAGTTCCTTCACTAGGGGTAGGATCAGTTCCCTGAGGAGGCTGACCCTTACCTATAGTCTAGGGGGAAGAAGACTTTTCTTCAACCCTTGTGCTCTCTTGTGGAGAAGAGTGGGCCATTCTTTCAGACTCCATCACTCCAAAAGTTCCCTGGGGTGGGGCTGTGGCCCTCACAGCCCCACCAACTCTCTAAGGGAGGCCTAGCATTCTCAAATGGGCCTGGTATTAAACTTTAGCCCAGGCTGAAATTTCCATATCATTACCCAACAGGCATTCTACAGGCAAGTTTGGGGACACTGACACTCTCTTTGGGCCAGTGACCCCTCCCCAGCTGAGATTGATTATGGCCATGGGATGACCTGTCCTGATACCATCAATGTTGGTCACCTGGTATTTGAACTCTGGTAAAAGCTGTTGAGGGGGGACTAGTTTCCCTGTCTCCACTGTGACACTGGCTGTCAGGAACCAACTTTCAGTTGCTACAACAAGCCTTGTTAACTGTATCATTTGTATATGTGCACAAAAATATATTAATCATGTCCGCATTCCCCAAGAAGCCAATACAAAGGTTTAATCCACATATTTTCACTGTTTATTTGGTGTTTAAAGTAAGGCATAATTAGTATTTTTTATGCACCGTCTCAAGGTATTATTTGTTTTCTTTCCCTTGAATCACTGACCTCTGCGTGCAAGGTTGCTGCATTGTTTCTTTTCTTTTATTTAAAAATCGTTAAGGACATTCACTGGAACATTTCTCCCACGCGCTCATTCATGCGTTGGGTTTGCCGCGCAACCTGAAAGCTTCCTTGGTTGCCTAGCAACCTGCCAAGAAACGTGTCTTTGCAAGCCCTGGACAACACGCACCCGGCAACGCCCTCTCTCAGCTATAAATAGCCACGAGTCAAGCACTCCCTGCTTGACTTCGTTTGTCTTCTTCCGGGAAATCCTACCGTTGCTTGGAAACAGATGGAGAAGCATTTCAGTACAAAAAGAGCCGGCTCCAACGAAGAAAGAAGAGTTCTAGGAGCTAAGTCTTGAAAACTCTTGCTGAATACGAGTGAACACTTGCTGAATATTGAGGCCGTTTAACTTGACATTTTGTGTATTGTATTGAGGACATTTTGTTTAACTTTAAAGACATTCTTTTAGTTTTTATGTAGAGTGTAGGTTGCGTAAATCGCTGAGTTAGAGTTTCAATCCAGTTAATCAAGGAAGTCTCTTGGGGGAACAATTACTGAAAATAGGTCATTACTGCTATTAGTATTTTGACTTTGCATATGATGTTGAAACACTCATTAGGACTTTTAGGGCATTTGGTAGAGAATCAAGAATTAAAATAACTAAGAAATAAGAATAATCACAGAAAGAAGGAAACAGATAGCTGTAATACAGAAAACGCTAAGGTGAGAAATGTTAACATTTGCATATTATAATTAGATAGTCTAAGAGGAAAGAAGTTCACAGTCTTTACATGTTTGTTTATAATTTCAGTCTATTCAGGTGAGATGAGTCATGTGTATAAATCAGTGAAAAGAGGTTCAAGGAAACATATCACCATGCTCTCATGATTTGGCGTTTTACTGCAGGTGATTATTAATGTTTAGGGCGCAATGTCCAATTGATTAGACCTGAGGAGTAATTTGGTTTTCTATAAACGATTTGTTTTTATATTCTAGAGCAAACAAAAGTAGGCGACTTTTTGTATAAGAACCCGGCTGGTCCAGGGAGCAGAGTTGCAGTGTCTTTCTTTTTCTGTGTCTGTTAGTCATCCCAAAACCCCTTCCCTTTCAGAGTATTTGCCACAACCACTGTTGCTAATCAGTGACGCTGGGATATAGTCTGGACGGGTTGGGCATAGACATCGCCCCTGTCGACTGCCTGGATTTCAGGTGAGTGGTTGGACCATTCTAACACTAGCCCCTGTGTCCCTGAATGCCAACGCCTTCTGACCATTGATTAGTGGCTCCTCTCTGTACTTGCCCATGGAATTGGGGCTGATAGTAAAAGTAGCAAATCCCATGCCAGCATCACATACTGAGGAGGCCTGTGAGGGGGACCTTTTCTAAATTATGGTCTACCTCAGTTCCCCATGAGAACCCACCTAACTTTTTGGGTGCACTACTACCAACTGGGGGATTACTACTTGTAGTACCAGTGGGAGTGGTAGTATTGCTGGGAGCTATATGTTCCTTATTGCTGACCTTAGGGCAAATTGGGTCATTTTTCCAGTGGCCAGGTTTTTTACAAACATGACAATAAGGTTTCTTTTCAGGGGAGGAAGGAGTTTGGGGCCCACCCCCAGAAGAGGACTCTTGGAGCCCTGTAGTGGACCTATCTTTTGATTTAGCCCCACCTTTCTCTTGAGTCCTGGAAGAATCTTTCTTCTGGTCACTACCCTGATTCTTAGGCTTTACTATGGTTCGGACCCATTTGTCTGCCTTCTTTCCCAGTTCTTGGGAGAGGTCAGATCAGAGTCCACCAGGTACTGGTGTAAAAGCTGGCTTTGACAATTATTAAGGATCTGCCCCCTCATAATCAAACTGTACAATCATAAAAAGACATGCACCTTGCTGCCATGTAACCAACCTTCCAGAGCCTTAGTAGCACAATCTACAAAGTCAACCCAGTCTTGAGTCTGTGCCTTTTGGGTATCTCTGAACTTTAACCTGTATGGTTCAGTGGTTAAGCCAAACCCATCAATCAGAGCACTCTTCAAGAATGTATAATTATCAGCATCCTCTTCTCTAACAGTGAGGAGCTTGTCTCTACCTTTGTCTGCAAAGGAGAGCCACAAGATTGCTGCCCACTGCTCCCGAGGGACCCTCTGAACTTTGCAGGCCCTCTCCAGTGCAGTTATCCCATTTGTGGATGTCATCCCCACTCTGGTAGGGAGGGACAATCTTGTTCAGGTTCCTATGGTCATGAGTATGTTCTTTACCTCTAGGGACACTGTTGCTGCCACCATGGGGCTCTAGCCCCAACTTTTTAGAAGTTTTCTGAGGCTCCAGGGATTCCCTATCTAAGGCCAATTGCTCTCTCTTGATTCTGAGCTTAGCTCTCTCAAACTCAAGCAGTTGGCACTTCTTCTCAAAGGAGGACTTCCTTTTATGAGAAAAGGTCCTATGAGAAACAGAGCTCCCTACAAAAGTACTAGAATGATCAGACTCCTGAGAAGAAGATCTTGGTCTTCTTGGAAAAGTGTTAACCCTTCCAGGTGGGGCATAGAGAGGGCCACTGAGGCCTTCTCCCTCCCCTTCAGGAAGAATCGGATTGTCCAGGTTATAATCATCTTGATCCTCCTGGTCAGTATCAGAGTCTAGGTCCTGGATGTTTTCACTTCCTGGCCTTTCCTCTTCTGCTGCCCCACCCAACCTGCCTGCCTCATCAGTCCCTGGGGTCTTTCTGAGGTCATCTAAAAGCAGAGCCTCTATGAGGCGTTGAGTTCTAGGGTTTTTTCCTGTCTTCAATTTCCTAGCAGGACACATACTCCTCAATTCTTGGAATCGGATATGGTCATACTTAGTTGCCAGAGGTCCAGTGGCTTCTGCTCTTGAAGACATACTAGTGTTGTGTGGTGTTGCACCTATCTAACCTAGTGGGAACTACTAAACTCTCTTGAGTTGGAGAAAGGATGTGCTAGACCCTTGACTTACCCAACTCTAAGTTCAGTAGTACTTACTTTATTCTAGTCTTGATTATATGTACCTATAGTGGTTTTCAGTTAGTCAATCAATGAGATTATCTGGTAAAGAAAGAGCAAGCTTGAATCCCAACCGCTGCACACCAATGTGAGAAGTTGGCCTTTTATATGCTGTCCACTAGTTATAGTGGGCACCTTGCACCAGTCCAAACGACCCTTATTGATGATTAGGTTAAAGAAGACAACCTTTATTGAAAGCTATCCTAGTGGTAGCTATGGAGAGCAGACTTCAGGCTAAGTCTCGAAGGAATGTAAAGCAGCTGGGTTTACCAGATTATAACCTCTTGAATGACAAAATGAAAGGAGAACCACACAAGGAATATATAAAATATATGGGGCAGATTTATGACGACTGGCGCATCCCTGCATATCAGCAGGGATGCGCCAGTTATTATGCGCCACAGCTGCGCCACCATGGATGCGCCGCATTTATAATGCGGCGCACCATGGGGCAAAAACGGCACAGATGCGTGACGCATCTGTGCCGAAAAGTGGCGCATTGCTGGAGTTGCGTCGCAAGCGCGACGCAGCTCCAGCAATGATCTGGGGGGCCCTATCTTTACAATGCTGCGTCAATCCTTACGCCTGCTTCAAGCAGGCGCAGGGTTTTGACGCAGCATGGGCCTAAAAGTTACTGAGTGAAATCTTGTAGATTTCACTCAGCCACTTTTAGGAGGCGTTCCTGCGTCGGAACGCCCCCACCTGCCCTGGAACGCCTACATGTGGCGCAGGGCTTTACAACGTGACGCATCTCCCAGATGCGTCACGTTGTAAATACCCCGCACCATGGCGCAGGATTTGCGCCGCTGCTGCGTCACAAAAGTGACGCAACGGCGGCGCAAAAGTGGCGCAAGTGCAACATAAATCTGCCCCTATGTATTTAATACTAAACACTCTCTACTAACCTCTTTATGAGATTAGAGAACAAGGTACACAATATTAAAGCACTAAAAAGAAGGTAAATAGCACAATACACAGTGGGCCCCAGGGGGAGACCAAACCATATATTAAGAAAGTGGTATAACAACCACAACTTGACTAGACACAGTGCCTAGAGCAGGTAGAATTGCTGGGACCCCAAGGAACCACCCAAGGTAGTGACACAGGGGACCCGCGGGGGACACGGGCAGTGTGAGAACACAGCCCCGAGCTTTGTACAATCCTATGAGAAAGTCGCGGTTGGAATTTTAAAGCTTAAGGACACTTAGGAGAGGACTTGGAGTAAACACTTTCAAACTTAAAAGGTTCTAAGGCCTGCACCCACATGAGCACTGGAGTACTCGCGCTACCTCACCCAGGGAAGCAGGGTGCATAGGTGTCAAATGGTGTCGTCATTTTCAATGGCGTGATGCTGCAAAGTGCTGCTGCCTTGAAGAGGAAAAGTGTCCGGTGTGATCCAAGCCTGGATCGGAGCTCAGAAGAACCTAAAAGCAGAGGGGACAGAGTCTGGGTCACTTGCCAGTGACCAGGGGCTCGGTAGACGAATGCCCACCGATGTCAGGTGCTTCAGGTGAGATGAGGTGAAGCTTGACTCTGCAGCCACAGGGACCAGGAGATGATGATGATGACCAGAATCCGCAGGCGAGCTGTCCCACAAAGGATGTCGAGTGCTGGGGGATCAGTGTCAGGATTGGAGACCAACAAGCCTTGGCAACTGCAACCCATGTGGTCAGAGAAAAGATGCTTTGGTGTGGACCAGCAAGGTCTCCCCAAGCAATGGAGAGTCAGGACACATCTGGAGCAACCAGGAAAATACACTGAAAGTTAAGGTGGCCTTTCAGGGACCCACAGGTCGACGGACCATGGATCGCAAAGGGACCTCGAGAGGACTCACTAAATACCAGCCCACGGAACACTTGTGGAGTGTAGGCCAGTAATCTACAGTGGAATCATTGCTCGGGGTCTGGACTACAAGTAGCTCAAAGCACAGCCTCTGGGATCGCCACAAAGCGTATGCTGCTGCAAATGTGCACTGTGTCCAGGGGTTCGGTTGCACGGTCCCCACGAGGGCTGCGGGTCTCAGGTTTGCTGAGAGCACTGGTCGGCCTCGGGGAAGCTTAGGAACCCACCTCCTGTATTGAAAAATCTTCGGAGTCCTTCAGGAGCTGCGTAGCTACAAACCGGTCAGACGCGTCTTTGGTGCCTACCATGCAGGGGAGTAACTCGTTTACTCCAAGGGAGATTCTTCGGCCATCCAACAAAGTGTAGATAGTTGAAGTACTTGGTTTCTGCAGCAGAGTTTCGTCCAGGTAAATCCAAAGTCCTGTAGCCAGGGGTTCCTACTTTATACCCAAGGAAGGGGTGGGACAAACTCTGGGGACCCACTTATGGGAGGGCCAGGACAGTGGGGTGGCTACACCCATGTCCCTTGTCCACTTTCACGCCAGAGCAGGAGCTGATAGCCCCCTGCAACCGGTTTGAGCTGGACTATGCACAGGGACACCAAATGTGCCCCCTGTGCAGACATCAAAGCACTCTCAGAGTGCACCCACCCAGCCCCAATACACTAAAGCCTGTCTGGGAGGTGGTCACACCTCCCTGTAACAGGAAACCTATTGTCCAGCCGTCCCCTGCCAGAGTTTCGGCCAGCAGCAGGAGGGCAGACTCGTGTTTGTAGCTGGCAGCGTCCATTTTGTGATGCCAGGGTCTGTGAAACTGGTACAGGGTGTACTGGTGTTGTCATATTTCTCCCTCTAGTATGGTGGAATACTACCTCCCACACCAGTTACTGGTGTGGCGGTATGATTCCAAGGTGTTTGACACCAAACACGACATGTTTCCATGCAGCCGTTTTAAAGTTAGCATTTACCGCGTGGTTATAATGCACTTAAGACTATATGGTTGGCTGCATCACAAACAACCCCGGAATATAGGTTGTGAAAGCTGCACAGGGGCTCTGCTCAAGCATGGGCACCCTCTCACATAAAACCCAGCACCCTGCCTTCAGGATTGATAATGCCTGCCATAGGGCTGACTGATAGGTTTATATGTGCAGTGATATGGAGAGATATAGTGAACCTATATCTAAGTAAGGGGTGTATACACCACCTTACACAGGCTGCTTTAGCAGACCTGCTGTGTCATTTTGAATGGTCTCCCAGGGGTAGCATAATACAGGCTGCAGTCCCTGAGAGGCCTCTGGGGTACCTATGCCCTGGGTATATAACATACCATATACTAGGGACTTATAAGGGTACCCCAGAATCCAATCTGATGTGTACCTAAAGTACATGAACAACCAATTTAGGGAGAAAGCAGATAGACGGGGGTCCTGATTAGCAGGACCCCAGTCAAACTAAGTCGAAAACCAGCAAAACACCAGGCAAAAACTGTGGGTAACCATGCAGTCAGATTCCACCTTCCTACACCGTCGCTGAAGAGAGAACTGCAGGAGAGGAATATGTTGTTGCAGGAGTCAGCTGGGATCAGGTACGTGCCTGCCGGAGGAGAGAATGCCAGACGGGAGCCAGCTGGAGCCAGGAGACTACTTGCCAGGAGTCAAACGAAGCCAAGCACTGGGTCTCTGTACTGCGCAGCTTAAATAGTCATGGGGCCCAAGTAATTACACATGCAGAAGTTCAACAGTTAGCATGTTGGTGTAATCATCTAATGGCATTCTTGCATGATGTGGCCCAGGGGGCAACGCCAACCGATGGCAAGCCCCCGAGACCGGTGCGGGCAGGTTTGGACCGGTGCTGGGCAGCGCCAATGGTGGCGCTGCAGTTTTGAATTTTCGCGGGCATGATGCCCACGGTAGGTGGTTGGCCTGTGGGGGGGGAGCACCTGGGCGGTCACAGGAGCAGCCAGGTGAGGATAACGGAGGAGTGCATCTTCACACAGTTACCCGTTTTTTTCCTCGCCTGGCTGCCCCCTACGACCTCGTTGCTGGGCCCGCACCCTGGACCTTGCTGCTGCTGCCGGGGAACGCAGCGCTGAGGCTGCCTTTTTCCCCCCACCCTGCCATCCCCTTAGACAGTCTCTTTTTGTGGGGCGGGGAAGGAGTCATGTTTGGTCACAAAACAGGTGGACAACCTTGGCATCAGTAATTGAAGTGCAGGCAAATTCTGAATTAGGAAGCCTTTGGCTTAAAACCGGGGCTGGGGTTGCCGTGGAGGTGTAGGGAAAGGGTGGGACACCCGCTACAGCGATTGTCCCTAGCCTCTCACGGTACTCCATTACATGGCCCCGGAGAATGTCTTGGGATGGCGTCTGCGCCAGGGGACCACAGTATAGCCCGGTTGCCCAGGTCCATCCCAATGGGTGCCAGGGGGGATCCTTTCTTGGGTTGGCTCTGGCATGGTATGTTGGGGGTCCAGTTTTCATGACTGGCCCGCGTTCCCTCTATTTTGAGGGGGCAGGTGAGTTTGCCTTGTGATATGCAACTTGCGGTATGGGGACCACGGTCCCGAATCATTTGGAATAGTCAATGCCATGGTGCCTGGGGGTGGCCAGCCATGACTCCTTTTTGAGGATCTGTTGCTAGAAGATTACATTTATTAGTTCCTCTAATCAAAGGATTCTTGATGTAAATGTCATGTGAAAGTTTGGATAATTGAATAATTCTGTTGATATAAAATGTCGTGTTTATGTTGATTGTAGTAAATACGGCCTGAGAATAGTATATTCTCTAACGCAGTGATGGTGTCTGTGTGTCTCTGCCTCCCTTAAAGGAATCCCCATTGAGGAGGGACGATTTGGGTAGGTCTTGTGCCGGTCCCCCACCTGTGCACGTTTGACGGTTTGCACAAGGGCACGTAGTAGCGTTGTTTGACTCGTGGAAGACAGGTGGCACTCATGCTGTGCTTGAGAGATTTCATGCTAATCAGTAAGGAAACTGAGCAGGTTTCTATTAATAGTGCCTACCACCTCCATCAGGGATATGACAATCGTCCAATGAAATAAATATTGATTTTGCCACAAGAAGAAACAGCCAATAGATGCATCAAGACTACACTAGCTGTTCTTATGCAACTGCCTGCAATCACAGGGGATATACCCCCAAATCTCAGAGGTGCAGAATCTGATGCGGTCATCATATGGGAAATCCTCATAGAAACACTTCTGGAAGTACATGCAAAAGCTAACAAACTCCACTTTGCTAACAAATTGTAGAAGGAGGACACCTGTGCAATACTCAAGCCTAGATTCCAGGAGCACAAAATCAAAATAAATAAAGCTCTTCGCATTCTGCAGAAAAGACCAGGCGACTTGACCGCCCTTGCAGCTCTAAGACAACATAAAAAAAATAAAAAAAATTACAATGTTCAATAAAAAGAAAACAGGAAGGTGAACTCTGGGCTAATCTACACATCGACCTGAAACACAATAATAGAGCTAGATTTTGGGCAACTGTGGACGAACTTTTCAAACCAGGCCACAGAGGCATTGACTCTCACATCACTGAAGCTACATGGGCACAATTCCTAAAAACACACTTCAACCACGAAGCAACAGAGAGCCCCAGATCATGGATTCTTGGGAAACCTCAATGGCAGCACAAGCCAAAGGGCAGCCCAAGGTGGATGTAGAGAGCTTCAAAAATCAAAGGGCAAAAAGAAGGCGCCCCGGATCCTGGCTGTCTACCTCCGGTCGTGTTCAACACAATCCAGTCTTATGGGCAGAACTTTTAGCACCGGTGTCCATGCGGATCACAAGCACAAGTAACCTGCCTGCATCATGGAAAGGCTCGATCAAATCTCCAATTTTTAAGGGTGGAGACAGGTCCCTCCAGCAAATTATCGCCTAATAACTCTGATCAACCAAATACTTGGCTGGAACCGTGCTTCATGGGTTGACAGCATGGACCTCTAGCGATGCTTTTATGCCATACAGTCAGACCGGGGTTTTGGAATCTTCCAGCGCGGTCACAAGCCTCCTGCAATCTCTCTACTAATGGATGCTCCCCGGTGCTCTTCCTCAGTTACATCGACTTTAAGGCAGCCTTTGACTGCGTGGACCGGATGAGGCGGAAGCCAGCAAACTGGATGTTACCACAAACCTGCTGAATATGCTGATAACGCTGCACAGCGACACATGGGTGCAAGTCAAGACAGGCGCAGAAACACACCTCTCCCAAAAAATCGCAACCACACGCGGTCTAAAGAAAGGATGCGTCTTGGCACCGACCTTTTTTAACCTCTTCTTAGCTGACCTGATCGAACAACTACAAACCTGTAACTCCGGCGCTCCAAAATTACTATATTAATAGTGAAAACAAGCTTTCTTTATGCCGACGACGTGGTGCCGGTCAGTTGCTCTCAGGTGAGGCTTTAACAGCCTCTAGACAACACGAAGGCCAACTCGTGTGCCAACGGCCCGATGATCAATCTTGGCAAAACAAACACCATGGGTTACAATAACAAGAAAACTCAAATACAGGCGAGTTTGGGGGTGACACTCGGCTGGAAAGCACGGAGGAGTACAAATAACTCAGGGTTACCATGAACAAGGAAGGCACCTTCACTGCCCAGAAGGAGGCGATGCAAAGGAAAGGTCTGGCTCTGGCTACAGCACTCGAAAACCTGAAGAAAAAACGTACTGGCCCCTCCCTGAAGCCCCTGCTTGAAATTGAAAGAGCGAAACTTCTGCCAAAAATCTTATACGGAAGTGAATCACACTCTAGACACCACAATCACCCGTGCTCATAGAATATTTTTTTCTCTGCCAAGTTACACCTCACCTGCACAGATAAGATTAGCATTTGGTTTGATAAAACAGTCGCCAGCCAGGCGCAGAGCATGCAGAATATGTTGGAATAAGATTCGGAAAGCTGAACCAAACACCTTGACACACATGCTATGGAGAGACCTACAGCGCCGCAACACGTCACTGGCAAGAGTCTACTTACAAGAATCCCTCGCCCATATAGGCCTCACACAACTCTGGGATACACCTACTAGTCTTCAGGCCTTTAAGCGTCTGGCTATGAAGTCGCTTAAAATTAATCTGTCATCGCTATTAAAAAGAGCACATAATAAAGCCATTGCTCTCCAAAAATATTTTGCACCTTGCTACCCAGCCTTCATCAAACTGCAGTTCTTGAGATCTCGGCTGTGGCTACTACCAGTAAAAGATCACCAAGCACCCTGGCTGCGATGAATCTCCCCGATGCCTGCTACCGCTGTGGGACTGGGAAGAAATAGCTGCTATATTTAGTTTGCTCCTGCAATCTAGACATGAAGAAAGGAGTCAGCTGTTAATGGGTTTTAATCAAAGGGTAATATATTTCAGAAGGCAGGTGGTTCTGCCCTGATTTGACCCAGGGGACCCCCAGCTGAATTGCTGTTTTGTTAAATTTTTGCTGCAGTTTGAGCAAAGACTGCGTAAGAATGTGATCTCTCCTGCCCAGCAGACCAAATCCGCTACTTAAGGAAAATGGACTCATTATCCTTTCAGGAACACTACCACCTTCTAACAGGCGATACTGTGGCAGATTGTGGTCACTATACCTGTGAACCCCACTCTTTTAACAAATTAATACTTTTAAATATTAATTTTAAGACTCCATTTTAACCTGTTCATTTTTATGCGAGACATCAACTATATCTTGTCAAACTTTTATTGCAATATAACTTAGCAATTATGTAATAAACTTAAATTCAATAGTGCCCACTGCTGCCACCAGGGATACGCCCATTGCGCAATATGAGACTGCACAATGATTTTCTGGCACTAATATGATAAGTGCGCACTGGTGACTTTATACAACAATATACCACCAGTGCTAGTTTAAGGGGTATGCAGCTGTGCGGTGGCATGCAAAGAGTGACAAGGTGTGACACTCATCACAACTTTACAAACATTTAACAAAGTTTGTTATAAGAACAATAACAACATTTGGTTGTGTTAGCCTTCAGGATCTTGTTTTTTCCCCTGTTGAGGCCAAGTTCTGCTGACGTAGCTGGTACATTGTCAGTCTTCTCTTGCATCTGCAGATGAGTTTGGGGGAGTAAGGGCAGGTCGTTTGCAAAGTCCAGGTCAATAAGCTTTTTCCTCTAGATCACCTCTCTTCTCCTTGCTTTGGAAGGCTTCATGATGCAGTCTTTGGCCAGCAGGAAGCCTCCGGTCCTCACTTGGAAGGCTTATGTGAGTTGTACTCCATGAACTATCTTGCAGGTCATCCCCTCGTAAGAGTTCCTGATGATTCTTACGAGCTTATCTGGCACACCATGGTGTTGGAGGAGTTTCCAAAGGGTGTCTCTGTCCATGATGTTGAATGCCTTCTCATAGTCGATGTAGTAGACATAGAGGGAGGAGTTCCATGCCATCGACTGCTCAAAGACAATGTACAGTGTTTTAATCTGGTCTGTGCAGGATCAATCTTGGAGGAAGCCAGCTTGCTAGTCTCGCAACTGAGCGTTGACTTGTTCCTTAAGTCCGTTCAGGATGACTCTGTTGGGCACTTTGCCTGGGGTTGATAGAAGAGTTATCCCTCCACAGTTTGCTCAGTTACTCAGGCCACCTTTCTTGGGGATCTTGTTGAGATATCCCTCCTTCCAGTCTTATGGCATCTTTTCTTCTCTGCAGATCCTTCCAAACATGGGGTAGAGCATGCCTACTGATGTTTCAATGTCTGCCTTCAGTGCCTCTGCAGGAATGTTCAGGGCTGGTTCAGTGGTTCTTCAAAGTGGTACACCCATCTTCGTTGTTGGCCTTCGTTACCCCTGCTGTAAAAGCCGTGGCACAAACATGCTCAGCCTCATCACCAAATTCTCACTAGAATTTTCATGTTCAAGTTGAGAAGGGAGATGGGTCTATAATTAGCACAGTACAGAGCATCCCTTCTAGGTTTCAGAAACACCGAGATAAAAGCTCTCTTAAATTCTGGTCTTAATTTCTTTACCTGCATCTTATGTCGAGAGAACTTCTCAGGAAGAGGTGCCCTCAGTGTAATCTCTGCTTTATAAAACTAACGAGAAGCTGTCTTCCCTCAGCGCCTTTCCTGAGGACATTGTTTTGACGGCCTCTGGAGCTTCTATATCAGATCTTTTGATGAAGCTCTCACCGTAGGTCTTGCGGGAGTTTCAGTAAGAGCCACAAGGCCACAAAGAAGTGTTTTACAGAGGTATCAGCAGGTGCTTTGGAGGTTCACCAATCTGCAGAATTACAAGTAAAGTTCACTCCACGGGATGAGTTAACAGTCTTGTTTCCATATTGTGAAGATGCTGGGCTGGTCAATGTGCCTGTGTCTCTTTGTCGCACGGCCTACAATCCGCCTGTTTTCTGTCTGTGTTCATACAACGCATCCTTAATGTGGGTCAGCGCTGTTTCCGCCACAGTTGAGTCCAAAAGTTTGGTTCATATTTCTTGTTTAGCAAGATTCTCAGGTGGCTTCTGTGTGATGCGGCCTATGTCGGCTTTGTAAGGCACTTACTTTCTGATTCAAGAGTGGTTTTCGGTTCCCTGTCTCTTTTCTGTATTTCAGATGAATCTTTCATCAAGTGACCCTAATACCTGCCTTTCCATTTGCACACAGTGATTGTGGGGAAGCAGTGTTATGACAGAAGTCACTAGGTTAAAAAAAGATGTTTATTTCCAGGTAACATCTTAAGGCCCACACACAGGTGGATGCAGGTCGCGCCGTGGCAAGGACGAAGGGAATAAGCAAGAATGCCTCTAACATTCCAAAACGTCATATAAATACGAGTACAACATTCCAATAATACATCACAATGTAGGTACAACCAATAAAGGGAGGAATAGGCCAAACATAAGATAAACGACGTATAACTATAAACAAGCATAGAAAATGTAGTATAATACCTGTACAACAAGTAGTATAGAGAGAATCATAGCGTTGGCCACCGCAATGTCGTATTTAGATGGTCTAGGGATGTTTGCAGCCGTGTGCCTCCAGGGAGCGCGGCCACCCTGTGCAATCCTCACAGCAATGAGGGCCCACATGTGTTGGGATACATTTGCCTATAAATCCCCTGTACATTTGGCAAGTTCTCACATTATAAGTCTGCAAAAATCAGGCGCACAGTGCACAAGCAGGAAGCTGACCCTTACTCCATGGCTTGGCTCCGCCCCTTGGCCATAAATCATCCAGGAACACACGTTCCTCAAAGCTGTTTGCAACATGATAGTGCCAGTAAACAGACATAGAAAGTATACATGTTGTGTGTGATGTGGCAACTCCTAAAGTGTACAATCTACCTCTACTTAGGTAGACACACTTGCCGTGACACACTCCTGAGGCGGAAAGCCGGGAGACTGGTTGTTTTTTAAAATTGCTGCTGTTAATTTGATTGTTTTAAAAAATTCACTCACCCTCACTCTGCACGCTCGAAAAGCGGATTCAGCGCTCCCTGTATTTAGTTGTGGGACGCTTTCCAGCGCCTCATTCAGCCCGCAGGCCACGCCCCCTGCAGAGGCCACGCCCACCGATCGTCACTACAAGGGGACGCTGATCACAAGCGCTCCCATTTGCCGTGACACACTCCTGAGGCGGAAAGCCGGGAGACTGGTTGTTTTTTAAAATTGCTGCTGTTAATTTGATTGTTTTAAAAAATTCACTCACCCTCACTCTGCACGCTCGAAAAGCGGATTCAGCGCTCCCTGTATTTAGTTGTGGGACGCTTTCCAGCGCCTCATTCAGCCCGCAGGCCACGCCCCCTGCAGAGGCCACGCCCACCGATCGTCAGTCCAATCCTCTATAAATCATGTGTTTTCCCCGGAAGCGCAGCGGACGAGCGCAGCGGGCGCGACGAATGCGCGCCAAAGGTAAGCCAAAGGTAAGCCCGTCTGCGCCCGTCCGCGACCAACCGGGACTAGGGGCATCTCGTAATATCCAAACACTCCAGTATTCCAGGGCTGATTTATTGGAGTGTAATAAAAATAGTGATCATTTACTGCTACCGAAGGACACACTTTTCCAGCTCTGTAAGCATGGTATATTGAGACAAGGCTGTCACCTTTCCACTCGTGCAGCACGTTTGGCTCTTCCCAGCTCACCCTTCAATTCGCTCGTTATCCTCTACCTCAACACTCGATCCCTTGTCAAGCATCAGATGGACATCTTTCTACTACTTGACACAGAGAAACCTGACATCCTTTTGCTGGCAGAAACGTGGCTATCTCCCACCTCAGCACCCGATATTATAGCAGCTCTACCACCTGACTACTATATTATCCAGGCAGACCGCGCTAGCGGGAAAGGAGGAGGTGGAGTTGCGGCGATCATTCTCTCTAATCTGGATGTCACTACGCTTACTTGTCTGACACTAGTCAACACAGATAATCTTGTATTAAAAATTGCCACTCCTCACATGACTTTAGCATGTGTTCTTTTGTACAGACCGCCCATCTCAATGGCACGGTTTCCCTTGGCCTTTAGTGAGCAAGTTGCTAATTTAGCTCTGGATCACGCCAGGGTCTTGTTAGTCGGTGATTTCAATTACTGGTACAAAGACCCATCAGAGGGCTCTCAATCGGCGGAACTGACCGACCTCCTGTCTAACCTCAATTTTAAGCAACTGGTGCTTTCCCCCACTCACGATAAAGGACACATACTGGATCAGGTGTGGTCTAATACCACTTGCGTGACCTCTCCGCTAACGTTGCCTTGCCTATGGTCAGATCATTTTATCCTTAAATTTAAAATCTGTGTCACTCACACCAGGACCACTGTGCCAATTGCTGGCAGATTAGCCAGGAATTGGAATGCTATGGATAAGACTGCTTTTTTACAATCACTAGCTAATGATGTCACCTCCCTGGACAATGACATAAACCTGTCAGTTTCCTCCTTAACTGACTGGCTACAAGCGGCCAGCAATCTCCATGCCCCGTACAAAAGAATCAAACTTGCACGGCGCACGGATGCTAATAGATGGTTTTCCGCAGACCTGAAAAGTAGGAAACTGGCTTTAGGTCAGCTTGAGCGCTTGTGGCGCCGTGATTACGACACTGAGGGAAAAATTAAATATACTAGGGCGAGGAAGGAATATATGAATGCTATCTCTGCAGCTACGGTGGAGTATTTCTCTTTCCGCATTCTTGATTCCTCAAACAAATCTAAAGACATTTTCTCTGTCTTTAATGAACTGACCAACCTGGAGAACGTTCGTCCTAAAGTAATTCCCACCCAGTGTCTGTGCGACTCACTGAATTGTTATTTTAGTGACAAAATCACAGACATAAAAACGAGTATTCCCCAATCTAAGACTTTAATAACAACTGGCATGGCAATAAAGACTGGCTCTGCCACCCTTAGTAATTTTCAACCCATAACCCATGACCAGCTTTTGGAACTAATGATGAGAGTCAAATCGGGCTCCCCACTGGATATCTGTCCCCCGCGTATCCTGAAAGAATGCTTCTCCACCTATCCAACCCCTGTCCTTGCCCTTTTAAATGATTCCATCTTGTCGGGCATAGTCCCGTCCGCTTTCAAAGAAGCCACGGTCATACCACTATTAAAAAAACCCGGGGCGGATCCTGGTTGTAAGGCAAATTACAGGCCCATCTCCCTATTACCTTACCTGGCAAAAATCCTGGAAGCACACGTGGCGAAAACTCTTTCTAATTTTTTGGAGGAGTCCTCCTGCTTTGACCCTCATCAGGCTGGATTCCGGCCTGCACACTCTACGGAGGCAGTGGTCACTGCAGTTTTGGACACACTTCGAGACTGCGCAGACAGACACTCTCCCCAGGCCCTGGTGCTTTTGGACTTGTCGGCCGCCTTTGACACGGTCGACCATAACATTTTGGTCGAGCGTGTCAGACAGGCCGGCATACAGGGCGTGGCGGCCTGCTGGGTGAGGTCTTTTCTGGAGGATCGCTCCCAAGCCGTGCGTCTGGGGGACTTGACTGGTGTTAAACAGTCCATCTCATGTGGAGTGCCACAGGGTTCTTCCCTGTCACCCCATCTCTTTAACATATACATACTCCCCCTCATACAAACCTTGAGGGACAAACAGGTGAGGGTCTTTAATTATGCAGACGACCTGCAACTACTCTTTACCATTGACAACTCTGAAGAATCCGTAAGTCATTTCCAGTCAACCATGAGGTTTATTAAATCCTGGATGGATCAAAATCAATTGAAACTAAATCCAGGTAAAACCGAATTGGTATTGACTGGGGACAGTGCTAAGTACTGGGGCCCTCACTATTGGCCTTTAGACCTGGGTCAAGCTCCGCAACCCTCACCATCGGCCAAAACGCTTGGAGTCATTGTGGACAGCGACCTTTCACTAAAAGCACAAGTAGGACAAGTGGTCTCCAAGTGCTTTTATCAACTAAAAAAAATTAGGAAGGTCAGGCGATTTTTAACGCCAGAAGCTATTACCCAGGTTGTGATCGCCACTGTTCTGTCCCATCTGGATTACGCGAATGCCATCTACTTGGGTCTCCCAAACTATTTACTCAAGCGTCTCCAGATGGTGCAGAACCATGCTGCTAGGCTGATCCTGAAGCAGCCTAGGTGGCAGGCGGCTACTCCTCTTCTTATTAAGCTGCACTGGCTCCCGGTCATGCAACGCTGTTTCTTCAAAGCAGGCTGTATGATCTTTAAGTCACTACATGGTAAAAGCCCTAAATTTATTAATCAACTAATCTCCAGATATGTTCCCTCTCGTAATCTTCGCTCACTCCACTTAGGCCTTCTTCAAACCCCTCCCTTTAAACTCAAACGCTCTGGTGGACGTAGATTTGCCACACTGGCCTCCTGCCTATGGAACACCTTTCCCCTGGAAATCCGGTTCTGCCAAAATCTCTTACTCTTCCGGAAAACGCTGAAGACATGGCTCTTTAGACAAGCTTTTTAATCCTTTTCTTCCGCCTTTGATTGTGTTACTGTCAAGTTAGCGCCAAGAAACTAATCAGTGTTAACGTGCTTAACAAATGATTTAATAACATAACATAACTTAGGTCCTGACTGCAACAGACCTGCATGTGTGACAGTGATTCGCACCAGGCAACTTCCATCCAGTACCAAGTTTTACTCCTTGGAATGAGGGATTGTGTAAAAATAGCACAGCACTCACCTGCTGTGGAGCGGGAAACACCCAGTAGTTCTTGTTAACTTCTCTATTTGAGGCTGCTTTCCCTGCCACAAACCAGGAGGGAAATCACGGGCCAGACGCAATTTGTGCTCTACTTGTAACACAAGAGTGTGCACGGTCTGCTTTAGGGCTGTGCGACCGGTGCAGCCGCACAGGGCGCTGACCTTTGGAGGGGGTGCTGTGACCTCAAGGGGGAGCACTCTGTTTAGCAATATCTTATGATTGGAGAGATGAGGGGCACTATTGCAGGTGGTAGTGAGAGAATTGGAGGAGGTGGTAACCTTAATTTCTCCAAGTCCAAGTTTTTCGCACCACAGTAATCACCCGTGAGCAATAGCTCATTATCCAGAACCTTACAAGCAAAATCAATATTCTAGTGTTTCCAGTGCTTAATTTGGGGAAAAAAAATAAGTGCCAGAGGAGCCCACTGCTGCTTACACCACACAGTGCCCCTGCCATGCTGCGAATGATAATAACAACACAACTACTAACCATCACACTCCTACAAGTGTGACAATTCAGACTATTCCAGGCCCCAAAGCCATAAGAATGGCTTGTGCAACAGGTAAAATTCATTTGTAATGTAGATTCAATTAATAATTAACTGTTGCTGTGGTCATCTCTAAATTAGCCAGACACCGCCACCTAGTGGCAGAATATCACAAATAAGAGCCGGTGCCGGGCACTGGAAACTACTGGCTCAAAAAAAGCACTGACTGTTTTCAATCCCTCCTCTAAGATAGCCAACTTCCTCTTCCCCATACACATACAAAAGGAAGGATCACCCCCAATTCATCCTGTCACTTCCAACGCCTCAAAAAACATGAAGTCAAACATCAAGGGAAGGGAGGGATGGGAAGCTTGACTGTGGTGAGGAAAACTTGGACTCAGAGTAATGAAGATTACTGGTAAGTAACTGGGGCATTACCCCCTCGCCAGTCTTCCTAACCACAGTAATTACCCGTGAGCAGCTGATACCAAAGTCAGAAGCGACTTCATGTAAATTATACCAACAACACTGCACTCACAAAAACATTTATCTGCAAAAAATATAACCTTTATTAGCTAGAACTTGCATTCAAAACAGAGGACGCAATGTGACTGAAGAGTTACCTACAAACACTAGTCCATAGTGATACATGAAAGTGTGGGGTGACGACCATGTGGCCACACTACAAATGTCCTCAATGGACTTCCCCTTAAAGGATGCCCACCTGGTCGACATGCTCCTTGTAGATCTACCCTGGACCGGATGATGTAAGGCATAACCTTGAACTGCGTACGTCACGATAATAGTGTTTATGCCTCTACTCCATGTAGAATTCAATGGCTCTAAGCCACTTCGAACTGGCCGAAAGTCACGAAAAGGTGGTCCACTCTTCTGAAATCCTCCGTCCTCTCCAGATAGAGGAACAGAGCTCTCCACACAAAGTGCTGAGGCACAAATGATAAATATTCACTGAAACCCGATTTCCACACATTATCATTTGTGTGTAACATAGTTTTATCAGTAGAGCTGTATGTTTGTGCAAATGTAGTGGTCATTTCAATGAAAAGTGTGCAGTCTGTAAATGACAGTGCACTACCTCATGATGCTTTAGTTACATTAAAAATCACCACTTCATGTCCATTAAAGCGAGGTGGGTCGTGAAAGTTTGTCATTCTAAAAAGTGGGTCGTGGTTCTGAAAAGCTTTGGACGCGGCGGTCTAGTTAATAAGAGGAGCTGGAGCCAGGAGTTTGGGGTTCCTACAGGATCCACAGAAAACCTTGTAGACGTTAAAATAGTAACTGAGCACTGAAGAGGCGCTTGAAGGGTTTCTCCTCTGTCTTCACTTGATGCTTGCCCAAAGACACTGTCAAATGTCAGGCAGCTTCTGACAAACTGCTGGTAATTATTTTCACACAGGGATGTGCATTCAGGGTTCCTTCCTCTAGCTTCAAAGTAGAGTCATTTTATATACTGAACCAAGTGACACTCTTACTGAGCTAGAGAAGTGTGTGAAAAGAGACTACAATAATATTGGAAAGACTTTCTAACAAACAAATGTATACAAAGGTTTCCCCTTAATCCTGAAATGTGAAGAAACAAAGAATTTAACAGGTTCAAAGCAAACCAAGACACAATCATTTTACTTCACATAAAGTTAAAAGTGTTCTATTCTGTTCTCTTCTGTTCTCTTCTGTTCCACTTGATTTGTAAAGCGTGCGGCTACCCAAAAGCTTCCCGCTGCTGAGATCCAGCCGTCAGTGATCCAACAATGATTCCAAGTGCTAAATTCGGAGGTCAACTAATCCACCAACAGCCATTCTCTCAGTAATTTTCTGAAAGTAAGTTCTTGCTTCATTTGGCGCAGCCTGATCGGCAAGGGGTTCCATAACTTAGGAGCCAAGTAAGAAAAGGAGCGCCCTCCACATCCCACTCTGCAGATACCTGGAACTGCCATGGGTCGCACGTTCACTGACCTGAGGGCCCTACAGGGGGTATAGGGCTGCACTAAGGATTGTAATAACGGAGGGCCTTTATTGTGATAGGCCCTATGAGCAATACAAAGGGCTTTAAACTGCACCCGTTGTTCATGGAACCAGTGGAGCTTAGCCTGCGCGCTCTGTGCTGATTGATGTCTAGGAATATTAAAAAAGAGGCAAGTTGGCACATTTTGTACGAACTGTAGCCTCTTGATTACACAGCGCGGGGAGCTAAACGTCAGGGAATCCCCATAGCGCGGGTGAAACATCGCCAGTGCCTGTATGATAAGATTCCTGGAGGGGAGAGGGAGATGGTCTGATACTTTCCTGACCATTGTGAGTAAGCCATAGCAACTGGATGAGAGTTTCCATAGTGAGTGTTTTGTCCAGCCAGACACCCAAGTTGTTTACGGGGGTTTTGGGACAGGCAACCAGCGGCTGATTGTTGAGCTTGTTGCCCAACATCATGATCTCGGTTTTATCTCCGTTGAGTTTAAGGCAACAACTGGCCGCCCAATTGGGCGCTTCCTTTCGGCAGGGTGCAAGCTGCGGTGATTTTAAACAGTGTTCTGTAGAGATGGAGAATACTATTTGGGTGTCGTCTGCATACGAGACTATTAACAACACAAATGCTTGTATGATCTCAGCATGGTGACACGTATAGAGATTGAAAAGGGTAGGCCTCAGTGCAGAGCCATGAGGTACTCTACCTTTCAAGACAAATATAAGAAAATAGCTTGTTTTATCTAGCGCTTGAAAGGTCCTACCCTCAAAAAATGACGTAAGCCATTTTAATGCACCGTCTCTTACACCAACATTTGCGATTCTCTGACTAAGAACTACATGGTCTACAGCACGGCTACTCCTAGTACGGCCCGTGGGCCGCCAGCGGCCCTGAAAGCCTTCCTTGGCGGCCCGCGGACCTTGCAGACATCCTACCTGTGTATTAAAAAAACATTTTTTAATAGTGTTACAAACACTGCCGGTTGCAGCAGCCCGGACTCTGAGACTCTGCTCTGTGGGGGCCGGGGGATTCCAGTGATTGTGAAAGTGGAGATGCAGGGGCGCTAAGAGGTGAAATACAACAAAGCTTTATTAACATGTAAATGGTCTTTTAAAGACCTGTGAAGTACTCAGGTGCGGCTGTGTGTGCGCGCTGGAAAGCTGTCTCAGCCCGGGCTGAGGGCTGACACACAAGGGGTGAGATGACAGAGGGTGACAAAGGGAGGGAGGGAGACAGAGGGAGAGAGGCAGAGAGGGAGGCAAAGAGGGAGGGAGGCAGAGAGGGAGGGAGACAGAGGGAGGGAGGGAGACAGAGGGAGGGAGAGACAGGGAGAGGGAGGGAGACGGAGGGTGACGGAGGGAGGGAGACAGAGGGAGGGAGAGGAAGGGAGACAGAGAGGGTGGCAGAGAGAGGGAGACAGAGGGAGACAGAGAGAGGGAGACAGAGGGCGACAGAGAGAGGGAGACAGAGGGAGACAGACAGAGGGAGAGGGCGACAGAGGGAGACAGACAGAGGGAGGAGGGTGACAGAGGGAGGAGGGTGACAGAGGGAGGAGGGTGACAGAGGGGGAGAGACAGAGGGACGGAGACAGACGGAGACAGAGGAAGGGAGACAGAGAGGGAGACTGAGAGAGAGAGGGAGACAGAGGGAGGAGGGCGGCAGGGAGGGCGACGGAGGGAGACAGACGGATGGAGGGAGACGGAGGGAGGGAGACTGAGGGAGAGAGACAGAGGGGGAGAGACAGAGGGGGAGGGAGGGAGACAGAGGGAGGGAGAGACAGGGAGAAGGATGGAGACAGAGGGCGGGAGGGAGACAGATGGTGACAGAGGGAGGGAGGGAGACAGAGGGCGGGAGAGGTAGGGAGACAGAGAGGGAGGGAGGGAGGCAGAGAGGGAGGGAGACAGAGGGAGTGAGGGAGACAGAGGGAAGGAGGGAGACAGCGGGAGGGAGAGATACAGAGGGAGGGAGATGGAGGGAGGGAGACAGAGGGAGACAGAGGGAGGGAGAGACAGGGAGAGAGAGGGAGACAGAGGGTGACAGAGGGAGGGAGGGAGAGGAAGGGAGACAGAGAGGGAGGCTGAGAGAGGGAGACAGAGGGCGACAGAGAGGGAGACAGAGGGAGACAGACAGAGGGAGGAGGGCGACAGAGGGAGACAGACAGAGGGAGGAGGGCAACAGAGGGAGGAGGGCGACAGAGGGAGAGAGACAGAGGGGGAGAGACAGAGGGAGAGGGAGGGAGACAGAGGGAGGGAGGGAGAGGTCATGGAGACAGAGGGTGACAGAAGGCGGGAGGGAGACAGAGGGTGACAGAGGGAGGGAGGGAGACAGAGGGTGACAGAGGGAGGGAGGGAGACAGAGGGCGGGAGAGGTAGGGAGACAGAGAGGGAGGGAGGGAGGCAGAGAGGGAGGGAGACAGAGGGAGTGAGGCAGACAGAGGGAAGGAGGGAGACAGAGGGAGGGAGAGATACAGAGGGAGGGAGAGACAGGGAGAGGGAGGGAGACAGAGGGTGACAGAGGGAGGGAGGGAGACAGGGAGGGAGAGGAAGGGAAACAGAGGGAGGCAGAGAGAGGGAGACAGAGGGAGACAGAGAGAGGGAGACAGAGGGCGACAGAGAGGGAGACAGAGGGAGACAGACAGAGGGAGGAGGGCGACAGAGGGAGACAGACAGAGGGAGGAGGGCAACAGAGGGAGGAGGGCGACAGAGGAGGGAGGGAGACGGAGGGAGGGAGACGGAGGGAGGCAGAGGAACGGAGACAGAGGGAGACAGAGAGAGAGAGGGAGACAGAGGGAGACAGAGGGAGGAGGGAGACAGACGGAGGGAGGGAGACGGAGGGAGGGAGACGGAGGGAGAGAGAGAGAGGGAGGGAGGGAGGGAGAGAGAGGGGGGGAGAGAGAGAGTTGTGTGTATGCCGGGTCTGGTGGCTCAGTGGACGAAGGCGTCTGCTGCAGGGACCTGTGGTCAACCTCATGGTCACAATTTTTTTTGCATTAGCCCCGCCCCTCCCCCTCTGAACCTGCCCCCACCAGTGCGGCCCTCGGCCACAAACCACACTGTAAATTTGGTCCCCGAGAGAAAGTTTGTGAGTACCCATGGTCTACGGTATCAAATGCAGCACTAGATCTATAAGTATAACTGCTGCAGGGCCTCCCTGGTCCAGGAGCGTCTTCAGTTCTTCTACTAAAACCAGTAGTGCCACTTCGGTACTGTGCTGTGGCCTGAAACCAGTTTTAGTGGGAGGGAGGATTTTGTTGGATTCTAGGAACAACAATAGGTGTTGGTTCACATGCTTTTCCAAAAGCTTACCCACTCCTGGAAGTAGTCTGTAGTTCCCAAGAAGTAGTCTGTAGTTCCCAAGACATAGCAGGTCCAGGCTGGGCCTTTTCAGCAAAGGCTTCACTACTGCATGTTTATACGAAGAGGGAACCTACCTGGTTGTTAGTGACAGATTAAGTAGTTCCTGCAGAACTGGAAAAATATATTCTGCCCCTTGTTCTAGAATGCGAAGGGGAGGCCGGGTCGAGGGGTGAATCTGACTTGACCATGCTAAGTAGTGCTGAAAGATGATTTACAGTAAAGCAGAAAAGGCTGGCAGGCATACTCCAGAGCTCCCAGAATCATCCCTACTAGAGATGAGTTCTGGTTCAGTAGTTCTATTGATAGCTAGATCATTACAGCATAATACCGTGGGTTCAGATAGAGAGCTGTCTGGTCTGGGCACGATTCGAAAACTTTCTCGGAGCGGGTTGGAAACCTTTTCTATCTTGGAAGCAAAATAGGAGGCTTGAGTGGTACTAATCTCTGTGTAATTATGCTTAATTGCCTTACAATACTCCTGCTTACTTTTTCCCCAGTCTTTTCATTCATTATTTTTCCTGTTATAACTACACCCTATTCCTATTGTCATTACAATTCACCATCAGGACTATGACTTAGGTATAGATCTGATATCAGGGGACTCCTTCCCATATGGAAGAAAATATATTTTGGTGGTGAAAGAAGACGTACTACTGAAAGAAAATCTGAGAATGGTTTCTTTAGGCATTTAAACTCACCAGCAAGTTTCTAAACCTAATAGAGAATACCAACCATGTATTAATTATTGGGTGTTCAGTGCTATAATCATTGAAAATCACAATGTGATTAAGAATAGGAGATGTGCCAGGATTGCAGGCCGTAACTTTCGCTGATTTGGGGCGAATGGTCTTGGGACTCCCGGGGGGGGGGTTCTGGTGGTGGGGGGCGATTTTAACTCTGTCGTATCTGGCGGGGCGGATCGTCACCCTCCCAGGGATCTCCCGGGGGCACAGGCCTGGCTGAGTGAGTTTATAGATACCCTCGGACTGATAGACTGCTGGAGACTAATGCACCCGGGGCAGGCGCAATACACTTTCCAATCAGGGGCTCATGGGAGTTTGTCGAGACTTGATTATGTCCTTATGCCGGCAGCCCAAGCTGTGATGATTAGGGAAGTAAGACATCTGGCCCGGGGTATTTCCGATCACTCCCCACTACTGTTGCACATTGAGGTCACCCCCGGGGCTGAGGGGAGGGTGGCACCGATTAACCCCTGGTACCTGCGTAATCCTAAAATCCGGGCGGACCTGGTCAAGTCTATTGAGCGCTATTTCACTGAAAACGTGGGGTCAGTGTCCTCTGCTGTCTCGTTATGGGAAGCCTTCAAAACAGTGCTCCGTGGGCAGGCTCTTTCTCTAATTTCCCACTCCAAGAAAAGCAAGACTGAAGAGGTGGTTCGCCTTGAAAACGACATAGCCAAGTTGGAGGGGGACCTGGAGCTGGGTGTTACGAATGATAAGTTGCATGTTCTCAGTCTTAAGCAGCTTGACTATTGAGCGTTGGTTACTGACGCTGCCAAAGTGATGAGTAGAGAGCAACAAGGGCGCTTATACGATGTGGGGGACAAGGCTGGAAAATTGATTGCATGGTTGGACAAGAAGGAGAGAGCGAGTCGAGTGGTGCCGGTTATTGAGAGAGCGGATGGCGTGCGTGTGACTGACCCTGTGGAACTTGTTGAATGTTTCGCGACTTATTTCCACGACGTATATTCTCCAGTCTCGAATGGCCTTGAGGATGACTCTCATCTGTTGCTTAGAGATATAGTGTTGCCGTCTTTGTCAGAGGCGGATAGGGTACTGATGGATGCGACGTTGTCGCCTGATGAGATTGCTTTGGCTATTCGCTCGGTCGCTTCTGGCAAGGCCATGGGTCCCAATGGCCTTCCCATTGAACCGTATAAACTGCGCCCGGACAAGATGGCGGCTCATCTCTGCGACATGTTTCTTGAGGCACGTGACGTGGGCTCCCTCCCCTATGATCAGCGTCTCGCTACCATAGTTGTGATTCACAAAGAGGGGAAGCCGCGGGATCGGTGTATTTCTTACAGGCCCATCTCATTATTAAATGCTGAGCCTAAAATTCTTGCTAAGGTTTTAGCTAATCGTCTGGTTAGGGTCGTTGGCGACTTGATCCATCCGGACCAGTCCGGTTTCATACCTCACCGTAATACGGCTCTGAACCTGAGGTGTCTTCATGGAGTGCTCGCCAGAGCGGAGTACATACGTGAACCGGCCGTTTTGGCGTCCTTGGATGCCACTATGGCGTTCGATACCCTATAATGGCCGTATCTTTGGGCGGCGCTTGCGAAGTTTGGTTTTGGCCCCGGGTTTATCGGTTGGGTGAAGTTGCTGTATAAGGAACCGTTGGCTCAGGTAGTTGTGAATGGCAGAGTGTCGGCACCCTTCGGGTTGGGAAGAGGCACGCGGCAGGGTTGTCCGCTGTCGCCCCTCCTCTTTGCACTTGCCTTGGAACCTCTGGCCGCCTGGTTACGATGGGAGCCCTCATTGCGCGGCATTAGGTGGACGCCTGAATTTGAGGACCGCATCTCTCTTTATGCGGACGACATTCTCCTGTACCTCACATCTCCCCGGCAGTCTTTGAAAGTACTGGTCGAAGTTCTGAACTCATTTGGTCGCAACTCCGGCTTGGTCATTAACTGGGCCAAGTCATGCGTCTATGTTCTCTCTGGGGATGCTCCTCTCCTTCCGCGTGGCTGCCCTATCCAGATTTCGCAGTCAGGGTTTAAATATTTGGGAGTGTTCATAACTTTGGACCCTGTGGCCCGTTATGAGCGGAACCTACTCCCCCCACTCCAACGACTGAGGGCCGACGTCTTGAGGTGGCGACGGCTTCCGCTTTCGCCGCTCGGACGCGCGGCGTTGTTTAAAATGATGTCGCTGCCACGATTCCTGTATGCACTGCAAAATACACTCGACGTCATACCGGCCCGCTATTTCCATGAGGTTGAGAGCTTGCAGAGGCGGTTGTTTTGGGACGGGCGATCCCGAATCGCTCTCACAAAATTGACACTCCCTTGGTATGATGGAGGTATTGCACTCCCCGATATCAAGCGATATTATTGGGCGTCCCAATTGGCGGCGGTGAACCACGGGATGTACGGGCCGGCCCTGAACCCGGCGTTCGAGATGGATAAAATGCTATTGCCTGGGGGGGATTATAATAGAGCACTCTATTCGAAGTCTCCTGGTGTGCAGTTGACAGGCCCAACAAAGATAGCGGTACGTGTGTGGCATGCTGCTAATGCTGCGATGGGTTGGAAGGACCGCCTGACTCGAGCGACTCCACTGTATGCTTCGGAAAGGCTGGGCTGTTTGTGGAAAACTAAAGGGTTTGAGAAATGGGATATGATTGGCATATGTAAGGTGAGTGACCTCTGGGTGAAAGGGGAGTTTAAAACGTTTGAAATGCTGAAAGCGGAATATAAGCTAAACGATAGGGAGTATTTCCGGTATGCTCAGGTCCGTCATGCGTTGCGCTCGGTTTTCCCTGATGCTACTGCTATCCCGGAAAATTCCCCGCTGGAGGATAGGGTGCTCGATGGCTATGTGCCTGACAGCACAATCTCCTTGATCTATAAAAAGCTTATCAACGATCGGGCGGATCTGTTGACCCGCTTGAGGGAGATCTGGGTGGCTGACGGTTTGGAATTAGATGATGAGGACTGGGTTTCGGCAATAGCCTCCCCGCGGGAGGTGGCAATTCCGGCCCGCCTTCGGTTCGTACAACTAAAGATACTCCATAGAGTGTATGTCACTGGTCCCCGCCTGATGCGCATGGGTTTCTCCGTGGATGGGATGTGTAAGCGTGGCTGTGGTTCGCTGGGTACTTTCCTTCACGTTATATGGGAATGCCCTGAGGTGGCGCTCTTTTGGCGTCGGGTGCATGCGGTAATGGAAGAGGTCACTCACGTTGCTCTGCTTCCAGAAGCTAGGAGATGCTTGCTGAACGTGTGGGAGCCAAACGATTATAATGTGGCACAGACGCGGTGGGCGACTTTGGGGAATATGGTGGCTAAACGTAATATTGCCCAGTTATGGGGTTCCCAGAGGCCGCCCACGGTCTCGGTGTGGAAGGAGAATATGGATTGGTGCATGTTTAGAGAAAAGACGGTGTATGTAGCGAGAGGCAAGCCGAGGAAATGGACTGGGGTGTGGGGTCCGTGGAACGCTTATCGCGGAGACATCTGTGCCCCTCCTCTGGCTGTTGTATTGGATGCCTCTTTGTCCCCCTAGCCGAGCATTCCTCGTCTGTTAGGTTACGAGTGAGTTACAGTTTGATTTTTCCTCTGTTCCCGTGCCCCCCTCCCTTCTTTGCCGCTGATCATTGATTCCCTACCCCGGGGAGCGCGTCCTGACATTTACAATGCCTATTGCCTTGCTTGTGTGTATTGTTTTTTAGTTTTAACTTGAAAACTGAAACCGTATTTAATATTGTCACTCAACTATTGCTTCTGCCTTCACTGGGGGCATGATGGACTGACGGGCTCCTCGGATTGACCAATCTGTATAACGGTGAATGATACGTCTCATGCAAATTAGCGGCCGGCCCAAGGGTTGTAGGCCCATGTCTGTAACTCCTTGAAGTCAAATAAAGGTTTCTTTAAAAAAAAAAAAAAAAAAAAAATAGGAGATGTGAACAGATGGGAAATGAGTATCACTATACGTATGGTCGCTTCCATCTAGGGATGCCCTTCGGCCTTTGTAATGCTCGGCCCCTTTCCAACAATGTGTTAGCAGGTTCTTCAATGATTTATTGGGTATATACTGTTATATGGATATAAGGTGATCTATTTAGATGATATATTTATGTATTCTGACACCTTAGAGCAGCATCATGCTCGTGTTCACAACTTCTTGCCTGACTGAACATGCACTCATTGTACACTAAAGATGAATAATGTCTGTTTGCAGTCTCCAGCATCACCTTATTGGTTTCAAAATCTCTGAGCAAGGAATCAGGACTCTGCCAACGTGAAGGCAGTTTTAGAATGGACAATTCTTTGAAAGAAGTACACGGGATCATTGTGTTTTCTCATTTTTGTCACCAGTTCATACAAAATATTTCCACCCCCATCCAACCCTTTATTCACTTGACAAAGAAAGGAAATTATTTTACTTGGGGGGAGGAAGAATAAAAATACTTTCTAACACTAAAAACAGCATCTGTATCAGCACCGTTAATGAGCCATCAGGATGAACTTCTACTTTTTGAAGTGAAAACTGAGGCATCCTCATTTGTAAAAGGAGCAATGTTATTGTAACAATATTCCAAGAGTCAGTGATCCAGCAGTGTACCAACAACAGATACTCCACTACCATATACTCACCTGGGCCCATAAACACACACAATTGAGTAAACCGCTGGAGTCAAAGTTTATATAGATTTATTGTTAGAACTGGGGGTCTCTAGTTGGCAATGGTGTACACCTTTATCCAACTAGGGACCCTTGCTTCTAGTCAGGGAAAGGGGGGTACACTCCTGAATAACCCCTGCTCACCCCCTTGGTAGCTTGGCACGAGCAGACAGGCTTATCTCAGAGGCAGTGTGTAAAGCATTTGTGAACACATACAGTAATACAATGAAAATACTACAAATGGACACCACACCAGTTTAGAAAAATAAGTAATCTTTACTAGATTTAACACAAGACCAAACGACAAAAATCCACAATACTGTAATAAAAATATGATTTTAAATTGGTAGAAATACCTTAGTTCAATGTAGATGGTAAAAGCGACACTTTACTCTCAAAGTACCTTGGATGCGTCACGCAAAACAAACAAAGGGGCGCAGGGAAGGTGATGCGTCGGTTCCTTGCTTCGGGAGAGGTGATGCGTCGGTTCCTCACTGTAGCGCAGGGGAGGTGATGCGTCGGTTCCTTACCGGAGAGGAGGTGATGCGTCGGTTTCTTACTGTGATCCGGTGCGAGGCAACAAGATGGCGCCTTTATGTGATGCGACGAACCGGAGCAATGCGACAAAATGGCATCTTTGATGCGATGCAACAACGTGGATGCGATGCAGCCACGCCCGATGGCCGTACGACAAAATCGATGATCATTGGAGCCGCAACAGGCCCCGCGATACGCTTCTCCGGTGATGTGACGCCGACCTCTGCGGCAGCGACACACTTCTCCAGTGATGCAACACGCTTCGTCGGCGATGCAACATCGAACAGCTGCGGCGGCGTCACGCTTCTTCAGCGATGTGACGGCAGCTGCTGCAGCGGCGACACGCTTCTCCTCGCTGCTTCCCGCTTCCAGCTCCCAGCGACAAACAGTCTCTAGAGGTCCTAAACAGCTGCAGGCATCTTTCTGTAGGTTAGAATTCCCAGCAAGGAAATTCAGGGGGAGCTGGTGGGGAAGTCTTTGTGTCCCGGAGACTTCAGACAGGAGGCAAGCTCAGTTTAAGCCCATGGAGATCTTCCTCAAGATGACAAAGCAAACAGCAAAGTCCTTTTCTCCTTTCCTTGGCAACAAGTAACCACTGCAGGCCAACCCCAGACAGCAAACAGCACAGGGGCAGTAATCCTCCTTCAGCTTCTCCGGTTTCTTCTCCTTGGCAAAGGTTCCTCTTGATTTTCCAGAAGTGATCTAAAGTTCTGGGGTCTGGATCCCCCTTGTTATACACACAATCCTTCCTCTCTGAAGGCAGAGAGTGTCTGTACCTAGTCCAAACCAGTTCTCGGTGCATTCTGCCAGTGCACAACTTCTTCCTTTGTCAATGTGGGCCAGGGTCGTCAGACGCACTTGTAAATAAAGGGACATATGAGGTTTAGGAGAAAGAGGGGAAGGGAAAACAATCTAATATGCAATAACTCCTCTCAGACCTATATTTCTTTTACCTCAGATTCAATCTACGCATGGGTTGACCATTGCTAATAATACATAGATACTTCTCACTTTAATACATTAGTACATAGACTTTTTATTTTTTTGTAAAAGTATTCATTTTATTTTGTTTGTTCATTTCAAAGAATCATGCTTTTGTAACCGTTGTACATCAGATTACATTATTTTCTAATACAAGACAAATCATTTCCTATTTGAATACTCGTGCATTTTTTTGAAAAAAAAGAAGATTATTATATAAAATCAAACCCTACTCAGCCAAGGCTCAATCAACACTCACAAAACACACTCGTGACTCAATTACACTTTTATTCATACATAACACTTATACTTTATGGGTATAGGGAGTATCAGAGTAAAAAGACATCTCCGACAGTTGGAAATGATGGCAATAACCTAAATAGGTCTGGGCGCACGTGGTCTACGCGCGTTTCGGTGGGGTAGCATGTAATTGGACCACCATCATCAGGACCTCGCCCAACTAGGGTATAGTGTCATCGGACTTGTACAGAGTAGGGATACTGTTAGAAATCAGATATGATATGCGTTATCAAGGTTTCAACTGGAACAAATTGGCACGCTGTGTCAAAAGTGACAAGGTCAGATGCGAATTGTAATCGGTACACCAGGCTTGATTTCACTAATCTGGTACTATTTCAAGGAGGACGGAAGTTTGATCTGCATCAGTGCATTAATGATTAGGATATATAATGAGTCTTCCGGTATTTAGTACGGTACGGTGCCCCTGGTTCAAGATGGACGGGCGATAAATAGTAAAATCTCTTAGATGCTCACAAGTCAGGGCCTCCACTAATCAGGGCCAAGTTGTCTCTCGTGGATCGGGAAAAACGTCTCTCACAGCGTCTTGAAGTGTCATCAGACGCACCACAGGGCCTATTCAGGCCCTGGTGCTACTCCTCCCACTACTCCCAATGCAGATAGGTCTATTCAGCCTAGTGCTGACTCACCGTCTCCTGGAGCCACCCTAGCCCCTGTCACTCACAAACCAGACATGCAATACACAACCTAACAGAGGCAGGCTGGATGGTTAGGTCAGAAACGACCTACTTTCTAAAAGTGGTCTTTTCAAACACAGAATGTTAAAACCAACTTCACTAAAAGATTTATTTTATCATTCTGAGTTCAGGCATACTAAATTCGTTTTTCTACCATGTTCCCTGGGTCAGTTAGGATTATAAGATGTTATAATCAAACTGCCCATTCTGGCCTATGGGGACAGGTAGCCTTGCAATAGTGAAAAACAAAATTGGCTGTAATTCACTATCAGGACATGCCACACACATCAGGGCATGTCCTACCTTTCACATACAATGCACCATGCCCATAGGGGTACCTTGGGCCTACCTTAGGGGTGACTAACATGTAGAAAAGGGAAGGTTTAAGGACTGGCAAGTCGACATGGCAGTCCCAGACTCCACACAGGCTCTGCAATGGCAGGCCTGAGACACATTTTACAAGCTGCTTCTGTGGGTGGCACACCCAGTGCTGCAAGCCCACCAGCAGCATTTGATTTACAGGCCCTGGCCACACATGGTGCACTGTACTAGGGTCCTTACAAGTAAATCAAATAAGCCAATCATGGAGTCACTAATTCATTACAACAATTTACAATAGAGAGCATATCCACTTTAGCACTGATCAGCAGTGGTAAAGTGCTCAGTCATAAAACCACCAACAACAGGTCAGAAAAAATACAGGAGGAAGGCAAAAGGTTCAGGGATGACCCTGCAAAAAGGGCCAAGTCCAACATTTATTTTCTATAATTTCCACAATAATCAGGATTAGGTATTTGGTACCTCTGTTCATCTCAAACTAACCCTTTCACTGATCAAGTAGTTCTTTCCTGTGGTCGATGGACCATTAGTTGAACTAGTTGATGGTGATAATTAACATAATTCTAACTTTCTATACCTTAAAGTAAATAACCACAGACTCAGAAAAGTTTTAAATCTTTATCTAAATGAAATGCATGTGAACCACTTCAAAAATACAGCACAGTCACCATCATTCATAGGAGAGAAAATTCAATTGATTAATCATCAAACACATACTATGGACTCATACAATGATCAATGCTCAGAAAGGGAGAGGACAGAGAGAATAGAACATCTGCAAATAACATGAAATTATAGTTACCAAGAATGGTGTGAAGACCAATCCCCTGGCCAAAGGGCTGGTAAGGGTCCCCCGGAATAGGTCAGGAGACAAAGACTTCAGGACAGGATTCAGGACAGGATAATTGACCTCTCTAGAATACCGACGGTTGTGCCGCACCCCTCTCTGACACTCTCTTCCTCTTCGATATTCTTCTGCGATCTTCTGATCTAACCCAATTAAATTAGGATGGATGGTTCTGCATTCGGCTCGTCATTTGCATCTCACAGCATCTCTCCCAGCATCAGCATCTCCCGCTCCAAGCTCACAGCATCTGGACTAACTAACTAACTAAGGCTATCTCAATTATACCTTTCGTTCTTCATGTTTCACCCACTAAAGTTTTAATATCGTAAAAATACGAGATCTAATTGGTCAGGCAAGGGGGGAAGATCATCACACCATGCTTACATGTCACTTTATTCAGTTAAACCATTGTTCACAAACCCATCCCCTTAATGTTTATTCATAATTTTAGTTCACACACACATTCACGTTTTATTTGCAACATTTTTATTAACAGTCTGAATTTGAGTCCACAGACTGAATGTGAGTCCACATCGTTGACCTTTTCACCATCCGCTCCTAGGGTATAACACTTTGCGACCTTGGCTAGCGTTCAACATCCAAGTCATCGTTCCGGGTTAACTTTCAGTGGCCATGGGCAGTCTTCCCTTTTACTCAGCTTACTTTAGTTATGCAAGAGAGGCCCAAATGTGCACTAGTGATAACGTCAGAAAGACAAATCTTAATTTCACAAAAAATGGTTTCACTGTATACCACCCATCTCTACGCCATTCCCCTTTATTTATTAATACTTTCCCCGCATTAGCATTAGTAAAATAGTTCGTTTTTGTTTCAGCTAAGCAGATGTCATGCACGTGAGACTTCAAACCTCCATGTTAGTGTCTTCTGCTCAGGTGCAAGAATATCCCTCCAAGCGATAGCTCGTTATACTGCGTAGATGCAGTTGACACATGCGCGGTAAAGATTCCCCGTTTAAAGCGGTTTTAGTCCTTTGTTCATGTTATCCATGTTAGTAAACACATAAGCAAGCTTCACTAACCCGCGTATTCATATGGTGCGCATTAGTTTAACACAAAGCAATTTTAATAACTCGTTATTGAGTTAAAGGAGCAGATTGCTTCCGAGCAAGTCTCTTTTCTACGGGTCCTTGCTCCATCATCAGGACTTGCATCTTGAAGAGTGTTATATCCGAACTCTCTCAGAAACTAAAAGGTACTATACAATCTATGTAAGGGGATTACATGCGACTAAAGAAACCTTCTCTCACTGGAGACATTCTCTGAGGGGCCCATCATGAGATCAAAGCGTAGACTGACCATACAAACTTATTGTATCTTACTTCGAATAAATGTTCCAAAGCCTTTCATGCTCATAAGACTCTATCTGTTTCCAGATTCAACTATGTATTCATTTACAGGCAAGCGGATCCTCTGTCTCAACAAACGGATGAATCTGAAATGGCCACCACCTCGCCTTTTGTCTTTGCTTTATCAACCAAAGGTTCTCCTAGGTTCTTTGAAATATCAAAGAGAATGAAACAAGACACTGAGACTCAGAAATGGACCCAGAGGAACCCAACAAAAGGTTGCTACTGAGAGGATTGTTTTATTGAGTAGAAACGTTTTCCCACCCTGCAAGCCTACTCAACAAACCATCATGAAATGCTCATTCACAACAGAACACTGTCCAGCGCGAGTTTATTACCCTTGTTCCTTGGAATAATGGGTGCCCCGTATTTTTGATCATGAAATGCTATCATGATTCTCCCACAGCTGGCCACCCGGCACAGAGTTGATCAGCCAATATGTTTTTGTGGCCTTGTCTCAAACCATCAATAAAAGAATATGTTCAGAAGTGCACAGTATGCACTTAAACAAAAGCCATTGCACACGCCTCCAACAGGATAACCTCAGCCTCCATCGACTCCGACTCTGCTTTGGAACATAAATTACAAGGATTTTATTGTGGAGGTACCCTATCTAGTGGGTATACACCCGCAATTGTGGACTTCTGCACTAACATGGGACACTGCATCCCACTTAACCCCCCTCTCCTCTATAGCATAACTGCCCGGTATGTTTATAGTATGCATCTTTCATCTACGTGGGCTTTTAGAAACCCGATTCCTGTCTCTCTGCAATGGGAATAACTTTTGAGAAGATTGGGTACCACATACTTTAAATCTATCGGCTATCAACCGCAAACTGATCGACTGGATCAATCCATAGAGAAGTACCTGAAATGTTTTTGATGGACCATCAGAAAGAATGCCTGGCAACGGTGGATTGCATTTGTAGAGTTTGCATGGATACCTTTCTACACTTGTTCCTAGGTACATTTCCTTTCTTCGTCTCTTAGGGATTCCATCTGGAGACGTGGCCCCTCAAGGTAACTACCTGCACAATTCTCTCAGACATTCCCTCTACAACAAATTAATATCACCCAAAGGGCTGAACATTAACATCTCCTGCAACACCTCCTGCAATCCAAACCTTTGGCACATCACCACCGAGTCAAGCACCTCCCTACAGAAGGGGGGGCAGGCTGTGGGGATCCACTAAACACCGAACAATTCCTGGGTCACACCCCAAGTTTCCTGGGTCGTATCCCCTCATTTTCAAGAGCCTTTGTCCATATGATTGAGGTGGGCACTTTAGCACTTTCACTGACCTAAAACCTGGTTCAGACAGTTGTCCCAGGGGGAGGGAAGAGTTACGGTTAGGATCCAAGCTCAATTCGGACACAGGTGATCAAGGTTAGAGCTAGCCAGGGCTGGAGATTGTGGAGGACACACAGTGGAAAACTGAAGGGACTGTGAACACTAGACTGCTTACTGACCGATACACTTATAGACTCACTTCCTGGATATTGATACACTTCCAGGGAATAAGAAGCAGATCCATTATTTAAGGTCATTCTGACTTGGACTCCTTGTCTGGCTATGAGTTTTTGTGGCTCTCATTTTCAGACCAGTTCACACGTTCGTCACATTGTTTTTCAATTCAGTTTCCTCGTTTTAGGCTTTTCCTCCATTAACTGTCACCTATTCTGTATTCTACTGTGCTCAGTACCCTTAGTTATCCTTTGCCTTCTTATCTTCTCAGCACCTGAATGGTCTGGTTTATTGTTGCCTCCTGGGGTTCTTGTCTGAGATCCTGATCTGCTGGTGCGGTCATAGCAACAATCGGTCTGTACTTTGTATATTTACCTGTGGTCTCATGCTTACCCTACAGCCAGTTCACTGGCATACCATTCCTCCACTCCCGGGGTTGCTTTATGCCATCCCCAGGCTGATGAATCCATCCCAAAAGTGGGATTCAGTGCAGTGTTTCCTTCTTACTCCATTTCCCTGTTTTCTCCCAGTTCCTAATGCAGGTGTGATTTTCACAGTTCTCTCCCACGTAAGTGTCTTGAGACAGTAGGGGCATTCTGTGGTTCTGTTTACTTGAAATCTGACAGAGCCTGTGCATAGACACAGACATAATATTATAAAAACCTTTAATAGAACCAGAGTCCTCTTTGTTAGAAAAAAGACTACAGCAATTTCACCAATAAGCATTGATCGGATAAATCAACTTTTCAAAACCAAGTAAATAAAGCACTACCTTTGTTATGCAGATCTTCATGGGATGAAATAAATAATAAAATCAACACTAGTTCATTGTCGTTCATAGAATTCCAATTTTCCATCTCGTTCGCTAGAAACCTTTCAATTCTATGTCAGGACTGAAGACGAGGATTATGCATGCTCAAAACGTATTAATCAAAGTCACCAATCAATGGATTTATTTATTTATTTATAAAGTTTTATATAGCGCGAACTTGACCAAAGAAGGTATCAGAGCGCTTTACATTTAGGATCGTTGCGTTACAAGTTACATCAGATACAAGAGCATAGTAAGGTGCAGTACACATAAACAATGTTTCAATAATTCGCAGGAGGGAGGGGTGGAAGGAGTAATAGCGGGGAGACGAGGAGGAACAATGCCCAATGTTTGGCTGGGTAGGTGACAGTCAAGGGGTAAAACAGGGCCAATCTCCTCATTAGCTGTCAAGCAGCTCCACCGGTCATCAGCCATGTTGCTCAGGTCTCAGTGTTCAGGAAAACCAGTTTTTAGTTTATTTGATTTGAGAAGGTTATATAGCGCTAACTATACCCGGAGGTATCAGAGCGCAAAACCAGGGGAACGTTGCATTAGAAGGTACATCAAAAGGATTATAAAGTGCTGGCTAGACCCGTAGGTATCAGAGCGCTATAACAGAGGAACATTGCAATACAAATGACATCAGTTACAATAGCGTAGTAAGGCACAGTAAACAAACAACGAGATTGAGAGAATTTATAGGAAAGGAGGAGAGGAAGGAGCCATAGCAGGGAGACGAGGAAGAACTGTGTCCAATGTCAGACTGGGTAGGTGACGGTCGAGGGGAAAAACAGGGCCAATCTCCTCATTAGTTGTCTAGCAACTCCATTGGTCATCAGCAAAGTTGCTCAGGTCTCAACGTTCGGGAAAAACAGTTTAGAACGGATACATAGGCTATGAGGATAGAGGTAAAAGAAGAAGGTGGGGGGGAGGGCGTAGAAACAAGCCAGAGAGGGAACTGGGGCTAACCATATAGGCCGATGCAAAATGAAGGAAAACCAGCTTTCCTGCAGTTGTGTTCATTCTTCCCTCGGATGTCGGCGGGTGGGTTTGACTTAGTCTACCACTTGCAGCGGGCCTCTCACATTTCCTGATCATTTGCACACCCCTTTGGCCCCCCGGGGCACTTCTGTGAATCACAGCACCGCCAACAGCCCCCCAGGCCTTGGAAGGCGTGGAGAAGCTCAGGGACCGGCCATTCAATTCCTGCAATAGAGCAAGAGGGGGAGCCATGGACCGAAAGAATTGTAGAGATCCTCTTGACATCAGGCATAGTCCTGGAGGGGTTGAGAAAGCAAAAGTCATCAAGCAAGGAGGTAGAAGTCATCATTGTCAGCCATGTTGGGGTCAGGCAGCCTGGGACCCCTTTCCTGACCGAGAGCGTACCGAATACAATAGAGCTTAGTGGGGAGGGAAAGGTCAGACTCTCATTGGATCCAAACAGGGCCACAAGATCTCCCCCGGAGACCCTAGGCGCTCCAGTCATAGCGTAAACCTAGAAAGCGAGCAGGGACACATCGCCCATTAAGGTGGGCAGTGCAGTGGGAGCCGCCATCCTGACTCGTGCAGGGGGGGGGAGGGAGATGGGGGGGCCTGCTCACCTCAATCTTCAGCAGTAGGAGCCACTCCGGGCAAAATATTCGGCGCGTCCACTGCGGCCGAGAGATGATGATCACACGCAGTGGATCCGCCCCGCCTCACTCTCGAAGCGGGTCCACTCCTTCCCAGGCGGCATCTTGAAGCCAAAATGCCGGGCAAGACCGCAGCCGATATCCTGGCGTTGCAGCGTCCGGTTGGAACGGCGGCAACAGCGGCAGACGCTCCAGAACATCCGATGTCGGGAGATGGTCCAAAAAGTTGTCAAAGTGGGGATCAAGTGCCTCGCTTAGCTGTCAAAAGCGGGGCTTCAATGGAGCAGAAGCTCCGAGCAGACATGTTGGATCCTGGCTCCTCCTCCTTTTTGATGGATGGTGAAGAGAGTGCCTTTAAGGGCTCATGAAGCGAGGCCAGGAGTATGCAGACACCAGCCGGCCTTTGTTTTAAAAGATACTTAATTTTGATTGGTTTTATACATGCACACCAGCACACATGAAGGCAGTGCAAGTTCAGTAAAGATACATAAGTGATGCACAAAACATTAGACAGCTGCGATGGACACAGGTTCTGTAAGCAGTAATCCCCCCGCCTCGATTCCTAATACAATGGAGATCAACACTAATGGGTGCCCCATATCTTTTGAATTCCTCCAGTCAGCCCTGTAGGTTATAAATGGATTCTTCAGTGACGGCGATTAGTCCACGTCTCTAAGTCATTCAGTTATCACACGGCCATTGATAGCTCTCCAGTGCCAGGATATGTCACTCTTTGCGACAGGTAGCCTACGATAATAAGGTATTACCGCCCCCCCCCCCCCCCTCACCAGCTTCCAACCCAGTCAACATGAATCCCCAAAATAACGCTTTAGGCTTCGTTTTATGTGGATGCCAAACTCTCTCCCCAACGGGTGATGTATTCTATTCCAGTATATTTGAATCAAGGGGCATTTCCATATCATGTGCCGCTCCCGCCGCTCTTACTTCTGTAATCATATCCTCACACACCATGATGAACCTCATCACACACACCATGGGTGAGTCAGGAAAGGCCAGGTACGTGATCGAGTCGGTGTGGTATTTTATTCTTCTGCCAACCACAAACGTTACTCCCTCCAATGCAACCATTCTGCCAGCTATCTCCAGCAACTGAAAATGGAAACCCGCTTGCAAGAAATCAAGCACAGCAAGATGTCCAATTTCACTTAAAGCTCTTCCTGGGCTGAAGTACATCACCCTTCGGGGCCAAAAAGAGCCTCAATGCCAAATGACATCTCAGAGATGTCTAAGGCATGGTTCTGGAGGCTTTGACAATCTCGCCCCCCTCAAAGATGCTCTCTCACAGGGACCTCATTGAAGGGAAGTGTCCGTTGAAGTATCCTCCGGAAATGTCTTCATTACCTTGTAGGCTCAGCTTGCCTTCACCAGTTCCGACAACAAATGAGAATATGAACACGCCATCCAGGTCCCGTGCCAGGCACCAACATGCCCATCATCCCCAAGCAGGTCAGTATCTCTTGATAGTGACCACTGTCCATGCACATCAGGCGAGACAGGAAGCAAGGACTGCACGTTTCTGGCCCGCCCAGACTCCCATGTGATCCTCTATGTCATCCATCACTAGAGGATGAGGCTTCCCACTACTCACAATAAAGTAGACCCAGAAAAAGGCTCTCAGGAAGACCCACAATAGTCCCAGCAGGACAGGGACACCCACCTGCGACCTTCAAATTGGAGTCATCAGAACTTTGTCGGACACTTGACTTGCCACTTGAGAATAGGCACTAGCAATCATCGCAATGGATGGAAAGGCGTAATTCCAGCCAGTGCTTCATTGGTAAAACAAAATAAGTGCCAGGGCCCTCGTCAGGAGGCCACTGCAGTTTGCAGAAGCCATTGCCCCTGCCAATGGTAGTACCAACACAATTACTAATCATCACACTCCTACAAGTGTGACAATTCAGACTATTCCAGGCCCCCAAAGCTATAAGAATGGCTCGGGAAGTCAGCCAACAGTCATTTTAAATGTATATTGAATTAAGAAACAACGGTCGTTTTGCTCCTCTTTAACCCCTACCCTGCGGGCGTAATTCCGCCGCGGTGCGGGGGATGGGGAGAGGGGGCCGCGGCGCTGCTGTGCTCGTGCTGAGTGGCGCTGTGCTCATGACAAGCTGAGCTCGTCACGACCCTACCCACTGATTAATTCTCCCGCACAGGCGGGGAATTAATCGCGCGTGAGCGGGCCGCGGCAGTTATGACGAGTTCAGCTCGTCATGAGCACAGCTCCACTTTGACTCATGACGAGCTGAACTCGTCATGAGCACTCAACGGGTTAAATTCAACAGACAGTGTCAGAGTGTGGCAGATTGTTACAAGGCCGGTGTTGAAAAGTTAGGGCCGGGCATCGGGGACCACCAACTCAAATTAAGCACTGATTCCAGCCCATGTTAAGTCATGTGTGAAAGCATCCACTGTCTTGGCCCTCAGTTCTGGGTACCAGCTAAAGTACTCCAGCAGTGGATGATTCAACATGGAAGCAAAGAGGTCCATCGCACAAGATACGCACCACTTAATTCGAGCCTTGAACACCTTGCTATCCACTTCCAAACCCTGTAGTACTGTTGGAAACTGCTAGTGCATTCAGGCATGTGGGAAGTACTCGGCCATCCCTGGGATTTGGTGCTACAAACAAAAGTGCTATATATTCTTTGTCAGGTCATGGGTTGACCACCATGCCATACAGATGCTTCCTTCGGCATCTCCCAGGTCAAATACCCTAAAGTAATTGGCCAACCTACTAAGCATCATGTAATGGTGGGCACGCCAACAAATGAACAGGGAGAGCTGAGCCAGAGCCGAGTCAAGGGTCTGGTTCGGATATTAGAGCCCGTACACAAGCCAAGTCCTGAAAATAAGAGTTATGTATTTCATGCAAAAAACTATGTAAAATATGTTAAAGTGACTTCAAAGTTGAAAAAAAGCATTTCTTTAACAAGTGGAAGCTTTAACATTAATAGGGCACAACATGGTACTGCACTGAAAAGTACTTATTAAAAAGAATAGTTTTGTACAACTAGTAGTCTGAACTCACATATTCGAAAGTGCTGTTGTACGCGATAATTGGTATCTATTTGTCTTTCTCATTAAAGCTTTGTTTTTACCTCTTAGTGCATTTTCTGCAGATTCTTAAAATACAGCGCAAACTTGACCCGAAAGCAATGGAGCACTTTATAGGAGAACCAATTATATTACACAAGGTCAAACTCATTGTTTATAGGCACTGTGGAGATTAAGTAATTTGTCCAGAATCATAGGATCAAACCCAGTTTCCGAATGCCTCATTCGGCAGCTCTGGGCGTTACGCCACATCCTTGGTAAATGGAGGGAGGCAGACAGAAGTCACTTTAAAGCTTGGCTCATTATGGGCTCGATGTTCCAACAGGACCTCAAGCTGAGCTAGAGCTGGGCTTGAGGCTCTATTCTGGGTCGAGCTTTCAGTGGCTCACCCACCTCTAGCAACATGTATATTCACTGCTAGAATCAACACTAAACTGAGATCTTGTATACAAAAACGCCGAAATACCCTCTGATGCTATCTCTGAGACTGACTATGTTGGGCTGCTGTGACCTACAGTGCTGAGGAGCAACAAAGCGAGCAATTGGTAGTAGGTAAAATATTCTTTATTCGCACCTCTAGTCGGTATGGTTAAAAAATGGGGAAAAGAACGAGACTCGAGGGAATAATGTTCCTGAGTTTGTAAGGGTCTACATGTTTCAAGCCCGACCCAAAGGATTTTCATCAGGACCAAGAATATCTACTCCCTGATACCACTACTGTTAAACCATACAGCTGTAATCAATTCGAAGGCTAAGGAAAGTAAAATACACACATACAGCACCGTATTGGTGTTATGCCTGGATGATCTGTAAATACATAATGTGAAAGTTAGTCTGCCCGAAGTCCCTGACTGTATCACGATATATTTTATATGATACCTTTTGTATGGATATTCTAAGCTATGTTGTGCCTACTCCTCAAGAATTTGCACCTCTGTGTATAACTTGTGATAAAGCAATAGACGTACACAGAGGTGGGCACTCCTAGGTTATGATACAAGGGAGTAGCCTTTGAATCGTAAGAACGGCATTGCCGCTTTTAACATAAACGATACATAAACTTGAGCATTGATTACTTTACCATGCTGCGCAACAACATCACACTTTATCTACTCTTCCGCAGTGTGTGACTAAAGGTGTCCCTTCCCCCGGAGGACTCATGATGCCAGATTTAGGCATTATACATGTGTAGGAAAGTACTCCTTTTCACATGGTTGCCCCCTACTTTTTGCCTGATGTTTGAGGCTTCTTGACTAAGTGTGCCCTGGGTTCCTGCTAATCAGGTACCCAGGGCCTGTGTTCTTTCCCTAAAACTGTACCTTTTCTCCCACATGGGCTCTCCTCTGGCCTACATATATGTAAAATGTAAATGTTTCCAGGAGCACCAAGGGCCTTGTAGCCAGAGAAAGTCCCTGAGGGCTGAAGAATATATTTTGCCACCCTCAGAGACTCCTCCCCTGACCCATACACTCTGCCAGTGCAGTGTGTGTGCCAGGGGGAGACCCTAAAACTACAAGTCGACATGGCACACTGTGTGCCATACCCACCAAAACATTGCCAGTGGCATAGGTCAGTTATCCCTCTAGCAGGCCTTACAGCCCTAAGGCAGGCTGCACTATACCACAGGTGAGGGTAGAGTGGCATGAGCCCTGGGCCCTTACAGTACCTGTGCCATTCACAGGTATTGTAAGTGCAGTAAAGCCATTTTAGACCATGAGCTGGGAGTTTGGCACCCCGAACTCCACAGCTCCATGATGGCTTTACTGAAGTCTGAGAAGTTTGGTATCACACTTCTCAGCCCATTGTTGGATTTAACATGAAATGCACTCAGAGGGCATCTTAGAAATGCCCCTGAAAAACAACCTAACTCTAGTGTCCTGGCTGAGTGGCTGTTCGCCAGCTGCTACCCCCAGACATGTTTCTGGACCCCTGGGTTGGGAGCCACCCGCTCTTGGGGTCCTGAAACAAAGCACATCCTGGGCAGAGGTGCCAAGCTTTCTCCCACATGATGGGCAGGGTCCACGAAGGGAAAGCTTCAAAGGCCACCTCTATTTGCTGACCCTGCCATTTGCTGCTCCCAGCAACTGGCCCCCACCAGTTGTAACCCCTACTTTGGGAGGGAGAATCGGCAGGAAAACCAAGATAGGAGGAGAGCTGTACCCACCTTTTCAAACTCCATCCCTCAGGTGAAGGAGGCGAGGAGAAGCACATCTCTCAGTCCCCGCCATCTTGAAGAAGGGGGGACCCAGCCAACCAGAGAGAGGCTTATGCCCCCTTCCCACTGGAGGTTGGCATAATAGGGGGTGTACCCACCCCAAGGAAGGGACCCATTGGTCCCGACCTGTACCAACCTGAAATTTAGTATTCAGGGGTGACCCCAAAGCTTACTCCTCAGACAAGCAAGAAGGACTGAAGAGCGGTGCTGAAGGAAGAAGAGGAAGATATCAACTGCCTTCAATCAATCAATCAATCAATCAGGGGATTGTAAGTGTACTACTCACCCGTGAGGGTCTCAAGGCGCTAGAGGGTGGAGGGGGTCAGCAGTTCTGTATCAGTCGAAGAGCCAGGTCTTCAGAGTCTTCCTGAAGGTGTTCAGGGTGGGGCCATGTCTGATGTCGATGGGGAGCTCGTTCCAGGTCTTGGCCGCGATGTAGGAGAAGGATCTTTCCCCTGTTCTGGCTCTGCGGATGCACGGGGTTTCGGCGAGGAGGAGGTTGGTGGAACAGGCGTTTCGTTTGGGTACGCGGAGGGTGATTCTGTCATTGAGGTATTGGGGTCCGGTGTTGTGTAGGCATTTGTAGGCGTAGGTGAGTATCATGAAGGTGACTCTTTTCTTGACGGGGAGCCAGTGGAGTTTGTGCAGGTGTTGGCCGATGTGTTCATGTCAGGGGATACCAAGTGTAGGAGAGTCGGAGCTGCTTCACATGGGTTCCCCCACTTTTTGCTGGTGTTTCATTGTTTTTCGAGCTTAGTCTGGCTGTGGCCCTGCTGATCAGGACCCCGGCCTAGCAGCTTCCTCTCTAAAATGGTTTCCATGTACATTAGGTACATATCTAATTGGATTCTGGAGTGCCTTATAAGCCCCTAGTATATGGTATACTATGTACCCAGGGCATAGGTACCTCAGATGTCTACCAGGGGCTGAAGCATGAATTATGCAACCCCTGGGAAGCACTCCAAAATGGCACCACAGGTCTGCTACTGCAGCCTGGGTAAGGGTGTGCTTGCACCCCTTACAGTGGTATAGGCTGCCTATATCGCTACAATTGCACACACATATAAAACCTATAAGTCACTCCTATGGCAGGCCTTACCAATACTGAAGGCAGAGTGCTTGGTTTTTATGTGAGAGGGTGCCCCTGCATGAGCCCCTCTGCAGCGTTCGGAGTACCTCCTCTGATGCTGTTTGTGGTGCACCCTGACCATATACTCTTAAGTGCATAATAACCTCGCGGTAAATGCTAACTTTGGGATGGCTGCACAGAAACATGTTGTGTTTGGTGTCAAACGCTTTGGAATACTACCCCCCCACCCCCGCCAGTTCGGGAGGGAGAGACATGTTCACACTGGTCTAACCCGGTAGGACTTTCTAAAGCCCTGGCATCACAAAGTGGATGCCTCTGCCACAGACACGGGTCTGGCCTCCTGCTGCTGATCGAAACTCCAGCAGGGGAGGCCTGGACAATAGGTTTCCTGTCGCTGGGCGGTGTAACCACCTCCCCAGACAGGCAGATGTGTATTGGGGCTGGGCGGGAGCACTCTCTAGTGCTTTGAAGTCCTGCACTGGGGGCACACTTGGTGTCCCTGTGCATAGTCCAGTTCAAACCGGTTGCAGGGGCTACCTGCCCCTGCTCTGGCATGAAACTGGACAAAGGAAATGGGTGTAACTACCCCTCATTCCAAACCCTCCCATAAGTGGGTCCCTAGAGTATGTCCAACCCGCAAACTTTGTATAAGTATGGGAACCTAGTCCTTGCGACTTTAGATTACCCTGGACGAAACTCTGCAATATATATCCTGGACCTTCGACTTTCTATCTCGACTAGAAGACGGAAGAAATCTCACTTGTGGTCAAGGAGTGACTCCCCTGCTTGTCAGGCACCAAAGAAGCAACTGTCCGGTCTGCAATTCCGAAGCTCCCGTTGGATACTGAAGTCTCTGCATCACCAGAGGTGGCTTTCCTGACTTCCACGAGGCTACCCTGAGTCCACAGCAAAGCTGGGGCCCGTGGCTATCGTGGATGACGAGGAACCATAACCCCTGGGTACCGCGTACTATTGCTGGTACATCGACTTCATGTTTATCCTTGAAGTTCTGCTTTAGGCTCCAAGTAGCCCCAGCCTTGAGCACTGTCTGCACAGAAGATGTCCGGCCTCCACTCCACGAGTGACCCGTGGGCAGGGTTCCAGTGCAACCGCTCGAGGCTCCTTCGCGATCGCTAGCCCATTGGCTAGTGGGTTCCCACGAAGGCAACTCCTCTTCTGCTTGGGCTTCCCTGGTTGCTCCAAACGTGCCCTGACTTACCTTCACTGGGTGAGTCCCTCAGACCTTGGTGGTCTGCACCGACGTCCTTCTTCTCTTTCCACGAGACTTGCCGTTGCCAAGGCTTGTTGGGTCCAATCTGGTCGCCGATACCGCAGCACTCGACAGACTTTGTGGGACAGTTAGAATCCGGCTCGTGGACTTCATCGATGCCTCCTGGACCTCGTGGCTGATGAGCCAAGACACCTGTCAACTCACCTGAAGCACCCGACATCTGTGGGCATTGGTACATCCTGCCCTCGGTCACTGGCAAGTGACCCAGACTCTGTCCCCTCTGCTTTCAGGTACCTTCCATCCTAGATCCAGGCTTGGATCTCATCAGACACTTCTCCTCTTCACGGCAGCAGCAGTTCTTTGCCAGCTTCCATTGTAATCGACGACGTGACCCGACACCAAAAGACACCTATGCACCCGGCTTCCCTGGGTGAGGTAACAAGAGTACTCCGGTGCTCCCCTGGGTGCTAGCCCTAGAACTTCTTAAGTCCAAAAGGGTTTGATCCTGACTCGATTCTAAGTGTCCCTAATCTTTAAATTTCCAACCACAACATTGCCCATAGAAGTTAACAGGAGCCCGCAGTTGTGTTTTCACACTGCACCCAGCCCCCGTGGGTCCCCTGTGTCACTACCTTGGGTGGTTCCTTGGGGTCCCAGCGATTCTACAGGCTCTAGGCCTTGTGTCTAGTTCAGTCGTGGTTCTTATACCACTTTATTGGTATATGGTTTGGTATGCCCCTAGGGCCCAAACGTGTATTTGTGCTATTACTGTTGATTGCTAACTTGTAAACTAAGTACTGCGAACTCCAGTCTCATAAAAAAACTAGAGGGGTGTGTTTTATCTTAAATACATATATTTTAAATATATACCTGGTGTGGTTGTCCTTTCATTTGGTCATTTAAGAGATTATAGACTGGTAAAACAAGCTGCTTTACATTCCTTCAAGACTTAGCCTGAAGGCTGCTCTCCATAGCTACCACTAGGATAGCTTTCAATAAAGGTTGTCTTTAACCAATTCACCATAAGGGGTTGTTTGGGCTGATACAAGGTGCCCACTAGAACTAGTGGACAGCATATATCAGGCCACCTTCTCACACCAAGGACGAGTCTGGCGGCGGTGTTCTGTATCGTCTGGAGCTTGCGGAGTAGAGACTTGTTGATGCCCGCGTAGAGGGCGTTTCAGTAGTCCAGCCTGATGGTGATAAGTGTGTGGGTGTTTTCCTTGCCTCAGGGGAGATCCATTTGAAAGTCTTGCGGAGGATGCGGAGGGTGTTGAAACAAATGGAGGTGACGGCGTTGACCTGTCGATTGATGGAGAGGGAGGAGTCAAGTACGATGCCGAGGTTGTTGACATGGTCCGTGGGGGTCAGGGGTGCCGAGGGCGGTAGACCACCAGGTGTTGTCCCATGCGGAAGGGGTGCTTCCGAGGACTTTTGTTTTCTGAGTTGAGTTTTAGGCAGCTGTTGCTCAACCAGGCTGCGACGTTCTGCATTCCTTCCTGGAAGTTAAGTCTGGTGGTGGTGGGCTCCTTGCTGAGGGAGAGGATGATCTGGGTGTCGTCGGCATAGGAGACTATGCTGTGGCCGTGCTGTCGGACGATGGCGGTGATGGAGCAAGGACTCGTAGGAAAGAGACTTGCTTGGACGCAATCTGCTCCTTTAACTTACTAGCAAGTTATTAAAATAGTTTTGTGTTAAACTAATGTGCACCACATGAACACGCGGGTTAGTGAAGCTTGCTTACGTGTTTACTAAAGTTAACAGCACGAACGAAGGACTAAAACTGCTTTAAATGGGGAATCTTTACTTCGCATGCGTCAACTGCACCTACGCAGTATGAAGAGTTAACGCTTGGAGGGAAATTCTTGCGCATGAGCAGAAGGCACTAACATGGCAGCTTAAAAGCTCGCGTGCATGGCATCTGCTTAGCTTAAGCGAAAACAAGCTATTTTACTAATGCTAATGCGGGAAAAGTATTAATAAATAAAGGGGAATAGAGTAGAGATGGGTGGTATACAGTGAAACCATTTATTTTTTAAAGTAACATTTGTCTTTCTGACTTTATCATTGGTGCGCCTTTGGGCCTCTCGTGTATAACAGAAGTAAGCTGAGCCAAGTGATATCTGCGCATGTCAACTGAAAATGAACTCAGAATGATGACTCAGAGGTTGAACAAAAGTCAAGGACGCAAAGTGTACCAGCCTGAGAACGGATGGTGAAAAGTTCAGCGGAGTGGACTTGCATATCAAAGTTTTAACAAATGTTGCAAATGAAATGTGAATGCGGGTGGGAAAATAAAGTTTTGAATAAAAATTAAGGGGATGGGTTTGTGAAAAATGGTTTAACTGAATAAAGTGACATGTAAGCATGGTGTGATGATCATCCCCCCTTGCCTGACCAATTCGATTTCGTATTTTTACGATATTGAAACTTTAGTGGTGGAACATGCAGAACGAAAGGTATAATTAAGGTAACTTTAGTTAGTTAGTTAGCACAAGAGCACGAGAGATGATGTGAGAAAGGATGCTGTTGGTGTATCGGGTGATGCTGATGCTGGGAAAGATGCTGATGAAGAATCGAATGCAGGGCCTGAAGCAGAACTTTCTATCCTAATTTAATTGGGTTAGATGAGAAGAGTGCGGAAGAATCTCGAGGAGGAAGAGAGTGTCAGAGAGGGGTGCAGCCCAACCGTCGGTATTCTAGAGAGGTCATCTATCCTGTCCTGAATCCTGTCCTGAAGTCTTTGTCGCCTGAACTATCCCGGGGGACCCTTACCAGCCCTTTGGCCAGGGGGTTGGTCTTCACACCATTCTTGGTAATTATATTTTATGATATTTGCAGATGTTCTTTTCTCTCTGTCCTCTCCTTTTCAGCGCATAAGTCATTGCACTGAGTCCGAAGTATCTGTTTTGATAATTGAATTTTCTCTCCTACGAATGAGGGTGTCTGTATTGTGTTTTTGAAGTGGTTCACATGCATTTAATTTAGATAAAGACTTAAAACTTTTCGCGAGTCTGTGGTTATTTACTTCGAAATATAGAAAGGTTAGAATTTATGTTCATTATCACCATCAATTACTTCAACTAATGGTCCATCGACCAGAGGAAAGAAACTTTTGATCTGTGAGGAGTTAGTGAAGGTATTTTAGACTAATCCTAAGCATTGTGAAGAAACTTTAAAAAACAGCCCAGCAGTTTACTTGGCATTGTGTGTGTTTATGGGCCCAGGTGAGTATATGGTAGTAGAGTATCTGTTGTTGGTACGCCGCTGGATCAGCAGCGAGGGGCGTCATGTAGATGTTGAAAAGGGTTGGGATGAGTGATGATCCCTGTGGGACTCTGCAGTTGGTTTCCATGGGTTTGTAAAGGAAGGGTGGCAGTCTGATCCTTTGGCTCCTGCGGGTGAGGAACGATCTGATCCAGTCGAGAGCGATGCCTTGTATGCCAGCGTCGTGTACTCTGGCTGTGAGTGTGCGGTGTGAGAGGGTGTAGAAAGCTGCTGATAGGTCGAGTAGAATCAGGGCCGTGGTGTTGCTCTGTTCGAGGAGGGCACAGATGTTGTCGGTGGCAGCAAGTAGGGCGGCCTCAGTGCTGTGGTTGCTTCGGAATCCGGATTGGGAGGGGTCGAGGATGGCGTTGTCTTCGATCAACCATGTCAGTTCTACGTTGACTATCTTCTCAGCGACTTTGGCTACACAAGAGAGAAGCGAGATGGGCCGGTAGTTCTTGAGGTCAGTTGGGTCTGTTGAGGGTTTTTTGAGTCGGGGCCTGAATTCTGCACGTTTCCAGACGTCGGGGAAGGAGCCGGTCTTGAAGGTTGATGGTGCATTGCAACATGGGTGTGGTGGTGGTGGCGGTTCTGTGGTATATGTGGGGTGGGCAGCGGCCTGTAGGGGCCCCGGAGTGGATGCCTTTCATGGTCGCCGCGGTGTCCTCTGTCATGATCGGTGTCCAGGTGGAGATGGCGAGAATTCTATTACGGAAGAATGCCCTTTTGCTGGTTCTGATGCGTTGATGGTATTCCGTCATAGCGTCTTTGAAGGTGGTATAATTACCAGGGGTCTTGCAGTTTCTCCAGTTCTTCTCTAGGCGTCTGGTTTCTTGGAGGTCGGTGGTGAACCAGGCGGCTTTCCTGGGGCGGTGCTTGTCGTGGTTACGCTGCTGGGCAAGTTTGTCTGCACTGTTGGTGATCCAAGTGTGGAATTCCATGTCCGTGAGGTTAGCATTGGTGGCCACGGAGGGGGTGTTGCCCTTGAGGGTGGAGGTGAGTTGTTCCTCGGCCTTGGCCCCAGCCCTACCGGCCTGTCCTGAGCTCGACCTGCTTCAGCGGAATCCCGGCGTGTCCAGCCGCCAGCCGCCAGCAGCCCTCCAGAACCCATAGGAACTGCCCCGTCTTCCCTGCAAAGACTATGTCTTACGTGAGCAACCGACTTGCTCAAGAACCAGACTCTCCGGCCGAATCCATGATTCTACACCACTCTTCACCGACACCCATGGCCCGAGTTAGAGTGGCCCAACACCATGAGGAGGTCCCCCCAGTGAGCCTGACCTGGAATCTGGTGATCCCTGACCTACCTCAAGCCACCTCACGATGCCTGCAGCCTCTATCTGGAGGGTTCCCCTGACGCGACCGGAGCTGGTAAAGAAATACAACACCTAAAGACATCCCTGCTCCCGATGCCCCATGGCCTTGGGTGGCCCAACCGACGGTGTTCAGGCATCCCTTCTGCATCCCAACTCACCTCTCCAACTGGAGGTCGCGTCCAGAAGCCTCCCTACCCGAGCTTGCAGTCTTTGTTCTGACAGGAGATCTCCCAATGAAAACATCAGGGCACCCAACGCCAAATCAGCACTCTGCACCCGGCCGCCCCTATGCTGCTATAGATGCACCCTGTGGGCTAACTCTGATCACCCTGTGCCATGATCTTAACCCTAGGAGCTTTGCTCCTTCTACCCTGTGGCTTGCCCGAGAGCAGCCACCAACCAATATCCCCCTAACCCTATAGGCTAACATTGGACCTCTGCACTCTGCATCCAGCTGGCCTATTGCCGCTGAGGGTGCCCTTTGAGTGCATCCTTGACCCTGGGGGAACCCTTGTTCCAACCCCAGAAGCTCAACTCAAAAAAACGATTGCTTACCTGCAAACCGATAACCACAATTTCTTCCATAGGATTGCATTGACTGTTTTTCATCTGAAAAAGTTCAAACTGTTGAGTTTGGTTTGTACGAAAACCCAAGCAACTGTATTCTAATGCAAAAATGTTTTACTTACCCTTGTATAGGAAATGTCCCAGTATGATATCTAGGCATACCACACTAAGTAGAAAAAGTAATCTCAAAAGTACTCTAAAAGATAACCTAAAAATTAATCACAAAGAAATTGCAAATATCAACTGTTTTTGAATATTTTACAAACCTGTAATAAAGTCAATTTCATCCAGCTTGCATATTTTGATCAACCTGTTTTGAAAAGTACAATTTTACTTCAACATGCATGTGGTGTATTCATGTATTATATTTTGATTGTATGTCCTGGATATTTATTGTTAATTTCAGTCTCTTTTGCTCGATAACAACGTTTGGCGTGCTCAGTAGTGTTTGTGTGTCACAAGGTTTTGGTTTCTCTAGAAGTGCCCACCTCTGTGAACGTCTATTACTTTATCATGAGTTATACACAGAGGTGCAAATTCTTGAGGAGTAGAAACAAAGTGCCTTAGAATAGCCATACAAAAGTATGCACATAAAATATATCATGATACAGCCATTGATTCCTGGCAGACTAGCTTTCACATTATGTATTAACAGATCATCCAGGCATAACACCAATACGGTGCTGTATGTATGAATTTTACATTCCTTACTCTTCCGATTGATTACAGCTGTATGGTTTAACGGGAGTGGTATTAGTGAGCAGATATACTTGGTCCTGATGAAAAGCCTTGGGGTAGGGCTTGAAACATGTAGACCCTTACAAACTCAGGAACATTATTCCCTCGAGTCTTGTTCTTTTACCTGCCTTTTAACCATACCGACTAGAGGTGCGAGTAAAGAATATTTTACCTACTAGGTAGGTATTTTAAAATTCTCCTAACCCCCCCCCCACTTCTATTGTTTACATCGAATATTCTAATATTCATCTATTATATTACACCTATAAGTGCTGCCACGCATCTAATAAATCACAGCACGCCCCGTTCAGCAGCGGAACGGGAAGGACCCAATGATGTAGCATGCCACCAAGGGGAAACCCTGGTGTGTGAGGGTTATCTAAAGCCAACATATTGTTTTCTAAATAGATGTGGAGGTCTAGTCCATGATAGATGGAAGGGCTCTTTCTGATAATAAATTAAACATCAGAAAACCACAGGTGTTAGAATGAGATCGTGGTATATCATTTGTCTAGTTTTCTTTCTGAAGTTTCCACACTATTCATTACTGTGCATGGTATAAAATTGCAAAATGTCTTTTATGTGTCATGCATTGAAATAATCCGTACACATGGAAAATCTGAAAAATAATATTAAATTTAGACTTTTCTACATATAAAGACAAAAAGAATACTTCAGATAGCAGAAACGTCTCTTCAAAATCTAGACCAATTTAATTGTTCAACCTCAGTGTTGCCAGATTTTGAGACCCATCTGAAGCCCAAAGCGGTCCAAGTAAAAGCCCAAATTCAGCCCAACACAGAGCAGTATCAGACCAAAAACCAGCCCAAAAATGCCTCTCTCAAGCTATGCACAAATAGCGTTCAGAAAACACTTTAAGGATAAGCATAAAGTCTAATCAGTATACAAATAGTTGAAGGAGGTTCCATGGACCCCCAATGGACTTCTTCAATCATGCACAACTTCTATTAAAAACACTAATTTTGAAAAATAGTCCTCACTGTGCCATCTAATTGGCACTTCAGTAACCACAAATCCACACTCAGCCTTGCATTAATGAATCTGCAAGAGCAGATTATAATCAATCTCAATAAAATCTAAGAACTGGAACATTAAAGCTATTTCAGCAATGTGGCTCCAAAAATGAAACACAGAATTGATCTTGCAGAAGTAACACCACAGAATGCATAAATGCGCATGACCCGATTCAGGCGAGGCAGCCTGATTTTTTAAAGCTAAAATGGGGTTTCTTTTGGCTGTCTTCCACCAGAAATTGCCTTTCGATCATTTTTTTTTTAAATCTCCCACTTTACTCTTTAAAATGTTGGCATGTATCACAATGATATAGGTTTATGAAACTAACCTTGTGTTAAAGTGATTCCAGTAGGACTTGTCTTGCAAGGTGTCCATTATATTGATTTGCCTAAAGATATTTGTAGAAAAAGCCTCTTTTACAAGGCTTTTATGACAGTATGAGACAAAAATAAAAATAAACATTGTGACAGACTATTAACAATTGTGACGGGGTAAAAACTTTAAAAAGGCTAGAAGGAGAAAAGTCCTGTTTGACAGGTGTGAGGGTCACCACAGTAAGATGACAGGTTCACACTCATCAGTTAAAATGTCACAAAGAAGCCTGAAAAGAGACAGTCACTTAATTTGACCAATTCCCTTCTTTGCTACCAACTCCAAAGTGCTTCACCGTGACAACACAATCGGGCACTGAAAGTAATACAGTGCCAGTGTTGTTGGCTTCGTGTTGCAGCAACAATTAGACTACAGCTTCCAGTATTGGCATGAAGCAAATGTGTTTGCTTGGGGTCTCAAATACCCTATTTCTCAGACCTTTCGGTAACATCCTCCCCTCGACATATGAACACTCTCTCAAATCTGCTTACTCCACCTCAATCGATTCCACTTCATCATTCGGGCTGTCCCGCTATCATACCACTGCTGACCTGGGCAAGCTCATGAGCCTTTGCAGATGATTTATACCCATGACCCACATTGGACTTTACATGAGGCGGGCACTGTAAGAATGCCCAATGCACGTCTGTATGAGTAATTACACCAAGGATGTAAATACAACGTACAAATTGTTTTTTAATTCAATTTCTGTTTAGGGCTACTAATCCTAATGTAGGGTGTCAAATTACTTTACTACAGACAAACATTTTATACATAGACAATTAATTGTACAAGTGTGCTAATCAATGTACATTAGGTTTCAACATAAAGTAATCAGTGTTACAAGGTGTAGAAGTCACATTTCATCCATACTGTTAGGCATTATGGGCCAGATGTACAACCCTAGTTTGCGACTGTTTGCGCATGCAAAATGGCCCAGAGCCATCTACAATTCCTAAATTGCGAGTCACCATTTATTTGTGACTCGGTATTTAGGAATTGCAAGTAGCAATTAGGAAAGGGCATCCCTTCCTAATTGCATCCGCAAATCAATGTACGAATGTTTTGTGACCGCAATTGCGGTCACAAAACACTCGCAGATTACCACCCTCTTCAAGAGGGTGGTAATGCAGTCGCAATTTGGAAGGGGTCCCCAGGAGACCCCTTCCACTTTGTGACTGTCTCTAAAAAAACCTTTTAAGGGCAGGCAGTGATCCCAGGGACCACTACCTGCCCTTAAAAGATGAAACGTTTCATTAAAAAAAAAAAAAAATGCATCTAGTGAACCCAGGAGAAGAGAGCCGAAGCGGCATCATAAGTTAGGTACAACAGCTAACAAACATGTAATGCTACGAAGTACAGACCTGTGTGTGGAGAGGACGGATGTCTGACACTACAGAAAAGCTTGGCAGTAAGGGAAATAAGTGCAACTTAAATTCATCCTGTCATCGTGTTCAGCTAAAGTGCTGTTTGATTCACTCTATTACTGAAACACAAAGAACTACAAAGACAACACACTCACATTACAAGGGTGGCAGTGAAGTTCAGCAATGGAGGGAAAAAGTGCACTCCTTCAGGACGCATGAGTGCCAGAAGGATGGGTGTGCTCAAAGAGCTCCCAACACAGCCATTGGCTGACTAACAAGGGACACTTTCGGCAAAGACCGTTTGAGTTGCTAACACTAAGCATCCTGGGGTTTGTAGTTTCCCTGCATAATTCATAGTGGATATTGACTAAAATAGACCTGGCTGAAATGTGGCATTACATTGGGTCGATTGACCGCTATATTGAAGAAAGTGAGTGCTGCAGACCCAGAGAGGGAGGGTTCTGTACCACAACTGGTGGAGGGAATACTAGAGGAAGCCAGCCTGGTGTGTTGCTGCATCCTGAGAAAAGGGAAGTGCGCCGTAGACTGATAAAAGAGTGGGTGCACTGTAGAAGCACGGAGAAACATGGGGGCAGTGGGTTCAGGCTGCAGGTGCCTTAAAGGAGGTACTGCTACAAAAACATGGAGGGAGTAGAGAACACTTTTGGTGGGAACGCCCCTGCAGGGTTCTATTGGGACAAGAGAGAGTTCTTCTGCTGGAGCCGAAAGGCAGGGAGATCTGCAGTACGACGAGTGAATGTTACATGAACCTGAATTAAAGCAGAAGCCTAGAGGGATGTTGGGCTTCGGGAGCTTGGGAGAGGGTGCTGCTGAGATAAGGAGGATGGGCGAGACACTGCTGCATCGGCTGTTCAAATGGAGCGTTGTCATCAGGTCTGTCATGATGGCACCGAATCAGGCTGCACTGTACTCAGTTACTGCAGGAGAGAGTTCTAAAGTGTTCTGATTTCATGTGAGTACCAAGACCAGTCCAGGCTTTCTCTTTTTACTTTGGTGCAGGTAGTGTTTTTTAATTTTATTATAAAAGCGCATTGCTGCCAAGGTTTCAGATAGCTATGTGTGACATTTTCATAATTTTTGAGTAATTATGAGTGACATTTCAATGACCATGAGTGACACTTTCTCACGAGCGAAATAAATCAATAAAGAAGAGGGAAACATAAAAATATCAGAATTTAACCCACTTGAACAAGTAGAAAAAGATGATGTTAAAGCTGCTGCAAAGCACCAGATATTGAAGGTCACTAATCTAGTGCCCTTGCAATCTGGTCGTACTCTGGGCTGGACGCCCCCGTGCTGGAGAGATCGATGTTTTATTCGGCGCACGGCGATGCCTACGGCGCTATATAATCAGGCAAATTGCATGTAGCGCTAGCACTGCACACTCACCCACATTTTAGTAATGTGCATTAACGCACTGCTCAAGCAGAGACACGCTGCTTTACTGCAGGGATCCTCGAGAACAGGGTACGGACGCCGCTCTGGATGAAGCCAACTTTATAGCCAATGTAATAGCGGTCAAGTGGAACTAGATACCGCTGGGCAGGCACGGGATGTGAGAAAGCCAGTCCGTGCTAAAATAAGTAAAGATAAAAGCGTGCAGCGGGTAAACAGCAAGTGATTTAAAAGGCTTTTAAATGCTGTACCTTTTGTTTGTTCCGGAGGCGCTTAGTGGGAAAGTTAACCAGTGGCATGACGGCAATTAGTAAAACTAAATTCCCCGGTGGCAATGTGTGTATTTCTAAATTCGGTGTTCCAGGCACGGGACGTAGGGAGGAGATAGTTTGTTCTGAAGTGCGCAAAAGGCAGAGGGCGAGTCACTGAAACCCATAGGAAAACGTTGACTGCCCATCCACGGCAAGGATTGTTGCGTGAAGGCAACTTGGAGGGTAATTGTTATAACAACGTCTTGCAGCGATTGACACTTCAAACTTCTAGAAACCCTTTCCCCCCTGTCCCACCGTGTAAACCCCGACGGTCCCCCCAATAGTACACACTTACTGCGGCCCCGGCAATGAGTGTAAAGATGACAACGCGGGTCTTCTCAGTCAAGCCTGACTACACGGCCGCGGCAGTGAGCCGCACGGGGTCACCATGTAAAAGGGTCACGGCCCCACTGGCACACGTCATGCCCCCCCCCCCCCCGTGTTTAATTGGCAGAGTCAGTGAGTGTAGGCTGGAAAACAGCCTGACGCGCAGCACTACGCGCGGCCCGGGAATTCATTAATCAATGCAGCCAGGCTAGCAGGCGGCTGAGGCTGCAAATGTAACATTGTACAACTGCCGCTAGCACTCTCAGGGCCTCACTCAGCCAAAGCTGAGGAGCACAAGAACTTAACTGTTTATAAGCCACACTGCCAGAGCTGCTGGCGGCAAGTCTGGAGCAGCAGAGCCAGCGCGCTAGCACCAGCGCAGTTAGGAGCCAGTTTCAGTGGCATTAAAAATGCGTGACACAGCATTTCAGTGCGGTGATGCGGAACATCACACTGAAATGCGTTAGTGTCACACGTGATGCGTGATCCTTGGCAGGACTCCAGGTACGAGAGTGCAAAGGAAAGTTCTTTGCTTGAAGAGATTCTCACAGATGGAGACAGTAAAGAACAGTTTTGGAGCAATCAGCCATCACCATGTCAGTATTTAATCATGGGCATGTTACTGGTACTGCTTGGAGTAATTGAATATGGAGGACACTATGTTGCACTGCTTTGGCATTTTACCTGGTTCAAGTTAATAATACAACTTTCAGTGAAGCGCACTCCAGGTGTCACACATAAGACATACAATGTCACACATAGGCATTCTGCAAACATGTACATTTCACACATAAGGAGGATGAAAACATGGCAGCCCTGGTACCAGTGGGTAGGAAAATTGGCAAAATTGTCAAAAGCCGCCAGTAATTTTTCCCTTGCTAAAAACAGGGGCGTAGCTCGGTCAATAAGACAGGAGGTGTTTGAGCTTCATATTTTCCAACAATAAAATGTTAAAATGCATTATATGGCCCGGTTCTAGCGGGTGGGCCGGGTGGGCCGGGTGGGCCAGGCCCACCCAAACAGGAGCCTGGCCCACCCAAACAGAAGCCTTGGCCCTCGCAGTGAGGGCTTGAAGGCAGGCGCGCAAAGCACACGTCGTGAGTGTCAGCCCGGGCCGAGACAGCTTCCGGCACGCACACACACAGACAGTTTTAGAGATTATCGCAGCCGCACCTGAGTACTTCACAGGTCTTTAAAAGACCATTTACATGTTAACGAGGCTTTGTTTACTTTTTCACCCCTTCATCTCCACATGGCAAAGGCCACAATGTTCTGCTGCGTGGATATTTCTTTTTCTATGCAGCGCAGGAGAAAATAAGTTTGTTTATTCCTATTCACCTTTCCTGACCCCTGCAGCTTCTTATCACATCAGGCTGTGACACACAGTTTGACTAATGGAGTAGGTAAGAGAATGTGTTACTATGTGTATTTCTTTTTACAATATGCACAGGCCCAGCAGGACACATACTTCCTGAGTGCTTCATTTAAATAGTTTTTATCATCATCATGGCCGATGCAGGACAACAATAAGAGAATAAAAGATGCCCAGATAACGCTGGTGATTAATGATCCTGCTGGAGAGCAATCATTTGTCTGCTGGTAGTTTTTAAATGCAGATGAACTGCATTTTATGTGGAAGCTCAGTGGGTTACTGCCTTTGTCACAGAGATCCTTGTGCTACTTGCAGTTCAGAAGTTACAATCTTAGCAGTGACCAATGAACTGTCATCAAAGAGCTGCATACAAACATGAATGGTATAGTTAGAACTTCGCTTTCTTTTTTTGTGATATAGTTAGAACTTCCCCAGTCTTTCATTATTCTAATGTTGCTAAAATGAGTATGTTTAGGCAGATATACATTTTTATCAGTAAAACTGACCCCCATGGAATACTCTTTGAATCCTAAGGTTGTGATTCCCCAGGCCAAAACCTTTTAAAATATCCTGCCCACCAGTATAGATGACGCGATACATACACCTGGTAATCCTCATTGGTTTATGTGACATTCCCTGTAGACTGATTTGCATACTTGTATGATTCATTGTCTCTGTATAATGTGTGCATGGTGTAAAGTACTGACACACACTACACTGATATGAGTAGCGCTATGCAGCAAATGAAATGCATATGAGAGAGGGGCTACGTAAAGATGAGGGGCACTGTTGGAGGGTGTCAGTGAGGGAATCCGAGGAAAAGGTCATGGGGTGCTAGGGAGAGATGAGGGGCACTGCTGGAGGGTGGCAGTGAGGGAGTCTGAGGAGGAGGTCATGAGGGGGATTGGCTAAAGAGAGATGAGGGGCACCAGTGGAGGGTGGTAGTGAGGGAATCTGAGGAGGAGGTAAATAGGGGGGGCCATGGAGGAATGAGGGCACTGTTGGAAGGTGGTAGTAAAGGTTATTTACAGAGAAAGAGGTTATTGGTGCGGCGCCAAAAAAGACTTTCGCATCAGCGCTAAACCCGGCCCTGTCATGGCCTTTCTGTTTATGTTTATTTAATTAGCAGTCGGGTCATAAGGGCTACTGTGGAACATACTTTAAAGTGCGTGCTAATTATATTTACTGCTATATTCAATGTTTTAAGTTTAAAGGTGATTTTACTAATGTTTTTACCGTGAAAAATTAAAGTGAAGCCCGATGGTGCCTGATATGGGGCTGGGGCCCAAGGTCACATGTGAGATAAGGTGAACTGGAGAGGAGTAGTGGATAATCAAGCCTGTAAGGGAGTGCGTTGCAGAGTCCGGGGTCAGGTGGAGGTTGTAATGAAGAGGGATTCTCCCTGAAGACTCACACAGAGCGAGCCTGAGTAGTGTCACTTGCCGGATACTCCCACCTCAGAAACCTCCTCTTCCCATCAAAGGAACATTACATGGAAAAAACACTTTTTGAGAGTGATAATATTTAGAAAGAGATTTGGAAAAGAGTGCGTTTTACTGGGCCTTGTAAGACTAAGAAGAGATAAAGGAGGGCCCTGAAGCAGGCCTGCCTAGACATATATGCGACCAATCGAGCCCGCAGTGGCCCACCCAAATGCACCCGTGGCCCACCCAAATAAACATTCCTGTAGCCGGGCCTGATTATACTACAAACAGGGTGCATGAGAGAGACCTAAGGGGCAGTGAAAAGGGAGAGGAATGCAGATTAGTAGGGGTACAAAGTGAGAGATCACAATATTTTGTAACAATAATCAACATTTAAGGACTTTCAAAACTGAGATGGCATTTTAGCCCCGCCAGTAGCTCCGCGCAACTCCACCCCTGTCTACAGCTTAATTTAGTGAGTGCCTATTTATTTATTCCCATGTAAAGCACTGATGAGAACTTTTGTACGCTGCTTGAGTGGAATAAAAGGATTCGAATCCCCGCCCCCAGTCCCCACACAGAATTGAAAGTTTCCTTCATGATAGCCTGACAAACGTTTCACTGTCTGTATGTATTATTGTCTCCCTGTTGGTGTTATTGCTGCTGGACTCTGTCCTTCCTCTGTTTTCACAGCTCTCCCTCGTCACGTGCTCCCAGCGCGCTCCCCTGTCATTCTCGGTTGGCATCAGCTGATCACTTCCGCCCAGTGACGTGACAAACGGGATTGAACTGCGGGGGATTACGATCAAAACAACGAGCGCTCCCGGGTCAAACCATCCCCGCGCAGCAGGGGGTTCCGGCGCGTACCATCTGCGGTTCGTTCAGCGCTCAGCATGGCAGATCCTGGCGGTGGGCTGTCGCCCGCGCCCCCCTCGGAGCGGGAGATCCGACAGCTGGCGGCGGAGCTGCGAGCGGCCCTGCGAGGCTGGGAAGGGCCCCTGGAGGCGGCGCAGAGGCTGTTGGTGTGGGAACGGCCGGTGCAGAGTGCGGGGAGCGCGGCGGCCCTCACCGGGGGGCTCTGGTGAGAGGGGTGGGTGAGATGGGGTGTTCTATGGCATTGCTGCCCCCCCCCGGGAAGGGGAGATCCTGTGTGGCACTGCAGCCGGTGCTCGCTTTTTAAAACCCAGCCGCAGGTGCAGTCTGGGACCTGTAGTTCAGACAGCTGACAGGTGAGGTCCTGCTGGTGGAGTGCCAGCACTGGCAGAAGGGGTGGACGTGACCGCTGTGCCCCGGGAGGGAGGGTGGGCTGCTGGTGGCTAAGTCTGTGTGTGCTTCCTGTGGAGGGAAGGGGAGGGGTGGTATTCATGGGGATGCATAGGGTAGCACTTTGGTAGGACCTGCTGTTATTAAATGCTAGTACCGAGCAGGCGTCTGTTTGTGGGACAGGTGAGGTGGTATTCACATGGATGCGTGGGTGTTGGGAGAAAGAGACGAGTTAGGAAACTGGGATATATTTAGAAAAGGGGTAGATGTGTGGGTGGTTGCACTGACTAGTCGAAGTGTTAAAGTGGGGGGGGGTTATCATTTTGGAGGTAAGGGCGGATCCAGGCACGGCCTAGAAAAATGCGACTTAGCTGTTAGATGCATTAGCTCACTGAGCTTTCTCTTTGGTTTCCGAATCTTTGGCCTACAGGCTACACACAGACCATCGCATTAGATGTATTTACCCAGTGAATTGTTGATTAAGATTGCTATCTGTGACCTGAAGGCTAAAAACGGATCACTGCATTTAGTCTGTTAGCCTAAGCCCACTGAGCTATCTTGAATGTAACCTTGTAGGTAAGCACATTGATTACACGTGGCATATCTCAGCGAATATCCTACACATACAATTCTGTTCCTTTCAAACTTGCGGCTTGCCCTCCTATTGCTTCAGAATCACCCTTATCAGAAACACCCTTGGCATTCTCCTTTCTGCTCGTGTTTGCTCTTCCACAGCTCCGCGCTCGCCCTTCCCATCTCTTCTTCTGGTCTCCACTACGCCTGCTAAAACTTTACACCCATGCACATGTATATTAAGCCCTACAGTGCCTTATCAACCCTCTTATGGTTTAGAAATCATCTAGCAAATGCTCTTTTCTTCGGTATATTTGCCTACCATTTCATCGCCCACCAACCATGCTCTCCTTTTCTGGATCTATTCAATATTCTTTTAATTTCACTTTCAAGCACCTGGATACCCTCTCGGGTGATTAGTGCCCTAAACGATTCAATTTAACATAACTGTGCCCTAGTTGTTAAGCTAAGACCGTGTGGCTCCAATTCCTTTCCTCTCTCAGGTGATTCAGGACCTGGTGCTCAAAACATTGGTTCTTTACCTCAATTCTCCTCTTAATTGATCCCACATAATCTAATTTCTTCCAGCCTGACTCTGTTGTACCAAGAATGGCTTCCAACAAGTTTCCAGTTTTCTCACCCTTGGCCACGATTCCTGGCTACTGTTCTACCCTCGTTTTCCATGACTTTTCAGCAGCACATGATCTCTCCACCTTGACAGACACTCTCTCTGGATATCTCTAACTCCCTGCTGAACAGCTTCTACTTATACCTTTTGTAATTGTTCATTTTCTGTAACTTGGGGCTCTTCAGGATCCTCCCTGCCCACATGCCAATCAGTAGTTATCCCTCATGCGCCTTTTCTCGTTTTTGTCATTTTCTCTCTTTCAAATCGTGCAGTAGCATCATTTTTTCCTGTGCCTTCTCCTTGAATCTTTATCCTCACAACACGAGTATTTATCATACCCATCCTTTGCCCAACCCAACCTCGGAATAGAATCTGACTACCTTGCAGCCAATCATCAGTGGAAGGTCGCCACCCACCCCTGCTCAGATTCTTTTGAATTAAAATATTTACTCCCCGCCACTCTTCTCTGAGTCATCTGCCAAAATTGATCCTCTGCCCTAAATACTACCCGTCGCTCCTCTAGGAACAATTACATGTTCGCGTGCTTTACAGATACACATACCTATCACCCGCTCGGGTATCCTGGTGCAGTTCACACTGGTCTTCACAGCAGTGCATGGAATATCTCCTACTCCCCCCGCCCCCCACACTTGCTTTCAGGTGCAGTGATGTCCTGGAATTTCAGTTTTAACCACCCATTTCCCCATCCAGGTAGAGGGCATCTGAACCATTTGCAGCTCATTCCCAGTTCATGAGATTTCAGGAGGTTTAAAAATAAATCTGAACTGGTGCAGTGTATTGTTATTGTTATTGTTATTTGGATATTTATAAAGCGCAACATTCGCTCCGGAAGGAGCATCTTGGCGCTGAGCATGCGTATAGGGGATAAGCGGTGAAAAGATCTAGATGGCTGCTAGCACATAGGTATCTGATTGCTGATAGACCCAGGTCTTCAGTTGTTTCCTAAAGAGGCATTCGGACTCAATCAGTCTAAGATTTACAGGTAAATTATTCCAAGCTCTTGCTGCTAGGACTGTGAACGTTTTTCCGCCCCTAGTTTTGTATTTTGCTTGTATCACACAAGCAAAAAGAACGTTACTGGATACAAAAATAAATCAACTGGTGTGGGGTTCTGAATTTGTCCCCCATATGGAGATGTTTAGTTTGGGGAACTCACAGTTTTGAAGATTGTCAGTGATTTATAATGCACTTTATGGAGACATGGCTGAAGAAAGCGTCCTTATTCCTTAAGGTCGCACCGCATCTGAGAAGTAACTGAGGAAGTGATTACACATTGTATACGGGTCTACTCTCCGTTCTGTAGTTTAAATGAACACTGCCAAGTTTTTGCTTACCTTCAATGAAAGCACATAATGAGGTGAAAAAATAATATTTGAGACTTTGAATTCAGTTTGTTGGAAAGTCCTAGTAGCTGTGTAGCACAAAATAACTGAGTGCCTCAGCAGCCCTGTCTCTTAGTATGTGTATATCTGTAATGTCTTTAGAGTCATTCGTACTGTCAGGGTTGTCTCATTCCTCTTCGGTCCTGTGTCTTTGTGTTCTGCCATGAATCCATGTTAATCATGTTGTATGGTATTTAGTGTAGATGGTGAGGTGGTCTTTGGAGAATTTGTGTGATTGTGGTTCCAGGCGTATTGTAATTGAAATGCATACGTAAGTGGATCCCTTTAATGGGGTAAGCTCCATTTTGGGGGGCTGATGTGTGTGCACATGCTCAAACGGTGAGAAATTTGGGGTGAGTGATGCTCTGGCAGCTGCTCGCTAGAGTATATGTGATAGTTTGGACCAGGGGAATTTAGCTGTGGATGTGATGGATGCATGGGATATGTTTGGGGCAAATGTTGTGATGCTGGAGAATCCAGCTGGTACTGGTGGCTAGGTGTGATGATGCTAGTACATGTGTATGGATATTGGGTAATTGTGGCTGTCCTGGAGTGTATCTCACTAACGGTGTAATGTAGAAAACAGTCAATGATGGACATGTTTGCCCTCGGTCGTATGATTTGTTTGAAGCAATATCATTGTTTTGTAATTTTTGTTAACCCCTTGTGTAACATAACTTCAATGTTTTTTGTTTTTTTTGGAGCCATAATGTGTTGTCTGGATCTAGTTTTTCAAGGAAAATCTACTCATTTCTTTATTTAATTTGTATTATGGGGCCTAGACCAAAGTGGTTGGGGCTTATTGTTTGACAAATGGAAGTTCTCCAATCCCACACCCATTTGAGCTTTATTGGAAGGGTGGAATGCATGTCTGAGTCCGTCCTATTGTATTTGCATTTTTATAGCACTTACTACCCCTGATGAGGCATTGTAGCTTTTTCGTCGAGTAGCACGCTACTCCGGAACTGAAAAATGATTAGTGGTGAATTAGTATAGGGTAATATGAAACTAATTTGAGCTGTGGACATGAGTCTATTAGTTGGATTGTAAAGGATAGTGGAGGGATGGAAGAGGGAAGGGTCTAGAAAGTGCTAGGCGATCACAACAGTAGGAGGATTTTTGGGATGAGTAAAGGAGACATGGAGGGGAAAGTCTCGAAGTGGATTAGGGAGAAAGAAAAGATATCGGATGAGTCTAGGAGAGATATGAGGCAAGGGTTTAGAGAGGCTTGTTTGGGAGATCTGAATAGTAAACGAGGTTCGAGATGATGCAAGGAGGGGTAGAAGAGTGAAGAGTCTAGAAAGGATTATCATAGTAGTAGGGATTAGTGAGCGTGGAGGTAGAGGATATATTGAGAGAGGTATAGGGTGAGTTAGGGCAGTGCATTTGAGATGCTAGGCACTTGCGTGCTATTTCATATAATAAGTTGCAGAGGTATTTAATTTTAATTATGTGGGAAAATCACTTGTGAACCTGTATGTAGCAGGTACCTTTGTCTTTCTCAGGCCATTGTGGTTGGGTAAATACTACATTTTAGTAGTGTATGTCTTTGGGCAGTAAACACTCCCTCAAATTGCATCCCACCCTCACATATTTGTTTACGAAATGGAAAGTATTTACTTGTCCGCGTGCAGGGGAGGTGCTTGGCCAGCAATGTTCCCAGCTGCTTGTTTATTTACCAACTGCAGATATTAATAGTTGAGATTGCTTGTGGGAATTCCTGCCTTAACTCTCGGTTTAGATAACTCTTTACCCCAGGTGAGAGACCAATGAATATGAGCAGGACTAAAAGCTGATCTTCTACAGAACTGCTGCTCAATTAAAAAAAAAAAAAATGTGACCACGGACCAAGAAGGTCACACCTGTCAAGTTTGCTTGCTTCCCTTTGTATGGTGGCACCACTATACCCTTAGACTCCGACTTCACTACACCAGTGTTACTCTTCTTTTCAAGTTGTCGGCTGTTTGGATGTATGCTTCCTTGCCACCCTCTATTTTAGAAGAATCCAAATGAAATTAAACATTTTAATTTTGCTCTGTCCCCTGCCAGGGTAATGCTCCGAGTAGTGGAGTTGCAAGTTGCCTTGCTTCGAAGAAAGAAGAAGCTTCTGCGGTGCCTCTTGGTTTACCTCAGGAGATCAGTATGTTCATGAATGCAGAGAGTTTTGTGTCCCCATTCTCGCAGCACACTTGGGCTAAGGAGGTTGACAAATAATTTTTATTTTGGAAATTATGCATTTTGGCCCCTTTTGCAATCTCATAGAGCAGCCTTCACCCAAATGTCACAAAAACTCCCCAAGTCCTGACTTCCAAACTGATTCTGATCAGGAAGAGGCACTGAATCAGCCCTAATCTATCTCCATCTGAGACAACCTTAAAATGCAATTTGCCAAATGGGGTTGCTGCCTGATTTATCTTGGGCCTTTCAGCTGCCTTTGACACAGTGGATCTTGACAATAATCCTCAGACTCGAGGAAGTGGGCATAGAGGGTACTGCCTCGCTTGGATCTCATCTTACCTATACATTAAAACCAATATGATGCATACTCCTCCTCCTTTGACATCCAGACTTCACAGCATAAAAGCAGGAGCCCCTCAAGGCACTCTCCACTCACTTCTCCTTTTTAACATCTATATGAAATCATTACCAAAGCCCGTCAATGTGCTTGACTTCACCTACTTAAATTACTCGGATGACATGCAGATATTTCTTAAATTGGAAAGCCCTAATGACGCTGGAAACTTCGAAATCTTTTGTTGCCTCCATGCCGTTGACTATTGAATGCCATGAAGCCACCGCAAATTAAACTCCTTAAAAATTGAGTCTCTCACCTGTGGCGACTGTAAAACGTATGGCCCTCTCTGTGCCTGCCCTGATGAAGACCACCAACAGAAAATATCCACAGGGGTAAGAAACCTTAGAATTGCCATGCACCCCCAAGTTGTCGATGATGTCCAAGTGGATAAGATATAGAGGGCAAGCTTTCTCGCCATGAAAAGGCTGTGACCCATTCTTACGGCAATATTTTGTGTCCTATCAAAACTATATTAAGGTAATGGTCTATATCGCGGCTTACCTTATTCAACCATGAGCAAATTTAATAGGATTCAGAACTTTACTGCCAGACTACTACTACTACATGTAACAACAGAAGTCCATATCTCCCCTGCTTTAAGAGCCCTCCACTACTACCAGTTGCCAGAAGATCCTTCTCCAAGCTCCTTTATATCACCCAATAGGCAATATATGGTAACGGAGCACTTTATGATCAGACAGAAAGTCACAAAATGCTTCAAGCAACGAAATCTACACTCTAGACTGGCACCCTAACTCAACATAGAAGGAAAACACATGAGTGGAACATTTTCTCTGTGCAGTCAACTAAGCTATGGAATTCCCTACTTCCCCACCTAAAGTACGATCCCATGAGAACCGTCTCCGCTCCAGAAGACTAGTCAAGAGCTGGCTCTTCACTACATGATTGCAATACTCGCAACACAACAGAGTACACAGATAGTAAGAACAAGACATCAAAACAATGAATTGTATATTAAAAAAAAAAGAAATACCTGAGCTTTATTTATAACAATAAATGTGTATTTATATCTTACACACACATTGTATGAGTGTATAGAGAATGTAACTGGTATGCGCATATGGGTCTGTACTGTATTTGACAATAAATGTATGTTTTTATTTATTTGACAATGTGTATATTTATATACATATATGTACACGAGTCTCTAAATATGAGTGTCTATGCTTTGTATGATAATACATATGTCAGATTATGTAAATATGATTATAGGGTGGACACTTGCACCTATGTGTACAAGTACCTACCCTCACCAGCTTATCATCATGTTCCATTTAATGGGTATCCTCCTTACTCTTTAAGATGACTCGTCCCTACAATGCCCAAATGCGAAACCTGAGATCCATCTATGGCTTAACCTTGATCATGAAGAGACAGGAAACGGCGGTTGACAGTCCTCTCACTTGCAAACCAGCAACCTACTTCGTGACAAGTTACCGACTGTCACAGGGAGACAGCCCCACCCTAATAAACATCAGGAAGTAACTACTCTTTATCTGAGACCAAGGCCAAACCTACACGCTCTACATTTGGATACCCGTTGCATAGAGGAACCTGTACTGGGCTCTTTTATTTCTGAAACTACCCCTGCTGCATGTGAAGTTCTGCAAGGATCTGCCCGCTCTCTGGCCCACTGACCTACAACCTAGATGCCTACCACATTCTCATCTGTGAATGACATCCAAATCATCTCCAGCAAAAGGTATTTAACTGCCTGTGAAAATATACCATTGGTTGCAAGTAATCTGTTCATCACGGTCATGTTTTGCAGAATCAGAAGGTTGAGCGAAGCAATCCATGGGTTCAGTGCACAATCTCATGTATCTGGCCTAACTCACTAGGCCTCTCTGATTCTAGTCCAGAAACAATAGAACCTAATACATTGTTTGACTGTGACCTCTTATAATTTCTTAGATTAAGTAAATCATCACAAACCAATTAATTCACCTACACCATTTGTGGAGTGCTCTACGTAGATCCACCTCAGTAACAAATTCCCCTAATTCTGACTTTTTTTAGCATCCGGGTATGACCGCACACACAGACTCGTAACAAGAATCATGCTCTGCTCCAAAGAGTGCGGGTCTACGACTACCAACTCATCTTTGAACTGAGAAGCTGTAATCACATCACTGCCTCTTGGAATAACTCTGTACTGGCTACCAATCCAAAGAAGTTTGCACTTTGAGATACTGTGCTCTGCTCATAAGGCAGTCCCTAGCCCTACTCTGGGATATCTCACTAAGACTCCCAGCCTTCGATAACCCAAACATAAACTTTATATGTAGAAAGTGATCAGAGGAAACATGCCTATAAAGGATATATTCACTTCAAGCAATTCATCTCTTTTTTCCACAGGGTGAAATACTGCACCCAACGTTTTTTTTTGTGTGTTTTTTTTGTTTGTTATCGATTTTATCTATTGTATATTATTTGTGGGTGTAATTCTATCTATTCCTGGTGTCCACTAAATATAATAAATCATAGATTCACTATGCCATCATATTTCAAATGGAATTTTTCATTGTACATAATACAAATATTATAACTGCTAGTCACATGCATAATACAAACATTGATGCAGTCTATATTTGTTTTAAAGTGTTGGTTAAGGATTAACCAGCAAGAAACCACTTCCTCCTCCCAGAGATGAGCTAGGCCTGCAAACAATCAGAACATCTCCGTACGGACCCAGTCCTCTGACATTCCTCGATTGGTAGCTCTATCCCAGATATTGCCACAGATTCCCGTCATGTTTTATGAGTCCGAGATGCCTTTCTCATGCATGTTAGATAATCACAAGACTTCTTACATTTTTGCCAGAACAATAGAGTGCTGAAACCTTTTGCGACCTTACGTGGTCACAGAAGGTACACACCATAGACCTGGTCACCTGAAAACTGGTTAGAAACTTGTCTTCTCCACAGGTTTTGTTGTTGTTGCGCTCTTGTCGAATATATGGGAAGGATATCTCCCATCTCAGTCTGGACCTACAAAACTGCCAGATGCCCACATAGATGATGGTTATGGTCATCCTTGACTCTATTTCCATCGGCTCATTGCACCTTCCAAAATCCATACGTATCGCTCTTCTACAAAATGACCACCTGCAGTGCTTCACGAAACAAAAAATAAATAACTGCAAGGAAATACCTTTTTATAGTTTGTGATCTTTACATGTATGGTTCTTATGTGTCTGTGCCATGTTTACTTTGTTTACCCTTCCCGTAATGACTCAGTAGGGAGCTCCTGGATTCCAACAATCCTGTGGGAATCCATAGCAGTTGAAATGTTAAGAACCACTGTCTTAGTGTACAAGGCTCTTATGTAAGTTTGCATTCTGCAATTACCTACACATGCGATAAGTGATCTACGTTGTACTTCAACACTACTGAAATATAGTGTTTAGACTTGCTGTGGCCCTGAAATGCTCCTATTTTAGTTTATTGTTTTAATTACCAACAGGTAAAGATCTGGATTAAGTTTAGTTTCTCTTTACTTTCACGTCTTTATTTTAATTGGTGTCTATTTTCCTGTACCTGAAAAGCTCACAGTCCACGAGGGCGGGTGTTGCTGGGTGCCAGTCTGTTCTCTTGGTTTGCTCTCGTAGTATCCTCCCCTTTTGTTTTCTTCTCCCCTTCCAGTGACCTGCACGTCAGGAGTAAGCCCTGCCGCTTATCATCTAAAGTCTTATTTACATGGGCTCGCTGTGTGGTTGATGCGTCAAATTGAAGTACATCTGTGCCTGTCTGTCCATCAACCAGACACGGGACTTTGCCCTTTCTGCAGTAAGTAAAAAAAAAAAAACTCAATTTCTTATCAGATTTCCTCCTTGCCCAAAGATTCTCAAACCCCCTTCGCCAGGGATATCCCTCGCGCGCCTCTGCATGATCGTCAGATCATTGATCTCTTACTGTATGTACTCAGTAATTCTCAAGATCATTTTAGACCTTCTTTTCCAGCGAGTAGCTCGTAAGCTACTGGTAGCATTTCGGCTACCTGTAAGTAGCTCTCCTGAGTGCAGCCTCGCCTACTAAATTAAACGCTTTTATCGGTTCAATTAACATCCGTATACCAAAACTGAAAAGCATGTATTAGAGATGGATGTGTGTATTTTCAGAACATTTTTCACAAGCTGTTGTTTGAAGAAAAATGGCTGAATTTGCAAAATGTAATTTAATCTGAGGTCCGTGATCACTCATGTGGCGTCGGGTAAACTTATTACTCTTATTATTATTGTCCTGGTACCAGGGACATTGCAGCTATGGCTGTGATGTATTACCCATGGAGAACATTCCAAATTGATACAGCCTTTATTACATTACCTCTAGCAGCCCTGCCTAATGCACTGAGGTGAACACTACTGACAATCTTGCATGAGGTGGTCACTATTACAACACTATGAGATTAGTAAGCCGGGATGATTTTCGTTGAACATGAACAGCTCTCAGTATAGAAAAGGTTGGAGAACCATGGTCTAAACCTAACTAATACCTAATTCTAATTGTGTTTTAATCCCTACACAAACTAGAGGTTCTTGATTACCTTGTGCATAACTGTAAGACCTGGGGTCACCGAGCCCTAAGGGGGTAACGTGACTCGAGCGGGTGGGCACCCGAAGGCTCAAGTGTAAAGCGACCATACAACACACACATCCCCTGAAGCAGGAAACTCACACAATAATGGACGCCACACAGTAGGTTCAAAGAAAATCAAACAAGTTTATCTAAGCAGTTGGATGCAAATGCAGTTCATGAGATGGTAATGGGCATTACTTGAATACATTAACAGTAGATTCACCAGCATTTCATTATGGTGCCCAAGACAGTACCTGAATACATTAGCGGCAGATTCACCAGCAATTCATCATAGTTCCATTGGAAATACCTGGCGAACATGGGGGAACGGTGAACACAGCGGTTAACCAGTGCGCTGCGCCCCTCCCACCACTAGCGTTTCAATCTGCCGTGGGTACCTTGCGCGGTGTCTAGCGATTCTCAGCGCTTTGAAATATGGCTGGAAAATGTAGCGCCACACATGAAGACTACTAGCGCTTAAGCGCAGAACTTGAGGATCCAGCGCTAATCGTAATAATCAGACACTAAGCCCTTCAGGGCAGGACTCAAGAACACAGCGCTACTCGTAATGATCCAGCATTGGGCACTTCAGAGCAGAGCTTAGGAACACAGCGCTACTCGTAATAATTAAACATTACACACTTCAGAGCAGAACTTAAGTATACAGCGCTACTCGTGATAATCAAGCATGAGGCACTTCAGAGCAGAGCTTAGGAACACAGCGCTACTCGTAATTAGGCCTTAAGCACTTGGGTGCAGAACTTAAGACTACAGCGCTACTCGTAATTAGGCCTTAAGCACTTGGGTGCAGAACTTAAGACTACAGTGCTACTCGTGAGGATCAAGCCTGAGGAGCTTCCGAGCAGAACTTCAGAACACAGCGCTATTCCTACTTGACAAGCCTCAAGTAGGCGGTCCACTGATAAGCAGCAGTCTCTAAGGAAGGGGCACTCCCTCGGAGGGGAACCAGTGTCGTAGGGTGCGGTGCCGCTCCCGATCTGTAGGGGGCGCACCGGGCCCGTCCCACGCCTCCCGGGGAGCAGGGGGGGTTGAGTTCTCCGGCCTCCACTCGGCCACGCTACCTCCCAGCCCCCGGGGGTTACCTTGATCTCGGCGTCCTGGGGCTTCCGACACCGCTCCTGACTCCGCAGTCGATGCCTCGGCGACGGGGGCCGGCCACGGCCTCTCACACCTCCGCCAGCAGCTGCGACGGCAGCGATGGGGCCCCGGGCTTCTCCGCGGGCCTCGACGTGATGATGGTGCAAGCTTCCGGCCTCTGGGCCGCGGCGGTGAGCGCGCTCTGGTCCCCGCGTCAGGGGGGTGGGTCAAATTAAGCGGGAGTGCCCAGCGCACAACGTGGCTTGTTGCAGGGGATCTCAGGCCAGGTCAGGGAGCGCAGGGGTCACAGCGCTAGTACCTAGTTGATCCATAGCAGTCCAGCATTCAATCGCAACGTGAAGTTTCAGCATTCAGTTTTGTCATGCCGTCTTAGCAATCGGTTTCAGCATTCAGTTCTGTCATGAAGTTTCAGCATTCAGTTCTTGCGGCGCAGATGTCACTGGCGCCCTTGGAGGGGGGGGGGTTCTGTTCCTGGGGGTTAGGGATTGAGTTGGTGACTAGTTCCTTCCTAGTCAAGCTTAGCAGATGGCCCCTGGGTTCTCCTATCACTGGGCTAGATCAGTGGGCTGTACAGGATCCCTCACTCACTTAAAAGGCAGTACCTAAGTCCTGTCACTTTCAGAGGCATAAGTCCCTGGCTAGGCCCTACCGCCTAAACTCCTGCGTGGATTTTCCCCAGGTCTGCTTGGCTCCCACTGGCCAACTGACTAGAAAATGTTCCCTCCCTCTGTTAAGTATCCCTAGGTCAGGTGACCTCTATCCAAGGCGGCAAAAGTAAAAACCCCACCTCCCTTCTAGAAGGTTCCAGCACATTCCAGGAGCTTCCCCATTCTACCTATGGGACAAAAAAGGCGGGCTGGTGTCGCAACATTGTTGTGGGGTTCCAGCCAACTCCTGGCAGCTAGGGTGCTACTAATAAAGACCACTCTGCAGTAGCAGGGGCCTGTGGCAGCCATCTTGGGAGAAGGGAGCACCTGCACCTTAACACTGATTGGCAATGAAAAGGCGCCCGGAGACCTAGGTCCAACATAAAAATGAGGGTGGAAAAAATGAGGCACGATCAAAAATAGAGGGGGAGACCACCCTAGGGCTGACAGGTCCAACACGCGTCCCCCCCCCCCCAGCCGAAAGAGGGGAGAGCTACCCAACCTCTAGGGAGTTCTCCTCGCTAAGGCGGAAAAACCTGGAGAGACCGTCAGCATTGGCGTGGTCAACTCCGGGCCGATGTTCCACCCGAAAGTCCATCCCCTGTAGGGAAATGGACCACCTCAACAACTTGGGGTTTTCGCCTCTCATCTGCATGAGCCAGCGAAGGGGCCGGTGGTCGGTCTGAATGAGGAAGTGAGTTCCAAAGAGATATGGCCTCAACTTCTTCAGAGCGCAGACCACCGCGAAGGCTTCTCTCTCAATGGTGCTCCATCGCCGTTCCCGAGGGAGGAGTCTTCTGGAGATGAAGGCCACTGGTTGATCTTGGCCCTCGGTGTTGAGTTGCGAGAGCACCGCACCTATGCCGTGCTCTGAGGCGTCTGTCTGTACAATGAATTCCTTACTGAAATCTGGGGTTGCGAGTACTGGAGCGGTACACATCGCATGTTTCAGCGTGTCAAATGCCTTCTGGCAAGCAGCTGTCCATATAACCTTGCGAGGTTGCTTCTTCGAGGTCAACTCTGTCAAGGGGGTTACGATGGTACCATATCCCTTGACAAACCGGCGGTAATACCCAGTGAGGCCGAGGAAAGCTCGGACCTCGGTTTGGGTCTTGGGGGGCTCCCAAGCCAAGATTGTCTCTATTTTGGCCTGGAGGGGTTGCACCTTACCTCCGCGCACCAGGTGTCCCAGGTACACGACAGATCCCTGTCCAATCTGGCACTTGCTGGCTTTAATGGTTAGGCCAGCGCGTTGCAGCGCCTGCAATACCTCCTGGAGGTGCTGGAGGTGCTGCAGATGGTCCTCCCAGGTGCTGCTGAAGACAGCTATGTCATCCAGGTATGCCGCTGAGAAGGACTCCAGACCAGATAGTACCTAATTCACTAACCGCTGGAATGTGGCCGGAGCATTTTTGAGCCCAAAGGGCATCACTCGGAACTGAAAGTGTCCCTCGGGGGTGGAGAAGGCTGTCTTCTCCCTTGCTCCATCGGCCATGGCAATCTGCCAATATCCGGATGTTAGATCAATGGTGCTGAGGTACCGGGCTGCTCCCAGCCGGTCCACCAGCTCGTCTGCTCGTGGGATGGGGTGAGCATCTGTCTTCGTGACAGAGTTCAACCCCCTGTAGTCCACACAGAACCGAAGTTCCGGTGTGGTACCCGGTGGGGCCGCTTTCGGCACCAACACCACCGGACTAGCCCACGGGCTGCTGGAAGGTTCTATCACCCCCAGCTCCAACATCTTGGCTACCTCACGCTGGATGCTATCCTTCACTCGGTCAGAGAGCCGGTAAGACTTGTTCTTCACCGGGGGGCTGTCCCCTGTGTCCACATCATGGGTACACAGATGAGTGATTCCAGGCGTGAGGGAGAACAACGAGGCGAACTGTCCCAGGACATGGCGGCAGTCCCTCTGTTGCTCTGGGGTCAAGGATGGGGAAAGGACTACACCTTCTACCGAGCCATCCTTCTCCTGTACCACTAGAAGATCAGGAGAGCTTCACTCTCTTCCTCTTCGCTCCCATCCGTCACCATAAGGAGAGCAAGCTCTGATCGCTCATGGTGCGGCTTCAGGCGGTTGACGTGGAATACCATCAGGGGCTGTCGGGGGGGGTCTTTAGATCCACTACGTATGTGGTCTGGCCTGGTCGCTCCGCGATGTCCTACGGACCAGTCCACCGGTCCTGGAGGGCACAAAGCTCCCCAGGTTCCATGACCCACACCTTCTGTCCAACGTCCAACTCGACCGTCCGAGTGTTGGGGTCGTACCACTCCTTCATAACGGTCTGGCTAGCCTCTAGGTTCTCTGAGGCTGCCATTCCACAGCTTGGCCATCTGGCTGCGGAACGCCAGCATGTAGCTGACAATGTCATGGGGAAGCTTCTGCGAAGTCTTCTCCCACCCCTCCTTCACTAAACTGAGGGGACCCCTAACGGGATGGCCATAGAGCAACTCAAACGGGCTGAACCCGACTCCCTTCTGCGGTACCTCCCGGTAGGAGAACAACAAGCCGTGGAGGAGGACGTCCCATTTATGCCTCAAGCCCTCTGGCAGGCTCCGGATCCTTCCCTTCAAGGTTTTGTTGAAGCGCTCTACGAGCCCGTTAGTCTGGGGGTGGTAAGGAGTGGAGAACCGGGAGGTCACTCCACACTCCTTCCACATGGCCTGCATATAGGCCGACATGAAATTTGTGCCCCTGTCCGACACCACGACCTTGGGGAATCCCACTCGGGTAAAAATCCCCAACAGTGCCCGCGCCACCACCGGTGCAGTGATGGTCCTCAGAGGAATAGCCTCTGGTTACCGAGTGGCGTGGTCCACCAAGACCAGAATGAACCGGTGTCCCGCTGCGGTCGGAGGGTCCAACGGCCCAACAATGTCTATCCCGACCCTCTCAAAAGGGGTCCCGACCACCGGGAGCGGTTCCAACGGGACCTTCAATTTAGTCCCAGTCTTGCCACTTGCCTGACAAGACTTACAGGTCTTACAAAAGGTGTCTGAGGCGATCTTCATCCTGGGCCGATAAAAATGTGGGACCAACCGCGCAAAGGTTTTGTCCTGGCCTAGATGTCCGGCTAAGGGTATCTCGTGCGCTAACTCCAGCAGGAAGGCCCGGTAACATTGGGGGACCACTATGGCCCTCGAAGATCCATGTACCGGCACCTTAGGCTCACTGTACAGGAGACCATCCTCCCAATACACATGATATCCGCCCGTCTCCTGACTGGCCACTTGGGCTTCGGCCTGTCGCCGCATGCCTTCAAGCGTGGGGCACGCCCTTTGTGCCTAACAAAATTCCTCCCGGGTAGGCCCTCCTTCCACATGCCAGTCGGCAAGGGTCGGCAAGTCCCCCACGGGAACGACATCTACCTCCGCGGACTCCGGGGGCACCTCTGCGGCCTCCCCATCCACCTCACGGGGCGTGTCCTCTACCACCTTCTTCTTTCCACACTTGGCGTTGGGTTGGGCCATGATTCCAGGCTCCAACCCGGGGTGAGTTCCATGCCGGGCAGCCATGGACCGCGTGACTACGCATGTCCACCCTGGTAGTCCCAGCATCTCGGTATGCGCTCGAAACTCTACATCTCTCCATTTGGTGTGCTCCAGGTCGTTCCCTAGCAAGCACTCCACAGGCAAGGCAGGGCTCACCGCAACTCTCAGTAGGCCTTTGACTCCTCCCCACTCAAAAGGAACACGAGCCACTGGATAGTGACTCACACTGCCGTCAGCCAATACGGCCGGATGGAACTCCTCGGGGACTACTTGGTCTGGGGACACCAGCCGCCTCACTACAGTGGTCATGCTGGCTCCTGTGTCCCTCAGAGCCTCCACCTCCTCCCCGTTAACTTTCACCCTCTGCTGATATTTAGCAGTGTTCGGGGGCAGGGAAACTACGGGGACCACCTCTCTATCCCCGAGTGAAACCAGGGTCAGGCCTGTCCACTCCCCTTCCCTATCTTAGGGCAGCTCCACCCCAAGCGCTACACTACTTACCCCGGGGCTCTTCCCGCCCGGTGGGGCTGGGGGTCGCTTGCGACACTTGGGATCTCCTTTGTAGTGTCCAATCTCCCCACATTCGTAGTACCTCACAATCCTTGGCTGCTGACTCCTGTCAGGGTAAGTGGGTTTTGCGGAATTGGACGGGGGTGGGGTTCCTACTCCTTTCCCAAACTTATTTTGGGGGCCTTTTGAGAACTCCACCTTTTTATCTCCCCCCTCTTTCTTCTGGGGGAAACCCTGTCCGCCTTTCGAGCCATCTCCCCCGGGGCCCTTGAGACACCCGGGTGCTCACCCAAATGTCTGCCTCCTCCGCAAGCTCACGGGGATCCGTTAACTTGCGGTCCACCAGATGTTGGCGCAGCTCCGGAAAGCACTTATCCAAGAGGTGCTCCCGTAAAAAAAGATTTTACACCCCTTGGTAGTCCTGAACCTCGCTGCCACGCACCCAACCATCTAGTGCCTTACGGGCATAGTCAAAAAAAATCCACCCACGTCTGTGTGGACAGCTTATGGCTGCCACGGAACTTCTGCCTGTACCTCTCGGGGTTGAGACCAAATTTCTTGAGTAAGGCCTCCTCCATGGGGGCATACCTGACCTGATCCGCCTTGGCTAAGTATAACAGGGTGTCCCTGACATTAGGAGGTATATAGCGATACAAGCCCCCTTCCCAATTGCTCTCGGGAACCCCATAGGCGGTCAAGGCCACCTCGTATGCTTCCAACCACTTGGCAATATCGTCCCTCACTGTGTAGCTGGCAATGACTTCTTTGGGTAAATAAAATTTTGACTCATGGGACTCTCTTGGTACGCTGCCACCATTGTCCTTATTGGACGCATTTAACTGGAGGGCGCGTAGCTCCAACTCCTTCAGCTGAAGCTCGTGCGCCAGCTTCTTTTCCACCATTGCCCATCTCTTGTTTTCTCTCTCTTGTTCCAATTTGGCCAATTCCCTTTCTCTCTCTTGTTCCAACTTGGCCAGCTCCCACTTTAACTGCCTCTCCTCCCTCCTGTCCTCATACTCCTCTGGAGACACGCTCCTCCTAGACCCTGTCCTACTACTGGCCCCAGAACGTCTCCCTGGGGGCACATTTTCAGACACATCTACGTTTAGTATGTCTAGGACTTCCTGGGCGCTCTCCTCCTGAGGTGCATCTGGCGCCTCCTGTCCCTCATCCTCTCTCCCTTCTGGGTGGGCCTCTACCCATGCCCTTAAGGCGGTACGGAGTTCCGGTCCTTTGGCCCTCCGCACCCCCATCCCCTGCCCGAATTCCCTCAGTTGCCTTACAGTGTACCCCTCGAGGTCAGCTAACCGGAACGCCATCGTGACAGGTGGGGACCTAGATACTAAGGAAGAAAAACTCTAGGATATGGGTGACAGTCACCAGCTAACCAGGATTTTACACCCTCAGTCTGGACAGTGGAATGTAATCAGTGCAGTAATAACAGTTGCAGAGCTTCAATACAATAGGCGTTTAATTGTGGCGCCCTCCGCTTCACGGAAGGGTGCTGTATGGTCACAGGTCCTAATCCCACCGCTCGCCAACAATGTAAGACCTGGGGTCACCGGGCCCTAAGGGGGTAACGTGACTCGAGCGGGTGGGCACCCGAAGGCTCAAGTGTAAAGCGACCATACAACACACACATCCCCTGAAGCAGGAAACTCACACAATAATGGACGCCACACAGTAGGTTCAAAGAAAATCAAACCAGTTTATCTAAGCAGTTGGATGCAAATGCAGTTCATGAGATGGTAATGGGCATTACTTGAATACATTAACAGTAGATTCACCAGCATTTCATTATGGTGCCCTAGACAGTACCTGAATACATTAGCGGCAGATTCACCAGCAATTCATTATGATGCGATATGCAGTACCTGAATACCTTAGCGTCAGATTCATCAGCAACTCATCATAGTTCCATTGGCAATACCTGGCGAACCTGGGGGAACGGTGAACACAGCGGTTAACCAGTGCGCTGTGCCCTTCCCACCACTAGCGTTTCAATCTGCAGTGGGTACCTTGCGTGGTGTCTAGCGATTCTCAGCGCTTTGAAATATGGCTGGAAAACGTAGCGCCACACATGGAAGACTACTAGCGCTTAAGCGCAGAACTTGAGGATCCAGCGCTAATCGTAATAATCAGACACTAAGCCCTTCAGGGCAGGACTCAAGAACACAGCGCTACTCGTAATGATCCAGCATTGGGCACTTCAGAACAGAGCTTAGGAACACAGCGCTACTCGTAATAATTAAACATTACACACTTCAGAGTAGAACTTAAGTATACAGCGCTACTCGTGATAATCAAAGCGGTATAAAAGGGGTTGGTGATGGACGGAGCATCAGAACCAATCAAACACTCACACCCAGTCAACCGATCTGGGTTTGATCCATCACCGTTCTTTAGCCCACTCTGCCACCCCAGTTCAGACATGGCCATATGCAAATCAGTCTGAACCTGTGCCTCATGGGAACAGTCCAGCCCGAACTGCCAAGCCATGCCTTCCCTGGACCGGAAACAAGCTTCCTAGGACCGGTTTCTGGCATTTCAGCCGTCTTCAGCCTGGCTTGCTTGAATCCAGTGGCAAAGTGAGCAAGGGACTCACGTCTGAGCATACCCTGCCAACTTATGGCGAACAAAGCGGTACAAAAGGGGTTGGTGATGGACGGAGCATCAGAACCAATCAAACACTCACACCCAGTCAACCGATCTGGGTTTGATCCATCACCGTTCTTTAGCCCACTCTGCCACCCCAGTTCAGACATGGCCATATGCAAATCAGTCTGACCCTGTGCCTCATGGGAACAGTCCAGCCCGAACTGCCAAGCCATGCCTTCCCTGGACCGGAAACAAGCTTCCTAGGACCGGTTTCTGGCATTTCAGCCGTCTTCAGCCTGGCTTGCTTGAATCCAGTGGCAAAGTGAGCAAGGGACTCACGTCTGAGCATACCCTGCCAACTTATGGCGAACAAAGCGGTACAAAAGGGGTTGGTGATGGACGGAGCATCAGAACCAATCAAACACTCACACCCAGTCAACCGATCTGGGTTTGATCCATCACCGTTCTTTAGCCCACTCTGCCACCCCAGTTCAGACATGGCCATATGCAAATCAGTCTGACCCTGTGCCTCATGGGAACAGTCCAGCCCGAACTGCCAAGCCATGCCTTCCCTGGACCGGAAACAAGCTTCCTAGGACCGGTTTCTGGCATTTCAGCCGTCTTCAGCCTGGCTTGCTTGAATCCAGTGGCAAAGTGAGCAAGGGACTCACGTCTGAGCATACCCTGCCAACTTATGGCAAACAAAGTGGTACAAAAGGGGTTGGTGATGGACGGAGCATCAGAACCAATCAAACACTCACACCCAGTCAACAGATCTGGGTTTGATCCATCACCGTTCTTTAGCCCACTCTGTTGTTCACCCTATGTGGGAAGGGTAGGCCCAGACGTGGGTCCCGTGCTCACTACGCCACTGGAGTCAAGCTATCCTGGCTGATGACGGCTGATAGCCAGAAACCGGTCCTAGGATGCTTGATTCCGGTCCAGGGAAGACATGGCTTGGCAGTTCGGGCTGGACTGTTCCCATGAGGCACAGGGTCAAGACTGATTTGCATATGGCCATGTCTGAACTGGGGTGGTGTGGTGAGCAAAATAACGATGGATTAAACCCAGATCTGTGACTGGGGGTGAGTGTTTTGCCATTGTGCAACATTCCGTCCATCATCTTGTGTGTTTTGCTGTTCACCCTATGTGGGAAGGGTATGCCCAGACGTGGGTCCCGTGCTCTCTACGCCACTGGAGTCAAGCTATCCTGGCTGATGACGGCTGATAGCCAGAAACCGGTCCTAGGATGCTTGATTCCGGTCCAGGGAAGACATGGCTTGGCAGTTCGGGCTGGACTGTTCCCATGAGGCACAGGGTCAAGACTGATTTGCATATGGCCATGTCTGAACTGGGGTGGTGTGGTGAGCAAAATAACGATGGATTAAACCCAGATGTGTGACTGGGGGTGAGTGTTTTGCCATTGTGCAACATTCCGTCCATCATCTTGTGTGTTTTACTCGTGATAATCAAGCATGAGGCACTTCAGAGCAGAGCTTAGGAACACAGCGCTACTCGTAATAATTAGGCCTTAAGCACTTGGGTGCAGAACTTAAGAATACAGCGCTACTCGTGAGGATCAAGCCTGAGCCGCTTCCGAGCAGAACTTCAGAACACAGCGCTATTCGTACTTGACAAGCCTCAAGTAGGCGGTCCACTGATCAGCAGCAGTCTCTAAGGAAGGGGCACTCCCTCGGAGGGGTGTCAGAGTCTCCGGTGAACGGGGGGGGGAACTCCCACGGAGGGGAACCAGTGTCGTAGGGTGCGGTGCCGCTCCCGATCTGTAGGGGTCGCACCGGGCCCGTCCCACGCCTCCCGGGGAGCAGGGGGCTTGAGTTCTCCGGCCTCCACTCGGCCACGCTACCTCCCAGCCCCCGGGGGTTACCTTGATCTCGGCGTCCTGGGGCTTCTGACACCGCTCCTGACTCCGCAGTCGATGCCTCAGCGACGGGGGCCGGCCACGGCCTCTCACACCTCCGCCAGCAGCTGCGACGGCAGCGATGGGGCCCCGGGCTCCTCCGCGGGCCTCGACGTGATGATGGTGCAAGCTTCCGGCCTCCGGGCCGCGGCGGTGAGTGCGCTCTGGTCCCCGCGTCAGGGGGGTGGGTCAAATTAGGCGGGAGTGCTCGGCGCACAACGTGGCTTGTTGCAGGGGATCTCAGGCCAGGTCAGGGAGTGCAGGGGTCACAGCGCTAGTGCCTAGTTGATCCCTAGCAGTCCAGCATTCAATCGTAACGTGAAGTTTCAGCATTCAGTTTTGTCATGCCGTCTTAGCAATCGGTTTCAGCATTCAGTTCTGGCATGAGGTTTCAGCATTCAGTTCTGGCATAAAGTTACAGCAATCAGTTCTTGCGGCGCAGATGTCACTGGCGCCCTTGGGGGGGGTTCTGTTCCTGGGGGTTAGGGATTGAGTTGGTGACTAGTTCCTTCTTAGTCAAGCTTAGCAGATGGCCCCTGGGTTCTCCTATCACTGGGCTAGATCAGTGGGCTGTACAGGATCCCTCACTCAAAAGGCAGTACCTAAGTCCTGTCACTTTCAGAGGCATAAGTCCCTGGCAAGGCCCTACCGCCTAAACTCCTGCGTGGATTTTCCCCAGGTCTGCTTGACTCCCACTGGCCAACTGACTAGAAAATGTTCCCTCCCTCTATTAAGTATCCCTAGGTCAGGTGACCTCTATCCAAGGCGGCAAATGTAAAAACCCCACCTCCCTTCTAGAAGGTTCCAGCACATTCCAGGAGCTTCCCCATTCTACCTATGGTACAAAAAAGGCAGGCTGGTGTCGCAACATTGTTGTGGGGTTCCAGCCAGCTCCTGGCAGCTAGTGTGCTACTAATAAAGACCACTCTGCAGTAGCAGGGGCCTGTGGCAGCCATCTTGGGAGAAGGGAGCACCTGCACCTTAACACTGATTGGCAATGAAAAGGCGCCCGGAGACCTAGGTCCAACATAAAAATGAGGGTGGAAAAAATGAGGCACGATCAAAAATAGAGGGGGAGACCACCCTAGGGCTGACAGGTCCAACAATAACTATTTGGACATAGCATTTTTAAAAGAAAAGTGGCTCTGTGACTGCATCCTCATTTCATTGGCTGTGCCATCTGCATATTAAGGGCCCGATTATGATGTCGGTGAGACATGCCACGGACAGGTCGTCGGTGGCCCACCGACATCCAGCATAGGGGTACAACTGCCGCATTTCGATGCGATCAGAGAGACCGACCAACGCCTCCGACAGGCTCAAGTAGCCCATCGGAACGTCGGTCCGACCCTAATCCCTACTATGGGGGCGGTACCTGCGGAGGCACCATCGTAGGGGTTACAATGGGCCCCTCCGGCTGCCTTTTCATTGAGATCCGACTGCCATGAAAAGGCAGCGGGAAAGGGACTTTGGTGGGGCATTAGCAGGGCCCTCGTCCCCCGTGGGCCTCTATCGGCCCGTGGGGGGTGGGGAAGAAGTATGTGCCCCCCAAACATCCATGTGCCAGGCACCACGTGGTGCCTGGCACACTGTGAATAAATGTTTTCAAAATGCCTTTTACCATTGCGGCTTGTGCTGGGGCCCTTTTTCTAAGGCTGAGCACATGCTGCAATGGTAAAAGGCATTTTGACGACCGCCTACATAGCGGTCGCATTGTAGGGCAGGTGGAACCGCCGAAGTATAGTCGGTCGGACATTAGTCCGACTGCCATCGTAATCCGGCCCTATGTTTTGAGATGTTACCATACATGCTGCAAAGTTGGCAGTCGTGTGATTATTTCTTAAGACTCTTTGGTAGCAAAAACAATTGCTACTCCTCATTTTAGGGAGGCTGAACGTCTGTTTACAGAGGTCTGCACTTCTTCTGATGGCATAATTATAACTCCTAATAAATCAACCCTTTCCATACCCGTATTCCATTCTTAACTTTCTCATAGCGTCTCTTGGTGGACACCAAGAACCTGCTAACTGTTGGTGACTTAACTTCCATGCTGGCTCACAGATTGAGGAACCCGCTCTGTTTGGGGGCTACACCAAATTCCGTCTCACACAGCTTGTACATGGCCTCAAGCATACAAAGGCCATATTCTTTTTACTCTGCCTAATCTGGTGGCTGAATGCTCCCTATTCCCCTCTGCCCAGACTGATCATTCTGCAGTTACCTTCTCGCCTCAAGGGGTTTGATCAGTCTCCCACCTGCCCTTGCTGTGTAACACAATAAAATAGACCTTGGTCCAGAATGTCAACCCCTAAAGAGACTGCAGCCCTTACAGATGCTCCTCACTTTTCTGACTTAATAACACAGCTGCTTTCAATAATTGGCTTGCAGCTGCTCTGGACATGTCTATCCCTAGTAAGTCCTTCAAGAACCATCGTTCCTGTCCTTCTGTCCCCTAGTTCTCCACTGCTCTTACAGATCTGAAACAATAGTGTAAACTATTAGAACGTAAATGAAGATCCTGCATTCTTTCTCACCATAAGGATATTTATCTAAAGGGCTCTGAGGTATAATAAAGGACTCCTTTGTATTACAAATATGAATTACTATGGAAATTGCGCCCAAGAGCTTTTTTAACTATATCAAAACCTTAATTGTATTCAGTGTTTACTCACCAGAAGGCTATAAATCACTCTCTGCGACCTCCTAAACTCCCTGCGATGGCTTGTCTAACTTTTCTCTAACAAAATCATGGATGTGTTAGACAGAAAGGTAGTAGTGTACCCAAATTGGGAATGGACCGCACATCAGTTAAATATCCAAGAACCAGACGAGTACATATATAGATTCAAGATGTCAAGGGGTGCTAAAGCCAGAAGCACTTACTACCTGAAAGTGCTGTAGGCAAAGTGAAACACAGATGCCAGAAAATTGTCCAAAAGGTTTGGCTTAGGCAACAATCCCGTGTATGGCTTGCAGGATATTCACAACAATTTTAGTGATGGTGAAAAGATGATGCAGCTCGGTTCCAATGTAATTGATAGTATTCAAGAATCCCCAAAGAATGAAAAGAGAAATGAATTGACGTTCGGCATTCATGGGGCGGTCATAGTGTAGAAGGCAAAATCGAAACTCCAAGGAAATATCCAGGAAATGGATGCCAGCGCCTGATAACGCTGACAGAGACTCTGTTTCGGGGATTCTTGAATACTTTGTTGCGTATGTATACGGATGTACCCTACTACTTAGCCTTTATTATCAAGCTATACAATTAGCGTTACGGACTATCCACACTTGCACGCCTTGAAAAAGTCGTTGCACTCACTGTGTACAGACGAAACACGTGTTGGCTATTCTGTTGTTTACCACATGCATTGAAGAACATTAAATATCATCAATTACATTGGAACCGAGCTGCATCATCTTTTCACCATCACTAAAATTGTTGTGAATATCCTGCAAGCCATACAGCAACTTTGGACATTTTCTGCATTTTGAAATCAGCTACAATATTGCTACTGGTCTGTTATGCCTATGGAGGACAAATGACCTAGCCTGTGACACACGGGAGTGCTGCCTAAGCCAAACCTTTTGGACAAAATCATGGATGTATACAGACTTGTAAGCTAGCCACTGTCTCAGAAGCTACACCCAGACATCCACTACCACACACTCATTCGTCTCACCCAAAGGAGAGAGGTTTGTTCTTACTAAAATCAAGTTTTTAACTACTGGGTTGCCTCTCCATCCTTGCCCAGCTAAATATCTCCAGTTACGGGCCTCTATTGTAGCTTTTTAATTTGGTACTGAACCAGAAGTAAACAATTCCTGAAGACAAGCATTTAGTCTTCTTCTTTTTTTTTTTTAACAAGCATTGTCATAGCCAGTAGGTCTGGCGTTTGCTGCCAGCATTTGTTTTGGCTTTGTCCATGCTTGTTTTGTAGTAGTCATGGGTGTTGTAAAGAATTATTGTTGGGAGTTGCCAGGCCCTCTTCAACAGGCACACATTGGCGTGATATTCATGAGCACTGAATGGAGCTACTTTGTGAATGTGCTGCTCGGGAAATGGTTTGTCGAGTGCAGTGAAGTTAGCCAGTGGCCAAAGTGGGCTGTCACATTGCGGCATGTTGTATGCTGTAGTGGACAAAAGAAAAATGTGAATGCCACAACAAAAGGGGAAAGATGTATGAAAACTGTCTATTAATTGAGTAGATGGGAACCCTTCACAAGTAATATAGCTGCAACCTTCTGTTTACTGGGAATCAAGTACCCTGTTGTAGCACTTAACACTTTTAAGGAGGGAAGCACAGCAGTCCAAGGCCAACTCAAGGAAGGTGATGTGTGCTAGTGGCCCAGTGTGCGGTATGCAACAAACACCTAATAAATCCTTGTCCAGTCTGTTCTATTTCTTATAAATAGGATAAGTAGTTTATTAATCGCACACTACTAAATAGTAGGCTTTAATTTATAAATATCTACAAGTAGGCAGATAGAAATACCTATGGTGACACCGTCCTAATAGTCCACTCTCCTAATGAGCCTTCACCCTAAAATAAGTGACCCCCTCCCCCCCCCCCAAATCTATACACACAGTATAAGGGAGGCTGTCCTCCAGAAGCAGGCCTACTGGCTTTGTCAGTGTGTCATCAGAACTATGTCATAAACAACGAATGCAACGACATTAAAAATCACCATGGATGGTACCATCTTTCAATAATCTTCAATCAACCATATTATATTTCCTTTTCCCATTCATCATTGTCAATAAAGCATTATAATTCCAACTTGAAGTGTGAAAGAAGCTTTCTTTAAATTGCAATATGCTGCCACTGGAGCTTTAGTGCCAACCAGCAGGTGTCCTCACGCGCCAGAGCATTTGAGCAAAAGCACATGGTCTATGAGTGCTTGAAAAGAACTAAAACTTCTCCCAGCTACATCACTATAACCCCTGTGAGACTTCGGGCAACCTTGTGGAGAACCTCTTCTGGGGGGCTGCTGCATGACCGATAACCCCCTAAACGCTAGCCTCTCAATGTTGTGGGTGCCCCTGCCCTTACCTTGGCTCCAGAAGTACCATTATGCAAATTTATAGGCCTGCTCCGTGGCCTTGTGGGGCAAGCCTGCTCCCTCTATCTGGCATACAGTGCATTTCTTAATGCAGCTGCAGACTTTTCTTTCATTTATTATTAATTTATTTGAAATCTCAAGCAGCCTTGTGCTGACTTATATAATATCAATGGGGCAACTGTACTGGGTTGGAGGCTAAGCAGGGAGCCCACGCCTGTGCAGCTCTGCTGGATCCCCACCGAGCAGACACTGCTCTGTGCAGGAGCGGTCATCTCCTCCTTTCCCAACCGTGGCAGCGAGGTCAGGCGGTGTTGGTGGAGTGCTTCCTGTTCCTCCATCCTACCTCACCCCCTCCCTCTTCTCCGTTCCTCCTTTACCCAGACCTGGGAACAGAGAAGGCACACCACATGACTGCATTCCCTCCTCATTCTGTCCTGAAGAGATGGGGGCCCACACAACAGTTTTACTTGTGTCATCCATGGGAGATGGGGTTCCCCGGGGACGGAGATCCTCTTCGGCGCGAGGGCCCATGCACAGCTCCTCCCAGTTTCTCATTGTTGTGCCGACACCCCCGGAGCCCAGACCCTTTCTGGAGTGATCTGTAGAAAATAAAGCAGAGCATTAAGTGCTTCGTTTCCTGCCCGGTCCTTGCGGGCATCAGACTTCTTGGGCTGGCTTTTACAGCCTTGTTGGTCCGATTTTAAACAATTCCCTCTCTGGTCAGCCCTAGCCACCAGGAGTATTTTTTTCAGACTTCCTGGCTTCTAAGCTTTACTTTGGGAAGCATGATTTTCACTGCTTCTGATGCTAGACCTGTCCTCTATCTAGGCTCGTGGCACCTGCGTTCTCCTGGTGGCTTCTTCAGCAGTCTTTCAGCAGACTACCCTCCTTGCCACATTCTCTCGTCTCCATGACCCTCCTGATGGAGGTCTGCCAACTTCAGGACCAGTCCACAGAAGATCCAGGGGAACCCTTCGAGGTTCACCCAAGCAGGTGGATCCCACTCCTGTCCTTCAGAGGAACCAGCACCCCTAGCCCTGGAGAAACACTTATTCCTGGGGTGTCAGCTGGAGTCCAACCGTCCTTAAGTCCATCCTTGCAGTGCAATTAGTTTTGCGTCTCCTTCCAGCTGAGCCTTCCTCCAGCATTAATGCTCTCATGTCCAGAAGATTCTCAACAGTCTGATAGTAAATAACTTTATTCGGTTATTTCTAACCATAAAGCGAAAAACTTCAATGAATACAAATATTAAGACACCCAATAACACATAGAATCACACTTTCCATAGCCAACTATGGTCTTTTATAATGTGGGGTGTAATGCTAGAATATAGACCTCTCTTTTGAATCCCAGGGACAACCATCACTACCCTGACCCTCACAGCTGCCTAATCCCTTCCCTCTAAAACTTCAACGGCCAGCCCCTCATGTGATTGGCACCAGAGGTCTGTCTGTCCTCCTTTGATTCTGTGGGAATGAGCCTTCTCAGGCCAGGTGCAGTATGAAATGTAATTTACCACACAGATTTTGTCCTTATTCTTTCCGTTTCTAGGAACAAGCTCAAGCACTGTCAAATGCCTTGATTTTGTTGGGAGGATTTTGATCCTTGTGCTGGCCAGCTGAGTAATTAACTTGGCCCAGTGGGGGTGAGACAAAGGCCCAGAATCTAATTATGAGCTGAGAATTGCGTCCGGCCTCCAAGTGCTATAAGGAGGACAGATATCACAAAAGTGATACCCGGCTTTGCTAGCCCGAAGTCTCCCACACATCCACTTGTGTGTACTCATGTGTAACCAGCCCAGAGCGTCTTATACAAGCTACGCAGCAGCAGACCTGTTTCTAAATGGCAGACCCTGGCAGCTACACTCACATTCCATTCTAGCTGCATCTTTAGCCAAAGCTGGTGTAGGAGGACGTGTTTGCTTTTACACCGTCTCACGCTCCATCCTGGCTGTGTCTTTAGCCAAAGCCGGTGTAGGAGGACATGCCCTCGACTTTACCTCATTCCTATTGAGCTGTTCCCAAGCGATACACCTTGCGCCTTTTCAATCAGAATTTAATAGTATTGAATGTGAGGTACCTCAAGCGTTTTCTCTTAGCCCCACTCTTCTCAGTCATTATGTAACCCATGTACTTCCTTTGTTCGCACCTTTGGTTCCACCTACTTTGCGTATGCAGATGATACCCAACTTATGTTAAGGTTGGATGGAGACCTTCCTTTCTGCCAATTGGATCGACAGCAGTTCACTTGGACAATACTCCAAAAAATGAAATTCTGGTGTTTGTCAGTACATCCATATGGAATTCCAACTGATGGAAAACTGCGATTGTCCCTACTCCTCATTCTGCTTTGTCAGCTAAAAACTTAAGTGATCATATTGGAAGCAAACCTATTGTTTCAAGAGCACGTTTCAAAAACTCAAAGTTCTTCTTTTTGTTCGTAAGAACTCTCTTTAGGACCTCAATCATGTCAACCGACCATCGGAAAACTATTGTTCGAGCCACTGTTGTGGGGAGGTTAGATTATTGTAATTCCATTTCCCTAAGACTTCCAAACAAGCATTTACAATGCAATGGTCTCTGCATTGTTAAAGTTAGAGCTATTGGCATTGCTCATGACATTATTTATGTTTTTAAAACATTTAAAGAAACGGCATTGATATTTACAATGTCAATAGCTTAATCGCTCTCAAATGCGAGACATATTGCATTTGCACCCACACACAGAGCCACACACACAAAGCCACCCACACACACAGAGCCATTCACATAGACACACACACACACACACACACACACACAGTTACCCACACACAGACAGAGCCACCACGCATAGAGCCACCTACAAAAAAAGCCACCCACACAGAGCCCCACACACACAGAGCCACCCACACACAGAGCCACCCCCACACACACAGAGCCACCCCCACACACACAGAGCCTCCCACACACACACACAGAGCCTCCCACACACACACACACAGAGCCTCCCACACACACACACACAGAGCCTCCCACACACACACACACACAGAGCCTCCCACACACACACAGCCTCCCACACCCCCACAGCCACCCCCACACACACACACACACACAGAGCCACCCCCACACACACACACAGAGCCACCCCCACACACACACACAGCCACCCCCACACACACACACTGAGCCACCCCCACACACACACAGAGCCACCCACACACACACAGAGCTTGCAGCAAGGCTGTGTCCCAGCATGCTGGGAAAAGTTATAAGTTGCCAGTAGTTGTATAAAATATTGGTGAATCTCTGCTTGTGTGAAGGTTATAACCAGTGCTACTGCTGCTTTCATCTCTACCATCCTTGCAACTTTGAATCCTTTTAGGTCCTATTATTTAGAACATTGTATAGGTCACCTGCAGCTTGGAATACTGTGCATGCTCTGTTCTACAGTTTAGATATGAATTAGCGTCCGTTGATGCCAGAATGCCTTTGATGTTATTTGGTGATCTACAGTTTCTGAATACAATAAATACATACATTTTACTTTGAGCGCTCCTGTGTACCGAATAACTGAAAACTGGTGAAAAGCCACTAAAGAGGAGGACAGGCGAAATTTCAGAGAATCAACAACGCTAAAGTCATATTTGTTTAAATAAACTACATAACGCTTTTATCTTATTCTCTGCCTTGACGTTAACTTTTTTTTAAATGCGTGCTTTCTTCGCCCATCTTTTCCCGGCAGCTAACCTGCAGCAGGTGAAGCTTTAAATGTGGAACCAGGCTTGTTTAACTTTGCGAAAGAGCCGCAACTAATGTAAAAGTTTTTTAAGCCAGTCTCGGTGCGCTTTCAGGGGCTTACAGCAACACTACAGGGGGGACGGTGTGCATCTGTGTCCGCACCAGAGAAGCAGGCGCTGCTCAAACACCCATGAGTCCTTTTCCAAAGGACCGTGAGAGGGCTGCAGTGCCCAGCGACGGACTTTAAACCAGTGTCTGAATGTGCCTGTGTCCAGGGAGGACACCGCTGGCAACTGAAGGGGCCTCCGGCATAACACCGGATGGGCGGGGAGAAAGGCGCCTTTTTGTGCGAGCAGAGAAAGTGTTACAAAGTTAGTCAGGTGACTCTGCATCAGCTGTCCGAACTTACTGACAAGCGCATGCATTCCTGGCTGCGCCGGCTCACCTCTTCCCCCGTGGCTGGGTTTGTGTGCACACGGTCACGGCGGCCCTGGCTGCGGGCCCCGTCCACCCCCTGTCCCCGGTCTCGGGGCAGCTTTCATGCCTGGCGCCCTCTCCCCTGCCCTTCACCGGCCACAGAGATCACTATAGTCGGCCTTCCCCAAGCCCGTCTGCTTCCCTCTGCCCAGCCCTGCCAGGCCTTCTGATGGTACAATATATTAAGGAACGTTCTAAAGCTCTTTTTCCGTATTTAATGCAGTTCGTGTGTACTAATATTTTGCCCCCTTTGCTCCCAGTGCCCTTCAGGCGTGTTTCTAGGATTGTCCCCAGCAGACTGCCCATGAGTCTTTGAGTTCCAGAGAGGGCAATGCTTTGTGGGTGCACTTGCCAAGAATGTCAAGGCATGGTGGGACCTCGTGCACCTTTTACAACCCATGCCTTACTTTACCAGCCCACGACCTAAAGCAAGGACTGCCTTGAAAAATGCGGGTTGTGGGCGTGTATAGGGAGCCAGGGGCCACCAGCAGTATTCGCCCTCTCTAGAAAGTTAGTGTCTGATGTGTGATTGCCCTGGTGCGCGCACGTCCCCTCTGCGTGCAGCGCCATCAGTGGGAGAGGGGCTGTGCGTACAGCACGCGGCCAGTAGAAGTTCCTGGTGCCGTGGTGAAGCGCTCGCCGAGGAAATCAAGGCGACCAACAAGGCATGTGACATGTTACACACGTACACAGACTGTCAGTGACACCTATTGATCCGGAGAGTCAGATGGGAAGAGATCAGAAGAAAGCACAAACACTCACAATGAGCATAGGGGCGCTTCCATTACAGATCCCACTCTTTCTTACAAATATATTGTTTTGCATAGGGAGGGAACCGAGGGTCCTGGGCTCGAGGCGTGTGCTCATTCACCCAGCTTGTCAACAGTGTGTTTCCAGTTCTTGGAAGGAAAGGAGGAAGTCCCACAAAGGACATCGATTTCAGAAAATCGATTGTCAATATTTAATAAAAACAAGAGAAGAGCAGGAGAGACGCGGCTGAGCCCGGGGTGAGATGTGTGTCCTAAAGAAGACAGCAGCAGGGTGGGGGAGGTGGTGCCCGGCGAAGGCACCACATCACAAACTGACCGGCGGAAAGTGGGCACATGCTGCCTGGCAGACCCCGTGGACAACATCCATAGACCCCTGAGCACACCCATGAGAGAGCCACTGTTCTCCCAAGACAAGAAAACAACTGTGCAAGACACCACAAAGGGGCAACGCCTGACACGGGACGAGCAGTTTGGTGCTAACTTGCCCCAACACTCCCCCATACGGCCGGGCACCTCCAGGACACCCCGTCTGCACGCACAGTACTCCCAGTACCTCCCGCCCAGCCCCGCTGCCCCCCACAAAGTGCCCCCGGGGCCGCCGCAGCTTTTCTCACGCCCGCCGGGTGCAGAGAGTCTATGTCAGGCAGGGTCCGCTTACCGTTTTTCCTCCGTGGATTGGCTTGTTTCCGTCTCTTACACCTGGGGCCATCCGCCATGATCTGCTGCTTCATTGATAAGAGGGGATCTGATGGCAGTTCGCATGGACTCGGCTCCCTGACTTCAGCAGCAGCCGCCTCAGCACGCAGACTCTGTCTACCAACCAAACACAGCAACAACATGGGCATGGCAGGTTCCCATTCAAATACAGGGCGCCAAGCGGCACCCACAAGAGCTTTATTTTACAGCCACAGTCACAAAAGTCAGCTCCCTGCGCTGCTGCTCTTGGTCCCTGCGACCGTGTTTAGACCGAGGAGCACCGAGGGAGCCGAGAGCAGGGGGAGGGGACGAGCACCAGCCGGGCCGTGTACGGGGTACCATGGTGGACGGGGATGACGCCATGAACACCACCATCTTTCTCCGAGGTCAAGCAGAAATGCCTCGGAGAAATGCAGCGTCATTTTCGGATTCGGGGGCGTGTTTTTCTTTCTCTCCTCTTCCCATTGGCTGGAATGTTTACATTCCAGAGGAGAGAAAGAAACTAAAAAACACGCCCCCGAATCCGAAAAAGACGGGGCTTAAATGGACAGACGCCCCCCTCATCCAATGGCTGGCCTCCGTTTAGGAAGCCAGCCAATGGAGAAGAGGGGCGGGTTCAAGCCCCACTACTAGAAAACATTAAATCTCAAGAGCGAGACTGCGCAAGCGCAGCCTTCGCTAGCCGAGACCTAAAAACAGATTCACTGCCTTTAGATCATTCAAAAAGCTACTGCTCATTAACTTCTAAGGACCAGGAAGTATGATCCCATATCTCCCCATCTTATTAATCTCCATTAGCTCCCCTTTGAGAAGAGACACATCTTTGAGACCCTTTGTCTCTGCCACTGTTTAGTTCATTCACTAGGCCCATCTGTCTTCAGGACATGTTTAAGTGGTACATTTTCCTGCGTACACTACGATTTGCTCCTATCTGTTGGGTGTTCCGCAGATGATAAAATGATAAAGTTCTAACACAAACCCTGTTTGTCAGTGATTGTTAAATATTAAACCGTTCCACTTCATTTGTTCTGTCGTAAATAAAGTATTACGCACTCATAATTTCTATAATATCAATATGATCATGCATAAAGCAAGAGGCTGAGTCTGTGGTATCCGGTTCAAAAGGGCTTTATTCCAATAACTCGAGTTATAGGGAGAATAGTTCCATCACCACAAGGGATCAGGAAGGGTCTTCTGCTAATTCTCAAAATATTCTCCAACTTTATTCACAGAGTACAGTATATATACATTCAATATTATACGTAAGCAGGAGTGCTTCAGGCAGAGCAAGAGAGAATGAGATAAGAGCATGTGGGCGTGTAAGTAGGCGTGAAGGTGGGCGTCCATGTGGGCGTCCACGTGATGATCATTGGTGAATGTCATAGGTGGGTGGATACCTGGAGGGGGTTGCGTGATCAGCTGGAACTTTACTGGAACTTTGCCTTACTTGTGCTCAACTCGAGTATGACGTGTAATTGACGTGTGACTGGGGGAAGGCTGCTTGTGCAGTCGGGGAGTCTGGAAGAGAGGCCTTCAGTGTCAGGACGACCAGTACATCTTGTATTATCTGATATCTAAAGTCCGGAGCAGGGACTGATCTGTGACATAGGTTGCCCATCACCAAGAGCCGATGTGGCATCTATTTCTTCATTCACTGCGTAGGCCTTACATGGGGGCTATGGGCTTTTCACTGACGTGAACTTTGCAATTACACAAAAAGAGACAGAAAGGCTAGGCTCTCTCCTTTGCAGACGGGTTATGTTTATTCCTCCTTCTCCAGGCAGGAATGTGGTTCAGTAGGAGTAAGCAGATAACCGTGCTCAGTACTGTCTCGGCACCTCGGACAGGGCCCCTTTGGCTGAGGCCCAAGTGTGCAAGGCCAAGGATACGCAGCTGCAGCTCTCAGAGCGTCTGAGCCCTGAAACCTCTTTTCGGCTCTGGCTGAGCCACAATAATGGGCTTTCATGAAAATGACACGAGTGCAAGAAAACATGATGCAAAACGTGTAGGCCTCAATGCAGATTTGTCGTTTCTCTCATGGGAGACTGGATGATGGCAGGCCACGTTATAGCATAAGCATCATGATAGACAGGCCATGGAGGGGAAATGCATGGGATACATGCATGTGTACATAAAGCGTTGGGGGTCACATAGGGGACACATAGGTCTCATAATTTTTATTTCCTCATTCCCTCCTTGTCCCCTAGTGGACCCTTCATGTCACATCTATTCTCATGAGACAGTCGATCTGTTCTTGCAGCATTATTTTTCCATTTCCAATGCTCTGTAAATGGGGATGTGGAACACATGCAGTAGCACACAGGCCGCAAACGGCCGGGCCACACTGCAGACATAGACAACAACTGAATATCATTAGTAGTATTAACCCACAGACGGTCAACACTTTCCATCCCCATGCCGATATTATTCCCCAGAGCCAACTGGACCAAGTCCACGTGCCTGGGTCTTGATGTATGCTTTGGGCAATCTTGTGGAGCCTTGTTATTGCTTTGTATACAGATGGTGCGTTATTAGGGATGAAAGAAATGATATGTAGCACGTCCCACCCCAGTCTAAGGGTAGCTGTACATAGGCTGTCTGGCCACAAATAAAGTAGGTGTGTCGTGATGCTCTGAAATAGGACTTTCCTTTGTCTTTAAACTCTATTATAGTATTACACTCGCTGTGCCCCAAATGTACTGAGCCTTCTTTTCTGACACACAAGTCCCCTCTCACTGGCAGGACTGTGATTGAGGATGGACCTACATTGTGTATGGGCTTGACATTCAACATTATAAAGTCGAGGGTCGCATTTCCTTGCTGATACTTCTTCATTTTCTAGATCTGTACCTTTTCTTTGGGGAAGACCTTCTTCATCTGGGAAACATGCTTCATTCATGACTTTATTCAAGTTACCCCATACCCAGTCACCCCTACACTCCTTGTCTTGACATTTTTTGGCATCACCGTTGATGGATGTCATTAAGGCAAACCATGCTCTGCAAGAACCATTATGGGAGAACGGAAAAGGGAAAAGAGGCAACACCCCCTTCACCTTCTGATACGGGGGAAGTCGGCCACAGACCCAGCAGTCTGTAGCATTGCTAGTCTGATGTGAATGGTGCAGCATCTGAATAAAGGTATTGTTGCGTAAGGCAAGTCGATATGATAGCTCATGGGATGGCAGATCACTAAATGTGTGCTTTATGGTATCATTAGTGGAGGAGTGTAAGAGTGAGGAAATAGGAGGAAAAATAGCATGTAGTATTAAGCTGATACATATCATCGTGATGCACAGAAGAGATAGAAAAATCAAAGTCACTATACATCTACCACGTAATATTTTACAGTATTTGCTTTTCATCTTGCTCTTTTTATCATTATTATTGTCCGAGATCTTATGCAAGCCAGAATACATGTTCAACCGCTTCACCACCTAGTGGACTTAATTGATCAAACGGGGTCTGACTTTTTAGATCTAAGTTTAGCTTTGTACTCCTGCTGAGGAGTCTCCTCTAGTAAAGGGGGCTCAAAGTCTGAATAGTTCGTTTCCTTTTTAAAAGAGTCGTTATTCCCGAAGTAGCGTTTACAATGATGAAGATGAACCCATCCTTTCCGTCCTTCGACTTTAACAGCTGTCCTCGTTGTTAATAACACTAACTTCGGCGCCTTCCACCTCGGCTCAAGAGGACTCGTTCTATCAAAGGTCCTTATTAAAACATAATCCCCCAGGAGCGATGGAGTGTTCCTTGACCTGGGTGTTGTCAGGGAAGGTGGCAGCAACCTGCGAACGACAAGAGAGTAGTGCAGACATCAAGGAAGCCAGGTAATCTGTCAGCATGTTACTATCAACATCAGTAATCTTTTTAGGCATTGGAGTGCCCCACATATTCGGTGGTCTACCAAAGACCACTTCATAGGGAGATAAGCCTGTTCTAGAATGGGCTACCATTCGCATGTAAATGAGGGCAACCGGCAGGGCTACCATCCAATCTACACCTTTGTCTGCGCAAATCTTTGCTAGTTTTATCTTTAAGGTCTGATTGTGTCTTTCTACAAGGCCTGCTGCCTCAGGATGTCGTACGCAGTGGAACTTCCAGGTATACCCTAACAGGAGGGACACCTGTTTCATGAGTTCAGAGGAGAAAGGCTGACCGTTGTCGGAATATACGACACGCGGTAATCCATAACGTGGGAAAAACTCTCGCACCAATTGTCTGGCGGTAGTTACAGCAGTATAATCAGGGACTGGAAAAGCTTCTGTCCACCTTGTCAGCGAACATACTACTACCAGGACATATTTGTAACCTCTACATCCGTCCATTTGGATATAATCCATCTGGAGGACTTCAAAAGGGTGGTCAGGTGGATGGAATCCACCTTGTTCCATCGGAATGCCTTTACCTGGATTGAATTGGCAACCGATCATACATGTTCTGACCTTTTGTTTCGCTGCTGCACGCAGATGCTTGTTGAACCATATATTCTGTAAGCTGTCTAGCATTGCTTTCTCTCCTAAGTGTGCAGGACTATGTGCGGTATTTATGATCACTTGTACCATCGAATCAGGAAGAAACCATGTTGCTTTGCCCTTAGTCATCCAACCCTGATCAGTCAGTACCCCTCCTTGTTCCGACCATTTCTTTAATTCGTCTAGAGTAGCATGTGTCTGTATGTCTTGTACATCCCTGGAAGGATCCCTGACTGTCATGGCTTTGGTCATTGATGGTATCTGTGAGTTTGTCATGTCTAGTGGGGTCTGAGCTGTCTGTTTAGCAGTCCGGTCTGCCAGATCATTGCCTTGAGAAATGGTATCTGTGGCTTTAGTATGTGCTTTGCATTTCAGGATAGCTATGGCTGTCGGTAAATGTATTGCTTCCAGAAGGGCTTGAATAAGGGGGCCATGCTGTATCTTGGCCCCGTGGGAGGTAAAGAAACCTCTTTCTCTCCACAGTACTCCGAAATCATGAACTACCCCGAATGCGTATTGTGAATCGGTGTAAATGTTTACTCTCAAGTGCTTAGCTCTTATGCACGCTTGTGTCAGGGCGATGAGCTCTGCTGCTTGTGCTGACAGTATGTCTATTCTTTTAGTCTCTATGATTTCAGTAGCAGTAGTCACTGCATACGCTGCCACTAATTCTCCCGCCCCCGTCCTCATGCATGAGCCGTCAACATAGAGTGTTAGGTCAGGGTCTGGGAGTGCAACATCTGTCAAGTCTTGTCATGGTTTAGTTACGGTATGTATCACTTCAACACAGTCATGTGGTGGAACGTTTTCTGTACTGGAGGGCAAAAGAGTAGCAGGATTCAGTATGTTGCATCGTCTGATCTCTATGTGTGGTTGAAATAACGTCAGCTCATAACCTGTCAGTCTCGCTACAGTCAGGTGTTGGGTTTGTGTCCGGTTCAAGAGAACCTCCACTGCGTGTGGTACTTGTACTGTCAGGGGGTGGCCCAGCACTATTGAGTCACTTTGTCTTATGGCTAAGGCTGTTGCTGCAACAGATTTTAGGCACGCAGGCAAAGCCTGTGCTACTGGGTCCAATGTACTAGAAAAATAAGCACAGGGCTTGTGTTTTCCTGCATGATCTTGTGTTAGGACAGATAGTGCTGTTCCATCCCGCTCTGTCACAAAAAGCATAAAAGATTTGTTGTAATCTGGGATCGCTAAAACTGGTGCTTGACATAAAGCTCTTTTTAATTCTTCAAATGCCACAGTGTGTTCTTGTGTCCAAGGGAGGACATTAGTAGAAGCTGCCTCCTGTGTCGTCAACTGTATTAGGGGCTTGGCTATGTAAGCATACTGGGGGATCCACTGCCTGCAATATGAAGTGAGGCCAATGAATGCATGTACCTCCTTTTGTGTCTTGGGCTGTGAAAGGCCAGAAATCAATTGAATACGTTCTGGTGTCAGTCGCCTACCCTCCTTGGATAGCAAGTGCCCAAGGTATGCCACTTGCTGTTCACAGAATTGTAACTTCGAAGGGGACACTTTGTGTCCCTTGTCAGCCAGGAAGTGTAAAACCGTGAGTGATGCATCTTCACAGTCAGATTCCGATCTTGCAGTGATGAGAATGTCATCTACATACTGTATCAGTGCTGTAGTGGTAGACATATGAATACTGTCTAGTTGTCGTTTGAGTGCCTGACTGTAGATGCTAGGACTTTCTGTGAAGCCCTGTGGTGCTCTTGTGAATCTGAAGCTGCGGCCTTTTAAACAGAAACCAAAAAGATATTGGCTGTCTGGATGTATTGGGATACTGAAAAATGCGTTCTTCAGATCGATAACTGTAAAGAACGTAGCCTCTGCATCAATAGCAGTCAATAATGAAGAAATGTCCGGGACCACAGGGTACTGTGGCACTACACATTTGTTTAATTCTCGCAGGTCCACAACTAATCTATAGACAGGCGATGCATTGGGATCAGTTCGCTTAAGAATAGGAAGAACAGGTGAGTTGCATATGTTTGAATCTGTCTCCACCACCACCCCTTGTGCAATGAGTTTATCGATTATTTTCAGTAACCCCACTTCAGCCTTAGGTGGGATTTTGTATTGTCTAATCCGTGGCAACACTACTCCTTCTTTGAGGGTGACCTGGTGTGGTGTAATGTTCATGAAACCTACGTCAGTCGGGCCTTGTGCCCATAGGTGCTGTGGTACATTTTGGAGCCTGATGTCCAAATCTTTTATTACAAAATGTCCCTTGAAATCACGTAAATACAGTCGCACTCCTTCTGGCGAGCAACAGATAATTGCTCCCAGTTCCTTTAATGTCTTTATACCAAGTACGTTTTCTGGACATGATTTAGTAAGCAGTAAGTCTGTTGTATGTATTAGTGGACCAACTCCTAAAGAGACTGGTTCTGAAACCTCATTAATAATAGGCTTTCCTGAAAAACCCAGGGATATGTTCTTTGAGCCCGAGAGGGTGCCCCTGGAACCTCGGAATGACTGATGGTAGTTCTACTCGCCCCAGTGTCAATCAAAAACTTTTTATTTTGTCCTAGTAAACATGCATGTACATAGGGACCCTCTTGGTCCACAGGAACTGGAATAAGGGGCAAGTCGAATTCCCTCTCTGGGCTGCTTCATGAATATGTTTGGTATTCTGGATAGATAGTTTGAGCGTGCTCATACATTTGTGTTGTGGCGTGGGCTGGTGCAGGTGCATGGACAGGCGGTGGCGGCGGTGGAAACGTATCTGATGTCTGATGTGTGTTATTTCCCTTGGGAGGATAAGGACGTGGCTTTGTTTTTCCTATAGCTATATTGTGTTTCAGGACTGCACATTCATTTACGAAGTGGCCTGGCTTCTTGCAATAATTACAGGTCCCACTGGTTTGTTTCTTGCTATTCTTGTTCGTGTTTGTGTTAGTGGTTGCCGGTGTCGATTGGGCCACCAGCATCTTCATTTTTGTATCCTTCATGCGTCTCTTTTCCTGGTCGTGTTCCTCTCTAATTCTGTTCTGGTGGTATTGTAACATTTGTAACATCTGTGAAGGGCTGTTTGCTTGCCAAGTACTCTCAACCTTAAGTACCCTATACTTTACCTCTGGTAGGGAATTTTCTACTACTTTGCTCACGAAAAGATGGGGATATGAATCGCTACCGGGCTTAAGGCCACTATTGATAGTAAAACATTTCTCAAACCTAGAGTAAAAATCGCTTGTGTCCTCGTCTGGTTTCTGTTTACAGGCTGAAATAGCATCCCAGTCTTCTTTTTTAGTAACTAATAATCTAGGCAAAACTTGTACAAGCAGTTCAGGTAAATCTTTAGCTCGGGGACCCAAACCAACCCCTGGGCCTCTTTCTTCTTCCTCTGTTTCCAACAGATCCCAGCTAATCTTTTTCTCTCCCACCTCCCAGTCCTTTTCTTTCAGCTTCTCGTAAATACCAGCAGGCAATAGTACTTTCAATAACTTTAGAATGTCAGCATATGTATATTCTCCTAAGCGGAGAATGTCTTTTAGTTCTCGGTGAAAACCCCCCGGGTCTTTATCATGGGAGGGCAACATCTTTTTCATTTCCAGTATCTCTAATTTCGACAAGGGGGTGTAGACATACACCCGTTGCAGCACATTGTTTGCATCTTTTACAGGATGAACCTCTCGTAGGGGGTTCAGCTTGTCGTATAACTGTCCCTTATCCTGTGGTGGAGCGGGAAGCAGGGACCTAGTCACGTATACTATATATTTGTGTCGCTGATCCAGGATGACATTAATCAATTCAGTACCCATGTTCATCCACCTGTCTAGTATTATGTCGTCCAGCAACTTATACAATAGACCAGGACCAGAATATTGACTCTCATACAACGTAATCAAATGTTGGACCATGTAAACACCAGCTATGCGCTGTTCGTTTGGTAGGAGGCTCAAGAACGTCTGTGCTACGATATCATTATTATATATATCATATTGGGATACCCACAGGGTGGCTGACCTTGCTAATTCATTTTCGGTCGGGGTGAGGGGCTGATCGTTACCTAACCATTTATTTACCGCTTTTTCGGTGATTTGGAACAAACTTTCAAGGGAATATCTTTCTTTTATAGCCGTTCCCTGTTTACGGTGGTTGAGGCCCTCGGGCCTTTCGAATCGCCGGGCATGGCCCACATATTGTATTCTGTCTTTGTCCCCTGCTTCATCATCAGATGATAACTCAGCCTTTTCGTTCGGTCCTGCTTTGTGTGAGGCTATTATTGCCTTTCGGATTTTGGTCAACATGTGGTCTGTCTGTCCTGATTTATCATGCTGACCGGCATCTATGCGATCACTCCAACCAATATAACAACGGTCTACGTCCCCGCCACCTTCGTCTTTTTCCCTGATCAGACAGTTAATTAGGAAGCGAAGGATATAGTTCTTAATAATTACTTTTCTGTTTTGTATGGCTTCTGCTATGCACTCAGGACCTTCCCCTGTTCTTATGAATGTGTACATTTTCTTTAGGTGTTTATCCATATCTGGTAATTTTTCCAAATCTGCGACTGCTCGTCTAAGCCTTAGTGAAAACACGAGCATTCTGCCCTTTCCTGGATCTGGATCATATATACATTCGGAAATGTCTACTTTTACTGTCGGCCCCCCTCCTGATGTTGTCCCGGGTCCCTCCCCGCCGTCCTCGAGCTCCTGGAGCTGGGCTGGTGTTGGGGGTGCAGGGAAAGATCCGTCCACGTATGCTGGTGGGGATTCCTCTAGGTAGGTGTTAATAAACGTTTCGGATGCTGCTGGTTTTATTTTTCGGGGTACTTGTGGTGGCAGTCTAACTGGTCTTTCTACTGGGGCCACTCTTGCTAGTTCCTCTGAAAGGACGGGATAAATACCAGCAACGACAGTATTTCTTTCTCTTTCAGTCTGCTCTCTTTTTACCCGTTCCCCTTCCTCCTGTAATTTCTTTTCTTTGGCTTTTTCAGACTCCTGGTTACTTCTCTCTGCTTTGTGGAACTCTTTCTCTGTTCTTCTATGTGACTCCTTGCGCCATAACTCAATGGCATCCTTCTGAGCAGGTCTACATTTTCTCTTCCATAGCTCTTCCTCTACCTTCATAATGCATTCCGCGTCCCACGTTCCCGTGATAGGCCATCTATATTTTGTCTCTAAATCCTTCGTGTAATCCACCCATAGTTCTAAAAACAACACGGCATCTAAACCATGCTTACAGTACATGAAATGTCCAGGTGTGTCTCTAGGCGGAATGTTAACTGGTTCCTCTAGTACACCTTTTCTGGTACATATCTTACGCAGTTTCGAAAACAACGGCATTTTGGAATGTAACCGAAAACAAAAATCACAATGACCCAAAAAACAAAAATCACAATGAAACAAACTTACATAAAAACCTGACACATTCAAACCTAACTGAACCTGACTAAGACAATAACATTCATACTGTTAAATCGGTGCACCTGAATACTTGACTCGAATACTTGATGCATGCTCTTGAATACTTGAAAACATACCGGTCTCACAAGTGAGACACGTCTTTACCGTGTTCATTAAATGAACCCGTCTTTATGCAACCCCCATGAAAAACTCACCGGGAAGCAGAACTTGAAGGCCTCGGACACTTGACGCTGCGCAGGGAATGGCGTATCTTTGGTGGATCTCTAGAAACCTCGGACACAGCTCTCTCGCAGGGTGGGCTCTGGGTCGGGACGATCCGCAATCCTCACCGCCTCGTATGGATGCCTGGTCGCAGTCCATCTCCTTCGTTGGCCTGAGGGAGTTGGCGGGAAAACCCGCGACGTGTACACTTGAAGTCCGTCACGGCCGTAGAAGGGGGCAAAACTGGACCTTCATCTCCGGCGCGTGGGGAAGGAGATTTGTCCCTGTTCGGGCGCCATTACTGTCGTAAATAAAGTATTACGCACTCATAATTTCTATAATATCAATATGATCATGCATAAAGCAAGAGGCTGAGTCTGTGGTATCAGGTTCAAAAGGGCTTTATTCCAATAACTCGAGTTATAGGGAGAATAGTTCCATCACCACAAGGGATCAGGAAGGGTCTTCTGCTAATTCTCAAAATATTCTCCAACTTTATTCACAGAGTACAGTATATATACATTCAATATTATACGTAAGCAGGAGTGCTTCAGGCAGAGCAAGAGAGAATGAGATAAGAGCATGTGGGCGTCCATGTGGGCGTCCACGTGATGATCATTGGTGAATGTCATAGGTGGGTGGATACCTGGAGGGGGTTGCGTGATCAGCTGGAACTTTACTGGAACTTTGCCTTACTTGTGCTCAACTCGAGTATGACGTGTAATTGACGTGTGACTGGGGGAAGGCTGCTTGTGCAGTCGGGGAGTCTGGAAGAGAGGCCTTCAGTGTCAGGACGACCAGTACATCTTGTATTATCTGATATCTAAAGTCCGGAGCAGGGACTGATCTGTGACATAGGTTGCCCATCACCAAGAGCCGATGTGGCATCTATTTCTTCATTCACTGCGTAGGCCTTACATGGGGGCTATGGGCTTTTCACTGACGTGAGCTTTGCAATCACACAAAAAGAGACAGAAAGGCTAGGCTCTCTCCTTTGCAGACGGGTTATGTTTATTCCTCCTTCTCCAGGCAGGAATGTGGTTCAGTAGGAGTAAGCAGATAACCGTGCTCAGTACTGTCTCGGCACCTCGGACAGGGCCCCTTTGGCTGAGGCCCAAGTGTGCAAGGCCAAGGATACGCAGCTGCAGCTCTCAGAGCGTCTGAGGCCTGAAACCTCTTTTCGGCTCTGGCTGAGCCACAATAATGGGCTTTCATGAAAATGACACGAGTGCAAGAAAACATGATGCAAAACGTGTAGGCCTCAATGCAGATTTGTCGTTTCTCTCATGGGAGACTGGATGATGGCAGGCCACGTTATAGCATAAGCATCATGATAGACAGGCCATGGAGGGGAAATGCATGGGATACATGCATGTGTACATAAAGCGTTGGGGGTCACATAGGGGACACATAGGTCTCATAATTTTTATTTCCTCAGTTCATTTAATATATGTTTACTCTGGTAAACCTGTCTCCTGAAACATACAATATTGTAAAATGTATCACATCCCCTCTTTGCTATCTTGTATGCATAAAATATGCATTACTATTAAAGGCTATTTAAAATCTAAACATATGTAATACATTGCATCACGTCTATTGGTTATAACATCAATTAAATCAGTGATTTAATTTGAAACCAGCCATACACTCAATTGATGAGGTGCCCCTGACGTTGCCCGGTTAAAATACATGTGCATGGTGTGTTTTACTTTATTTATCCTTCACATGCAGTGTCTTCGCTTTAAGATAGTCTTTGGAAGAACTTTGTTTTTTTTTTTAAAGTGAGTTTGTTTTGATATCACAAAATTGCTTTGACAGTGTTTATTTAGTGGACATTACACCATGCATAATTTGATTAATTACAAATAGTTTTACGAGGTCACCAGTTAAAGTGCTCGCATAGTAGTGTTTTAATTTATACATTTAGAAGTTGGGAGCACAGTTATTTCTTAGCAAGTACTGTAAACGTTTCTAATGGAAATGTTCTAAGCAATTAAATAAATGTAAACCTGCATACATTTGAACAGTGGGTATTTGTTGTATTAAGCTCTTTTTATTTTTTTGTTGATGGAAATTCATTTAAATATTTACCTTTACTTTTCACTGTAAAGCCTCTTTAGATCAGGCAGCAAATAAAAGCAGCTTGCCTCCTTTTGGTACATGATTGTTGTTGTCCCTGATTGAGATATAATACTAGGGCAGTGATCCTGTATAGGGTTCAGTGTGTCATTGATGCCATATTATTGACTGACTAGGACTCTGCATTACTAGAGACTGAAATAAGTCAAAGGCGCCACTTCTCTGGTACAACAATGGTGAGACTTTGGTATTAATGTGAGAAATTGTTTGTTTAAACTGTCAACATCAGTCTAATATTTCAATCAACCCTGTGTAGTTAACACCAGCAGTTCCCTAATCCACCTTATCCTTTCAGTTGCCTCGCCAATTTTTTTTTCCCAAAGGATGGAGAGCACAAGTTGATTGTGGGTTTCTGAGTGACTATTAGAACATGAATTATAGTGATGATGTGGTTGTGCACTCATTAGCTAGGAGTTGGTTTATTGTGACCAAACGAGCTTTCAACAGCGTTATGATTATGTAAATGCCTCCACTCTTTTTCTTCATGCACAGTTCCTCCTCTTGGACAGATTGTAATTTAGTTTTAACATCTTTTTAATGTAATATATATTTTTTTTCTGATGCAGGCTTTTCTCCTCTACATCCCTGCGACCTCTTTTCCTGCTTAGCGTGTCTCTTCTAGGGGTGCTGGTCTTGGCAAGATGGAAGCCACGTTTCTTGACCGATTTTACAGGTAAGCGACCACTACTCATGGTTCGCATTTGATTTTGAGTAAAATAAGAATTCTTTGAGAAGGTCCTGCCGCAAGGAGTATGCAGCTTAGCTCCGTTTGTTCATTTTTAAGAAAAAGCCCTGAAAACCTGTAGAACTAGTTTCCAGGATGTGAAGGATTACCCAGAAGGGGGGTGTCTGATTTCTTCTTTTTTTTAAAATTATTATTATTTTTATTTATTTATTATTATTTTGTTACATAATCAAGAATAAGTGCCTTTGAAGGTATCCTCCATTGCTTTGCCTACTGGAAAAATTGAAATGAGGAGCATCTATTTAGGAAACAGACAAAATAAGCTCTAAAATAATTCCCACCAATTCTGTTTTTGAGTGTATTTGGAGGAGGACTCACTTTGTGGATTCGTCGAATGGTCCAGAGAGCCAACCGGCGGAGTATCAACTCTGCTTCATACTTCACTACCTTATGCGTCTCGCTGTTTCTTTAAAGCATTGACGTTCCTCTGCTCCCTGGGAATAGTAGAGAATATGCTTGTTCTCTTCAAAGGTAACCGAAAACTTTGCTGATTTGAGTAAGCCCACTCCTTAACGTAGTGGATTGTTTCCGGATTGAGTAGACCTCCTGCGTACCATAGATGCCGCCAGACTTCCTTCTTTGGGCTAGACATACAACTTTTTACATTCAATGATCGAGAGCTGCGCAGGCTGGTTGGAGTAGGCTTGAAGTCCCTGGGCTGTGAATTTCTTGTTGACCGCATTTAGCTTCCTTCTTTCTCTTTCTCCTAGTTTATTGTCCTAAATCTGGGCATAACAATTCCTTTTTTTTCTGCAGCATCTCCTTATCCCTGAAGGTGTCAAACCAATAAGACACTTATTGCTAATTATTGTACTAAACGTATGTGTGTGTAGCGGGCTACATCATATGTTTTTTTTGCAAAGTGAATTGCATCTAAATTAATATGAAAGATATTGAGGACATTATCAATTCATATTTTGTAATCTTGTTGGAAAAACATTGATAAGTTAGTAACCAACTTCCTGTAGGGTGTACAAAGTAATACTTTGTGAAAAAATAATATTTTCCTTCCATCAAATCAATGTGACTTTAATTACCCTGATGTAGGGTTACATCCTAGAGTTAGTGTGGCATGTTAGGCGAGTAGGGTAACTATGTGAAGACCCTGTTGGGGGCAGAATTAAGGAGACTCGATGAAAGGTAGAATTGCCGTATAATAAGAGTACAAGTCCTTCCCAACTGTTCTACACACTAAGAAGAATGGTAGGTCAACTTTAAAAGTACATCAATGTCTTTATAGAGAAGCTCCTCTTGTAGGTAAATCAAATATTACATTATCTGGTAATATTAAGCCCTAGCTTCAACATAAGCTCGCAAATGTTCTTATTTTGGGTAATTTCTTTTCTCAAAGGATTAGGACGCTTTAAAAAGTCAGTGAATTGATTGTGCTTAATTATGGTGCATAGTAGTGCATCAGACGAGACACCATTGAATATCCTGCCACTTGAGCAGATCATACACTTTGGTATCACACATAAAAAAACAACTAACCAGGCTTTTGGAAAAGTCAGTAGCATGGCGTGAACTGAATCTGAGATTCATATGGATAGAAGCACGAGGCTTGAACATTACTTTGGATGGGTGGTTGAATATTACCAGTAATCGCCATAATTATACTAAGAATCTGAAGTTCTCTTGGATGGATAAACGTCCATTTTAGATATTCAGGTAATTGAAATAATGCATAGGGTAGGACTGCAAGACTCCGGTCCCTGCTGGAGTTGCAGAATATTCACGGGTACTGTTTCATATTGTTTAGAGATGTAGTGCTTTCTGATGTGAGTCAGATCCGTTGTAAAATGTAGGTGATTCAGGACAGTTCTGAGGTTTGCAGCTATGTTATTCCACCTTCAGAGCCTGAGAAGCTTTTCGTTTTTTTTTAATTAAATGTTCCCGGTGATATCATGACCTCTAATAAATACAGTTCTTTACAGAATTACCTTTTGGTCCTGGAGACTGATCTCGGATGTTTTCTTGGGCCTAACACACCAAGAGTTAAAGGATGCACCTCTGTACTTTTCTCCCATTCCTTACATCTAGGAGTTGCTGTTGCGTCCTTAAAGCTGTGTGCTTCTTCAAAAAGACTATGCAGTCGAAGGCTAGCCGGTTACTAACACAGGTGGGAAAGGAAGATTTATGATGCATCTGTGTTAGATACAAAATTGAAGTAGTAGGTGTAAGAGAAACTTCTAATTTATTGCACTACTGTATGCTGCTTGCAGATAACTTCTGATTATCTCCATTTTTGTTTGTCTCCACAGTACAGCCTGTCGAGGAGTCAGGAGCTGACAGGTAAGTGTGGGTGACCAATTTTGTTTGTAGTTCTTGTGTGAATTTAATGTTCATGAAAAATCCCGAACAGTAAGGGCTGATGTTTGGGTGTAAAATATTAAACCTTAATTACTGTATTATGATTTTTTTTTTACATTTAATGTACTGCTGTGAATAATCAAGACTGGTAAATTATTTTGTGACCTTTAAGTTCAGAGCTTGTATTTTAAAATACTTCAGCCGTAACAGCAAAAACGTTGTGTTATGAGGACTGATATTGTTAAGTTGCCCATCATTGAGTGATTCTAATTTTGCCACATGTAAGACTGGACCTCAGGTACTAGTTGGGTTTCACCTAGATAGTCTTTGTGGAGTTGAAGGTATAAATGTTACTGAATCTGAACGATTACCGCTTTTTTGCATTGCTATATTAGAGTGTGGGGTACTCTGCAGCAGTGCTACCATCTGGCACTCTCCAGTACCATTCTCAGACATGGTATTCGAGGGAGAGAAGGCATCGGCCTTTGATCAATTCTCCATGCTAGGTGTACAGATCTCGTATTCCACGTCCCAGTAATGGTCATTGAACACATTTTCTACTTCCTTTTTTATTGGCTGCATTATATCCTAAATCTAGGAGACTGATGGTACCTACGGGATGTTTTGTTGTATGCATTGTAGACACTTGATGTTGGCGCGAAGCTGGCTGACTTTGTACACTAAATGTCTGAATGATGCTTACGTTGGCTCTTTTTGTTTCGGTGTTTTGTGGTGTTTATGCTGACTGCAGAATGATAGTGGCTGCATAGTGCTTGTGTGCTCCTTCAGACTACTGCTGACCCTCAGTGCCATTGTGCTATGATTGTCGTCTGCTGTGGGATGATTATACCTGGTGTGTGCCTGTTGCTGCTGACTGTTGAGCCTGTGCAGTATGCTCTGTTGATGACTGTAGGCAGTCATTTCTTTTAGTGAGTGCTGATGGCTGGTGCGTTCATGTCTTTAGAAGCCTCCTGACAGAATGCCATTGCCAATATGATGCTTTTGAGACCGAATGATTCATCAAACTCCATGCCAGTGCATGTTGCTGTCCCCTAACGCGGTTAGCCCCCTAACCGCCTCACTTGGCTGCTGGGTATGTGGTCTGCGTCATAGGCTCTTTTCTGCCCCGCGCCAACGTGTTCCAGATTATCTTTAATCTCCATCTGTTTGCGACAAGCCAAATATTACTCTCTGACTTGTGCCCCGCTGGCAGGCATAATCTGGCTCGACAGATGGTTGTTCTGTGAATTAGGATCTCAGGGTCTGTGTAACACTGTGTTTAGTCTAGTTAAGGCCACCCTATTGTTGCTCGACTATATCCATTTGACTGAACCTTATATCGGGTGGGGGGGGGAATAGGGGGAATTAATGATCACCTTTTCCCAGTTTAATGAACTCTGACTGTGGTTGCACAGCTTTGACTTGTTGGCACTGGTTTTGAGATGCTTAGCATTGTCTCCTAGTGGGAAGTCTGTGGAAATGCCCAGGTGGCCTTGTCATTCAATCTTCTGATTATTTTTGTCCTGTTATTTCTGCCATCTCACTTGTTGAAGTGATCCCTTTGAGACAGATAGCAGGCTGCCCTTGGATGTCAGCCAGTGTCTTTGTTTGTTTGTTTGTTTTTTGTTTTGTTTTTGCAGCCTTTCCCCAAATTCGCTGCCAGAAAATAATTTCCATAAGTCAAGATCTATTCTAGCGCTATCCCTCCCCCCCCCCAAAAAAAACACACCATGTAGTGACATTTTCCTTGTGGTTCCACTTATTTGTTCATCTTTCGGATCTCAGCCAATGCCACACTTTGTTCTGCAGACTCGACTGCACCTGTGTCCATACTATCTGCAAAACATCTGCAAATACCATGTTGTCTGTAGACAATGACTGTCATGGTTTCACGGAGACCACTTTCCTACATACAGGTCCTCCCTCCATGCCATACTCTGGCTTAACGTCACTGTACAGTGTCGTGCCAAACGATAAGCCATAAGCACCCTTCAGTAGGCTTAGCACCCCTCCATGAAAACAATTTTAAATGCTAAATACTCGAGACACATTTTTAGACTTCATAATAAAATAATAATAAAACCACTTATAGAGCGCCTGGTTACTCTCAAAACGGTGTGTCCCCGCGCTAAGAAATGCTATTGTCCCCCTGGAAGGCCGAAATCCGAAGCTAAATTAGATCTTAGGATAAAGAGAGACAATTATGGACTTGGGAAAAGGTACATTTTCAGCTTAAGTCTAAATCTAGTTTCCGAGGGTTCCATGCGCAAGTCAAGAGGGAGATTGTTCCAGTGCCTACTCACTAGAAGGCGAAAGGAGCTACCTCCCATCCTGGTCCTGCGTACGCGAGGAAGCTGGAACAGCATCGCTCCAGCAGATGTCAGGTTACGAATAGGGCGATGGATAGTAAGAAGATTACTCAGGTAACCTGGACCTTTACCCTGGGCGATGCGATGGGCAAAACAAAGTGCTTTAAACTTGATGCGCTCCTCAATAGGGAGCCAGTGAAGTTTCCGTAATGCCGTTTTTCCAGAAGCCCTGCGAGGAAGATTGAGTACCAGGCGGGCGGCTGCATTTTGGACGCACTGCAATTGATGTATGCCTTTTCTGCTTAGGCCTAGGAGAAGAGCATTGCCGTAGTCCAAGTGTGGAGTGACTAGGGCATGAATCAATGTTTTCCTGGCACTAATGGGGAGCAAGGTGAGAACTTTCCGAAGAGTTTTTAATATTCCAAAACATTTTCCCGTAGTTTTATTAATCTGTTGTTTGAAAGAAAGCTCCGTATCCAGCAAAACTCCAAGATTTCTAACGGAGTCTGATGGAACAGGAATCGCACCTAATTCTGGTGGCCACCAAGCCTGGGACCAGGCCGAGGGGGATTTTCCAACCACCAACAGTTCTGTTTTATCGCCATTAAGGCGTAGGCAGTTGTTATTCATCCACTCTGACACGGATCTCATGCAGTTGGAGAAGTTTTTGGCATCCTCTGCCTGATTGTTGGTAAGTTTAATTATTAGTTGGGTATCGTCAGCATATGTGACGATATCCACACCAAAAGCATCCACGATATGTGCTAGGGGCTCCATGTATAGGTTGAACAACGTGGGGCTCAGACTTGAGCCTGTGGCACCCCATGTCTCAGCTTGCGAAGAGTCGATTTGTAAGGAGGACAGTGAACCTGAAAGCTCCTGTTATTTAGAAAAGATTCTACCCATTTCAGGGCTGGTCCTTCAACTCCCAAATCTGAGAGGCGAGACAGCAGCGTCGAGTGCAGCACGGTGTCAAATGCTGCACTAAGATCTAATAGAACCAACGCTGCCGTCTGCCCCTCATCCGCAGCTTGTCTCAAACATTCAGTGGAGAAGAGCACCGCCGACTCTGTAGAGTAACCCGTTCTGAACCCTGACTGTGTGGGGTGGAGAAGAGTTTTCCTCAATGAACTTCATGAGCTGACTATTTACTACCTTCTCCACGACTTTCCCACAAAAGGGGATGAGAGAGATGGGGCGTAGATTTTGTAACTGGGAAATGTGGATATTAGGTTTCTTTTTCAGGGGTATAACCTGTGCTGTTTTCCATGCGTTAGGCACATAGCACTCCTGGAAAGATAAGGAAATCAAGTGTTCAATCTGCTCAATCATATAATCAAATATTCCCTTACAACGATTAGGGGAGATCACATCCAGGGGAGAGCCGGTCTGAATGCTATTAACAATGGTGAGCAAGGAGGAGGAGCTTAGCGCGTGATCAAGATGGCCGCGTGAGCCTAGAGCTCCCGAGACCCTCGCTCCCTCCGGCAGCTATCCTGTATATTATCCTGCTTTTGATGCCCGGAATATTGGAGGGGAACTGTTGCTGAGGCGAGAGTCGCTGTCCGGATCAAAATCGTCCACCGGAGACCGAAGTTGTACTGACTTGAAGTTTGTGGCCTACTCCCCGCACGGTGCCCGGGCCTTGCGTTGGCACAGTGCCCGTGCACTAATTGAACAACAGCGGCCGGGCTGGGGACGGGTCGGTGGAGGGAAGGTGTTTCCACTTTCACTTTCACTTTCGCCTTCCAGTCTCCACAGCGCCCGGGACGGGGAGTGCGTAGTGCCAGCCACTGGTCGCATGGTTGATTACTCTGTATGGGCAAGGAGAGTGTCTACAAGGCAGATTGCGATGTCGACCAAATCGGACGCCGACAAACAGAAGCCCAAGAGTACCAGGCGGGGCAGTTACACCCAGACTAACAACATGGACCGGTATGCCCACCAGAAGGGGTCTCCGGGCGGATCGGGCCCGATACTGGACGCCTCGAAGGACGCGACACCTCCCCCCACAGAACTGACCCTGCAAGATATTATGGGGGCCATCGAAGGGATGAAGTCCTCGATTGGGCAACAATTTGAGACCCTGGCACAAAAAGTGGATGCCATATCGATTGACGTCAATCTGGTTCGGGCAGACCTGGGGAAAACTAATGAGCGGGTTCAGTCCCTGGACCTCAAGACTGCCGGCCTCCTGGGCGACGTCTCCGGCCTTCAGCAGGAAGTCCGTACCCTGCGGACGGCAAATGATCACTTCGCCCGACGGTTGGAAGAGTTCGAAGGCCGTGCAAGGCGCAATAACGTGCGCTTCATTGGGGTCCCGGAAAATTCGGAGGAGCAGTCGGTGGACCTGTTCGTGGAGGACCTGGTGGTGAACCATCTGGCGCCCAAAGGCCTCAGTAAGTTCTTTGCTGTCGAACGGGCCCACAGAGTCCCTGGCGGGAGGCCCAAGGTGGGGGCCCCTCCGAGGCCGATTGTCGCCAGGATTTTTAACTTCAGGGACCGAGACGCCATTCTGCAAGCATTGCGGGTGGCCGGCCCGCTGCCATTCCAGAACACTACTGTCAGTTTCTATCCGGACTTTACCCAGATGGTGCAGAAGCAACGGCAAGGCTTCCTGGCGGCAAAGAGAAGACTACGTGAGATGGGACTGAAATATGCCATGCTCTTCCCGGCCAGGTTGCGGGTGGTGTTCGAAGAGCGGACTTTCTTTTTTGAGTCTCCTGACATGGTCGGAGACTGGCTGGACACATTGCCCCAAGGACGGACTGGCGTGGAACGCTCCAGTGGCGCAGATGGTGGTGGAGATGAACACTGAGCCAGGACTTAAGTACTAGGACTCCGGTTCCTCCGGGAGGTTGATAATCCGGGGGGTAGCGGGGGCAGTAGGGAAGCCTCTTCCTCCTCTGGGGTTCTTTTCGTAGATTAGTAGTTTTAAGGGGCGACAGGCACACTGCAAGTTGGGGGCACTTTAGAGCTTACGCAGGGGTGCAGGGTGGGGGGTGGATGTGGGTTGTTGTTGGGGTTGTTGTTGTTTTTTGTTATGCAAGGCGTAAAGATGCAAGCTTCTGTGACTCGGGTCTGGTTCCACGCGGGGGGTGGTGGTCTCCTTACATGTTGGGATGGGGGGTAGGGGCCTAAAAATACTCAGTTGGAATGTAAATGGCTTGGGGGATTGTATAAAGCGCGGGATTGTCCTGCAATTTCTGAAGCGATGTACCCCTGATATTGTCTTATTGCAAGAGACGCACTTGATTGGTAACACGTGCTATGCACTCAATCGTAAAGGCTATAAATTTGTTGCACATTCCGGGTTTTCCTCGGGTTCTAGAGGGGCGGGAATACTAGTCAGGTCCTCTCTGCCATTCGAGGTTGACTCCACTACCGTTGACGATAGGGGACGCTTTGCGGCAGTAGCGGGGCGGTGGGAGGGCAGGACCCTGGTCCTGGTGTCGGTTTATGTCCCCCCTGCATTGCAGCCCTCTACACTAGCGGACTTAGAGAGGACATTGTTGGATCTCCCAGAAGGAATGTTGGTGGTGGGTGGCGACTTCAATGCGGTTGGCTCTAGCCTGCTCGACAGACACCCGCAGAGGAGTTCGGGGGGGGCTCAGAAGTGGCTTCCTGATTTTATAGATACCCTTGGGCTGGTTGATTGTTGGCGACTGTTGCATCCCACACAACGACAATATACTTTCCACTCAGGGGCGCATGGCAGTCTCTCTAGAATTGATTATGTCCTTACCCTAGCTGCACAGGCCTCCTTCGTCTCTGAGGCCAGGCACATGGCACGAGGTATTTCTGACCATTCCCCGGTGTGGATCTGTATGGATGTTGGCAGAGGAGTGGGTGGTAGGGTGGCCCCAATTAACCCGTGGTACTTCAGGGACCCTGCGACTCGTAGTGCGGTACTGAAGGCGGTCGACCGTTACTTTCAAGAAAACCTTGGTTCGGTCACGTCGGCGGTGTCCTTGTGGGAAGCGTTCAAAACAGTGATTAGGGGTGAGGCCCTCTCCTTGATAACAGCGGCCAAGCGTCGTAGAGACGCGGAGGTCGCCCAGCTTGAGGCGGAGATCGCGGATCTAGAGTTGGCTCTGGAAGGGGAGGTCACGTCGGAGGCGCTGCACAAGTTGAGCCTTAAACAATCGGAGTACAGGGCCCTCGCGACGGATGCGGCCAAAGCCCTGAGTAGAGAACAGCGGGGCCGTCTGTACGACGTCGGGGACAAGGCCGGGAAATTGATCGCGTGGCTAGATAAAAAGGAGCGGGCCAATCGTGTTGTGCCGAACCTTGTGACGGAGGATGGCGTCATGGTCACGGAGCCGGACGGCATAGTCCAGTGCTTTGCGGATTACTTCCACACGGTCTATACCTCCGTGTCTGACAGGCCAGTGGAGGATTCATGTGAGCTCCTGCGCGATCTTGCCCTGCCTTGCCTCTCCGACATAGACAGAGATGATCTTGATGGCGACATCACAGTCGACGAGATTGCGGGGGCTATCCGCTCTTTGCGCCCGGGCAAGGCCTCGAGTCCGAATGGCCTGCCAATTGAGCTTTACAAACTCCGACCGGACAAGATCGCTCCGCATTTGCGGGATATGTTTGTGGAGGCGCGGGAGATGGGCTGCCTCCCACTTGACCAGCGCCTGGCAACGATCGTGGTCATCCATAAAGATGGCAAGCCCAGGAACCGGTGCAGCTCATACAGGCCGATCTCGCTCCTTAATGCTGAGCCGAAGATCCTTGCCAAAATCCTCGCAAACCGGCTGGTCAGGGTGGTCGGGGATCTGATCCACCCTGACCAATCTGGCTTCATCCCGCATCGTAATACCGCGTTGAATCTTAGGCGCATCCATGGAGTGATCGCAAGGGTGGGGACGATGCGGGAGCCGGCCATGGTGGCTGCGCTCGACGCAACGATGGCATTTGACACGGTGGAGTGGGCATACCTGTGGGCTGCGCTTGCGAAATTCGGCTTCGGGCCCGGATTTGTGGGCTGGGTAAGGCTATTATACGAAGGACCTCTCGCCAAAGTCGCAGTTAACGGTAGGGCGTCCCGTCCCTTCGATCTGGGGATGGGTACCAGGCAGGGTTGTCCTCTATCGCCGCTGTTGTTCGCTCTCGCCCTTGAGCCGCTGGCGGCCTGGATACGATGGCACCCAGACGTGAGGGGGATTCGATGGTCCCCTGATCACGAAGACCGCATTTCCCTCTATGCCGACGATATTCTGCTCTCTTACTTCTCCTCGGAAGTCCCTTATAGTTGTTTGCGACATATTGACTTCCTTCGGGAGGAACTCGGGGCTAACCATTAATTGGGGTAAGTCATATCTGTATGCCCTGTGTGGGGACGTCCCGGTTCCCCCGCGGAATTGCCCGATCCAGATTGCCCGGGAGGGTTTCCTGTATCTTGGGATCTATATCTCTGCCGACCCAACGGTGCGGTATGAGAGGAACCTGCTCCCTCCGTTGGCGCGCCTGCGGCGGGACGTGGCGGGCTGGCGGCGGCTGCCGCTTTCCCTCCTTGGCCGTGCGGTGCTATTCAAAATGATGTCTCTTCCCCGTTTTCTCTATGTCCTGCAGAACACCCAGGAGCTGGTTCCGGCCAGCTACTTTCGGGAGGTTGAGAGTCTGCAGCGTTCGCTGCTGTGGGACGGCCGCCCGCGTATAGCGATAGCAAAATTAACTCTCCCTTGGTACGACGGGGGTATCGCGCTTCCCGACATCCGGAGATACTATTGGGCCTCCCAACTGAGCGCGATCAATCATGGAGTCTACGGTCCGGCGCTTGGCCCTGGCTTTGCTATGGACCGGTGGTTGCTGCGGGGTGGTGGCTATTATAGAGCACTTTATTCGAAGCCACCGGCTGGATCCCTCACAGGGCCGACCGGGGTGGCGGTGCACGTGTGGAAGACAGTCACGAACTCCCTGGGATGGAAGGATAGGCTCACCCTCGCCACTCCGTTGTATGACTCGGACATGTTGGGGAACCTCTGGCACTCTAAGGGATTCGACAAATGGGATCTGATTGGCATCTCCAGGGTGGGGGACATGCTGACCAAGGGGCGGATTAAGTCGTTCGATGAGCTGCGGTCGGAATATGCGCTTGAAGGTACGGAATACTTCCGGTATGCGCAGGTGCGCCATGCGCTGCAGTCGGTCCTCGTTCAGGGGGAAAAGGTGCCTGACTCCTCTCCATTGGAGGACCGGATCCTGGACGGCCATATGCCGGAGAGCACAATCTCCCTAATTTACAAAAAGCTTGTGAACGTTCGGACCGATCTCCTCCTGGGGGTGCGGGACCAGTGGACTAGAGACGGCCTTGAGCTGGACGATGAGGATTGGCAGTACGCGGTCTCCTCCCCTAAGGAGGTCGCAATCCCCGCCAGGTTGCGGCTTGTCCAGCTTAAGATACTCCACAGAGTCTATGTCACTGGGCCCCGATTGGTCCATATGGGTTTTTCCGAGGACGGGCTGTGTAAGAGGGGCTGCGGGATGGTGGGCACCATTCTGCACATTATATGGGAGTGTGATGTGATTGCGGAACTATGGAAGCGGATTCACGTTGTTATGCAGGAGGTCACGGGCATTGTATTGCACCCAGAGGCGCGGCGCTGTCTCTTGAATGTGTGGGGTCCTACAGACTACGACGCGGCGCAGACTCAATGGGGGACCCTAGGTAATATGGTGGCTAAGCGAGATATTGCAAGATTGTGGGGATCCCCTAGCCCTCCCACCCTGGATTTTTGGAAGGACAACATGGACTGGTGCATGTTCCGGGAGAAAACGGTGTATAGTGCGCGGGGGAGGCCCAAGAAATGGCATAAGGTATGGGGAGGTTGGAATCAGTATAGGGGGTACATATGTTTGCCTCCTGCCACTGAACCACTAGAGGAGCAACTTTCCCCCTAGCCTCGCGTCCGACTTGGGTATTTCTGATGCACCTCTGCTAGAATGTTAGCGCCTCTGCTTCTCCCTCCTCCTTTCAATCGGTGGCTTGAACTGATGTTGGAAATGGGGCCGCCCCCTCGCTGGGAGCTGACGCGAACTTATGATGTATATTGCCTTGCTTGTTGTGTTCATTTTTAAAAATTGGAACCTTTGTTTTTATCCTGTATGAGAGCTGTAGATGACTGCACGTGTCGATTGAGGAGCTGCCGAACCTCCGGGTTGTCGGCTGAACAGCAGTGTATCTGAATTATATGAATAAAGGTTTTTTTAAAAAAAAAAAAAAAAAAAAAAAACCAATGGTGAGCAAATCTAGCCTCTCAGGAACTCTAAAGCATGTCAGATGAGGCATGGTAACAGCATCATTTCTCACTACCGAATGTTTAGTCGGCATGTTACCTGTAAAGGTAGCGTGAATTAAATCCACTTTATTTACAAAAAAATCTGCGATATCATCACATTTCATTGGAGAAGATATCTTGGGCTTCTAATCTAGTAGGAACCGTAAGCTCTTTATAGATTGAAAAAAGTTCCTTAGTAGGATTTTTTGCTGATTCAATGCGTTCTTTGAAATGAGCGCCTTTGGCTGCTCTTACAAGTTTGTGATAGGCTTTAAGTTCTCTTTTGTAATTCAGTTTATCCCCAGAATTGTAGTTTTTCCTCCAACTACGTTCAGTATTTTTAGGTCGAGGACTACCGGTCTGCCGAAGGCAGAACCGGAAGTCGGAAGATTTAATGTTTTCTAGAGTGGCTATTTAGCCCGCCTCTCTTTTTGCTTCTCCTCCATTGGCTGGCTTCCTAAACGGAGGCCAGCCATTGGAGGAGAGAGCCGTCCCTCCAAATAGGCTCCGTCTTTTTCAGATTCGGGGGCGTGTTCCTTGCGGTTCTTTCCACTTTTTAGCCACGCCCTTTTAGAACAGCAGGAACACGCCCCCGAATCCGAAAAAGTTTCGAAGCTTCGATCCGCCATTTTTTTACTGTCGTCTGGCCGTGAGGATCCATCCGTCCGGCGCCGTCAGGGCTTAGGCTGGAGGGGGTGGGGGCCCTCTCTCTCCTCCTCATAGACTCCTGTCTCCCTCGTATCGCAACTTGTCCCCACCCCCGGATTACTCTCCACCTGGGCAGTATGGTGTTTCCCGCAGGTCTCCCTCACCGGCTCTCAGATGCCTAAGACCTCCAGGCATTACGGCTCATTTCGCAGGTCTCCCTCCCCGCGCTCCCGAAGGTACCCTTCGCCCCCTTCAGCAAGATACCACTGAGAGCCGGAGAGCAGTAGACGGGTGAGTGCACTCTTGTGCCCGAGGGGGGGAGGTCACGAATCCGCAGATGAGAGGCGGTAGCAAACGGCGAATCGGGTGTATATGTCGCCAGCTAGGCGCAACGACAACAGAGATCATTAAAGGCGAACGATCCCCTTTCTCCTGGGGGTCGCAGACTTTCGTCTCCTCCCCGGCGACCTTTCTCCCCAGGATCCCGCAGGCCCCTCTCTCCCCCTGGATCCCGCAGGCCCCTCTCTCCTCCTGTGGGCCAGACACGAATCATAGGAGGAAAACGTGGCAGTGATCAGTATTATACTAGAAGTAGGTTGAAGAAACTGAAAACGGTGCCTGTGAGCCCGCTTACCTGATTTAACCTGCACGCTCCTTAGCAGTCTTGAATGAGACTGCAGGGACCGCAGTGAAATACTTCACCTGAGCCGCTTATGCCAAAACGTGCACGCATGTAGCATACACGGCCGGTAGCAGCAGCTAGATGCTGCTCGCTGTGACACCGTAGGTTGCGAAATCACGGAGGTGATTGGATATGTCAGGAAAGTTGATGCTGACGTGTTTTGGCATTAAAAAATGGGGCCTCCAAAAACAAAGGTCCACCAGAAAATACACAGCGTTACTATGTATAAATAAAAAGTTATGAAAAACATGCAGATCAAAGTAAATTATGTTGAATTGGTCATACGTGTGTCTGATTGGCCATTGAGGGGTGCTACTACCATGGTTCAAAAAGTCAAGAATGAAAGTCTGCTCGGGTGATGTTACAATCACGGGCGAGTATGCGCGTCAGGAAAGCTGGCACTGACGCGTGCCGACATTATTCTAAGAGGACCTCCAAAACATGGTGTATTCAACAGTCTGATAAATCAAGTGAAGCAGTAATAAAACACTATGTATGAACTCGGGTTCAACACAGTAAGCAAAGTAAAATTAGAAATGCTTGTACACTCAAGTTTGATGTTCAAGTAGGCGTACATAAGTGTGATTGGTCATAAAACAACGTGGCAACAGTTACAGGTGTCCTAAAAGAACGTCTACTCCAGTGGAACATGTAGTGTATAAAATTACACATAGATAAGGTAATCATTTTGAACAAACGTATATATGTAATAACTGAATCCAAGTAGGCGGCCAATCATGTAAACCAGTTAAGATGTTTAAGAGAGAACAGTACATGTAGACAGGGTCGTTTCTACCATTAGGCAAGCCTAGGCGACCGCCTAGGGTGACAAAAGGGCTAGGGCGGCAAAAGGGGGGAAAAATTGTAGCGCCTTCTATCATTCAACATCACCTGACGTCACGTTCGGTGCCACGGGCGGGGCCGTGCGCGCCGTGTCTGTGCGGCCGCAGCGCCAGCGCCAGCATGGCTGCTCCTGCCATCAATCATGCGTGGTCAAAAGCCAGCGCTTGTTTCTCCGTGTCCTACCAAGCCTTTGTGCGTGAGACGGTCCATCTGGAAGTGTGGATGTGAAAGGTAACAGGCCAGAACCCCCTCGGCACCGGTGCTTGCTGCGCTCCATGAGATGCGTGGCTGTTTTATCCGTGTTCGTGAGGTGCGTGTAATGCCTCACGTGCTTCAGCTACGTCAAGTAGAAACAAAACTTTTGTACTAGTGAATTGGAATTTACGCAGGTTGTAAATCTGTGTGCGCAGCAAACCTTCATCTTGTGTGGCAGGAGCTTCCGACTTTACGAGTCTTCTGTATGTATATTTTATGCTCCTATCTGGACATTGTGTGATGTGAAGGGGGGTGGGGGGACCAAGGGGGTGGGGGGGGGAGGCATTTGTGTTTGCACCCCCTTATGCTGTTGAGAGTGAGACCTCCTTTCTCACCACTGGTTTGGCAAAGTTGTCATGGGCTCTAATGCAAGCAAAGATAACCGTCCTCATTCCATGGTTTGGTAGTTTAAAAAACACACAGCTATGTTTGGGGTGTATTGGGCTCCTCTCGACCCTGACCTCCACCTGCCATATTACAGATTGCTACATCCCTGGCTCTCACAGGCGTAGGCAGTCTAGACCATTTACGAACCTTGCTTTTAATGCCGCTGACGGGCCCAGGATCTTATTTTGCCTACCTAAGCACTGAAACTTCTCATCTGTGTGTACATCACACAAGGGACGGGAGGGGCATACTGACACGGACCCCTAGCTCTCAGCCAAGCATTTTTACCCAACTCTTCGTCCCCCCTGCCCGCCCTCTGCCCCCCGTGGAGCGGAGTCCAATATGCGCAGATAACGCGCACCTTGCAGATGGCAAAGATCGTTCACTTGCGGACTCTCCTGGGCAGTTTCACTTCTCTGTCACTTGTTTTTCAAAGCTCTTGTGCTCCGGGTGGTGGGTGCCTGGGATGCTGTTGTTGGAGGAAGCCCTTCCTAAAACTTCAGAAATCGCCCCTCCTCAAGAAAAGGGCCTGAGTTTGTATAATGTGTGTGTCCATGCCCCCTCAAGATAAGTCACAGCCCCTAGTGTTAATATATTTACATGCATGCCGCGTGTCGACTCTGAACGGGGAAAGGCCAGGGTCCTCCTGGGATGCACAGCTGTGATTCGCAAGCTAAGCCTCTCAGCATCTATCTGGGGCTATCTGGGGCTGAACACGGTACCCTGTCTTGCAGGGTAACCAAGATCTTGCTGTAGGTGGGGGATACTTGACCTGCAGATTACATCTCAGGAATTTACAATAGCCTTAAAATGATTTTTCTTGGAGTTGAATATGTCACCAGTCTCTGCAGCACGTGCATGCTCCCTTGTACCGGTCTCACTGGCACATATCTCTGCAGCAGGTACATTTACTCGACACGCTATACAATTCCAGATTATACGTGTCTGCAGCTGGTGCATTAGCCAGACAAGCAATATAACTGATCTTGAAACATATGAAGGGCTGATTAAGATTTCCCCAGCGGGGGCCCAGCCCGATGAGGTATCCTCGTGAGACCTTTAAGTGGGTTTGAAACTTATAACCTTCATTGTATCGCCTTTAAACTACTTTTTAACCTTCATTTCTTAAACTTATAGGCAAAATGAGTTGAGACTCCATGTGTACAGCCCATTGAAAGCAGATTACATTGGTGCAGTTATTAGCATTTTGTTTAGCCTATTACTCTGTTGAGAAATGCTAATTTTGTCGATCGGAAGGATACAAATCCTAGTTGATGCCCCGAAAATTGGAAACTGAGTGTGCAGGTTAAGCTCTCCGATGTGTTAACTGGACTAACTGTGCGACCACAAAGAGGGACTCCCCTGTGCAATCTGTTATACCATTTGCATTTACGTGCACGGTGAACATATCAGAACAGACACCTGTCACTGTGTAAGATCTTCAGTACGGAAGGGTATTGCGCGAATCGAGGTTAAGTGGCTCTGTGGATGGGTCAGTTGCGTTGTAGAGACTCATCCTTGAGCTGGAGTTGGGGTGCTTTCCAAGTGCGCCGGGTGTTTTGGTTCTTGGAGAGTTGGATGAAATAATTAGCATCGGTGGTGGATCCCGGTCCCAGGCACATGTGACTCGCCCAGTCTCTGTGGTCAATGGTAACTTGATGACTATATCAATGTAATAGATTAGCTTTATACCTGTAGGACAGTACCAAATAACTAGTGCATACACAGCTAAGAAAATACCTGAAAAACAATACATATGAATCTGTATAACAATACTAATTAGCTATATGTCACATAATTGTATATCATCACCTACGGAACTGTATGAGTAGATGTAGCTACGGTAACTATGGATCTTTACTGTGTAACTATACTGTCTATGTACATTATAATTAACTGTATATTGATACTAACTATGCCACTATACTCCAACTCATTATACTCTGTGTAACTGTCGAACAACACAAACAATGTAACTATATTAGTTATGTGACAACAGTAAAAAAAAAGAAAAAATCAACATTGCTAGAGTAACTGTGTAAGGTAAATTACACAGGCCAAGCTGGCTTCAGTTATGGCAGTTGATGACCACTATCATGATGAAGTGTGCTGGAATATAGTTTGCAACTGCTGATGTGGCTTTTTGGATTTTTCTTTTATTCTCGGATATAGAGTGAGCCTGGTTAGGTCTGACCAAGATCAAATGATGTTAGTGAGGCAGCGACAAACAATTGTTTTTGCATTAGTCCGCTAAGGCACCTTGTTTGTCTCATTTCTTTCTCATTGTAGTGCTCTGCAGGCCACAATTCTTCTAGCCTGGATGACAGGGGGGAGAGAGTGATGGTAGTAAAAGGGAGGGGGTGGCATTGTTCAATTCTCGCCTAGGGCAGCAAAACACCTAGAAACGGCCCTGCATGTAGACAATGTTGTGGGCTTTATCTCTGTGGCTGTGTGTGTGCATCTGTGTCTCCATGTGTGTCTTTGTATTTTCTTCATTTTGCTGATGCTGGTCTCAAGTATTTAATTTTGTGGAAAGCCCTTTGAAAAGGTTGACTGGTCATCTTTCAGTCACTTATTACTGTATTTGGTTGTTAAACTGGTATTAATGAAGTGTGAACTTTGCCCAGACAGTGTTAGCTTGCATAAAAAAGTGACACATTATGCAGTAATACTTTAGGATCACATAATTGACCTTTTCTTGGTACATAATTTAGTCAACCCTCCAGCATAATTTATTTGATCTGCCCCGCCACAGAATTCCTGGTTACAGCGTGCTTGGCTTTTGAATCAGTTGTCCTTCGTGTTCCCGGTAAATGCAGTGACAGCAGGGCATGAGTCGTGCCCGAGGGGGGGAGGTCACGAATCCGCAGATGAGAGGCGGTAGCAAACGGCGAATCGGGTGTATATGTCGCCAGCTTGGCGCAACAACAACAGAGATCATTAAAGGCGAACGATCCCCTTTCTCCTGGGGGTCGCAGACCTTCGTCTCCTCCCCGGCGACCTTTCTCCCCAGGATCCCGCAGGCCCCTCTCTCCCCCTGGATCCCGCAGGCCCCTCTCTCCTCCTCATAGACTCCTGTCTCCCTCGTATCGCAACTTGTCCCCACCCCCGGATTACTCTCCACCTGGGCAGTATGGTGTTTCTCGCAGGTCTCCCTCACCGGGCTCTCAGATGCCTAAGACACTTTGGCTGACATAGCATTCTCCTGTTCAAATTAACAGACGCATTTAGCCCAGTTTAAAAAAATGTGTTCAGGGTTAGGAAATGAACATTGCATATCTGCAACCGCTGACAGAACATGGAAACAAATTGATAATAATCTGCCCACGTTTGCACTGTACTTGATTTATCGAACAATCAAATTATACACCCACTAGTGAAGGAATTGAATAGTAATTTGATATTTTTTTCCACACCAAATTTTTCTTCCTCAGATCATTTGCATAGTACTAGTCATATTAAATGTTTTAGATCACCAAACACACATTAATTGATTGAGACCTAGACATATCACATCCCACAAGGGAACACACTGCACTGTAAAGCCACACATGCTCTAGCAGAATACCTTACTGGATTACGTAAAAACGCAAAGAGGAACGTGCAGGATGCGGCACCTCATGCCAGTGGCACAGACAAACAAGATGGTAAAGACAACCCGTGGCCAGTGCAGATGTAATACGAGGGTAAAATCCGGACACGGAGGCTACACAGACATTCACGAGGGTAAAGCCACGTTTGGAACAGTGCAGATGCAATACAAGGGTAACATCGGGACACCGGCTGTACATAGACAAGAAGATAGTGAAAACCAAAACACAGCCTGCACAGGTGGGTAAAACCATACCAGGACCAGAGCAGATGCAATACAGAGTAACATCAGGACACCGTCTGTAGAGAAACGGGATGATAGTGAAAACCAATGCACAGGCGAAATAAATAGTAAAATGATACCAGAGCCAGTGCACATGCAACAAGGGAGTACAACTAGGGTACCGACTGCACAGAGACAGTGGTAGTGAAACCAAGAAACGGACTGCACAAAACAATAGGACAGTAAAACCAGGACACAGGAAACATATAAAGGCAAACGCATCAAGGCAAGTGCAGAGAGTCTTCAAGTGGCTAAAAGTATGGCATAGGCTGCACAAATACAAGATGATACTAAAACCAGAACACAGGATGCAGAGACCAAATATGTGGGTAACGCCTTAAAACAAGCAACAGAGATGTACTGGAAGGGTAAACTGAGGGTGCTTGCTTTATTAAAATAAGGTCATAGCAAATCGATGGCAAAGACTACACAGATAACAGTATGAATGAACGTGGAAGTGATATTGATGCACATGGTATACACCACTGTCTCTTTCACTACCTCTCTCTATCTCACTACATCACAACACCACTCTGCTTACATCTCACTACCTCACAACATGCCTCTCCCTCACTACATCACTGTTTCACTACCTCACTCTCTCTCACTACATAACTCTCTCTACCTCACTACTCCACTCTATCTCACTACCTCACTATCTCACAACTTCTCTCTCTCAAAACATCACTACCTCACTCTCTAGCTCACAACCTCACCACTTCACTCTCTCTCACTCACTACCTCAATCACTCTATCTCACTACCTCACTCTTTCTATCTCACTAACTCACTTTCACTCTCTTTCACTACCTCTCTCTATCTCACTACATCACAACATCACTCTATGCTTATATATCACTACCTCACAACATCCCTCTCCCTCACTCTTTCACTACCTCACTCTCTCTATCTCACTACCTCACTCTCTATCTACCTCACTCTCTCACTACCTCACTCTCTATTTCAATACCTCACTCTCTCTCTCTATCTCACTACCTCACTCTCTCTCTGCTAATGCAATAGGTATCACATATGCAAAAAAAAAGCTAATGCCAATAGAAATTACAATGCCATTTATTTAGGGATACAATAATGATAAAAAAATAATGAGCAATACCAATAGCTCTACCTATAATATTGCCGAGACCATTGCATTGTAAATGCTTGTTACATTTAGCTTTTGCTTCTTTAAGTTCTTTAGAAAACCAGGGGGCGGTCTTAGTTTTCCTGGCGGGGGGCTTGAGTGTCCATGGTGCTACTATGTCCAAAGCACTAGACATCCATTTTTCATAATCTGCCCAAGCTTTAAACAAAGTATCACTGGGAGATGGAATTCTTTAAGTAGAGCGGATTTATAGTTTTCCTTCGTAAACTTCTTCCAGTCTCTGCGCTTCTGTGGTTTAGGTTTGATCAGACTATAATCCTGTGGGCCTATTTCAACCTCAAATGGAATAACGAAATGGTCTGACCATATAATTTGCAATGATGTGGCAACTTTAACCCCTTCCCAGTTAGCAAAAATGGGGTCTAGAAGGTGGCCCAATTGATGTGACGGGAATGTAGATAGCAGTTTGAGCGACTGTGATTTCAAAGCATCTATCACAGCCTGTGCCTCCTTACAATTAGGGTCCTCAAAGTGAAAATTGAGGTCTCCCAAAATAAGAAATTTCTTGTATCGGAGTGCATGCTGAGATATCAGCCCTGTCAAATTATTGCAGAACTGTGAAGTCTTACCTGGGGGCCGGTATAAAAAGAGTCCATTAATAACATTTTTTGGGTTGGCTTTAATCGTAAAAAAACCACCCTCACTATTGGGTAAAGTAACCTTCTCTAAGGTACAGTGTAGGTCGTTTTTATAAATCATTGCCAATCCCCCACCTTTCTGCCTTTCTCTATCAATTCTAAGCAGGTTGTATCCTACGGGGACGGCTTCCAGGGTATCGGGCGTTGAGGCTTCATCTAACCAGGTCTCCGTTAAGAAGAGAACATCGAGATTACCTTCAAGCACCAAATCATATATTTCTAGTTTGTGTTTTTTGAGGGATCTGCAGTTTAATAGTGTCTGCTTCATGGGACTTGGGTCCATACCATATGCCATCTAATGAGCCACACTTTTGACATTAATACATACTTTATTTTAAACCCTGAGATATCTACAAATTTACCTTGTATACAACAAGGGTACCAATTAGAAGCTAATGTAACTGTGAGAAACAGAATTGTCATAGGTCTTTATTTGTGATCGCTCTGCTTGCAAGTTCATAAGGGTCAACAACACACTTAAAGGCGCAGAGGGGACTTCAAGGTTAATCAACAATTTGGTTGCAGACTTTGAAGTTTGACCTGGTGGAGATGGGTGAGTAGGGTTGGTAGGCCCCTTTAGTAAGGCTTACCGGAAAAAGAGCTCTTCAAGGCCTTTTGAAAGTATTGAGGCTGAGCATGGATCTGAGATGGAGGTGAAGGCGGCTGTTGAGGGAAACTGTGTCCTCGGATGAGGATTCCCTTCCTTTTCAAGAGGGGGTTAAATACATATTTGAACTACCAGATTTGAGGTTCAAGTTAGAACGTCAGTGAGCCATTCCTTCAATCAACTGGGCCTAGTGTAGATCTTCGTTCAGCAAGAAAGTTCCTCTGCTCACAAGGCAGTTCGGCTCCTTCTTCCCCAGGCCACAGCACAAACGGTCTATACATATCCAGGCTCCGCCATACCTGTGTGAGAGCAGTCTACCAGCAAAGGTACTGCTTCTGGTGGTACTGTTGCCCTTCACTGGTGTGAAAGGTCTTCTTAATGTTGAGTGACTGAGCTGAAAAGGCTAGTATTTTTTTACCTTTGGTTGCTAAAGCAGAATTCCTGAAACAATTAAAGTTCTACCTTTTTCATACTGAATGTTTTTCTCCGTATCCGAGAAGAGTAGGTTTTCCTTGGGTGGTGATAAAACCAGGGAATGGGACGTCTCCTTTGTATAATAAGCAAGATGGGTTTTGAGCAAGTGGTCCTGAACACTCACATGTGCAGGCTGTCTTGGCCACTGTGACAAAGACAGCCGACATGGGTCTTGTGTGCCTCTACACACATTGTCCCCACTATTCTCTCTTTGTGCACTAGTGTGCCAGTGAGATGCCTAAACAGTGCATACACATCACAGGCATGAGGATAGGGAGGAAGGCCCTAGTTATGCAGGACTGTAAAGACCTTTAACAGCAGAGACTGGTTATAAACATCCCTTTGGAATATCAGCAGATGCCTTTGCCCTCGGACTACAGTCACACAGTTCCCGCTGCCTGTGAGCTGTTGGCTTTCAATGAAGAAGCAGTAGTCCGCTTCACTCTGGCAGATTGTCAAGTTCACTGTCAGAGAGCCTAGATTCAGCCTAAAATAGCAATCTGATTGGGACAGCATATCTTTTCTATATATGAAGAGGGCTTGTGTCCCATCAGGAGAAGGCATTTACTAGTCTACACAATCTGTTAAAGAAATAACATATTGTTGGATGCCTACTGAACAGGGACTTTTTGAACCCAGTTAACCTTGAGCAATAATCTGTATGCACCACAGCACTGTTGAAGAAAAGGGGGCTGGAATGTTAGGTTCCCCACAAAAAAGAATTAAACATAAATGAGAAGCCTCCCAGAAAAGCCGGTGGGAGTATTCCCAGCTTGATTTGGACGGATATAATAAATGCTTCCCTCCATGAAAAGTCAGTGGGAGTGCTCGCCCGCTGTGGACCATGGGTATATTGAAGTGCCCTCTTACTTTGGACAGATAAAGTAAATGACATCCTGTCTGAAAAGTCAGTGGGAGCACTCCTGTGCTATAGATCGAGCGTATTTTGAAGTGCTTTGGACCGGTACATTGAATTCTAATCTACAGATAATGGAAATATGTGAGATGGAGAAATCCACCTAGTCCCCATAATTTGTGAGATGATGGAACTGAAAAGAAAATAATCTGTTATTCACAGCAAACTGTGATTTGCTGCACAAAAGATCATTTCACAAACGTTACTGCCCCGGGACCCTTGAGAGAAATGCAGATTTGACCCCGCTAGAATTGATAAAGTATCACTTGTACTCGCAGATGAAGGTTTCATATAAAGCGGAGAGCGTTCCCTTTAAAAAGAAAAAAGTTTTGTATATCTTGCGATCTGGATTTTTAAATTTTTTTTGGGTTGGCGGCTGGTTAGTTTTTTGTGTACTCGCCTATATGTACACCGCTTTGACTACGATTAATTTATTAATCTCTGCCTTGTCAGTTTTATTTGGTATACATTTATATATAGAAAATATAAACAAACTGAAGCAAATGTTATTGTCCTGAGTGCGAATGCTGGCAGCTGGTAATCGCCAGCATTATTTGCTAAACGTCTCCGGTGATGAAGTGGCTTTGGAGCTGACTCCAGGGTATTTGTCTTTTACGGCACAGCTCCTTCTACTTAATGCGAGATCCTGGATTATTAACTGGTGGAAGAACACGCACGTAAATAAAGTTTCAGTGAGGAAACCTGGGCTTGCACAAAAGTGGCAGACTTGTCTTCATCAAAAAGAAATATTGATTCAGCACCAAAACATCTGTATGGTTACTAACCAGTTATCTCAAGTCCCAAAACTGTTTTGTAAAAAAAAAGACCTTTAATAAGTAAAATGACCAAAACAACAACTGCTAACTTATGCCAAATCTCAGTCCCGCCCATGTGTATTAATGACTGGCTTTGCTAGTTATGTCAGTAAGTATAAGACATATTGGTACAGCATAAGTGGTAGGTAGGGGACCACTTGTCTGCCTTCACCCTCGACTGCTCACTCAGCCATTCCTCCAAGGTGTGGTAAAACAATCCCAATTAGCACAGTTTTTTTTGTTTATTGTTTTCCAAATCTTTTTATTAAACTGTTGTTCAGCATTACATAATCGGTTATATAGCATTCTTGGATGACTCTGAACACAGATAAGACCATATCGACAGTTGCGCACAAAAATGTATAGAAAGAAGACTATAAATAGCAGCGGTCCTTCTGGCCTCAAAGACCTCATCCAATATCACTAATCCCCTAGCCCTGAACCCACCTACACGTACCTCTTTGTATAAGAACCCTCAGAGTCCCACTGTACTCGACCCACAAACCCCAAATCTTCCTCCACTTTCGAGGCCAACCCCGACTTTGGAATACCACTTTTTCAGCTGCACAGCACCAATCAAGGTTTAGCTCTCAATCGGTCACCTTTGGGGGTTGTTCTGCTCCCAGGCCCTGGCTATGTTCCTCTTTGCTATCACTGTTGCCACCATTAACGATTTCTGAATGTATATTGGCCATTTTCCCTCCCCAGTCACACACAATATGTGCCATCTAGCCTCCAGTAGGATTATTTGGCCTGCTACATCAGACATCACCCTTGTTCTCGCCACTCCGTACTGCTGAGTTTTGGGGCAGGTCCATAAAATGTTGAAAAAGGAACCCACTTCTTGACAGCCCCTTACACACTTGTCTGTGTCGCAGTGACCCATTCAGTGCACAAAGGCCCTAGAAGAGTATTACCTATGGAATATACAAAGTTCTATAAGACAGAAACATGCTTCCGGCCAATCATCGTCCTCTAGCATCCCTGCGTCTGTCTCCCGGTCCTCCTGTAAAGCACCCAGCGGGTCAGGCGCGTTATTTATGATCTTTCAATATATCGGGGAGGTGGCTTTGTCTGGTATAGAGTCTAACAACAATGTGTACTTTAGAGGTGTGTATTATGGGAGTTGATCACTCTCAAGGCTGTGGGTCTTCAGTGCCTGTCCAAGCTGGAGATATCAAACTTCTTGAACGTGGACATTCCACTTGTAGGTCCTCAAAAGAGATTATAGTCTGCCTCCTCCAGATGTCCCCAAGGTGGTTATCTCTAGTAGGCTCCATTTATTAAAGTCATTCAATATTCTGACCTCCTGTAGGAGATCACTGTCAATTTGTCATCCCGTCCGTGAAATTTTGTGGTCTCAATTGAAATGCGGACAACTGTTTATTTGTGTGTGTGGCGGCAGATGCCGTTCTAGCCGTTTGCGGTACAGCACCACTGGATATCCCCATTGTCCCATCGCGTGGCGATTCACCCTATATGCTGGTTCTTCCTGTCCTGTAAACACCCATTCGTTAATCGTGACCATCTGGGTGGCCCAATCATACTTTCTAATATCCGGGATCGACCGGCCCCCATCAAACACCCCTCTCTGTAGCTTATGGAGGGCTGTCCTGGAGCTACACCAATCCCATAAGAGCTTTCGCAGCTCACTGTCTGCTTTTATGAAAGAAGTCTATCGGTATTTTGTAGGGTGCATTCTACAAGACATACAATAACCTTGTCAGTGTAATCATTTTAAACCACACCGCCTGTCCCATCGGAGACACCGGCAATCCTCTCCAGTGTGTCACATCTCCACGCAGCCGATCTAGCTGCAGGAGTAGATTGTCTGTCACAAACTCGCTCTTAGCACTGTAAATCAATATACCAAAGTATGTAAACCTTTCCTTCACTAGAAGGAGTTGGCCACTACCTGGGCGGGTTGGACAAGGGGAACAACAGGGACTTGTCCCAATTAATCTTATATCCTGAATAGCTTCCGAACAGATGAAATCTATCAAAAAGTGAGTTGGGGTTATGTGGCGTATAGCAGTATGTCATCAGATTATAGTGAGATTTTTTTCCTCCCCGCGTCCCCCTCCCATATTGCCCACTTCCAGTGGATCGTGCCAAATCAAGGCGGCCAGATGCTACAGTACGAAGGCGAAGAGCATGGGCAAGAGTGGGTATCCCTGTCTCGTGTAGGGGAAAGGGGCGTGACACTGTCCCATAGTAAGCACTGTTTCAAGGGTTTGTCGAGATGGCAGGAGACTGCTTCCACTTCAGGACTCTGTCAGTCCACCAACAAGAGGAGAGTTCATAAAAACGAGGTACCTCTTGTGTAATACTGGGGAACCTTCCTAAACCTCTGTGCGCTGTGTCTGTCCTTGAGGGGAGGCTGGGCTCAGCCAGAGTGCAGCTCACTCAGGGGGTCGGATTCAAAATCAAACTCTGTTTTAATATGAGAGAATCTTCCAAGGTGCAGCGGATTAACGATATGGGATGGTTTTATCACTCACCACCTTTTTTCTTCCTACCAGTAATACTTTGGCAGGTCAGCCACCACTTGCCATAATGATGGTTGCTTACACTGTCTCCATGCCAGCTGTTAGTAGTGGGGACCTTTGGGTGGCAGGATCCTGATCGAATGCACTTGGAGAGAAGAAGGTGGGTTGCAGGGCAGCAGGAATTTACTACTTCTATAAAAATACTTTGTGCAGCCTTTATAGAAAAAAATCGAAGTTGTTACTGAACCCGGAGAACAGAGGAAAATGCTGCCCCAGTGGATTTCTGAGTGGGCAGCTTGCCCCAGTTGTGCCTTGAGAGACCTTGTACATAATCAGACTTTTGCAAATGGTAAAGCTGTATCATCCTGTGCAGTTAGTGTCACATTAGAATGTTTTTGCAGAGGCAGTGCAAGGTAAAAACGTAGTGGGGACTCTCCAGAAGTTTCTTCCACTTCAAAGCGGGCACCAAATATAAAACTAGGATCTTCAGACCCATTCATAAATTCACTTCTGACTCTTGAGTACTACCCTACTGTCTGTAACCTGCTGCGATGACCAAGAGGCTGCCTGAATCTTACCTTGTGCCCTCTGGGAACTGCTCAGCTGCTTGAAACATGCTTCTCTGCTTGAACCCAAGACTTCCAAAGTGACTCCAAGGAATAATTGGCTGGCCTCCTGATCAGAGCCTTCGGGCCAGATAATGCTCCAATCATCTTGAACCAGCACCTGGACCCAGCCTTTGTGAGTCCTGACCCTCTTAGTGGTGCCCCCCAGTACTGGACCCTTGAAAGGGATACTAAAGATGCCCAGATAGCCCAAATCTTGGGAATTGAACATGTTCTGCCAACAAGTGTTCTGAGACTCGAGGAGACCAGAACCTACCTGGTAGCCGATCCACCCAAGGTGCATTGCCATTCGGCCTGACATTGAGGTAGCTCCTGCTTCATTCTTCTCTGCAGCAGCAAATCCTGTTCAGCAACTCCTCAAAGAAGGGGTATCCGGCCTCGTGGTGCCCTCATTGGCTACAGCCTGCAGCTTTGCCCTGCTGGAGATTTTTGAGTTCCTAAAAAGGGACTAAGTCTGAACATAGAAATCTTCACTGCGACTTCGTCCATTAGCTCCCCAGCAACAAAACCTCCTCCTCGAACACTTCTGGCTGCCTTGCCCCTTGCCCCACTGAACCTTACATTCTCAGACATTTTTCTTCAAAATGTACAAGGTAAGCGGAGACCAGACCCAATCCAATTTGTGTATCCGCACTGCACTCCATCACAGTCAGCCATAACTTGACTGTTTCCCCGGTATGGTACTAGATGTCTGCAGTTGGAACGTTGACCTTTTAGGTGCTGTTTTCCACTTTAAACTTTAAAACATGTACACTATTTTTCTAAATTGTTATAGGAGTTTCCCTGTGTTTTCACATTATTACTGTTTAATTGCTGCATAAATACTTTACATTTTGCCTTTTGTGCTAGGATACCAGAGGGTAAAGCACAGGTTAATTAAAAAACTTTGTGATTCACCCTGACCAGGATTGTCGCTGTTGCTTGAGGGAGTTTTCACTCCCCCCTCAACCAACAACCCAATTTCCCACACCTATTATAGCTCCGTTCTGTGCATTACGATGGTTATCAAAGGCTCCTTAACATGTCAAATGCGATTTACTTTGACGTGCTGGAGGCAGTTTCTTGCTTCAGTAGTTCAGCGATGCAGTGGCAACCGTGAACCCATGCTTTTAGATTCACACACGTGATGTGTAAGCTCTTTTTCCATCATTACGTAAGCAAACCAACTGTGCCTTTAAAAACATTGGTACAAGACATCATCTGCTTTGTGTTCCACCTTCATAAGACAAGGTTTTCATGCACATCTATTCGGTTACGTTTAGCAGCAGTAGTTGCCTACATGCAAAACAGGCAACTTGCGTCTCTTTTTTTAAATTCCAGTGACCACAACTTTTATGGATGGAGTAAAGTTTACCTCCTTCAAGAACGCCATCTGGGACCTCGGCGTTGGACTCATTGCGTTTATGGAGCCTCCTTTTTGACCTACTTCACTTGTGCGGTGTGCAATACCTTTCTTAGGAGGTGGCTTTCCTTGTGACGATCGCATCCTTATGAGTCTGTCCGTTACAGGCACTAATAGTAGAATAGCCTTTAATTGAGGTGCACTGGGATGTCTTGAAATGAAATCCCCATCTTATTTGCAAGTTGGTTTCCCCATTTCAGATAAACCAAACTACTAATTTGCTGATTTTCCTTCTATATCCAGAGACCGTAGTGGAAAGAGCGTTCACGCATTCGATGTTAAAGTTTTATATGAACAGAACAAAGTCTGTCCGTATGACAAAGTAACTAACTCTTTGTTGCATTTGCAAAGCCTCACTTGGGAAATCCCATTTCAAAGTCCGGTTTGGCAAGGTGGATAGATGCAAGTCTGTTGCACAAAAAAACCTTTGCTTTATGTGTCAAAAGTTAATTCTACGGGAAAGAAGCTACAATTACTCTTTAGATAACATATTGATAGAAAACATAAGCAAGGCAGTTACTTGTTCAAAACCACATCATTTCACTAAACACTATTCTGTGGACAATCAAGCCCTATAGGAGGTCAAGTTAACCAAACCGTACTCTGAACTTTGTTTCAGACATCTTTTTCTTCAGCTTGCTAGCTATTAGTAGTAATAATCCCCAGCATGCAATCTACACCAGCACATGCTACATACGGAGAATGTCTCCTGCCTCTAACTCCAGGTTTGTAGCTTGTAGTGCTGTCGACTCTCATGCACCCTCCCACGCTCTGGGGGTGAGCTGATGCTTTAGATTGGTGGTCTTCAAACTTTTTAATTCCGCGCCCCCCCCCCCCCCCCCCCCAGTGTAGAAAAAAAAATCACCGGACCCCCCCTCCCACCCCTAAACATTGCAGCTAAGTTCTATCACTGTTTTAGAAATGCAAACAAATACAGGATTTCCAAACATACTATTCTGGTGAGGCAGGCCTTACTAATGTGTAATAGTATCCACAGTGTGATTATTCGAAATGATAGTGGGGTTTCGGAGAAAATTTGGAGTCCCTTTCCTCTTGATGCCTTCTCCCAGCCAGGATTTAAATGACAAAGAATGTTAATAATGGCCCATTACAGACGAGCTTACTGCAGCTCATTTTTTGGACTGAAAATAAAGCATAATGTTTCTTCTGGCCAGAGACTGGCGCCCCCCCTGGGATCACTTGAGTCCCCCCTAGGGGGGCTCGCCCCCCAGTTTGAAGACCTCTGCTTTAGATGGTACTCTTCATTCTCTCACCACATCTGTACATTTTGACATTTCTGCTTCACTTACCTGTAAGTTTGAAAAACACAGTCTGAGGTAAGTCTTTGTCCTGGTGCATTGTGAGATTCAGGAAGGAGTCTGGAGATAACTCAACATCACTTGCAAACAGTCACAGATGGCAGGAGTGTGCAGAGCATGTGAAACTACAGCACTACGAGCTACAGACTGATGGCTACAGGATAAACATTTCCCCTAGGATAGACTGCATACATGTATTGAGGTGCCTTGTCACAACTCTGTGATTTCGAGTCTTAGCATAGCAAGGGGTTCTCTGGGTCTAGATTGAGGTGCATTGGCAGACTTATTTGAATCCATGTGCTGACATTGCAGAGGTGTTGCAAATTGGAATGGTGATTCCCTGACACAGTTGTTTGTGAATTCAGTACTGAAATGTGGTGTGTTGCAAAGCTGTGGTTGAGTTTCTGTGCTGGGATAGAGGACACTGCACGTAAAAAGTGATTTCTACTATTTATGTGTACACTATACAAGAACATCAAGGAAAGCAGCAGATCACGATTAAAGCTTACTGGTAAACCTTCGTGTGTGAGACCCATGGTTGAACTAGCAAGGGGTGCTGCTAGTTAATACTCCATTATGACGGCAGAGATGTTTGTCAGTAATAAAATGAAAGTTGATTTTGAACGTAAATGAGGTATTTTGGTGGCGGTGCGTATAATCTCTGATCTGTAGTAGGAATGGTCAAATGATAAGGATTGAGGTGCTTTGGCACTCATCTCTGAGAGCATTGTTGATGCATGTTGGTGGAATGGAGTACGGTACTGCAGAAGCGGGGGCCAGCTATAGGTTCAGTGTGAGGTGCAGCAACAGACTTGACTGCGTATCTCTGTACTGGATTATCCGATGATACTACATGTCAGGATTTAAGTGTTAGCAGATTAGGGTGCGAGTACCGTAGCTAGAGTTTCTCAAACAGCCTGCATCTGTGGTAAAATGGTGTTTGGCATCCAGTTAGCATCTTTTTCAACTTGTCTTTTAAAAGAAATTCGGTTCTCTGCCAAATTGAAGCCTTCGTCTGGATCAATCAAAAAGCATAGCTGGGACATGGCAGCTGTCTGTAGTGCTTGCTTGAGGTATCTGATTTTCAGGAACTCTATCGCAGCAGTTCTGAGACTAAACGTGAGCTCTGCAGTCATACTCTTTGGGCTGATGTGATCCCACCTGACCTCTACCAGGCACTCCCTTGATGTGCTCTTCCACTCTGTCCCTTACACACCTCTGCCACCAGTGGTCTTCTGCCAATCACAAGCCACTTGACACCCATCTAGGGTCAGATCTTTCGAATTCAGTGGATCCTCCGCTGGAAATTGCAACCCAGCAAGCCACAAACTCATCTCTCCTTCCACATTGATCTTCACTGAAGCTTACCTTCTCTCCTTTGAAGACTGTTTTAAATACTTATGTGTAAAGCCTTTCTGTTAAAAACACTTAGCTTTTAAATAATGCAGATTCTCCTAGCCACAATAAATATTTAGTCAGTACTATCCAAACATTTTTATGTACCAAGTATTTTTTGTAAAGCAATACATGGCTTCTAGAGCAGAGAAGTAGACCTTAACATAGGAAAGCACCACATCTGCACTCTTTCCAGAGTCAAAATACTGTCTTAAAAATAAACTAATATTAGGAAAAAGATTTAGACGTCTTCCAGCCTGGCCACAGGGTAGGCAGGCACTACTGGGCCACAGTGTTTTGGCAAGGGTTGTTTGCCTCTACTTTTCTCCACCCAACTTTATCTCTGTAAACCCCTTCAGCACTTGCGTTTCAGGGAAGGCATGCAGTCACTGTCTTCTCAGGCAGGCTCATGTTGGAGGACGAGGTACAGCTGGCTTAGAGATCAATCAGTCAATCAATCAATGGCATTTGTATAGCGCACTACTCACCCGGAGGGTCTCAAGGCGCTGGGGGGGGGGGGGTGTGAGTTACTGCTCGAACAGCCAGGTCTTGAGTTGCTTCCTGAAGGCGAGATGGTCCTGGGTTGTCCGGAGGTGGATGGGGAGGGAGTTCCATGTCTTGGCCGCCAGGTAGGAGCAGGATCTTCCTCCGGCGGTGGCTCTGTGGATGCGTGGGACGGCGGCGAGGGCGAGGCTGGCGGATCGGAGCTGGCGGGTGGGCTGGTGGAAGGTCAGGCGGTTGTTGAGGAGCTTGGGGCCCAGGTCGTGGAGGGCCTTGTGTGCGTGGGTGAGGAGTCTGAACGTGATCCTTTTGTTGACAGGGAGCCAGTGAAGGTCTCTCAGATGTCCGGAGATGTGGCTGTGACGGGGGATGTCCAGGACGAGTCGAGCTGAGGCGTTCTGGATCCGTTGGAGTTTCTTCTGGAGTTTGGCTGTGGTGCCGGCGTAGAGGGCGTTCCCGTAGTCCAGCCGGCTGGTGACGAGGGCTTGGGTGACAGTCTTCCTGGTCTCGGTGGGGATCCATCGGAAGATCTTTCGAAGCATGCGCAGGGTGTTGAAGCACGAAGACGAGATGGCGTTGACTTGTCCGGACATTGAGAGGGAGGAGTCCAGGATGAAGCCCAGGTTGCGTGCGTGGTCCGTTGGCTTGGGGGTGGCGCCCAGGGCAGGGGGCCACCAGGAGTCGTCCCAGGTGGAGGGTGATGACCCCAGGATGAGAACCTCCGTCTTGTCTGAGTTCAGTTTCAGGCGGCTGTTCTTCATCCATTCGGCGACGTCTTTCATCCCTTCGTGTAGGCTGGCTCTGGCGGTGTCCGGGTCGTTGGTGAGGGAGAGGATGAGCTGGGTGTCGTCGGCGTAGGTGATGATCTTGAGGTCGTGTTGGCGTGCGATGGCTGCGAGGGGGCTCATGTAGACGTTGAAGAGCGTGGGGCTGAGCGATGACCCCTGTGGAACGCCGCAGATGACTTCAGTGGCCACTGACCGGAATGGGAGGGAGGCGGACTCTCTGGCTTCTTCCGGCGAGGAATGAGGTGATCCACTCAAGGGCCTTCTCCTGGATTCCGGCGTTGTTCAGGTGTTGTACCAGGGTGCGGTGGCAGACAGTGTCGAATGCTGCGGAGAGGTCCAGGAGGATGAGGGCCGCTGTTTCCCCGTTGTCCAGTAGGGATCTGATGTCGTCTGTGGCTGCGATGAGGTCGGTCTCCGTGCTGTGGTTGGCTCGGAAGCCGGACTGCGAGTGGTCGAGGGAGCCGTTGGTCTCAAGGAAGGCGGCTAGCTGTCTGTTGACGGTCTTCTCGATGACTTTGGCAGGAAACGAGAGATCAACTAACACCCAACAGTGCAATAATGTGATGTCCAGCCCAATCGTTCTTTTAACAATAATACCAGTACTTTTTGACACAAGACACAACCCTGCACATGAACACAAGTATGTGGGTGCAAGACCAATCTAGTTAGGAAGGCTGGCCTGCTTCCTCCCTTCCGGCCCTCCTTTTATATTATGGTTTTCTAGGAGCAGAAAACAGTAAAAGTGCAGCTCTTTCCCCTCTTTAGGGATTAGTCTCATTAGGGCTGTATTCGTGTTGCGTCTCTCACCTATTCCCTGGGCTGTGGTAGCTCTCAGGTCGATCTCCCACTCCGTGTTCACTAGAACCTTGCCAGTTGAGGTCAGGTTAAGCAGCTGCCGTGCACAAGGAGGCCAGGCAGATGATGCACAGCAATGTTCTGGTGGCAGCACTGATAATGCACAGCAATGTTTTAGTGGCCCACTTCTAAGTTTGACAGTGTCTGCAGCAGGTGGCTCTGCTTTTGCAGCAAGCCTGCTTCCTCTGAATCCATGCGTCTTGATGATAGTACCTGGGCTTCCCTGGCGAGAGGCAGTTTTGCATTGCTCCTTCCAGGCACAGGTCCTAGAGTGGTGACTTGGCAGCTCGAGGTGCTTTTGACAGCATCGGCTGAACCCGTCAGGCATGCGGAGAGTTGGAGCCAGAGGCAGCCAACAAATTCTTGGGCACACAGGGACACAGTGTCTCGTGGCAGCAGAATCTTTGTCTGGGTTGTGTAGTCCAGGAGGCACACACTTGGCAAGTTGCTACAACTTCATTGTATTGAAGCCCAACATTAAGGGTGTAAGTAAACCTTATTTTATTAATCATCTATTGATACGTCTGTTGTCTGAAGAGACCCGGGCTAACTGCCAACCTCTAGAATCTTCGAGTCCGACCTAGTCATAAGGTTGTACACCAATATTCTAGAAGGAGGCCATACATTTCCTTCCGCAGAGCAATTCACAATAGAACAAAAATGTTTTACATAACAATACAGTAAGGTACAGTGAGGTTTAACTGAATAGGAAAGGGGGGGAAAAAACAACTCATAGCCTAATATAACTAATAATATACAAACAATGGGTACACTTTAGGAGCAGGAAAACAATGTATGTCTTTTGAAGGATGCTACATGACTTATACCAAATATTGTTAATTAAACCAACTAATAATCATTGAACCTTAAAGAAGATTGCATTTCCGTTTGATCCCATTATGATTTCTATTCTTAATTCCAGATTTGGTTTTCTTTATTTTCATGGAAGATTTTTCACGATAACCATGTTTTGGCATTACTGTGACATTCCTCAAATTCCCAAAATTTCTATCAATTCAACCACTTGTTTCCCAACTCTCACCACTCTCAGTGGCTTCAAAAACTTGGACAATCCGGCTTTGATAAACTTCCCTTGCTTCACACGAACCCAGTCACTTACATCAACTGCAGATGACTTATTCAAATACATCATCTGTCGCATCTCCGACTCGCAACCCATTTCTTAACGTCACAACTAGCTTTCTCAAAAGCATCCAACATCCACTTTTGTTTCAAATTACACAATGCAGTGCTGATCCTCATCTTTTCAAAAAGATATTTTTCTACTGCCAATCTAGGCATAGTAGGATACCACCAAACTATTTCCTTGAGAGTTTGTCTACAATCCTTCCCTTTAGCTAAGGGCCCTGTAATCCCTCCTTTTAACATTTCTATCCACCTTTCCACAATGCCATTACTTTAGGGATAATACACTAACATGCAAATGTGTTCAATACCATGATCAGACTAAAATTCTACTTCTCCAACTATACAAATTGTACATCATTCTCACTGACAGTGTTTTTGAGAAAGCCCTCTCTCACAAAAACCTCTTTCATAAAGTTAATAAAAATGTTGAACGTGACTTGACTCACCACTTTAACCTCAGGCCATTGTGACATTTGATCAATCTTGACAATACCAAAGACTTGACTTTTGAATAAACAAATAGGACTTGCAATTTCAAAAGGAACTGTCTATTAAACTTTTTCCAGATCTAGACATTGGCAATTCAACATAATTCAATGTTGTCTGCAATTTATCACTTGTAGCACAGTCTATGCATTACCATACTTTGTCAACCTGCCTTTCTAGACCCGGCTGCCAAAAAATCACTCCAGATCCTTCTTTTCATGCTTCTCATACCAGGATGACCTGCATTAGCCATGTCCAATATATTCTGCCTCAGAACATCTGGAACCACAAGTTGACCACTCCGCATCAAAACACCATCCTGATCTGACAGCTTCTCAGCAACATGGAAATACAACAACCCTTCCTCCAGCTTTTTCGTCTCCGGGCATTTTGACTTGATGTGATATGATGTGATATAAAACTTTCAGGACAATTTTATCCCTCTCACATGCCACCTTAAATTCAGCCTCTGTGAATACACCCACTTGACACTTCACAGACAGAAATTACTTTTTCTAAATATTATCTTCAACACATACATCAACCATTCCGTAGAGCAGCAGTCGTGACAATCTGCCATAATATTTCTATCACCAGGCACATATTAAATATGAAAATAAAAAATCTTGCCATATCGCCACCCATTGGGGTTGCCCTACCACTACCCTTAGTAGTTAACAACTCCACAAGTGGCCTATGATCAATTCTAACAACAAAACCAATTCCAGAAATATTATATGGCCCAACCAGTAATGGCAAACATCTCTCCAATATTTGGTAAAGGATGTCGACCCACCCACATGCTATCAATTAAATCCCTCAAATGTACACAGTCCTATCTTATCATTCAGTTTGTGAACCACAAACACAGGTGACAACCATTTAAAAAAAAAATCTCAATTTCTTCAGTGATATCCTACTGGCACAACTTGTCTGATTCTTCTCCCAATACTCCCCTCAATGATTCAGATACATTCCTAAACTTGTGAACTTTTGCAACAGCACCTTTCTTTAAAATGATCTTGTGCACAAAATGTTTTATAATTCCCAGTTTAGCAAAAAACAACCTTTTACAACATGTTCTCCCAGTCCAAACTTTTCTATCACTTACCACCATAATTGAATCGTTGCACCCCAACACTTGGTCTGGATCATTAAGGTCAAGAGTAATCTTCAAATCTCTGTTGTGGCCACCCCCTAATAAACCAGACCAATCTCTGGCCACATAATGGATACACATATTTACTTTGCCTTTTATATTCTAATTTGGACTGAAAATATCTGAATACATCTATTGGTGTGTCACCCTATCCCAGCAATCTTATATCGGGCAGCGACAACTGTAAAATGTGAAGCAAAGGTAAAAGATCGGCTCCTATTAACGCATGTTTTGCGCCTGCATTTGCCATGACTCTAATCTTCTGCCCACCAATTTTTACCTCACAATAAGGTGCATCTTCTTTTTTTTTTTTCTTCTTCTTTTCATTAACTTCATAAATCTACTGTTAGCAGATTACCACTAACCTTCAAGCCGGATACAGCAGGAGCGATGAAAGATGATAGGGAACCCTGCCCCCACTGCGGAGCCGCCCGGGAGTATATAAATAGTACCCTCGCCGGACCACTCCCCATCAGGGGAAGGGAAAAAAGGGACAAAAGAAACAAAGGTAAACCAGCAATTCACTGCAGTGGACAGGTAACAGACTTCAGTCAGGCTCTGGGACTTCCACTGTATACACCCCGTGGTCCAAGTGCCGGATACAGGTTTCTCTTAGTCCAGGGCTAATCTAACCACCTCAAGAAGCGTGTCCCTCTTCACATCTCATGACATGCGAACTAGACTCCTTGTGTCGAAGTAGACAGAAACCCAGAAGAGAGAGAGACAGCCGTCTCACCCAATAGCGAGTCCCAATGGAGAAGTTCCTGTTACTGTGGCGAGTGAAAGCAAAGTAAATAACAAAAACGGGATCCGAGCCTTTCAAGCGGCTCGCCGGGGAACACCCTGTCGAACCAGGGTGCAACGATACAATGTTGCGCGTTTGCCTTTCAAGCGGCACGCCGGGGAACACCCTGTCGGAGCAGGATGAAACGATACAAAGTTGCGCGCCTCAGCGCGTGCGGAAATTACTCTAGTACGGGGCTCAGCGGGGCTGCTCCGGGAATAGGACGGGTTTTGCAGGATGTCAGCGGGACACGAGGAGCGTGACTCGAGGACGGCAGGTCAACGCGGTAGCTCGAAGGAACGGGATTGACAAGCCCCGAGCTGTCCCAGGGCGGAGCTTAAGAAGGAAGTCCGAGGGACGGTAGGAGACGCCCCTCACTTGACTTCTGGGAAATGTAGTCCATCCCACCAATGTCCCGGCATTACTCGCTCCCGCTCACCTCCTGTGTGGTCCCCGCCCCAAATTGCGCCGGGACGTGACAGGACCCCCTCTCAATGACCGGCGTCCCGACGGGCCACCAGGTTTAGACGGGAACCGCCTGTGAAAGCGTGTGAGCAGGTCTGGACAGTGAAGATTGGTCTTGGGTTCCCAGGACCGATCTTCAGGGCCGTATCCCTTCCAATCAATCAAATAATGAATCCTTCCCCGGATGATCTTAGAGTCAAGGATACGCTTCACTTCGTATTCCTCCTCCCCTTCTATGGTTAATGGTTGGGGTTTTTGTAGCAATCTGGTTTGAGGAAGGCAGGGTCGCAGCAAGGACACATGAAAGACTGGATGGATACGCCAGGAAGAAGGGAGTCGCAATTTAATGGCTACAGGATTTATCACTCTCTCTACCACATAGGGTCCTACGAACTTTGGTCGTAGTCTCGAATTCCCTTTCAGTCTCAAGTGCCTGGTGTTAAGCCATACCTTGTCTCCCACAGGAAGGTTCTGGGGTGCGTCTTTTGTCAGCATATTGCTTATCTCGGAGTTGGGCCTTACTAAGCTGTGTTTTTGCCTCCTGTAACACGCTACGGAGATGTGCATGGTGCTCGTGTATGGTGGGGTGTTTGGATTGTGCAGGTTTCTCAAAGGGCAACATATTAGGGTGGTACCCATGTAGGCAAAAGAAAGGGGAACATCCTAGGGAAGAGTGTTCGGCATTATTGTAAGCTAACTCGGCCATCCACAGAAGCCTAGTCCACTCTTCTTCATGTTGCAATGTGAAACATCTAAGGTATTGCTCGAGTGTTTGGTTCAGCCTCTCTGTTTTTCCGTCTGTCTGCGGGTGGTAGCTAGACGAGAGGCGAGCGTCCACTTTCATGATGTCACATAATGCTTTCCAGAATCTTGAAGTGAACTGGGTCCCTCTGTCCGTTATGAGCACCGCCGGGATGCCATGAGCTCGTACGATGTGTTGCAAAAACACCTGGGCCAGTTCGGCGGAGGAGGGTAATTTAGATAGATCACTTGACAAAAATGGGACATTTCATTGCACTATCACGACCAGTATAGTGTTATGTCCCATACTGGTAGGCATGTCCACTATGAAGTCCATGGACAGCGTATGCCAGGGTGTTGGGGGTACGGGAATGATTTGTAGCAACCCACTTGGTTTTTGATGTTGTGCTTTCCCTTGTGTACAAATAGCGCACTCAGAGACATAGGTGGTTGTATCTGCGGGCAAGGTTTCCCACCAGAAATATCTTTTCATGGCTTTGATAGTCTTTTGTATGCCTTGATGTCCTCCCAATGTGGAATCATGAATCCAGTGGAGGGCTTGCATTTGCAAAGGGCTATTTGGTATGTACAACTGATCATCATGATACAGAAGGTCGTTACTGCTGTTACGGTGATCGGGGTCTTCTTTGATCCATGCTTTGATATCCATATCTTCTAATTGCTCCTTCACCTTGTCCAAAAACTCGAGGGTGGTGACGGAGGCCAACAGAGAATCAGGGAAAGGGGCTCCTTGCAGGATCGCAGGCGGGTCTCGATCTGGAAGATTGGTTTCAGGTATAGAGACAGGTCTCGATAAGGCATCAGCCTTACCGTTTTGAGGTCCTGGACGGTATTTGATGACGAAGTCAAAATCTGAAAAGAACAGCGACCATCGGAGTTGTCTAGGTGTTAGTGCCCTTGCCGTTTTCAGAAATAGTAAATTACGATGGTCTTTAAATATTTCAACGGTATGCTTGGCTCCCAGGAGGTAGTGCCTCCACTCTTCACATGCTCTTTTTATAGCCAACAGTTCTTTGTCCATGATACTGTAGTTGACCTCGCATGCAGTTAGCTTTTTTGAATAATACGCCACAGGATGCAATTGTCCCGTGCTAGGATGGCGTTGAGAGAGAATACCCCCGATGGCATAATGGGAGGCGTCCGTCTCCAGAACGAAAGGTAGCGATGTGTCGGGATGCCTTAGCACAGGAGCCTGAGTAAAGCTTTTCTTGAGGGTCTGGAATGCTTGTTCTGTTGCTTCGGTCCACAAAAATTTAACTCCTTTCTTCAGTAAGTGAGTTAACGGCTGGATGACACGGGAAAACTCCTTAATGAACCTCCGGTAAAAGTTAGCAAACCCCTCTGGAGGGCTTTTACGTTGGGCGGAGATTCCCACTGGACTATAGCTTGGATCTTTTTGCTGTCCATACACAACCCGTTGGGGCCTATAATGTATCCTAGAAATTCCACTTCAGTGGCATGAAAGAGGCATTTCTCCAACTTGGCGTATAGGGCAAAGCGTTGTAGACGATTCAACACCTCCGACACGTGGCGTATGTGTTCTTCCATAGATGAGGAGTAAATGAGAATATCATCTATGTAGACGATACAGGAGATGTCCAATAGTCCTCGTAGTACCTCGTCCATGAAGTACTGGAAGGCGGCGGGTGCGTTGCAGAGACCGAAGGGCATGACCTGGTACTCATAAAGCCCAAACTTTGTCCGGAAGGCCGTCTTCCATTCATCCCCGCTACGCACCCGCACAAGATGGTATGCCCCCCCTTAGGTCTAGTTTCGTGTAGAATTTGGCTCCTTTCAGTTGATCCAAAAGGACAGGTATCAGGGGTAAGGGGTACCTGTTTTTGATGGTGACTCTGTTGAGGGCTCTATAGTCTATACAAGCCCTTAATCCTCCTTCCTTTTTAGGGATAAAAAAAAGCGGTGATGAAGCTGGGGAGGTAGAAGGGCGAATGAAACCAGAGGCCAACAAGTCGTCAAGATATTGTCGCAAGTACTGGGTTTCTGCTTCTGTCAAGGCATACACTCGACTGCATGGTATAAGGGCTCCTGGTTCGAGGTCTATCACGCAGTCGTAACTTCTGTGCGGGGGAAGCTTCCCTGCCTCTTTCTGGCTGAAGACAGACTGGAATTGTCGGTACTCTTCCGGCAATGTAGAGGCACAGCATACAGTTTTACTGCTCACTCCCTTAATGAGTAACCCCGCAGGAGTTTGGTCTCCCGTTGGTTTAATCAGGTCCTTGGTACAATGCTGTTCGCAGAAAACTGAATTCATGGATACTGTACGAGCCGCCCACCGTACCAAGGGATCATGATAAGTTAGCCATGGCATCCCTAGAATGAGATTGAAGTGGGGGGCGTCAATCAGATCAAATTGGATGAACTCATAGTGATGACTCCCTACTTGCATCAGGACCTTCTGCGTATGGAACCGTATCAACCCAGACGTTAGAGCAGAACCATCCACAGCCTTCACATGTTCCGGATTCTGTTTCTTTTCACACGGGATCCCGATGCTGTGGGCGAACTGCTGGTCAATGAAATTGCCGGTAGCCCCACAATCCAACAAGGCATGTACCATAACCGCGTCTCCAGAGGGCAACTCCAGTGATACGCACAGGTTTATGTGAGCTACCACGGTGAGAGTGGTATTAGCCACAGGCGAAGAGACCGCTTCCTCCCAGGGTCTCAAACAAGGGGTCTCAGTCTTGTTTGAGAGGTTTAGTTTCCCGCATCCCCTGCCGCGTAGTCGACAACCGGTAGGGCTTGGCTCCCTGGAGTGCCTTTGGTCGTGAATCGAGCCCGGGTCTTGCATTCCTTTATGAAATGTCCGGGTTTACCGCAGTACAGGCACAACCGCTGTTTTCTTCGTTTGTCTCGCTCTTCTAGGCTAAGAGGTCCTCTTATTCCCCCCACTTGCATGGGTTCTGGTCCCTCTGGGGCAGACGAGCGGTCTTCTACCAGAGGCCTAGGTCGAGGTAAGTAAGCCCGTGTCTCCGGTCGGTACCGGTCTCCTTTGCGTTCTTGGAGTCGATAGTCTAATTGAACGGTAAGGTCGATTAATTCTTCACAGTTGTCTGGCATGTGCACCACTTGTGCTAGGACGTCTTTAAGTTCTCCCTTGAGTCCTTGGTAAAACATGGAGGTCCTTTTTTCCACTGGCCAATTGGTCTCAACGAGGAGTCTGTTGAAGCTAGTGATATAGGTGAGGAGATCCTGGGATCCTTGCTTAAGAGTGATGAACTCTCGATCCAGAGATAAGTGATGCGCTTTTCTGTCGAACAACTTACTCAGCTCCGCGCAAAATTCATCGTAATTGGACAGGACCGGGTCATCTCTCTCTATCAAGGGCAGAGACCAGCTGGCAGCGTTGCCTCCCAGGTAGGACATTATAAATGCAGTTTTGGCCTGGTCGGAGGGGAACACTGCAGGTTTGCACATAAAGTGCAGCTTACATTGGCCCAGGAAGATGCCGAATTTCTTAGGGTCTCCTGTGAATCGCTCTGGCAGAGCAAGGGGTAGATGGCTTGGTTGAAGAACATGTACGGTAGGGGTATCTGCCCCCAGGACTCCCCTATTCTGGGCTGGGGGGTCAACCCTGGTAGAAGTGTGAGAAGTAGTAGGTGGGGGCAGGGTCCAATCCCTAATATAGGAACCTCCCCCTCTTCCCCCCCGTAGGTGGAGCTCTTGAAAGCCCTGTTACCTCCTGTCTTAGGGAACCCAACTCGTTCCGTAACAGAAGGTTCTCGCCCCTGAATGCGTCTACCTCTATACGTAAGGCGGTCATAGTTTCTAAAACTGACGAAAGGATGGTAGAGGTCTCCATCGCTCAGGCTGTAAGTAACCGTGGGCTTGTCAATCTGTCAGACTGTTAGCAGATTACCACTAACCTTCAAGCCGGATACAGCAGGAGCGATGAAAGATGATAGGGAACCCTGCCCCCACTGCGGAGCCGCCCGGGAGTATATAAATAGTACCCTCGCCGGACCACTCCCCATCAGGGGAAGGGAAAAAAGGGACAAAAGAAACAAGAAAGGTAAACCAGCAATTCACTGCAGTGGACAGGTAACAGACTTCAGTCAGGCTCTGGGACTTCCACTGTATACACCCCGTGGTCCAAGTGCCGGATACAGGTTTCTCTTAGTCCAGGGCTAATCTAACCACCTCAAGAAGCGTGTTGTGGTAAATATTTCATTACCGGTACTATTTTTTATGCGGTAAAGTCTAGTAAGAATAACTCAGTAAATATAAGAGGCAGAATCCGTGGTATTAGAGGTTCTAAAAGGCTTTATTCCTCTACAAAGGAAATACAATTCGAATTGCAGGCTTCACACTCCATCACCATGAGGGTTCAGGAAGGAAGGCAATACATTATTGACAGGTAAGTATTTTTATAAGAAATGCATTATAGTGTAACAGATGCAGGAGGCGTAACAGTTGATAAGAGAGATAAAATATGCATACGTAACCAAAAAGGCGGACATATAGGCGTAACTTAGAAAACGTCATTATACATGATGTCACAAGTGGGTGGATCCATAAGAGAATCCTGCAAGATCAGCAGAAATATTTGGCAGAGATGCGTGCGCAGCCGCATGACGTGTGATTGACGTGCAACTAGAGGGTGAAGGGGACTTGACATTTAGCTCTACGTGTGGAGACAGAAGTCTGAGGGGTCATGTCAACCTAATCCCAAATCATATCTAATATCTTATGTTTAAAGAACTGTATTATCCAAAAGGAAAGGTCTCTCGGACGGAATCTATTCTATACTGACTGTTAGTGCGTGTACGAGAGTCTAAGTGTCTACATGAGATGCGAGGGGGCAGGAATCTTCCATGGTAACAGGGCTATGAATTACTTGCACGAGGACAGTGAGGCCTGGCCCCTTGCACGGTAGCTGGAGGAATGTTTACCTAAACTACTAGACAGGAATGCATCGGATGAGGAGCGAAGCAGATAATCTTGAAGGTGAAATACAGTTTTTGGCAGGCAACAGGCTGGATCAGGCACCGTTAGCCGCGCAGGGAGTAGGACAAAGTTCATGGATACAGATGCAGGCTCGGGCTGGAGCTTTCAGAGGCAGAAAGCAGGAAAGGCTTGATGGCAGAATTCAGGGCCTACTCGCCTGAATCTGTAAAATGTGGAAAGTGAACCACATAAAGTCGGTGGCCTTTCATACTTAGGAATGGAATATCTGACCCATTCATGGTGGATCTGAAAGAGGACATGTTGACGGTGGACGCACATGTATTTGCGTCTTCAAAACTGGAACTGGAGAGAACATACATGTACTTATAGCATGCACATGGAGCCGTTGGGGTCTACGATAGGGGACATAACTGATCACAAAATTCATATTTCCTCATTCCCTCCTTGTCCCCTACGGACCCTCAGGAGATATCGATCTTCATCAATCCATCGATCTGTTCATATAGCATCATTTGTTCTTCTTTCTTCTTCCGAGATTTTGAACGAAAACTTGGAGGTGGGATACACGATGTGACACACAGGCCACAAATCGCTGGCCCACATTGTAGACATAAGCAGCAACTGAATAGTATGAGAAAGCCAATACCTAGGAAGGATAGGATCCGCCATCCCCAGGCTGACAACATGCTCCAGAACCAACCGGACCAAGTCCAGGTGCCTGGACTCTGGTGTATCTGGCTTATAATCTTATGAAGGCGGGTTATGGCTTTATATACTGACGGCGAATTTTCTGGTATGAAAATGCAGCAACTTGATCCGATGACCCTACAAGCTCCGCCCCTATCGGCCAGGATGACGTCAAGGACAAGACGATTTTGAAACACAACAATCCGTATAGCAGACTGCTCTTCTGTTAAATTGCCTAAGGCGGAAGTAGTCTCGTTTACTACTGCTTCAAGAGTTCTAGTTAATCTACGTATCAGTTTACTATTAGTGACTGTTCCTATATAAGGAAAGAAACCTTTATTGAAATCTGTGTATTGCTCCCATGCTGTTTCAGTGTAATCGACAATCGGGAGATCTCTCTGCTGTCTATTGTGTACTAAATGGGTATTTCTGTGATAATCAGGAGGAGCTAGGAAAACAGGTGGCAGAAGGAATGCTATGTAACAGGTACCATCCCAGTCTAGAGGTAGACGTATATATGCGGTTTGGCCACATATGAAGTAGGAATGACGGGAAGCTCTAAATGTAGATTTGCCTTGATCACTGAATTTTATTACAGTGGTGCATTTACTATGGCCCATGTGCATGGAACCATTCTTTCTTACACATAATTCCCCTTTTACTGGGAATACTGACATAGCGGGCAAGATTGGTGTGGCTTCGGATTCAACATTCAGGATCATGAGGTTAAGTGTAAAATTACCTAATCCATATACTTCATTTTCTAGATCAGTTCCTGTTCTTTTGGGAAGTCCCTCCTTGTTAGGGTAGCAGACTTTAAGCAAAAGGTTCAGGTTTCCCCATACCCAGTTGTCTTGATAAACTGCGGAATTTGAATCTAGGGAATTAATCAAACTAAACCATGCTCCAAAGGAGCCATTGTGTGTGAACGGATATGGAAAGAGGGGCAAAACTCCCTTATAGTTCTGATAGGGAGGGAGTCGGCCACATATCCAACAATTTGTGGCATTGCTGGTCTGGTGGGAATGATGTAACATACTAATGAATGTGTTGTTGCGCAGCGCAAATCTATAGGACAACTCATGCGGAGGTAATTCGCTAAAAGAATGTTCAGCAGTAACATTGTAAGCACGTTTAGAAATAGGGTAATACATATGCAGCAATATACTAAAAATGATGATCAGAAGACTTAGAAAAAACAAAATTAATAATGTTACTGTGCAGTGACTACGAAGTGATTTACAATACGCATGCCTTTTAAACTGCATCTGTTGATTTCTTTCTCTATTCCGGTCTAGAGGATACATGTCCGGGACAAATTCAACCGATTCACCTTGGAGAGGACTTAAACAATCAAATTGTCTGACTTGCTAGACCTTAACTTCAGTTTATAAAGTTCCGTTTTTGTGGGTTCAACCAAGGGGAGCTTTGAGTCTGTCTGTGATGAAATGCAGGGCTCAGTGTCCACACTGGACGGTAGTCCATAAAATTTCTTGATATGACTCGAGTGCAACCACCCTTTACGTCCCTCGATCTTCACTGCTGTCCTTGTTGCCAGTAGAACAAGTTTTGGCGATCTCCACCTAGGCTCCAGTTGGGTCTTCCGGTCGAAATTCCGTACTAGGACCAGATCACCGGGTACCACGTCATGGGGCGTCACCTCAGTGTTATCGGGAAAAGCTGCAGCTACCTGTGAACGACAAGATTGTAGTGCAGACATCAAGGAAGCCAGGTAATCTGTCAGCATATTAGTCAACAGCAGTGATTTTGCGAGGTATAGGCGTCCCCCACATATTTGGTGGTCTACCGAAGATCACCTCGTACGGGGATAGCCCTGTTCGAGAATGTGCTACCATTCTCATGTAAAAGAGTGCAACTGGTAAGGCTACTATCCAATCGACACCTTTTTCTCTACATATTTTGGACAATCTAATTTTCAGAGTTTGATTATGACGTTCCACGAGACCTGCTGCCTCAGGATGTCGGACACAGTGGAATTTCCATTGGTAGCCTAATAAGAGTGAAACGTGTTTCATTAGTTCCGATGAGAATGGCTGGCCGTTATCTGAGTAGACAACACGTGGCAAACCATACCGTGGGAAGAATTCTCGAACTAACTGTTTGGCAGTAGTCGGGGCAGTGTAATCTGAAACCGGGTAGGCTTCTGTCCAACGGGAAAGAGCACAGACAACTACGAGAACATATTTGAATCCTCGACATCGTTCCATCTGGATATAATCCATCTGGAGGACTTCAAAAGCATGATCGGGAGGTTGAAATCCACCCTGCTCTACGGGAATGCTTTTACCAGGATTAAACTGACAACATATCATACAGGTACGAACTTTTTGTTTAGCTGCGGCTCGTAAATGTTTGTTGAACCAAATGTGTTGAATGCTGTCTAGCATAGCTTTTTCTCCTAGGTGCGCTGGACTATGTATTGTGTTAATGATGACTTGAACCATGGAATCGGGAAGAAACCATATAGATTTTTCCTTCGTCATACATCCTTGATCCGTTTGGATCCCTCCTAATTCAGTCCATTTCTTTATTTCTTCTGGTGTAGCATGTGTCTGTATGTCAATTATATCAAGGGCGGGATCCTTAACTGTCATGCAATGTGTTGGTGTCGGAACTATTGTCTTTGTCGCGTCAGTTGTATGAGTCCGGTTCTGAGCAGTCTGTTTAGCTGTTCTGTCAGCTAGGTCGTTACCCTGAGAAATGATATCGGTAACTTTTGTATGAGCTTTGCATTTCATAATCGATATTGCAGTAGGTAAATGAATCGCATCTAATAGGGCTTGAATGAGGGGTCCGTGTTGGATGTGGGCACCATGAGAAGTTAGATAACCTCTCTCTCGCCACAGCACGCCGAAGTCATGGACGACTCCGAATGCATAACGTGAATCTGTGTATATGTTGACTTTCTTATCTTTTGCTTGAGTACAGGCTTGTGTCAGAGCGATGAGCTCTGCTGCTTGAGCTGACAAAGTGTTAATACAATTTGTTTCAATGACTTCAGTGTCTGTTGTGACTGCGTAAGCGGCCACTAACTCTCCTGTACTTGTTCTCATACATGAACCATCTACATACAATGTCAAGTCTGGATCTGATAAAGGGATATCTGTCAAGTCTTGTCTGGGTTTTGTCGTGATAGTAATGACTTCAATACAATCATGTGCTAATGGATCTGTTCCGTTTACTGGCAACAGTGTGGCAGGATTTAACGTATTACAACGTCTGATTTCTATGTGTGGTTGAAACAATGTCAATTCGTAACCGGTGAGTCTCGCTATAGTCAAGTGTTGTGTTTGTGTGCGGTTCAAAAGAACCTCTACTGCGTGTGGTACTTGTACTGTCAATTGATGTCCTAACACTATGGCATCGCTTTGTCTGATTGCTAAAGCTGTTGCTGCCACTGATTTCAGGCACGCAGGAAGAGCCTGAGCTACTGGATCTAATGTTCTAGAGAAATAAGCACATGGTTTGTGTGATCCTGCTTGTTCCTGAGTGAGTACTGACAAGGCAGTACCTTCGCGTTCTGTAACAAATAGTGTAAACAGTTTATTGTAACATGGTGTTGCTAAAACAGGTGCTTGGCATAAAGCTTTCTTTAAGCTTTCAAAGGCATGTGTGTGTTCTTGAGTCCAAGGGAGGACAGTCGATGTGGCGACTTCCTGTGTTGTTAACTGGATGAGTGGTTTTGCTAGATATGCATATTGAGGGATCCACTGCCTACAGTACGAGGTGAGGCCTATAAAAGCCCGCACCTCCTTTTGTGTCTTGGGTGGTGGCATGTTAGCAATTAACTGGATGCGATCAGGTGTAAGCTGTCTTCCCTCCTTGGACAGCGAGTGCCCAAGGTAAACAACTCGCTGGACACAGAATTGCAGCTTAGAAGGGGACACCTTGTGCCCCTTGTCGGCCAGAAATTTTAAAACGGTCAGTGACGCTGTTTCACATTCAGGTTCGCTTCGGGCGGTGATCAGTAGATCATCGACATATTGAAGCAAGGCAGTGTTAACTGGCATGTGGATACTGTCAAGTTCTCGTTTCAGTGCTTGGCTATAGATGCTGGGGCTTTCTGTAAATCCTTGAGGTGCGCGTGTGAATTTAAAACTTCGTCAATTTAAACTGAATCCGAACAGATATTGACTTTCCGGATCTATTGGGACGCTAAAGAAAGCATTCTTGAGATCAATTACAGTGAAGAACGTTGCTTCTGAATCAATAGCAGTTAGTAGTGAAGAGATATCTGGGACCACAGGGTATTGTGGTACAATACATTTATTTAATTCGCGCAGATCAATAACTAATCGATATACTGGTGGTGCTTTTGGATCCGTTCTTTTAAGAATCGGAATTATCGGGGAATTGCATATATTGGAGTCGGTTTCTACAACCACTCCTTGTGCAATGAGTTCGTCAATGATTTGCAGCAAAGCCGCAACAGCATCTGGTGGTAACCTATATTGTCGCATTCGTGGTAGTACTACTCCTGTTTTTAGTGTGACTCGATATGGTGTAATGTTCATGCAACCAACATCAGTGGGGCCTTGTGCCCATAAATGCGTAGGTAAACTCTGCAGCCGGTGATCCATGTCTCTGGACACGTAGTGACCTTTAAAATCACGTAAAAATAATCGTACTCCTTCCGGAGAACAACATATTATAGCTCCTAGAGCTTTCAATGTTTTTATACCTAACAAGTTTTCTGGACATGATTTAGTAAGCAATAAATCTGTAGTACGTGTCAATGGACCAACCGTAAGTGGAAGAGGCTGTGTTACTTCATTAATGATAGGCTTTCCTGAGAATCCAAGGGAAATATTCTGTGAGCCTGAGAGGGGTGCCCCTGGAACTTCACTGCGTCGTATAGTTGTTCTGCTTGCCCCTGTATCAAGTAAAAACTTTCTGTCTTCCCCTAATAGTTCACTATGTACATAAGGTCCCTCTTGATCTACAGGAACCTCAATAAGGGGTAAGCCAACTTCCCTCTCTAGGCTATTTCATGTGTATCGCTGATAATCGGGATAATCTGCTTGTGCATACTGGTACATCTGTTGCGTTGTTGCTTGTGTGGCAGCAATAGGCTGCGCTGGTGGTGGTGCTACGTTCTGTTGTGGAGCTGCCTGTTGCGGAGCTAATTGTTGCGGAGCTGACCTATGTTGTGCATGCTGAGGAATTTGTTGTTGATTCTGATCCTGTCTAGGTGGACGTGGTCTTTCTTGGGTTCTACCTGTGGCAATATTATGTTTCAGGACTGGACAATCGTGTATATAATGACCTTGTTGTTTACAATAGTTGCATGTCCCTTTCGTTGGACCTGCGGAATCACCCTTTTGATGACCATCAGCTGGAACTGACTGAGCAACAAGCATTTTCATTTTTGTATCTTTCATACGTCTTTGTTCATGTTCTTGTTCTTCTCTAATTCTATTGTGGTGATATTGTAACATCTGTAACATCTGTGACGGGGTGTTACCCTGCCAGGTACTCTCAAATTTCAATACTCTATTCTTAACTTGCGGTAGGGAATTTTCAACTAATTTTGTCACAAACCGATGTGGATATGACTCGCTACTTGCTTTTATGCCACTATTTATACCAAAACATTTTTCAAATCGGGAATAGAAATCACTAGTGTCTTCATCTTGTTTTTGTTTACAGGCTGAGATTGCACCCCAGTCCTCCTTTTTCGTAGTTAATAAACGTGGCAGTACCTGCACTAGTAATCCGGGTAGTGCTGTAGTCTTTTCCCCAAGTCCTGCTCCTGCAGCTTGGGCCTTTTCTTCGTTTTCTAATGCTGTCCAATCTATCTTTTGGTCTCCCACCTCCCATTCCTTTTCTTTGAGTTTCTCGTAAACACCGGCAGGCATTAACACTTTTAATATTTTCATAATGTCGGGGTAGGTATACTCTCCCATGAGTAGCATGTCTTTTATCTCACGGTGAAAACCTGCTGGATCCTTGTCATGGCTGGGTACTACTTTCTTCATCTCTAATAATTCGATTTTAGTTATAGGCGTGTACACAAACACGCGTGTAAAGTTATTACCTTCACCTCTGATTGGGTGTACTTCGCGTAACGGATTCAGTCTATCTATGTGATACATTTTTCTTCCCATAATGGGAACTGGAACGTGTTCTGGGCACACGAAAGTTATATACTGGTTTCGAAATTCTAGAATTTCTTTAATCAAATCAGTACCTGACCCTCTCCATTTATTCGTGAGTAGTTCTATCAATATGTCAGGTAAGGGTCCTGGATCGGAGTGTTGGCTTTTATATAATATAAGGAGGTGTTGAATCATGTATATACTAGCTAAGCGTTGTTCGTATGGGGTAAGATTCAGAAACGTGTGTGCTAGTGCATCATCACTGAATTTGTCGGGACAGTCGGCCCATTGTACTGCTGACCTGGCTAATTCTTGTTCATCCATGGAATCGAGCATATGGTACCCCCTTCGATCTCGGAGTAATTTATCAGCGGCTTGGAATAGGTGTTCAGGGGACCTTGTATTTAACATAAGGGTTTGAAAATGTCTATTACATTCTGGACGTATCGAACATATCGGATCATTGAAGCCTCTAGTAATATTATGGGGTCTTCCTCTACCTACGTAAGCTATCGTTTCTATTTGTTCTGATTCTTGCTCCTCCTCTCCCTCTGATTCAATTCTGTCTGCTTCTCGTCTTTCTTTATGTATTCGTTCTACTTCCTTGCGGATTTTTCGATACATGGCGATTATACACGCCTGTTTATCATGTTTCTCTTCTGATATGTTCTGACCCCATTTGGCAAGTTTTTGCATGGTATCATGGTCTGCCCCAGGCCTGTCTTGGTTCCTGATCACGCAGTTTATGAAAAAACGTAGTAGTTGTCTTTGTACATCCACTTTCTGGTATTCCATAGCTTCGTTAATACTTTCTGGACCTCGCCCTGTTTGGACAAAGTGATATATATTGTCTAGGTGTTCAACCATTCCTGGTATTGTCATTAGATATAATGTAGCTCGTCGTATACGTAGTGATGATATTAGCAATCTGTCCTGTTTACCTGGCACTGGATCGTATCTACAATCCACAAGATGTTCTTTAAACATGTCGGATGTCACTAGTTGGGGTGTACGTTGGAGTGCTAAATCTCTAAGGGTCTGTTTATTTCGTGGCGGTGTGGCAAACATGTCTGTCGTACCTCCTGTAGCACCGTCTGAGGTGCTGGGCACGAAAGGATTCGTTGGGCGTAAGATAGAAATTGTAGATGCGGGAAAAACAGTAGAAACGGACGGACCTGTTGGAACTAGTGCCGGAGTTTGTTGCTGCGGAGATACAGACGGATGCTCTTGGTGTTGAACACCATCGGCAAGCGGTGTGTGTGGTATGGTATTAGCATACTCGGGAGCTACGTCATCTAAATAGGAGGAAAGGAAAACGTCCTTTGCTGTTTTGGGATGTGCTTTTATCGGGAGCAATGGAGGAGTCAAGTCTTTTGGTATCTCCGGGGTAGCCTTAGGTAATCCTTCGGCCAGAAGAGGATACATACCATTCATAAGAGTATTTCTTTGTCTATCTACTTGTTCTGTTTTTACTCGGGTACCTTCCTCTATTAATAAATTTTCTCGGGTTTTATTTGAATTCTCCCTACCTTTCTCTTCCTGTCTGAGCGCTTTTTCTGTACGTCTATATAATTCTTTACGCCATAATTCAATGGCATCTTTCTGTGACTGTCTGGCTTTCTTTTTCCATAATTCTTCTTCTACTCTCATGATGCAATCTGCATCCCAGGTCCCTGTTGCGGGCCATCTTTGACTCTCTGGTAAATCTTTGGTGTAGTCCACCCATAAATCAAGAAATAACACGGCATCTAAGCCATGCTTATGATACATAAAGTATCCTGGAGTATCCCTAGGTGGAATGGGAACAGCTTCTTCGAGTACCCCTTTTCTAGTTTTGATCTGTCTTAGTTTTGAAAAGAACGGCATTTTTGATCTGGTTACTTAATTTTAAACACACTTAATACAATAAACATAATAATGAACAATCATTCACACCACAATGTATAGAACGTATTAAAACATTTAACATTTAACATTTAACGAACAATGATAACTAATAGGAAACTAGTTACTGACATAATACTGACACTAGGTAATACTTATTTATATGCAAGACATACTAGATATACTGCTAAACAGTACAGATACACTGCTAAAACAGTGCAGACCGGATTTGTGTACCCAAACCCGTCTTGACCGGCACAGATTATGTGCACGTTTAAATGCCTCCCCGGCAATGGTACTCACCGGGTAGCTCGGAACGGAAGGCCTCGGAACTGAACTGAAACTGGACCGGACTGGACTCGACTCGACTGGACTCGGAACTTCGGAACCTGGTGGGCCTCTGTATACCTCGGATCTTGCTCTCTCAGCTAGGCTCTGGTCGGGATACTTCGCACTTCTCACCGCCTCGTCTGGGTGTTGATCGCAGCCTCAGTCACCCCCGCTTGGCCGGAGGGAGATACAGGAAATCCTGCAGGTACGCGTTTTTGTCCGTTCAGCTGTGGCAGGAGACCGGGCCTGCAACGCACCTCCGGCGCGTGAGATGAGAAAGTGTCCCTGTTCGGGCGCCAATTTCTGTGGTAAATATTTCATTACCGGTACTATTTTTTATGCGGTAAAGTCTAGTAAGAATAACTCAGTAAATATAAGAGGCAGAATCCGTGGTATTAGAGGTTCTAAAAGGCTTTATTCCTCTACAAAGGAAATACAATTCGAATTGCAGGCTTCACACTCCATCACCATGAGGGTTCAGGAAGGAAGGCAATACATTATTGACAGGTAAGTATTTTTATAAGAAATGCATTATAGTGTAACAGATGCAGGAGGCGTAACAGTTGATAAGAGAGATAAAATATGCATACGTAACCAAAAAGGCGGACATATAGGCGTAACTTAGAAAACGTCATTATACATGATGTCACAAGTGGGTGGATGCGTAAGAGAATCCTGCAAGATCAGCAGAAATATTTGGCAGAGATGCGTGCGCAGCCGCATGACGTGTGATTGACGTGCAACTAGAGGGTGAAGGGGACTTGACATTTAGCTCTACGTGTGGAGACAGAAGTCTGAGGGGTCATGTCAACCTAATCCCAAATCATATCTAATATCTTATGTTTAAAGAACTGTATTATCCAAAAGGAAAGGTCTCTCGGACGGAATCTATTCTATACTGACTGTTAGTGCGTGTACGAGAGTCTAAGTGTCTACATGAGATGCGAGGGGGCAGGAATCTTCCATGGTAACAGGGCTATGAATTACTTGCACGAGGACAGTGAGGCCTGGCCCCTTGCACGGTAGCTGGAGGAATGTTTACCTAAACTACTAGACAGGAATGCATCGGATGAGGAGCGAAGCAGATAATCTTGAAGGTGAAATACAGTTTTTGGCAGGCAACAGGGTGGATCAGGCACCGTTAGCCGCGCAGGGAGTAGGACAAAGTTCATGGATACAGATGCAGGCTCGGGCTGGAGCTTTCAGAGGCAGAAAGCAGGAAAGGCTTGATGGCAGAATTCAGGGCCTACTCGCCTGAATCTGTAAAATGTGGAAAGTGAACCACATAATGTCGGTGGCCTTCCATACTTAGGAATGGAATATCTGACCCATTCATGGTGGATCTGAAAGAGGACATGTTGACGGTGGACGCACATGTATTTGCGTCTTCAAAACTGGAACTGGAGAGAACATGCATGTACTTGTAGCATGCACATGGAGCCGTTGGGGTCTACGATAGGGGACATAACTGATCACAAAATTCATATTTCCTCAGTGTCCCTCTTCACATCTCATGACATGCGAACTAGACTCCTTGTGTCGAAGTAGACAGAAACCCAGAAGAGAGAGAGACAGCCGTCTCACCCAATAGCGAGTCCCAATGGAGAAGTTCCTGTTACTGTGGCGAGTGAAAGCAAAGTAAATAACAAAAACGGGATCCGAGCCTTTCAAGCGGCTCGCCGGGGAACACCCTGTCGAACCAGGGTGCAACGATACAATGTTGCGCGTTTGCCTTTCAAGCGGCACGCCGGTGAACACCCTGTCGGAGCAGGATGAAACGATACAAAGTTGCGCGCCTCAGCGCGTGCGGAAATTACTCTGGTACGGGGCTCAGCGGGGCTGCTCCGGGAATAGGACGGGTTTTGCAGGATGTCAGCGGGACACGAGGAGCGTGACTCGAGGACGGCAGGTCAACGCGGTAGCTCGAAGGAACGGGATTGACAAGCCCCGAGCTGTCCCAGGGCGGAGCTTAAGAAGGAAGTCCGAGGGACGGTAGGAGACGCCCCTCACTTGACTTCTGGGAAATGTAGTCCAGCCCACCAATGTCCCGGCATTACTCGCTCCCGCTCACCTCCTGTGTGGTCCCCGCCCCAAATTGCGCCGGGACGTGACATCTACTATATAAACTCCTGAGGTATGTCATTATTTTCTTGATCAACCTCACCAATCTGATTTGAGTAACTTCCCTTCACTCCGTCCGTCAATTTGAATTTGTTTTTACTTTTACACATTCTGGCATAATGACCTATAACTCTACATTGCCTACATATTTGTCCAATGGCAGGGCAAACGTATCCACCAAAGTGTGGCATCTCAATCCACACTTAAAAATGCAATTCTTTTAAACTTAGCTTTACCCCGACCAAGCCTTGTATGGTCTGTTCCATTCACTTCCCGCTTTCCTTTTCACTGTGTTTTCCTATTTGACCTCCTAGACTATCTCCGCACCCTTCTGAGCTAATTAGCTCATCCCACTTTGATTTCCTCAAACTGATGAGTAATATCTGTGGTTTTCTCCAGCTTTAAATGATAAACTAAAAGTAACCTCTCCTGTAACTTAGAATCACATGGTTTGTGAGCTAATTGATCCAGCAACATCTGATCATGGAAACTGCCATTGTATCATGTAGATGCCAACACCCTCTAATCAATAACAAAAGCATCAATTGACTTATTAGGCAGTGTCCTCTCCCAAGAAACATATGCCTTGCCGCTACTTCATATATCCTTTTTAGGTCTCGCCTAGCATTGCAACGCATGTGCTGCTTACTCGGCGAGACCTAAAGTGAGAGAGTAGATTTGAGAAGGGGACTTGAAACACCGTCCCTCATTTCCATTGGCTGGCGTTACCGTTTATGCTAAACGGTGGGCTGCCATTGGAAATTAGGTCTTTTTGTTGCCGCCCTTTCGCATTTTCTTCCGGCCCATCCAGACTGGCTCGTCTGCTTTGCGGCTATGGAAATGCAACAACCCTTCCTCCAGCTTTTTTTGTCTCCGGGCATTTTGACTCGACGTGATCTGATATGATATAAAACTTTCAGGACAATTTTATCCCTCTCACATGCCGCCTTATCTTTATTGGGGCCATCTGTTTAGAATCAGCAGTATCCGGTAACTTCAGCCGCGTGTTTATTTTTGCATCGCGCTTTCACTGAAAGTGAAAGCACGGTGCAAAGATAAACAAGTGGCTGCAAGCGCTTGTTTATTTGGTAGAGGCTTTCTTTTTAATGTTGTCCACTCCACAGACAACGTGATAATCATTTTGTGTACTCAAATATGTGTTTTCTTGAATCTGAGCATATTTATACAAAGCCCTTTTGTTGTATGGAAATTAAGAGGCGAAACGTGTTTTACCACCTCCAAACCTTATTTGCGTTATGTTTTTATTTTTTTTATTTTACTCTTGCCTCGTACTACGCATTTTGTACCTCCAATAAAAGAACTATTGCATATGGCTACACTCGATGGGAGGGGAACATAATTTCGAGAGTTTTGCCCTATTAAATCGCATTACTTTGTCGTTTACCATGAAGTCGGTACAACTCCCACGGTCTGACTCGCGGTTACAGACCTCGGGGGTTATTTCCTCCTAAAGAGCTCCGTACTGTAGGTGATATTTGCAGTTCTCGTGTCAAGCAGGCATTTGGCATCTGTGCACGACACCGGCCTCTTTACCCAGCAAAGAGGGTGGACTGGTCAGCTTGGGTCTCGTGTCTGTGAGCGTCGCAAGCACCATGCTTTTCTACACATTTCACGCATCGATCTCCACCACTTGTTTGTGTACATCTCACGCACCATGGTTATCGTGCATGCATGGTGGTTGCCTGTGTTCATCTCACACACTTTGTTTCTGAAAGTCGCACACAACACTCTTAGGTTTCCGAGTACCTCACACTAGGATTCTGGCGTGTGGACATCTCCCACCTTATGCTAGCGGAGTGCGGTCCATTGCGATTGGTCTACATCTCCCACCTTATGCTTCCCTGGATCATCTCGAGAGCGTTCACGCCCATTACGAGTGTTGCTGAGTCTCACACTTGTGTTTATGAGCCTATGGCACACGGTTGTATAGTCACACCAGGGTACCCCTGTGTCATAAAACACACAGTACCTCACACAGCGCTTGTTTGTTAGCACCTCACACTCGTTTCCCATGTCAATGAGGTTTTTCAACCTGTGTTTCTATTCCTTCCCCATGCGAGGCTTCCCGTGCTTGTGAGCAGCACACACCTTACCAACCATTACATACAAATTGGTACATGTGTTTATAAGTCTCACGCATACTTAAAGTGTGTTGTGTTCGTGCACTGCTCTTTTGTGACCTCGTGCAGTGTACTCATTTGCAAGCTTTTCTCACACAGTTTGCAAGTATCTCCCTCGGCCTTTCGTGTTGTGTTTATCGCAAACACCACACACATCCATCTCGTACTCTATATCTAACTACGCTCATCATCCGTATGCATTTCCCGCTCCACATCGGGCTTCTCTTGCGTGTACCTGTATATCTCACACACACACACACACACACACACACACCACACACACACACACACACACACACACACACACACACACACACACACACACACACACACACACACACACACACACACACACACACACACACACACACACACACACACACACACACACACACACACACACACACACACACACACACACACACACACACACACACACACCACCCCCCCACCCCCCCCCACCCCCCACCCCCCCCTAGCATCTGGCACGCTCCACGCTTTTCACTTTGAAAGGTATACGCACCTCACATACACGGCTTCTTTCACACTCGCATTATGACTTCGCTTCTCATGCTTGTATGCATCTTAAAGTGCTGTTTGCATATGTGATAAAATGGCCTCATGGCGTGTCACTGCGAAGTTGAGGCAATACCTAAACAACATTTTGTGGACAACAAACAATTCAGAATGTCCTTGTGCACGACTAGTCGAGTTGGTGTGCCACAGTAAAGGCAGTGGCGCAAGAAACACTTATCTCTTTCCCATTTGAACGTTCCGTAAGATTTGTTAAAGCACTCTAGCACCTCGTCGGGGAACGTAAGTGCTATATAAAGGCACTTTTGATACGATGAGTACTTTTGTCTTAGTTTATGACTTCACATCCGCTCTAGAGCATAATGGGGTCTTAATGGGCTGCTACCTGTTACGCTGTATCTACTTTATGGACACCTATTGCTTGCAAACGATTCCTGCTGCAGTTAATCTTCTAGTAATTTATCAGAAGTGTGAGAATCTGGTCTGTGCTTCTTGCTCTCATTAGAAAGACAGAGAACTGGTCTGGAGGCCATCGGCACTGCATTTCAACAAGCTTTCAACTCTGAGGCCCCCTTACAGATGTGTACTGCTTCAGTGCACCTAGCATCTGCGCATAATCTGAAGATCAAAGATCCAGCCATCTTTCCACATAACAAGCAGGCTCGGGGTTGAACAATAAACACAAAACCCAGAGATATTTGGACTGCGGTCAAATAACAGCATTTAATGCCCTCATTTCAAGGTCATAAGTTAGCTGAACCAATCCTCACGTTTAGAACTGCGGACTGGATCATTTGCTTCATGGCTGTGTTGTAAAGGAATATGGAGTTTCGAGAGAGAATGTACTATAGTACAAATGCAATGCAGTAGATTTCACAGTTACAACAAAGTGAGCTATTGCCATATTCAATTACACCATTTGATTAATGCTTCACGAAGGTAAAAAAAAACATCAATGCCAGTAGCTCAAAAAATTTCATTATGAGACCTATTGCATTGTAAATGCTTGGTTTCATTGCCGTCTTGTAATAATCCATGTCCTCTTCATCATCATCTTCCTCATGCAGTGTTGATAAATGCTTACGCATTCACCTCCCTTCTGCTCTTTAGCAATGCTTTAATATTACAAGTTTCCTTTTTTTTGTCAGTGTCCCCATCTATCGCTTCTAAATAGGCTACAAAACCTACCGTCCACTGTGCCCATTCTAATATTGGTTCACAACCATTAGCTAAAAACAGAATGGGAGCAGTAATTCCATCCATGCTGCTCTCTGTGGAAAAAGTTTATATTTAATGAGTTAGATGGAATTGTAGATTACATGTGCAAAGCATTTTTGCTGTATGAAGTGACCGATTGGGCAATTTCCCACTGCAAAAATACTTTTACATATGTACAAAACATCAATTGCAATTCGGTAACAAGTTGCCGAATCAGTTTTTGTTTGCAATTCGGTATTTGGAAAGGGCATGTTTAGGGCATCCCTTCCAAATACCAAATCAGAATGGGATGTATGAATGCTTTGTAACCGAATCACGGTCGCAAGACATTCATATTTTACCGACTCCTAGAAGTATGCGTTGTGATGCGCTCTAAACTCATGCACCAACTTTCAGTATGGCCACCAATTGCTACACATATGCGTTGGACCACACACACTAGACTTGCTTGGGGGTGCTGTTCAGAAGCCACTCACACAATTATACATTTTGCTGTTGCTCTGCATCACCATGCTGCTTTCTTTAAGGTGCTGGCCCGATGCACTTCAAATTGCTGATGCCGTTAGATGAGACACGGCACTTGCATTCAGTAATCTGCCTTTCCAGATAGGCTCTGGGCCTCTTAGCTGACAAACCCACTCATCACCACTATTGCAATGTCAACTTATTGAAGCCTGATATACGAGGTGTAATTAAACCTTATTTTATTAATCATCCATCAATACGTCTGTTCTCTGAAGAGAGCCGGGCCAACTGCCATCCTCTGGAGTCACCATGTCGTACCTCATCATAACGTTCTACATCAAGAGTCCAGAAGAGTGCCACACAAGTGCTGGGGCTAATCACACGTTCAGTCAGTTCAGGGCCCACTTGGGCAGATGCCACATGTTCATAGTGTTCTTCAGTGATGTGGACCGTTCGGGCACCACTCAAGTTTGTTTACAATCCTTCCCATTAGCTAAGGGCACTGTAATCCCTCCTTTAGCACTTCTATCCACCTTTCCACAGTGCCATTACTTTAGGGATAATACACTAACGTGCAAATGTGTTCAAAACCATGATCAGACCACAATTCTACTTTTCCAGCTATACAATTTGTACATCATTATCAGTGACAGTGCTTTTGGGAAAGCGCTCTCCCACAGAAACCTCTTTCATAAAGTCAATAAAAGTTCTGGGCGTGACTTGACTCGCCACTTTAACCTCTGGCCATTGTGACATCTGTTCAGTCATGAAAATACAAAAGACTTGGCTTTGGAATAGACAAATGTGACCCACAATTTCCAAGAAAACTGTGTATCCTACTTTTTCAGATTTAGACATCGGCAATTCATCATAATTCAATGTTTTCTGCGATTTATCACCTGTGGCACAGTCTATGTATGACCACACTTTATGTCCACCTGCCTTTCTAGAGCCGTCTGCCAAATATTCACTCCGGATCTTTCTTTTCATACTTATCATACCAGGGTGATGAGCCATGTCCAATATAGTCTGCCCCAGAACACCTTTCAAACTAGTTGACAGTGTTTGATTGTTCGCAGTTTAGAACTTGGCTATTCAGTTTTTAATCCCAACTTCAACCTAGGTTAGGTAAATCTCAATAGATGGTATTCACTGTGGGGTAGCTGTTCCTGCAGTCAAGGCAACCTTTTCTGGTTGATGAGAAAGTTTTAAAGTGGAATATATCTCTAGTAGAGTTGGGTTATCTGGGATAATGGGGATTTCCTCCTTTTGAATATAGTTCCCCCCCCCCCCACACCCTTGCGGGTGTCATACTTCATCATCGGGCGTTGCTCCTCATGGGGGTGGCGCTGCTGTCCTCCATGGGCTCCCCAAAAAGGCTCTTTATCGGAGATCTTTTAAGGAGACGCCGCAGTTGTGCATGTTGGTGTGTGAGCCTAGGACAGTGAGTGAGAGAGTGGTTTAAAATGACTGTACCCAGAACCTAGTTTTATACAGGGGTCCAGATGATAAGGTTAAAAACAAGATGGATGTGGCGCTCCTCTTGGAAACAAATATGGAGGGGGGTAAATGTCTTCCCGCTGCTCTCAAATCCGCGTGGGTGTGTGATAAAAGAAAATCAGGCCAACTTGTTTCGTGCTTCATGTTGGTCCGTAAGGGATCCAGGGGCGCTTCGTCAGGACCGTAAAGTGAAAAGATTAGAGAGAGTGCGCAGGGATCAGGGGAGAAACGCCCTGTATACCTGCTGTACCTATAATCAGGAGTTGATGCGTCTCCGCGCTAGAAGGAACGTGTACTTCAAGTTCCTTTACCCAACCCCCAAATTCAGAGTGGTGAGCCTCGTTGGCGCTCACTTAGGTAATGGGGGAGAGTATATTCGCTCTTCCCCCATCAGCGTTCGGCACCTACCCGACCGTCTGTGAGTTGCCATTGCATGTTGACCCGATTTTCCTTTATCACACACCCACACTGATTTTGAGATCAGCGGGAAGACATTTACCCTCCCACCCCCACCCCCTCCATATTTGTTTTAAAGAGGAGCTCCACATCCGTCTTGTTTTTAACCTAGGTTCTGGGTACCGTCTGGTAATTTTAAATCACACTCTCACTCCCTGTCCTAGGCCCACACACACACATGCACAACTGTGGCGTCTCCTTAAAAGATCTCCGAAAAAGATGCCCTTTCGCGGGGTCTGTGGAGGACAGCAGCGCCACCCCCACGAGGAGCAATGCCTGATGATGAAGCATGACACCCGCAAGGGTGTGTGAGGGCACTATATTCAAAAGGAGGAATTACCCATTATCCCAGATATCCCAACTCTAGCAGAGATACATTACACTTTAAAACTTTCTCGTCAACCAGAATAGGCTGTTACTCTCCTTGACATCAGGAACAGCTACCCCACAGTGAATACCACGTTAGCCCTTGGGAGCAATGGTACTGGACATGCTCTCTTTCTAATAGCTCCCCGTCCCCCTTTCTACAGTGTGTTGTGAAATCTCAATAGATGTCTATGAATGCATTTAGATTACAGAGGGGCAGCTATTAGGAGCGCTTTGATTCCAGATAGAACTCTATCTTTGAACTTCTTCCCCAGACTGTTCTCCTTAGATTCAGGGCAAACTTAACAGTCTTGTGAGGAGGGTGAAAACACAGCTTTCACCCATATTTCACATAGCAGAAGTCTGTTACCCTGGCATTGCTGGTTGTTTCTGGAGTCTTTACTTTTAATCCTCTGATTTACTGCCCAGTTAGTTCTTGGTTTCCCCCTTAAATAGTAGGCCATTCAGTTGTGAAGAGAGGGTGTTCCTTAGCGCATGGGGCCATCTTCTCTCCAAGATCTCTGCTGTTTCTTTAGATCTAACTTTGGCAGGTGTTCATTGCTTTAGGTAAGTGCCAGATCCTTGTAGAGATGCACAGTGCTTGTCAAAAGTCTGCACGCTCTTAAACGTTTATTTGCTGTGTCATTGGCTCAGACTAACCTACATTTAATCGAGAATTGCTTGTCCTTAAATCACTCCATATCTCAAATGAATAGGTCTTCACCCAGTTTAATAATTTTTTAAAGCACTCTTGTAAGCAGTTCCTGCTTTGAGTCTTGAGATAGGTCCCTAACAACCATTATCATCTAGATTTGTAAGTATTTGGTCATTCTCCTTCGCAAAATGCTTCTGGCATTGGGGACTTACTTGAGGAGCATTGATGTATTCAAATCCTATAATATGCTTTTGATTGAATTTTGGGCAGGTCTGTGACTGGGCCACTCAAGGACATTCACCTTATTTTTTTCCATTACAACTCTAGTGTAGCATTTTGCTATTTGCCTCCTGTTGTCGTCTCCCTGAAGTGTTAACTGATATCCTCTTTTTAGCCTTCATGCAGAAGGCAGCAGGTTTTTCCTCAAACTCTCATCTATAGTTAGTTCCATTCTTAGAGTTTTTTATGCCGACCAGTGTTTAGGTCTCAGATCATAAAACACCGCCTGATAACATGATCTTACCCTACTATGTTCTTTGATGGGCCCCAAGCATATTGCTTTTCATAATAGGCCAAAAAGTTCTATTTTTAGTTCAGTCGTCTCAAAGGGTTTTACTGGATGGCAACAGGATCTTATAAGCTTTTATTGACCTACCTCCAACACGATTAAATGCGTGCTTTCTTGATTGAGGTCTTCCCTCCTGTGGCCATTCAGTTAGGAGTCAATTTATGGCGTGCTTGTAATCTTTTTGCAGATTCACTTTGACCCTTCTTTGTCATTGAAGCGTGTTGTTGGGTTGTAAGACATTGCTTTCATTTAGGAAGGTAAGTTGACCTGACTTTGTACATTTTCTAGACAGCTATGTGTTTTTCTTACTGTGAGCATAACAGTCCTACAAGCCCACAGGGCAGGGTGAGCTGCATATTAGTTTGTAATATTTGTGACAAGGTACGAAAACGCTCCACTGCAAACTGTAAAAGCAGTTGTCACACTTCCAGTTCAACTTTCCCATCACAAATAATGCAAACCCATCACTTCCTTTAATGATGTATGGAAGTCTTCCCGAAGGAAGACCTATAGAGCCTCAAGGCAGGCAGCTGTATATTAGGAATTGGGACATGTATGTTTAAATATGTCCTTCAGCAAAACCCTGCAGATTTTCATTTTGTTGTGGAAAGGTTAGTAGTCCCATTAGCTAATACAGGTTTACAGGCTGGCCCCCCAGCCTGGCTAACTTCTGAATGGGACTTCCTAACTGGGTACTGTAAGGTATCAAATTAATTGTGGCATTAAACCCGACCTGATGCCCTGGTCGAATTTAATGTTCCTAATAAAGCAAAGCAACTTTCAGATAAGTTGCAAATCTGCGTCCAGGCTGGTCCAGTGACTTCACACGGGCACTGGTCTAGAGACCACTTTCTGCCCGCTTGGGGAGTAGTGTGAACGACTTCCAGGCTTTGCAACAATAGAAGCCTGCTGCATGAAGTGGTGTCACCTCCCCCTTGCAGGAAGCCATGCAGGATGTTAGCCCAACAGCTTCAAAGGGGAAGCCGACTTTGATGGGCAAATGGTGATCACATTCCTGCCCTTTGTTCATGTAGCCTAGCTGGAGACCAGGCCAGAGAGGGAAATCCCATCCCCAAACCGGTTTTCCCTTGGGCTTGTAGCATGTACCTTTTCCATGTTTGCTTTGAAGGTCATTGAATAGTTTGCCATTTCTTTGGAACTTGCTTCAGCATCACTGTTTTAAATATGCGCGTACTCCTATGTTTTCCGTAGTGATGGCTTGGCGGCAGGTGGAACAGGGCATCCGCGACTGCTCAGTGTTCCCGAGCTGTGTCTCTGCTTGGCAGAAAGCTGGGTCACCTTCAGACTGTACCTTCAGGAGCTGATGCAATACAAGAGGCAGAATCCCGGCAAGGTAAGCTAGTTTCTTCTACTAATGGCATGTAGCCCACCCGCAAATCTCTATCTGCCAGCAAAGTCAAGCCATTTCACAGACTGCAAGTAGTGAAGGAGCGACTTCTGTGTCTCTGCTGTACGGTAGATGGGGGGCCCCCTCCTCCTTTACTAAGAAGGCAAAATCTGCAATAGAAGAAAAACTTCTAACAAACTTCTAACATAAATTTCCACTAATGGATAAATGAAGTGATGCGCACACACACTTGATAATAAAGAAGTTGCACTGTTATGTTGTATGTAAATAACTGTTGGATTAAAAGGTGTTTTTTTTAAAGACCTGTTTCTGCATTAGTGACTCAAAAAGTACTCTCTTTTGTAAATGTACAAGTGACAGCATTGTTCATATATTGCTTCTGCGTGGAATTGTGAGTGTCTGTGCTAGCTGGTAGGGGATTGTGCCTTTCCGGCAGCTATTTCTGGGCCTGATCTGTGATCCAGCCAACCAAGGCAATATGCTGAATTTTCCTGCTATCGTTTTCCAACACCTGGACACAAGTCAGCAGTTCCCAAACTTTGTCTGAATTCTATTCAGTGCAGCAATCTTCAAAGAGGCTTTCCTATTTTCACTTCCTGTCAAGCACAAACAAAGGCCTGATTTAAGGGGCCAATCAGCCCTTCTTATGGAAAAGTATCATCCTGGCTGGGACCTTTCTGAGCCTAATACCTAGATTGCAATAGAAGGAAGCAAAGGCACAAAGCTTATCACTTCATAATAACTTAGAGAAACTTTGTGTTGGGGGAAGGTTATTGACTAAGTTCAATCTCTGTATGTAAGGGATGTGAATACACTGTAAGAATGCAAGATTTATTTGTATGCGTGAAAAATTATATTAATGATTTGATTTGGTCCCAACTAATTTATTTTCTATTTACTTCTTTTATAGCGCTACTCATTCCATTGTAGGGTATCGCATTTACATCACACACAAACACAATAAATCATACGAGTTTGTAAATCACTGTAGAGGAAATATTACTTTAGACAATTAGGGTTGTTAGGTGTAGATATCTCATATCGTCCATACTTTCATACATTATATGTTAAGAGTGAATATTTGGGAGAAACATAAGGTTGGGATTTAAAATGTAGTTCAGTGATTGGGGTGGTCTGTAATTAGAAGTCTTTATTTATTCCCAGAGGAGTCCTTCTTTGCAATATGGGAATAACAGATTGAGAAAAAAAAAAAAAACAATAAGGATCTATATCTGTGACTTAGTTTGCATGCAGCTTCTTGATGCCCTGTGCTATATTAGAAGGACTTCAACTCATGAACTTGGAAGTAACGAAGTGATGCAGTGCCAAAAGCAGGTGCCCACTTACCTATCTACATAAAATACAAAATTGTGATCTGCAGGTTAGTGTGCTTTGCAGCTGGCACATTAACTGTCTAAGCTTCGTTGTGATTCAAAACTCTTATTGGACAAAACCTAGAACCTTCCCAAAACTGCATTAACCACTAGAGTTATCTTTCAGCTACTACAATTTCCTATCAATTGCCGGGAGCACTAAGATAAGATACCTGCTGCAGAGACTTTAAAATGCAGTCTTTGTGACCAGTTAAGTAATGTAGAACATATTTACTGTCACCTTTGTCCTTGGTGCCAATTTCTGTATAAGGTAACGGTTTGTCAGACTTGACCCCCCAATTTATGGGTTCCCGGAGTACATTATTTCAAATTCCAGCACTGGTGGGTTTCCCTCTTTTCATACTGTGAGGACTTTCTTTGTGTCTGTCTATATATTCCCCCTTCTCAGACTTCTGTGCCCAGCTGCAGTGGCTCTCTTAGAGTGCACATGTGGATTTTCTGCTCTTTGTGTTCTGTGCTAAATGAATGACTTCATCCTCTGTCTGGCTGTAGATTATCTGTTCCAGGTTTCTGTGCTAGTTGCATGGTATTTTCCTCAGTATGGCTTCAGACGTTGTCTGTTTGTCTTCTTCAGTTTGGCTATAGATTATCTGCTCTTTGGGTTCTGCGCTAGATATGTGTGTTATTCGTCAGTCTGGCTGTAGATTGTGCGTGGTCCTTGGGTTCTATTGTAAATGTGAGGGCTCTTCCTGAATGCGGCTATAGATTAACTGCTCTTTGTGTTCTGTGCTCGATATGTGGGTTAATCGTCAGTCTGGCTGTAGATTGTGTTTGGTCTTTGGGTACTATTCTAAATGTGGGGTGACTGAATCGTCTTGAATAGATTAGCTCTTTGTGTTCTGTGCTAAATGAATGGGAGCATCCTCTGTCTGGCTGTGAATTCTGTTCTCTGGTTTCTGTGCTAGATGCATGGACTGTTTCTGTCTGTAGGTTCTTTTCTTTGGGCTCGGTACTAGATGTATGCGCTGCTCCTCAGTCTGACTATAGGGTATCACTCTGTTCCTTTCTGTACTACTTTTTCTGGCTGTAGAGTCCGTCGGTTCCACACTTAATGGCTCACGCTGTTCAATTTATTTCTTCCTCAGTTTTGTGCCTCGGTCTGTGCAGGCTGCCTGAGCCTTTCTGTGGTTGGACACTACGTACCTGGCATCATGATATCCTACATAATCTGTGAGTATACCTGGGTTATGTTTCTGTGACATCTTGATGACTGTGCTTGGATATTATTTGGACGGGTTGTTGGGCAACCTCACAGCTGTGTTTAGACCATGCCAGTGTTTTTCTTTTTTCTGATGGATACTGCTGACCCCAGGTTTCTCTTCTTTAGACATTTGGGCTACGATCTAGATGTTTCAGGATTGGTCCTGGGTCTCAGTGGGGATAACTCTGAGGCTTCTTTTTCTCCTGCCTCTTGTACCCTCCTTGTAAGCAGCATCACGTGGCACATGTGGGACCTTAAAATGCCAGTGGGCCCTGTATCAATGCTGCCTCCTGACTTCATTCAGTTCTTGAGGATCTACAATAGTAGCTGACCAGTTCCAATCTCTCCTGAGGCAGTCTGCTGTCCCTTTTCAAGCAGAGCTCACATTTATGATGGATGCATTAGTACTGGTTTGTGGGTAATCACTTACAGGAGGTGGAGATCAGGGGCCTCTGACTCCAGCAGAGAGCCAGCTCCTCAACAATCTGTTGAAGCTTCAGCCCATTCTTTTGTCCTAAAAGGCTTTCCAGCCTTCTGTTAGGAGGAGCCTGTTGCAGTTTCTCACGGACAATATTACCGCCATGTAGTATTGCAACAGGCAAGGCGAAGTAGGGTACTGGGTTCTGTGCCATGAGTCCTTGCGTCTCTGGATGTGTGCTGAAGAAGCAGAACATCTTTATAGTAGCCAACCACCTGGCAAAGTACCTGAATGCCAGAGCACACATCTTGAGAAGATCGTAAGTGGTATTGCACCCCAAGGTGGAGCAGGGCATATTCGATCAGGGGACATTTCTTATGTGTACACCCTTCAAACCTATGCATAGTTTTTTGCGCCCCTGAAAACCGTCTTCCTCATTGCAATTACGTCCGCCTATTGCGTGAGTAAATAGTAGGAACTGTCAGTGCAACTTTGATGCTCCACCTTCTTGCCAAACAAAGTGGTGCTGAGGACTCTGATAGCCACCTTCATAAAGGGTTTGGCTCCTTTCCAGACTAGGCAATAAGTCACTCTGCCAGCATTCTTCAATCCCACCAAACTCCTCGAAAGCGAAGGAGAGGCTCCACCAGTTGTACCCCAAAGTGCTTGGAGTTTTCACATTGATCATACCAAGCCAATTGCGTGGATGATCCGTTCCTTGCGCGTTTTTTTTGTAGTAAAGAAAGGGAGTACTGTGAAGAAGATCCTGCAATGTGGGCAGTCGTATGTATCAAGATCTGCGTTGCACTGGCACCTCGGGGTTTGAGAACCCCTCCCTCAAGGCTCCTGTAAAGGTGTTGACACGAGGGATGCCTGTTCTTGACATCTGACTAGCTATGACCGGCGGAGTCACTGAAAATGTTCACAAACCACCGCTGCCTTGACAGCCAGGCCTGGCTGGAAGGATACCATCTCTGGTGCAGTTCTGCAGGACTCTTTGAACTAAGTCCACTCCACAGATCCTCCATGTTCAAGAGGCATAGCTTCGTTATCTATTCTAAAGTTAAGGATTCCAATGTTAAAAGTATCTATGAGCAGAACAGATTACTTGTCTTTGGCAACACACTTTCTTGTAGAAACTCTAACTGCCGAGTCCTTACTGCTCTCATGACATTTTGGAATGGCATCTTCAACATTTAAAATGATCAGCAGTGTGCACGTTGTCATCAACAGTTGTTTTGCACACTGAGTTTGAGGGAGCAGAAGGAGGATGGCGTTCGCATGCATGATCCATATATACATCTGATTTCCAGGGCGGCAAAGAACCAGCGTGTAGTCGCACAGCACTGCTTCTGTGCCGCATGATGCCACCTGTTGAGGCACAGGAGCACTGTTAAAAATTCTCCAGATCCAGTTTGATGCGTAGGGGATATTCTAACGCGGAGTAATCTGCTATTTAGATAGAGTATCTACCAGAAAGAATATTACCTAAGGTAAGTAACTTGTTCTTTTTTTCTTCTTCTAAATGCAACTTCGGAGTAGACTTTAATTCTTCTTAATTATCCTTCTATATACCGAAAATGTTATATAAAATCCTTGTAAATATGCCAGACTTCTTAATCATTGTAAGTGACAATGAAATATTAGTACACAGGATACCTAGCTGAGGAATTATTCTCTTACAATGTGTATCATCATTTGCTTTGAGCATCATACCTCTAGTAGTGTTAATGGACCTCTTAGCAGGTCCCACCTCCTTCGGCCCGGTTCTCTCTTCATTTCAGAATGCAGACTTCAAGCTCATAGCAGAGCACATGACAAAAAGAAACCACACACTTAAGAGCATCATTTAGCCATTGGTTTCGTGGGGAGGGAGAGGAGCAGTGAGACTTTCACTGGGACAATTTTATTTGTTAATCACCGTTATTTTTTATTTGCCATATAAATGTCATCAAACTGCGCACTAATACAAGTTCAAATGCTCTTTCCATCTGCACAGTATTCAGATTTAGTTTGAAATGTCCCTGAAAGATGCAGACCTTTTGTGCTTAGTATTTAAGCACCTTTATGAAAGATTCTTCTGCTAGACTTTGCTCATGTCCGCCTTATCCATCCACTCCTAAATTGGTTGGTTTTAGTGGGAAAATAAAGGTTTGAATGTTAAAACTGTCCGGAAAGACTAGTTTTTTGGGGCAGCCCACATGTGTCCAGTGAATGAAATGGATGCCTTTATCATAAGAACAGCAGCAAGCAATCTTCTTATATTTATTTATTTATTTATTTATTGTATCGCTCTACTTTTCTTTTTGGTTGTACCATTGTAGCTGTCATTGGATCACTATTGCAAGACCGAGACCAGAAGGTCCCGTAGGTTCGTAATTTCGAAACAATTAGATTAACTACTCTACCTGGCATTTTGTTTGCTAATACATTGCTGGTCGTCTTCTTGCCTGGCTCTTTTCATTCGTTCTCTTGCATTGCAGCAGAGGAAAAGTTAGGCAGTGCATCAAGCCCTGAACTCCAGAGTACCTAAGATTATATTAGGAATCTCTGGCTTAGCAAGCCACACATGCACACCTCCTGAGGGCAAATATGTGAGTATAGGTAATTTGTCAAGTTGACAATACTGGGGGTGAATTCCCTGCAAAGGTTAATAAATGGCTGTCAGGGTAGCAATGTCTAATGTCCCCTGATATATGATCCACTGCCTACCAACATATGATATACATACTTTGGCAAAATGATTTTACATCTCTCTTAAAATATTAAGTTATTCATTATAGAGATTGCACCAAGCAACACAGATTTGATAAGTCAAATTCACTGTGTTTCACGTTTTTAGTTCAGCTATATTGCCAATAAATTGTCTGTACGGAGGCTGTTCTGCATTTATGTAAAGGCCCCCCATTTGGAGGTTACTGCATGCCCCACACAGTGGTCTTAAATTGAACACGAGCGAGGCACGCTGCTTCCTCTGGGTGGTGGAACTGGCCACCATGCTGATCCACACCTTGGTACTAGGGTCCCCCTCGTGGTGCTTGTTCTCTGAAACAAAGTACCCACAACTAAGTCAGGGGGCGTATTCCCTTCCGCCTTCAGAAGCTATGCAGTAGTGATCCCAGAGGTGGCTCATTAAGCACCGTCCAGCTCCTGCACACTTACAGTAGGGTCCATGTGTGCTCGTTTTGTAAACCACAAATATGGTTGGTATCTCTTCTCATACACTGCCTATTAAATATCATATAATCGGCTTGGTTGAAAGACCAGATAATTCAACATTTACATTTTGGAATTACTTTTTTTTTAAGGCACTTCAAATGTTTTTTTCTTCATTAGTTCCCAGCAGTCAGTATGCCCCCAACCTTGTCATCCTGCTGCTGTGTCACGTCCTGTAGTTAACTTGTTTTGTTTTCTTTTAGCTTAAGAATCTCAGACCGGCTTGCTGTGGATGTATTGTTTCCGGTCTTAATGCAAGCAGACATTCAGAAAGACTGCTATTGCGAGACAATCCCTGATTTGTTGTGTTTATACGGGTGGATGACATTGCAGTACAAGAAATCCTCCAGTTCAGCTTCAAATGCTTCTCCATCTTGTGTGTGTAGCTTTAAGTGATAGAAGCTTGGCTCTCTGTACAACAGCAGTATTTGGAATTTCCGACAGTAGGTGTACATTCGACTGGTCATGTGGAGAATTCTAGTTAACGCCCATTTAACGTCATGGACATGGGTGTGAAGGGCAAAGGTAGCGGAGGAAAGACACTGAACTGACCATAACATTAGAGATTAACATGTCCGATGGTGGGACTGTCTTACTATATTCTGGAAGCACGTTTGAGAGTGGAGAATGGCCTCCAACTGACCTATAAAATAGATCGCTTCCTTTTTTGTGGCTTTCTGAATTAAGCGTGGCACTTGCTTCTTGCCATGTGTTGTTTTTCCATTGACTGTTTCTCACTCTCTTCCAGTGCTCAGTGTCCTCCTCTGGCCATTGGTCGTTTATCGGGAATTGATCCAGAAGATGTACACAGGGTTGGAGCCCATTCTGATGAAACTGGATTACACCATGAAGGGTGAAACGCAGCATCACAAGCATGAAAAAAGAAGTAAGTACCTCTGAGCATTTAGGGGCTAGATAGATAGTTATTTCAGGGCCTTGTGGACTGGAGGGAGGTTTTGCAGCCTAGGTAGAAAAAGTGACTCTACTCTGGAATCAGTCTGAGGGTCACAAGAATGATTCATCATTGAATATTAGGGGATGAATGTCAGCCATCCGCCTTAAGACCTGTTGACTAAATACCAAAGTAATCACTTCTCGCAGGTTAGCAGTCTGGAAAGAGACTGTTCTATACCCACTAGAGACTCTATAGTAATGGGAATTTAAGAAATGTAATCAGTTGATAAGTGAGTTTTTAGGTGGCAGAGCGGGAAATGCTAATTGGGCCAGGATAGAAAGTTGGTCTTGCTCTAGTGACCACTTTAGATAGATGAAGGATATACAATAAACTATTGTCGTGAATGTGTAAATAATGTGCCTGTGTATCATAGTGACTTATTTGGAAATGCTAATGATGGGTGACGAGCATGGTTTAAAGAGGCTATCGTCGACTTGCTCTCATTTCCCTTCCAGAATAATATTATGTCTGATTGGACAGTACACTTGACAATACTTGGTATTGAAAATGTTACTGGGCCATGAAGAAGATGGAAGCCTTCTTGGAAGTCTGCCAAAAAGTTGTCTTTTTTAAATAATCTTGTGTTTGCTGCTGGACTTTCCCTTTTAATTATATTGGTCAGATATGGTAGAAGTGGTAATTGGCTGACATTGAGAGATCTGAGTTATTTATTTATTTGTTTCTAAACAAAGGATTGCTTCTCTTATCTTCTGGATTCATTTATTTTTGTAGTGAGGCATTCATTGTGCAAGTGATATCCTTAGCCCTTTCAGTCATGCATTCTTTTAGCAGTTTTGGTGATGAAGCATCATTACTGATCCTGATGGTTTAAAGCTAAAGATCAATCGATCACACCCTGAGCTGATACAAATTCAAGAGAGGTCAGTTTGTGAACAGATGAAATTAGTTTCTGGTGTGGCACCCGCATACTTAAATTAATTTGATTCAATATGGCTTTGAATTTCTTTTATTTTTGCTGGAATGTGTCTAGCCAGCCTGTTTGCAGAATGATCATAAATGGCTTACTCTATTTTCATGTTCACTATTTAGTGTCAATTCTTTGTAAATGTTAAATACATTGTTTGATGAATTAATTGAAGGCAGAAGAGATACACCTACTACAAAACTGGTCCTTGTTTTACGAGCTTCTTGTTTATAGTGGGTGTAGTGTTGTTTGCATGCTAACATATGTTTGGAATATAGAAGTTCGAAGCATATGAGCTGCAGAATTCATACTTTTGCATAGATCGCCATCCGGTGTTGGGCTCGGATGCTTGCACTTTGTTGTTGTCTTGGAAGAAGTCTTTTGTAGTCGCGAGACAGGTGACTTCTCCCTTGGACGATAGTGCGCATGGGCCTCAACTCCATCCTCAGATTGTGTTTTTTCCGCCATCGGGTTCGGGTGTAACTTCAGCGGTTCGGTACAGTGTTTTCCAAACCATTTCGACGCGCAAACCATCGCAAACTCGACAGTTGTGTTCTCGTTCGCATGCCTTTCGACGCGCAAACTCAAATCCTCGATTCCGGCCGTCTACGCGGGCCGCTAGCTTAATGACGCCATTCAGACCTATGGCTAATGGAAAGGACTCCATTCAAAAAATGCCCCCCGTGTGGAGCTAAATTTCCACACAGCGACTAACACAAGGTCTGCAACCTTTGTCTCTCGCCCGAACACGAAGAGAAAAATTGCCAAGCCCGCGCCACCTTCCGGTCCAAGAAGACTATCCGTGATTGCCGGGCTCGACGACACGTTATGGCGCAACAGGCTGCACCGGTGCCAGAAGGCATCTTCGATGAAGGCCCTGACGTTCCAGAGGCAGAGGATTCGGAGTATCTTGACATCATATCCAAGGCAGATGACTCCAACTCCGATGACCACATCACTTCAGGTCAACGAGTGAGTACAACTGCTCCAACCCCACCCAAAAAATAAATAAATAAATAAAATAAAGTAGGCTCCGGTAGACTTCGCCTGAAGGCCTTAGTCGCGACCAAAACAAAACTTTAGAAGCCCCATCCCCGGGCCCGACTCCGAAGACAAAGGAGAAGCCTTCTGGCGGCTCGGGACCGAGCAAGCCGCACATTGGTACCCCAAAAACACCGTCGGTGCTGAAATTGGGAACACATCCTACTCCCGCTGTCTCCAAAAAGGCCTCGGCACCAAGCACTTCGGCACCGAAAGAACAAAAGGCCTCGAATCCGAAGACTCCTCGAAACCTTCGGAGCCGAAAAAGATTTCGGACTCGACACCGAAGCCAAAGGACCCAAAAACCCCTTCTAAGGCTCCAAGGCAGAAATCTAAACCCCGTTCGGAGCCGAGAAAATTGACGCCGAAAGCACATGCCAGCGAGGAAGAACTGTTTCTACCAGATTACAACGATCCGAAACAGAAAACACTGCATGGGGACCCTAAAACAGGCTATATTGTCAGCATCTCCAGGACAAAATTGGACACCCCACACATTCCCGAGGTGCCTCTGAAGAAAAAGGACTGTGCAACTTCACCATTAAGACCCTCTTCTCCTGTTCTTCCTACTAAGCCTTTCTCTCCTCCAAAGTCTCCTATACTTCCTCCATACTCACCACCACCACAGGATGAGGATGATGATGATGACCTACGGAGTGGGGGTGGAAATAATGACCCTTTCAATGATCCTGATGATGACACTGACATACCACAGGACACATGGGACAACTACAATGACCCTGTAGATCCTCCAGACCTACCTGATCCAGATGCAAACCCAACAAGGCCATCTCCACCAGATGACAACATTGATTTTAGCCAGCTCATTGAAACGGCTGCCCAATATCATGGTGTTCAAATGCTTTCAGACCCCACAGAGGAAGACTTCCTCGTAGACACTTTTATAACTTTCTATATCCAGCCCATAGACACTTTTGCACAGTCAGCATGGGTAATGTTTGTGCTGCCTTTTGTGAAAGGTGTCATCAAACATGCTCCATACGTCTCCAAAGACCCTGTCAGGACCAGGATCTCAATCCTCGGATCGATAAAAATATATGAACCAGCCCCTAATGATCCCACCTACATTAAAGGCCGACTCCCCTTAGATTCCCTGGTAGTGACCAAAGCGTGACTAGACTAGAAAGCGTGCCAACTAACAGACCTCCGACGATGCTCCACCTCCAGACAGAGTCTAAATTGCTAGACGCTTCAGGCAAACGAGTTGCCTACCAGGCAGCTACTCACTGGAGGATAGCTAATGCACAAGTGTTACTTGCAAGATACAATAGGTCTCACTATGACGAGCTTGAAGGCCTAATGCAGCATTTGCCTGACCAATACTAGGCCAAAGCCAATGATTTGATTCAGGAGGGCAAGTTAATAACAAACGCATCCATTAAATGTGCCCTCGATGCAGCAGACACTGCATCTAGATCAATCAACACCAGTGTGTTATTACGACGGCAAGCATGGTTGTGCATTTCTGGGTTCAAACAAGAAGTGCAGACTACTATCCTGAATCAGCCGTTCAATCAGGAACAACTTTTTGGCCCAGCTGTAGACACTTCCCTAGAGAAAATTAATAAAGACACTGAGACTGCAAAATCTATGGGAGCATTACAGTCTCCATCTACACAAGGCTCCTTTTGTCGCTCCTTTTACAGGAGCACATCTAAGAACCTCAGCACAGACACTGCTTCCTCCCCTTAAACTCCCACACAAACATCCCCCACAAGGGATATTTCAGAGGTGGGTATAGGGGAAATAAAAACCAAAAGGGAGAGGCCGAGGTAACAACACTTGCACCTCCCCCATCAACTAACAGTGACTTCCCTCCACTCCATCCAGACCATTCCTCTCCGGTCAGAGGGAGACTCTCACATTTCCTACCTGTCTGGAATTCCATCACTACGGACAGTGGGTAAGACAAATTATACAGTATGGTTACTGCCTGGAACTTACTGCAACTCCCCCCAACATACCGCCCAAACAGTGTCCCATGTCCACAGAACATCTAACGCTCTTCAAACAGGAAGTTCTCTCACTGCTTCAAAAGCATGCAATAGAGCCAGTTCCCCTAGAGCATCAAGGGACAGGGGTTTACTCCCTGTATTTTCTAATCCCCAAAAAGGACGGTACTCTCAGACCAATACTGGATCTCAGACCTCTCAATTTCTACATACAGTCAGATCACTTTCACATGATCACTCTTTAACAAGTCCTTCCACTGCTTGAGCAAGGCAAGGCAACTTCCTTGCCACATTTGATCTCAAGGATGCCTACTTCCATATTCCCTTACACCATGCTCACGGGAAATATCTAAGATTCACAATGGGCGGCCAACACTATCAGTTAAAAATTCTCCCATTCGGGGTAACCAAAGCACCCAGGGTCTTCACAAAGTGTCTCGCGGTAGTAGCCGCACACTTGCGAAGACAGCAGATCCATGTGTTTCCATACTTGGATGACTGGCTGATAAAAGCCAAGTCACACAGTCAGTGTCTTCACCACACTCGCCAAACAATTCTACTGCTACACCACTTGGGGTTCACAATAAACCACGCCAAGTCACATCTACAGCCCTCCTACCTACATCAGTATCTAGGTGCCACGATAGAGACTTCCAAAGATCAAGCATACCCCAATTCAGCCAAGATAGCCAGTATGCAAACCCTTATCACAAAATATCAACCCCAACACTCCCTTCCTGCGCGAGTGTTTATGCAGCGCATAGGAATGATGGCCTCTTGCATTGTCATAGTACCTCACGCAAGACTACAGGAATTCTTAGCACGTCAGTGGAATCGGGCTCAAGGTCAACTTACAGATCTGATGTTGGTGGACAGCCGCACACATCACTCTCTGCAGTGGTGGAACACACAAAACCTTTCCAGAGGGCGGCCGTTCCTAGAGCCAGTTCCACGGATAGTGCTAACAGCGGACGCATCACTCACCGGCTGGGGAGGCCATCTCCTAAACCACACAATTCACGGCAGGTGGACTACTCAACAAAAAGTGCTCCACATCAATCAACTAGAATTACTAGCAATATTTCTAGCGTTAAAGTCATTCCAAGCACATCTCCTCAACAAGACTGTCCTGGTCCGCACGGACAATATGACAGCAATGTATTGCATACAGAAACAAGGAGGAACACATTCTTTGCAGCTGTCTCATCTAGCGCAAAGCATATGGAGATGGGCCATTCCGCAAAACATGTATCTTCTGGCAGAACATCTTCCAGGAGTGCACAATCCGATTGCGGATCTGCTAAGTCGTCAGACACTGCAGATACACGAATGGGAACTTCATCCGCCAGTTCTTCAGCCCTTTTTTCCAGATGTGGGGCACCCTACTACTAGAGCTTGCTATGCAGCCAAATGGAAACGATTCGTCATTTACTGCAATCGCAACAAAATTGACCCGCTAGATGCTTAAATTCAGAACATCATTTGTTATTTACTGCATCTACAAAGTTGTAATCTAGCATACTCATCCATAAGATTGCATCTTGCTGCCCTTGCCGCCTACCTGCAAAACAGACAACATTTGTCATTGTTAAGAGGAACCGCAATCAAAGCATTTATGGAAGGCCTTAAAAAGATAATTCCTCCCACACTGCCACCCTCTCCGGTATGGGATCTAAACATTGTCCTTATTAGGCTCATGGGTCCTCCATTTGAACCTCTAAACAAATGCGAACTGCAGTTCCTTACATGGAAAGTAGCTTTCCTTGTCGCAATCACCTCTCTCAGGAGAGTAAGTGAGATCCAGGCTTTATCCATACAAGAACCATTCTTACAAATACATGGTAACAAGGTGGTTCTTTGAACAAATCCAAAATTCCTTCCCAAAGTCATCTCTGCTTTTCATCTTGATCAATCTGTAGAGTGACCAGTGTTTTTCCAAAACCCAGGTTCTGTAGCAGAGAGAGCTCTTCACGCACCAGACATCAAAAGAGCTATACTTTATTACATTGACAGGACTAAACATTTTATAAAGACAAACCAACTGTTTGTAGCTTTTGCTCCACCGCATAAAGGAAACCCAATCTCCAAACCTGGAATTGCCAGGTGGATAGTCAAATGCATTCAAGTATGCTACCAGAAGGCAAAACGCACATTAACAATTCCCCCTAGAGCGCACTCAACACGCAAACTAGGGGCTTCCATGGCATTCTTGGGGAACATTCCCCTAGAAGACATTTGTAAGGCAGCAACATGGTCTACAACACACACCTTCCCCAAACACTATTGTGTTGACGTGCAGGCAAAGCAACAGGCTTCTGTAGGCTAGGCTGTTCTTAAGACACTTTTCCAAACCACTGCAACAGATACAGGTGTCCACCGCTAAGGGAGACACTGCTGTACAGTCTATGCAAAAGTATGAATTCTGCAGCTCATATGGCCCGAACGGAAAATGCTACTTGCCAGTATGCATCTGTTCTTGGCATGTAGAGCTGCAGAATATCATATGCCAACCCGCCTCCCCGGAACCTGTAACTGTTCCAGTGTTTTCTTACTTAGATACATTCACATGGACATCTTTCTGTTTCTTACAAACTCCATCATTTCCCATCATGGGGAAAAACAATCTGATGGTGGAGTCTATGCCCATGCGCACTATCGTCCAAGGGAGGAATCTCCTATCTCGTAATTACAAAAGACTTCTTCCAAGACAACAAGGTGCAAGCATCCAAACCCAACACCAGATGGCGATCTATGCAAAAGTATGATGTTCTGCAGCTCTACATGCCAAGAACAGATGCATACTGGTAAGTAGCCTTCTTCTTTTTCACCATGGGCTTTCCACCGGTCTGCTTTTGTGTTCCAAAATGGGCAGCCATGTGTTAATCCTTTCCTGTGAAGTTTTCTTTAGTACCAGTTGATTTACTGCTAGGGAGCATTTGGAAGTAAATAGTCTTATCCAGTCTTCGATGTCATTCCTGACGTAATGGTAATCGAGGAGCTGACATGAGCTATATGGTCAGGTCAGGGGACGGTATTTAACATTTCTTGATTAATGGTAGAGCCAGGGTGCTGGTGCTTTCAGATGCTGAGAGGGGTGATAATGGAGAATTCAAATCATGGTCTGACCATAGACCAGAGTAAAGGCCCGATTGAGTATGTTTAAATAAGTCGCATACGTGTTTTAAATAGATGACCATTGTTGAGTGGGCCATTTGGTATGTTGGTGGAATCCCGAGAGTCAAGTAGGTTTCAGAAGTCTCTGATTGGAGTACCATCTGAATCCATGTCGAAGGTACTCTCCTAATATCAGAATTTTGATGCCCATATTTTGAAGTTCCTCACAGAGATCCTGGAATTCAGTGCGAGATTGCTTATTGTATTTTTGGGGATTGAAAATTATGATCAGATGAGTGATGAAGTCTACCACCACTGTGCGTTCACTATAAGGTATTCCATCAGACTGGAATTTGGTGTTGTGCTGACTGAGCGGGGTGGAGCAGCAGGCCTATTTGGTGCTGCTCTCACATCAGCAGGGCAGACTGAATTCACGGTTGCCTTGTGAAGTGGTTTGTCCTGCTCCACTCTTTGGTTTTAATCTTCTTCCTGCAGGCAGTGCCCTACTAGTTTGTCCACAGAACTCAGGCAGATGTTTTCATCTTTCCCTGGCTTAGTATGCCCCAGCCTCTTTGAGACCTTTCCTTTTGCTTGGGCATGCTGGAAGAAGGAATGACAGCAGCACGATAGAGCTAGACCGGTTCTGTGTACCTGTAAATATTTTCTCTCCAGTGCAGGCTAGAGCCTTCTGTAAAATTATGTTTCCAAGATTATTGCTTCTTTCAATTTTTCTTTGATTAGTCCAATCCAACATGGATTTAGTGCTTCCTGCTTGAAGATTCCTGTTCCTCTCATGTTTGGCAGCTCATATAGCAAGATTGTGAGCTCCTGTCCACTGTATCGCAGCACAATTAAAGCCTGGTTTTTCGACAGGTTCAGGATCCCCTATGTTCCTTTTGTCTCTGGAAATTTTTGTGTCTTTGAGGCATTCTACTTCGATCCTGAGATTCGTTCTTGCATTGACCTTCTGTAACACATGTACATATTGTTTGGAGCAAAGTGGCTTCTCGAGGGAGTTGCTCCGACCTCTGCCAGACCAGGTCAAGATCTAAGCAACCAACTTTGTATCCAACAATTGATGTTTGGGCATAATGATTTCAGAACGGTTAAAGCGCTCTGTAAACATTAGAGTAACTTGCCAAACTTTCCCTTTGCCCAGTTTTAAGAAATAGCTTTGATTCTGGTTCCAAGATAGGATTCAGGGTTATCACCTGATTATTCTTAAACCAGGACCACATGAACACACACTAAAATGTGCAACACACATACCTATTACTCAGTGGTTTCGCAGACCCATGAAAGATGGCTATGGGACTGATTTCCCCTTTTTTTTTTTTTTTTTTTTTTTCTTCTTTTTATAAACATGTAATTTTTTACCCCGCAACTGGTCTACTGAGAACACTCATCATAGAATAATTTGACACTGATTTCACCTCCACCCTGAAACCCATTCCCGACCTCCAGACTTTTTGTTTCCTTTCATAGCTGGTCTGGAAGTGCCAGGTCTCCATGGCTGCCTATTGGGGTCATCTTCCCTTTTCAGGATTTGAGGCTCCCAAAGATGAATTATGTTCACCCTGGTTAATATCAGGCAATGTTACACCACAAGAGCATCTATTTAGATGCTGTTTGTTCCTCGCAGATACCCAGGGTCACCAGTGCTGGTGTGAGATGTATTTCTTTTCCATTCCACGCCCCCCCCCTCACCCCCCGGCCACTTCCACTTTACATTGTACTCCTGTCCAGAGAGGTTGAATGTGTGGGCACTCCCATAATGTGTATATGAGAGTCCCCAGCTGACCTCAGCCTCTCAGAGAGGATGCTGGGTTTATTTTGCCCATGTGTAGCAGTCTTGTCCAATGATAGTATGTGTGATGAAGAATTTGTGGTTGCACTAGTCTGTATCCCACCCGTATTGCCATCAGGGTGTCTATATGCCTCCCCTCCCCCAACACCCCCGCAATCTGTGTCATCCAAAGCTCCTAGGTCCCGTTCCCAGCAGTCTTGGAGGGCTGTGATGGGGCTGCCCCATGTGTCAAAAGCTTAATACAATTTATTGAAATAGCATGATTCAGTAGTGGGGATGTGGGAACCCTAAAGTCTAGTGGGGTCTCCGTCTTCACCTTCTCCAGTTTGTCTTTAAATTTGCCCGAATGCATGCCTCGCCGACACATTATCTGACCTTTTGATTGTGTGCCAGGTTATAGTCCACCTGTAGCGTAGCAAAGGAGGTGAACCAACGCACAAAACTCTGGGCCAAATCTAATCTTTTCTAGTATAGCATGAAGGTAGGGCCACCCGAGGGATTCCAACGCTTTTTCATCATGAATAAACAGTATGACGGTGGGCTCGGCCATGTGGTCTCACCGGGACAGAAAACCGAACAGTCTCCTGAGGTTACGACTTCAATGACTCTACCCAGACGGGATGCTAAAGCTTTAGCTAACACTTGCATTTCGCAATTTAGCAAGGATATTGGTCTGTATGACCCACCATTGTCTGCTGGCTTCCCCTTTTTTATGTATCAGGACAATTGTTGCTGTCCGAAAGTCTATAGAAGGATGCCCGACTGATCGCGCCCTGTTAAACATGGCGCGCACATTTTTGCCTATTTTGGCATGTACCTTAAAGAAAATTCAGTAGAAGGCCATTGGGTCTGTGGGCTTTCCTGCTGTCCATCTGGCCTTTCGCATCCATTATCTCTTATCTAAATTGTTGGGTTTAGTGTGGTTCTGTGCCTTCTCTGTAGCCGCAGAGTAGGGTTATCTGTGACAGATTTCCATAGTTCCTGCGTGTAGACTCGGCGATGAGAGCTAGCTAGGTCCCCCCGGGAAATCTCTGAATGCCTCCGCTGTGTCCTTTGCAGTTTCCACCATGTCTCTGGCTGCAGTACTAACCATGTGAACCCACCATTGTCCCTCTTCTCGTCATGCTTGCTATGCCAGCATCTTCTTGGTTTTATTCCCCAGTTTATACAATCTGTGTTTTTTACCCCATTCTGTGCTGTAGCTTTCTGATTTGTCAATGATGTGTGTTTCTCTGTGGTGATCGCCAGCCTGTGATAGTCTTTCTCCATCTGTAGGAGCAGAGCTTTCATCTTTTTCACCTCTTTTCCTCTTTTTTTTTTTTCGCCCCAAGGTTTGTGAGATTAGGCTCCTTCTAATGGTGGTTTTAAATGTCTCCAATCAATCAGGGAACTGTGAAGCGTGCTACTCTCCTGTGAGGGTCTCAAGGCGCTGGGGTGGGAGTTGGGGAGCAGCTCCGGTCATCTGAAGAGCCAGGTCTTGACAGTCTTCATGAAAATGTGCAGAGTGGGGGCGTGTCTGATGTTGATCGGGAGCTCGTTCCAGGTCTTAGCCGCAATGTAGGAGAAGTCTCTTCCACCCGTTCTTACTCTGCAGATGTACGGGACCTCGTGAGGGTGAGGTCGGTGGATCGGAGGTTTCTCTTGGGTACGTGGAAGGAGATTCTTTCGTTGAGATATTGGGGTCCTGTGTTGTGGAGGCATTGGTAGGCGTGGGTGAGTATCTCGAAAGTCACTCTCTTCTCGACAGGGAGCCAGTGGAGGCATTGCAGGTGTTGGGTGATGTGTTCGTGTCAAGGGATGCCGAGGACGAGTCTGGCTGCGGTGTTCTGTATGGTCTGGAGTTTGTGGAGCAGAGATTTGTTGATCCCGGCGTAGAGTGTTTCCGTAGTCCAGTCTGCTGGTTGTGGGTGATGGTCTTTCTTGATTCGGGGAGGGGGGGGAATCCATTTGAAGGTCTTGCAGAGGGTGTTGAAGCAGGTGGAGGCGACGGCGTTGATCTGTCAGGTCATGGAGAGGGAGGAGTCTAGTATGATGTTGAGGTTCCGTTTGTGGTCCGTGGGAGTGAGGGGGGGCTGCTCAGGGCGGTGGGCCACCAGGTGTTGTCCCATGCAAAGGGGGAGGGTCCGAGGATGAAGACTTCTGTCTTCTCCGAGTTGAGCTTGAGGCAGCTGCAGCTTATCCAGGATGCGACTTCCTTCATTCCGATACTATGCTGAGTCTGTGCTGTCTGAAGATGGCGGCAAGGGGGGGCCATGGAGATTAAGAGCGATGATCCTTGAGGTACTCCGCAGTTGATCTCTGTGGGTTCGGAGAGGAAGGGTGGAAGTTTGATTCTTTGGGTTCTGCCCAAACCATGCCTGGGGATTCCACTGAAGTTGAATTCTCCTGGAAGTATCTTTCTGTGGAGTCTATAATCAGTCATTTTGTCTCCCAGCTTGTGAGATCCCAGGGATCTAGTTTCCAGCCCCACGGTACCCGGTGTTTCAGTAGCTTCAGTCTTGTCATTGGGGGGTGGTCTGATACTCCCCATGCCAAATAATGCGTGCTTTTGTAATGGCCCCCTTGTGTGATCGGGACTAAGAGGTAATCCAGTCTGGACGTTGACTTCCTGTCTGTGGCTGCATTTGAATATTGCCTGGTCAGAGCATGTTCCCTGCTGCATAGATCTAGCAATTCCCCATGTCGGTAATCATCATGGCCTGGAGGCCCAGTGGGAAATACCACAGTCATTTGGTGTCTATTCCAGTCCCCCCATTATTGCTGCACCGCATCCCTGTTGGCTGTCTAGGTCTTGGTAACTGTAGGGGGAAGTGTTTTCTAGGGTCCCCACCACTTTAGATCCTGATGTGAAGCTGTAGTGGACTACGACCTTGTTTTTACCCTTACCCAGAAAATTTAATTTGGATGCTCACCAAATGTCTCCTATAGCTGTATTATGTATGGGTTCTGCTGTGTCAGGAATTTGCTCACCACTCCCCCCTTGATTTTGTACCCCAGGATGGTGACCTTTCAAGAAAGAAATGTGATGCCCTGCATCTCTGGGTCACCCTCTCCCATCATCTTGTGTAATCAATACCTTCATGATGGTCCTTGTGCGCCTTCCTGGTCCCTGTTCTGGTTGTAGAGACTGACTTGGTTGGTGTCGTAGAATTGTTTCCCTAACCTCACAACCCCACCCCCATGCCCTTCATCATCAACCGGCAAATAAAAACAGCTTGCTTTCCCAACTTCTGAAGTGTCTGTCCCCGTCCCCATTCCAAAACTGCAGCTGCCATTGTGTCACTACATATGTGTTAGATGCATGCAGTTGTCGGGTGCTATTCGATGGTGCAGTCTAGAACAGCTTGTGAGTCCTTCTCATGGTTCAGACGCCAGCCAGGTCCCTGGGGTGAAGGTGCCCCTCCTCTCTTCCAGTCTCCCTCGTTGTTTTGCCCTCTGTCACATTCGGCTCCTCCACGGATGGTAGTTCTCCTAGACAGCTGTTCTGATGTTGATTCCGGGGTTCATTCCTTCGTCTTGTGTCCTGGTTTCGCCAGCCATTAATCAGTCCCACACCTCCCCTGTGACTGGTGAAGAACCACGATCTCCCCTCCATTAGGATCTGTAGCTTGGCAAACAGCATGGTGTATTGCAATTCCTGTTTGCACAGTCCCTTCTGAAAGAGTGGCACCATGCCTGTACCTCCTGGGTCAAGTCTGGGAAGACCATAATAGTATGACTTTCATATTGCAGGGGGACTTGTTGTTGTGCTGCTCTGAGGATTGCATCTTTGTACCTAAGATTGAGAAGCAATGGTATTATTGGGTGGGGCCGTCCCCCTTACCTCAGGGGTTGTGGGGCCCCTTGTATATGGTGCGCCCACTTTATAGCAAATTGTGGGAAAAGTTCACTTGGTTTCATTGTGTGCAAGATAAAGTTCTAAGAGAATCTCTCAACATTGGTTGCTTAGGTCCTCTCGGGGAACCCCATCAGACTAATATAGTTTCAGTGTGATCTCCCACCTGCGTTATCCGCTCAGAGGTGTAGCCAATTGGTCATGTCTGAGTTAGCGCTCTTCGACTTGCAGGCATTGATGGTTTTGTTGTGTTTACCCAATGTGTCTTACGCTGCCTGCACTAGCATCAATATGTTTTGCATATCAGCCCTTAGGAGATTAATGTCTACGGCCACCTTTAAGAAAGTGGCTCTGTATATACTGCACCAAAGTAAGGTTCAGTGTGCACAGAGTCCACAGTCCCCAGAGGTTTGGCAGAGGCTAAAGTTAGATATAACCTCACCCTCTAAAGTGGTAGCTTGGTCGAGCAGTAAGGCAGTATCCGAGGACAGTGTAAAGCATTTGTTGTACACACTCAATCAGCAAATGGTCTAACACACTCTAGAACTGAACTCTGGGCCAATTGTTTTGTATATAAAAATATATAGTAGTTTTATTTTAGAACCGACAATAGGTATCAAAATAATCAGACACTTATAAGAATTTCCAAGTGAAACCAGTCAATGTTGCCCCATGGAGGAAAAATTAGTTAGCGGCTTTTGGGTAAGTACTATACTGGCAGAGTAAAGGTTCTGTGCATAGACTCGGGGGTCTCCCAGGGTCGGGTAGGTACAGTTGTTACACCCTCAGCGGCACAGGGGCAGCCGGGTGCTGAGAGAGTTAGGCCCAATGTCAGCCTATGGCGGGCAGGGGGCCTTTGGTTGGTGGCTGCTAGCAGGCAGGCCATGCGGCTGTGGGAGCTGGGCTCCTGGTCACTTGCTCTGGGCAAGTGGGGAAGAAAAATAGGACCGAGGTTGCACTCCCAGGGGCACTCTGGCGGCTGGGTGCAGGGTGCTTTTGAGCCATCGGGTTCTCAATGGATTTCTATGGAGAAGCTACAAGACGAACAAAGGCTGCAAGCTCAGGGACGAAGATTCTTCAGGTGCGACCACCACTTTGGGAGGTAAGTTGGGAAGCTGTAGGTTAGGTAGGCACCCAGGAGCTGGGCACAGGGGGTCGCAGGGCGCCGGGAGCAGGGGTGTCTTTTCACGTCGGTTAATCTTACCCTCAGCTGGTCGTGGCTGGAGGGGTCCCTGGTTCTGAGGCTGCAGGTGTCAGGAGCGTCAAGGTGGGTCCTTGGGTGCTGGATTTGGGGTCACAGTCACTGGGGGGACGTCCTCGTGGTTTTTGTCCACTCCGGCACAGGGCAGGCTTGGCGGGTGCAGAGTGTGCAGGACTCGCGGTTCCTGGCTGGCACCAGGGGCTTGTTACTTGCTTTGAGCAGAACCACTGCTCGTGGGAGTCCCAGTGTTTTAGAGTCACAAGGCAGTCAGGTCCTCCGGGGTTTTTGAGGTTGTTGACCACTGGAGACGGCGGGGTTTAGCAGGAGCAGGTTCGAGGGTCGACAGGACAGTAGGGCTGGGGCCAAGTCAGTTGGTGTCTTCCTCTTGTAAGCAGCTGCACGGCAGGTCTTCTTTCTTCTTGCTTGTTTCGGAATCGGGATCTGAGGAAGGAAGGTTCAGGGTGCCCCTAAATACTAAATTTAGGGGCATTACAGGTAGGTAAAGGGCAGGGACCAATGGGTCCCTTCCCTGGGGTGGGTACACCCCCTATCCTGCCACTCTCCTGTGGGAGGGGGGCAGTAGCCTAGTCCTGATTGGGCAGGGCTCCCCATCTTCAAGATGACGAGAGCCCAGAGATGTGCTTCACCTTGCCTCCCCCACCTGAGGGGTGGGGTTGGCAGAGGCTGGGCTCGAAAGGGGAACCCATAAGATAAGTTAATACAAGGTTTAAGTCCCATTGAGGCATAATAAAAGGAGTCGGAGGAAACTTGTCTGTAAGGCCCTTTATAAAACGAAGAACAATAGGTGACTTGAATAATGACGGCTGATCCGGCAAACAAAGGAAAGCCGACAAAGCCGATAAGTATCCTTTCACAGTAGCCACAGCAAAGCCTTGCTAAGCAAGTGAAAGGGCAAACTGTAGAATGTTAGACAAACGAGCCTTCAAGGGATCAATGGACCTCTCTCTGCACCAAAGCACAAATTTAGACCACCTATATGAGTATATAGATTTGGTGGAGTGTCGCCTGGCCGATAAAATAACATCCACCACATCTGGTGGGAGAGAGAAAGAATTCAGGTTGCCCCGTTCAATCTCCAGGCATGAAGGTGTAAGCTCTGGAGGTGGGGGTGTAGAACCTGCCCCTCCGACTGCGAGAGGAGGTCTGCCCTCAGAGGGAGACGGAGCGGAGGGCACGAGGAGTGGTGGAGAAGATCTGTGTACCACACCCTTCTTGGCCAATCCGGGGCGACCAAAATAACTTGGGCCCGGTCTTGGCGAATCTTCCTCAGACCCCGAGGAATCAAGGGTATGGGAGGAAACGCGTAAAGGAGTCGTGAACCCCAACTCAACTGAAACTCGTCCCCTAACGCTCCCTGCATCGGATACTGCAGAATGACGGGCAGTGAGCATTCTCGAGAGTGGCGAACAGGTCCACCCGAGGAGTGCCCCACATCCGGAAGACATGACGAACCACCTCCGGATGAAGCCTCCACTCGTGGTCGGCGGAGAACTGCCGACTGAGACTGTCCGCACGTATGTTCAGAACCCCGGCCTGATGATTTCCCATCAGACAAATCTGATGGTCCTGAGCCCAGGACCATAGACGCAGGGCCTCTCTGCAGAGACAAAGAGACCCCACTCCTCCCTGTTTGTTTATATACCACATCGCGGTCGTGTTGTCCGTCAGGACTTGAACAGACTGACCGGGAAGGGAGGAAGGCCTTGAGCGCCAAACGTATCGCCCGTAACTCCAGAAGGTTGATCTGAAGCACCCCACCCTAAAGTGGATGCATCCATTATCACCGTGGCCACCGATGGAGGTAGATGGAAGGGCTTCCCTTGGGACAGATTGCCCTCCACGCTCCACCAAGATAGTTCCGCTGCAGCTTCTCTGGAGATCCTCACAGACTCCCTGAGATCTCCTTTGTGCTGATACCACTGCTTGCGGAGGCACCACTGGAGCGCCCTCATGTGCCAGCGTGCATGGTTGACCAACAGGATGCAGGAGGCGAACAGACCGAGCAGGCGAAGGACCTTCAGAACTGGAACGACCGCTCCGTTGTAAAATAAAGGAATCATTTGCTGTATGTCGAGAATCCTTTGAGGAGGAGGGAATGCTCGACAAACAATAGTGTCCAGTACCGCACCTATGAACAGGTTGCGCTGAGAGGGCACCAGGTGAGATTTGGGCACGTTGATCGAAAAACCCAATTTGTACAACAGCCGAGTTGTATCCTGCAGATGACGCAGCACCTTCTCCGACGACTCCGCCTTGATCAGCCAGTCGTCTAAATGAGGGAAAACCGAGACCCCCGACCTTCTGAGATGGGCTGCCACCACCGCCATCACCTTCGTGAAGACTCGAGGTGCCGAAGTAAGACCAAACGGGAAGACCGCAAACTGATAATGTTGCGACCCTACCGTAAACCGGAGATACTTCCTGTGCGACTTCAGGATGGGGATGTGAAAATACGCATCCTGCAAGTCGAGCGACACCATCCAGTCCTCCTGATTCAGCGCCTGAAGAACCTGCGCAAAGGCGATCATCTTGAACTTCTCCTGTTTCAGGTCAAAGTTCAGGATTCTGAGGTCCAATATCGGAAGTAACCTGCCGTCCTTTTTCGGAATCGGGAAATACCGGGAGTAGCATCCCTGACCCCTCTCCTTCTCTGGAACCACCTCTGTCGCGCGGAAAAAAGGGAACTGACATCATCACGCCAACGAGGTCTTCTTATGGAGCCGGTGACGTCAGCGGAGTCGCGAGCGGAGCCGTGTCTCTGTGACGTCGTCTTCGACCCCATCGGCGTGGACTGCTACAAAAGTTTCCGAATGTTGCTGGCGCAGGGGATATTCACAAGGTGAGGAATCCACTGGCAGATGTATCCATCAGAACAGAAATGTCACAACCGATCATTATGGCAAGATGGGTTGGGTAAATTGGGATGGACTTTGAGTCTTAGAGGTGATTGTGTTTTTGTCAATTTTTCCCATTTAGGTTTGGCTATTCGACTGAGCCAGTTAACTAATGATCCTTCGACCACTGCATTCAGGTCTTACTTCTAGGTTTTTAATTTTTTTAATTTGTATTAACCCCCTTGCTATTCTCTTGCCTGGCGTACAATATGCCATTAGAGGGCCGTACCCTGGTGCAACCCACTAATCGTTCGTTTAAACCAATTCTGTGTACCTGCAAGAGTGTAATCAAGGCAGCCTTTAACACGGAAACCAGCAATATATAAACGTCGCAGAGTATGCTGGACTGCAATGGTTGACAACCCAGTTATAAGGATGTTTCAAGGCCCCCTATTCCTCACATTAATGGCATTATGGATAAGTCTCAAATAGTAGACCCAGGCAACATACACATTTTCTGCTATAATATTGCGGGTTTGACAAGTAAGGCCTCAGATGAGATATGGTGATATCTATACATGCCCACTCGCGCCCCCTACCTACCAAGGATTGCCACTAATGCAAAAGGAATGGTGCGTATGGAGGGGATTCAAACAGGTAGAAATCCTGTGATGATAGTGCCATGGAGAAGCTGCTTTCCTAAGTCAAAGAGGTGATAAAAACATTTGACATGGATCAAATTCACCTGACTGTCTCAGAACGAAACTCCACTACAATATCAGTGCATGTGCTACAATATAGTACCCAGGGGTGTGGAATTTATTAAAATATCTACTTGTCCATGGGGCATGTTGCTTCATAAAACTACTTGTCCTGTAACAAAATCCACTTGTCCCTTTGGTGCCAAGTAGTACGGCGACAAATTATGGCAGCTATCTCATTATATAAGAGCTCTGATATAGCCTTTCTGATTATGCCAGGGCTCATACCATAGTAGTGTTTGAATACCTGCAATCCCCTTATGTTGTCACGTTTCCACAGATCTACATACTGGGGCTGAAGGTAGTGGTAAGCAATAGTTCCAGGTTTAGAATGCCCTTTTGAGTCTGTGCAAACCTACTAACTTGCATGTTTTAAGGGTTTTCAACAACTCTTCTCTAATCTTTTCCCATGCTGAGAAATGTTGGAAATTTACTCCTGACAATGGCAGATGTAAACCTTCTTCCACAGTTGGGGAAAAAAGTAGTTGGAGGGAAAGTGAACTTGCGAACACTCAGATTTTCGCATGAGCAAATCAAACACATTCCTATTTGCTCATGCTAAAATGCTGTTCACAAATATTTTCTAGGAGTACTATTTCTTGTCCTACTTCTGTAAATTCTTGGGAAATCATGAAAGCCGTATAGCTGCATCTAATGCAAGGAAATATACAATGGGTGCACTTTTGAGACTTTCTTTAATAATTAGGCCCCTAATTGGGTACGTCGTTGACATGACCGTTTGCATTTATTAAAATCCTGCCTTTCTCTCTCGGCTGGCTTCACTGTGAGTGACAGCATTCTGCTGGTTCACAAGGAGCATATCGCACACAAAGTAGTTTTGTTTAGTGCCAGTAACTACTGTGGCAGTGTGTGCTTTATGAAACCAAAAACAATTTTTGCTTTTGCCACAATATGTCACACATATACAAAACTAAAAAGCTGACCACCAATTTCAGGCCTACTGGCTTTGCCAATGCTTGTTTATTTTTGTTTCCCATAATCTTATTGAAACTGGTTACATTGATTATGAATATTTTTGGAAAATACTAGCATGCATCAACACATGTTATTAAATGATGCTGCAAAGAAATGGTACCTGAAATTTTACAGTAGTTTAGCGAAATGTTTTTTTCCCTGCTTTCATTCTTTTATGAACATTTTATTTTGAAAGCATATAATCCTCAATCTTGCTTTCAAGTGTCTGCAAATATTTGCATCAAATCAGAGAGCATTCTGGGAGCATTATACTTAGCCTCATATTGCTAAACTTTGAAAACATGTGTACACATTTTTATACTGGAACCCCTGTCAGTAGTGCAGTCAGAGCTTACAACATTTACTTAAAGTTCTCACCCTAATAATAAAGGCTTTTGATTAATGAACCATAAATACAAGTTTGAACAGCATTAACATATGGGCAAAAATATTATGTTCTGTGCAGACAGTGCCCTTCCCTGATCCATAATGGGGTACTGCAAACTGGCAGCCAAAGGGTTTGTGCTGCAGGGGGTTGGGCCTACTTGTCCCAAGTACAAAATGCACATAAAAACTTGTTGCTCTTGACCCCTAACAATATGTCCTGGGTGTCGGGCTATAGGAATTCCACATCCCAGATTTGGACTTCCAGAGTACATTTGAAATACCGGCACTATGAACTGTGGGAGAAGCAGGATTGGGATTTTCAGTCACGTGATGCACCACTTGCAATAAACGCCTGAGCACACCTGGGCGCTTGTGTTTCATGTCCGTGATCAAGGCATATTAAGCCGAAAAGTTGGACAAGGAGAAATCTGGCGCTTGTGACTCTGGAAATAAATGCTCTTTCCACAGTATTGGGCCTCACATTGTTTGTTTGCTCGAGTGAGGTTAATGGGTTGCTCTGTGCCCTTGTGTGTATGTATATGTGTGTACATGTATATATGTATATAATTTTCTATCTCTGGCGGTCGCCAGTTGGTAGTTATAGTTAGAACCATGTTCCCATAGGAAAAGCATTTTTTGATTTGCTTATAGCTTTGGCGTCATTTGACGAATCTTTACAAAATTTTCCAAAAAGTTCCTCTTTTTAGGTCAGCTCCTATCCTGACAGTTTTGGGGTGATTGGTCAAGGAGGGGCTGAGAAAAAAAGGGGGGGGGGTCCCAAAACGTGTTTTCTCCATGCAATTTCCATAGGAAACTTTAGACAAGGCTACAGGTCAAACTGCTGAACGGATTTATACCAAATTTGGCAGGGAGAAAGGTCTTGGTCCAGAAAGCACGCTTTTGTTTAAACGGGGTAAGTCCGTTCAGTAGTTTTAGAGCAATATGAAAATTTACAGATATCGCTATTTGAGAATTCTGACATCTGATTGGCTGAGGCGTTACGAGCACGAGCGTGCGGCTCATTGGCTGCAAACTGTTGAAACTAGGAAGTGTTGGCAGCCATTTTGTGACTGAGTTGAAAGGTGTAGGGCGGAAAAAATAGAATAATTGTATAAGAGGGTATAGTAGGAACACTGAGGTCTTCGTTTAATCAGTCTGTACAGTACAGAGGCAGGAAGTTTGAATGTTGCGTAGGCTGTGGAAATTACGTCCGCAGAACAACGGTGCGCGGTATTGCAGCAAGGTTGCATAGGGTCTGGAAATCTCGTCAGGAAAACAATGCACCGTATTGCGGCAAGCAGTGTGTAGGGTGCACACACAGGTAGTGTAAATGTGCGGTATTGCGGCAATTTTCAGTAGGCTGTGTAAATCCTATCTCGGAAAATAACAATGCGCCCTATTGCAGCTTTCCTTTAATATAATGCGCAGTAATGTTTACTTATAATGCGGTGTTCACTTTTATCATGGACCGTGTCACTTTCTGGGACGAAATTTAATAATATGTGGGAGGGCGTGTTCTGTTCCTGTGCCCGGAACAAAATTAACATTTAATTGGCTGAAGTGTTCCAACAACGAGCTCAATGTTCATTGGCTGCGAACCATTGAAAGTAGAAGTGTTGCCAGCCATTTCCTCCCCTTCTGCGGAGTAGCAGGGACATCTGATTGGCTGACGTGTTCCAAGCAGGACCTTCCCAAGCTTAATGTTCATTGGCTGTAAACCATCGAAAGTAGAAGTGTTGGCAGCGATTCCCTCCCCCTCTGCGGAACACCATGGACATTTTATTGGCTACAATGTTCCGAGTACAAGTTTGCTCATTATTGGCTGGGAACGGTTCACTGTTGTGAACCATTTTGTGACGCACTTCAAAGGAGTACGGGAAAACAAAGTAGTAGCGGGGAGGGTAGGAACACTATTAACTCGATATATTTTAAGGGCCATATATATAATTGGCGTGGGGTGTACAAATCACGGCGGCAAAATAACAGAGTGTGTTGCGGTCTTCATTTTATTGAGTTTGCAGGTGGGATACTTCCCAGGAGTACTATTTACAATGTGGTGTTTACTTTTCTGACGGGGAGCTGTGGTTGCGCAGCAAATATTTCAGTGTAGGTTTGAAACCGTTTTTATTAATCAATTACAAATATACTTTCTTCGGAAACTGCAGCTGTATATATCAAAGGGGTGACAAATAAAAACGCAATTCATAAAATATCCCTTAAGCGTGGCCACACCCTCCCTTTTTTTCTGCTATAGTTTGTAAAAGTGTTGCCCTATATTCTTGATAATATAAGAGGGCATGAGTTACTTTTAGATAAAGTAGATAAGAAGTACTACAAGAAACACTCCCGCACTATATCATTTCAGGTCGAACAATAACAAATAAAAACACAAATGACTTTTTATTACATACAAATGTACGCTTTATCATTTTTAAAATCTATTCTGTAGAATTTGGGAAAGTTCTGTTGTAGTGCTTAGAGGTCGCTCACTGCTCTGCTAACAAATCACATACTCCTTTAAGAACATGTAGGATAGTAGTATAATAGTATACACTACTGGTCTTGTATATATTCTAGAAGGAGAATAGGAACCGCAACAGAGAAAAATAGAAATACCAAAAATAATCCAGAAATGTAGGGTTTATGAAAGGTATTCACTAAGAAAGTATGCAAACTATCTTTTTTAAACTGCAATTTCGAAAAATTCTCTTGCTGTAAAAATATCGGATCAAGTAAGTTATAAAGGTCAGTGTGGGAGGGCGGGTTTGATAAACAGGCGTGGAGGCTGTATATTTGCCAAAAGGACGATTTTTATTATCAATAGTAGAGGTGGTATATTGTTCAGGATGTTTTTCTTCTGGTTCCTCTCCCGATGTGACCTTGGCTGAGCTCGATGGGGATTCAGAGGTCGATGTTCCCGGCTCCTCCTCTTCGTTGTCAAGGTTGTCTCCCCGGAGGCTCATGGGAGAGGAATAAGAGTGAGCCGTCCGATACGGATTTGAAGAGCTATTTGTATTATATACCCGTCACCCCACCTTGAAGTGCTTACAGGGTTTCTTCTTATGGGCTGGATGGGATGTGGGGGGGGCGGTGAAAAAGGTCTTTATAAAGTGCCTATGGGACCTATTAGTGCTCGGTCAAACGTAGTGCCAGGAAAAGAAACTGTCCCATGCAAAATTAGGCGTTTAGCTGTTACGCTGGGTAATTGGAGTGCCACCTATTCAGGAAGCCAAAATACGTGTGCGTACAACATACGGGTACTTCCAAGACGAAACTCCCAGTTCCCTACCTGTATTCCTCCCAGTGTTCACCACCCGCTTCCCTTGCACCCACCCCCTGGTCCCTCGAGACGCTCTCACTCACCTGCTCTGCCGCAACTCTCCTGAGTTGCGCCCACTTCCCAGCATCCTCTGGCGGATGCCACCACTCCTCGCACCACCACTCGTCCGGTTCCGCGTCTTCTCCTTCCAGGGTGTCCTCGTTCCTTGACTCTCCTTCGGTAGTCCGCTTACAGGGTCCGTCTTCTTCCTTCCGTTCTCCCGACACTGTTACTGCTTCCTTCGTGCCACCGGTCTGAGACGCCTCTTTTTCGATTCCTCCTGCTTTCATTGGGCTTCGGACAGAGCTTCCGGGGCTATCCCCGCCCACTTCGGGTCCCCCTCGATGTCTCGCTGTGGAGAGACAGGATAGGGGCATGGTTTTTGTAGTCCTCCGTAGTCCTGCACCTCCCGAGCGTTGAAAGGAGTTCGTGCTCTATGGGGAAAGTCCTCCCACAGCGACACACCGGTGAACCCCTTCTGCAATCTCTCACAGTCAGTAAGCTGTATTTCAGATGGTTTAATCCTGGCGGCGACAATTCTCCACTTCCTGTTGTGTGGAAATATGACACTCTATTACAATATACAGAGTGTCACTGATGTCACACAAAAAGGAAAAGGAGCATAAACTCATGGATACAAAAGAAGATCAATAATGAAATACTTTTCAGCGATGAATATATTCAGAGCTTCTTTTCTCCTGAACTTTGAAATCTTTCATCTTCGCGCTGACGGGTCATAAACTCCTCTGAGATCACAATGACTGTTAATATTATAATATACATATTCACAGTATATGATCCCAAGGGGGAAACCGAGTTTGAACCAGAAGGTACTGACGTTACATATAAATCTTTAGTAATCGCGCAGATGGGTCATAAACTCCTCTGAGATCATAATGTGTGGTTATTATCATATACATACTCACACTATATGATCCCAAGGGGGAAACCGACAGACCATGAGGCTGCTGACGTTACATATAAATCTTTATTCTTCGTGTCGATGGGTCATAAACTCCTCTGAGATCATAATGACTGTGAATATTATAATATACAATCAATCAAGTATCTTTATTCGGTTACTTAAAAAAAATAACCATAAAAGCACAATACAATTCATAATAAAAAAATAATTTCAATGCTGCATGAATGTATAATTCCAATTCACATAATAATTGATTTCCGAAAGTTAAAAACATTTTTTTAAAAAGCAATAACAGATGCAATAATAAATTCATTTTCTAAGAATTGTAAAGCTATAAATGCAGGTTGACACTGTTTAAGACCATAATTCTTTAGAACAGGGATGATCCATCTCCTTCTTGGTATAACATAGAATTTACAGAAAAACATAATATGAATGGTTGATTGAGCGGAAGAATCGTCACATGGGCATTTACACAGGACTCTAGTCCAATCATTAACTTCGGGAAAACTTAGAGATCTATATAAAATGTTCATTCTAAAACGTACTAGCAGAAAACGGTCATAGTCATTATCTAATAAAGATATATACGACTGAATGGTTGGATTCAATAGAGTTAGATGGTGAGTTTGAACCGTAGATTTACTCAATTCAGTAGTGGCTCTAATTTCGCCCAAAAAACTCATACAAATTGCTTTAAGAGCTTTTCTTGATACAGTACACATTAATGCGGGCTCAGTTAAAATATTCTGGATGCCCTAATTTTAAAAGCAACATTTTTACGTATTTCAACCATCTTATTTGTCTAACGCCATCAATCCTTAGTGCATCTGCCAATATTAAAACCAGTTTCTTCTGACGTCCAGATTCTGTGCCAAAGGAGGACAGGTTGGATCTTAATAGTGTTCTCCAGAAATGGCATACCCAATTCCTGATGACAGATGTAATTTGAGGTACTTTCTGGTAAAGCCAGGAGAAACTTGATGAATCTATTTTCAGCGATCTGCAGTATATTAACATCAGTGTAGCCCCATATACCTGCACCATAGATAGCTATGGCTACACATTTAGCCCTATAGATATATAGGAGTTCTGTGGGTGGTGTCTTCCTAATTTATTACTAAAATTAGCTAATGCCATTAGAGACTTAATAAACAACAGGCGTCTAGATTTAATTGCCTCCAACCATAATCCTGTCCTGCTGAAAAGTATTCCCAAATATGAATATGTTTTGCACTCTATTGGCCTCGAGTCTAAATAGAGAGATTTTATCCTTTTATTTGATCCACATCCACTATTAATTGTAAAAGTTTTAGAGCAATGATTCGGAAGCCCTAAATTCGACATAAAATTACTAAAAGAGTTAGCAATCCTTTGGAGACCAAGTGATGTGCGGGCCATTAAAACCGCATCATCTGGATAAAGGAGTGCAGGGATAGGATGCTGCGCTGCCTTTGGTAAGTCCCTACACTCCTTAATTAAAACAGATTCCAATTTATTTATATGAAGGGTGAAGAGAAATGGGGCAAGGACACAGCCTTGTCTCACACCTCTCCTCACCCTAAAGTGACTTGTGAATTCTCCCCCTAGCCCATGACGGACCTTAGCCTTTGCCCCTGAATAGAGCTGTCTTAAAAATGCAATTATTAAAACATCCACTCCCAAAACTTCTAAAGTAGACCACAGCTTATCGTGAATAACGCAGTCAAAAGCTGCTGTTAGGTCAACAAAAATCATAAAAAGTTTTCTCAGTTTCTCCCTGGTATGTTTATCCATTAAAATGTGTAAGTTAAGGCCCTGTTCAACTGTACCGAGTCCCTTACGAAACCCGTACAGGAGATCACTTATAACATCCTCTTCCTCAGCCCATACCTGCAATCTATCTAGAAGAACCCGCCCGATGATCTTAACTGTTCAATCCAACAGTGAGTTCGGGCGGTAGCAGGCAGGATTCATTCCGTCACCCTTTTTAAAAATAGGGACGATTACGGATTCGCACCAAGTTGGTAAGAAACCGTGTGTGCTACATGCATTAAAAACCTGTGTTAAAAGAGGTACCCATAAAACCACATTTGATTAAAAAAGATCGACAGGAATACCATCGGGTCCAGGGGCCTTGCCACCCAAATTTGAAATAATTGCCGCAGTAACCTTACTAAGTGTAAAATCTTGTGAATTATCATCCATGTTATTCATAGTTCCCTGTGCACCCAATACCGAGTTATTATATAGCTTTGAGTAGTGTTGTATCCACTCTATTTCAATGATGGCAATTTCAATGGTTGCTATGTCATTATCCACTAGGAAGGGTGCATTAACAGCTTTCCAAAAGGCGGAAGAATCACGAATTTCAGAAGCGTTGTGCAGTGCACGCCATGCTTCCTCTTTTAAAACAGTCTTTCTTGCTTTAAGTGCAAGATTATAATTTCTTCCAACCTCTCTGATATGTTCCTTATTTTTCACTGTGGCATTAGTAGCAAGTTTGAGTTGGGAATATGCCTTTGTACAAGCAGTATCAAACCAACCTTGTTTAGTAATAGATTTCCTCTTTACTTCTACAAAGAGTGACTTTTTTATGTAGTTAGCAATGGCCAAGAAGTTTTCCATAATTTCTTGTCTGGGTGAACTTTCATCCAGACACAAAAGAAACATATTTTTACAATTCGACACATTTTTTTAATAAATTCCTCTGTATCCACGCTAGCCCATCTAAGTGCGTATCCATTTTGCCTACTCAACTCGACATTGTGTACAGTATTGACGTCGTTGGTACTGGCAATAAAACCCTGTCTATACAACATCACATCTACGCTTAGAGGGAAATGATCACTAAGCGCCATCTCGTGAGTCTTAAAAATTTTAATGTACGAAGAATATCTACTTGAAGAGATTATAAAATCTATTGTCGAAAATGTGCCTCGGCCATGAAAAGTAGAGGTAAAAGGAACCATAGGCATACACAAATGATTAGCAAACCCTAAATCAAACCTAAACATAATTTCATTAAGAAAATCGCCTTACGGTGTATGGGGAAAATGAGCAAAGCTGGGATTTTTCCCAAAAGTCAAGCCACAAACCTCTTTATCAGATTATTTACATATTGAAGAATTGAAATCCCCACCCCAGACCATGAGAACCTCCTTCTTTAAATACATATGTACATTGTGTAGATGGTGGCTTAGAGATTTCAAAATTTCTTTAATCACCTCATGCGTTGCATTATTATAACAATTCAATAGAACAGGCAAAAAGTACCATCTATATGTAAACTGAATATTTGGTAATGAGGTTCAGTTATGATTGCCTCAATTTTCCCGATGTTCAAATAGTTTGATATGTATGTACACAGCCCCCCTTTAGCTCTACCATGTGGAGATGCGATAGCTGGGGTGTGAAAAGTTTTATATCCGCTTATGTGGATAGGCTCTATCACCCAAGTTTCTTGTAAGCTAATGATATTAAAATTTCTCACAAACTCAATTCATATGTTGTTAGACACCTTAGATTTTAATCCTGCTACATTCCAGAACATTAGCTGGCACGTGTCACCCTGTTCTTTTCCACGGTCCTTACTCCTCCTGGTCACAAAGTCGTTTAAGTCAATTTGCTGTGGAGGGGAAACAATAGATTCCAGCGTGCTGTTATGTGCCATATGACTTTCAGACTCTGCACTTTCTATCTGTGAATATTATAATATACATATTCATAGTATATGATCCTAAAGGGGGAAACAGAGGAAGACGCAGAAGCTGCTGACGTTGCATATAAATCTATAATCTTCACGCCGACGGGTCACCAACATCTCTGACGTCAAGTTCAGTGTCAAAATTATAATATACAAAGTCACACTATATGAGCTCAAAGGAGCCAGAAAAGGAACAATGTTTGCTGTATTCTGTCTGTTTATGAAAACAAGCTGCTGACGTTGCATATAAATGGCAAAAACAATCAATAACACTATTTTCTAAATACAAGTGTTTAAATATTGACAAATAGCTACGTAGTATAAATATCTACTATGCCATAATCAAACAACTTACAACTCTGGATTATGTTTTTGGCTGCAAAAGAAGAATCCGACTCTAGAAAAGAGCACCAGCATCACTGAATGGACACGCGTAAATAACTAGCAAAAACGAAACTAATCAATCAACGGGTGTGGTTTCTATACTTTTTGATTATTGAGTAGACTATGGAAGGAAGATGCGGCTCTGCCCATTTAGATGTCACGTTTTACAGTTGACACATGCTCACGTTTTAACTGTTAAACTCGTGCACGTGTTGGTAAAAGTTACAAAATGTGAAGCGGTAAAGGTTTCGATTTCGATCCTAATACGTATAAGTTCCTTACTATGTATATACGTTGGAGAGCTTAAAAACTGATACCCGGCAAACCGTGTCATTTCCATTCTCATGACTAAATACATCTATTAATTGCTGTAATTCTAAATAGAAGACATTAAAAAAAATATCTTTCAAAATAGAAGAAAAAAACACGTGCTAATATTTCTCATCACTATGGTTTTAAATAAAAAAAATGCGAGCATTTGTAAAGCGTACAGCTACCCCTGGAAAGGTGTGCCGGCGCTCGGGGGACGTCGGAATGATTAAGCAAGGTGTTGCCCACAGTGACATAGTGGTGGGCTAATGTGACGCTGGAGCCGCGAATCAAACTGTGAACACTGTTGTCCGCAGTCAGGTATCATTGCTGCTGCGTCACACTTTTTCAACACTTATATGTCAATTACTGCTGATTACCTATCAAACATCAAATGCACCCACTGATTTCTAGGTCTACACACACACATCCACTCATACAATCACTTCTACATGGAGTCACTCGTCACTACAAAACTATCATATGCACTCATATACAGATTCAGACACTCGCACACTGCCACCCATCCATAGTTACTCACACACCTAGTCAGTCATACAAAGAATCAATCACACTCCCATTTACTCACCTATACAGTTATACACACACCACCTCACTAATTCAGACAGATACTGTTAGAACCGGGGTCTCTAGTTGGCAGGGTATGCACCCTAGTCCAAATAGGGACCACCGCTTCCGACAGGGTAGTTCTCAGAGTACCCTAGGCCACCCTCTGGTAGCTTGGCGCAGAGCAGGTAGGCTTAAGTCACGAGGCAATGTGTAAAGTATTTATGCAGCACACCCCCCAACAGTGACACAGTAACAACACTCACAAAAGGACACTACACCAGTGCGTATAAAAATCTTTATCTATATTTCAGGCCAGATCAACGATCGGGTAAATCTAGTTTTTAGATAGGATCAAATCACAGGAAGTTCATATATGCCAAGAGCTCTTATTGGTAATGTTTTTCTAACTGTGTTCTTCGTGTGGGAAATAATCCAGCACTCTCTGGCAGTTATTTTGTAGGCAAACGATTGTGAAAAAGCGGGTGTAGGGACTATCACAGTTAGCCCAAAGACAGGAGTCACTTAGCGCGTGGTTCCCCCAGCTGATCAGGGCACTGTGAGCAGCAATCTGAGGTGGTCCTTAACGTTTATGAGGCCAGATCGGTGTTCTACCATGGGAATTAGTGCGCATTTAAATCCTCCCCAGTCTGATCGGTGTGGTGCGGACAGGATGAGACTAAAGGTGTTTTAGGCCCAGGTACGGCAAAGCCCCCGGATTGCCTCGAGTCACAGATGCCCCCGCTGCGCGTAGCGAAACACCGCATGCGCGCCCAGTCTCTCGTAGCCCCTCCTCCGCCGGCTCTCACTCTGCTCCCGGCCTCGCTTCCGTCACCACGCGGCGGAGAGGGTTTACCTGGGGCTGCTCTGGCAGTGTAGACTTTCTGCCGGTGAACCTCCGACCGGAGCCCTTCTTTTCCTGCGGCCCGGCTTCGGTGGGAACGGGGCGGTGATCTTGGGGCAGCTTGGAGTCCGTTGGCCAACAGCGCTGGGGGGCTGCTTTCAGTGATGCGCTCTGCTTGGACAACGGTGGGGATTTCAGCCTTTCAGCGCTTCCAGCTCACAGCTCTTTACAGTGCCTCAGTGGGTCCCCGGCAGCGGCAGTGATTACTGGGTCCCAGCGCTTCTAGTTCCCAGTGCCTTACAGTCCAGTTAGGGTCCCCAGATAGCAGCGGTGATTCCAGGCATGCAACGCTGCAGGGGCAGTTCATAACCAGGTCGTTTTCGTTCCTTCTGGCAGCAAGGCAGTTCCACGACCCTGCAGGGACAGTCCTTGGTGTCTTTGCTGTCCTGGGGATCCCAGTGACCAGGGGATCAATCCTTCTGCTTATGGAGACACTCTGGGGATGTTCTATGGTTCCTCTCTTGGGCAAGATCAGCGGGCAGGAGGGCAGCGCAGCAAGCTGGGGCAGCAGTTTCTTGGAGCAGTCAGTCTCAGCAAAGGGGGCAATCCTCCTGGCGCAGCCGTCTTCACTCCAGCAGAGTTTCCTCGTAGTCCAGCAGTGTAACAAAGATGTGAGGCCAGGACCCTTCCTTATATACCCTGCAGTCTAGTTACTAGAAGGGATTAGAAGTCTCTGGAAAGGTCTAGGGGGCAGGGGTTTCTGGAAGAGTCCAGGGGGTTCTGGGATGTTCCCTGCCTTCCCTGACCTGGCTGTCATAGTGACAAAAGGCAGGGCCGTTAAGGCTACAGTGGGCAGCCAGTCACAGCCCATTCAAGGGGAGAAGGTGTGAATCCCCACTCGCACCTCACAGCCCAGGCATGCTATCAGTATGCAGATGGGAGGGGGGAATCTGCAGTGCCCAGACTAAGTGTAGGCAGAGAAATATCTACTCTCTAAAAGGGAGAATGCTAGAGTAGTAGTGTCCAAACCCCATATATCATTGGAAAGGGTTCCCCGCCCCGATTCTAACAAGACCAAAAATGACAGACTCATTAGGTCCCAGTCAGAAATTATCCCAGAAGGAGGGTTCCCAATGTTAGCCTATGGAGGGTTCAGCCTCACTGCAGTAGCAGGGGCTGGTGGCAGGTATGCCTGTGTCACAATGTTTTTGGGGAGAGCACCTGCACCTCAGCACTGTTTAGCAATGGTGAGGCGCCAAGAGGCCTAAGTCCAACAGAAAGGTATGGTAAAAATGGGAGGCAACAGGGCAAAAATGTAGGGGAGACCACCCTAAGGCTGATGGGTCCAACACTAACGCATACTTACTCTAATATATAATCACTGATACAAGTGCACACTCATCCATACAGCCACTCTCACAATCACTCACTCTCACGTATAGTTATTTATATACGCTATCACTCCCATATACTGCCTTTTACTTATGTAGTTACTCACACATGTACCACTGATACATCCATTCGCTCACCAACACACCCATACACACTCATACAGCTGTTTCCACATGCACTCTTGAACCCATACACCCAGTGAATGAACCACTAACACAGCTACACACACACACACACACACACACACACTCTCTCTGTCTCTGTGTCTCTCTCTGTGTCTCTCTCTCTACCTCCCATACAAATACTCTGGCAAACAATCAATAACCCATATACACACTCATGTAGCAGCTTACACAACAACAGACAGACTGATACAGATATTCACACAGTTTACTCACTAACTTATGCATTCACAAAGACACGTTTAATCACTCACTTATACAATCGGTCACACACCTGCTAAATCCCCTATCCAGACACTTCTACAACCACTCATTCCTCAATACAGTTTGGCATATATATTAAAAAAACCAAATTTAAACTTTACAGAAACACAGTCACTGGATGATGTCATCAGTGATGTAATTTGAGATGTCATCAGTGATGTCACTGACCATGCCATGAATGATGTAATATGTGACGTGAGCAGTGCATTGCGGGGGCGCGAGTTATAGTTAGCTGAGCTAACTAGAACTGTGGAATTTCTATGGTTTTGTACGTGTGAAATGTCCAGCTAACTAGAACGCCCCTGAAACCTATGTTTTTTTCAGTGAATTTCAAATGTTTTTTCTAAATGCAAATTTCTAACTATAACGTACCTGAAACCTATGGTTTTCAGTGAATATAAATATATGTATGTATATATGTATACGTATGTTTATACGTGTGTATGTGTGTGTGTGTGTGTGTGTGTGTGTGTATATATGTAAATGTTTATGGGACTTTATGGAAAGCTAGAGAGAACAATCATTTTTCTTCATTCAACATATTGGTATGACATTTTAACATCCACCTGTTTAGGTGGAAGGGAACATAATATACTGATTTATTGGCAAGTTGAACCTACACTACACACACAGCATACTGCTAAAGGTGCTTTATTAGATTGTTTACTCCATGATTTTAATCTCAGTTTATGTTTTAGAAGTTAGTTTCTTTCCCAGAACACTCCACCACTCCGAATTACATTGGCCATGGTTGTTCTTTGGTTCTAGATTTTCCATTTTTTGTTAGCTTCACTATTTAATCACAATGGTGTATGGGTTCCTGTGGTTGGATTCAGTGATCATAATAACCCAATCTGGCTTTCTTTAGGCTGGCTATTAAAGCTTGTTCTCAGAGTAAGCATGGTCGTTTTTCCACTACAGATAGTGGACAGCTTATTAAATGGTCTCTGGCATCAGTGAATACTGTTTACACCGTCCTTTTTGCCGCTTGGTTATCAGAGTTCAGCACCTGTTTAACATCAGACATTGGGTCCCAGGATATTCTTAATGCTGTTACCATGATTGCTAAGGAAAAAGTTGATCTTTTGATGGTCAAGAGCAACACTACTTTTCCTGTGTTTAGATGATTTGACAAAGTGTTCTAGGGCCCATCCAGACCTACAGAAAGCTCTCAAGATTACACCTAGAAATAGAGAAAAACAGTGCTGCAGAAGATGGCGTCCGTTTGGGTTTTTTTCCCTGCAAATGGTATCCACGAAGGGTTTGTGGTGCTAAAATCACAATTTTCCCAGCTTTCAGGAACCGGCAGCCTTTTGTCAGAAAACAAATGTTCTAGAGTTTTGGCATTTTACTGGGACAAAGTCTATTTTTCGTGCTTTCAACTGTCTTCCAGTTAGTGGTAGAGATCGCTGTGAAACCAATAATGGATCCCAAAAAGCTATAAATTTCTGAAAAGACAATTCCGAAATCAGTGAGGGGTCATTTGTGGAGATCCTTCAAGGCTTTCCTATGGAAAGTAACAGTTGAAATACAAGAATATTGAGATAGAGTTGGAAAAAAAACAGCCATTTGGGCCTACATTTTCACCTGTAACTTTTCCTAACTATGCTAGATTTTTTAAAGCAATATACTGTTAAGTCCGTGGGACCTTTCTGGTTGCTGGGATATAGTTGGCTTGTAGGTTCACAAAGAACCCGAGGTTCCCAGAGCCAATAACTGAGCCGCTCCTTGCAACGTTTTTTCATTGTGTACCAGGTATACAGCAATTCATTTGGTAAAATCTAAAGAGTGAAAAATGGGCATCAAGGAAACCTATCTATTTCCGAAATGGGAACAATATCTGGAGTTTAGAAGCAGTGGTTACTTGCACAGCTCTCAATATGTGGATAGCCATACTAGCAGGTGAATTAGGGGGCATTTTTGTAAATTTCTTCTTTTTTACACAGTCTTGCATTTGGATGGCAGAAATGCTTCGAAAGACAACTGGCAATAACACTTGTTCTACTATACTGTGTTCCCTTAAGTCTCCCGATAAAAATGGTACCTCACTTGTCTGGGTAGGCCTAGTGCCAGAGAGGGGAAATGGGCCAAAACGCAACGTTGACACATCAGATTTTTCCACATAAAACTGACCCTTTTTTTGCAATGTCCCTAGATGTGGATTCTGGGCCCTAGCTTAGCCGGCACCTAGGGAAACCTCACAAACCTGTACATTTTTGAAAAAAAGATTGTCCAATGCAGAGTCAACCTAAAAACATATATAAACAAAAATATAGCTCTTAGAACTCACTGTGCTATCCCCTCAGTCTCTACGCTTTTGACCTTTCCCAGTCGCAGGGTCTTGGCCCAAGCACACAAGTGAGGTATCGTTTTACTCAGGAGACCAAGGGGAACGCTGGGTGGTAAGAAAGTTGTAACGGTACAGCCGTTCCCCCACAGAAATATGAGAAAAACTTGTATATTTTTATTTGTTTTTTAGCAAAATCTGAAATTTACAGGGGATTCTGGGTAGGAAAACGTTTTGGGGGGGATCCAGGCAAGCCACACATTCTTGGACTCACCCGGGTGTCTAGTTTTCTGAAATGTCTGGGTGTGGTAGGTTTCAGTACATGGCTGCCAAGCCCGGGACCAAAAACGCAGGTGACCCCATTGCAAAACCATGTTTTGTGATTGATAATTTCTGATGCCTCCACAGTATGTTTTGGGCCCTTCCCGTTGGCAGACACTTGGCCCACCCCCACAAGTGAGGAACCATTTTTATCGGGAGACGTGGATTCTTTCTTATTCTGGAAGAATATGGCACAGTAATGCAAGGAAAATGTGTGACTGTAGTCACATGTAGAGGTTTGCAGGGCATTTTGGGTAAGATAACTTGCGATCCACGAGAGCGACACCACTCTGTACTCCCCTGGGTTTGTACTTTATGAAATTATCGCTAATTGGTAGATTTTCCCTAGAGACAATGTACACCAAGGCAGAGAAAGCCAGAAAATGTAAATATTACTTCACAACCAACTATTCCTCAAGTACACACACATACTGGTTGGATATGGCACGAGGGTGAGTGATGGTTCAGAGCATAACATTTTATTAACTAGCGATTTCACAAAAAGGAAATGCACTGTTAATATTTAAAAGCCTGAAACAGACTCAGCACGTGAGCTGTAAAGACTCCAGAAGGCACCGACCTCTTTACAGGCCATTCATACACTTTTCATTTGTGACCCATGATAGACCATTCACACTGCCAGCCATGGTCATGGTACATTACAACACTCATATCAACAGGCAGCACCATTCAAGGGCTCATCACTTTCATAAGCCCACATGCCTGACACAGCAACCACACCGACTAAGTGTGTGTGGACTGGCGTTTGGCTAGCAGTGTGTGTGTGTGTGTGTGTGTGTGTGTAGTGACCAACAGCAAGCCACTACTTGCACACCGCCAGGCAAGCGCCAGTCCATACACCTCACCAGGCAAGCGCTAGTCCACGCACACCACCAGCCAAGCGCCAGTCCATGTACAATGCCATCACATTTTTTATGCAAAAAAGAAAATGCAAACCAATTTGCAATCCACACAAAACAATAACCACAACAGCTCTAACTAAATACATCACACTTATGCCAACCATGAAATCTGGGGGGTGTGGGGGGTGGAGGGGTGTGGGGGGGGGGGGGGAGAAACAAACCAGTCTGTTTACTTTTACGCTCACGGTTGCAACCAAAAACTCAGTTGCGTGTGGTAAAATTTAAAACGTGGGCACACACAGCCCACGATTCGAAGGACAATAGGGGCAGTACATACACCTCTCCTTCCGCACACCTCTTTGGGCATAGACTCTACATTTCTAAGCAGGAAAGTCTTTTTGGGCCATGGGAGGAAGGTTATCAGAAAAGTGGCGAACTTTCAATCTATCCACATCCTCCACTACTGCTTCTGTAGGAACTCCTGCCTGTTGCACTAAAACAAGGCTGCCTATCAGAGATTTCTGCAACTGAACAAATGCAATCTTTGACTCTGGAGAGCAATCCTCAAACACAGTAACTGCATTGCAGCTTGCTAAATGGAATAAATGGATAGCTAACTTCTTATACCAAATGAACGCCTTACGAACAGCAGTGTAAGGTTCCAACCTCTGGTCTACTCGATCTACACCACCCAAGTGCTTATTGTAGTCTAAAATGCACACAGTTTTGCTCACTTGAGCAACGTGACCCCGAACAGTTACAGGTGTAGTACTTTCGTCATGGATGGTAGTCCGCATATAGACATCTCTCCTGTCAGAAAAATTCAGAGCTGGAAGCTCATCACTACGCAAGGCACTGCACTGTCCCTTCACAACCAGCTCTTCTGGGTAACCTTTACAGTTAGAGCGGATTGTGCCACAAGCAACAGTGTCCACTTTTAAGAATTCCCTCAACAATGGCACACCAGTGTAAAAGTTCTCTACATATAATCCCACCCAAGACTTCTGTGATGACATAGCACTCTACTTCCAGGAGGAAGTCCTGAAAATCTTTCACGTGCTCTCCCCTTCTGAGGAAGCTGACCTTGCTCCAGAGGCAGCCGATGGGGAAAATGCGACTCTTCCTAAGGAAAAGCCCAGCCAGACCCCTGGGATGCTTGCTCTGGCATCTTTTCCTCCAATTACAGTCCCTTGCATAAAGGAACTCTTACTTGGCCTTAAATCTGGAGCACCCACGGATCCTTGCATGTTGTCTACACTCAGTTGTTCCTGACCCTATAGCCGATTTCCTGTGCAAAGTCTTTAATAACATTCTTTTGTCTGGGCAATATCCGCTCATCTGAAAGGAAGCTATTGTCTCACCACTCCTTAAGAAGCCCAATGCCAATCCTTCAAAGCTGAAGAACTTTTGGCCTATCTCCCTCCACCCTACCCCAGCCAAGATACTGGAAAAATGTATCAACATCGAGCTTATGAAACATATTGAAGCTCAAGACGTCCTTGACCGCTCCCAGAACGGTTTTCGGGCTGGTCGCAGCACAGAATCCCCTTTGGTAGCAGCCTCGGATTGCATCCGCATGCAGGTCGACCAGGGTGGATCTGCAGTGCTGATTCTGCTCGACCTCGCAGCAGCGTTTGATACCCTCTCCCCAGTTTGCATGTTTCAGCGACTGCAGGAAGCAGGAGTTACCGGAAGGGCCCTGCAGCTTCTTCACTCATTCATCCACAGCAGAACCAATGTTGTCAGTTATGGCGGGTTCAAAGCCAAGGCCTTTGGCCTTCCGTGTGGGGTCCCCAGGGCTCTTCGCACAGCCCCACTCTTTTTAATCTTTGTGACCCCCCAGCTTCATTGGTAAGATCATTCGGCTTTCGGGTACTCTCGTATGCGGATGACACGCAAATCATAATTTCCATCTCCAATGATCTGCAGCTGGTTGCCCAAAACTTCAATCATTGTATGCCCGGCATATAAAATATGCTGGATGAAGGACAACTCTCTTAAAATCAATACAGACAAAACCAAGGTTTTGGTCTGCCGCCTGGTGGCCCACAAACTGCGGTCCCCTTCCTGTTCCGGTTAAAATGGCTAAAGATCTGGGAGTCCTCTTTGATGAGGGCCTGTCTTTTGATGCCCAGGTGAACCGCACAGTTAGTACCTGCTTCTACATTCTTACAATTTTTAAGAAATGTTGCCGCACATCCCTTAGGAGCTACATCGGTCCACCATCATTGCACTAGTTACCTCCCGGTTAGACTATTGCAATGCATTGTACCTTAATGCCAGCATAGGTTCTCTGAACAAGCTCCAGGTGGTGCAAAACGCTGCGGCAAGGCTTATTCTTAACATCCCGAAACACCAGTCCGCCAGGAAAGGAATCCGTGCCTTGGACTGGCTTCCTATCAGGAAGCGCATCTCCTTCAAGGCTCTGAACTGGTTGTACAAAGCTATGCATAGCAAAGGCTCAGCACACCTTAAAACCTTGTTCCAATGGTACACTCCGGGAAGAGCATTGAGATCCTCCATTCATACAAAACTTGTCTCTCCCAGATTCCGTAGGTCCAAATGGGGTGGCCGCTCATTCTCCGTGGTGGCCGCTAAACTCTGGAACTCTCTGCCCCCTTCTATCACCATGGTTGACTCACTCCAGGAAGCTTCTGAAGACCTGGCTCTTTGCCTCTTAGCTTGCTGTTCTCTCTTCCATTCGCCCAGCGCCTTGACACCTTTTGGTTTTAGTGCGCTCTATAAATGGTGACCTTTATTAAAAACTCCCCTACCTAATTCCCACCCAATTTTCTCTCTAACTCAGAAAGTGGACGGACAACTGGGGGGAGGTAGGGGGGGTCAATACTAGAATTCCTACCAGTGTAGAACCTGAAATGATGGAACATATCCACTGCTGCTCTGCAATGTTCCCTCTAATTTGTTTCCTCTGTGTGCAAGAGTCCCTTTTGCTTAAACTGAAAAGACGGTGCATTTCCACACGTACAGCGCCACGTTAAGGGTCTTAAGGCAGATTTGCAATTTGGATACACACGCCATGACCTGAATTGGTTACACAGGCAAGTACACTTCAGGTTTAGAAAAGCACAAGACTTGAATGGTGGTACCATCATAAGATTAACACAATAAGTTACAAAATTACATAACCTATTTACAATTTGATGTGCAAGCTACTGAGTAATGTCGTGCTTTCCCATCAGAGATAGTTTTTGAAATGTGTGACATCCAGGCAAACGTGGACTGTGGGAGAGGGCTGTTCACACAAGTCAGACAGTAGATGAGAACTAGGACTCCATATACAATAAGATCTTAGAGACACTAGATAAGGAAATACCCATCAAAAATAGAAAAACCCATCAAAGGTCTCCAGCACCTTTTGAACAAAGAACTGTAAAAAAGTTTTAAAAAACATGCAAATGTTAGAAAGGAAATGGTGCAAATTCTACCTAGAAGAGGATAAACAATTATTAAAGAACACCATAAATGAATACAAAAAAGAGGTACGCAAGGCAAAAGCGAATTACTACACTTCAGTAATTCTAGAAGCTGCAAAATGTTTAAAAAAAGACATTTGAAATCATGCAAGAACTGACAAATCCAGAGTGTATTAGGCAAATGTTTAAACCTTCTCAAGCACTTTGTAATGATCTAGCTGTGTTCTTTGAGGACAAGATTAGAAAGATACTAGGGGACATTAATAATACTCTCCCAATGATAGATCACGGGTTTAAAGAAGGCCTATTGAAAACTAGAAATAGTATTCCAAGTTCAGATCAGTCAGTGCTGAATGGTCTCAGTACGGGTGATATTTCAATTAGTCACCCCATCAAGCTAGTCTCTTTTGACTGAATGACAGAAGAAACTTTGGAGCAATAGCAATGTCTACGTCATTAAGCTCTCCAGTAGATCCATTACCACCTAGAATATGGAAGAACGTTTCTGAGGAGCTAATTTCACTGCTATTACAGATTTGTAATCAATCACTGGAATCAGACCAAGTTCCCCGTGCCTGGAAAAAAGCAATAGTAACCCCCTATTAAGAAAGCCTACAGAGGACCATGTGGTGCTTAGTAATTTTAGACCAATATCTCTACTACCTTTTCTTTGAAAATTCTGGGACGATCCGCAAGTAGAAGATGGTCAATGCAAGATCAACATTTCCTAGAAGAGGAGCAATTTGATTTTAGGCCAGCATATAGTACAGAGTCCGCATTGGTTCTAGCAATGGACGGACTCCAGATGACAGTGGATAGAGGGCAAAGGGCGGTCTGAAACGACTTGATCTGTCAGACGGTTGTGACACGATTATTCACAAGATACTACTGTCAAGATTAGTAAAGAGTTTAATTGATGGAACAGTTCTGAACTAGTTAAGTTCATATCTGCATTATAGATGTCTACCTACATATACTGCTCTGAATTTAAGCTATGGGACACTGCTAATAAGTGCCACACTGTGCCCGCTCTGTCATAAAAAAGGTATTGCAAAATTGGTGTCATCCATTTGGACTTTTTAACTGTCTAGTAAGACAATGGCAGAAAATGTGTCTTATGTCATGTAAGTTAAATGTCATGTTAGCTGCAGTGCGTATTTACACCACCCATATATAAGACAGAAATCGGTCTGTCAAGTGCTTTGGAAGGGCTGCAGTTTAAAGGCATTGTATTGGCACATGGTAGGCAAAAGTTCTTTCCATGTAAGAAAATCTTATTTTGATATATTCATAAGTCACACCTAAAGTGTGCCTGGTGGGCCCTTGGGACAGGGTGAACTACATTTTGAGGTTAATGTCAAAAGGTGGTATAAACAATTTGCTGCAGATACAAAAGTTTATTTTCATGAAAAAAATAAATTTCAGACCACAAGGAAAATGTGTAATCGGCTCTCTAATGTCCCAGCGCAACTGCTGAATTCTCACTCTAGCAACGCTCCATGATAACACCGTCCAGATTTTACAACATGCATAGTTAATCAGCTCACTACCACTATTGGTGTGCTCTCACAGTGAAGTAAAATCCAAAAGCTATTGTAGTGTTCAGGCATTGCTGAACAGGCATAGATCACATTAGAATCCAGTATTTTTTCCAGGTGAGATAGAAAATATAAAGATATTTCTTACTTGGAAAAGTAACTTTATAAATAATATTGTTGTGGTGTCTAAGCCAAAAGGACAAAAATCTGTTTTGCCCCTCTAGAGCTCAAATAAAGATCCTAGGCCTTGAAAGCTAAGAAATCTGGCTCAAAGGAAAATATCCTTTCTCTGAGCCCAATAAGCGCAGATGTGTGTGAGGTGTCCGCAGACTGTTTCCCGTAGTTTAGGTGCCACAGCTGGGGTGGGACTATGTACTTAGCCCAGGAGGAGGGGCAGCCAATGTGCTAAAGGCATCGTCCCGTTCCCCCCCCCCCCCCATGCATGTGTTCGTAGACTTGGTTTAACTCAGCATGGGAGCCACAGACTTGATTCCAGGCTGCAGCTGGGGTGAGATTGCGTCCCCCAGCAGTCCTCTGCCCGGTAGGTGTGGCAACCAATGTGCTTAAGGTGCAGTCCAGTTTCTGTAGTGCGGGTGTCTGCAGATTCTGTTTCTCACAGTGTGAGGGGCACATACTTGATCCTGACCACAGTTGTGGTGGGACTACGTCCTCCAGCAGTTGTCAGCCTGGGAGGAGTGGCAACCACTGTGCTAAAGGTGCCCTCCAATTACTGCTGTGTGAGACGCGCTCGGGCACTCGCCTGGCCCAAAGGTGGGTCCGTCTGGGACCATCAGCGGCAAGACTGGACCTCCTCTCTTGGCTCTTTGCTACTCCATCAGCACTCCTAATAGGCAAGCGTAAACTGCCACCTCTCAAAGTGCAAGGTAAGCTCATTTCATCAATTTTAAACTACTTGACTAGCATCATGGGTGCACTCGACAAAGAAATAACTTCAGTTGAACAAAGAATAGGATCTTGTAACCATGCTGTTGGTGATAATGTACGCTCCTCTTGTTTTGTCGCTTCTACCACTAAGGGCCCCACGGCCAGTTCTGGTGGAACAATTAACAGGTATATCCAGATGAATTCAGATGTAATTAACTCAATTTACCGATCTGATTCTTTCATGGAGCCTCCACTTAAACATATGAAAAATCTGGATCCTCTTCCGCTTACATCAACTAGCCCTACCCAAGAAGGACCCACTCAAACCACCAAAGCCGCTTTAAGCCATGCAGGCCTGATGCAAGAAAGGGCAAATTGACCAAAACCCTAGCAGCCAGCACTAAGGATTTTAACTGTTTATTTACTCCTGCACAAGCATTAGAAATTTCTGTCAAATCTTCCCTGGACGCTCTCTCTGAGAGATTAAACCTTGTTGAAAAAACTACCACCAGCTGCCTTGAAATTCTGCATGCAAACATTACCCATACCTTCCCAGGGCATTTGAGTTCATCTAGTGGGCTTTTTTCTGTTACTTCATCTTCTAGTTCAATTCCGTACAGTAATCATCTTTCCACCGGACATACTTCAGGACCGGATGCTGGAATTCCATCCACTAGCAATCCAGTGCAGCAGACTTTGTGTGCTAATATCCAACTTGTTAAACCAAACGTCACATTTTCAGACAGTGTAACCAGGGGACCAACAAGTGTCCTGGGTCTTCCCTCAGAAGCTATGCCTTTCGTGGTGATTCTTGGGAATATCTCCCAGGACTCAGAGCCAGGGTGGGTAAGTTGCAGCACCCGTGTGCGATGCAGTTCACAGGAATATTATTTCAAAGGGTCACAATCCGCCCCGCAGCCGTGCACAATTAAGAAAAGAAAAGCAGAGTCTTAAACACGGCGTTTACTAATGCACACGTTGTGTTTGAGAGACTCTGTTTTTCCTTTCTTAACAGTGCACAGCTGCGTGGCTGATTGTGACCCTTTAAGATAGTATTCATGTTAATTTCAGCGCACACGGGCCCTGCAATTAACATGAATACTATCTTAAAGGGTCACAATCAGCCCGCAACTGTGCACTGTTAAGAAAGGAATGCAGCAAGTGCAAGGCCACTTGCCAACAGGGAAATGACTGTTTTTTGCGCCGCTCGTGTTATAAAAGCGGCGGCGCGAATGGTCTCGGTGGATGTGCTGTGTGTGTGCGCGCTAAATACAGCACACTGCGCGCTTGGGGTGACTGCGGTGCGTGCACGTTATTGGGAACAGTGCTGCTCTGACAGCATATACATCTTTATTCTATAACTTGCCCTCTTGCTAGGAATGTACTGCCTAAACAACAATCGGCCCTTGAACAGTAGCAAAGACACATCCACAGCTATTTCTTCCCCTGGCACATAGATCTCTGAAAATTGATCTACAAAGGGATCAAGGACAGGCTTAACCTTAAAGACAGTCGCAATCAGGGTGAGCAAATACCGATTATGACTGATGGTTGCAGAAAATCTAGCTGTTGCCATCAAGGGATTAGTAGACCATTATAAAGACTGTGACGGCTTCCTTTTCGAGCCCGTCAAAAACGTTAAACCCAAGAACTTCTTCAGCTCATCCAGATTTGTGGGAGTCCACCAGGTAGCTCTAGAGTGGGTCTTAAGTATGTCAGTTTTGTCCCTCAAATACTGTTCAGCATACAAATTAGTCTGCTCCACAATCTCAGCCAAAAATACATCGTCCATAAGCAACTGAAAGAAATGTATCAGCAAACAAATTTCACAATTCACTCTACACCCTGCAACACCACTAAAGACCGGCAACACCGGCTGCACCATGTTTGGGTCAACCCAGAGTCTAGCACTTCCAATGGTAAGCTTTGTAGCCCCAGGCTGCAATCCAAATGATTTTTTCTGCACTATCAGCATATCAGTGTCCTCCTCTAAAACAGGCACTTCATCCGCACTGAGAGTAGCTTGATCATCAGTTGATTCCTCTCTGACAGAAATATCACTGCCAGAATCCTGGCCTTCCTCCTCTGCCTCAGATAGAGAGTCAGTCTCCTAATCATGGTCAGTAGAAGGCTCGAAAAGCATACCAATAACCTGCTGAGTGGTCATCCTGCGGCTAGCCATAACCCTTACCAAGAGAAGTAACTTGACAAAACAATACCCAACACTGTAAAATAAGTAATAAAGAGTGGATTTATAGAACAAAAAGTGAAAATACTGACATATAGTAACTGCAAGGTAAAGTAAATCAATACAAAGCATGCAAAGACCTATATGCTATAAAACAATGCCTCTCATTTGCTAAAGATCGCTAGATTCCCCAGCACCTACTCTGCACAGACACAGCAAGCACCAATGAAAACCCACTAGCAAAGAAAAACAAAAGAAAATTGCACACAAGGAAACAAATGCACACTGTGCACAAATACAAGGAAAATGTTACACACATTCAAACAGAAGCTAAATAGGCTGCTATTGTTGCAGCATTTCCAAAAAATACATTCATGCTGGTCATTGATACTAATTTGGAGTAAACAGTATAAAAATATTTTTCTTACCAAACACTTGCAACTACACAAACTGCAGATCCACCAGTGCCGAAACCCTAACCACGAGGTAAATACAAAAGATTTGCCGTTGAATAAAAAGGAGAAGAAAAAAACATTACAATCGCCAATGATGACAAATAAAAGTTAACATTATCAAACACTATGAAGTCTGCTCATCACCATCCAAATGCCAGCCACACACACCACCAGGTAAGTGCCAGTCCACACACAGTGGGGCCAAGCGTTAAAATGCTCTTCAGCCAAACTACACTTCACACACAAACTTTCTCTGGTGGTCTTGTGGCTTTGGCCACCCTTGGGGCAGATCTGCCCTGGGGGACAAAATATTCTCCCCAATAACGGGAACGATCCTTAGCCAAGGGGCCACTCCCCGATACATTACGCGCCATATTTAATAAAATCCCTGGTGGTCTATTGACCTAAAAATAGAAGGCCGATCTGCCCCCAAAGGGTCGCTCCCAAAACATTTTGCATTATATAAAAATAATCCCTGGTGGTCTACGGGCTTCTGGGGGCAAATAGCCCTAAAAAATAAGATAAGGGGGCAGAAACTGCCAAATTATCAATGTCCTTACCCAAAGCGTCGCTCCCCTAAACATAATGCCCAAAATCCCTGGCTTCTATTGGTTTTCCACCCCCTCCCCAAAAGGCATCCTTTCCCTCGACGTGCTGGAAGAAAATGGCTTCCAGCACATCCCTGGCTGCACTTGATGCCGTCGGCGTGCCTTGAGCGCGTTGTTGCCATCAGATCGCCTTCGAGGGTGGCAGCGGAAGTGCTTCCGCTGCCTTCCCCAGTGGAGTCATGCGGGTGAGTGCCCCATTGGGGGAGCGCCAGCTCTTACCCCGTGGGGCAGTGCCAGGACGAAATGGTTACATCCTTGGCACAGCAGAACCGCTGCCGAGGACGTAAACATTACGTCCTTGGCACTAATGGGTTAAATATTTAAAGTAGATGTTTACAGTATTCAGTTGTCCAAATATGATTGACACCCCAGAATCTCTATCGAAGAATGATATTGCCTGGACCAAAAATATCTTTCTTTTTGTTAAAGGTCAAGAAAGAGAGTTTAAACCTCAAACTTTCATACCTCACCATTCTGCTCCCTCCTGAGATGATTGCTCATTTCTCGGGCACTTTACAGTTGCTGCTGAATTGTATGGCTCATTTCCATTTTGACGAGGACTGCTCTAAAACAGTTAAAATTATGTGAACACGCAAAATTCTCCAAGAACTATAATTGGTATGAGCCCAGTCAAAAGGATCAAGCTATGTAGCCAGCATAAAAGAGGCGAGAGTAGAAAGGCTAGGCTCTGCAGCAGTGCTTAACTTGTAGAATAATAATAATTAGTGCCAGTACCCTCGTCTAGAGGCCTCTGCAGCTTGCACCACCCGTTGCCGCTGCCAGTGACAGTACCAACACAACTACTAACCATCACACTCCTGCAAGTGTGACAATCAGACTATTCCAGGCCCCCAAAGCTACAAGAATGGCTTGGGTGGCAGGTATTAGTCATTTTTAATGTTTATTGAATTAATAAACCACTGTTGTCCTCTCTAAATAAGGCACAGTGTCACCATGTGGCAGGTTATCATCCATGCTGGTGTTGACAATTAGGTGCTGGTGCCAAGCACCAGAAACCACCAGCTCAAATTTAGCTCTGCTCTTCAGCCTGTGTGACACAGAAGAAACCCATGGTGGCCAGGCTGTGCAGCCAGTGTGATACCGAAGAACCTGGGAGGCCATGCTCTTCTGGCTTTGAGAGGCCAGCCAGTGTTGATGTGCTGGTGAGAAGCATGTACCTAGTCTGACAGCAGAGAAACCCAGACAAGCCAGGCTCTGCAGGCTTGAGTGGCCCGGCTTCTGCAGCCAGCACAACAGGGGAGAAACCTGTAGAGGTCAGGCTCTGTAGCCAGCACAACATAGGAGAAACCAGGCTCCACAACCAGTGTGACCGCAAAGAGGCCTGGTTTTGCAGGCTTGGACAGGCCGTAACTTTGCAGCCATTGAGTAGGGAAGAGACTTTGATATTTCCTTCACACACGCTTCCTAATTTGAGAGGAAGCCAGCAAGGCCAGCCCTCTGCAGATACCATACCAGGCTTGCTCCATGTCAGCCCTAGCCTAAGCCTTTGCAGCCAGTGAGACGGAATATGTAGTTTGTGTGATCAGAATGCTAAAGAGGCCAGACTCCTCAGTGAATCGGCAAGTGAGAGGCTTTCCTTGAAGTGCCAGAGTGACAAGGACAACAGCAATGCCGGGCTGTACCACAGATCTGACGGAGAAGAGACCTAGATAAACCAAGCCAATTAGGCAAGGCATACATACTGTTCAGCCAGTAAGTGAAGGGCCCAAACTATCCAGACCTTTGAATTGTTGGAAAGTCCCATTGAGGGGCTTGTTAAAACCAGTGGGAAATGGAAAAACACAGGCCAGATTCTGTATGAGCAAGAGAAGCCAGTCCCTACCGCCAGTGTGATGGGGTGACACCCAGCGAGACAAGGCATGTGTGGATAAAGCCAATGTCAAATGCAGTCGGACTATGCTTGCTGTTGGTGTACCGGGGGCGATGAGGAGTGGCTCTTGGTGTACTGAATTCCCATTTGTAATGCAGTGGGTGAGTACATTTCTTACCTGGTCTGAAATCAGTTTACTTTTCAGTACTTTTGTAGCAGTTGTTCAGGTGTAGTCGGATTGTTGTGGCAGAAGACTTACAGGCTGCTAGGTTCAGTTACCTACTATACATGGGTAATGAGGTTAAGTTACCTGGTGCTAGAATGCCTGCTCAGACCTTTCAGTTGACCTGATAGAGACATCTAGTCGCAGATTGTTTACATTTGACCCTCCAGATGTTAGGCTGGATCTGGAAGATTTTTTTATATCAGCACCCCTGAGCGCCAGTAGGTGGCATCGCTCGACTCCGCGTGACGTCGTATGCATCTTGTTCGCCGTGACGTCGTCATTCTCAAAATAACCTCCACTTCGGCGCTCTGACGTCAGTTCTTTTCTTTCTGCGCCAGCCAGTGTCGATCTGTTGAAGAAAACTACCTACCCCCTGTCACTTTTTGACAGTTTTTATGACCTTTTGTCGACTCCTTTTGGATGTCCAGTAGGAAGACCTCTGGGTTCAAGCCGTGTGGTGCCTGTCACTGTGCCATGTCGGTAACGGACCCCACCTAGTGTGTCTCTGGTGCCTGGAGCGCGACCCCACACAGTCGTGCTTCAATTGCCTGGCCATGGCCCGAAAGGCTTTGAGGGAGCGGTCCCTGAAGCTGCTCCTGGCCCGGCACGCACCACAGAGGTCGCCTTGTCTATCTCGGTCGAGAGAAGGTCTGAGCATCGCTCGGGGGGGCTCTGATTCCTCTTCGTCGAAGTAGTTAGCTAAGAGGCACCACAAGAAGCAGAAGAAGTCAAAGCGTGCTTAGACTTCGCCCCGTCCGCCACGCAGTGAGACAGATGAGCCTCAGTGTTCTAGGCCCCGTTCCACGGAGCGGGCACCTGGGTCGACGCCGCGTCTCCCTCCGTTCCTCATGGACATGTCTTTTGATGGCTCGCGTCTCTTCGGAGACCAGGCTGACGCATCGCTTGAGCGCTTCAAGGATTCGCGGGCTACTGCCAAATCCTTGGGCCTCAGTACTACACTCAGCCTTTGACTGCTTTTTGCTCCTTTCGTGGCTACGGAAGGGGCTTCCAACCACGCCAACCCTATTCCAGCCAGCGGGTTCCGCAAGTTCAGCAACCTCTGGGGGGGCGTGGCTGCGGTTCATCCCGTCCTCGAGGGGCAGCAGGCCAGAAGTCGAGCCAGGCCACCATCCCCTCCTCTACCAAAAAACCTTCCTAGTCGGGTCCTTTGGGGTCACAAGATTCCAGTGGGTGTCCGGATACGCCGTCACCTCCACCACTGGTGCGACATCACCTCGGATAGGTGGGTGTTGCAGATAGTCCGTAGGGGATATTCCCTCCCCTTCGAAACTGCCACTCCCTCTATGCCTCCAAACCACGATCGGCTGACTGAGGATCAGCTCGCGCTACTCCGCAAGGAAGTCCAGGCTTTCCCATCGTCGCTACCTGCGGTTTACAGTGGGCCAGGAGCACTTTCAGTATGCTGTGCTCTCCTTTGGCCTCACCAGTGCCCCGCGGGTGTTCATCAATGTGATGTAGCTCATCTGCGGAGATCAGTGGTTCCAGTGATCAGGGGTTTCAGTCTTCACCTATCTCAACGACTGGTTGTTGAAGGCGGGCTCGTCCCAGCAGTTGTCTCCCATCTCCAGACTACGGCAAACCTCTTGCATTCGCTGGGGATCCCTATCAACATGCCGAAGTCTCACCTGACTCCTCTCAGACGCTCCCTTCCAGACCTCACTGTAGTGATGGATGCGTCCCTTCTGGGATGGGGCAGCCATCTGGGAGAGGTGGAGATCAGAGGACTCTGGTCTCCGGCAGAGGCCCGGCTTCATAAGAACCTGTTGGAGCTTCGGGCGATGCGGCTGACACTAAAAGCCTTCTTGCTGTCCATCAAGGGGAGGCTAGTTCAGGTGTTCACAGACAACACGACCGGCATGTGGTACTGCAATAAGAAAGGCTGGGTGGGACTGTGGACCCTGTGTCAGGAGGTTTTGCGTCTCTGGACTTGGCTGGAACAGCAGGGCATTACCCTGATGGTTCAGCATCTGGTTGGTTCTCTGAATAAATGTATAAGAAACATAAAGATCCACCCTCAAATTGATGTATAACTATGTCTTCACAGATTACGGTTTTCCTACAGTGGTGGAAAGCACACAGTTTTGTTTAAAAACCCCTCACACACCAAAAGGACCCTTGGTGTCATGCTTCATCATAGGGATCTTCCTGCCCCGCTGCGGGACGGGGCGTGCTAAGACTACGCGGGAGCACTGTTTTATGAAAAAAACAAGACTATTGTGTAGGAATGTGAGTGGAAGGGTCAGGAGTGAGTGATAAAGTGAATTTAAAAAATACCTGGCTCTATGGACTAAAAGACTTTAACAGTCCTTTGAGCTGGTATTGTTAAAAGTGGGGAATGGGTTGGAGGTGTATTTCCTCAATGAGCAGTCCCTCCTATGTCAGTCAACATGTATCAAAGCCCTCCCCTGGCTTCTTCTTCAGGACCAAAAGGATCCGTTCTACACTCACTGTTTAATGCAGAGCGATGTCAATTCGGTATCTAAACAAAGTGTATATACATGTAGTTACTACTACGTGGTAGGCATGCCATATAACCATGCACAGTATACAGTACCTAATCGGTATACTACTTTGTAGAGCCTTAAAACGGGTGGGAAGGGTTCCTATAGTCACACGTGTTCCAAGGACACTGCTTCTCCTTGAACTCGCCTCCCCACGGCACCGTGGAACCATTCTCTGAATGCCAGAGCGGACAAACTCCGTCGATGGTGCCTAGCGGATCACGAGTGGCGCCTCCATCCGGAGGTGGCGCAAGGACACTTTCAGTGGTGGGGAGAGCCTTGGTTAGATCTGTTCGCCTCCGTAGAGAATGTGCAATGTCAGCAGTTTTGCACATGTGAGTTTCCAAGGTGACTCACGCTTGGCGACGCTTTTCGTCATGAGTGGAGCTCCTGCCTCATGTACACCTTTCCGTCCATGTCAGCCCTACTCAGAGTGCTCAAGAAGATCAGGAGCAACCGGGCACAAGTCATTCTTGTGGCACCGGACTGGGCACGGTCAGTCTGGTATCCCGAGCTTCTGGCAATGAGGGTGCCCCTTTGGGGAGATCTCCTGTCGCAGCACCAGGGGATGGTCTTCTCCCTAACCTGTCTACTCTCTGCCTCCTTGCATGTAGATTGAGCGGCAAAAGCTGACCGCTTTCGACCTTCCCCCGAAGTCTTTGAGGTTATTCTGGCAGCCAGGTGTCCCTCCACGAAGTTGATATACACCTGCCAATGGTTCAAACTTTGTCATTATTGTTCAGAACGATCTATCGACTCTCTATCTGATATCCTCCTGTTCATACTTACCTTGGCTCAGCAGGGCTCTGCTCTGGGTACCTTTACGGGCTATCTTTCTGCCCTTTCCTCTTCAGCTGCCTGATCAGCCTTCTCTTTTCAAATCCCATCTGTTGCAGAGATTCTTAAGGGGGTTAACTCACTTGTTCCCTGCCCCCTTCACCATTTATTATGCCACAATAGGACCTTAATTTGATTCTCTCCTTTCTGATATGTGCACCGTTTGAACCGCTGCACAACTTCCCTCTATGGCTGCTCACCATCAAAACAGCCTTCTTAGTGGCATTAACCTCTGCCAGGAGGGTGAACAAACTGCAGGCACTTTTGTCACAACCTCCTTACCTGACGGTCTTTCCAGATAAAGTGGTGCTCCGCACAAGGGCATCTTTTCTACCTATGGTGGTAACACCCTTTCATATGGGACAGTCAGTTACCCTACCCACTTTCTATGTATCTATGCACCCTTCCAAGGAAGAAGAGCATCTCAGTCGTCTGGACCCAAAAAAAGCATTATCATCATACCTCGATCGAAGAGTTCTGGGTGGATGACCACCTCTTTATAGGGTACGTGGGTGCAAAGGAAGTGTGTGCTGTCCAAAAAAGGACTATATCCCAGGGGTTATCCTCTATCAAAATCTGTTACGCCTTAGCGAAGAAGGATCCTCCTGAAGGCCTTAGAGCCCAATCCACCTGTGCAAAAGCGGCCAAAATGGCTCTCCTGCGTGGTGTTCGGGTTTCAGATGTCTACTAAGCAGCATGTGGGCATCGCTGCACACGTTTGCCAGACACTACTGCCTCGATTCCCAGGTTCGCAGAGAAGGCCTATTCGGTCGCTCTGTCTTCAGGACTTCCTGGTCTAAACCTTTCCGCAGTCCCTCCTCCAGGGATGGCATTGCTTAGGTATCTGTTCAAAGGTAAGGAATCTGCTGCTAGATGTCTGTCAGTTGGACAAGTTACTTACCTTCGTAACACCTATCTGGTAGAGACATGATCTAGCCACAGATCCTTACCCACCCACCCATCCTCCCCGCACTGCGGATTGGTTCTAGTGTTGAAGGCTGTTCCCTTCAGGGCACTAGATGCCTTTTTTGACACACTACGGTCAGTCACTTCATGGCTCAGCGCTTCTGATGTAGAAAGTTGTGAAAAGTACTGACGTCAGCACGCCGGAGGGGCGGTTATATTGACGACGCGGTTGTCACAATGACCACGAACACGATGCCTAAGACATCACACGGAGTCGACTGATGCCATCAACCGACGTACAGGGGTACTGCTATCAAAAATCTTCCGTATCCAGCCTGACTCCTCAAAGTTCAAAAGTAAGGAATCTGCGGCTAGATCATGTCTATCAGATAAGGCATTACCGAAGGTAAGTAACTTGTCCTTCAGGTGTTGCTGGATTGCTGTGGCGGGAGACTTACAAGATGCTAGGTTCAGTTATTCATGGGTGTGGTATTTAAACAACACCAAACTCAGTTGTTTGAAGTAGAGTAGGTTTATAGATGGAACACTGACCAATCAATCCTCAACACCCTTCCAGATTCCTAAGCACTTGGAACCAGAAATGTGGATTGTAGATCAATGCCTACTTCACCACAACATCTCCCTTCTTCTGAGCATAACAAAATAAATAAACAAGATATCTATATACATTACACCGAAATAACAGGTTACAAATGTGAAAACTCGTCCAAAACTCTTCACCAGTCTGCAGCACTTGAGGCTGTAACCAAAATAGTAAAGTTTATATATTGGGATATCTTGCTGGTGTAATCACACGTTTGCTCCTACGCACTGCTGGGGTGCTGACCATCTCATCCCTTTGACAAGACGTATGAATGATCAGTTTAGAGCTTACATCAGTCTTGATTCATGGACCCATACTGCATCCACCCTTCCCAAGAACCCTGAATTTGGAGTACCCTGGGTTAGGCTCCTTGATACTTATTCAGTCACCTACCTTTAGTATCACTCATGACTTCCTTCACCTTGTGCCTAGGTTCATACTCCTTCATTTTTCTTTAAATGCTTCCACCTTGGGCCGCGTGATCTTGTCTACAGAATAAGCATGGTCAGATTTGGATTGGAACTTCCTCAACCACGCAGGACACTGGTGTTCGCCCCTTCATGATCTCAAAAGGACTCCAACCTGTAACAGCATTGGGGCAGGAACGGTGAAACAACAACATGCTTGCGATTGCACCAAACAGCTCAGTCTTGTTTTTCACTGCCCACCAGTGTACGATTCATTTTCTCCACAAGTCAGTTGGCCTGATGGTGATATAACGCTATGTGTTTATGCTTTATGGCAAATTATTCCAAAAAGCCTCTCTTCTTTCTAAACAAATTGCACCCCATTGTCAGATACAATGTCCTTTGGGCAGCTTTCCCTTAAGAATATCTTTTTTAAGGACTTATTAAAACGGACCGGTGTTGAGTTCCTCCATGAAATCAACTTTGCACCCCTTACTATAGTAGTCGACCACCTCAAACACAAACTTACACCTCCGTGACAAGGTATTAAATGGGCCAATAAAATCAATTGCAAGTTTAAACCATGGACCTTTTTGTAAAGGGAGGCATGGACTCCGTTTTCATTCCCTTGTCACTAGTGGCACAAAGAACACATGCTTTGACATTAGCGATAATGTCGGAGTCTATCCCTGACCACCAATAACTGTTCCTTATCTTTAGTGATAGTTTGTCCTAAATGTCGATGTCGTCAAAAAAATTATTTTCTCAGTTACTCTGTTGTGGGGAATGAACTTGTCACGCTGCATTAGCATCCGATTTCTTTTTAACGACAATTCATCTGCTATTTTGAAGTAAGACTACTCTCACAGGCAATGCTTTCTCCTTGTGCTATCCCTCTTTAACATGCTGCTTTACAATCTCTAACTCGTCATCCTCAGACATTTCGGTAGTCCATTCATCCTCGGTAAATCCATTTTAATGACTCGCATTAATCGTGGAATCAAACTGTTCATCGTCCTCCTCCAAGCTTATGCATTGCTTTTCACAAGTGACCGGGGAACGTGACCGATAATCAGCACTGGTGTTTCTATCACCTGGGATGTACACAATGTGGAATTTGTATTGCAGGAGTTTAGAACTCAACCTAGCTTACCTGGGCTTGTGGTCTTTCTTGACTGTCCCCACCAAGAATGTTCACCAGTGGCTTGTGTTCTGTTTTTAAAGTACATTTCCTTCCACTTATGAAACATTTGAAATGCTCACATGCCCAGCAACATGCTAATAGTTCGTGTTCTGTAACAAAGAATAATTTTTCATGGTCTTTGAAGGAGTGGGATGCAAATCCCACCACCCTCTCCTCACCAACCTCTTCTTCTTTATTTATTTGTTTTAAGCAAGAGTTGCACCCAAACCACCATTACTCACATCCAGAGTGTTAATGCATTCCTTGGTGGGATCAAATGGTGTCAATTCCACAGGCCACACAATGTTGTCCTTTAATGATACAAATTAATCTAGACAAATGTCATTCCAACCAAACATTTTTTTTCTTTTTGAGAAGCTCATTCAAATTTATAGTCTTGGCTGACATTTCTATCAATCAATTTTGCATAGAACTAACCTAATCCTAAGAAGGATGCAACCTGTTTTGTTCTTTCATACAGGAGCTTTTGTAATGGCTTCAACCAATCCTGGTCGAGGTTCAACCCCTTTTTCTGAAATGACATGACCGGAGTATTCTATACCGCTTTTTGCAAATTCACATATATTTAGATTAGCAACTATTCCAAATTTCTTTAACCTTTTCAACACACTATGCATGCTTTTGTCGTGTCCATCACCATCTTCCCCTGCAAACAGGATGTCTTCCTGGTACGTCACCACACCTTTTGACCCCTTGAGGCACATTTTCCAAAACACGCAGAAAAATTGATGCGGCAGACGCTAATCCAGAAGATATCCATCTGAATTGGAATGTGCCTTAAGGCGATACAAAGGCTGTTGAAAGGTTTTTGGGAGGATTATTTGAACTCGACTTGATAGGCAGATGCCAGATAAATCTTACTGAACTCTCTGGCGCCAGCAAACTTTGTGATAATTTCATCTATGCGGGAGGAATGGATGAGAATCTACCCATATCACCTTGTTTAAACACCTGAGGTCAACACAAACCCTCAATCGTCAATTTTTTCTCGCAATCACCAAAGGGGACAACCATAATTAAGAATCAATAGGTTCAATCACTTCATCTTCGAAACATTTTCTTGAACATCTGCCAGAGCATCCAGAAAACTAAAGGGCACATTTCTTAACTTGTATTTGATAGGAGTCATGCCACTTTCAACTTTGATTTTATATTTAAATCCCTTGATCCTCCCTAAACTGTTACTGAAAACGACTTCTACTTTTCCGTCTTGTTACTATCTAGCACCAGCAACATTGGTGCTTGCCATCCCTCTTTAACTAACGACACCTGAATCATCTTCCCTGGCCTTAAAGTAACACTAAACAATCCTTGATGGTACCACCCTAGTATGTTCAAACCTTTCTTTGATACAACTACTTTCTCAATCACTTTGGCTTTAAATTATGTGTCACTTGAAATAACCCTTCAACTTCATCTTTCTCCCATCATAATTCACTTGGTTTCTATCTGGTGGGAACAATTGTCAATCCCCGCACTTTTCATGAAACAACTCATCAGTGAACATTGTCATCCTTGCTCCTGAATCAACTGAAAGGTTCAACACCTTCCCATCAATCACAGAATTTTTGTACGAGTCTATGGATTTACCAACCTGAACAGCTAAAAACAACCTCCCTTTCACAGCTTTGTTAGTCTTCGAGCCTTCACTGGTCACTCTTTCAGGCACCAAATTCACTTTATCCTTTGTAGATTGACAAACCTTGTCAAAATGTCTCACCTTCCCACAAATTCCAAAAGTGACATTCTTGGCAGGACAAGGGCAACTATTGGGTAATAATTGGGGTAATCACACTTGAAACAAATGTACTTTTCGCTAAAGAATCCACCCTTGACTTCTTTCTTTTTAACATACTTCTTATTCTGCACCCTTTGTTTTGAGTTCCAATTATCCCAATCTGCTCTCTGTGTGTCAATTCTTTACATTAATTCTGGGATAATTCAATGCTCTTTACAATATCTGATTATTTCTAAAAAGGTTGAATTCTTCATAGTCTGCAGCTTCTCATGGACTTTCTCGTCCCAACAGCGCACCACTATCTGTACATGGATGTGTTGTGAAGTGAAATTCTCAATCTCTCATTCTACTGCAAGTACGCACAAAACACCTACAGAGCAATCAATTGATTCATCTTGATGATGTTCCCTAATAAAAAAACCTGTCTGTTCACTATCAAACTAGGTTGTACATCCACCTGCTTTTCTGATTTCTTCACCGCCGACATGTATATAAATCATGTATATCGTCTTCCTCTTTGACTAATTCATATGGTGGCAGATGTTTGTAAATTGACTGTCCCTCAAAACCTAGGTTGAGTTCTAATCAAAATCTCTTCCTTTCAGGACAGTATCTGTTCCCTCCAATAGCACCTAAATACATGGTAAATGCTCTATACCAATTTCTCCACGGGATGAGTGGGTCAAATGGTGTCTGGAGAAACGAGGGCGTAGCATTAACACTCTGCCTGATAGTAACAAAACTCATAAAAAGGTTTGACAATATGTTGTGTTCCAAGGTATTTAAAAATAAATTGAGACTACGCATCTACTAGCTTCATACTTGGACTACCTCTTTTAAACATACGTAAACACTTTGAATAAACTTACCAAGGCAACAATTACTTTGAATAAACCTAAGTAACTTGGTGTTTCTTTGAGACTTGACTTGTGTGACGTGTGCGTATTACAGGATGAGAGATGACACGCCCTCAATAGAAATGCCTCAGGGATCCAGTCATGAATATTGAGTGGTTCTGTAAAACTGTCTTATTTGACACAGAACTATTTCTAAATATTTACGCATCACAGATTACGCTGTACAGTAAGAATGCCTCAATATTTGAATGCGCAGAATGCTCTGTTGAATTCTATAGCTTGTGTGTGCATCAAAGATTGTAACATGCTGGCTGAAGGGCTCTGGGCTCACCACTCAATACGACGGCCATGGAACACTCTGGCCGAGCAGGAGAAATATATATTTTGTGTGCGGACTGTTTGTGCAGCTGTGCAACGGTGAGGCTGAGCTGTAGAAATATGTATTTTTGTGTGCGCGTCACAGCTTATAAAACAGACTGTGTGCTTGCCAAACCAATATGGCCAACGACGTAAGATACGCTTGTGACCCACATACTGTTTTGGCTCCCCAAGCAAATATGGCAGCTTACGTAGAATATGTCGACATGCTTTATTTACAAGTGACTTCATCCGCAACACAGATCAAGCAGAACACTGGCAGGGAACCTCCTGGCCGCGCTCCTGCCGATGTAGAAAGTACTAGCCAGTGCCACACGTGACTGAAAAATGTGCGTTGTCCTAGTGCGCGTGCAACCAACTCTAAACGGTGAAGACATCAGTTCCCGTGGGGGTATTTCTCATATAAAATACAAGACCTGCAAAGTGAAAGTCACTCCTGCTCGTTGATTCTGGCCTGAACTAGCAATATTCCTCTCTGCAACAGCAGAGCTCCGTTCCAAGCCTTCTTCAGAAAGGTACCGAATTCCAGTTCTCCGTCCTTGTCCACTCATAGGACCTGGACTGTGGCAAACTCGTCGCCAATATTGTGGTACTTAAAGGAACCAAAACACCAAACGCAGCTATTTGAGGTAGAGTAGGTTTATTGTCCACAGTCTCCAACAGCCTCTGGCATCAACTGCCAGAGAAAAAACCATGGTAAATCAATCCTCCATGCACATTCCAGATTCCTAAGCACTTGGAACATGGAATATAGAACAATGGGTTATGACGATGAGGTGCTGGGATCACTGCTGAGACCTTTCAGTCTGTTTGTAACAGTTGTTCAGGTGTAGTCTGATTACTGTGGCAAGAGATTGTTACAGGATGGAAGGGTCAGTTACCTGGTAAACATGGGTTATGATTGTGATGTGCTGAGATCACTGCTGGCACCTTAGTCTGTTTGGTACACTGCCTGACAAAGGATCACTCTTTCAAAGATGTCTTCAATTGTAGGGGACAGCAAATTGTAAGCTCTAGCTGCTACAGCTTTCTCAACTTGCGCAAAAAAAAGTGTAAAGCAGGCCATTGTTCTGTGCCACAACATGAAGATCCACAATAGTGTAACTGCAAGGTTTGGTTTAGTGAGCATGTGTAGGTCTGTAGCGCCTTATCTTTCACATTGCAGATTATGGTGGCAGTACAAGAATTATAGCGCAACCTGTGTTGTCAGTAATGTGTGTAAGTTGACTAAATATCAACCTCGACGGCGAGAATGTAAAGTAGCTATCTGCTTGGGTCCAGAATGACAAATACCACTGTACATACACTGCGGCAAAACAGTCTACCTTCGGATCTGATCTGTCTTCTGTTCTCCCCCCAACAGAGAAAGAGGCCAAGAAGGAGCCAGAGGATGGTGATGAGCCCATGGTCGAGACGGAGAGTGAGAGTGAAGCTGAGCTCGCCGGATTCTCGCCTTTGGTAAGGAATAACTAGATAGACAAGAGGAATGGTGGACAAGACTGACTGGTGTGTGCCCAGGGTGTGTAGTATAATAATGTGGGTGTATCAAGGTAAGTGACACTTTCCTTTCAAATGGAGTGCGGTCAGCTGAGGGTTCAACTCCCACCAGATACATCATAAGCCTCTTGACAACTGAAAACCAAGTAATAGCAGGAAGAGAAGGATTGTTGTTAGGCAGACTATCCTACTCATGTTGGGATGTTTCTTCCTCTCTGTCTACTTGTTGTTGGCCCGCAGTGTCGCAGAAATCTGTTGTACATCTTTAAAGGAGTATGTCTGCAGACTTAATACACTCCTGCCTTAGAGACAGACCTGCAATGAGTGCAGTATTTAGTGCCTACAGGGTTTGACAGACGCATGTGTGATCTGTGGGCTAAAACTTTACCAAAATGTCTCCTACACCTGAAGAATACTCCTTCCATTTCCAAATGCTTACTATTAAACATGTTCTTTCATTCTTTTTGATGAAATTCAGTTTCAAAGTAAACATTAAAAAAATTAAAGTATTACTCCCATACTGCCAGTGTCTCACAACTATATAGCATCCTATCCATATAGGTGCGCCAAGAAGGGTACAGGGAATACTCACAGGTCCTGTCCAACACCATGGAGCTGCTTCAGAGGACATCAGCTTGTTCATGTCGGGTTACAACCCATATTTTAACTCCCATAGAGCTTCTAAATACAAGGTGCGGGGGAACTCTATGGTGTTTACTTCACTTAACACACCATCTTGCGCTTGATTACAACCCTCCCTGCATGCTGCTCCCAAGCTATTCACAGATTTCACTGCCCATCTAGCTCTCCCAAGAGCAGACTGTGAAGCATCCTGCTCCATACAGCCTTTTCAATGGCCCCATTTCACATAGTACTGACACAGAGACAGCTGCTGCAAGGAGCACCCCAAGATGCATCCTGTAAATTTTACCAATTCCCAGGTAGCTTTCCACTCAATACAATGCTCCAAGCGGCCACAGCTACATAATATTCTATTGACTAGAGCGCCACCAGGAGACTACTCCCAGACAGTATTCCATTCATAAACCTCTTAGGGATCCTTACCATGAAGGATCTAACTTCACGAGTTGCTCTGTGGATGAAAGCTCCCCAAATACATTGGAAAATGGCAACTGTTTTGAAAACAGGAAGAAAAGGCACTAAAGGAGACTACTATTTGAGAAACCAGCATGTCGTTCAATAGAGAAGCCAGCTGAGGCCTTCTTAAGATGGCTCGCCTATGGGTAATCGGAACATGTGGGGTCCTCTGGTGTGAAGGCATTCTGACTGGATCTAGTCCCATGTCTCCTGTCTGTCCCAACAGATAGATGTGAAGACGACTGCTCTGGCATTGGCGATAACCGACTCTGAGCTTTCTGATGAAGAGGCTTCTATTCTGGAGAGTGGTGGATTCTCGGTCTCAAGGGCCACCACCCCGCAGCTAACAGATGTCTCTGAAGGTATGTGATTGCAGAGATGCTTTCAGGTGATACATGGGTCAGATTTCTGGGGAGAAGGGATGGGCTGCTCCAAGGCAGTGCTGTCTGAACAGAAGGCTGCCTGCAACCGTTTGCTGTGTTATAGCGAGTAGTGCTCCTGTTGTTGGTATGAAACCTCACCTCCATACTTCTACTGAACCTGTGATGGGGTTGTGCACTAATTCATAACATAAGTCAGTTTGCACATTAGCAGAATGCATGCTAAAGTCTTACCAGTAGGGCTTGTGTGTGTGTTTTTAAGGTATGGACTGTTGTGCACATATGCCTCTGACGTATGTTTGACGATCCCAAGACGTATGTTCTTTCCATGCACTGTATTTCTGAAACAACCAGGTTTGTAGCATCCTTTGTAGATTTTGCCCTGCTCGTCCTGCCATCTAGTATTAGGCTTAGAATACTGCAGCTTGTTTTACTATGAAATCTTTGTTTCGTTGTGGACGTCCATCGACAACTCGTTGTGCGATAAGTGGTATTATATGGTGAAGCAAATCTAATTGGCAATCCCGAATACTTTTTTGCTAGTTGTCGATTTGCTGGATTTTGACGTTTTCTCACCTATTAACTGCTGGTACAGTAAAATAGCTCTGGATCCTACTGCTAGGCACGCATGTGAGGACAGTGATTTATTATATGGTGTGGTTGTGTGAACTCACCGTATGGTAAAGTCATAATTCCGTATAAGGTCAAGTCATGTTCATTTGTTAAACCGTGGCTCAACCCTGGGTAGCAGTCAAGCTTTTTCAAAAGGGCAAGTGTAAAGTAATAAAAATTATCAAAAGTTAAATAAAAATCCAACTCCGGTGGTTTCACAGTGGCCAGTCTGACATGTTCAGTTCAGGCTTCTGCAATCAACAGCTGAAAGGTAGCTGAGAAGCAGAGGCACAGCCCGTAGGTCTCCAGTGGAGTCCTAGCTGGTCTTATCCTGTTTAGCACTGTAAGCAGCAAGAAATCAGTGCTTGGATTGGCTTGGATGCTATTATCATACAAGGAAGCAGCGCAAGGCAGGAAAAAACTTTGTGAGTATTTGAAGCTGAGACGAGCGAGTGCTGCAGAAAATCATCAAAGGTAAGTTTATTCTTAAACCGTTTTATTTAATGTTTGATGTGCCTCACCACTTTTAAAATGTAACAGCTGCCACTGAACTGAAGGGCTATGAGGACACTTTTGTGGGGTCCCAACTCCGATAGGGAACCAGTCACAGGGACCAGTCGGTCCATTCGAATAGTTACCTCCTGGTTTAAGCAGTCTCCAGTCCAGTTCCAGGTCCTTTGGGCGAATCACCAATAAAGTCAATAGAGTGGTCCTGATGCAAAGGGTGCAGGAGCTGAAGATGCTCAATGATGCTGAGCCGGTGTTGGGTATTCCTGTGGCCACCCCTACGTCCACGAACACAGAGGAGCAACTTTGGCCTCAGGGGTTGATGTCCTATGAAGTCCTGCACAAAACCAGTGGCCACTGGTCTCCTGGTACAGCAAAACCAGTGGTTCCCTTTAACTTGCAGTAACTTCAGTTCTGGGTGACCAAACTGCACTCACGGGTCCTACAGACTGGGGTGCAACTTTTGGGGTTCAGAATTTGGCCTCCATGGATGCACTTCAGCATCCGGCAGGGTTAGGTTTATTGGTGCTGGGCTTTCAACGGTGCACGCTTCTCAGCTTTTGTGGCTGGTTAGCTGTTACAGGGAGTTTTCCAACTGACTCTAAAGGTTAAAGAATTGCACAAAAGCTGCTACAAAAGAAACAGGCGAGCAAGGTAGAAACACAATGTCTAGTAATACAGAATTCACACCGGCCTGTCGCAGCCAGGTTTGTAGCCCAGTCTCAAGAAAGACTGTCAAATACTGTTCTCTAGGCACCATTGAGGAAGAACAGGAACTTTTGTATTTGAGGTAGCCATCTCAGAAGAGCTCAAAGTAGAGGAATTACTCGATCCTGGATAGAGACTCCGTATTTCCCACAGCAATGCCACCAGCGGTTTCTACACACACCGATTTAGATCAGGAAGTATAGGATCATCGTAGGAGAAGGCATGTCTGGAACAAATACAATGCAGATTCCTTGGATGAGTGTAGTTTAGATACTGAAGACATTCCCACCAGGTGAAATACTGATCCTTTCAATCTGTTCTCTCGAGAGTGCGGCCTCCATCATGATGTAATCGCTGTAATGTGAGAGAGGGATGATCATTTTTAATTTAGTCTATTGCTAATCTCCCTGTGTGAAGATTGAATATCAACAAAGGCATAGGTAATGATGAAAGATGGGAAAACTATTTCCAGTGTAGACATTTTCTGCACATTAGATTCACCCTCTTACTTTTTGTATACAGATAACGATACGGGCTGTTGCTGCTTACGCTGGCATGGCCCAGGATTGCTTTATTTCACCATGACGTACAGCATTACCTTTTAGCTTCTGATATGGGACCTCTGTTTGGCCCAAAGGTGGCAGAAATCTGGTGCGCAGGAGAAATTGATGCAAGTACAGCAGATTCCAAGGACTGATTATAACAGGGGCTACATTACAAGAATCACATACTTGTTTCCCAGCGACATTACAAAGTCATCCAGATGCACAAAACGTAACCTGCAAAACTTACCTACAACAGGAGCAGAGGCAACAATTTAGGAAGCCTCAGCACTTCAAGGAAATGTGAGTCCATAGATGGAGAACCTCAAGCAATGGGTGCTTGACTCCAATCAGCGTCTCTGTTCACCTCCCTCGTACATTTCAGTTAAAGGTTTGTTTTGTAATGGTCGTGTAGTCAGACTGCTGATTTGCACGGTGATCACGCCACGGCCTGAAGATCCAAGGGGTACTGCCTAATACTGCCGGATATTCGGACACAAGACTAAATAGTCTACCTCTCCAGGCGCAGAAATTATAGGAACCCCTTCTGGGTTGGAATTATCACTGGAACTAAGAGACTACTTGTGTTAGAAAAACCCCACTCCCACACGGAAAGGGTGGTGGTAACGGGGTCCTTCCAGACATACACAGTGGTAGCTTGGCTCGAGTGGTCAGGGGTCAGGCACCGTGTTAAGCATACGCAATACCCATACAATAACCATGCGTGCATCCGTTCCAAAAACGACACTACACCTTAAAAATTATGAAAATATCTCTGTGTTTATCTTCTTTTCTCTTAGTTGCTGATTGAATAAATAATAATACAATCACAGAACACAAGGCTTCTCCTTAAAAAGTGCAGGTCAAATAAATAGTAACACTTTACAGGTGCAATAAATAGGTTCAGGTCAAATAAATACTGTGAGGGAATAAATACTGTACAGAAATAAGTTAGCTCAGGACAATAAATACATTACAGGAATAATTTAGATAAATACAATAAATACAGTACCCTCAATAAATAATAAAAGCCAACAGTGACACTTGTAAATCAGATCACATTTTAAATACTATGGGCTGATTTGGCCCAGTCACAGCTTGTGGTTAGGTGGATGGCCTGAGGGTGTCTCACCTAGCTTGGGTAAGGCTGAGGCTAAAACTGAGGTGGATCAAGGGTAATCTAGGAATCTGGCTCTCCCAAACTACACCACCCCTCACACAGGTCACTGTATCAGTCTCAGTCCACCCCTGGCACTTCCAGGCTGGTTCTAACACCTCTTTATCCCTTAGGATGGTCTCTTAGAGCTCCACAGGGCCTTAGGCGCCCTCTATTCCACTTACTGCCCTTTTTATGAAGCTCCGACGCCGCTGGAGTCGTGTCGACGCCGTGAGGCGGTTCCGGTTCGATGTCGGCGGCCTCGGCACAATGTCAGTGGCCTCGGCACAATGTCAGATCTTGACGACGCCGGTAGGCGGTTCCGGTTCGATGTCGGCGGCCTCGGCTCGATGTCGATCTCCGATTCGATGACGTCGGGCTGTCTTGGCTCGATGTCGACTTCGGGCAGCTCCGGTTCGATGTCAGCGGCCTCGGCTCGATGTCGACCTCCGATTCGAGGACGTCGGGCTGTCTTGGCTCGATGTCGATTTCCGCCGGCTCCGGAGTGCGACCTCCACTCCCGACCTCCGGCACGATTCTCTTCAGGTTCCGGCGACTCCGGAGTGCGACCTCCACTCCCGACCTCCGGCACGATTCTCTTCAGGTTCCGGCGACTCCGGAGTGCGATCTCCACTCCCGACCTCCGGCACGCTTCACCTCGGTCTCCGGCGACTCCGGAGGGCGGACTTTACTCCCCCGTCGACGCCGCTCACTCGACCTCGGGTGACTTCCTCCTCGACCTCTGGTACTCCTCACGACCTCCGTCGGCGCCCTCTCTCGACCTCTGGCGGCTCCGGGTACGACGTCTGCTTTCCAGTCAGCGCCGCTTCTCCACCTCGGGCTCCAGGTCTCAGGCTTCTCGACGTCGGACTCCAGGGAAACCAATAAACAGGTCAGATTCTTGCTTTTCTTTACTTCTAAGGCCTGTTCCTGCTGTCCAGGTCCTTAAGATGGTTTTTCTTGCTTTGTCCCACACAGGGCTCCAGGCTGGGCTCAGTCAGTAGGGACTAGTATCAAGGGTGGGTTTATGGACCCCACTCCAGGCACAAGTTTCCACCCCTGCTGCCTCACTCCTTCCTCCTTCAGGTTTCTGCTCCTCTCTCTTCACCAGTCAGGTGCCAACTGCCAGCTCCAACTGTCAACTCTGGCTTTAGCTTCCCAACATTCTAAACCGCCTCCAACTGTCACAGGGTTCTGGAATGTTCTGGAAGGTGCTGGTAGGTTCCAGTGGGTTCTGATGAGGTCACAGGTGGGCCACCATTTTGTGCTCCAGGCCCTCAGACAGAAGTTCCAGGGGTAGATAAAATGGCTCCCTGAATCTGCATCAATACGAAAAAGTCTGGTGGTTCCCAAAAAGGAAAAATACTAACAGGGTTTGGGGCAAAAGTGGGACAAAATAAATAATGATGAGGAGGGACCACCCAAAGGGCTGACAGGTCTAACAACTTGAAACTGACCTCAGCCCTGAAGAAGTTGCGGGGTAATCCCCTGTAACAGCGACAACACACGTGTTGGCTAAGAAGGCTTAAGATCTTGATTTAAAGACATCGGAAAATACAAAGACAAGCATCATTGTGATATTTTATTAAACTTTATGTATTTACTTTTAAAGGTGTGCAGAGGATTTGTATATATAGTAGAGTGGTCTGCTGGCCACACACGTGGGGGTTTGGTGGTTTTTCCCTACCTTATGCACCGTGCCAGATTACCTGCCATAACTGATTTGTACTTGTGATAGACCTTTAGAGCACCATTTTGCCTATTTACTGACCACCGACTGTATACCTAATGGTCGTGTAATGTTTGTTGGATTGTTTGTGTGAGGGTTTTTTTTTTCTCTTTCTCATGCTAACCAATTCCATCAAGCGATTCTTACTCATGGCATTGCTTTGATATCTCCAGGAAGAAACCAGTTCAGGCATTTACACTTAAAGAGGCAACAAACAATGACTATCTCCCTATGCTGCTTCAAGAAGATATGTTCTTAGCTGCCAAATAAGTAATTGAGCAAGTACCACTCACATAACTGAACTGGGAAAAATAGTGTCTTCCAAGTGATATCTCATTGCAAAAAGGAGGACACACTGTGATCATTCCTATGACTGGCTTCAGCAGACATATATAAAGATACATGTTTAGATGGTAACTCATTAAGATGCCCTTTTACTGTTGCATGATGGGTAATGCATAGAAACGTTGAACTTAAAGGACGCATAGTTCTACATCCCCATGCATCCATCCCACCAACAATTACTATGTTTTTTATGAGTGGAAAATATTACTAATTCAAAGTACTCTCTTTTGGCCTAAATTCTTCCCCAAGGGTGTTCACCACAAGTCTATCAGCTGTTTGTGCAATTCTGCATTGTTACCCTAAACGATTGGTCAGTAATGGGGAAGACCTAGCATAAATCCTATACCCACACACAACAGAATCTCATTGAAAGCATGTCCAACAGGAGAGAGGACTTTGGTGTTTTAGAAGACGATTTCTCCTTACCAGATGTCCTGGTCTTCAACAGTGAGGAAAGTCATGAAAATGTGTAGAATTATGGCATCATGCACTGTATTGGTTCTGAATACAAATGAACCGATTTGTCCTCTGAGAGTGTTCAGCGAATCAATAGTTTCCAGAAACTGGGGCCTGAAAAGGTTTAGTGTTATCCTCTACTAAGGCATAGCAAAGATTTCCTTGCATTGAAGAACATCAGGTCATTGCTAGGTAGACAGACCATTTATAGAACAATCTTTAAGGTGTGGGGAGGGGGGCCTCCCAAGCCAGGAATAACCATTCAGGCCATGTACAAACCAGCAAGGCCTGCAAGTATATCCGTGTGTTGGAGCAGTGGTCTTGCATTCAGAGTGATTCAGGAAGTACTTTACAATCCATACAACGTGCTAGCCTTGCATTGCATTCAGAAACAGGAATGTATTTCCATTCCATGTGTCCAGAATGGCACAACCAATTTAGGGCACATTGTCATCAAGTACACCATCTCGTGAGGATGGGCAATATGTTTATAGGCCTCTTCAGCAGAAGTCATCAGGAGACTCACCAATGAACAAAACAAACATTCTCCATAATTTCTTTCAACAGTGGGGCCATCCCCTAGGCAAAGCTAGTCACAACAAATGTAAACAGAAAATGCCAAACTTACACTACTGTCAGAAAAATCCATAGATGATCCCCCAGAGATATTTGCTTAAGCTTCTTCCACGCCCCTTAGTCTAATACATGTACCTTATGTTCTAAAGAAGCTTCATCATTCATAATACTCACTTCTTTTGGACATATCCACACATCCATTCTCCAAGTGGTGGTGTTAGCACATTTAGTTTTCCCATTCAAGATGTAAATACATTCATTTTTCAAATTTCTGATTGTCAATACATCCTTTTCCTCAAGGTGATATTGTAAATACATCCATTCTCCTGAGTAAGTCAGGATTGTTTGTGCATCCTGAGACTAGAGTGGTTCCGTTCTCCCAAGTTGAGACGTGAATACAGCAAGTCTCCAAGTTGCCAACAAAGAGTAGATCTCTTTGCATTCAAATCTACAGTACATCAATCTGACTTTTTGTCACCCATTGTTAGTTTGGCTATTTCCAGGTCCCCGAAGGTTGAATTAGGAACCTTAAGTAGGCCATTTTCCCAGCTACTGATTGTTATGCAGTGAAATGGAAACACTTTGGTAACAATTGCATCAGCACTCCTATCAATACACTGCATGCATCTGTTGAAGATGCCATTAAATATTTATTCTCATTACAGGAATCTGACTTGGGGCCTGATTACGATCCTGGTGGGCAGGGTTATTCAGTCACAAACATGACGGATATCCCGTCCGCCAAATTACACTTCTGTTATATCCTATAGAACTTGTAATTTGGCAGATGGTTTTCTTTGCTAAAGTCACCATCTAAACAGCGTTCAGGAACATGCAGAGCTGTTTAAAAATAAAAGAAATTGTACTACAGTTTGGGCATTTTTCATTGAGGTAGCCCATTTTTCCTATTTTTGTGTGCTCTCAACCTACTTTCAGTTTGTGGTGGAATCCTGTGTGAAAGCCATGGGTGCTCCAGGAAAACTATAAATTCCTGAAAAGTAGACAAAAGTCTGAACTCAGCAAGGGGTCATATGTGTAGATCCCTCAGTTTTCCCACAATAATAATTGTTGAAATAAAGAAGTATTTAAAATCAGTAGGAAAAAACAGCCATTTATAATGACGTTAAATCAACTTTTTGTAACTATGGCTGATTTTCAAAAGCAATATACATTACATCCACAAGACCCTTATGTTTGCGGGAATATATAGGGTTTGTAGGTTCTCCAAGAACCTAAGGTACCTAGAACCAACAGCTGAGCTGCACCGTACAGTGTTTTTTCATTGAGTACTGAGTATAGACTAATTCATATGGTCAAAAGTGAAAAATGTGCATTAAGGAAACCTATGTATTTTTTAATTGCGCACCAGATGTGGAGTTTAGGAGCAGTGGTTATTTGTATTGAATTCGTGGGTACCCTTACTAGTGTATGGTTTAGAAGGTATTTTGAAAAATGTCTCTTTTCTTATACAATGGCTTACTTTTGAAAGGCACAAATACAGCAAAACACAATTGGTAATAACTGATGTTCTGCTATTCTATGCTTCCACAAGTCTTTCGATAAAAATGGTACCTCACTTGTGTGGGTAGGCCTAGGGCATGCAACAGGAAATGGGACAAAACGCAACATAGATGCATTACATTTTCCCACTGAAAACTGCCCTTTTTAGGTCTCGGCTGCGAAGGCTGCGCTTGCGCAGTCTCGCTCCGAGATTTAATGACTTGGAGAAGAGGGGCTTGAACCCGCCCCTCTTCTCCCCTGTTCTCCATTGGCTGGTCTCCTGAATGCTGGCCAGCCATTGGAGAAGAGGTCAGTCATTCCTATTAGGCCCCGTCCTTTTCGGATCGGGGGGCGTGTTTTTTGCGAGAAGTCTCAGGGAGGAGACAACAGCAAAACACGCCCCCCGAATCCGAAAAGGACGCTGCCTTTCTCCGAGGCATTTCTGCTCTGCCTCGGAGAAAGGCGGTGGTGTCTTCCGGTGCCCTCTTTACTTGTTTTTCACTCTACGAGTGCTGCCTTGTTTATACAGATTTGAATAGAACGGAGAACTGTAACAGTTAAATGTACCGGACTTTCTACATTACTGCCTTAATTAAACTGTTTATTGTTCTGGTGTTAATTCAATTTCTAATGAGCATCCAGTGCATAATGCACACGACATTGGGTGGCGATACGGAATTATTGACATTTACGAAAATATTGCCGACTTGATTAGAAGTTTGTGCTTTCCTAATCAAAAGATCGAAGTTTCAAAAAGCCACAGAAATGACGCGAAGGCAAACAATACTGGCAGCAACAGTGACACCTAGTGGCTTTATTGCGTGTTACACTGGAATAAAGACGCAGTAGCAGTGTGCCTATAGAGACGGCTTCTAGTACCGTACGAATCCACATGAATATTCATGAAGCGGAGGAGGCCGCGTGTGCGTGTCTCTGCGCGCGAGGACTGGTGGTGTTGGCACACAGGAGAAACAGCTGCACCAGCCTCTACAACACACACGCGGAGCGCGGGGGCCACAGCTGTCGCTGCACGGACCTGAGCTCTCGAGCCGGGGTAGGCAAACAGGCGGAGCGACAGACGACCGCCATACCGGCCAGCCGGTTGCTTGAACATGCGCACGGCGCCCCCGGAACTACTCTACGTTTTTATTAAAAAAAAGAAATACAGTTTACTCTTTTAGAAGAACTACGCTGACTCAGCCATTTTTTTGCGTTTGAGGTGTCTAAAGGTAATATACACATACAACTTTAAATGTAACCTAATGAATGCAGACAGGACAAGTCGTAAACAGCAATTACCTCTGTTTTCCGACTTGTGCCGTCAAAAGTTCTTTCATGAGCCTGCTGGACTACTCTGTGTAACCCTGTATTCTCCAGTGTTGAAATTTAAGGGTTACAGGCAGGGCTTTAAGTGGGATGAAAGATTGGGCGTGGGGGGGGGTGGGTCTCAAAGGGGCGTCGTCAATGTAATTAAGGGTGTGGCTTAAAACGCGTAAACTAAACAGCTGTGCTTAGAGTAGTGTGCCGCCCAACTTGCATTTTGATGATTTATTGCTAATCTCGTCACAGGTGCTGGAAGGTTTGTGGAAGCCACTGTGTGTGTGGCTCTGTGTGTGTGGCTCTGTGTGTGTGGCTCTGTGTGTGTGGCTCTATGCGTGGTGGCTCTGTCTGTGTGTGGGTAACTGTGTGTGTAGGTGGCTCTGTGGGTGGCTCTATTTGTGTGTGGGTTGCTTTATGTGAGTGGCTCTGTGTGTGTGGGTGGCTCTGTGTGTGGGTGGCTGTGTGTGTGTGGCTCTGTGTGTGAGTGCAAATGCAAAAGGTCTCGCATTTGAGAGTGATTAAGCTATTGACATTGTAAATAACAATGCCGTTCCTTTAAATGTTTTAAAAACAAAAACATAAACAAAAATAATGTCATGAGCAATGCCAATAGCTCTAACTTTACCAATGCCGAGACCATTGCATTGTAAATGCTTGTTTTTCCAATGTAGGTAGCTGTAGATTTTGAACCTTAGCTCAGCCGGCATCTAGGGAAACCTAGCAGCCCAGTAAATGTTTACAAATTAGACCCCTAGGATTTTCCAGAGTGGAGTGACTTGCATGGCTCTCACTTGTTGTTTTTTTTTGTTTTTTTTTTTTTTTACCCAAACTCCCTTGCAAACCTCAAATTTTGACTACAAAAAACACATGTTCGAGGCATGTGTGCAGTGGATACACATGCTTTGCATACTCCTGCCATCTAGGGTTGCGTTCGGATGTGCGCAGGTTGTTTTTCTTCGAAGAAGTCTTTCCAGTCAGGAGGTAAGGTGACTCCTTCTTTCAATGATAGTGCGCATGGGCATCGACTCCATGGTTAGATGTTTTTTTTTCCGCCATTGAGTTCGGAAGTATATGGCAGCACTCTGGTTCGAAACAGTTCTTCAGGTACCCCTCGGTGCGCAATCCACTGTACCCTCGACGGTATTGTTCTCATACATGTTTCCCTGTTCTCCGGGTATCAAATCTATAGGGAAACATTCTATCTATGGTCGGAAACATCGTGGGCGGCCCTCGAGCCAAGCCGTGTCGGTCCACCTGTCTGCCAATGGAACAGACTTAGTTCCAATTATTCTGTCCTCTGTGCCACTCCAAGTACCTATGCACCAACCTGCACAAACATTGTAACTTGTGCCTCTCACCGGAGTACAAGGAAGAAGACTGCAACGCCTGTAAGTCATTCCACTCCAAAAAGGCTCTTCCCTATGTCTGGCTCGACGAAGAGAAATGCAACACCAAAGTATTTAACATATTCCGGATAGCTTCAGGGACGAATCCGAACAGGAAGAGGTCGAAGCGTCGGCAGCAGAAGAGGAAGAAGCCTGCTCTGTTCGAGAATCCGATTCTGAACTGGAGATTGATTTGGAGTCTGAAGACGTGCCTCTGGGACAGGGTAATGGGAGTACTAAAGACCCTTTAAACCACAAAACCTCTTCCATCAAGCATAAGGATTCGGCACCGCCTTCGGGCCTTGGTTGGCACTGAGACAATGTTTCGGACGCCCTGCCCTCGGGCCCGGCACCAAAACAAACAGTCAAGCCTTCCAGCTCGGGATCGAGTCGTTCAAAGTCGTCCTTGGATCCAAATACCTCCGCTCCAAAAGAAAAGACTGGTTCGGAACCAAAGCCTTCTGCTCCGAAAGATAAACATGCTCCAGAACCGAAACCTTCCGCTCCTAAAGGGCAAGACTGGTTCGGCACCGGAATCTTTGACGCTAAAAACAGAAGAAAGCCTCACAAAGTGCCATATGTAGGTAGCATACAAGTTACCACTTCTTAAATACCGAACTTTACCGATTCGGTATTTAAGAAGTGGTAACTCGTATGTAGGTAATCATTCGGTAAATATTACCGAATCGGAGAAATTCGCGTATTTACCGATTCAGTAATGAGGCATACCTTCCCATTGATTGAATCAATGGGAAGATATGCCTCATTACCGAATCGGTAAATACCGATTCGGTAATGGGGGGAGCACATTCAAGGGTGGCAGGGTGTCACAGTGACACCCTGTTGCACCCCTGATTCCTGCATGTGTGCACATGTGGCGCACATACATGCCCTAAGGGCATGTATGTCTGCCACATGGCACTGTTAGTCCAGCAAAATATTGCTTTATGCAATGAATTCGGTATTTAGCACCAACATATATTTGGTGCTAAATACCGAATGATTTTCCCTACACATCACTCATTTGAGTGTCACCTACATCTCATTTCAGGATTCGGTATTTACCGAATCGGTAAAATTACCGATTCGGTAATTTTACCGATTCGGTAAATTACCGAATCCTGAAATGTTCCCCCTACATAGCAAAAGCCTAAATACCGGTCGGTAACTGTATATTTACCGAAAATCGGCCGTTACCGACCGGTATTAGGCTACCTACATATGGCCCAAAGTCTCCAGAACCTAACCTGGAACTTTTCAAAGAACAATTAGACCCTAAACAAAAGAAGATGTACCTCAATCCAGATACTGGACATATTTTAGCTAAGACACCATCTAAATGGAAACTTCCTTTAGAGGACCCTGCTTATAAGATTCCTCTTAAGAAAAAGAAGGGCATTGCTACAAGCCCTATCCATCCATCTCCACCATCTTCACTACATTTACCAAGTTCAGATCCTCTACTCATAACACCTCAGGGGTCTCATCATGCACTACTGATATAGATGAGGATGATGATAATACTCATTTGCCTGTAGATCCATGGAATGACTACACTATTTGACCCTCCCATGGATACTGACCACGATCTATACCCTGTAAAGCAATTGCCACCAGATAATGTAGATTACCAAGAGCTTATTTCTAGAGCAGCAGAATATCATATTGTTGCATTACATAAAGAGTCTTTGGAAGAAGATTTTTTATTTGACACTCTATAGTCTATGCATAGGACAAGTCAGAGTCTTCCAAGGCATGATGAGACATGCTGACGAAATATTTAAAGAGCCTGTGCATGCCCGTGTTTTAACTCCAGGGGTTGATAAAAAATATAAACCCCCGTCATCTGAACCTGTTTCTTAAGGGACAATTACCTCTAGACTCATTAGTGGTCTCGTAAGAGGGCAAACTCACAGACCTCTGCCGATGCACCTCCCCCAGACAAGGAGTCTAAATTAATCGAAGCATCTGGTAAGAGTGGCTGCTCAAGCCGCTAACCACTGGTGCATTGCTAACACACAGGCCTACTAGCTAGGTATGATGGGGCACACTGGTATGAGCTGGGACAACTACTTCAATATCTCCCAGATGTACACAAAATTAAAGCACAACCATTAGTTCACGAAGGCAAACTCATTTCTAACTCATCCATAAGATGTGCTTTAGATGCTGCTGATACTGCAGTGAGGGGAATTAGTTCCAGCATTCTCCTAAGAAGACATGCCTGGCTTAGGATGTCATGGTTTAAATCTGAAGTTCAACAGTCCATTTTAAACACTCTCTTTGACAAGCAACACCAGTTTGTACCTCAAGTCGATGAGGCTTTAGAGAAAAATGAAGAAAGATACAGGAGTGGCAAAGTCCATGGGAGAGCTCCAGTCCCCATCAAACAGAGGCTCCTTTCGCTGTTCATTTTACAGAGCAGGGTCCAAAAGCACATCCTCAAACACTAATGCTTCCTCTTACAAATCCAGCAACAACCCTCTCCCTCTAGAGGTTTGTATAGAGGAGGGTACAGAGGAAACAATTCCAACGGTAGGGGTAGAGGCTCCACAGCGCAACTCCCCTTCCCCTAACAAGCAATGACGTGCCCTCATTCTCCCCCGATCACTTGACACCTGTCGGGGAAATACTTCAACAATTTCTCCCCATTTGGCAGTCCATAACATGGCAAATGGGTGATCAGCATTATCCGTCATGGGTAATGCCTGGTGCTTACCACCATACCGTACCATCTACAGTTCCTTTACTGTTCCAAAAAGTTAGGGGTTTACTCTCTGCACTTCCTAATCCCCAAAAAGGATGGTTCTTTAAGACCGATTTTGGATCTAAGGGGCATATGTATCAAAGGATACATTTGCGATTCAAATAGCGATTTTTAGAGAATCGTTATTTTAGAATCGTAAAACGCTATGTATGTAGGATTTGCAAATAATTTTGCGAATTTTTCATAGTCCTTAATTGCGAATCGCAACTTGCGATTCGCAATTAAGGAATACCTCCCCATTCATTCCTATGGGCCAAGAGGCCCATAGGAATGAATAGGAAGACCTTCTCAATTTGCGATTCTCAATTAGAGAAACTCAAATTGAGAATGCAATTTCAAGGGTGCCAGGGTGTCAAAAGGACACCCTGTTGCACCCCTGAAATGTGCATGTGTGCACATGTGGCACACATGCATGCCACAAGGGCATGTATGTGCGCCACACGGCACTTTAAAAAATGCAAAAAAGTGTTTTTTTCAAAGAAATTGCAATTTACCACCAACTTGAAGTTGGTGGTAATTTGCGATTTCTAATGGAGAAATCGCACAACTTGGGTGCTTTTTACATCGCATTTAAGGAATTGCAATTTGCGATTCCTTAAATGCTTTCACAAAAGAAGGAATCGCAATTTTTGCGATTCCCTATTTTGCGAGGGCCTTTTGGGATGATACATCCCAAAAGGCTTTTTCCCGTTCGCAAACGGGCCGATTCTGCCCCTAAGAGAGTTAAACCGGTCCATACTGTCAGAACATTTCCATATGGTAACACTTCAACCAGTGCTTCCACTACTACAGCAAGGTAATTTTATGTCCACGCTAGACTTAAAAGACGCATGCTTTCAGATTCCAATTCACCCAGCTCATCGCAAATATCTCCGATTTGTGTTAGCAGGAAAACACTTTCAGTTCAAAGTACTCCCATTTTGAGTGTTCAAAAAATGCCTAGCAGCAGTAACCACTCATCTCAGAAGACAACAGATTCATGTCTTCCCATATCTAGACGATTGGCTCGTCAAAGCAAGCACACACCAAAAGTGCTTGCAACACACTCGGACTACGTTAGACCTACTCCACCAATTGGATTTTTAACAGTCCATACACAAAAGTCTCATCTTCAGCCTTCACAAATGCAGTCCTCCCTAGGAGCGACTCAACACTCACACAGCTCTAGCTTCTTCCAATACAGCCAGGATTTGAAATATTCAAACTCTGTTATTACAGTTTCAGGTCCACCAATATCTACCAGCCAAGACGTTAATGCATCTGCTAGGAATGATGGCATCCTGCATCGCAATAGACTACACATGCGTCCCCTACTAGAATGCTTAGCACATCAGTGGAATCCGTCACGTGGTCAATTAACAGGACTAGTGTTGGTGGACAGCCGCACCCATCGGTCTCTGCAGTGGTGGAACACACAAAACTTATCAAAAAGACGGCACTTCATCAACCCTATTCCACAGATTGTGCTAACAGCAGACTCATCCCTCACAGGTGGGGCTGCCCATTTCCACAACTACACAATTCAGGGGCTCTGGGACTACAAGCACAAACTCCTTCACATCAACTATCTAGAACTTCTAGCAGTATTTCTACCATTGAAAGCCTTACAGTCTCACCTCACAGCCAAAGACAACATGACAGCCATGTACTATGTACAAAAACAGGGGGGGGGGGGACACACTCTCTACAACTGTCATGCCTCTCTCAGACCATTTTGCGTTGGGCAATCCATCTCAAAATTAATCTTCTGCCAAAACAACTCCCAGAAGTGAACAATCAAATTGTCGACCTCCTCAGCAGGAGGAGGCAACAAATACACGAGTGGGAACTTCATCCCCCAAATTCTCCTTCCATTCTTTCAAAAATGTCGATTCCCAAATATAGATCTGTTTGCCACAATGGACAACGCAAAATGACCAAACTTCGCCTCCAGGTTCCCATACCCCCTATCCAAAGGCAATGCCCTATGGATGAATTGGTCAGGGATATTTGCCTACACTTTTCTGCCTCTCTCACTCCCTTATGTTTTTGGTTCGAAAGCTCAGGCAAATATCGCTCACACTAATTTTAGTAGCTCCCACACGGGCTAGTCAACCGTGGTTCACCACACTATTGGAGCCATCAGTGGTTCCACATCAAAAGTTACGCCTGAATTTTATCCTTCTCACTCAGAACCATGGAGAAGTCAGGCACCCAAACCCCAAGGAGCTCAACTTAGCAATTTGGCTACTAAGTTCATATAGTTTTGATACTTTAATTTACCACCAGATTGTATGACTTTTCTTCAAGAAAGCCTTCCACCAGAGCTTGTTATGCAGCTAAATGGAATAGATTTGTTGTCCTCTAGATGCTTCTGTAAAAAGCATTATATCTTATCTTTTGCATCTACAGCAAGCTGGTCTACCCAACACATCTATTTGATTGCACCTTGCAGCAGTGGCCGCATAATTGCAAAACAGACAGCATTTATCTTAGTTCAAAGTTCCTATAATTAAAGCCTTTATTGAAGGCTTAAAAAGAGTAATTCCACCTAGAACACCTACGGCGCTAGTTTGTAATCTCAACATTGTACTTGCAAAGAGGGACCATTTCTTGTCGAGTGGAGGAAAAGCATGGACATGTATATGCTAGGGGAGAAGACCACGTATAAAACACGGGGCTGCCCTAAAAAGTTCTGGAATATATGGAAACCTTGGCTTAGACACTACGGACTCATGCTCTCTGACTCGCAATGATAGCGTAAGGTTGGGTATAGGGCTGGATGGGAAAGATGGGGCCTGTCACATTACACCGACCCATTATAACATTGTTTGACCCTTCTTTGCTGCTGATTGGATATGCTGCCGCTATTTATTGGGAATTGCTTGTGTATCCCACTGGTGACCACTGTTTCTGTTTTATAATGAGAAAAATGTTAATAAAAATATTTATAATAAAAAAACATTGTACTTATAAGACTCATGGTTCCACCTTTTGAACCATTACACAATATCCTTTACAGTTCATTTCATGAAGGTTGCCTTCCTCATTGCTATCACTTTATTTAGGAAAGTTGGTGAGCTACAGGCATTAACCGTAGAAGAACCCTTCTTTCAACTCCATAAAGATAGGGTAGTTCTTTGCACCAATCCAAAGTTCCTTCCTAAAGTAGTTTCTGCTTTTCATCTTATACAATCAGTTGAGTTGCTTGTGTTCTTACCTCAACCTGATTCAGTAGCAGTTAGAGCTCTTCAAACACTTGATGTCAGAAGAGCACTCTTGTACTATATTGAAAGGACAGAGGATTTTCGTAAAACAAAGCAACTGTTTGTTGCATTTCGAGATGGATTATTAAATTCATTCAAACTTGCTATGCTAAAATAACTTTATACCTTCTAGAGCGCACTATACTCTCAAAATATGAGCAACTATTGCCTTTTAGGTAACATTCCTATAGCTGACATCTGTAAAGTAGCAACATGGTCCACACCACACACATTTACCAAACACTATTGTGTGGATGTGTTAGCATGTCAACAAGCCAATGTATGCCAAGCAGTGCCAAAGACACTTTTTCAGACAACTGCAAAATCTACTGGTTAGCCAAAGCTTTCGGAGAATACTGCGATAGTCTATGCAAAGCATGTGTATCTACAGCACACATGCCTCGAACGGATTATGCTACATACCCAGTAAGCATCTGTTCTCGGCATGTAGAGCTGTAGATTCTCATGTGTGCTCCCACCTTCCTGGGCACCTGTGGTTGTTGCAGTTCTCATTATCTACATTACATACACATGGACATCTCCGTAATACACTCACTTACTCCATTCTCACCCTCTTACGGGAGGACAATCTATTGAGTTGATGCCCATGCGCACTACCACCGAAAGGCGGAGTCACCCTACCTCGTGACTGGTAAGACGACTTTGAAGAAAAACAACATCCGAACCCAACACTGGATGGCAGGAGTATGCAAAACATGTGAATCTACAGCTCTACTTGCCAAGAATAGATTCTTACTGGGTAAGTAGCATAATCTTTTCCTCACATTTCTACGATGGAAAGTTGTGAAATCTGCGGAGAGCCACAAATTTCTTTCCACCCGGCATTGCCCAAGTCTCCCAATGAAAATTGTACCTCACTTTTGTGGGTAGGCCTAGTAGTGCCTGTGACTGGAAACATTACTAAACACAACATGGACGCACCACTTTTTTCCAGTGTAGGAAGCTGTAGAATTTTAAGCCCAGCCGGCATCTAGGGAAACCTAGTAAACCTGTAATTTCTTTTAAAAATTAGACATCTAGGGGAATCCAGGGTGGAGTGACATGTGTGGCTCTCACTTGTTCTCCAATCCCCCCCCCCCCCCCAAACCCCCCACCCCCCCAATTTCTTGCAAACGTCAACCTTTGACCAACAAAAAAAACTAATTTTCCTCACATTTCTGGAATGAAGAGTTCTGGAATCTACAGAGAGCCACAAACTTCCTTTCATCCCGCATTGCCCCAAGTCTCTGAATAAAAATGGTTCCTCACTTGTGCGGGTAGGCCTACTGCCCATGACTGGAAACGCCCCAAAATACAACATGCACACATCACATGTTTCCATTGAAACTTATCCCCTTTTTTTCCCATTTCAATGTGGGTAGCTGTAGATTTTTGACCGTAGCTCAGCCAGCACCTAGGCAAACCTGAACATTTTTTAAAAACAGATATGCAGGGAAATCCAGGGGTGTGTGACTTGTGTGGCTCTTACCAGCTCATTTTCCCCAGAAGCCCTTACAAACATCACACTTTAGTAAGAAACCTGGGTTCACACTGGAACGACATGGTGAGCAAAAGAACGATGGATTTAGGCCCAGATCTCTGTACTGGGGTGAATGTATGACATTGTTCTGCATTCTGTCCATCAACTGTTGTTTTTGCACTTGTCACCCCGAGTGGGAAGGGTATGCCCAGACGTGGGTCCCGTGCTCTCCATGCCACTGGAATCAGGCTATCCTGGCTGAAGAGGGGTGAAACCCCGATACCGGTCCTAGGATGCTTGTTTCCGGTCCAGGGAGGACATGGCTTGGCAGTTTGGGCTGGACTGTTCCCATGAGGCACAGGGTCAAGACTGATTTGCATATGGCTGGGTTCACACTGGAACGGCATGGTCAGCAAAAAAACAATGGATTTAGGCCCAGATCTCAGTACTGGGGTGAATGTATGACATTGTTCTGCATTCTGTCCATCAACTGTTGTTTTTGCATTAATAAGAAACCCAGCAAAACCCCGCAAGTGGGGCAGCCTTATTAGCACAAGTGGCGTAATGGTCGTAGGAATTTTGTAGATTCCTGCAGATTCTGCAAGTTTTCATCACAGAAATGGAAGAAAAATGTGGTGTTTCAGGCAACGTTTGAGGTTTGCAGAGCATTGTGGGTAAGAAAGAAACCTCGTGGGATCCATGCATGACACACCACTCTGCACGCCCTGGTTGTCTAGTTTTCAAAAATATCTGTGGTCCATAAGTGTGCATGGGTGGCGCCACAGTTCGGCTCCAACGTAGCGATTTAGGGCCTCCTGTATCATCCTCTCTTGGCCCACCCACACAAGTGGGGTACGATTCTTATCGGGAGACATGTGGGAACTCAGAGTGATGGGAAACAAGTGGCTCCCAGCAGATTCCAGGTCTTTCCATCACAGAAGTGTAAGGAAAATGTGTGTTTCTTTCCAAAGTTTGACATTTTGAACGCCTTTTGGGTAAAATTGCCTGGTGAGAGCATCGCAGGTCATGCATGCTTGGACTCCCCTGGTTGTCTAGTTTTCAAAAATGTGCAAGTTTATCTAGGTACCAGCTCAGCTAGGCCCCAAAATTCACATATATCCAAATTGCAAAGAAAAAAAAAAAAGAATCATTTGCAATGCAATCGGTCTTGCTTTTGTGTAGTTGGAGCTCTTGGCGTTGATGTGTTTTTACTTCTTTTTAAAGAATGTATTTGCAGTGGAGTGATCCTATTTGCATAGCGCTTTTGCAATTCATATGACCTTGCGGCTCTGGAGAAACAGAAAATGGGAAAGGGGATATGAGGGACGGAAGGCAAGAGTAAAATGCTGCCCGAAAGGAAAAGAAAACTAGCAATTTCCTGGAAAAAGCAAACTCTCCTAGGGAATGCGATATTAAGTAAAGCATGTGAAGCAGGAACAACATGGTCACCTTAATGCACTTGAACCTGGCCACATTACAATGAATGATGACATTATTGGCCTTCTACCATGTACAGTTTTGTAATGATAAGTTCCAGAGCCCCCCAGCTCCACTAAATCAAACACACTTACCACAACACTTTCATTGTGTTGTGCTTCAAACACCCACTCTGTCTACATCTTACCAAGATAATGGTAACCTCGACAAGCCATCAGCGCATCTAGGAATGTACTGTAACTTATTTTAAAAGTCTTATAAGTGAGCAGCCAACTGGGCTAACCTCGCAGACCGTTTCCCAGCGCCACCAGGCAAAAGAATTTTCGACAGGCTTGTGATCAGTGCGTAATACCATGAGAAAACCCCACAAATACATGCGGAAATATTCAGCAGCCCACACAGCAGCTAATGCCACCCTCTCTATAACTGAATAATTCCTCTCCGAATCAGTCAAAGAGCGGGACCCAAAAGCTTCAGTGTGTTCACCATCTTTATGTATTTGTGAAATGACTGCCCTGATACCCATGGCACTGGCATCAACCATAAGTATGGACATGAGCCTCGTGTCAAACTGAGTTAAAACTTTGGCTGCACAAATCTCATTCTTGATGTCGTAAAACGAACAGTGCTGATTATTACCCCATTCAAATTTGCACCCTTTCCTCAACAGTGTCTTATATTTTCTCTTTTTTAGCACAGTTCTTGATATATTTTGCATGATTTTCGACCAAGCCAAGGATGGACCTCAACTGGTCTTTTTATTTTGGTATTGGAGCTTCCTTTATGGCCTCCAACAAGTCTCTCTTTGGTCTAACTACAGAGGATGACAATGTGTACTCCAGATATTCTACCTCCTCAACACAAAACGTGCACATGTCCTTTCTGAGCGTTAACCCAGCCTCCGCAATCCAATCCAAAACCTTCTTCAGAACCATGTTCTGACTTTCCACTAGCCCCTCCCTCCTCCTTTGCCCCCCTCAAACACCAAGATGACGTCTTGAAAATATACCAGTCCTTCGATAACTTTCAAGACTTGCCCCATCTTCCTAAGAAAAACACTAGCTGCAGAGGAGAGACTAAATGGCCTTCTAATGAATTGAAACGTACCCTCGGTGGTGATTAAAGATGTGAGATGTTTGGACCCCCGGTGCAGCTTGATCTGGTGGTATGCACTCTTTAGGTCAAGTAAAAATTTTTTTTTAAAACTTAGCCCCTTTCAGAAACAACACCAATTCACTAATGTTGGGAAGTGGAAAGCTGTCCCCTACAATATTTTGGTTAAGGGTGTGCAAGTCCACACAAAACCGAAAACTCACATGAGGCTTGCCCGTTAGAACCACCAGAAAAATCCAGTTCAAACTCTCCATGGGCTCTCTTATCCCTTGACCCACCGTTTCCTCCAGCATACGATTCACCTCCTGCTTGGTGATTATAGGAACCTTCCGTCCCGTGTGCTAAATTGGTACTGCATTTGATCTCACCAATTATTTTATGCACATATTTAAGTTCACCTACGCTCTCAGAAAACACCCTGTCTGCACCCTCCACAATCTCCTCCACAGTTACCTCAACAACTACCATCACCTGGTTAGGTGCTCGAGGGTTCATGATTATTCCCAAATCATATTGTTGTAGCCAATCCAATATTGTGGGACCACTCAGCCGCATAAACTTTCCCCCTCACCGTCCATTTTTGAAAGTTATCTGTGCCCACCATGTCTATTTTCTCACCTTGGTACTCCCCAGGGTTGATGTCTTTGGGTAACAAAATATCTTTGGCCAATGAGTAACAAACACATTTTTAGGTACTATTTTGTAGAGAGAACCTGAATCCACCATGAGCTGGACAGTTTCTCCCTCTATCACAAAAGAAGCCTTGGGCCTGGGCCTTCTGCCCAAACTATCAAACCCGTTTGCACACAAAATTGTGTCAGCTCCCAGATCCACATTCCTATCCTCCCCACCTTCCTGCACTGCTGCTGCCTTGACCCTGTTGCCCATCTTGCACATGCATGCAAAATGTCCCTTTCTACCACATTGTCTACACTCTTTCTGAACAGCATAACAGTTCTTGAAATCAGCTATAATATGAAAATTACTCCCACACCTCGTACACATTTTCTCTTGTTGTTTACTTCCTTCTAACACCTGGGAAGAGACCCTTGCCGATATCTCCTTCTAGCAAATGCACCATTCTTTGTCCTTTCCATACATTTTGCCTGTGCTTAATACTCCTGTCTCCTCCACCACTGCACACGACACCCCCACAAAACCTTCTGTTTTCTCGATCTCTTTCATGCATTGAGCAGATTGGTCTCGATTTTTGCTGTCCTAATTGCATCATCTAACAATGGGTTTTTTGCCGCCCATAACCTTTCTTGCATCTTTTTATTTGTACACTGTACTGTATGGATCATCTCTTCCCTCATGGCCCCAAACTGACACTTAACAGAAAGTTTACACAACCTTGCCACAAATTGGTCCACCGACTCATCAGTTTTCTGTAATTGCGTCTAAAGTTTGTCTACACATAACTGTATTCACTTCCTTCGCAATCCTTCTCTCTAGTCTAACCTTAGCCTCCAATTACACATTGGCTATCAGCTGACCATTATTGCCCACTGCTATATGCAAATACTTAAAAACATACTGGCCCACCTCCCCAAGTGTGCTCAACAATAATGCTTTCTTTCTGCCATTGATAAACTCCCTCCCATCCAACACCTTAATATAATTTTCAAAAATCTCCAGCCATTCTTCCCATTCAATAGGTGGAATTCCAGCTTGTGTGAGGAACACTGGAGGAGAAATAATTGCAGCTTGCATGATAACAAAAATAAAATTTAGTGTATACACTCAAGCGAAAGCTCTCGGGTGAAAGCACCAATTCACAGGGTGTGCTTATCACCGCATTTTCAATGAAGGGTGTGCCTGTCACCGTACAGGCCAGGTTGTATGTACTTTACAAACACTGTGATGAACACACAAAGTGTGCCTATCACAGTAACTGTAGGATGTGCCTGTTCCTGTAGGTAACCAGCTAGTAATGTACCTTTATACACCTCACCACTCAAGATACCCTTCCACCTGTACTTCCGTCCTCACGCGATGCTCTGTGTAATTTCTGTTCTCCCAGGATGTCCTGTATGAACTCGGATGATGCACGTCGTCCCACTATCCACTTAGAATCCAGAAAGGGAAGGGAGCTGTGCTCTTAAAGCTGAAACATGAACTCCTCACTAGCTGTTACTGTCTTTGATAAGCATCCCACACAAGTAAGATGGCCGCTGATAATGTGATCCATCACGGTTGTGTCCATAGTCAGTTGCGCGTGTTGTCCTTCTGATTGCGTCACTCTTGCAATGCGTTGCTTTATGTAAGCCAGAGGCACTCGTTCCTCGGCTCGAGGGTCCGCGTGCGGGGGCCCGTTGCTGCTAGCGTAAGGAAGTGCTCGAGCCGCACCTAAGCTAGCCAAAAGTTTGTCACTCACCCGATCAAGTGAAGGAGTATCCTTCACTTTTTATAGAGCTTCAGCTTGACTGTAGATATTTCTATTCACTACCTTTTTCTGTCTTTCTATAGCTGGTGGCACTAGTCTGTCTTCTAGAAACTGGTAGGATAATGCTGCACTGTATGTTCTAGCACCTATCTTTTACGCAGTTACCGTACGATGCTTGAATGGTGGAAATCCAAATTTTGTAATGAGTCCACAGCCCACGCGGTATGTAAGGATATTTATTCAAGACGTACCAACTGAAGATGGTGCTCCCTCTCCAGCCAGCGAACAACTGACCTGAGAGAGAACCCCCACTGCATCACAATAGATGACAACACTAGAACATGAAATATACGTTTTCCTGGATTTGAAGCTGCAGATAGCATAAGCGCTATCATACAACAAACAGCCACAAACTGGATTACAGACAGCATTTACGTAATACCAAATTAAATGGCTTCAACGGTCCTGCCTGAGGAGGATGAAACCTAGTACAGTCCTCTGCCAGAATTGTGCAGCTGTGGACAGAGGTATGAAGCAGTAGTCTCAACCCAGTGATATTTTCCCCATTTTTGCTCTGACAGCACTACTGAAAACTGTTTCCTACATCACTGTATAAACATTTGTAGAATTTGGAAATATAGCTGTTATTCTCTGGCCCTCATGAGTAGAATGGCTGTCACCTCGATTTTGACTAAACGTTATTGCGCTGTTACTGTTCTATAATTTGCCTGCCATTCAGTGTTTATATAAGTGGGATTCATATAGGCACCTGATGTATTACACTGACTGAATGTTCCTTTAAAGATAGGTTAATAACAAACTAAAGAGATGAGGGCTACAAACGTCATAAGCACATTCGCCACTGTGCAGAAACTACTTTTACATTCCAATCAAGAAAGCTTAAAAGGTGCGTGCTGCCACAATCGAAATGCATAATACATTTTCCAAAAGAATGTAATTAAAAGGTGGGTCTGAGGGATGTTGTTAATCACTGGGAAAGCTTCTTCTTTACAGCACATTACTCAGGATGGCCCCATAGTGCTGTTTATATCATACTACGTATAACCGCGTGGACTTGTTTTATTTTACTCCTGGGTGAGTTGTGCCATTTTCTGACAAATATTTCTGCTGATTTCGCAACCTGGCGTTAATTTCTTGCTTCATCCTAATCACCCAGTGACCTCCCAATCGAGAGCCACCTGAAACTTAAACCACGCACGAATTCTTTTTTATTAAGTACCATTCAGATCACTGTAAAACCGGAATACAAGCTGGTCTTTTTCTCACCAACGAATTCCCGGGAACAGATTCCCCCAGTTCCGAATAAAAAAATCTTCATAACCTGGCGCGCCCCATGCTTTGGGGATAGAAAACATTCTTCAAAAGTTACCAAGAACAGCAATAAATAAAACAGTTGGTAAGCTAGGAGGTGGCAGCTGTTACTTTTGTGGCCCCAATGACCCCCCTCTTTCCTTTTAATTAAAGGAGAAATCTGGTTTACCAGAGGATACATTTGGAATGTGTTGAGAAGGGAAAATAATAACCGGCTAGAGATGTAAGAAACATTAGTTATGTTTAAAGAACTCCTGGAAAAGACTACGTAATTTGATTAATGAAGCATCCAAGAAAATTGGGTTTGTGAACAACGTTCGCAGGCTCAAATGATGCACTCCAGCTGCTGTGTCTGCAAGAAGACATGAACAGACGTGTATATGCTGTTCTTGCCAAAGGGTGACTTGAATTAACCCACAATACCGTGGGTCCGATTTCAAAGAGTGTAAAATAGCAAAGATTACAAATGTCAAGTGAAGTGGATACCCCCGACTGCAGAAAGACAGTCACCCACGCAGTCATAACCAGCAGACTGGACTACGTCAATGCCCTGTATGCCTAAATCAACAAAACCCTACACAGACTCCAGACCATCTAGAACGCTGCTGCCAGACTCTTCCTCGGAACGCCGCGTCATGAACACATGACCCGACACCTGCAAGACCTCCACTGGCTCCCCATCGAGAAAAGGGACACCTTCAAACTTCTCACCCACGCCTACAAATCCCTCTACAACATCGGACCCAAATACCTCAACGAGAGAGTATCCTTCCACGTACCCAAGAGGAACCTCCGCCCTGTCGACCTCGCACTGGCAGAGGTCCTCCGCAGAAACAGAACGGGCAGGAGAGCTTTCTCCTACATTGCAGCCAAGACCTGGAAGGAGCTCCCCGTGAACATCAGACACTCGCCAACCCTGCACAGGAAGGACCTCAAGACCTGACTCTTCGACTGATCTGGAGCTTCCTCCCCCCCCCCCCCCCCCCCCCCAGCCCCCTAGCGCCTTGAGACCCTCATGGGTGAGTAGTGCGCTATATAAACCGGATTGATTGAAGAATGCAGAAAGATCAATCATGTTAAATGACATGACCATATTTCACTAAGCTAAAAAGTAATGTTCGAAGTACTTCCTATTTCTCAAAATTGAGAGTTCGAGGCATATGAGCTGCAGATTATACACTGTGCATAGATCGCCATCTGGTTTTGGGCCCGCATGTTTGCAGTTTGTTTTTCCTCTTGGAAAGTCTTTGGAAGTCACGAGTTCGGTGACTCCTCCCTTGGTTCGTATTGCGCATGGGCTTCGGCTCCATCCTCAGATTGTTTTTTTTCCTCCATCGGCCTCGGAAGTAATACTTCGCGCTCCGGTTCCGAACTTTCCAGTTCAACGATCGACGCAAAATCCTCGCTCATCGAGATCCTTTAGATAATAAATCATCTTAATCACCTTCTCTTCGGCACTTCTTCGATTCCGGTCGTGGACGGCGGCCTTCGGGCCTATTCCGGCTCCGGTCTCGGCTGATGGAAAGAAGTGCCCTCGATGTGGGTCCAGGTTTCCCCACACCGATCTCCACGAGGTGTGCAACCTCTGCCTCTCCCCTGAACACGAGGCTCGAGACTGTCCCGCCTGCAAGTCTTTTCGCTCTAAAAAGACTATTCGAGATCGACGGGCTAGACGCAACATGGCGCACTCCTCGACCTCCGCTCCAGTCGACATCTTCGGGGACGATGTCGAAGCTCCGGGACAGCAGAACATCGAAGAAGAGGACGACGACCTCGTCAGTGCTTCAGAGGCCGATGACTCCGATGTGGAGGACATCACCCCGGCGCAGAGGGTCGTGAGTACAATACCCCCTCCCACGCCGATACCCAAAAAGGCTTCGGTCACACCTTCGCGCCTAGGTAAGACCAAGGATACTGCTTCTCACACCCCACCTTCGGGCCCGGTAAAGAAGCCTATTAAGCCTTCCGGCAGCTCGGGCTCGAGCCAGCCTACTATCGGTACCGAAAAACACCCTTCGGCACCGAAGAAAAGATCGGCCTCCATCTCCACACCGAACCCAGTACCAAAGCCTTCGGTGTCGAAACCTGCCCTGCCGGTGCCGACCAAACATCACAAGGCCCTCGGCACTGACCCTCCCGTGCCGAAGCCTTCTTCGGCGCCGACCAAAAGATCAGAGGTCCCAAAGAAGCACGGCTTGGACAAGCCTAAAAAGCCGTCGGCCCCGAAAACTTCGGCGCGGACCGAGCAACCAGTGTCGCAATAACTTTTTACACTGGATCCTCTCCAAAAGACTCTCACCAAGGATCCAAAAACTGGACATTTGACATTGTCTACAAAAAAGAGACACTTGGACAAACCAGCTCCACCTCCACCTCCAAAGAGGAAGGACACTGCTACCTCTCCTTTCAGAGTGCCTTCCCCTCCTCCTCCACCCTCCCCACCCTCTCCACCCCCGCCTCATCGTTCCCCAACCTTGTCTCCTGTCCCGGACGACTTAGGAGACCCATTTTATGATCCAGCAGATGTGCCACAGGATCCCACCCCTACTGGAGCTCCAGACCCATGGGACGACTATAATAATCCGGACATCCCAGATGTCCCACAGGATGACCTTTACCCATCTAGGCCATCCCCACCTGAAGATTCCTTGGGTTTTCACCACCTATTACAAAGGGCGGCCCTCTACCACGGGGTGGAGTTACACACTGACCCAGTAGAGGAGGATTTTCTCCTAGACATCTTTGACGACGCACATAGGTCTACTGCCATCCTACCTATGTTAAAAGGGGTGATTAAACATGCACCGGAGGTCTTTAAAGACCCAGTCAGGGCCAGGGTCCTAAACCCCCGTATAGAGAAGAAATACAAAGCCGCCTCCACAGACCCTTCATATATTAAAGGCCCTGCACCTTTGGATTCCCTAGTGGTATCTACAGCTAGGAAACGCTCCAATTCTCAGGCGTCAGGCGAAGCACCACCACCTGACAAAGAGTCCAAGCTCCTAGACGCGTCAGGGAAGCGCACTGCGTCACAAGCCGCCAACATATGGCGTATCGCCAACACGCAAGCGCTATGGGCCAGATACGACAGGGCACATTACGATGAGTTAGAGACCATCATGCACCATCTCCCTGAAAAATATAAGAACAGGGCCAATGAATTGATCCAAGAGGGAAAACTAATAACTAATACCTCTATTCGCTGTGCCCTAGATGCAGCAGATACAGCCTCCAGGGCCATAAACACCAGTATCCTTCTACGTCGCCATGCCTGGCTCAGAGTTTCAGGTTTTACACCTGAGGTACAAGCCTCTATATTAAATCACCTATTCGACCAAGATCATCTATTTGGCCCAAAAGTTGACGAAGCCCTCAAAGATGAAAAAAGATACTGACACGGCGAAATTCATGGGAGCCCTACAGTCGCACACTCCTAGGCGCTCCTTTCGCCGCTCTTCCTTTCGAGGCACGGGCAGAGGCTACTCCTCGGATACTGCATCCACGTCCTACAAATCCCCTCCTCAATCTACCTTCACAAAGGGTTATCAAAGAGGCGGATACAGAGGAAATAATAACAAGGGCAGAGGCAAGACAAATACCGCCCGCTCTGCCACACCTAATACCCAATGACTTTCCCCCACTCCCTCTAGACCATTCCACTCTGGTCGGGGGCAGAATACAATATTTCCTTCACGTCTGGGAGACAATCACCTCAGACAGATGGGTGACACAAATTATTCAGTCAGGGTATTGCTTAGAACTAACATCTGCCCCCCCAAACATTCCACCCAGGCACCGCCCTATGTCTCACGAACATACTGCACTACTAAAAGAGGAGGTGATCTCCCTCCTGCAAAAAGGAGCCATAGAGCAGGTCCCCATAAATCACCAAAATGTAGGGGTCTACTCCCTGTACTTTCTGATTCCAAAGACAGACGAGACTCTACGACCTATCCTAGATCTCAGACCTCTAAACACTTACATACATTCGGACCATTTTCACATGGTAGCCCTTCAACAAGTTCTCCCACTTCTTTCCCAGAACGATTTTCTCACCACTCTGGACTTGAAAGACGCATACTTTCATATCCCAGTACACCAGTCTCACAGAAAGTACCTCAGATTTGTGGTGGACGGGCAACATTACCAGTTCAAGGTGCTCCCGTTCGGGGTAACAACAGCACCAAGGGTTTTCACCAAGTGCCTAGCAGTAGTGGCCGCACACCTCAGAAGACAGCACATTCACGTCTTCCCGTATCTGGACGACTGGCTAATAAAAGCCACGTCCTACGATCAATGTGTGCAACACACCGCCGCTACAGTCCAACTACTCCATCAGCTAGGTTTCATGGTGAACCATCAATAATCCCACCTGGTACCATCACACACAAAACAATACCTCGGTGCCACCATAGACACCTCAAAAGCCATAGCCTATCCCAATCCTGCCAGGATAGCAAAGATACAGGCACTGCGTCAAAAATTCATATCTCAACACTCTCTCCCAGCAAGAGTGTTTATGCAACTGATAGGGATGCTGGCCTCTTGCATCTTCATAGTGCCCCATGCAAGACTCCAAATGTGTCCACTCCAGGAGTGCTTAGCGCGCCAGTGGAACCAGGCCCAGGGACAACTGGCAGATCTGGTGTTGGTAGACGGTCGCACCCATCGCTCTCTGCAGTGGTGGAACACCACAAACCTTTCCAGAGGTCGACCTTTCCTGGACCCGGTCCCACAAATAATCCTAACAGTAGACGCGTCGCTCTCCGGCTGGGGAGCTCATCTGTTACATCTCACAGCACAGGGCACATGGACGCCACAACAGAAGTTACTCCACATCAACCATCTGGAGTTACTTGCAATCTTCCTCGCCCTAAAATCCTTCCAGACGCAGATTTCAGGCAAGGCAGTCCTCATTCACACAGACAACATGACTGCCATGTACTACATTCAAAAGCAAGGGGGCACACACTCTCCACAGCTCTCGCAGTTAGCTCAGAGCATATGGAGATGGGCAATTCCACAAAAAATCTTTCTCCTGGCCCAACACGTCCCAGGAGTCCAAAACACCGTGGCAGATCTGCTCAGCAGACAAACGCAGCAGATCCACGAGTGGGAACTTCACCCACAAGTTCTTCACCCGTTCTTTCAGAAGTGGGGGCATCCACACACAGACCTATTCGCCACCCACGAAAACAAAAAATGCCCAAGCTTCGCCGCCAGATATCCACACCCATTGTCCAAAGGCAATGCGATATGGATGAACTGGTCAAACAAATTTGCATACGCTTTTCCACCTCTCCCACTAATTTCATTAGTAGTGCAAAAGCTACAACGGCATTCCCTAACACTGATCCTAGTAGCTCCAACATGGGCCAGACAACCGTGGTACACCACGCTGCTGGAACTCTCAGAAGTACCACACCAAAAGCTACACCTCTCACCTTGCCTCCTAATCCAGAACCATGGAGAGATCAGGCACCCGGACCCAGCTCAGCTCAACCTTGCGATCTGGCTCCTGAGGTCCTAGAATTCGGATACCTTAACCTTCCCCCTGATTGCATGAATATTATCAGGGAAGCTAGACGCCCTACTACTAGGGCATGCTATGCGGCAAAGTGGAAAAGATTTGTTGTTTACTGCCACAACAACACAATCAATCCTTTAAATGTATCCATACAGCACATCATATGTTATTTACTCCACTTACAAAGGTGTAACCTAGCATATACTTCCATTAGGTTACACCTCGCTGCCATTGCTGCTTACTTACAGAACAGGCAAAACCTATCACTTTTCAGAGTGCCTGCCATCAAAGCCTTCATGGAAGGCCTCAAAAGGGTAATTCCACCCAGAGTACCACCCTCACCTGTCTGGAATTTGAATATAGTTCTCACACGGTTAATGGGACCCCCTTTCGAACCATTACATAAATGTGAGCTGCAATTTATCACATGGAAAACAGCATTTCTAGTGGCCATCACTTCCCTTAGAAGGGTTAGTGAAATACAAGCACTCACTATACAGGAACCTTTTCTCCAAATGCATCAGAACAAGGTTGTACTCCGCACCAACCCAAAATTTCTACCCAAAGTCATTTCTCTATTCCATCTAAACCAGTCGGTAGGATTACCAGTTTTTTTCTCACATTCTCAAACCATTGCGGAAAGAGCGTTACACACACTGGATGTTAAAAGAGCTCTACTTTACTACATCCAACGTACACAACCTTTCAGGAAAACCAAACAGCTATTTGTCTCCTTCTCTCCACCACATAAAGGCAACCCTATTTTTAAATCAGGGATAGCTAGGTGGATTGTAAAATGCATACAGATTTGCTACCACAAAGCAAAGCGAACGCTATTGGTTCCCCCTAAAGCCCACTCTACAAGAAAGATAGGGGCTTCTATGGCTTTTCTAGGAAATATACCACTAGATGACATATGCAAAGCAGCCACATGGTCAACACCGCACACTTTCACAAAACATTACTGTGTAGAATGCAAACCAAGCAACAAGCTAGTGTGGGCCAGGCTGTACTAAAAACACTGTTCCAAACAACTGCAACGGATGCCGGTGGTCGCCGCTAGGGTTGGGTACTGCTATATAATCTATGCACAGTGTATAATCTGCAGCTCATATGCCTCGAACGGAATATGCTACTTACCAGTATGCATCTGTTCTTGGCATGTAGAGCTGCAGATCTATACACGCCCACCCGCCTCCTCGGCTACCTGTATCCGTTCCAGTCTTATCTTATTTAGATACAACACACATGGGTTTCTTTACTGTTTCCACTACGCTCCATCTTTCCCTGCTGGCAAAAAACAATCTGAGGATGGAGCCGAAGCCCATGCGCAATACAAACCAAGGGAGGAGTCACCGAACTCGTGACTTCCAAAGACTTTCCAAGAGGAAAAACAAACTGCAAACATTCGGGCCCAACACCAGATGGCGATCTATGCACAGTGTATAGATCTGCAGCTCTACATGCCAAGAACAGATGCATACTGGTAAATAGCATATTCCTTCCTATTCCCCTCCCTGTGATAGTAAAATGCATGAGTGTCCTAGCAAAACAATCTCCATTTCATTTGTCTTTGGCTGTGTACTTGATGGGGCACGTCAAATTACACTTTTAGTGTCTGATTGCAGCATTTCACTCTTAATGTTAAAGCTTCTAGTAACGTACTCTCTGGTAAAACACAATATTGTATTACTTAACAAGTGATTACCAGGAAAGGGCTCACTCTAAGGGAGCCTGTTTTCGGTAAAATGTTAACAGGCAGCAAAGGCACGCTGTTGCCGTACTTAAAGAAGCACGGCTGCAGTCGCACTGATTTTAATTTAAAAATGCAAGCGCGGGTCCATGAAACGGGCGCTTTACCAGGGAGCTGGGTGTGGCCTAATGTACCTGATAGAAACAGGAGACCCTTAGCAATGTGGCGTAACAAAGAGAGCTGCTGAATTTGGGCCTGGGTATCCGGGTTTGAGTCTCAGCGTAAACTGCACAAAAAGCATGCCGATGGTAAAAAAAAAATATATATTCAAAGAGATGCCCCTTCCTCAACCTCATTATTCAGGACACATAAAGGCGGGGTCTGAGGTGAATTCAGGTAACCGCGGCGTCTGAAGAAGGCTACAACGCCGAAATGCATCATGCCTATGCTGTTTTCCATTAAAGGTTTCCGTTGTTTCCCCAATGTGGCCTCTTACCTTTTCTTCATTGGAGGGGACTTATATATATTCAAAGAGATTCCCCTTCCTCAACCTCCAGACGGCGATGAAGAAGGCGCGAATTCCACTTTTCTTGGCGTAAGTTGCTTTTATTATTTGCTCACAAAGTTAGTCATAACGCGTTTCAGCCGGAGAAACTGGCCTTGAAAAAAAATATATATTATGGGCAAAGTGTTTATGGTGGACTGCCTGCCTGCCTGTCTCTTAAGTTTGAAATAAAGTGCTTGGAGTTGCCTTTTTCATCGGAGTCGTCGTATTTCCGTTTAGAAATATTGTGTGAATATGTGTGTGTATGTATATATATATATCCACCAAACTTTTACCAACAAAAGTGATCGACGCCGTGTCTGTGCGCAAAATTAAAGTTTTAATGCCAGCTGAAAATGCTAGACGCGTTTCGCCTGTCCTGCAGGCTTGTTCACTAGCAAAGCAATAAAGTTACAGTGGCTTTTTTATCCGTGAATGTGCTCGAGTCACATGAGAACTACACCAATAAAAAATGGACAACAGACTAGTAGTTTTTCATGGTGGGTCACAGGTTAATCAAGGTAAAATACCCAAGTACATTTTTAGCTAAGTGCTTTTCTTAATAAATTACATTTTAAATTTCATTATATCACAATGCAAAATTACATTGTAATTATTTACGTCAACATAAGATCATCATCGTAAAGCATTTTAAACTACATTGCCGACCAAAGTGGTCAATAATGGCCTAATCCGGTTGAAAAAACCGAAAGCAAATTAACCATTTTTGTTTAAGTAAACCCAATGCGTTCAGATAGGATTATGATGATCACAATTCATTGTTCAATAGAAATACAGCCCAAGTGGGCAAATGCATAAAATTGACATACTTTAAACCTGTGAAACACAAATTGTCTGTAATGTAACAGTGTCCAAATATCTACAAAACATAAAAAAACCCTTAAAAAAGGAGGGGATGGGGAGGAGCCTATAAGTGGGTATGCAGATCCTCTTCCATATTTAACCCGTCCGGGATCTTAGTATTGAGTCTTATAATATAACAAGATTCAAGTCTGTGAAGTTTTTTCTCCCTGTTACCTCCCCTGCTGCTAACGGGGACGGCATCGATAACAAAATACGAGAGACCTTCAGCGCTTCTGGTATGGTATTGATCGAAATGCCGAGCCACGGGGTAGGATTTATCCCCATTCTTAATGGCTCGCAAATGTTGCAACACTCTTTTGTGGACCGGAAGGATGGTGGAACCTACGTATTTCAACCCACAAGGGCATTGAAGCACGTATACTGCATAGTCTGTTTTGCAGGAAAATTTCCCTTTTATTAGTTGTACAGACTTATGATCAAAGCCTACTGGAAAATTGGTTGTATTTTTTCCAAAGCTGCATGCTTTACATTTCAGGCATTTGATAAAACCATCCTTTCTGGTTAACCATGCACTGTTCGGTTTCACCCTAGTCTCACTGGGTAACATATTGCTGACTAGAGATTGGTGAAGGGATCTGGCTTTTCTGAAAGTAAACTGTGGTCGTCTTTGTGTGGATTTACCCAACACAGGATCATTGCGAATGATATTCCAATGCTTGTAGATAATGTTTCTTAGTGCATTTTGTTGGTTGTTGTATGTAGTGATGAATCTACACGTATTAGGCTCTGACTGTGATGGTTTAGCTGACTTGCTATCTTTGTTGAACAATATCTGCTCCCTAGTTTTCTGCTTAACTTTGAAGGCCGCTTGGTTCAAACATGTTGTTGAGTACCCTCTGGCTTGAAAACGGGACTTCAAACAGGATAGTTCTTTTTCAAAATCCTGTTCTTTACTACAATTACGTAGAGCCCTGAGACATTCCCCATAGGGGATACTCCTGACTAATTTCACTGGATGAAAACTAGTAGCGTGTAGCAGTGTTTCCATCCGTGGCCTTACGGTAGAGTTTAGTCTGTAATTTACCATCACTGACATATACAGTAAGATCTAAAAAATTAATCTCACAAGCACTTATTTCACTGGTCAGTTTCAGATTTAAATCATTTGTTTGGAGTTTGTTCACAAACTCCTCTGCATCTTTTATGGTGCCTTTCCAAATGATAAAAAGGTCGTCAATGTAACGACTCCAATGAATTACATTATTTTGCCACTCATCCTGCCAAAGCGATTGGACCACCTGCTCCTCCCACCAGCCCATATGCAAATTCGCATAGCTGGGGGCAAAGCAGGTGCCCATCGCGGTTCCGCATATTTGGTGGTACAGTTCGCCATTGAAAAGAAAAAAATTATTCTCAAGACAGATGGAAATCATTTTGAGTATCATTTGGGTATGGTGCCAAAACCTAGCGGGACGGTTACCCAAAAAATGACGACAAGCATTTAAACCATCTTTATGGCGGATTCTAGTGTATAGCGTTGTGGCATCTATGGTAAGCAATAAAAAATCATCTTCCCATGGAATATCATAGATCTTACGTAAAAAATCACCTGTGTCAAGAATGAATGATGGTAGGAGTTTAACAAGAGGACATAGGAACGAATCGACAAATTTGGAAGTGTGCTCAAATGCACTCCCTATGGCCGAGATGATTGGACGACCAGGAGGGTTTGACATATCTTTGTGGACTTTTGGAATTAAATATAAAACTGAAGTGGTCGGACATGAAATTTTTAGGAAGGACATTTCATCCTTACTAATTAGGCCTTGTTGATTCCACTCCCCCAATAAGGAATTGTACATAGAGTAACATTCTTCCATGACATTTTCCTTTACCTTAACATAATTGGATCTATTTGTAAGCTGTTTGTATGCCTCTGTTAGGTACTGCTGCCTGCCCCAAAGAACCACATTACCCCCCTTGTCTGCATTACGCACGATGCAATCATTGTTATTGTTCAATTTGTTTACCAAGTTATAGTACTCCTTAGACTGTTGAGTAGGTGATTTTTTCTTTGCCTTTAATGATTTACATAAATTCTTGATGTCATTGGTGACCAGCTCATTGAACACATCCACTGAATCCCTTGCTGTAATGGGCGTGAATTTCGAGACCGGCTTAAAGTCTGTTAATGTCTCAATGTTCATGCCAATTCCTTCTCTGGAGGCCACTACTGACATTCGGTCACTGGTGCTGGGTACATCCAGAAAATCACTGGATTGAGTATTGGAAACTTCCAAATGTCCAAGATTCTGCAGTTCCAACATTAGATTCATGTCGTCAACATCCAAGTTCTCATGTTGTATTTGGACACAAGCAGCGGCAGGTGTTGTGAGTTTTTTTGGGGCAACTGCAAAATATTTTTTCAATTTTAACGCTCTGACAAATTTGAATAAATCTACCCTTGTTTTGACATAATCCATGTCAATTTGTGGACAGTACGAAAGGCCAAGTTTTAAGATGTTTTCTTCTTTTTCAGAAAGCACGATGTCCGTCAAGTTGACTATTGCTGTACTTTTGGTATCGCTCATTTGTTGCCCTTGGCTTTGGGCTTCTCTTTCTCGTTTGCAAAATTTGGAGCCTTTCCGCCTCTTCCTCCTCTGCCTCTTGCTCTTTGTGACCTGACATTTGTGGGAGGTCTTGGGCGCAGATTGAAACGCCGTTCCTCCCTTAAAAAATCAAATTCGTCAACCACAGATGGAATCGCTGTTCCCGCCATATTACTTGGTCCTTCTTCCACATCTGTGTCAACTTCAGAGCTTGGAATACTGCTTTGTTCAGAATGACGTACATGGCTAGATGACATACTGGTATTCATTCGTAAATTCCTCATGGTCTCAAACTTTTTTGCAAACGTGTAAATTTGACCTCGATCATAGTCATTTTTATCGCGCACAAACTTTTGTGCCTTCCTTTCTTTAATAGATGTTTCCAATTTAGTCAGGCGTTCCTTCATTTCCGACATGAATTTCACAATGCTCTCTTGTTCTGGCTCCTTGCTCAACATATCCATAATTTGATCAATTTCTTCCAGGATTTTGGCACGGTCTATTTCGGCGTATTTAATGAGGATCGCCAACATTCTGCTCGACGATTCTTGGCTGTTGTCAGACCACTCCCTCAGCATGTTGGGATTGGGATCCTCATATGTGGGCGCTACCAGGATTCGAAGCCCTCTCGGAATCCTTTTTACTTCCAAGTAACGGTGCAATGATTTGGCCTCCCACCATTTAGAAAGTTCAATACGTCTCAACTTTTCTAGTCGTTTCAGACGCGCCATTACATCCGTGGTTTTGCTTTCTGGAGTGACTGTTACAGTTCGCTTATTGCCAGATACATTGTCGCAGAAAATCGATAATGCGGCTTCCTCCCGCTCCTTAATTTCAGCAGCTGACATTCTTAAACAATTTGTTTGTGGGACAATCCACGCGCACAGAACCGCCAAAGTTCACGAACACTGAACTGTGTGTGACCGTTAAATAAATGCGACTCAGCTGAGAAACAACACGCCGTTCCGAGTCGGCTGACCCGAGACGTGTGGAAGACCGGCTGAGGTGAGCGTTTGGCTGTACGGCGCAGGGGAAAAGGGAAAGCCATTGAAACATTTATTTAACGGTCACACACAGTTCAGTGTTCGTGAACTTTGGCGGTTCTGTGCGCGAGGATTGTCCCACAAACAAATTGTTTAAGAATGTCAGCTGCTGAAATTAAGGAGCGGGAGGAAGCCGCATTATCGATTTTCTGCGACAATGTATCTGGCAATAAGCGAACTGTAACAGTCACTCCAGAAAGCAAAACCACGGATGTAATGGCGTGTCTGAAACGACTAGAAAAGTTGAGACGTATTGAACTTTCTAAATAGTGGGAGGCCAAATCATTGCACCGTTACTTGGAAGTAAAAAGGATTCCGAGAGGGCTTCGAATCCTGGTAGCGCCCACATATGAGGATCCCAATCCCAACATGCTGAGGGAGTGGTCTGACAACAGCCAAGAATCGTCGAGCAGAATGTTGGCGATCCTCATTAAATACGCCGAAATAGACCGTGCCAAAATCCTGGAAGAAATTGATCAAATTATGGATATGTTGAGCAAGGAGCCAGAACAAGAGAGCATTGTGAAATTCATGTCGGAAATGAAGGAACGCCTGACTAAATTGGAAACATCTATTAAAGAAAGGAAGGCACAAAAGTTTGTGCGCGATAAAAATGACTATGATCGAGGTCAAATTTACACGTTTGCAAAAAAGTTTGAGACCATGAGGAATTTACGAATGAATACCAGTATGTCATCTAGCCATGTACGTCATTCTGAACAAAGCAGTATTCCAAGCTCTGAAGTTGACACAGATGTGGAAGAAGGACCAAGTAATATGGCGGGAACAGCGATTCCATCTGTGGTTGACGAATTTGATTTTTTAAGGGAGGAACGGCGTTTCAATCTTGTTAGACCTGTCCGCCCTAGGGTGACCTTCCCTGTGTTTTTTCGCCCTTGCCTCATTTTTCCACCCTCTTTTTGGTTGGCTCTAGGTCTTCGGGCACCTTACCATTGCTGGTCAATGTTAAGGTGCAGGTGCTCTCTACCACTAAGATGGCTGCCACAGACCCCTGCTACTGCGGAGCGGTCTTTCAAGTAGCGCCCTAGTTGCCAGGAGCTGCCTAGAACCCTTAGGTATTGTGACATCACTAGCCTGGTTCCCCTGACCATCCCTAGAATGTAGAAGGCCCTGGAACCTTCCGGAATAGAGGGAGGTCACCTGACCTGGGAGTATAAATAGAAAGGGCGGGAAACTTTCTAGTGAGTTGATGAGGTACCACTGACCTGGGGGGGACCCTGTGCTGGAGTTTAGGCGGAAGGGGGAGGGGGCACCTATACCACTAGGGGTGACTAGGTCTAGGCCTTGCCCGCTAAGCTGCGTGAGGATACCTGACCAAACCCACTGACCTGGCCCAGTGTGAGGGAATCCCCTAGGGACCATCAGGAGAGGCCTAACTGGCAGCAGCCTCCTACTCAAACCCCCATCCCCCGAACTGACTAACTAACCCCTTGTCAGGAGAAAGGGCCGTGTACCATCAGCGCCATAAGGAATCATCAGCTATGAAGAACTGCTGAAGCGCTATGTCAGAAACCTCCTGAAGCGCTATGTCAGAAACCTCCTGAAGCGCTATGCCAGAAACCTCCTGAAGCGCTATACCTGAAGAGCGCCGTAACCCCCCTGAGGCGCTGACACCTGAGGCGCTAACTCTGAAGAGCGCCGTAACCTTCCTGAGGCGCTGAGCCCCGTCGAACTAACTCTTTGAAGCACCTACATCCCCCTAAGGCTGGGAAGCGCTAAGTGCCCCGATACACCGCCGCTGCCCGAGTCCTGCAGCACGAGAGCCAAGACGTAATCGGGTGCCCCAGACTCACCGCTGCTGCCCTAGGTGACTGCCACTGTCAGGAGGGCCGGCCGCCCCGCTCGAGGGCCCCGCGTCCGCTGAGGAGAAATAGGCGGTGTTATCCCCTGACGATCGCAGCCGTTCCCAGGAAACCCCCCTCTATCACGTGACGAGAGCGCCGGCCGCGTCTCAGGCCTCGCCCCCGCTCCCGCCCACGTCCAGCCTCCACAGAGCGCCGTAAGCACTCCCTGCGAGCGGCACTGCAACGGCGGGGGTGAAGCGACTCCGGGACTTCCCTGACATCGTAGAGGCCTGCGCAAGGGCCCCGGAGGGCCGAAGAGAACAGGTAACATCCCCGGGGAGGGGGGCGGAGATCCCAACAGCGCGGGAGGGCTGCCGAGAAGTCTCCAGTCTCACCGGAGGCAGCCCCCGCATCCGCCCCTCCCCGGGAAAGTCTAAGACTGGGCCGAGGGTGCTGAGGACACGCCGAGAGAAGTGGGACATCCCGGGCCTTAGCACATCGAGTGTATGAGGTGGGGAAAGAGCCACTAGGACAGCGCCAATGTGCCATCTGGAACCCCCCTTTTCCACTGAGGTGACTGTAAGCCATACCAGATCGTTCCTGTTACAAGGGGATAAGAACCCCAGTTATCGTGTCACTAGAAGAGCGGGTTGAAGAGCTAGTGGATTGATGAATTAATGTTGATTTACGGCATAAGTTGTTCACAGATATTAATGATTTCATGCTGATTTCCTCTATATGATATACCTAATGGATTAATGAATTCATGTTGTTTTACTGCATAAGTTGTTCACAGACAGTAATGAATCCATGCTAATCTATTGCTTATGCTATTCAAAGATAGTAATGAGTTTATGCTAATGAATTACATATGTTATCCGCAGATAGTAATGATTCCATGCTAATTTTCTGAATAGGAGTTATTTATAGATACAAATGAATTTATGCTAAATCACTTCCTGCTACGACCTACTACATAAAAGGTTTTGTTTTTAAACCCAAGTGGTGTGGTGTGTTATCATTGCGTGCGTAACTCTGCTTGGTTGGATGTGCGTGCTGTACGACTACGTTACACCAGAGGCCTTCGGGAGCCTTCCTGCCACGAGCCAGGCTACCTTTGTGAATTGGCAACCCCAGTTCCAACATAATTTGGTGGCAGCGGTGGGATGACAAACCTGTAGTTGTGCAGCACCCTTCAGTGAAGCAGAGTACGCCGCAATTGGACACCTATTGTTTTAGCAAGCATAGCCAGGTGGCCCCTACTGTCTAACGGTGTGCCCAGAGGATTGCCCTAGTTGTTACCTACGTCCTGATATTCACTCATATTGTCTGGGTCCCCACCTGTCAGAATGGAGTTCCAGCTAGCCAACATAGAGGAATACTCGGTGGTTCAGCTGAGGAGTTTCTGTCAGGGGATGGGGGTGGCAGTTGGGAAGAGAGCCAAAGGAGAAGAGCTCCGTAAAGCCTTACAAGCATGGGTATTAGCCCACCCAGAGAGGAAAGGGGACGAGGAGCCAGAGGAGCAAGGGGCCTTAGGGGAGGCGGGCACGTCAGGAGAACTAGACCTGCTGCATGTTGATGTCAGTGAAACCTTGTCGCCAGGGAGACGTTCTGGGGCAGGTAGTAGTGTGTCTAGAAGGAGTGCCTCGCCGGAGGAATATGAGGACAGGAGAGAGGAGAGGTTACTAAGGTGGGAGCTTGCAAAGTTGGAAAAAGAAAAGGAAGATAAGAGGCTAGCAATGGAAGAAAGGAAGCTTGCGCATGAGCTCCAACTCAAAGAACTGGAGTTGAGAGCATTACAGATCAGTGCGCAAAGGAATGTAAATGGTGGCAGCGTACCAAGCGTACCAGAGGTTCCACGGGAGCCTAAATTCTACCTCCCAAAAGATGTGATTGCTAGTTACGGGGTGGGGGATGACATCAACCGGTGGTTGGAGGCGTACGAAGTATCCCTGAAGGTCCATGGGGTGCCCACAAGCTACTGGGGGGGTGGCCTGTACAGATATATACCTCCTGTAGTGAGGGACACCCTCCTGTATTTAGAGAAGGTAGACCAAACCAACTACCCGGTGATGAAGGAGGCCCTGCTTAAAAAGTTTGGCCTCACCCCTGAGAGATACCGTCAGAGATTCCGTAGCAGTCACAAGCTAACCACGCAGAACTGGGTGGATTTCTATGATTATGCCCGGAAGGCCTTAGATGGATGGGTGCGTGGCAGCGAGGTGCAGGATTTTGAGGGTCTGTACAATTTATTTCTGAGAGAGCACCTCTTGGATAAGTGTTTTCCGGAGCTGCGCCAACACTTGGTGGACCGCAAGTTGACCGACCCCCGGACACTTGCGGAAGAGGCGGACACTTGGGTTAGTACCCGAGTGACCTTTAAGGGTTCCGGGGCAGATGGCCCGAAGGGTGGACAGAGCACCCCCCAGAGGAAAGAGGGGGGAGATAAAAAGAAGGAGCTCTCCCGAGGCCCACCAAACAGGCAGTTTGGGAAAGGTGTAGGGACCCCCTCTCAGTCCAGTTTCCCAAAGTCCACTCACCCTGACAAGGGTCAACCACCCAGAATAGTCAAGTGCTATGAATGTGGGGAGGTGGGACACTATAAGGGGGATGCCCAGTGTCGCAAAAGAACTCCCGCCCCCACAGGAGGTAAGCCCCCTGGGGTGGCTAGTATAGCGCTTGGGGTGGAGTTGCCCCTAGATAGGGAGGGGGAGTGGACAGGCCTGACCCTTGTCTCACTGGGGGATAGGGAAGAGGTTCCAGTGATTTCCTTACCATCGAATACTGCCAAATACCGGCAGAGGGTGCAGGTGAACGGACAGGAGGTGGAGGCTTTGAGGGACACAGGTGCTAGCATGACCACCGTAGTAAGGCGGCTGGTGTCCCCGGAGCAGTTGATCCCTGACATGTTCCATCCGGCCGTATTGGCCGATGGCAGCCTGAGTCATTACCCGGTGGCTCAGGTTTCCTTTGAGTGGGAAGGAGTCATAGGCCCCTTAAAAGTTGCCGTGAGCCCTGCCCTGCCGGTGGACTGTCTGCTCGGGAACGACTTGGAGACCAATATCTGGAAGGAAGTGGAGCTACGAGCCCACACAGAAATGCTGGGGTTACCAGGATGGGCCTGTGTGGTCACAAGGTCCATAGCTGCCCGGCAGAGAGCTCACACCGAGTTGGAGCCCGAAAGTACAGCCCAACCCGAAGTTGGACCAGTAGAGGAGGTGGATACCCCCCGTGGGGTGGAAGAGGAGCCGGCGGTTGTGGCTCCAGAATCCGCGGAGGTGGATGTTGTTCCTGTGGGGGACCTGCCTATCCCGGCCGGTTGGTGCGTGGAAGGAGGGCCTACCCGGGAGGAATTTCGCCGGGGCCAGAGAGAATGCCCCACGCTTGAAGGCATGCGGCGACAGGCCACAGCTCAAGCGACTAATAAGGAATCTGGTAATTACCACGTTTACTGGGAGGATGGCCTCCTGTATAGCGAGCCGAAGGTTCCGGTGCATGGATCTTCAAGGGCCTTAGTCGTGCCCCAATGCTACCGGACCTTTTTGCTGGAGTTAGCCCATGAGATACCTCTAGCTGGACACCTGGGCCAGGACAAGACTTTCGCGCGGTTAGTTCCGCATTTTTATTGGCCCAGGATGAGAGTTGCCTCTGACACCTACTGCAAGACCTGCAAGACATGCCAGGCAAGTGGCAAAACAGGAACCAAGGTGAAGGTCCCCTTGGAACCGCTTCCGGTAGTCGGGACCCCTTTTGAGCGGGTCGGGATCGACATTGTGGGACCATTGGACCCTCCGACTTCTTCGGGACACCGGTTCATCCTGGTGTTAGTGGACCACGCCACCCGGTACCCGGAGGCCATTCCTCTGAGGACCATCACTGCACCCGTGGTGGCGCGGGCCCTAATGGGGATTTTTACCCGAGTGGGATTCCCCAAGGTCGTGGTGTCGGATAGGGGCACAAATTTCATGTCAGCCTATATGAAGGCCATGTGGAAGGAGTGCGGGGTGACCTATCGGTTCTCCACTCCTTATCACCCCCAGACTAACGGACTCGTAGAGCGTTTTAACAAGACCTTAAAGGGGATGATCCGGAGCCTGCCAGAGGACTTGAGGCGGAAATGGGACATCCTCCTCCCTTGCTTGCTATTTTCGTACCGCGAGGTGCCGCAGAAGGGAGTCGGGTTCAGCCCCTTTGAGCTGCTCTACGGCCATCCCGTTAGGGGGCCCCTCAGCCTTGTCAAAGAGGGATGGGAGAAGACTTCGATGAAGCTTCCCCGGGATGTTGTCAGCTATATGCTGGCATTCCGCAGCCAGATGGCCAAGCTGTGGAAGGAGGCCTCAACCAATCTAGAGGCCAGTCAAGCCGTCATGAAGGAGTGGTATGACCGCAACGCTCGGACGGTGGAGTTGGATGCTGGACAGAAGGTGTGGGTCATGGAGCCTGGGGAGCTTAGCGCCCTCCAGGACCGATGGACTGGTCCGTTCGAGATTGTGGAGCGGCGAGGCCAGACCACCTATGTAGTAGACTTGAAGACCCCCCGGCAACCCCATCGGGTGTTCCACGCCAACCGCCTGAAGCCGCACCATGAGAGATCGGAGATGACCCTCCTCATGGTGACGGATGGAAGCGAGGAGGAAGAGAGCGAACCTCTTCCTGACCTTCTGGCGGCCCACGAAAAGGATGGCACGGTAGAGGGAGTGGTCCTCTCCCCATCCTTGACCCCGGAGCAACGGAGGGACTGCCGCCAGGTACTGGAGCAGTACGCCTCGTTGTTCTCCCTCACGCCTGGAATCACACATCTGTGTACCCATGACGTGGACACAGGGGACAGCCCACCGGTTAAAGCCAAGTCTTATCGGCTGTCCGACAAAGTGAAGAATAGTATCCAGGGGGAGGTGACCAAGATGCTGGAGCTAGGAGTTATCGAGCCCTCCAGCAGCCCTTGGGCAAGTCCGGTAGTGTTGGTGCCGAAAGCGGCCCCACCGGGCACCACACCAGAACTTCGGTTCTGTGTGGATTATCGGGGTTTGAATTCCGTCACCAAGACGGACGCTCATCCGATCCCTCGGGCGGATGAGCTGATTGACCGGCTGGGAGCAGCCCGGTACCTTAGTACCATTGACCTGACGTCAGGGTACTGGCAGATTGCCATGGCGGACGGAGCACGGGAGAAAACGGCGTTCTCCACCCCCGAGGGCCACTTTCAATTTAAAGTGATGCCCTTTGGGCTCAAGAATGCTCCGGCCACGTTCCAGCGGTTGGTGAACCAGGTGCTATCTGGCATGGAGTCCTTCTCAGCGGCCTACCTGGACGACATAGCTGTCTTCAGTAGCGGCTGGGAGGACCATCTGCAGCATCTCCAGGAGGTGCTGCGGGCTCTGCAACGAGCTGGTCTAACCATCAAGGCCAGCAAGTGCCAGATCGGACAGGGATCTGTCGTTTACCTGGGACACCTGGTGGGCGGGGGTAAGGTGCAGCCCCTCCAGGCCAAGATTGAGGCCATATTGGCCTGGGAGCCCCCCAAGACCCAGACTGAGGTCCGAGCCTTTCTCGGACTCACTGGATATTACCGCCGGTTTGTCAGGGGGTATGGAACCATCGTTGCCCCCCTGACTGAATTGACATCTAAAAAGCAACCACGGAAAGTCAACTGGACAGCTGCTTGCCAGGAGGCATTTGACACCTTGAAGCAGGCAATGTGCACCGCCCCGGTGCTTAGGACTCCTGACTATACCAAGGAATTCATCGTGCAGACAGACGCCTCTGAGCATGGTATAGGCGCTGTGCTCTCGCAACTGAACCAGGATGGCCAAGATCAACCGGTGGCTTTTATATCTAGAAGGCTCCTTCCCAGGGAACAACGGTGGAGCACCATTGAACGTGAAGCCTTTGCGGTGGTCTGGGCGTTGAAGAAGTTGAGACCATACCTTTTTGGTTCTCACTTCCTCATACAGACCGACCACCGCCCCCTTCGCTGGCTCATGCAAATGAGAGGCGAGAACCCAAAGTTGCTAAGGTGGTCCATTTCCCTACAGGGGATGGACTTTCGGGTGGAACATCGGCCCGGAGTTGACCACGCCAATGCGGACGGTCTCTCCCGGTTTTTCCGCCTTAGCGAGGAGAGCTCCCTAGAGGTTGGGTAGGTCTCCCCACTTTCGGCTGGGGGGGGCGCCTGTTAGACCTGTCCGCCCTAGGGTGACCTTCCCTGTGTTTTTTCGCCCTTGCCTCATTTTTCCACCCTCTTTTTGGTTGGCTCTAGGTCTTCGGGCACCTTACCATTGCTGGTCAATGTTAAGGTGCAGGTGCTCTCTACCACTAAGATGGCTGCCACAGACCCCTGCTACTGCGGAGCGGTCTTTCAAGTAGCGCCCTAGTTGCCAGGAGCTGCCTAGAACCCTTAGGTATTGTGACATCACTAGCCTGGTTCCCCTGACCATCCCTAGAATGTAGAAGGCCCTGGAACCTTCCGGAATAGAGGGAGGTCACCTGACCTGGGAGTATAAATAGAAAGGGCGGGAAACTTTCTAGTGAGTTGATGAGGTACCACTGACCTGGGGGGGACCCTGTGCTGGAGTTTAGGCGGAAGGGGGAGGGGGCACCTATACCACTAGGGGTGACTAGGTCTAGGCCTTGCCCGCTAAGCTGCGTGAGGATACCTGACCAAACCCACTGACCTGGCCCAGTGTGAGGGAATCCCCTAGGGACCATCAGGAGAGGCCTAACTGGCAGCAGCCTCCTACTCAAACCCCCATCCCCCGAACTGACTAACTAACCCCTTGTCAGGAGAAAGGGCCGTGTACCATCAGCGCCATAAGGAATCATCAGCTATGAAGAACTGCTGAAGCGCTATGTCAGAAACCTCCTGAAGCGCTATGTCAGAAACCTCCTGAAGCGCTATGCCAGAAACCTCCTGAAGCGCTATACCTGAAGAGCGCCGTAACCCCCCTGAGGCGCTGACACCTGAGGCGCTAACTCTGAAGAGCGCCGTAACCTTCCTGAGGCGCTGAGCCCCGTCGAACTAACTCTTTGAAGCACCTACATCCCCCTAAGGCTGGGAAGCGCTAAGTGCCCCGATACACCGCCGCTGCCCGAGTCCTGCAGCACGAGAGCCAAGACGTAATCGGGTGCCCCAGACTCACCGCTGCTGCCCTAGGTGACTGCCACTGTCAGGAGGGCCGGCCGCCCCGCTCGAGGGCCCCGCGTCCGCTGAGGAGAAATAGGCGGTGTTATCCCCTGACGATCGCAGCCGTTCCCAGGAAACCCCCCTCTATCACGTGACGAGAGCGCCGGCCGCGTCTCAGGCCTCGCCCCCGCTCCCGCCCACGTCCAGCCTCCACAGAGCGCCGTAAGCACTCCCTGCGAGCGGCACTGCAACGGCGGGGGTGAAGCGACTCCGGGACTTCCCTGACATCGTAGAGGCCTGCGCAAGGGCCCCGGAGGGCCGAAGAGAACAGGTAACATCCCCGGGGAGGGGGGCGGAGATCCCAACAGCGCGGGAGGGCTGCCGAGAAGTCTCCAGTCTCACCGGAGGCAGCCCCCGCATCCGCCCCTCCCCGGGAAAGTCTAAGACTGGGCCGAGGGTGCTGAGGACACGCCGAGAGAAGTGGGACATCCCGGGCCTTAGCACATCGAGTGTATGAGGTGGGGAAAGAGCCACTAGGACAGCGCCAATGTGCCATCTGGAACCCCCCTTTTCCACTGAGGTGACTGTAAGCCATACCAGATCGTTCCTGTTACAAGGGGATAAGAACCCCAGTTATCGTGTCACTAGAAGAGCGGGTTGAAGAGCTAGTGGATTGATGAATTAATGTTGATTTACGGCATAAGTTGTTCACAGATATTAATGATTTCATGCTGATTTCCTCTATATGATATACCTAATGGATTAATGAATTCATGTTGTTTTACTGCATAAGTTGTTCACAGACAGTAATGAATCCATGCTAATCTATTGCTTATGCTATTCGAAGATAGTAATGAGTTTATGCTAATGAATTACATATGTTATCCGCAGATAGTAATGATTCCATGCTAATTTTCTGAATAGGAGTTATTTATAGATACAAATGAATTTATGCTAAATCACTTCCTGCTACGACCTACTACATAAAAGGTTTTGTTTTTAAACCCAAGTGGTGTGGTGTGTTATCATTGCGTGCGTAACTCTGCTTGGTTGGATGTGCGTGCTGTACGACTACGTTACACCAGAGGCCTTCGGGAGCCTTCCTGCCACGAGCCAGGCTACCTTTGTGAATTGGCAACCCCAGTTCCAACAAATCTGCGCCCAAGACCTCCCACAAATGTCAGGTCACAAAGAGCAAGAGGCAGAGGAGGAAGAGGCGGAAAGGCTCCAAATTTTACAAACGAGAAAGAGAAGCCCAAAGCAAAGGGCAACAAATGAGCGATACCAAAAGTACAGCAATAGTCAACTTGACGGACATCGTGCTTTCTGAAAAAGAAGAAAACATCTTAAAACTTGGCCTTTCGTACTGTCCACAAATTGACATGGATTATGTCAAAACAAGGGTGGATTTATTCAAATTTGTCAGAGCGTTAAAATTGAAAAAATATTTTGCAGTTGCCCCAAAAAAACTCACAACACCTGCCGCTGCTTGTGTCCAAATACAACATGAGAACTTGGATGTTGACGACATGAATCTAATGTTGGAACTGCAGAATCTTGGACATTTGGAAGTTTCCAATACTCAATCCAGTGATTTTCTGGATGTACCCAGCACCAGTGACCGAATGTCAGTAGTGGCCTCCAGAGAAGGAATTGGCATGAACATTGAGACATTAACAGACTTTAAGCCGGTCTCGAAATTCACGCCCATTACAGCAAGGGATTCAGTGGATGTGTTCAATGAGCTGGTCACCAATGACATCAAGAATTTATGTAAATCATTAAAGGCAAAGAAAAAATCACCTACTCAACAGTCTAAGGAGTACTATAACTTGGTAAACAAATTGAACAATAACAATGATTGCATCGTGCGTAATGCAGACAAGGGGGGTAATGTGGTTCTTTGGGGCAGGCAGCAGTACCTAACAGAGGCATACAAACAGCTTACAAATAGATCCAATTATGTTAAGGTAAAGGAAAATGTCATGGAAGAATGTTACTCTATGTACAATTCCTTATTGGGGGAGTGGAATCAACAAGGCCTAATTAGTAAGGATGAAATGTCCTTCCTAAAAATTTCATGTCCGACCACTCCAGTTTTATATTTAATTCCAAAAGTCCACAAAGATATGTCAAACCCTCCTGGTCGTCCAATCATCTCGGCCATAGGGAGTGCATTTGAGCACATTTCCAAATTTGTCGATTCGTTCCTATGTCCTCTTGTTAAACTCCTACCATCATTCATTCTTGACACAGGTGATTTTTTACGTAAGATCTATGATATTCCATGGGAAGATGATTTTTTATTGCTTACCATAGATGCCACAACGCTATACACTAGTATCCGCCATAAAGATGGTTTAAATGCTTGTCGTCATTTTTTGGGTAACCGTCCCGCTAGGTTTTGGCACCATACCCAAATGATATTCAAAATTATTTCCATCTGTCTTGAGAATAATTTTTTTCTTTTCAATGGCGAACTGTACCACCAAATATGCGGAACCGCGATGGGCACCTGCTTTGCCCCCAGCTATGCGAATTTGCATATGGGCTGGTGGGAGGAGCAGGTGGTCCAATCGCTTTGGCAGGATGAGTGGCAAAATAATGTAATTCATTGGAGTCGTTACATTGACGACCTTTTTATCATTTGGGAAGGCACCATAAAAGATGCAGAGGAGTTTGTGAACAAACTCCAAACAAATGATTTAAATCTGAAACTGACCAGTGAAATAAGTGCTTGTGAGATTAATTTTTTAGATCTTACTGTATATGTCAGTGATGGTAAATTACAGACTAAACTCTACCGTAAGGCCACGGATGGAAACACACTGCTACACGCTACTAGTTTTCATCCAGTGAAATTAGTCAGGAGTATCCCCTATGGGGAATGTCTCAGGGCTCTACGTAATTGTAGTAAAGAACAGGATTTTGAAAAAGAACTATCCTGTTTGAAGTCCCGTTTTCAAGCCAGAGGGTACTCAACAACATGTTTGAACCAAGCGGCCTTCAAAGTTAAGCAGAAAACTAGGGAGCAGATATTGTTCAACAAAGATAGCAAGTCAGCTAAACCATCACAGTCAGAGCCTAATACGTGTAGATTCATCACTACATACAACAACCAACAAAATGCACTAAGAAACATTATCTACAAGCATTGGAATATCATTCGCAATGATCCTGTGTTGGGTAAATCCACACAAAGACGACCACAGTTTACTTTCAGAAAAGCCAGATCCCTTCACCAATCTCTAGTCAGCAATATGTTACCCAGTGAGACTAGGGTGAAACCGAACAGTGCATGGTTAACCAGAAAGGATGGTTTTATCAAATGCCTGAAATGTAAAGCATGCAGCTTTGGAAAAAATACAACCAATTTTCCAGTAGGCTTTGATCATAAGTCTGTACAACTAATAAAAGGGAAATTTTCCTGCAAAACAGACTATGCAGTATACGTGCTTCAATGCCCTTGTGGGTTGAAATACGTAGGTTCCACCATCCTTCCGGTCCACAAAAGAGTGTTGCAACATTTGCGAGCCATTAAGAATGGGGATAAATCCTACCCCGTGGCTCGGCATTTCGATCAATACCATACCAGAAGCGCTGAAGGTCTCTCGTATTTTGTTATCGATGCCGTCCCTGTTAGCAGCAGGGGAGGTAACAGGGAGAAAAAACTTCGCAGACTTGAATCTTGTTATATTATAAGACTCAATACTAAGATCCCGGACGGGTTAAATATGGAAGAGGATCTGCATACCCACTTATAGGCTCCTCCCCATCCCCTCCTTTTTTAAGGTTTTTTTTATGTTTTGTAGATATTTGGACACTGTTACATTACAGACAATTTGTGTTTCACAGGTTTAAAGTATGTCAATTTTATGCATTTGCCCACTTGGGCTGTATTTCTATTGAACAATGAATTGTGATCATCATAATCCTATCTGAACGCATTGGGTTTACTTAAACAAAAATGGTTAATTTGCTTTCGGTTTTTTCAACCGGATTAGGCCATTATTGACCACTTTGGTCGGCAATGTAGTTTAAAATGCTTTACGATGATGATCTTATGTTGACGTAAATAATTACAATGTAATTTTGCATTGTGATATAATGAAATTTAAAATGTAATTTATTAAGAAAAGCACTTAGCTAAAAATGTACTTGGGTATTTTACCTTGATTAACCTGTGACCCACCATGAAAAACTACTAGTCTGTTGTCCATTTTTTATTGGTGTAGTTCTCATGTGACTCGAGCACATTCACGGATAAAAAAGCCACTGTAACTTTATTGCTTTGCTAGTGAACAAGCCTGCAGGACAGGCGAAACGCGTCTAGCATTTTCAGCTGGCATTAAAACTTTAATTTTGCGCACAGACACGGCGTCGATCACTTTTGTTGGTAAAAGTTTGGTGGATGTTGATGACCGTGATTGGGAGGTCATTGCTTCGACGCGCCCTTTGGTTTGGAGGCAGCGGGTTTTCCCATTCGCCTGTGGAGTGTGTATATATATATATATATATATATATATATATATATATATATATCTCCAACAAAAGCTTGCCTGCTGTAGGAGACCCACACGAGGAGGAAAGATTTGCCTTTTATTCAAGTGAAGGATTACATGCGGGAGGGGGAGTGCACGTAGCAGGTGCCCTCGGAACGCATCTGATGACACAATTGCCATGGTTGGTTGTTTTCTCGAAAGCTAATGCAGGAGGGAAAAGTGCATGGAACGGGTGCCCTCAGAAGCATCTGTGACTCCGGGTCGGGCAAGTGAGTAGCTGTCGTGCCTGCAATGCCAGCTATGACAAAAAGTAATTAACTAGAGAGTGCTTTGAAACTGTAAATAAAACGTGCAAAGTAAGGTCACATGTAACAGGGGCAGTTCTCATGGGAGGTTACAACCATAGATAAGGAGGGACTACTAAAGAAATTAACCAAAGAAAACCAAGCATTTCCAAAAGACAGTCAAAGGAGTCAATTTAAAACCTGGGCGGAGCTTAAAGCCTATATTCTGAATGCAGCATGTCTCTGAGAGCCGACTCAAGCGCTGCCTAGGCGAGACATAAAAAGGTGCATTTTCACTGCATAAATGTGATGTCTGTTTTTAGCATTTCCCTCAAAATTTGTTCTTCATTTTCATGTGGAGACATGTGGGGATGTTGGTTGGTTGTTCATTTGAGGATCTCCACAGATTACAGTAATTTGCAACAAAAACTGTAAATAAATGAGTAATGTTAGCAGTGTAAGCACTTTCAAGTTTTGTATGGCTGTATAGGTAAGGGAACAGTGTCCATGCTAGTTACACTACACCGAACACCTCCTGGCGTTTAGATTGCAAATGAACAACAAGGAGTTCTTAGTCAGGGCCATATTTACATTTTGTCTGACTCAGTCACCCTGGCGAAGGACTTAACCTCTGCCATGCTAGGACTACTCCGCCCGCCAAATTTAGAAACAACAGAGAAGCTGATGGTCACTTAAAAATTGACAGGTGCCACCGTCACAGTGGTTTCTGTCAATGCCTTGTTACGTTTGACACACTACCCCATCAACCTGATGGACCCGTCCAACAATAGTTTTTTTTTTATTGGCTAAAACAAACTCCGAAAGCCGGATTTTCTTCTTTGGGGGAGTTCTCTCCCATGGCAAGGGGGTCTTTTGAGAGTTTGCACTGCCCCTTACTACAATGGTTTTCCAGGTGATGACGGCTAGTGAAAACTGGCCTGTATGTCTGCACATCTAATTAGGTAGGTGGGCATAGGTTAGCCGCAGATGGCCCCTCCTCTTTCGGGACATGGGAGGGGTGCAACCACGCCAGAGATGGTGTAGTCTTCCCCACGGTTAGACCAATCAATCAAACAACATTTGAATAGTGCAGCACTGTCACCCCTAGAGGTATTTGGTGCTGTGGATGCTACGTTATAATAAAGGTCAAAAACGAGAATAAAGGTCATAGCTGAAAGAGGCAAAATACAGGTCAAACTTGCAGAAAGAGGATAAATAAAGGGGAGGAACGGGCAGAGAAGAGGCAGAAAAACAAGCAGAGGCACAAAACCAAAGGCAGTAGAGGGTAGCAGACCACGGGAAAGCCGAACAGCAGGACCATCGCAGGGTGAGCTAAAACGAGGACCTGCTCAATGGGGTCACGCCGGTGCCTCTATTAAGTAGATCTTGGAGGTAGGGCGGGGCGATGGGACGAGGTAAATGTCAGGAAGTGGAGGAAAACAGTAGAAAGAGGCAAAATGAATGTCCGGAAAAGGCAGAATAAAGGTCAGATATGAGCAGAAGGAGATAAAATAAAGGTCCCAAATGAACAGAAATAGACCGAATAAGGGTGAGATAGGAGCAGTGAGACACGAGCTGAAAGTGGCAGAATAGAGGTCCGAATCGAGCAGAAAGAGGCAAAATAAAGGTCAGAAACTAGCAAGAAGAGACAAAATAGAGGGCAGGCATGAGCAGAATAACAAGCAGAATGAGCAGCAGGAGGCAAAATAAATAAAGGTCTAAAACTAGCAGAAGGAGGCAAAATAAGCAGAACGAGCAGCAAGAGGTAAAATAGAAGGCAGGAGCGAGCAGAGAAGAGGCAGAAAAACAAGCAGAAAGCGAGCAGAGCAGGATCAAAACCGAAGGCAGCAGAGGGTAGCGGTCTGCGCCCTAGCTGGACAGGGGGACCATCTCGGGAGGGAAGGGGGGGGGGGGGTGCTAACTGGTCCAAGGATCGTCATTCCTCAGGCCATCAATGGTCTGTCCGCATATATATATTGGGCGGCCAGACAATTATTCTCACAGTTAGGATAGTCTGTTGTCATTGTGAGGTTATCCTTACCGCCACAGATATGATCTGGTACTAATTTCTTTAAGTAAATCCACTGGTTCCGCTGGTTGGTTTTAGCACCTCCAGAAATGCTAGCTTCAAAGCACAAATACTTACCTAAATATCTGAATTTTGACTCCAAGACTACAGAAGGTCAGCCATAAAGCCACGTCAAGGCACCAACCGCTTCATGGTTCATTCACACGCGATTCACCTACCGCACACAAGACTTTCAAAATGCCGGTCAGTGGCCCAATCTAATAGATCAGTGCACTCACATCAAAATACCTTTGCCATTCAATGGCCCATCACATTCATACGCCACAGGACAGATTCCCCATTCAAAGCTACCTCTCAACCAGTCATCAACCAAATTGCACGCATAAACACCACAAACAAACCTCTATAGGCAGATGTCCAGACATGTTGGCAGTTGGTGCATCCACAGCCTTTGCAGATGAAGAAACAGGTTGCCGACATTTTTATCACCTGTCAAGTAACCGCCTCTATTTTGAACATTACAGAACGCATGCCTAGTGTACCTTTACTAATAGCTCCCATGACAGCCATATGAGGATCAAGAAGACATGGCTTATATGCATCTTTAGTGCACTCACTAGGGTAAATCAAACTCCTTCCATTTTGTGGATGCAAGTTGGGGGTCTCAGAGTATATCACTGAGGTGTCATTCCTCAAACTGAGTGAATATATTTATCTTTAGATAGGCAGACCTGCTGGGGAATACTGCAAAAGTTCCCTAAAAAGAGCATCATAAACTATGAAGAACGTTCGTTTTTGGCACTGAGGGAATGCAGCATATGTCACAACCATTGTTATGTGCACTGCTGTGACTCTTAATGAACTGAGCGTCTACCAATTTCTGACAGATGATGAACATCTGCAAACTGGACAAACATTTTACCCATAGGTGTAGCGTTGAGTGCAGAATTCGCTGTCATTTACATTTTTTTTATTATTTTTTTTTATATAGTGAAGTGCACTATCACCTGAGTGTGTATCTTGTCACAGACACAAGAGCAGTCAGGGCTGATCCATGGATTAACTGAGTTGAAGAGCCAAGAGTTCATTTCCTGTGGACTGAGCCAATTTTAGAGACTGTGCAATATGTGTAGAGGCCGGTTATTCTGCCCTTTTGGAGCAATTGGGAGAATTCACTTCTCCTTGTTCTGGTGCTGCTTATGCATTGAATGTGTACGAGTCTGGCGAAGCAAAGGTGTTTGGAAGGTTTCTGAAATCTAAGGTATGCTCGACCAGTGATGTGTAAGGCTTTGAATCTGAGTTTTAGGAATGTGAAAAGAGTTGTGAATGGGAAATCAGTGAAGCTGTTTGAGGTGCAGGGTGTGTGCCTGTTGGGATGTTGAGAGAGGAGGTTGCCTGCTGCATATGGTTTGGAGTCTTCTACTTAGTTGAGTGCAGGAGGAATTCAGATATGGGTTGAGTGTGGCGCCAATGGGTTTGAATCCGTAGGCGAAGATAAAGTGATAGCATGTGTATCTGTAGCTGTCCTACCTTTACAAACTGCTTTCTACCTTTACAATACCCTTGTGAAAGCACACGTAGCCTTAGCTTTTTCTACCCTTTCTTGTCTCTGTCATCATCAAAGTCCTGACGTATCCGTATACTGACCAAGTGAATCTTTACTAACGCCTTCCTTCGCTAGCTGCTTGATGCTCAAGACGTGTCTTTCATTCACCTTTAGCTCACCCACTGTGCTAAATCCAACTACTTCCAGTCTGTGGATGCAAGTTGGGGGTGTCCAAGAATACCTCCAAGGCCTACTTACCTCGAACTGAGTGAGCACATCTACCTTTGAAATAAAGGCAAACATGCCTGGAAATACTGCCTAAGTTCCCTAAAATAATAAGCCAAACAAATGTCCTGTCGAACTCATTCACTGACACTTCTACCTTTGCTTTGAAAGTGTGAAAATTCAATTAGTAACTTGTATCATAACCAATATTATTGAAAAAGGGAACAGGACAAAATATCTTGTATGATGATTGTGTTCACAATTTTATTAAAAGGAGAATGTGCATTTCATTATGTATTCAAACTAGTGCAGTCGACGCAGTGTTCTGACAATGAACAAATATATACACAACAACCTAGACGAAGAGAGTGAACAGATCCCAAGGTTGCATAGGATTTTATATCTAGCAACGTAAGCAGAGATCTGGTCTCTTCATATATGGTATCTCTTGATGAAGCATAACCCGTTTTGAAAGCAACTTAGGGAGGGCATGTTGATTTTTTTCGACCTGTAGTTAGTCTTCAGGTTTCATGCGAACAAAATTTGTCTGACTAAAGTTCCCTACAAACCGTGGAATCGTGAGACCTTCAATAAGGCATCCTGTAAGCAATCCGTGGAATAATCCTTCAAGAGGTAGTCTACAATCTATACCCGGTTGCTTGGTTAGCTGGACAGTTGCAGTGGGGTAAACCAATAATTTGGGAGAAGTATACCTATGTATTGTGTTGTGAAAGTGGTCACACCTACACATACAAGAGTATCCCTAGACAAAGCCAACAATGCAAAACAGGCTGCCTGGTTCCTTAGACGGTCCCGTAGAGGTCATTCTTCAGGGGCAAAAGCATGCCTTTCACATGGTCATGCCGTCGCATGACCTGCAAATAATGTTGTGCTCTTTGAGTTAATTCCCTTTGTGTGGTTATGCAGATGTTTTTATGAGTCCTCATGAGCGAGTTCCTGTTAATAGCATCCATGCTCCATTTTGTCCCTGTGTATTCACATCTCTGCTGGCAGTGATGTGAACACTGAACTGTGCTTGTGTATGATGCCCACTATTTTAGTCGAGCGATAGTGTCCCATAGTATAAGAGTACAGCTCTGCTTTTCTGATGTAGCAAAATCATTCTGTGGCTCTCTTTCTGACGGCACTTTTTAATTTTCATTTCTGACCTGTTTCAGACCTTGACCGTCAGAGCCTGCACAGCGACCCTGAAGAGTCTTTCTCCAGAGACCTGGCGGACTTCCCCTCAGTGGAGGAGTATCATTCCAGAGACCAAGGGCCATCTGGTGAAGAGGATGCTTTTGGCGGGCCCTCTGAATTGGAGCAGGCCAGGCATGAGCTGGACTCAATCCAGGCTGCTGATAATTCAGAACTAGCGGCACTTCGGCTTACCTCCCCACTCCACTTTGTGAACACGCATTTTAATGGAAATGGGGGTCAGACAGCTGCCCCTCTACCGTCTGGAGACGTGCCCAGCCTTGACTTGACTATTGAGGCTCTAAGTGAGGAAATTGTCACCACTGCCATTACCACGGTAGTTCAGAATACCCTGTCTGCCTTGCTGAGGTCATCGGAGGCCAGTGAAGCACCTTCCATCTCAGAGTTTCTGCCTACCAAATCTGGAGAAGAACTTGGCTTTCATACTGAATTGGCAGAGAGTGAGAAGGCTAAGGCGGTCACTACTGAAGTAGAAGAGGAGGATGTGGAAGATACAGATGACTTTGAGCTCCTAGACCAGACAGAGTTGGAGCAAATGCACCAAGAGTTGGGGCTTGGAGGACCAGAAAAGGAGCAAGAGATGCCCACAACTGAATCTCCGGACACCCCCATTTCTTTTTCATCCTCTTCTGCCACCTCTACACCATCCCCAACTGAGCTGCCAAAGCAGGAGGTGCCAGAGGGTGGGGAGACGGACTCCTAGTCTTCCCATCCATGAAACAAGATAAAGGGAGAGAGTGGTGGTCCCAAGAGAGCAATATGCAGAAATTGGTTTCCTAATGTAACCCAAGGGCAAAATTATCCCCTACAAAGTGTCCCCGAGACAATCCAAATTCTAATCCTTGTTAATCACCAATAGAGCTAAGATTTGCGATCAAGCTCTGAGTTGTAGCACTTGAACGGTGCCCTGAAGCAAGGAGAGGACAACACAAAGGTGGAGACGAGCTAGGGGAATTGGCATAGTGGTGCTATGATAGCTTACCCAGAAAGCCATGGCAGGCAGGGCAGGCAAGAGAAAGGGTTATGGGTAACGTGATTCAGCATTCTAGGCAGTTGGAGGAGATATTAGTGGAAGGTAGTTTTATTTAGCTCCATATTGAAGAGCAGGTCCAGGATAGATGTTCATGAAAATGAAGCTAAAAGCCAGGTGCCATGTACACACAGACACGCTAGAGTACCAATAGATTCCAGGATGGAAGTCCAGGGTAACAAGATGTTCAGAGTTTGATATTACACAACAAGTAAGTTTGGGTGGAGGCGCCTTCATACGTTGTAGGACAACTCTTCCATTGCATTACATGGGTTGTAAGTTGGACATGCTTGATTCTAGATATGATCTAGGCTGAGATGCCCTCACAGAGAGATTCTAAACTGGAATTGCCTGGGCAGAAAGATCTGAAGTTGGAGTGCCCTGCTCAGCACTGACTTTACAGGATGAAGCTCCCGGTCACAGAGGGTTAAGATGGCTGGGGTTAATGGAGCTTCCTAGATATGCTATGGCTGAGAGCTTCTGGGAGAAGAAGCCTTGGGAGAAGTGAGAGTCTAGGTTAGAGCTGCCCAGATGTTGTAGAGATCATAGGATGGGATACCCAAGGGCACAGAGAGGTTCTTGAAAGGATATTCCCTTCCACTAATTGTATATCGGCTCTAAATGCCATGGGACACAGGGGTCCTAGGTTGGCAAAGTGAAGTTCTTGAAAGTATAGGAAGAGAGGCTGTTGGATGGAAGTGTCATGGATAAGGCAGATTGAAGTATGAATATATTTTGATCAAGAGACAATGCAAGTTGGAGAAAACAAGGCAGAAAGATTCTAGGCCAGAGGTGGCATAGCAGGGTATGGTTTTAGGGGTGAGCTGTCCAGTCACAGGTTCTATGGTGACAGGTGTAGTGCCAGATTGTTGTGCCAGATTGTGGTTCTTTGGCAGCGAAGTAATGGCAGTGTGAGGATTGAGCTACCCAGGCATACAATTCTAGTACGGCAATGCACACATACAGAGCCTATGATGGAGAGGGTCTTGAATGGAGCTACCCAGGTAGAGAGGTTTTGGGGCAGACGTCCTTGGATACATTTTAAATGACAAAAAGATTCTTGGAGAGTCCCTTCCACCATTTTGGTGTGCATATGGAAGGTCCAGAAGAGATTTTCTGGAACGTTGAAACTATGGCAGAGTGATGTTCAAGGGTGGGCCTGCCTGGGAAGGGAGTTTCTAGGATAGATCTGTAATGGCAGAGTGAGATTTTAGGCATCATATACTTGATTACAAACAGAATTTAAGATCGAAGGGCCTGGGCACAGAGAGGTTCTTGGAGAAGACTTCTGTGGCAGAGTGAGGTTTTTCGGTGCACTGCCCAGAGTCTGTGATTCTGAAATGGGAAGGCAGTGCCAGAGTGAGGTATGGGGATGTAGATCCGCAGGTAGAGAGGTTCTAGGAAAAATACTTTTGGGTGTATTAAAGAGCGTATGTGGAACCGTTGATCTAGTAGGAGGAACTGTAATGTAAAGCCAGGTTACCGCTTAGCAGGGGCTCTGGTCTCGGACGGGAGTGAAGATTAGTGTCCACAACCCTGATCTCAGTGATTCTAAGAGTTCAAATTCTGGGTCTAAATGACTGGATTTGGTATTCTGAGGGTCTTGGTGACATTGTGGGGTTAATTTCTGGATATGTGGTTTAAGTTTGTATGTCTGTGTGATGCTGAAGTTATGATTCTCATAGCACTCTGTCCTGAATCTCTCTTTGTGACCACAAAGTTGTTCTCTGATCTGTGTGGCCATCCTGGTCTAGTTTATGGGTGTGTTTGACCCCAAGGGGTCCAGTGTGCAGACCTTAGTGACCGTAAGGGTTCAGCTTCTGGATCTATGCAACCTCAAAGTTTATTTCCAACGTCTATGTGGCCGTGAGAGTTTAGGTCCCTCGTTCACTACTCCCCTTACTACTTTTCCCATCCTGAGAAAAGTAGAACCTAATGTGATTGGCTAACACAAATTGCATTTTGAAAGGGTCTTATAAACTTTACATATAAATTTGCAAATGAGTTTGTCTTTTTAGAGGTGCTAATTTAATTTTTTTTTTAAAGTACATTCAGCATGGGAGAGGTGGAGGAGGTTGGCACTTGAGAGATCGTAAACATTGCATCTTATTGAAGATTAGAACATTGGAATGTTGAGAGTGTCATTGAAGATAATGGCACAGCAGCAGCTGCCAATATAAACTGGTACAGACCCCTGCTCTCGACTTTTCAAAGTCCTAATACCCATCCTATGCCATTCTCTTTCCTCTGCCTTTCCAAAATATATTGAGTGAGCAGGGGAAATCAAAAGGCTGAGGCTGCGTTACTGGGTACACCAGAGCCTTCCCTCTCCTCCTGCCATTTCTTACAGTCACTAGAGCCTTGGAGGGAAGGAGGAGGAATGCTGCTTAGCTCCTGGCTCTACCTGGCTCGGGTCTGTGAGAAAAAGCAGTTTCAGCTGAGCATAGGAAGAAGCATGGGCCATGTTCAGCCCCCTTTCACAGCTGTGAATGTTCAACATCCGTGGCTCTGTATACGGCTGTTACCTGTTGAACAATCACAGCAACAGCTGTAAAACAAAGGTTTCGGAGCCTCATAGATTTCGAGCCCCAAAAGGCCTTTGTTTTTCGAATTGGAACTTTCTGCCCTCAAGGGGCGCAATGTTCTAATAGCCTTGTAGCCCACCGTAGCAGTTTATACCGGCTATTAAAGGCCCACTCCCTGGTTAAAGGTCCGTCTTCAGCTCATGCCGTTGGCGATGGAGCTGCCTTTACCATAAGGCTATATTGTTGTCTGTTTTAACGATTTTAACATTTAATTTCGGGCACTGTGTGGGAAGGAAGGATCTGTTGTGTGAGTAAGTGAAAGATTGACATGAATGGCTTAAGAGGGTGCTTATGTATGGCACTGTTTTCGTGCTCTCTATAAGTTTGGGAAAGAAACGTGGAAGGCACAGGCGGTCAGAGCCTCAGATAAAACAACTCCTACTTTTACAGAAATCATAGCAGGAATAAGGCATGTAGAGTTGCAGAAAAAACTCCCATTGTTCAAAAAAGGTGAATTGTTGAGCCACCTTGTAACATTTATATTTGTACATCAAATGTATTTTATACGTTTAGAAAAGACTGTAGGTTTGGCTAATGGTTTGGGGTATGGCAAGAGTGATAGTTACTGTGAGAAGAAAGGTTCAGCAAGGATAACCTATGGTGTTAGAGTAAGTTATGATATTTTGAGGAATGGGGCTAGGCTTATGGGCCCATTGGAGATGGAGTAAAGGATGGTGTATGGCTCATCGTAAGGACTAGAGTATGTTATTGGGTTACGGTGAGATCAGGTTTAATGGTGGGACTATTTTTAAAGTAAGGACTAGATTTGTGTTTGTGCTTGGTGATGCGGTAAGGGGTGGGACAAGGGTTAGGGTAAAGGTTGAAGTAGCTGGTAGGGGCTAGGTAAATGGTTATGAACAATGGATAAATGTGGAATATTAGACTTTTTGCCTCTATTTTTGTATTTCACGTTGAAATACATGTAAGCCGCAGCTTTGTTTGTCAAAACATTTTTAATACTGCTTTTTATTTGATTTGCTTTGAATGGGACTTTTTCATATAGTACAACATTGAAAAGAACAGGAGATAACTGACAGGTTGGATATAGAAGATTGCTAACTGGTGTAGTTTAGGCTGTTACTTGTAGGTCATGCTAGACTGGCCCTGACATGGAGTTCTTTTGAATGATGTTTCAGATTGCACAGTCACTCTAATAGACTATTAACTAATTGTATGATCAGTATTTGTGTCCCATTTAAAGTTCCCCTTGCCGATTCTGCCACAAAGCATTAGGGCAAAGATACTTTTGGAGATACCGTAGACTATTTGATAGGTTGTTAGTAGCTTCCTTGTGATGGGACTGGTGATTTAAATAGTTATCAATGGCTAGTTTGTGTTTAAGTTGCTGAGGTGGGCATCCTCTGTATAGTGAGTGGAAGATTATGTAACAAACAAATAGACATGGTTGGTACATAGGAGATGGGAAGATAAAACAACTTTAGATTTCATACCGATTCTCAGTTGAGTTTTAAATCTGTTATATAGGTATTTACAAGAATGACAGATACTTGGTTGGATTCAACTTTCAGATGGTAGAGTCCATCCACAGTGAAGTTGATACAGTTAGCCCCATTATGGCAAGGAATGGACCTGATACCACAGACTCGCCCTTCCCTGCCTACTTTGGTCAGTTCCAAATATAAACCCTGGGTCTGCTTCTTAGACTAGGTAAATCTCCCTGCGCTTCATATAATCCTGATGTGGATTGGTTACTGCTGTGTTGCTCTCTCCCTTTTTGGAAATAGTCTTGCAGTGTTCTGCCAAATGCATTTTTAGATCCTGTCCACCAGGGTAGCCGCTCAGAAAGTATTTCTTGCATTGTGAATCTGTTGTACATTCACATTCTCTGAGTAAAAATAAAAAGCAGTTCCTGTCCCTAAAAGCAGCATTGTAAATGTGAAATCCTCCCAATAGCACCCAGTCAAGAAAAGAAAATATAGTTTATTGGCCAGTACAATACAAGCTGGGTGTTGTCAAAAGGGACTGTGTAGTGTAGAATGGACACCTCCGTCTGTACCACCCTATATGCAACAACGTGGAAACTAAAACTTGTAATGCTTCATGAGAAAGACCTCGGAAGCCATTGTAATGTCCAATGCTTCAAATTCAGGAAGCCATATTTTGCCCAGTGAAGTGGAGTAAAAAAAAAACAGTCTATTCTGTCCTGTTCGTTCATCTACTAAGACTTTATCACTTTTACACAAATGTTGAATCTACCACAGTGGTGAAGCCAAGGGACCCAAACATGTAACTGCAACAAGGTATTGATGAGAAAACCGGAGACTGTCGAGGTTGATCTTCTACAGAGTGTTTTTCATAGTGTCCCAACATTTCATTCTATGTCCAACTTCCAGAAGAGACACATTGGAAAAAACAAATTAACGTGGATGCCCACAACCCATCAGATGGGTGTCCACACTGTCTGGTCCACCTTTTATTTTTAACAGTGCACTAAAAACTCTGATGAATCAGCATTCTGTAATCCGCTCCTTTTGTGTGTGTTATTCATCTTTAAGGTGTTGCCAAAGGTGAGACATTTAGTCCGAATGTTGATGCATTTGTTTTTATTTCTCAGTTTTAAGGAGCTGCATCCCAGTGACTTCTGTCTGAAAACCAGTGTTCTCCATTCTAGAGGGGATCTATGAACAATGGGAGATATTGGGCCTCTTTGTTATGTCAAACTGCGTTCTTCTGAGGTTGGGTTGGAGCGTTACAATACAGCGTTTTTTGTGCTTTTTGGTAAATGTTTTTTTCTGATATAAATTCAATGGAATCTTAGGAACTGAAGGGTGTGATGCCACCTTTGCTTTCACTACCATCCTGCAGCAGTGTTTTAGATCTTTTGGTGGCTGCTTTTTGGGTTGCTTATTGCTAAGGTTTAGCTTGCGTCGCAAGTCTGTGTGTGCGCTTCTGTACTCCCTTCTGTTTTAAGTGCCAGAACCCAGTTTGTTCACTTTTTCACTTATGGGTTTTGGAAAAAGGATATCCCTTGTAATAGAGCTGGCCACACCAGTAGAGTGGGGAGACACCGGCACAGTATGTTGTAGGTTCTGTCAGGCACATGCAGCAGTATATTCAGCTGTCTGAACGAATCATTCCTTTTGTATGGATGGTGATACCCAGCACCCAGGTATGTAGACTCCTACGCATTCCTCCCCTACGTGGAACCTATCATATTCCCACCACATATTCTTTTTGCTATTGGCAGATTGAGAAATTGGATGCCCTGGTAGTAAGGGTCTTGTAATATTCTCAAGATTGCGAAGCTGTGGCACTGAAGTCTAATTATTCGAGACAGAGTGCCCTACTTTGGGAAGATATGTTTGTGCATATGTGTCTTTTTAGTGTTTGGAGCCCAGGCCCAGCTACAAACACATTCTGAAAACATAAGGATTTTAGTGGCCCCCACAGTTGTCCCATGGCATTTAGTGTAAGGTTCAGTTTAGGTTCCGTTTGCTAATGCAAAAGATAACAAATTGGAACGTGTATTCAAAGAAAAGACTTCTTGACTCTCATCTGAACAACTGAATTCTGCACTAGTTGACGTTTCTAGAAAGATGCAAAGGAAATCTGCATGCACAGATTTTCTGAAATCTAGTCCTTTTGACATGAAAAACTGAACAAGTAACCACAGGCAGAGTTGGCAGTAATCTACACAAGCCTCCAAGGAAGTCAATTCATCAAATGCCTGGGTTGCAAAAGTAACATCACGCTCACTGTGACCCATCACAAGTTCGACCACGTATCCTATCATTAGTCTTTCAAGTCTCCTATTTAGTCTTTAGGCCCTTTGGGCAGAACAAAGTGCGAAACCTGCAGAATGCAATCCTGGCTCTTGGATCCCTGTTAATCTTCTGTTTGTGCTGCTGCCTTCATGAGCACTCACACCAGAGCTACCAAAGGGCAAGCTTTGGGTAGCAACTGCTATCTCTGGCTAACCATAATAAATGTTTGCGCAGACTTAGAAGTATGACTAAATTAACAGTCTTCAAACTGCATCAAACACATTTAGTGCGTGTGGGCCAATTTTGGAAGTCACATGCCATTAAGGAGACCTCATATTAACTTGTCCCCATCCTTTGCAGGACTACCCCATCACCCACCATGCTCTGTCAGAGCAACCCACCATAAATTGTATCCATAGTTACGGTGAAAGCTTACGTAAAGCCATCCAGTAAGTCAAGCAAGTAACCCTTTACACAGACTAGGCCAGCCCTTCCGACAATTAGCTGTGAGAATCCAGCCAGTTTCAAGTTGCCCTTAGGATGGGGGGGACACTTTCTTTAATGTTTTGCCCCTGAAGACAAGTTAGCGATCAGACTAGCCTTAGGAGGCTGTCCACATCACACCTGCGTCCTTGAGTCGTGGACACACCTCTGCCTGGACCATGCTCAAATGTCTCTTCAGGGAGCTGTAAGAAATAAAGTCCAACTTACAGGGTGTGCTTGTTATTCATCAGTGCGTTGCAGGAGGACCAAGACCATGGGAGTGGCTCGTAGGTCCAAGATGGCACATATGAGATTTAACTTAATGAAGCAGCGATGGAATCCCAGATCAATCAGTTATATTGAATAGCTGTGTATCTTGAACGAACCAGCACAAAGCCAATCCTGAAGTGGTCTGCAGATAGCTCGTTTTTTGATTCACTGCTCAAAAGGACGAGTGCCGTCGTCAACCAAAAAACGACCAACTTGTAAATCTTTAATTGGTTCCTGAGGGCCTCATGGTCTACATCTTGGTAAGAGCTCATGAGCAATTGCCCTGCAGGAGCGTGCTGTACCCTCAAGAGAAAAAAAGTAAAGACAAAACAATTATTCACAGCAAAACAAAGGAAAATCAATATACCTGCATGGTGACCTCTTGTCACTACATTGTAAAGTAGAAATTTCTCCTGGACTCTTGTGAGTCTGAAAGAGATAGGGAATTCAGAAGTTCCTCTGCAACTGGGTAAAATAATAAAATTGAGATGGGTTGTATTCAACTCAATTCAGTGGGCTGGCAGTAGCCTTCTGTACCTGAATGGGAGTAAATATGTGGATAGAGTAAAGACATAAAGTGTTCTAGGAGTCTGATGGCAGGTAATGTTCTATAAGTTTGGAGGCTTTATTCAATTCCACATTTTAGAACTTTTTCTAAGTCTCATCTGTCTTCATTCTTCCTACATGTGGTTTCTACGTTGCTTTGCATTTCAGTTTCACTGTGGATGCATGGGTTGGTAGTCCTGACCAACTGACAAGGCATTTCTATACCACCCACTACCCAATTGGTGTTGCTCATGCTGAAGTTTGAACATTTGACGGTTAGTGGTCTTCACCCAATGTGGGGAGTTTGTCCACCACTCCATGTATTGAGTATTCAGATCTCGTCCCCTACACAGAAGCATATGAAAATCTTATTTTTATACTCCAAATTGGGTTGCTCAAAATGGGTCTAAGATAGCCTGCTCCAAGCCAGATTTCAGGGTATTCACATAGGATAAATTTGCATACAATTATTTGAAATGGCACTAATTCACGTATCCTGAAAATATGCTTGGTGTATTGCCCCCCCTGGACATACCTTGGATACCCATGTTCTTAATCAAGGATACTGTTAAGATTAATTTATCAAACATATTGTACTGATTTGGTTGAAATGGGATAGCTCTGTGTGCAAAGCCTAGTGAGAAGGAGGAACACAAAGGGTTTTTAAAGCCAGAGTTGCTTTGGAGATTTCTGCCTTTTATACTGTGCAACTAACTTTTACACACAGTCTCTGCAGTATAACAGGCTAAATCCTTTTCTAAAGAGCAAACGCCCTCAAATGTTCCTTTTCTGGCGCTTAGGAGGATGCCTATTTCATCCGTACTTCTTTTTGTAAGTGTTAAAGTAAAGAACGAGTGGGAGGCTCTGCCATTAAAAAAGTCTTAATGCATCCCGTGGGTGTCTGTCAGCCTCGCATAAAAAACTTCATTTGGTAGACCCAATAGGATATTCCTTGTACTTTGTAGATTTTAGACGAAATACATGTTGGGACAGCACGCGCGATGTGGAAATGTTTGTTAGAAAGTATGCCATACATGCTACATAGTGCTGTTCTGCAGACTTCTTTGGAATAAGCTCTATACTCTCTGCCCCATCAGACTGCCAGGATAAATGGTGTACCCTGGATAGTTTGCTAAGCAGAACACAAGTCTCTCCGTTCTTATGAACTCTGATGTGATGTAGTTAGTACAGTTAACGGGGCACACCATTTAATTGATAGTTGGCTATTTTCACTGCTCTTGAAAACTAAATCATACTAACACCACTGATACGGGCTTCCCATGGTCTGAAGGTCCGTGCCGTTTCAGATATAGTAAATTTCATTTTTGGCATCAATCTTGGGTTATCATCCCAAGACTACACTTGACAAAATAAATACCAGGATATTTTAAAGATGTTGAGGAAGCACAAGCCAGGGGCTAGGTTTGGTGGGATGTGTGAAGATGTGTTTCACCATTCAATCTTAATGTGTCAAAATATGCTGTCGGATGTAAAATATTTATCTGAAATCCCTGCTACCACTGACCGAGGCAAGGCGTACTGATCCTTGTAGACTTTAAGTACCAGGTCAAACCTTGAACAACACCAAAGTACCTGGTGCAGACCGCTAAGAGTGGGTATTTACCATGCTTGAGTGGCCTTGCGAAATCTAGTAGAAAACTGACATTATCCAACTTGGTTCCCATTGTAGAGATATTTGGAAGCTGTTTAGTATTTGTGGTGAATATATGAATTGGAGAATTTGTACAAATTTACCAGATTTTATTCCATCCTGACATCGTCAAAATGTATGTTACTCCAGTTTCTTTATTCCTATCAGAAGCATTCTGCTCCTGGGCATTTTATAACCTTTTTTTTGTACTTCAGGTTAGTTGTGGTACATAGATGTGTAGTCTTCATACGCTCTTTACCACCAATAGTAGCTTGATTAACCCTGGAACATGTTCTATAACCACATTCCTCACATAACCTTTAAGGCTTCCTCATTCTGCTGAAAACACAGCTATTAGGACGCTGGAGCTTTTCTTGCTAAGGGGCTACTCTCAAACATTGACTAGTTGTAAACTCGCTAGTAAGCCTCTTAAGCAAAACTAAAGACTCTTCAAGCCATCTACTATTCTAAGCAACATTGATAAGCCTTCTTCTCTTATTGCTGTTTAGTTCACAGAACATATTAGCAATTTATGGTTTGCCTTTTTGCTACCAGGATCCTTCTAAAGGAGGTATTGATCTTAAGGCACATGGAAGTTGGTTTGAGAGGGGAAATTCTGAATATTCAATACATGGCCTTTGTAGCTTGCCTTCCTTGCACTTATGATGACAATGGATGAACCTCTACTGTCTGCCGTCTACTGCTGGTGATGGGACTAGAATTGATAAGCCTGCTTTTTTAAACACGACTGGTGCAGAATACTCATTTAAAAAAAAAATCATTTTTTCATTCAGGAATCCAAGGAAGTGGGCAGGAGGCCGAGGTAACTGGCTGCCATAAATATGTGGGTGGTTAGATGTCATCTTGGTTCAGATGCTCATCTGACACGTCCATGTCTGATGAAACTCTGTTGTGTTGGATCAGTTTTTTGTTGAAGGGTTTTTGTTGTTGCTTTATCTAAGTAGGCCTCAAAAGTAGAAGACTGACACCACAGTTGCAGGATGTGGATCTCGTCAGCTCTACTCAGTTGAGCGATCAAAAGCACAAATACTTTGGGCCTCATTTGATGGACGGAGTTTACTCTGTCAGGGTGACGGAGTAAATTACTCCATTGCCCTGACTGATTACCCATCTGCCAAATATAGAAATGGTCACAAAGCCAATGGTCATTTCTAAAGCAGTGGCAGGAACCGCCTTCCCAGCCATTCCTGTCCATGCTTATTTAAGTGTGACAGACTGCTCCGTCAACATGACAGAGATGCCTGTCAAACTTTTTTTTCTTTTCTTTTAAAAAAGAAAATCCCAAGGCGGCATTTACTTTTTTGAAATAAAAATGCTTCCTTCGCCATGGGAGTTATCTCCCATGGTAGGGGGGGGGGGCGTTAGACAGTTTTGACTGCCCCTTAACGCCAGAGTTTACCCGGCAGTGACGGGCAGTAAAAACTGACCTGTATGCTCACCCATCTAAATTAGGGCTGACATAGAGGTCAATCTCCGACAGCCCTTACTCCATCAAGCCATCGGAAGGGTGTAACCATGATGGAGACAGAGTAGTCTTCACCGTGGTTACCCCCGTGGTCAGCCCCCGTTTAAATTAGATAGGCGGTTAAGTATTCTTACCGCCAAGATATAAATCAGGCCCTTTCTATGCATGGCAGGATCTATCCTGAAATTGTCTGGTCAATATTTGCCAGTTCTGCTTCAAGCTCTGAAATAAAAATTTCCAGTGCTCTGAGGAAAAATCTTATTTGTGGGATGGGGATTGCATCACACCAGTTCTGCTTTGAGGGTACCATGCTACAAGATTACAGGACCAAGTGTGGGTGTCTTGACTCCCATTGAAGGTTGAGGATGTCTGAGCTTTTTCAGTGAGTATTCAGGGCCAGGTGAGTTCTTCTCTAATTTTTTTTTTTTTTTTTTTACTGACTGAATCTACTCCAGTGCACATCACTAGGGTGCGGGCCACCTGGACTGCCCAAAGTGGCTGTTCTAAAGACACTGCAGAGCGGTATAGAATGAAGATACGAGGCACTGCATTTGGGTGTCTTGCCTCCATTTTCGGAGACAAGGCTGCTGCACAACTGTGTGGTGTAAAAGGGGCAGGACTGCACACGGATGTTTTCTCCTTTTGTGGGCTGAGTACACTACAGGGCTGTGTTTTTGATTTGTACTGTGCAAACATGTTGTATTTAGTAAGTGGTTTCTTGTGTTATAACCAAATACATAGAACGTAAAATAATTATTGAATGACATTTTGTGAAAATAAAACCATGTTCCAATATAGTGTGAAGTCTCGATTACTCTCTTTTGAGGCTTTACATCAGATGTGTTGTCTGTAGTTGAAAGCCTGGAAGACTGGCTATTGTTCATAAGGCAGGTATCTCGCCAATGGTGCTTGAAGTAGAGAATTGTAAACTCCGCCAGTGGTAGCTTATCTTTAGATATGCAGAACTTCTCCTTCTCCATCTGAGTTTTCATTTGTACCTCAATACAAGTAAACTGCCAATTTTGCAGAAGGAGCAGAGACATGGGTTGTCTTCTGTGAATCTTTGGCCCTACCTTAAAACAAATTGTTATTTTTGTATATTTCTACCCATGAAGAGATTGGACCTCATTCTATGGCATGTGATTTGATGCTTGTTAAGCCTCTGCACCAGCAGAGTTTTCTGTGCCCATCGAAATAGAGATGTTGTGCATCGTGGAGACTATGACTTTGAGTAATTTGTCAGTGACTTGCCAATGGCAGTTGTAGACTTCATTTCTATCCAGGCAGTCACTTGATGTTCACGTACACCTTCATACTTACTGTGTTTTATATCACAGCATCATGCTATCTTAAACTTCAGAGCACCCAGGGACAAGGCAAACCTCAGAAATTACAGAGCCTGGAATGGCGCCAAAAGCCCTGGGGATATGAGCGGGCTTTATGCTGTAAATGTATACTGGAAAGCAGAAGATGAGGGCACGCCTTCACTTTGCTTGGTCTGCTGTGCAATAACCTGCAGCTACGGAGCCAAGGTACTATTGGTTGTTTCACTTATGTCTGTCAATCAGATTGTCCAAAGCTTGCTTGTATATTTCTGAGTGGGTATTTAGATTGCAAACATCTGCAATGCGCCACACGTACCACATTTCGCAGGCAGATTATTCTGTAGAAAGCTAGCCTGACCATTTCAGATCTGTGAAATTCGGTACCAGTTGCTTCAATACATGTCAGAACATTTATTAAGCAAACATCAGTCAAAGACGTTATAAAAACTGCACAAGAAAACAGGTGGTTGGGAAAGGCGGCAGAAGTAACGGTGAAGAAGAGGGGAGAATAGTTGGGTTTAGTTTACAAGGGTATTTGTAGCTGAACTAGTGTAAAGGTGTAGCTGGAGTACTCGGATATACATAGGAATTACAGTTCTAGTGCATAGGTATGGTGAGGTACCTGGGGTGGGGGTAGAGGTACTAGGGCAGAGCAAGGAATAGAGATATTAGAGTATAAGTGCAGGTGGAAGTAGTATGGATCATGTAGATGCAAGGAGCTATAGGAAGGGGTAAGTGTACAAAAATATTGTCAGGGTAGAGGTAGAGTGGTATAGACTGGGTTAGAGTTATTGTAGTGTGGGTAGGAGAACTAGGGATAGAGAGATGTATGGGTAGAGAGCCTCCTGTGTTGGTGTTGCAGGGATTCTGTTTTGAAACAGGAATATGCCAGGGATTACAGGACGTCAGTATGCAGGGACTGTCACTATACCACATTAGTACCTAAGCGCCCAAATCCTGACTAGCTCATAGTGGCTCACCTGCCCTGCTAACCTTCCCAGATAAACAGGTAATATGGCACCTCAGAACACAACGCTCTAGTTCCCTCAAGGAAACGCAGTAACAGGTCATCGCCTTTCATTCTCTCACACATACATGCCCACAAACAGAAAAGAGACTTGAGAATGGTTTACAATATTTATTTAAAATAATCCCTAACTTGTACTTTTGCAAAACCCATTTGGCAACTCTCTGGCCACATGCAAGTTCCCTGTAAAAGGTATCATAGGTACCAAGCATACTGTGACCAGGAAAGACCTCTAAGGGCTGCAGCACATATTGCGTCACCCTTAGAGGCCTTGTACCTTTACACACACACACTGCTATTGCATGTTTTGGTGCAGAACAAAGTGAAGAGTCGGCATGGTTCAAATCCCTTTGTGTCATGCCTACAATTCACTGCCCTGGCATAGGTAAGGCACTCCTCCAGCTGGCTGCACTATACCAATGGTGAGGGTACAGGTGCATGAGCCCTGTACCCCTACAGTTTCTAAGCCAAGTCTTAGACATTGTAAGTGCAGTAATACTATTAAGAGTATATGGTGCTGAGAGTTAGTCATTACGAACTCCACAGCACCATAATGACTTTACTGAAAACCGGGACGTTTGGTATCAAACTTCTCAGCACATTAAACCCACACTGATGCCAGTGTGGGATTAATGAAAAATGCACTGAGAGGGCATCTTAGAGATGCCCCCTGAAAAACAACTTAAGTCTAGTGTTTCCGGGTCCTGAAACAATGCACATCCTGGGACGAGGTGCCAAGCCTCCTCTCCCAGGATGTGCAGGGTCTACGAAGGGGAAGCTTTAAAGGCTTTTTGCTTTTGTGAACTACCCTAGCTATTTGCTGCTCCCAGCAACTGGGCCCCACCGGGTCTGACCCCCACTCTGGGTGGGAGAATCGGCAGGAAAACCTAGGTAGGAGGAGAGGTGTGCCCACCTTTGTCGACTCCACCCCTAAGGTAGGGTAGGCGAGGTGAAGCACAACTTTCAGCCCCTGCCATCTTGCAGATGGGGGCACCAAGCCAACCAGAGTGAGGCATATGCCCCCCTCCCACTGGAGGGGGGCATAACAGGATGTGTACCCAGCCCAAGGAAGGCACCCATTGGTGATGACCTGTACCTACCCGTAACGCCCCTAAATTCATGGAGAGAAGAAGGACTGAAGAAGCCTTGCTGAACAAGAAGAGGACGCCCACTGACTTGGCCCCAGCCCTAACGACCTGTCCCCACCTCGAACCTGCTTCAGCGAAATCCCGGTGTCTGCAGCCAGCTGCCCTCAAGAACCCGGAGTACCTGCCCTGCCTTCCTTAACCAAGACTTTGTCTCCCGTGAGCATCGGATTTGCTCACCCACAGACTCTGGCTCCAGCCAAATCTACGAGTCTGCACCCGACGCCCACAGCCCAAGTTCGAGTGGCCAAACCCCACGAGGAGGTATCCCTAGCAATACTCACCAGATGCCTAAAGAAACCCCTGCACCCGACGTCCCACGGCCTTGGGTGGCCCAACCGACAGTGTCCTAGCATCCCAATTTACCTCTCCAACCGGTGGTCCCCTCCAGAAAATCTTCGTCCCCAAGCCTGCTGTGTTTATTGCAACCAGAGACTCCCCATTGAAATCAGCGTGGCACCTGACGTTAAAACAGCACCCTGCACCCAGCTGCCCTGTGCCGCTGTGGGTGCACTTTGTGTGCTAACTCTGATCCCCCTTTGCCCTGAGCCTAACACCAGGAGCTTTGCTCCCACAACCTTGTGGCCTGCTCTTGGGCAGCCACTAACCGGAGGCCTCCTATCCCCCATTGTATAACATTGGGCCTCAGCACTCTGCACCCGGCCGTTCTAGTGCGGCTGAGGGTGCTTTGAGGGTGCATCCTCGACCCTGAGGGAACCCTGGTTCTAACCCCAGAAACCGAACTCTCACAAACAAACACTTACCTGTAATCCGATAACTCATTTTCTCCCATAGGATTGTATTTACTGCTTTTCTTTGAAAAAAGTGTGGAGTTGGTTTGTTTGAAACCTTGAAATAACTGCAAATGTACAAAAACTGAATTGCTTACCTTTTGTCTAGAAAATGTCCCAGTGTGATATCTAGGCTTATCACACTGATTAGCAAAAGTAACTTAAAAAGTAATCCAAGAAGTAACGTATACTGTAATCTACAAAGTAACTGAAAAGTAATTCTTATTATTGACTTACCCCTAAATCAACCAAATGCATTTGAACCTGCATTCAACTGTAATTAATTGTAGAAGTATTGCAAAGTATTATTTTCACTTGACTGCACCAGGCCTGGCTTGGTTCTAGAAATAAAATAACTAAATAATATTTTTTATACAAACAAATTGGTCTAAGTTCAGTCTTTGAGTGTTTGACATCATGTCTTGCCTGAGTTTGTACAATACATGGTTAACACTACCCTCTGATAGAGCCTTACTGCTCGCCCACACTACCGCAAATGGATAGTAATGTATTATCTACTTTTACCTCTGCCTACCTTTGGGGTTGCACTGGACTCTGTGCACACAATAACTCACTTTGGTATAGTATATACAGAGCCAGTTTCCTACACAGACTCCATACGCAACGGGCCCAATCAGTTGGTCTACATCTCACTCGCAGATCCCTCATCCGCCAACCTTTTTTCAGCAAGCATCTCTCTTATTTTCAGAGTGGCAAAGTCTTGGCTTTTATGATAAGAAGGTGTTAGTTTGCAAACAGCAGCTGATTTTTCTATTATGTCTTGGTATTGGTTTCTGATACAGAGAAAAACAGGGCAGAATGTTATTTTGACCTTGTACGAAGTGTTCATACTGAATCCCAGCAGAATTAAAGCCCATTGGAAGCCTAGCATATCTTCTTTGAAAGCCAAGTGCTGAGAAGGATGTGGACTAATGGCTAGGGCGGTCCACCTCGAAGCTGGGTAACAGGGTTCAAGTCTCGGCAGGGACGCTCAACATCCCGTGATTGTGGGCAAACCACTTAATCGCCCTGTGTCAAACAAGAATGAATGTGTCCGTCTGTAACGTAACTGGTGCTCGTGTAAAGCGCTCCGATACCTTCGGGTCTAGTTCGCTCTATATAAATCACCTTCCCCCCCCCTCCCCCCCCCCCCCTCCAAATAAAATGACTGCCCAATCTGTGCTTTCAAGCGCTGGATTGTGGTTCAAAAAAACGTTGGAAATATCCAAGGTGGTGTATATAAGTGCAGTATTGTGTGTATTTTGTATTGCAGAAGTGCGTGTATAACTGTTTAACCTCTTCAGTGCCCATGACGAGCTGGACTCGTCATGGGCCGCGGTAGCGCTGTGCCCATGACGAGTCCAGCTCGTCATAGACCCCGCCCGCTAATGCAACGGCCGGCACAGGGCGGGGAAAGGGGCGGGCACTGAAGGGGTTAAATGTCGATAGTCTAAGACTATGAGGTATGAATAATATGGTTTTAAAACAGGAAAAAGTGGATTATTAATTTGAGAGACACAGCTCAGTTACTTCCTGGTACTCCAATTAAGAGAGTATTTCTCTCACCGGTGCTGTAGCATCCAATTTAATAGGGTATTGTAGTTGCATTTGCGGGCTAGACTGTATAGAGATATATGATAAGGAGAGTCCTTATACCAACCTACATGGTTGTGGTATTTACGCAGGGGCTAGTGCAGGTGCCCGTTCTGCAGCATTAGCTTGTTTGACTTGTTCTGGGACAAGGGCAGAAAAGGAAGGAAGAATTACATCCTCACCCTGGGGGAATAGCCGTACAAACTTTGAGGGCCAGTCGATTTCGCCAAAAGTATGTCATAAAACAGTAAATTTTCCCAGAATATTGCTTCAATGGTGCGAAGTAGGTCACCCTCAATTTGAATGTCTAGATTATATAATCTATCCAGAGGGGCTACATGCCTGACTTGGGGTTTAACTGTAATAAAATAAAATCAGTTGCTCCAGCTGCCAGAAACTGCTGGCGATTCCGGCGCACTATTGTGACTTCTGCCGCAGTGTCGAGGAGTGTCGCCTTCCAGAAAAAGGGTTCTCTGTGTGTGGCTTATTTAGTGGTTATGGCCACTACTTTTTTTTCTTCTGAAAAGGCACTTATTATTCAGGAGGTCTTTCCTCCTTCTTTATCTTTTTTTTTTTTTTTTTTTTTTAACTGTTCTTTTTAACACCATAAAATACAGTGAGTAAAAGTTAATTGTGGAGCTCGCAGCATGTCACTTGCATATGCAGGAAGGCAACTAAACAATAAATTACACGTTTAGCATTCAACAAACAAGTACTACATACAGATTGACGATTTGTTGGAGTGGCCCACTGCTGCCACCACCTCCTCTGTCTTCATGTCAGACGAGCATTGCGTCTCCCTCTTGGCTTCATCTACTCTCTTGTCTGTGGTCAGATCACCCTACTCTGTCAAACTGCTTATCCGACGATTCCTGCAAGGAACAAGAAGAACGTGTATCACGGACATGAAACTTTTCTGGAGTCTTGAGTTTGGTGCAGTCACAAAAATCGTATGGCGCCTCAGAGGACTCCGGGGGGTGGAAAACCTCCATGAGGTTTACCTTTGTGTTTGTTTAGATTTATCGCATTGTTTTTTTTTTTAACAAACTCAGGTTTGTTTGGCTTCCATGTCTGTACTAGGTTTGTCAAGAGGTGGTTTAGTCGATCTGGTTCCCAAATCATTATCGGTATCTCACATTCATGGTCGACCAATGCGAATGCTGCTAGCCTCTGGCGTACAGCCAGAGATGCGGCTTCCCCTTTAATGTTAGACCGAATCATTGTGGAAACTACAGGAACATTTCCCATAAGTTTCATCCCAAAATCCATGGCAGCAGCTGCCCTGTGTTCATTCTGTATTTGTTTTAACACATCCAGCAAAACTGACATTGACGGGTTGCTGTGACTGATGGTATAGCCTGCAGCAAAGACTGGGAGCCATTCCATGGGGTAAGCACATAGTTAATAATCTGAGCTTGTGTCATGGTCCCATATTGGGAAACGCAGCTTCAATTTGGTCATTTTTTTTGGGGGGGGGGGGGATCCAAAATGGAAATTTTGCTCTAATTAGTGGGAATTTTGTTGGGATATGGTGTGTATCCAGCTAATGCTGGCTCTGTTGCCCCGTCATTACAAAGAGGACCAAAGCGAACTGGTGTTGCTGCATGTGGGAGGGTGCCTAGGAACCAGTTGTGGTGTTCCCAATAAATCAAAGGTATCTCCACAATGGCATTTGATCTATATAGATTTGGCGCAGGAGGTGTTGTGTATGTAAGGAATTTGTTAGTAGTCCCATTCACAGTTGCAGCATTGACACGTGAATAAAAGACTTCAAAGCGGTAAGCACGATTGGTCTCAACTACGATTTATAAACGCACCACCTGCATTTGTTAGTCCATGAAGAGTTACATGTGCATGGACTGCAGGTCTGCAATTAACAGAAATGGCAACAGGTGCTGCCGCCATTAAATAAACAACCATGGAACAAAGTGCAACACAAAACGTGTTTTTCAGTCCTTTTAAACTTTCAAGCTTGATAAACCATAGCACTATGGAGAATTATTCCCCAACACTACGGATATCTCCGATAAGAGGTTTATTGTGGGCACACAGGCACTGCTCAGGAGACCCGTGAATAAGTCAGGCTAAACATAGGTGGTGCCAAGTTGCAGGGATTCTGTTTTGGAACCAGAACTGTGCTGGGGATCACAGGACGTCGGTATTTAGGGACTGTCACCATAACACATTATTACCTATGGGCCCAAATCCTGACCAGCTCATAGTGCCTCACTTGCCCTCCTAACCTTCCCGGAGTAATATGGCTCTCTAGTCCCCTCAGGTAACCGCTGTAGCAGGTCATCGCCTTTCATTCTCTCACTCATACATGTCCACAATAAACCGAAATGAGACAGAAGAAAGGTTTACAATATTTATTGAAACTATCTTGATTATAAAGCAATTGTGCTGCAATTAGAATACATATGCAGGTCAAGAATGTGATTAGCATGATCGATAGACTGTGCACAATAAAAAGCCCTGTCCTAGTGAATGACGAAACTGCCTATGCCTAACCTTGCAATGAGCAAAAGACAAACAATTGCAATGAGAGCATAGTTATGTGTTAGAGTTCATAATCAGTTGGTCTTCATCTCAGGCTTGAAGCTCTCTCGCCTCAGAACCTTTTCTCAGCAATCATCTCTAAATTTTCAGAATTGCGAGTCTCGGCTTATGTTGTAAATTGGCTGCGATTGGATTAGCATTAGCGGAATCCATCTGGTATTTAGAGGCTATCTTGTCAATTTTGTGGAATCCATTTTGTATTTCTGGCCGCCATTTTGTCTGCCATGTGCTCACCAAGGGCTGTTTCCTTCTTCACTGTTGTTAACCCTTGTGCTCTGTTTAAAGGACTGGCTATACTTAGACTCTGCTACTCTGCACATGTGCAGAAGAATCTAACTGTCCATACATCTGTTTTTAACCTGTAGCTGTCAGGTTGTTTCTACCAGAGTCAGCAACTGCTAGCTCCTCCTTTACTGTTGACTGTGCATTTCTGTATGACCATCTATGTATGTAATTCTCCTATGTGTGCTTGTAGCGCCCTCTTTTTGAGCCCCTGTGTGGGTATAAAAGACCCATGGTTCTTCTACTCTGTGTGCTACATTCATTCAGCACCACAGGGTGCTGTATGAATGTGGTTCCACCTCATGAGGTTTATTAAACTTTGTATTTTCTATTCCAGTTTCTGTGCCAACTTGTTCCTATTGGTCTGAGGACTCTGTGCAGAGAAGGGCGAACCCCTTGCACTGGTAGGCCTAGCTGAGGTCACCATCAACAAATTGGCGCCCAACTACTGGGGCTCATCGGTGACTCGGATGCCCAAAGGATTGGTCGCGACGAAGGATTGGAATCTCGCTCTGGACGCGATCGCTGCCCGATGAGACCCGAGTCTTGGCAACCACGGCGTTTTTCCTTTCTTTCTGATCTGACCATCCAGGTGGTGCCGGTCCTCGACTGAGATCTCTTCTGTTGATTCACCGTGCAGTGACCATTTGGTCGATTTTAGAACTTGGCAGTTGGAACCTGGACACCAAGTGATTGGTAAGTGTCCTTCTGTGGCGCCTGCTGTTGGTATTGATGCCTGGGATTGGTAAGGTAGTTTAGTAACGCTTACTGTGGTTTTGGATTTGGAGATTTGTGTTGGCCAACTTGGTTTGTCATGAGATTTATATATGGATTGCAATCTATATAGGCAGGTAATGAGGAGAATTTTCTCTATTTGAATTGATTTGAACGGCACATCGTACTAAAGGTACCTTAAGTGCTACTTTGATTATAATACTGCATATTCTGCACTATTTTTGGCATGCCTGTTTTTAGCACACTTCATAGGATGTGTAGCTTTTGTAGTGGTACCAATTTGAATTTGAAACGAGATGAAGCACAACCGGTTCCCCCCCCTCCCCGGAGGGGACGCCTAATAGGGATATGTATATTAAGTATGGTCTTTCTTCTATAATGTACAGCGCATTATGGAATAAATACACTCGAAGGATCCTGAGTTGCGTTGGCCTATGTATGGGTCATTCGATTTACGAAAGACTGAGTATGTGATACAATGTATGTTTAAGTGAAAGACTAGGCAAGAGATGTTTGTTTGTGTACGAATGTGGGAGAAAGAAGTGCGTGAACAAATGCAGCGTGAGCAAGCCTTAATTGAAAAAAGAACAGCGAAAGAACATTTATGTGAAAGCATTAGAGCTGAAGAACAAAGCAGTTAATTGTAAGCAAATGCGTGATGGTCTTTTTGTTTTCCCCCAGGTGAGTTTATGAATGTGCACTCCAAAGAAAGGCGCTGTCCTTCCCCGTCTCACTCATTTGACAACTCCACAAGGTCCTTCGCCGGTGATGCTTTAATAACTGCCGTCCAATAGTCTTCAAATCACTGTAGAGATGCTGCGTGTGTGCCGCAGAGCAGGACCAGTGGCCCAGGATTTTACGAATGCTGCCAAGGGTGGTGTCGCCTGAATTTCAACTGGTGATTGCTACGTGTGGAAAGGAAGCAAACACGGGACTGCCAGGACCAGCAGCCCCGCTATTGGAATCAGCTGTGTCCTCTTCCCACACTCCCGCCCTGACACTATAAGACTCCTCACGGCCCCCGCTTTGCGGGAGCCGTTCGTGGTTGGAGACTACAATTTGCTTTTTAATCTGCTCATTTTTAAACAACAGGATTTTACGAATGCTGCCAAGGGTGGTGTCGCCTGAATTTCAACTGGTGATTGCTACGTGTGGAAAGGAAGCAAACACAGGACTGCGAGGACCAGCAGCCCCGCTATTGGAATCAGCTGTGTCCTCTTCCCGCACTCCCGCCCTGACACTATAAGACTCCTCACGGCCCCCGCTTCGCGGGCGCGCGCCGGGCCAAGCCCGGGCTAAGGGCGGGCCCGTCTGAGCCCGTCCGAGATCGTCAGAGAACGGAACGGGACCCTCTTCTAACACCCACTGACCAATGTTGTTTGTCTGTTTATTGAGGGTAAGCAACAGTCTCTAGTTTGTAATTTGGTAAGACATCTGTGGACAGAGGTCGCTATTTTATATCAAGTAAAGGACAAAATGGCCAAAAGGGATTGACCTATTATGCAACCAACTGGGGGCGCATTAATGGGTACTTTAGATAACTTTTTGGTGCGAGTACAGTCAGTGCTTGCCAAAGATATTGAACTAACCGAAAAGAGACTATCCCTAGATATCCTATGCGACAAGAGGTCCTCTCTGGGAAATATGGCCAATGTAAGATCACCACCGCGTCGACAGCCTGTCAGGTCGGATTCTCTGGGCTCAATATCTTCTCTGGTAGAGGAGCAATACGGTGAAATAATGATATGCTCCCCATCTTTGACTGAGACACCGTATGAAATTGTCGATATTACGAACAATGATAATGTGGCCTTAAAGACTAAGTCTTTGTCAAATATCAAGACTCGCTCAGCCAGTAATGTAAAAGCGGTTCCTGTCCACCAACAATCAGCCCCTACCTTGAAAAAAACCCGTAGGGGAAACCAAAAGATTGCCGCTAGCAAGAATGCTAAGTCTGGTTCAGCCCCTGCCCCCGTGTTGAGGTAGAACATAGCTCCATGCCCTAAATCTTTCAACACTGAAACAAGGGCAAATCAAACACCATCTCTGGGGCAAATACTTACGGAAGACTCCGATACACCATCATTTTGGAGTAAACTTTAAAGTATTGTAAAAAATGTATGTGACCCGATTTATGAAAGGTTGGGCTCCATAGAAAGCAGGCTTGTATGTATGGAATTATCACTTGCCTCGGCCCAACCTCGGGGGGTAGACCGGGTCTGGGTCCGCAAAAAGTGCGTCCTAGTGTACCAGGTCATTGCACAGAGACTAACTCTACCACCAATAACTTAACAACTGGTACTGCGAGAGATAACCTCCCCATACCCCAGGAACCCCAACCCACTCCAGCTGGTAATAATAGGGTAAGAGCTGAAGATCTTCCCCCACGTGTAGCAACAAATAGTTTTGGGGCAGGTAGTGTTAGAACTAATAAGCAGCCCCCACCTGTCCAACCTTTAATGCAGGTCCCATCAGGTTTAATTGATTTGCACTTACCCCCCTGAAGCAGCCCCTTATGTGGTGATCTTAACAGGGGTTCCTTCTTTGGCGAATAGAGCAAGGGAATCTTACTGGGACCTAAAGAACAAATGTACATTTTGGCTAAATGTTAAGCGACCATTGCCGGCCTATATGTGTGCTGAAATTATGTATGCCAGAAGAGTAAACTGGGTGGGCAGGAGACCAAAATCGTTAAAGGGGATTGCATTGTCATTAATTTTAGAGACAGACGCTGTGTGGAATACATCTGCTCTTGGCCCCAGAATGATCCTTCATCCCAAATAAGCACAATGTCACTGTCTTATTTCTATGCACCCATATCTTCGCCCTTAGGTGGGATTATACGTGGAGGTCCCTTGACAAATGGTAGTACCCTCGAGGACATCAGATCTATTAACAGATTCGATGTGCTTTCAGGGCTAGCGGATTGTGACTGACTGATTGATGGCAGAGGATACCCCAATCGCGAAATGTCATATGTAGCTCCAGTGGCAGTGGATAGCCAAGAAAAGTCATATGCAGCCTTAGCGATAGACGAGGGTTTAAGGCAAGGAGAACAGCTTAGTACAAATGGCGAAAGAGTTGTTTATATGCCTTTTGCCCAAACAAATATCATTGGGGCCAGGGAACGAGACCAACAAGCTGCGTATCAAAACGAAATCTTAAGCATTGAGGGTACCCCACGTTTTTCATCAGGTGTAGCTCTCTCCACTTCATCAAACCTTGGGAGAATTGTAGGGGGAACTATCTTTGCAGGGCATGTATCGTTCTTATCTTGGAATGTGGCGGGCATGGGATCTAAACTATCTTCTCCAGTTTGGGCAGATTTCATCAGTAAGCATGATATCTGTCTTTTTCAGGAGACATGGTCACCTGAGCCTGTATATATGTTGGGTTATTTGAATTTTTTTGTTCCAGCGGAAAAAAGGCCTAAGGGTCGGCCAGTAGGAGGTTTGGTCATTTGGATAAAACAAAGTTTGGAGTGTAATATCCAGCCTATTCTGATCCAGAACAATGATATTTTGGGTATAAGGTTGACTTGCCCGCTAAACTTTAAAATCGACATATATAATGTATACGCAAGGGGCTTACCAGGTGGAAAAAAATCTGAGGTGGTATCCGCATTAAACATCCTGGTCGAATCCAGCCCTGATGATGTGCTTCCACTGATTGCTGGAGATTTTAACACGACCTTTGAGCCACTAGGGCCTCAAGACATGTTCTTAACAGAGGAAGAGGACTTAAGATGGGGCGTCCCACAGCTCGAGATAAAGACAATTAGTAAGTGGACTGAGGCGGCTCTGTATCTGAAAGGGTTTTGTCTGGGCAACCAATTGAGGGCGGCCAATGGCAGAACCGTATCAGATAGGACATGTAGCAAAACGTTCGACAATAGTATCAGGGCAAGCAATATAGATTACCTCCTGGTCCATCTGAGGATGTGGTATACCCTTGTTGATATGGAGGTTAAGACACGGGTTGAAAGCGACCACAACCCATTAGTCGCTATTTTTAATTTTGGGTTGGGAGACAGCAGGGACCGAGACTCTGAAATGATAGGCCCAGCTGCCGCTCTAACAAACGACGAACGCCACCTTAAGTGGCATAAAGTAGTAGAGCACCCTGATCTTATAGATAGCATTGAGACATACGTCGAAGAGGCGTTGACTCTAATGATGGCAGCAGGCACCAAATGCCAACCTTTAGCCGAATGTGAGAATATACATGGAAATCTATTCGCTAAACTCAAATCCTGTTTTTGTAGGCCTTTCTCAGCAAATCAAACCCCTAGAAGCAAACAGGAGGATTGGTATAACGCCTCCTGCAAACAAGCTCGTAGAGCTTTGGAACTTGCACTTAAAACAAAAGATTCAAGCAAGATTAAAATAACTCGCAATATCTACAGAAAGGCCCAATGGAAAGCAAAAAAGGAATGGGACGAGTGCGAGTGGCAAGACCTAAAAGCAGCATGCATAGACAAAAAACAGAAAAAGTTCTGGAATATTTTTAAATGTAAAAAGGGTGAAATCACCGATAGTCCCCATAATCATGTTCCCCAGAGTGCCTGGGTCGAATTTTTTAAGCCACAATATTCAAAAGGTGCTGAGGATGTCAGTACGATCCACCAGGAGAGGTTGTCTTACAATAGCCCTGTGTTTAGTGTCGAGGAGGTTGACATTGCGCTTGATATGGTTACTCAGGGACGTGCACCCGGCATGGATAGCATCCTGGCCGATGTATTCCTGCACGATAGACACCGATGGTGTCAATATATTACCTATCTAGCCAATGCCATAGCTCAGGGAATGGCAATTCCCCATTCCTGGAAAGGTGCAGAAATTGTCCCGATTTACAAAAAAGGGGACAAATCACTGGCTAGTAATTATAGGCCCATTAGCCTGATCGATGCTATGCAAAAAATTATGGGACGGCTGGTCTTGGGCAAGATCAAGACCTGGATGGAGGCTAGCAATGTCTTAAGTCCCTTACAGGCGGGATTTCGCCCAAAAACCAGCACTATTGATCAGGTTTTCAGGTTCATTGTCCTCTATTGGAGGACAGTGGTCTTAGAAAAAGGGGTTCTGTATGCTGTGTTCGTCGATCTGCGGGCGGCCTTTGACCGCGCAGCAAACTGTGGCAAGTTCTGGAGGGACTGGGGATGGCGCTGGAGTTGTTGGCACTGGTCGTCCGCTTGCATGAGGACAACTTTGCCCGGGTCCGGTGGGGTCGGCAGGGTGAGGTAACGGAGTGCTTCCCTGTGGAGCGGGGAGTCCGGCAGGGTTGTGTTTTGGCACCGACCCTGTTCTCACTCTTCGTGAACGGGGTAGCCGAGTTCCTTTCCCGGGTACCCTCGGACGCCCCGGCTATGGTTGGTACTCGAATCCCAGTCCTCATGTTCGCGGACGACACGTTGTTGATCTCCAAAACTCCGAGTGGCCTGCAGCTCACCCTCCGACGCTTTGAAGAGTTCTGCTTGCTGCGTGGCCTGGAAATAAATGTCTCCAAGACCAAGTTCATGGTTCTTAACGGTCCTAACCCATGCAGATCTTATAAACCCTTTAATGGCGTAATCACCATGAATGGATCGCCCTTGGAACAGGTCGATGCATTCACCTATTTAGGAGTCACGCTGCAGAAGAACTTGTACTGGAAAAGTTAGTTAGATCTGTCTATTTTGAAGTTTCAACAACAGACAGGCTCCCTTTTAAAAAGATTTAAAACCTCGCAAACACAACCAATAGGCCCTCTCCTTGAAATTTACACGATGAAGATTCGTAGTTCATCTTTATATGGATCAGAGTTATGGGGGTACGGCAACAATCCAAGTCGCTTGAACACTATGGAGAGCGAGTTTATTCGGAAAATTGTTGGTGTGCCTCAAAGCACCCCCTTGTTACCTCTCTACTGGAACCTTGGTTTGAAAACCCTACAAGACACTGCTAATTTGCGGCCATTGCTGTATTGGCGTAGGGTTTGGTCAACCGAGGAGCTCAAACATTACGCCTTGGGCCTAAAAGAAATAATGGAGAAAGACATCTTCCGTAAAATAGATTGGCTGAGGTCTATCAAATCATTACTTCATAGACTAGGATGGAGCAATTTATGAAATGACCCCCAAAAAGCGGTATTCCCTTCAAAAGAAACTGTGAAAGCTAAGTATTGGGAATTGATCGCTATGGAATCAGCTTCTAAGGGGAGCACATCCCAATTAACAGCTAGATTCTTAGAAATAAAGGCCTATCCTAGACAGAAATTATTTTGGGGGTTGATCGAAACACCAACTGATCGTAAACTCTACTTTCAGTTTAGGATAGGTACCCTCCCTATCTGTACATTTACTTCTAAATGGGCCAAAGGGTCCGTGGACAAATGTCCTAAATGTAGGGATACGTCCGAATCCTTGAGCCATTTTGTGTTCTTTTGTCCCCTTTATGTGCTTCCACGTAAAAAATGGGTATTACCCGTCTGTCGGCTCATAGGCACCAGAAAGCACGAGGAGGCATTAAGAATTTTGTGTACAGATTCGCGCCCGATATTTGCAATTGCAATGGCAAAATATATCAAGTGGGCTTGGATAATACGGTCCAGACAGCTCGTTATGAAAGTACACAATGAATAGGCACCCAATTGCAGTCATGTATTTAACTATTTATTTATCTACACATCTCCAGACCAGGATATTTTGTTGCCTTGGTAGACTAGTGTAGAGGAGGATCAAACATTCTCGTTTAAATATGAAAGGTCTTTAATCACCTGGAGGCACAGGTTGTAACACTGTTTATTAAAAATGAAGATTAGTGCAACACATGGCGTTTAAGTAAATTAACCATGCTGGTAAATAGGTTTTGTTTTGTTTTAACTTATGTGATGTAAATGGCTGATGTATGACACTTTTATGACTTAATTGTCGAAATAAAGTTTTTTGAATTGAATGTGTTGCTTTCTTGGATGTACCATTGTTAAACTTGTATATAATTAGTCGGCTCCCCTAGAGGGGATACTTAACTAGGTTTAGGTATAAAAAAGTATTTATTCTTTGGTGACTAGTACCCCGGGGAACTAAATATGTACATAGAAAGGATCCTGGTCTGTGCACTTAGTAACATTCATAAGTGGTGATATGCAGAGCGTTTTTTTTCTTGGTGTTCTGCCAGCCAAATCTAGTGAATATGACTTACAACTAGTATTTACAAATGGTTTGGTTTAAGTACAGTCTGTGGGCTGTCTTTTGTTTCTGTCCTAAGTGTTGATCTGTGGGTTAAATGTGTGTTTAAATGTCTGTGGTTTGTCATTAGTGGTACTTGTAAGTAGCAATTGCGCTCTTGGTGCAAGAATGGCTAGCCTTAAGTGCCCTGTATTATGTGTTCTAAGTATATGACACCGTTTTGAAAATGTCTGGAATGAGCTCAATGTTTTTTTTGTCATCATTCTGTTATGCCAAATATCATTAAAATGAAATGCATTTTAAAAGAATCCAGCAATGAATTATATAATATATGCTAAATAGCTGCACGCTATCATTAAATTGACAGAGTAAGACACTAGTAAATCAAAAGGGAGTGGATCACTAGTCCCAAAGAACCAGGGTGTGCAAAGGCAGTAAAGGTACTGTTTAAAAAACCCTCAATCACGTTATAAACGTTTCGGATGTTAGCGGTATATTTTCGTTCTCCGCTTCGTTATTGGTAACGTGACAGCATCATCATTGGGTTTGTTGTAATGCTTTCTCCACCTGGAGATCGTACCACTGGTTGTTTTGGTAGTGATTGTAAATGAAAAAGAGTGAGTTTGGTGAAGTGTTCAGTGGTGAAAAAAATGGAAATAATTAAAAACCAACAGAGCTAGTAAAAAATCTTTAATTGTACTAGGTGTTGGAAGGGTTTAGTCAGTGTGCACTCAGGGGTGAGTTAGGACCCTGTGCATTCTAAAAAAGTGCCGTTAAAAAGGTCGACATGTTTCAGCCCTTGTTGTGCCCCGAAGGGTCACACGGGTTTTCTTCAGGACCTAGGAGGTGAGACAAAGACCTGAAAATTCACAGGGTCTTTAAGGTGAAATGTTTTTGGGTTTGGGTTTGGGTTTGGGTACGAGGCTTCTGTGCTGACTCTGCCCTCGTTGACCCGGTACCGGGTCAACGAGGGCAGAGTCAGCACAGAAGCCTCGTCCAGCGCTGAAGAGAGCGCGAGTGACTGCCCTACTCCATACCCGCTGTTGCCCACAGTAACGGGAAACAGGTTCAAATGAACAGTTACTTTTGGGATAAATTAACCCAAAAACATTTCACCTTAAAGACCCTGTGAATTTTCAGGTCTTTGTCTCACCTCCTAGGTCCTGAAGAAAGCCCGTGTGACCCTTCGGGGCACAACAAGGGCTGAAACATGTCGACCTTTTTAACGGCACTTTTTTAGAATGCACAGGGTCCTAACTCACCCCTGAGTGCACACTGACTAAACCCTTCCAACACCTAGTACAATTAAAGATTTTTTACTAGCTCTGTTGGTTTTTAATTATTTCCATTTTTTTCACCACTGAACACTTCACCAAACTCACTCTTTTTCATTTACAATCACTACCAAAACAACCAGTGGTACGATCTCCAGGTGGAGAAAGCATTACAACAAACCCAATGATGATGCTGTCACGTTACCAATAACGAAGCGGAGAACGAAAATATACCGCTAACATCCGAAACGTTTATAACGTGATTGAGGGTTTTTTAAACAGTACCTTTACTGCCTTTGCACACCCTGGTTCTTTGGGACTAGTGATCCACTCCCTTTTGATTTACTAGATACTTATGATAAGGAAGCTGAGTGGATCAGCAGTTCTTCCTTCTCCCTCCAGTTTGATTATTATAATAGAGTAAGACACTATACATGTGTGCAAATTGCCACAATGTTAAAGATAAAATTAGAATCCACATTTAATAGGAATAAAAAAGCTTCAAAAAACGAAATTGTGTGTTTTGCAATAGATAAATTAAGATCCAAAATGTCACAGCATTTATCCTTCTTTATTAGGTATTAAAAGGCTTTTACAATATCTGAGTGAATTGGTTGTTGCTGACCCAAAATACACATTACAGAACGACAGATTTGTGCTGGCTGGCAAGGCTGACTTGAAAGGCGTGTGAATTCGACGCCTTTACGTGTCAAGCAGCTGTGTCAGCACGTGGGTATTTCTGACTCCGGCCACAGAGAACAGCTGAAGTCAAACACGGTGTAAAATGCGGCATTTCAGACTGCTGTTTTAAAAGTTAGAAATACAGTTTCATTATTTTTGATAAACGGAGGACAGATTGACAGTAGGGATTTATTTTCTTAATGCCTTTTTATACAAGGATAAGAGTGGTTTTTGATGTTAAATAATAATGACTGTCCTTCATTTAAAAGTGGCGCAGACTTTCAGGTTCGGTTTCTGTTCTTAGGGTTATGAATGAATGCGTTTAAATATGATAGGCAGCTTGCTTTTCATATGTGGACTCATCAAAATGATTGGATTTATTAAAAAAAAAAAATCTTTTGATTATATAAAAAATGTTATTTAAAATAGGTGCATTAGATTCGTTTTTTAATATTTATAATGCCTAATAATGATGCTGTGACCTCCTAGCATCCAAATTGAATTTAAGCCATGCTATACAGCAATAGGGGGTCACTTACATGTGAAATGTCACTTTACCCAGGCATACAAAACTTATTTTTATAAGGGTATACATTATAGATTTCTGATGCCACATCTCTGGTATATGTAGAGGACATTCTGGGGATGACTATTATGCAAAAACATTGTAGGATATTCATTTTTAAGTGCCCTAAACATCAAAGTCGAAATTGAGTAAAATTCACTATTTAAATGAGGTTTCTCCAGTCAGAGCAGCTTTTAAACTGCCTTAGGCTACAGTAAATGCACATATGTAAGCATAGAATGAATAGCTGACATATATACTGCTAGACAAGCACTCGGCACACTGCTTACAAATATAAATATGTACAAAAAACTGGCAGAAGTTAAGCTTACCTCTGAATTGCTGGTAGGCAGGAATGAAGTGGGTTTTGCTGTTGCTCTTTCCGTTTCCAGGGTCACTTTGAAATGGGACACCCCCATGAAAACCTTGCACGCACGGTGGGACAGCTGCATAGGTTAAAGGCCGAAGTCCTACATTTAGAAGCCTGCAGGGCTCAGCGCAACGTTTGCTTTGACAGTTCGACATTTGAAAGACAAAATGACAGGGCAGGGACAGAAAGAGGTTTTGCTTACTTTTTTGGCAAAAGCAAGTTTTTGTTCACTCACATGAATAGATTGCATAATAATAATGGTATATGTCAGCTTTTATTAAGACAATGGCTCTGTCATATGTATAGCACTAATGCTTTTAGGGCTGAATTAAGGAAGCAATGGGATTTAGTTTGAATTCATGTGCCCTCGTGTTACACTTGTACATTTGCTAAAGGAATATGTTCTTTAGCTAGCTGAATGTGCTATTTAGCTCCTTAGAGTTTGTTTATGCCCAGTTGCTACAAATTGGGGTTGATAGCGTTGACAGAATGAAACCTGTTACAGGTTTCCTACTGTCAAAAATGGGGGGGGAGGAGGCTAGCTCCTCTACAAATTAAGGGTAGGCAAATTTATGTGTTCTCTCTCTTTTTCTTAATTTCTTTTGAGCCTGTCTAAACTGTCTGTGAAATAGCCATGAGACATTTAATTGGCTATTCAGTAATACTGTTTTAAACATTATTAGCATTAATAAAATGAATAAATAAATTTGCTATGTTACTGCCCATCCTGTCTGATGAAATTATGAAAGGATGAGTAGTCTAGATTGTGGTTTCCTTATTTGATCTTTAAGGGGAACTAGCTGTGGGTAGTTTTTGTTCTAAAATTCTCAGGTGATAACACCACTATTGTTTGTTATTCTCATGCTACATACAGTTTTGCAAGGGCATTGCTAGTTTTTATTAGCTAGTCTGTGTAAATAAACTGACAGTTCTAACTAGAGCTGATGTTGCATAGTTTGGATTGTGAAAAGTAGAATGCAGAGAAGATGCCCATGTGATCCTTAGCAAACATTTTTGAGGAAAATATTGTTTTATAGGAGTCTGTGTGTCACAAGATGTTCTGCTGGAGAAAATGTACCCATTATGTTGAAGTTTTTAGTTCTTTATGTAATAGGAATCCCTGTTAAAGTAGCAGTTTTAGATTTTCCTGTTGCTCCTATAACATGAGAGCATGGTCCTAAGCATACAATGTAGGTGCTTTTATTAAGAGAAATCATTTTAGAAGTGTCTGCAGTCCTGTACAAGTAATGCAAAGTCTATGAGTAAAAGTGTAGAACATTTCCTTTCTTCTTGAGGGTCTTTAGATGATTAAGATAGGAATATACAGATGTAAGGATTTGGAGTATGTCTGTATTGTTTTTCTCTTTTCCTCAGAATTTAGTAAATGAACACAGACTTCATTGGCTGCTTGGGATTGGGTGACGTATTACTCTTGTCAGTTCACCAAAGAGTTCCTTTTATACTTGCCAATAGGTCCAGGCTGTTGTTTCTTTAACTCTCACATAGATGAAAGTGGTTCTTGGGTGCCTTGCTAATATATGGGGCGTCCCTAGACTAGGAAGTATTCTGAGACTATCCTCTCTGTTGATAGATTATTTCTGTGCCTTGTCTAAAGACCTTTTGTTCTGTCCACCAATAGATATTTGCTGCCTTACAACCATTGCCAGAGGGGCGCGGACATCAGATCCAGCTTGGAGAGTCAGCACCAGTCCAGCTTGAAGTCAAAGTGAAGGTAACCAGCACAGGCATTGCTGGCAACCAGGACCTCAGTGAAGGTAGAAGGCCGGAAGCACTGGGATGTGAAGTGTGTACCCCTGCCACTGTCTTGGGCGAAAGACGGGGTCACAAATCAGAAAGGAGAAATCGTGGATCAAGTTTTTGATGCCCAGCCGAGAGTCACAGACCGACCAGATCAGCAAGAAAGTTTTTGCTTGAGGTAACCCCCTTTGAAACAAGGGTTGCTTCAGAGATCCTAGCATCAGGCCTCTGAATCCTGGTCCCAAAGTGGCTGTAAAGTTTTCACCTTTGTTGGTCAAGAGATACCTGGGCACACTGAATGCAATCTATGGCCCCAACGAAAGAGCAGTGTGCCAGCAGAGCAATACAGGAGTTAGGGAAGGACTTGAGTTCAGGGTACAGGTGCTGTGTCTCTGGTGCCTGTTAGATTGAAATGAAGAAAACTGGTGCACTGCCTGAGACACTGGACAGGATCGCTGAGAGCATTTGCTCTGGTGGGTGATTGCCCTATCCTGAAAAAAGAAACTTTTCCCTTGAAACTAGGCCATGATTCCTGAGTTGCGAGTCGTGCAGCTCCACCGTGGGAACAACAAGAGCCTGCCTGTGAGGCTCAACCGGACACAGGGAGAAGACTCCCCTCTGGTTGGTTGTACAGCGGCTTTAATTTCCCAAGGACTTCTTTTTCTTTTTTGTTGCAAATGTACCCCATTGGTCGTCCCATTTTTGAGGAGGAGCAGCCATTTGCAGCTCTTCGTCCTAATTCTCATGGTCCTGTGTAGTCCTCCTGGTCCCCTGGATCCAGTATCATTTTTGTAATAATATTTCTGACTGCTTTCATAATTGTATACTTTACCCTTTCCTTGATTAATACTCTGGCCCTCATAAAGGAAACACTGGAAAAGTCTAGTGAAAATGTTTTTATTAGATATGTACTGTCAGCTATTTTGATATTTAAATTGATGGTCACTGAAATGCATAGGAGCCTTGAAAATGTTTTTACTGGATGGTTCTAGGATTTGCTTAGGACTAGAAAGCTAATAGTTCTGTTTCTGATAATAGTAATTACTCTCTCCTGCTATCTGTATGACCCAATGCTCGGTTCCCTTTGTACTCCTGCTTATACCTTATACATACCAGCTTAACAATATTTAGAATGAGAAATGCCCACCTAGCAATGAATTAGGATATTGATAAATGTATGGAAATGGAAAAAAAATTAAAAATTAATGTGCATATTTTTTGTTTTCCTACTGGATTATGGTAGATGTCTTCTGCTAATGCTAAAAGGGTCATCTGTTGTAAATTGGCTGCGATTGGATTAGCATTAGTGGAATCCATCTGGTATTTAGAGGCTATCTTGTCAATTTTGTGGAATCCATTTTGTATTTCTGGCAGCCATTTTGTCTGCCATGTGCTCACCAAGGGCTGTTTCCGTCTTCACTGTTGTTTACCCTGGTGCTCTGTTTAAAGGACTGGCTATACTTAGACTCTGCTACTCTGCACATGTGCAGAAGAATCTAACTGTCCATACATCTGTTTTTAACCTGTAGCTGTCAGGTTGTTTCTACCAGAGTCAGCAACTGCTAGCTCCTCCTTTACTGTTGACTGTGCATTTCTGTATGACCATCTATGTATGTAATTCTCCTATGTGTGCTTGTACCGCCCTCTTTTTGAGCCTCTGTGTGGGTATAAAAGACCCATGGTTCTTCTACTCTGTGTGCTACATTCATTCAGCACCACAGGGTGCTGTATGAATGTGGTTCCACCTCATGAGGTTTATTAAACTTTGTATTTTCTATTCCAGTTTCTGTGCCAACTTCTTCCTATTGGTCTGAGGACTCTGTGCAGAGAAGGGCGAACCCCTTGCACTGGTAGGCCTAGCTGAGGTCACCATCAACACTTATATGATAAGAATACCTTAGTTCAAAAACAACAGCTGGATTTCTCTATTGTGTCTAGGTGTTAGTGTCCGACCACAGAGAAAATCGTGGCACGATGTTATTTTGACCCAGTACGTAGTGTTCAGACTGAATCCCAGCAGAAGAGCTAAACAACAAAACGTGCAGCCTATTTATAAAATAACTTCTGAGGCACAAAAACAAGCATGCTGGTTCGTAATGTGTGCAAAGCAAAAGCAGCCTACAATGTGTGCAGTTAGGCTAACCTAGGGAAAACGACAGTGGGCCCCACAGGAGACTCACAACGGGGTATATATAGGTGCAGAGGCAGGTTAAAGTCAGAGGCAATAGTCTTAGGGTATAGGCAAGTGTGGTGTTCAAAGTCTATATGTAGGACATGGGTACTAGGGTATAGATTGGTGTTGATTAGGGTATAAGTCTGGTTTCTGGGGTATGCACATGGGTAGAGGATCTAGTCTATAACCAGTGGTAGTAGAGGACTTGAGCGGGATACGAATAGGAAAGAAAAGATAGGGGGAGAAGGAGATTACTTCCCCTAAAAACAAGATTGAAGGTAGTTTGGGAGGATGCTATAGCAGGGTAGAAGGATTTGTTTTATCTTGAAAGGGAAATGAGTCTATGCCTTACTGGAAATTGTTTTGTGGATTTTTTTTTATTTACTCAACCCTTGCCTAATTCCTACGCACGCCACACATGGCTTTGGTGTTGAAATAAACAGTGAGAATTTTGCCTGTTCAGTTTTTCCCTAATGGGTTGCAACATGCCATCCATTTAATTTTCTGGCTGTGTAAATTAGTCATGATGACTGAATCGGTTATGTATCAGAGTGTCTTAATGTGTTTCCTAGAAAGTTTCATGGAATGTTGAGCTGTAGTGCTGTATTAGAGTGGCTGACCTAGAGGCCAAGATATACAAAGTGTTTGTCCTCTCTCCAGCATCTCATTCTTTGCCATGTTGTGATATCTGCCATTGCTGTTGTTGGACTTCCTGGCTGTCTGCCGTGTCAAGTCTGAGCCCTTTCCGCCTCTTTTTGTGCCCTTTAAGTCCAGCCTAGCAGCAGTGGCTTTGTTTGTTTTTTAAACCTAGGAAGATATTGCAAGTTGTGGCCCTTCTTTTTGCATAAAATTAGAAGGTCAATATATCACCTGGAAAGCATTTCTCCAAACCAGATAGCATTCTTGATGGATACACCAGTCACAAAACAGCCTGTCGTGTAGTTCCTATAAACCTATATAGGATCAACGCGTTTAGTGCTAAAACATATGAATAAAGGCAGGTATATAAATACATGACAGTAATTATGCGCACTCCTACAACACAACCCTAACTAAATGTACCTACGTGAACCTAGCATGTATGTAGTTCTACAGCCAAGAATCCCCCTAAGCTGAAGCCAACCCCCGTACCTTAAGTGAGAGACTGTGGGACCCTGTCTTGGTCTCGAGATGGATACCCCGCGAGGGATGCCAACCACTGCGAGCTGGATTGTCTCCATGCAGGAACCTCAGGGACTCGCGTCAGTGTGGCAGCATGGAAGTCTTTCTCCTCTCTCTGCCTTGGCAAAGATATGGCATATATATACCCAAAATGTACCCTCGGGATTCTACGTTGCTGTGTCATGTCGGCCGAGGATGACCGAAGGAATGACCATTATGCATAGTTATTATGCAGTGTATGGTAATCCTGCTGTGATTATGAGAATATTCATGCATAATTAATGAGGCTAGATTTCAGGGACAACCGCACGACATTTTATGCAGAGCTTAACTAGGTAGAAGGTCAATACCAAAACCTGTTATGTAGTATAATGGTAAAGTAAATGTAGGTGAAAGGTTGTAATACTCTGGCCTATATTGGGGTACCCTATGAAACATAACACCCACTCCTTATCCGACCGGATGACATACTAAAAAGGGAATGCCCTTGTAAACAAGCATGTAAACATTGTTAAAAAGGCATTTCAAAAAAGCTTTAAAAATTAATAAAATCTCTACAAAATAAACTTAATAGTATTTTAAAATATGTTCTTGTATATTGTTTGAGCCACTCAGTACGTCTGAAAGCCATGTAGCTCAGTAATAGCACAGAAAAAGAAAATAAATTTGTTTAAAATTCTAATTTAAAAAAAAAAAAGAATTTGAAAAGTCAAATTCTTCCTAGCACACGGAGAGCCAAATGTTTGTGTCCTGTGTGGGAGACGCAACATCACTGAAGCTTGCCTTCGCAGACGACGGTCCCTGTAACACCTCACAGATCAGGTCACTTGAGCAAAGATGATCTTCCTAATTTCCCACAGCCGATGCTGGGGCAGTGTTTGTATATCTGTTAGATCCCAAGCCTCATGCACAGTTAGTTGGTGTCCTTGAAATACATGCGTGCCTGTTCTGCGGAAAGAAAGAGCTCTTTTACAAGATCCCCTTACCTCCTGTATATGAGGTGGAATTTATACACGCTCCCTTTACTTTAAATACCGGCCAACCGATGAAGCCATTGCTTGGCTTTCGGTTCCTGACCGGACTCCACGCCCCTTTCTTCCCGGCATCCTGAGATACATACTGAGCGTTTGTGAATTGAGGGTTGAGACGCGTCCCGCGTTGCCTCGCTGGTTTCCGTTGAGCAGCTGATTCCTGAAGTAACTGACTCACGGCCGCGCTCACTTTTGTTACCTCTCGTGGCCGCGTTCTATCTACCGTGCTCCCCATTCCGTTACCTGGGTCTCCTTGTGTTCCCCCGGAGGCTTGCATTCATTTACCCGCTGCCTTGCCCGTTACTTCACGAATACCGACGAAACTGACGCGCGGCTGCATCCTACTTCCCTGACAAGACGTGGCCGCATTTATACTCGATCCCTAACTATTTCGTACAGATACATTGTATCTGACCACACGCGCGGTGTGCTTTTAATTACATTGTTTATTTTACACGCGCGGTGCGCGTTTGACATTCCTGAGTTCTAGGATTTGGGGCGACAGCACTATGTCTTTTTGTTTTCTTTTCTTTTGACAATTACGTACACACAGTTCGAGGACTGTGTCTCAAGTTGCCCCCTCCCAGACTTTAATTGGGTTTCTTCATGGATCCCACTCCTAACGGCTGGTGCTAGTAAAGAGGCATTTACCTGCACTTCTATTCAGCTGTTTGGATCCCCTACAAGGCATCACGAAATGTCCAGCCGGTAGGTGATTACTTTGTTTCTGTGGAACAGGCACTGAGCAGAATTCTATTTTCCTAGTGTTGTCACATGAGGGGAGGGGTCGTTTTTCATAGCTGTTTGTTTTCTTCTCCCTGTAGGTTTCCATTTTTCCTGTTTTCTGCCCTACCCTGACACAGTGGAAATCGGCTGGGGGATTGAGAAGTGGTTACTTCTTGGCGTCTAATCCTCACATCTCCTTAGGCCAGTTTCCTTGTATGATAGTTACTTATCTTCATATTGGCACTGTCTTGGGAAGTGTGGGGAACTCCTCTTCGTTCCTGTGGATTGAGTCTTGTACCAGGTTAGTGGCATCGGCAACAGAAAGCCAAACCCACGAGTGCTTTCCACCCGAACGAAGATGAATATGGAAGGGGCTTGTTCCTCATTAGATGCCTCTCTCCAGAGTCCTACTTTGGAAGAACTTGCGGCTATAATGAATCTACAAAGCGAAGTCGGAAGACTTCGAGTAGAAAACCAACGCCTTCATACAGAACTAGTTCAAGCCCGACATCAGACAGCTCCTGATGTTAGCGTAACAGAGACCGCGCACAAGAATAAACAAACCTATATACAGCTAGCCCGTTTTACTGGTCCCACTTCTGCGATAGGTTCTGTCCCCCTTGGCACAGAAAATCCCCCACCTGTTCATGTAACGGTTCATACACCTAATCCAGTTCCTTTGACCATGCCTGAAAGATTCAATGGCGATAGTTCGAAGTACAGTGTATTCATAAACCAATGCCATCTTCATTTTTTGTGCAAGGCTTCTTCGTTTCCTGATGACGCAGCAAAAGTGGCTTTTGTGATTTCCTATTTGGGGGGTAATGCTGCCAAGGGGCTGTTCCCTTGGTAGAAAACTATGATCCTCTCCTGTATGATTTTGTCTTGTTCAAAGAAAAGATGCGAAGCCTGTTTGTGAAACATACGTTTGTTCAAGCCAGGGACAATGAGCTGTTGAATCTAAAACAAGGGTCCAAAGACCTTACCTACCTCACTGAATTCAACAGATTGGTAGTAGAAACACAATGGACAGAAGAGAAGAGGACTTCCCTGTTTTATAGGGGATTAAGTGATGACCTAAAAGATCTCCTTTCTCAAATAGTAGACCCACCTGAAGACTGTAATGCTTTTATAGATCTGGTCGTAAAATTAGATCACTGACTAAGCGAAAGGAAAAGAGAAAAATCTCGTAGTGGTATGGCTCGTTTTCTAGTGGTGCGAGGGGACAAGAAGGAGAGTAGGGAAGGCAAGGATACCAGTGAACCTATGCAGATAGGTGATATGAGAGCCCCCTTATCCTTTGAGGAAAAAGGCAAACGAAGAAAAAACAATCTGTCTCTAATGTGGGAAAGATGGGCATTATGCAAGGGCTTGCCCAGTAAGACCTACTACCGCTCCCAAGACAGCAGCTGGTAGTCAATGTTATACCTCGTTCTCGGAAAACTAGAGAACTTGAAGAAACAGGAGACCGATTCTTCAAGTTGTTGGACCCTTCAGGTCTCCCAAAATACAGCAAGCATAACCGCTCCAGTGGCCAGACATTTTACCTTATCTGTCACCTTGATTGTCGTAACTCAACGTAGAAAAGCCTTATCAATACTTTTGGATTCTGGTGCTACCGGTAATTTTCTGGATATTCACCTCGCTCATACTTTAGGAATCCCTTTTCTACCTAAAACCAAACCAGAGCCTGTGAGGGCAGTGGATGGAACAGAATTGTCTTCAGGCCTAATAACTTACCACACTCCTGAACTAAACATGGTTTGTAGCAATGGACATTCGGAATCGCTTGTCTTTGATCTGATAGATGCACCTAATTTTGGTGCTATCCTTGGAGTCCCCTGGTTACAGGTTCAAAACCCTCATATCGATTGGAATTCGCGTAAAGTCACATTGAAGTCTCCTCATTGTTGAATTGTTATAGTGAAGCCAATGAGTGGGAAAGATCGTTGTGCTGTGCAATTGATACTGTGGGAGAAACACTCCAAGTCCCCTATCTCTATGAGAGGTATAAAGAAGTGTTTGAAGAAGCCAGAGCCACTGCTCTGCCTCCTCACAGGAGCTATGATTGTCGTATCGATCTAATCCCTGGGGCAGAATTGCCGGTGAGCAATTTTACGCCCTGACCGAACCCGAGACTGAATACTTACAAAAGTATATAACCGATATGTTAGAAAAATGGTTTATCAGACATTCTACTTCACCTGTGTCTTCACCCATCTTCTTCATACCTAAGCGGGAAGGAGGATTACGCGCATCTGGATTATCGTGCTTTGAAAAAGGTCACTATTAAGAATAAGTACTCTCTTCCTCTTATCTCGGTCCTGTTAGATCATGTTCGTGGGCCCAAAATATTCACTAAACTAGATCTCAGAGGGGCCTGCCATCTAATAAGGATAAAGGAAGGAGACGAATGGAAGACCGCCTTCCGGACTAAGTTCGGATTGTACGAATACTGTCTCATGCCATTCGGTCTCTGTAATGCCCCAGCGGCATTCCAGTTTCTTATCAATGAAATTTTAAGGGAATATCTTGACTTATTTGTGATTGTCTATATAGGCGATGATTTTCTCACACTCTGAACAAGAACACGTTTAGCATGTCAAAAAGATATTGCAAAAACTTAAGGACAATCAGCTATTTGCTAAATTGGATAAGAGTACCTTCCATACCAATAAAGTGGAATTCTTGGGATTTGTTATATCACCTGAGGGCATCCACATGGACCCCAAGAAAATCGAAGCTTTGGTACAGTGGCCCAGTCCTAGCTACGTAAAAGAGGTGCAAGCTTTTATAGGTTTCGCTAACTTTTACAGGCGGTTCATTGATCATTTTTCGGACCTCAATGCTCCTATTACGCAGTTGCTCCACGAAGGAGTTGCCTTTGTATGGTCCCCAGAAACAGAGCAATCTTTCTCACAATTAAAGAAAAGGTTTACTACAGCACCCATTATCCGACATGCGGACAACACTCAACCATACTATGTGGAAACTGATGCTTCCCAATATGCTGTGGGGGGGGAGGGGGGTTCTATCCCAACGCAATCTAGCTACTGGCTGTTTACATTCAGTGGCATACTTCTCTAAGGCACTTCTTCCAGCCGAACAAAATTATACAATAGGAGAACGGGAGCTCTTAGCAATAAAGCTTGCCTTCCAGGAATGGAGGCATTATCTCTTGGGGTCCCCTCACACTATTACTATTTATACAGACCATCGGAATTTACAGTTCTTTAAATCAGCAAAGGCATTGACACCCCGTCAGATGAGATGGGTCTTGTTTTTCAGCGACTTCGATTTTATCATTACCTATCGACCTGGCACCCAACAAGGGAAAGCAGATGCACTGTCCAGGCTGGGTCCGGAAAAAAGAATCCCCAGAATGCTATTATCGATGGGTTGTATTATCATGACAATAGACTGTACGTGCCTCTGGTCGACCTACAACAACAAATAATCAGATGGTGTCATAACACCTCGTTAGCTGGACACCCTGGTGGGGAAAAGACCATACAAACATGTCAAAGATGGTTTTGGTGGGAAGGTATGAATAAAGATATTCTGGCCTATGTTAACTCTTGTCCTGTTTGTGCTAGACAGAAGTCCTTACATGTTGCTCCTGCAGGATTGCTGCAACCTACTGCAGGGCCTTTGATCCCATGGCATTCAGTCAATATGGATTTTATAACCAACCTCCTTCGAACGCAAGGTTTCAATACCATATTAGTGGTCGTAGACATGTTCACTAAAATGGCTCACTTTGTCCCCTTAAAGAAGCTCCCTTCGTCCAAAGAATTAGTACAGATTTTCATTGACCACATTGTTCGCTTGCATGGCATCCCCTCTGTGATAATAACAGAAGGGCTCAATTTGTTTCCCGATTTTGGCAGGGTATGTGTACCACTCTGGGGATAGATAATAGGCTGTCCACTACTTATCACCCGCAAACAGATGGACAAACTGAAAGAACCAACCAGACACTGGCACAATATTTACGCTGTTTGCTAGCAACCATCACTTCTGATTGGGTACATGTTCTGTCATTAGCGGAATTTGCATATAATAAAACCACCCATTCATCCCCTGGGGTCTCTCCCTTTTTCTTTTCTTATGCACAACTCCCAAGGTTCTTACCCTTTCCCTTGCCTTCCCACTTAGTGAATATCCCTGCTGTCCAAACCCATCATGCTGTCCTCTTGGATATTTGGGAAAAGGCCAAACATGAATTACAGAAGGCTAAAGAGACCATGAAACAGCAAGCAGATAAACATCGCCGTCCTGCTCCTGTATATAAAGTAGGTGACAAGGTCTGACTAGCCACCAAGAATCTAAGACTAGAGGGACCCCGAAAATTACAACCCCGCTACATAGGGCCCTATGCTATAACCAAGGTCATCACTCCTGTCACACTGAAATTGTATTTACCAGTGGAAATGCGCGTCCATCCTGTGTTCCACACCTCTCTACTCAAGAAGTACGTTCCATCCCTCAACCCAGAAGTCCCTCCTCCGCCTGTCCACGCGGGAGGTGAAATGGAATACAAAGTCAAACGTATCTTGGATTCACGTAGATACAAAGGCAAACTACAGTACTTAATAGATTGGGTGGGGTACGCTCCAGAAGACCGATCCTGGGAACCTGCTGAAAATGTACATGCCCCTTTTCTAGGCCATAGATTCCATTCCCTATACCCTTAAAAACCCCATCCTGTGAATAGGCCTTTGGGTGGGAAAACTGTTAGATCTCAAGGCTCATGCACAGTTAGTTGGTGTCCTTGAAATACATGTGTACCTGTTCTGCGGAAAGAAAGACCTCTTTTACGCGATCCCCTTACCTGCTGTAGGAGAGGTGGAATTTATGCACGCTCCCTTTACTTTAAATACCGGCCAACCGATGAAGCCATTGCTTGGCTTTCGGTCCCTGACCTGACTCCACGCCCCTTTCTTCCCGGCATCCTGAGATACCCTCTTGAGCGTTTGTGAATTGAGGGTTGCGACGCGTCCCGCTTTGCCTCGCTGGTTTCCGTTGAGCAGCCGATTCCTGAAGTAACTGACTCGTGGCCGCGCTCACTTTTGTTACCTCTCGCGGCCACGTTCTATCTACCGTGCTCTCCATTCGATTCCCATGGAGGCTTGCATTCATTTACCCACTGCCTTGCCCGTTACTTCACAAATACCGACGAATCTGATGCGCGGCCTCATCCTATTTCCCTGACGAGACGCCGCCGCGTTTATACTCGATCCTTTACTATTTCGTATAGATACATAGTATCTGACCACACGTGCTGTGCGTGTTTAATTACATTGTTTATTATACACGCGCGGTGCGTATTTGACATCCCTGAGTTCTAGGATTTGGGGCGACAGCACTGTCTTTTTGTTTTCTTTTCTTTTGACAGTTACTTACACACAGTTCGAGGATTGTTTCTCAAGTTGCCTCCTCCCAGACTTTAATTGTGTTTCTTCATGAATCCCACTCCTAACTGCTGGTACTAGCAAAGAGGCATTTACCTGCACTTCTATTCAGCTGTTTGGATCCCATACAAGGCATCACGAGATGTCCAGCCGGTAGGTGATTACTTTGTTTCTGTGGTGGAAGAGGCACTTAGCAAAATTCTATGTTCCTAGTGTTGTCACATGGGGGAGGGGTCGTTTTTCATAGCTGTTTGTTTTCTTCTCCCTGTAGGTTTCCATTTTTCCTGTTTTCTGCCCTACCCTGACGCAGTGGAAATCGGCTGGGGGATTGAGAAGTGGTTACTTCTTGGAGTCTAATCGCCACATCTCCTTAGGCCAGTTTCCTTGTATGATAGTTTCTTAGCTTCATATTGGCACTGTCTTAGGGAGTGTGGGGAACTCTTCATTCCTGTGGATTGAGTCTTGTACCAGGTTAGTGGCATCGGCAACAGTATCCATAGCCTGTGTGCCTGTGGTAGAGCCAGTGTCCGGTCCAACAGGAGCTGAAGTGTCCCATGGAGGCTCTAAGAATGCCAACATCAACATTGGAATATTCTGGGGACACTGCAGTATGTGGGCTGTTAACGGTTCCAGCAATGCATCCATGTCTGGTGGCGCAACTGATGGAAGTGTTAGACAGGGGTCCAACACGCATTCTCGTCCACAGAATAGGCAGTGGAGAACAGGCAGAACACAGTCAACCAAGACTCACTTAGCTCCCAAAGTCGAGGTGTGCCAAGATGGAGTACCATGCGATCATGGTAACGTTGCTCCAATAGCATTTTTACATTTCCTTGGTAACTGGGACGTCCATTGCGTAGCAGAAAAGTTTAAACCAGGATTCCCGCTAATAGTAGCAGGATTAGTGGAAGCCCTCCAAAAATGCTTCTGGATACGAAGTGCATAAAAGCTGGAATCACTCCAAAGACTGTCTGAAAGGTGCTTAACAGTCCAGCGCCTAGGTGTACTATACCCTTCATATCAGACATTTTAAAGATCTGTTGTACCATTTCTCCTAAATGGAAAGGCAATTTGTTTGTAGCAGTGCCTGTATCTCAATGGAGGGCATTGCAACCTGGAGATCAAAAGTCTTTCGGGCTGAGGTTAAGGGCACGTCTTTCTGTAAAAGCATGGCTTTCATTCGGCTCACAGTATCAAACCGTATAAAGGAAACATTCAATGAAGGCCATAACGGCGCATTCCTGACTGTGCGTGTCGGTGGAAACAATACATGCATACAACAAGTAACCCCGGAACTTACACTGACAAGCTATGCAATGTCTGGAAGCATCCCACAACAACCTTGATCATTCAGCATTAATTAACGCCCATTCGAGAGCAGCCTGAACTCTGGATTAATCACGGCAGCCAGGGAACCTTTCAAATGACAGGATAAGTTTGCTACTGAACCATTACAGGCCCCATGAAGCATAATGTCCTGGCAAATGAGAGATCCACTCAAAGAATTCTTGCAGTCTGTACCACTGAGAAACACTTCAGTGTCCCCTTTTTTTTGCATCTAAATCTATATGGTATTTCCCAAGATTCATGGATGAATTCTCTACCCAATTCTTCATACCTGCCCACCTGGTGGTGTTCTAGGCAATGCTGACACTGGATAGTTGTTATTGGTAATGTGATATGACCATGAATTAACCGTTCTGTGGATGGCCACATTAAAAGGTAATTTGTTTAATTTTTCAATGTGCATCATGGATATTTCGCGTTTCTTAGTGCCATTGTTGTCTGCTTTACAGTCAATTATATGCAGAGAACCAAGACGTACTGTGAGATATCCCCAGGGCACATAACCAGAGCGCAGTGATTGTAGCGTCCAGCTTAATAACCTAATAGAAAGTAACTGTGATTGTATGTGTTGTAAGATGGACAGGTCCTGTTCCATTATATCTATAGCAGAAGATACAATGTTGCCCAGTGAATACATTCTGGATGTTAGTGTGGTCATGCCATTGTCAACCACAGCCAAAGTCTTTTCTAAGGTAATTCTGTCAATTTTGCGCAATCTCTCCGCAGCTTCCTTTTGTGAGACTTTCCAGATTTCATTATAAATAGCATATAAGAAGCGTTTCTGACGTGGCTTTCGGGGACCTAGTAAAAAATCCTGAGATCCATGTCATCTGACAGTAGGGACAAGTGTCGTTTCACCTGAGATAGTGTTGAGGTTCTTAGACAATCTAGGCATAACTTCCATAACTTAAATAATTGCTTGCCGTTTAATTTATATTTCCAATATGCCTGTCTATGATCATGTTACTCGTTATATGTACCTGCACACCGGTTATTTTATTTCATCCTGTCTTGCAAACGCGCGGTCTCCTCACAAATGGGGCATCCTGACAAATTATACTATATTGTCTTTTTCCCTCGCTGATGTTATCTTGGTTATACAAATGCCCTCCCATAATTTGTCGTGTTGTTTCAACCATTGTACCGTATGACACGATTTTCTATAATGCCAACCTTCTTTAATTAATTTTACTTAATTTATATAACTTCTTTTCTCCTTTCTATTATACTATCTTCTACATATTTATTCCCCACCATTTATTGATACTTCTGACTAACATACCACTCAATTTAACCGGTATCATTATCTTTACGACTAATATTTGAATCAATCACCCTGTCCCTTGTTCTGTTAACCAACTCGATTTCACATCTGTTCTAACATACGCCTTTTCACCTCAACTATACCTTCCGCTAACCCCCCACCCATATACTCTCCTTTACTAATCACACTATCTTCCTGCAATAATATCTCGTTAATCTTTTACACCTCAACTCTTTTCCTTTTTTATCTTCTCCCCTCCTTCTCCTCTTCTCTGACCTAAACCCCCGCTTTTTTTCTATCACCCACAACCTTGTGTGGTATATACACATTACTTACCGAACCCTTTGTAAATAATTGTTGCTTAACAATGCCTATGTGCAGCCCTGAGGAAGCCCTAGGCCTGACGGCCAGTTAGAGGACGAAAAACGTGTTGGCTGTGCCATCTCTCCTTTTTTTTCTTACCTGACGAATAAAGCACAAATATATGACTATTACCATCGGATCTATCTACATTAATTTGGATATTTTATCCTAATGAACTCAAAACTCAGACTCTTGCCCAGATACAACTACAAAATCCGTTCTGGGAGATCGTATCCGTTCATGATCAAGGAAAAGACAGCCACAAGCCCTATCTGAATAGTAGGAACAGTATTCCAGTGATTATCCAGAGCTGTAGCCATGGTGAAACTAGGCATGTCTTTTTCAGGAAAATTTTGAACTCATGAAGTTGTTTTTTGCGGGAAACTTAGGCTGGCGGTGACTAAGGTTCATTTGGATCCAGAGAAAAGGTGTAGAAATCGATGAAGTAGCTGGAAGAAGTTCAATGTATTTTTGGAGCTCAGCAGGTTTTGATGAACTGGCAGTTGTCTGTTGTAGAGGCATATTGATGTAGATATCGGTGTTGGGCCAAATTGATTTTTGTGTTTCACTTGAATTTTGTTGTTCAATTTCAATAGGCATGAGTTCCATTTCATTGTTGGTGACTATTACTTCGAATTGTAGACTCTTCGAACTTTACAAGTCTTTCTTTCTGAACTTCCTGTACGGTAGCGAGAGGAGAGCGGCGGCTACCCAAGAGCCCACGTAGCCTGCTATTCAGGATCCACCACATAGTGTGGTTTGATCAGATCAATTGAGATGAATCTCTTCTCTTTTTTGCCGGCAAGAGGCGGAAGAAGTAATGTTCTTGTTCCTTCGACAGCCAGGACAGGTACAGACTTACTGTATGATGGCCCAAATTATTTCTTGTCTACAATTTTTTCTCTGACCAGATCCACGACTTTTGGGATCCAGGCAGGTCTTGCCTTTACTGATTTCACTTCTCCAGTGGTGGGGTGCTTTACTTGCATGTTGCTTTGTATTGCCCAGAATTCATTAAGATCCTAAAAAACAGCCAAACGTTTATCGATATTAAAAGGATTTTCATCCGCCACTGTGCTTTCATAATCGAGATCTGGTACCCACATTCTCGTCCCAAATAGGACCTCGTAAGGGCTGTTACCTCCTAGGAAACTTCTTGGCATATTATTTAGTGCCCTCTGGACCCCCTATAGGTGATTGACCCAACTACCACCCGAACCTAATACCCTTGCTGGTAAAGATTGCTTTAAGTCCTGGTTTTTCGTCTCCATGACCGAATTTCCCTTGGGATGGTATGGAGGGGAATACCGCAATGCAACACCCAGACTTCCCATGGGTTCCTTGGAAGCCCTAGAGCTAAACACAGGGCCTCGGTCAGAATGTAATGTGCCAACTGCGAATGTCCCTATGCAGACTCGCAAATCTTTTATAACTGTTCGAGCTTCAGCCGAGCGCTGAGGGCAAGCCCACAGGAATCTAGAGCATGAATACACTGCCACCAAGATGTAATTGTAAGCCCCGTCAGATTGTAAGGAGCCGCAGGGGTCCAAATAGACACAAGCGAGAGGTCTGTCTGATATCCGTAATGGTGTTTACCGTGGCCCTGCTACGGTCGAACCCTTCCTCTGCTGACCGATGTTGCACTTAAGTACAAACACTTTCGTCTGTTTGGTTAGACCTGGCTACCAATAGCATTGTTGCAATAATAAAACCGTCACAGTACCCCTGCGTGTGCAGAGCCCAGAGCCTCCTGTTCTGCTAGAATTAAACCTAACCTCCGATCCAAGTTTGGTATTACTCTGTCCCCCACTCCTGAAATTTGAGCATACGAAATATTTTTAGCATCTAACTTGTAGGAGTACTTGAGTGGAAAACCTTTTGGTAAGGCTGTGCTGTTTTGCGTGAAGCAATGACAGCTACCATTATATGTCCGTCTGTTCTCGTGCTAGAACGAGTGATTGCAGCTACTCTGACAATTCGTACTACCCCCTTTGCGGCTTCATCAGCAAATTAATTCCCTTCAACGTGAACGCCATCACGTTGAGGACTCAGCGTGTGTATCACGTGGGCTCTCGTGCAAGTCTTTTTTCAACTCTGCTACTTGTTCCCAAAGCATTTTGTGCTTTATTGTGCAACCTTTTGAGTCTTTACACCCATTCTGACCCCAGTAATGAAGATATTCATTGTAAGACTGGACACAGTAAAACGAATCGCACACTATAAGTGTGGGGAATTCCCGATCAGTTTGTATTAGTGCCAGTAATAGTGCTTTTAATTCTGCCAGCTGTGCCGTGCAATCTCTAAGACTGCGTCTTTCTACTGCTAGGGTGGAAGTTGCCATCCTGCATACGTCCTTTTACAATCGCACAAGCTGCACTGTATTGTTGTTTGCTACCTATGGCAGGCTGAGCAGAACCGTCAGTGTAAATAATGTATTCATACTTTAGAAATACTTGCGTTTCTAGTGTAGAATCAAATTTGTAGTCAACATCTGTTGCAGTGAGAGTATTAGCCCATTGTATCTATCTCGGATGAAAGCTTTAGCATTTGGAACGCTTGCCTTTGCAATAGCCTCTAAGGCTGGTACGGGAGTTGCTACTATTCGTTTACCTTGAGCCAGTGCTCTTTCTCTCACTACAGCAGTCTGTACTACTGTCAGAATTTTCTCTGTTGAAGCAAAACGCATTTCAGCGTTTGTGTACAAGTGTGATTTGTATGCTATAGGTACTGTTTCGCTGTCATTGAAGGTTAGGTAAGTGTACCCTGATTGACCCGCGATTACACGGACCACCAAATTTGTGTTTTTTACACATGTGTGTAGGTGTTTTGAAGCTATCATGTCAGCTTGTAAGGAACAAGGTACACCAGTGTGTTCCTGTATCCAATGTCTAATTAAAGAATCAGCTGATTAAATCGTAGAAAGGTTTTACTTTTTCTGCGTAATCCAAAATGTATGTTGTGCCAAAATTTAGTAATCCCAAATGGATTGTAAGTTTTTTTAACATTTTTTTGTGGAGTTTTTGGAGGTTGGAGCAGTGGACACTTTTCTAAAAGGTTAGCTGCTAGGCTTTTCCCTTCACTTGAAAGCTCATATCCCAAAAATAGAACACTGAAGTAGGCTGTTTTCGTTTTATTTTATTCTTTTAAAGTTGATTTTGTAGCCCTCAAAGGCGAACCCCAAAATGATGTTGCTCACCCTGGTCAAATGATTCTTCAAATCATCCTCCGTTAGATAAATATCATCCACTTTGGAAAATGCCTCCTCATCCAAATTGTGAAGTAACTCGGTTACCCTAGCTGAGAACAACCGGGGGCTATTCTTATACCTATGGGGGAGTCGACAGAAGTGACGATGAGAACCGAGCACTGAGAATGCTGTCAAATATCTGCTTTCAGGAGCTATATTTTGGCAGAAAAATCAATTTGAGATATCTAGTGTCGTATTGTATTTTTTCTGCACAATGTTATTCAATAATGCAGCACTCTGTGCATTCTCTACTGCAAATGTCTTTGTACTTGTGTTCAGATGTCTGTTGTTTAAGACTAGACAATATGAATGATCAGATTTCATTACAGGAAACAAAGGATTATTCATTGAAGAGGTGCAAGTTTCTATTACACCCTGGTATTCAAGTTGATCTAAGATCTCCCTGAAATGTTATTTCGCTTCTTGTTATATGGGTACCGTCTCTGTGGAATTGGAGTAGTTTTTACTGGGATTACATGGTGAGGTGACTCAGCATCCCATCCTACATGGTTGAGATATAATGCTGGAGCAATTGCTACAGCCCTCTCCTGCACATATGTACGTTTTAAGTATATTGGAACGAGTTCAGGAGAAACCTGTAAAGTTACTGTTTCTCCTTTTGGGCACTCCATAACAATCTTAAGTGGCCAATCTTTTTCAGCCAAAAGGATGTCGTAGCCAAAAGTCAGGTTCTCTCAAAAGAGACCTTTAATTTTTCTAGGTTTGTCCCTCTCCATAATAAATTATTGAAAAGTTCAGTTTTGAGAAGTTTCCTGAACTTAAGAAAATTCAGGCACTTGCGTAAAAGGGACGGGAAGCGAGTTCCAGTATCGAGGGCGAAGGTAGGCAAAGGTTTTGCCACAAGCTCCTAGTTTGTTAAACAGAGGGACAAATTATGAGTGCCACCAATCGAGGGACTACAAAATGTGTGCTTTGCCGAACAGAAGTACTTCCGTTTTATCGGCATTCAACTGGAAAAAATTCTTCATCATCCAGTCAGATATAGCTCACATACTGTCAGCAAAGAGCTCTTTTGTCGCTACCGAATTATTGTCAAACGAAAGGAGAATTTGTGGATCGTCCGCATACGAAAAGGGAATGAAGCCATGATCTCTGATGATTTTGACAAGGGGGGGGGCACATATATGTTAAGTAGTGTAGGATTAAGGCACGAGACCGGAGGTACCCCCTTTGTAAGCACAAGAGAGAAAGGGACCCAAATTAACGGTTTGTGTGCACTGATCTAGAAAGCCATTGAAGAGCCAGCCCCACCTATACCAATTTCCATAAGTCTTTGCAGTAGCTTATGGTGTACTACAGTATCGAAGGCTGCGGACAAGTCCAGCAGCACTAATAATACTGCCTTGTTATTATCCTGAGAAAGTTGAATAAAGTCTGTGACACCTATAAGAGTAGATTCGGTAGAGTATCTTGGTCTAAAACTAGACTGTGAGGGGTCAAGAAATACTTGGGATTCAATATGTTCCATGAGCTTCGAGTTGATATATCCGTCCAAAAGTTTGTTCATGAGTGGAAGGAGTGAAATAGTATGGTAGTTAGATAGCTCTGTAGAAGGCACATTAACCTTTTTACAACTCGGGAGGACTTGAGCTGCTTTCCATACATGGGGCACTTTCCCCTCGCTCAGGGAGTAGTTTAATAAGATTGAAAGGACGAGATGCTTTGCTAGTGGAGCGAACGCTCTGGTTGACATAATGTCAGTTGGGGAACCTGACTTAGCTGTTTTTAGCATCTCTTCAACATTAGAAACCTGCAGGGGTGGAAAGCCTGCTAAGACGGCAGCTTTCTGTCTGGAAGCTGTAAAAAAGGAATAGGGGTTTATAAAGTACTGGAGTCCCTACGAAACTTGGCATAGATTTTGTACATTTTTTCTTCAAAGAGATATTATCACATAAAATTTGAGAGACGGAGATAGTATTAGGCAGGCAATTGAAGATGTAAATGGTTTAAGAATCTTATAGAGTTCCTTAGTAGAATTGCCCAATTGGCTTAATTGCGCGTAGATATATCCTTTCCGTGTTATCTTAATGTTTTTATGGTAGGACGTTACAGCCATTGTAAATATTCCTTTCTCTGCCTGCGATTGCGTTTTTTGATCGATTTTTTTCAAACTTTTTACACTTTGATTTCTCCCTACGTAGTTCCGGAGTGAATCAGACTGCATGCTTTCTTTGAGATTTGGGCTGCTGTATCTTGAGTGGCGCCAAAGTGTCTATAGCTGCCATTATAGCTTGATGGAGTTTAAGTTTTGTATTAATATCCCCAGGCTTATCAAAAGTAGGCGGTATGAACTCCTTTGAGAACGCATCTTCTGAAATTTTATGACATTGTCTCTTAGTATTCTCAGTGGGAGGGATGGGGCGCCAATCAGATTAGTACTATTAATCTGGAAATTGATCAGTGAGTGGTCAGACCAAATCACTGGGACCGGGGATCAAAATGTATGAGAGGTGTGTTGGTGAGAATAAGATCTAACGTCTTACCTGCAGCATGGGTAGGCCCTGAAGTAATCTTTTCCAACCCTATGGAGGCCATATCTGCCAAGAAGTGAGCTGCATCCACATTCTCACTACTTAAACTATGTATGTTAAAGTCCCCTAATAGAAGAAATTGTTTAGAAGAGAAGACATGGGGAACAATACTTTCCATTAATTTTAAAGAGAAGTCCTTAAGAGGCCCTGGTGGGCTATATACTAAGGCACCTTTCTACCAATCCTGAGGTGTAATTTTAATCTTAAAAAAACAGATCTCTAGCGTATCATCCAAGGAAGCATCTGTTATAGTAAAATTCAGGGATGATTTAAAGACATTAGCAACACCTCCACCAACTTTGCTATCTCTATTTAAATTCAAAATTCTGTATTTTTCTGGGAGAGCTAGCATTATAGCTGGAATAGAAAAGGGTTTGAGACATGTTTTTGTTACAAATCCAATATCGGGGGACTGGGAGTTCAGTAAATCCCATGTTTGAGCAAAGATCTTCCACTTATTAAAAAGGCTCTCCAACTGTAAGTTGGGCTACGAGAAGCCTGCCTAAATTCACAGAAGTTATTAATGCAGGCTTCGAGTCGTCTACAGAGTCTTAGAGGGTATGGTATACCCCCCCTTGATCTTTCTTTAAGACTCCGGAAATGGCAGTGTTTACATGAAAATGGGCCTACCAGGTTGGATGAAAGAACCTTTACATGACACCCCTTTAAATCGCCTGCCGAGTTTACCAGCTGGCTAATGCGATTAGGTTCTGTCAAAAAAAATAAGTGTATCTTGATAGGAAATGGCTATTGTAAGGGGCAGGGGTCCTGGCTCCTGGTGACGGCAGGGCGCGGAGGGGTGCAGATGGCCTTGCCTTTGGTGTGCCTTCGGCGCATCTACGGGATCATGTTATTTCAATAGACTGGCTGAGGACAACTATCCCGCCAACCCTGGAGTGCCGTGACCGGAAATGCTGCAACCGGAAGTAGGGGAGAAAATATAAACTAGCCTGCTCGCTCTCTCCACTCAAACGGGAATGAACCCACAGTGGATTGGAGCGCGGGCGAAGGGCAACTGTGCTAAGGAGGGGAGCAGTTTAAAAGGTATGCAGTTTGAAATCTCACAATTAAAAAAAAAAAAAAAACGTTACAGCAAGAGCTGCGGTTGCTACTCAATACTCATGCAGCATGACCCATACCAAGATACACACACAATCTCAATCGTAAAATAAAGCAAATCAGTTAAAAATAGTAGTAACAGCGAGTACGCATGCAACTAGCCTCTGTATCTGCTCAGGCCTGTTTTGATGACATGCCCTTGGCGTAATATCTTCAAAGGGCCCAGACATTTGCCCACATGGATCAAGTTCCAATGTCTTTGCCATGTCTTATAATCTTGATTTGCTAGTGGTCTGACTACTTATCAAGAAGGTTAGGTTCCTTACCCATGTAGGTAGCCTTCCTTCAGATGTCTCTTCAAACACTTGTGTGGTACGAACAACAGCAGTAGTATTGGAACGGACTTTACCCTCAAAGGCTAACTTTAACATTTTGACGGAGATCTTGTAGTCTTCCTGTATGGTTGTCGAGCCTTTGATATGAAGCACTACTTGAGCCTATTTTGGCTGCTAGGGAAAAACCTTCTTCTGGCCCAGAAGTTCATCACGGGCAAATAACCAGTTCGACCTGCTCTGTATAGCAGAAGTTCTTTTTGTCTTGCTCATCACCAAAAAGTTTAGTGGTGCAATACTCTTCCTTGAAAATTAAACCCAGATGCCCTTCTATACACAGTCTAGAAAAAGAAACTAAACTATGAGATGTAAAATCTTTGCTTATGGCAGCCTTGCCCTCTGCACAACAAAAGCAACAGGTCTCCTGTGCTGCTGTGTCCACGCCCTCTGGGCACTGACAAACTGACTCTTATTCTGGACCACTTCCAAAAGCCCCTCTCAGACTTGGTTAAACATGATTTGGATAGGTCTAAATAGATCTTGAAATGTGGCCTGAACTCATCTGATAGTGTGGCTTGATCCACGGATACAGCTGTTATCCTACGCCAACCCAATTGGATGCGTTTCAGTGGTTTTTATACTGATGTTCAAACTAATTTAACGCATATGCTCAATGATGATGAACATCTATTCTGTGAAAAGGACATTTCATTCAACAGTGCTTCAAAAACAGCAGAGCTATGGCTCACTCGCTGTACCTAGTGTCCCTAGTAAAGTTGTTCCATCAGCAGTACAGTAAGGTTGTAGCCGTTTCCTGGACTCTGCCATCTTGGCTTTGCTTACCTTCACAGCCAATCCAAACACACAATAAGATCTTAGAGTCTTTTCATGAATCGGTGGTGCTAGAGGATACCATCACCAGAAAAAGAAAATCCAGTTCCTGCCATCGTTTGCTGGCTCTCCTTTCTCAAATCCTCTGTTTCTTCCTCCTTAAGCCACTGTCTTCTGGTGGATGAGTTGGAATTCTTCAATTTTCTACCAGTTGGGAGACTTATCATGATAGATCACTTGGTCAGCCAGCTAGTCCACAAGGGCTGTGCCCTTCCCTTCCTGTCCTGCTCTTGGATCACCTTCCACCAGAATATGCTCTCAACCACGTCTCGATTTTGGAGGTGAACAAAGCCCTGAACAAAGGGCCATGGAGGAAACTCACACAGAATTTTACCTCCTTTACCTCCAAGTCCCTTAGAAAGACAGAAGTCTGAGACCCATTCTGGACCATTTGCTCCCTAATATTTTCATTCAGCAGGACATGTTCAACATGAAGTCCCTGAGCTAGGTCGTACTGGCCCTAACTGCAAGAAAATTGGCTAGCATCCCTGAATCTCCCGGGTGCCTGTTTTCATCTTCCAGTTCGCCCTCCCCACAGATTATACCCAAGGTTCATAGCGAATTCTATCACTATCCATTCACGATGCTGCTGTTTGAACAGTACCATACGTTTTTATTAAAGTGCTGGTTGTAGTGGCAGCATCACTGTGGTTATCAAGAGTCCTTTTATTTTCTTATTCGGATGACAGGCTGGTGAAAGCTAGGTCTCCAGTGCTGGTCAAGGAATATCTTCAGCAAACTGTTACCCTTTTTCCCAACTTGGACTTTGAGATCAATGCCCAGAAATGTAATCTAGCCCCCATGCAAAGGCTCATCTTCTTCGTGGCAGTGCTGGACACAACCTGCATGAAGACATGTCCTTCTCCTTAGACAATTGTGGATATTCAGAAGATGATTCCAAAGTTTGATTCAGACATGATCCTGGTTCTGAATGTCTTGTGTCTATGTCTCCATTTCTCGTGCACATCTTTGGTGCCTCAGACCAGATGACATACAAGAGCCCTTCGGTGAAGCCTAAGAAAGTGACCTTGCCAACAAGAAGGAAGCCTTTCCACATGAGTGCAGATCTCCCAAGTAGCAGTGTCCACATTTGCACTGGTAGATGTGTCCCTCCTGGGGAGTTGTTTCTCCCCTCCCTCCCCCCTCTCCCCCGTCCCCGGCGGGTGAAAGCTAATGTAGTCTGTTCGACATAATGGTGCAGTGCATTTGGCCCACCTCATAGCAGGGCCTGCATAAATGTGCTGGAGCTGCGGTCGGTCCACCATACCATAACCATGAAATTCAAAGGCAATTCAAACTAGTGGTGGGGTCACCAGTGGGGTATTTTCCTGGAGGCTAAATACCTTACAGGTCTCATAACTTGAATGTGGATGTTCTGAGCTGCCTCTCCTGGGAGGACCATGAGTGTCAACTACATACTAAAGTGATACTCATCTTCTCCAGATGTGGGTGTCCACATGTGGATCTCTTCACTACAGAACAGGAAAAGTCCTCTGCCTTGTGTGATACACGTTCCCTCTAAATGCTTCTCTGGAAGACACCTTCAGGTTGTTTTTCAGCTTCCACTTCTGTTGAAGGTCCTCAGAAGGTGCGGAAAGATCAAGCGTATCTGATTCTGATCCCCCTTGAGTAAGGATAGGTGAACTGGTCCGCTAATGAGTTGGCCCTCAGTATTGGTTCTCCACATCTTTTCCCGTGTAGGCTGGACCTGCTCTTGCAGCAGGATACTCTGGTCGCCCTCCATAATCCTTTTATGTTGGGGCTGCAAGTACAAAGATTGACCGGTGCCAGATAGAGTACTTTTGTCTGCCATCTCCTGTTGCGAATATCATCTGGGCTGTCAAGAAATCCACCACAATATCCATTTATGCGAGTTGCTGGAACAAGTTTGTTGATTGGTGCGAGTCTGAAAGCCTGAATTTGTCTTTTTTTCCCCGATGTTCTGCTCTTTGTCCTGCCATTTGCCTTATAAGGTTTAGAAGTTGCTACTGTTAAATGCTATTTCGCTTCCCCATCTGCCTTTGTGTTTCCCTGACCAAACTTCTCTGTTTGTGTTACCACTGGTGTTGCACTTTCTAAAAGGTTTGTTGTATTTGGTTCCTCTCACCCCATTTATTGTTTCTCAGTGGGATCTGAATATTGTTTTGACTTTTCCAACACCATCCTCATTCGAGCCAATGCACAGTTGCTGAGTTCGACTCTTCATTTTGAAAACGGTCTTCTTAGTGGGAATGATGTCAGCCCATATGGTCGGTGCTCTTCAGGCACTTTCGGTCAGGCCTCTTTTGTTATTCTGCATGGATAAATTGGTTCTTAGTACCTGCTCATATTTTATTTCAAATGTGGTGACTGTTTTTCACATGGACCTGTCCTTCACTCTTCCATCTTTCTTTCCCAGCCACAAAAAGTAAAGCTGCATATATTGGACCCCAGATGTTCAATATCCTATTATATCAACAACACTCAACAGGAGTGGATGATCAGCTATTTGTGGGTTTCTTTAAAGAAAAAAAAAGCCAACTTTGCCCCATTTCATTGGGTCATCCTCATTTTCAAGATCTGCTATGCCTTGAACTTTTTTAATTATGCCACTCTACTATGGCAGTGGTTACCAAACTGGGGTCCGTGGACCCCCAGGGGTCCGTGACACATTACTAGGGGGTCCGCAGGCAGCAGTTTTAAAAGCACTGCAAAGTTCCTTGAATAATCAGCAGTTTTTGGGTAGCAATAAAAGTGTCAAGGTAACTCCGGTGATTAATGTACCTGCTGTAGAGAGATGGAGGTTTTGTCCAGTGGCAGCTTTGACTCATCTTAGGAAGCGCTGGTGGTTAATATGCCTGCTGTAAAGAATGTCTACTACGCATGTTTTTTTAAACGGTATTTTGTTTTGTGCATAGCTCATTGGCTTCCTGCTTTTGCCACAGATTCTTCTGTTATTGTGCAGTTCACAAGTTCCAATCGTAGTCTAGCACAGTGAGCTATGAACGGCCATCAAAGAGCTGCATGCAAACTGCATGGTACAAGTTAGTAAGTTATGCTTTTTCCCAGTCTTTCATTATCCCGCTGCTGCTAAAAAGGTTTGTTTGGGTAGAAATAAATCCTTATTCAATCAATCAATCAAGGCTTTATTTCGATAAAAAATATATCATAAAAGCATTACAGTAAAAAAATTGTTCATCACAGCTTTAGGAATCATCATAGTATTTACATTAAAAAGTGAGAAATGTCATAAATATGTAATAAAAACGTATTAAACAGTTATTTTAAGCCTATTGGTTCTAATACGCCATGCCCAAGATAAATATTTGGAAAGGGCACAGGCGTAAAGTGGCCGGGAATCAGACCTTAAGATAAGTAGGGCCTCAGTGTGCTGCCGAGTGCCTAACAAACGGCACAAATATTTGAGCCATCTGCTTCTGGGGAGTGCATAAACCTGGCATTCAAATAAAAAATGTGCTACAGTTTCAGGTCTATATATACAGAAGGGGCAAAGTTCTGTAGTCTGTGCAGGGGAGTTCCAGCCAGATGTAAAGGCGTAGAGTGGGAGGGTCCCGGATCTAAATTTGAAATAAAGGGACCTATCATAAGGTCTCTCTATGACATCTAGGTATAGTTCCCGGAGAGGCAGGTCTTTGAAGCTCAGAAAATCCTCCGTGAGTCTACCCAGGGTGCGATTGGAATTCTGCTGGGATGCAATCCAGTTCCAGTACAAAGTTTTTAGCATGGCTTTCGGAGGGGAGGACCTGCTTTCCCATGCTGTACTTAGACCCAGATTGCAAAGGAGGGTTTTCATGTCTTTCAGCCATTTGATCTTGTACCACCCGGGAAGTGACAAGACTTCAGAGAGGCCATTAGCGTATTTTGCTAATTCCGGGACACGCCATAATCGGGCCCATAGCAATAGGGGGCGAAATTTCGCCAACTCATCAATTGGGTCGTAGGAGTACCCTGGGGGAGAGACATAATGGCCCTGCAAAACTTTCTCCCAGATCTTGCCAACTCGCTAGAGTTACATGAACCCCAGAGTTCGGCCCCATAGAGGGCGGAGCTGACGCCCCTTGCTGTATAGATTTCCATAAGAGGGGCTATAGGTCTGATTGCGCAAGAGCGCTGCTCCTTTAGCAGTGCCCCTGTCACCCTCTTGTGTGCTAACAGCATTTTACATAAATGGGGGGCCCAGAGCATGTTATGTGTGAGGCGAATGCCTAAATAATCGAACACATCCACCCTCTCTATAGGTACATTGTTCAGCCTTGGAGGACGTACAGGTTTCTTGGGTGGATTCATCACAAGAAATTTTGTCTTGTTCGTATTAATTACTAGACCCCTTTCTCCACAAAAGGACTGGAAGTTGTTTAATAATTTTTGGAGGCCCATAGGGGATTTAGAGAGTAGGAGTGTCCGCGAAGAGGAGGGTCGGAATACGATCCCCGGCCAGGGAGGGTTCATCTGCGGGATCTTTCAGCAGATGCTCTACCACGCCATTCACGTACAGAGAGAACAGAGTGGGAGCCAACACACAACCCTGGCAAACCACTCTCTCCACCGGAATTCTATCAGTTTTTTCTCCATCTCTGCCCCATCTGATCTGTGCATAGGTGTTTTCATGCATCCTGATGATTATGGATAAGAGGTAATACGGGACCCCTAAATCAGTGAGCACTCTCCACAGGGTCGCTCTCGGTACGAGGTCAAATGCAGTCTTCAGGTCGATAAATGCAAGATAAAGACTGCCCTTGGCCAGGACCACGACCTTCCAGTAAACTAGCAACAATCTAAAAGCTTGTTCGATTGTGCCAGTACCTGCTCTAAAGCCTGCCTGGAGGTCGGAGAGGATGCTGTTTTCCTCAATCCATTGGAGTAATCTAACCAACAGCACCTTACCGACGACCTTTTGCGTTACATCAAGGAGGCTTATAGGTCTGTAATTAGATGGATCGTCCCTAGCCCCTTTCTTGAAAATGGGCACGACCTCTGCACCTTTCCATGAGGCAGGAATGGGTGCACCTCTGTTGATGGCATTAAGGAGAGTATAGATCAATTTCACCCATTTCTTGGTGTCAAAGCGCAACAGATCCCCAGGAATGCCATCAGGACCAGCGGCTTTTTGAGGCCTGATGGAGCTATTTGCATGTTCAATTTCTTTAATAGAAAAAGCATGGACTACCAGCTCTGGCCCTCGGGCAATAGAAGGAGTAGTCAGACATAAATTGCCAGCGGGATGATCAATTCCCCCAAGAGGGGCCACAGAGTTAATACGCTCCAGCAACTGGACTTGTTCTTGATGAGACGTAGTTGGAACAATATCACCATCTTGGTTGGACTATAGTTTAGAAAAATGACTAGCCCAAGCCTGGCTAGTGATATTGCAAATTATGAGCTCGTTGTCTGGTCTACTTCTGGTTCTAATTATTTCCCAGAAGCGTCTAGAATCCTTCCCGGAACTAGCCTCTTTTAACGTAGACCAATACTCTGAATCCCATTCTTTTTTAGCGTTTGCCAGGGATGCATTGTAATTTTTCCTGGCTGCCTGAACCTCTGCTTGAATTTTGCTTTTGACAGCCTGGATTAAAATAGTTTTGGCCTTTCTGCAGGCGGGTGTGAACCATTCCTGCTTACCCCTAGGATTTCGCACTACAGTTTTTTTCCCCACGCAGTTTTTTTTTTTAAAAACGTTTCCGATAGTTTCGAGGGTACCCTCAAAGATAGATATTATCCTCTCTATATGTGGAGGGGCTGGGTCAATAGTGTCCAGCTCGATTTGAGAAGCCGTAAGGATTGCATTAATAGTATTGAGCTTGGCTTCATCCCCTGCGACCATTTTCCACTATAGGCGCCTCCCGCACGGAGCGACAGAAATGGTGTCTGACGACCTGGAGGATGATTTAGTCGCTTCATTAGGCCAGGGATTCTTAAGAGAAAGGGAAAGCGAATTGTGGTCGCTTTCAATTGTGGGCAAAACTATCATGTCCCGTACAAGGCCCCAAAGGGAGAAGTCAAGCATAATATAATCAATCCTTGAGGTATGCTTGTCTCTGTTGTATGTGGCCGCACCCATCGAATCGGAGTTTGTGCGGGCATTAGCAGCTCTTAACCCAAACTCCAATGTAAGAGCATTCAACTGGATTGCTGCTTGTGACCATTTTCTAATCGGGGGGATAGTTAGGGTTGGGATGACCCATCTAGCATCGTCTTCACCAGGGTCAGAGAAATCATCCGTTGTGAGAGGCTCATAAGTGCAATTGAAGTCTCCCGCAACCAGGATTTGGGTTACAGCTGTGTTATTCCTGAGTTCCCATTCGAGGGAAGCCACTGTCGGGGACAATGCTCCATATTTAGTGCCTCTGGCATAAACATTATACAGGTCGAGGCTGGGACCCAGATGGGGGCCTCTTAGAGAAATGCCTAAAATGTCAGGTGAATTGATCTTTTTCCTGTCTATTCGACAATTCAGGGCAATATTTACCCATATAAGCAAGCCTCCAGATGGTCGGCCTTTGCCATTTCTGGGGTGATTGGCTGGGACGAAATATGTGACGTACCCAACCCGATAGGTCGGTTCAAGAGACCATGTCTCCTGGAACAGACAGATCATATGAGCCTCCACAAAGGCACTCCAGTCAGGTAAACACAATTTCCTTTGGATGCCCGCTAGGTTCCAGCTTAGGATCTTTATCATGTCCAAGGAATGGTAGGAATAGATTTTGGGGGAGCTAGGACATTCGTTGGAGGGTATGGAGGCAACTGATGTTGGAGTTGAACATAGGCTTAGATGTGGAACCTGCAAAGAATCATGAATGGCGGGCTTCTGGATCGAGGGAATGAAATTACTATCTGTGGAAGTATTTTGAGGGCTATCAGTGGATGAAGAATGGCTGGAAGGGATGTGATCAGAAGCCACCATGCCCTGACTTATAGGTGATGATAGTCAGTCAACCGAATCCAAGCAACTATATCTGTTAGTCAACGGCAAGTCACTCCAGCCTAAGGTAGAGGGTGCCATCCTACCCCTATGATCCTGCCAGCCATCCCACGCCCTTCTGCCAACCCTGTTGGAATCCTCGAATCCATCCCTTCCTGGGTCAAGACAACGATTAGGGGGGGGATAAAAGAAGGAAAGCCTTCTTGTCTCGATTCCATCCTGCTTGGCTCTTGCCCCACGGCGGCAAATATATTCCGCCGTGTATGGGTTGTCAAAATTTACAATGACACAATCCCCACAGATCCGTTTTTTTCCACTACCTACCCAGGACACCCTACGTACCATTAAGATTTTACTTGCGCAAGAGGGTGGGAGCGGTCTATTAATAGTGAGCCAGTGTTGTACCTTATTTTTTAGGGAGCCCAGGGGTTCCTCCGTATTGGGCCTTAAGCATGGGACACCTGTCATTATGACAACGTAAGGGCCAGCTTCAGATGGTAAGTTTAGGTGCTGGCCATTCAGATCCCTGTCGTTGTCAAAATTATTCATTCCCCCTGGAGATTTAGATGGTAAGGAATTCGAATTTGCAACTGGGGGTTGGGGTTTGGCAGGTTCAACAGCCTTCTTACGGTCAGCCATGGGTGGCTCAGATCTTTTATTCAAATTGTTAGATGGTAGCAGTTCCATCTCAGTGGGTGGATTGTTGGGTTCCCTAGATACAGTCAACTCGCCACCTAGCCCTGCATTGGGGGGGATAATCGAGGAAGATGTAATCCTAGATGACAACAATTTTTCAATGTTCAGAAGTGACAATTCTAAGGGTTGTAAATAAGATTTAACAAGTTCTTCTATTCTGGACAAAAGAAAGTCGTTGGCCTCACAAATCTTACATCCCTCTCCTAATCTTGTAGATACCCCAGGCATTATTGGATTCAGAGGAGAAGCTGGGGTATCCATCGGCCCACCCTGTATAAGAATATTTTTTCTGTGCGGGTGAGTAGTAGTGGCTTTTTTGACAGGTTTACGTTTACGCTTGTTTACCTCCCTAGCCTTCTTAGTTTTAGGGATAGCACCTTCCCTGTTGCCCCTTGATACGTCAGTAGTCGGAGACACCTGTCCTGGGCTCCTAAGGAGGGCTGGGGTCCTCGCAAGGGTCACGCTAGATTGCGAGTCTAAGGATGTCAGGGATGCCGAGAGATCGACAATATTGGGAACTCCATGTGTCTCAGCTTGCACTAACATTAAGGGCCTAGGCTCCCTTGGGTTTACAGGAGATTTGGATAGAGCTAATGCACCTAAAGAAGAGCGTCTTGCCAAGGCCAGATCTTGGGACACCCTACGCTCTAACAATGATATGCCTTGGTTAATAGCTTCGTTCGCTCTGGTGATATATTGGTCAATTGGACCTGTTACATGTGTTAAACCATTTTTGCTACCCCTCGTCATCATTGTGCTGCTTTACTTAAATAAGCTAAGACAGATCTAACTAAGAGAAGTGATAACTAAACACCAAATGAGAAGTGGTAATCGGTAGAACAACAATTGCATTGGTAACACTTCCAAAATAGGAGATTCAAAAAGGAGTGTCCAAAAGAGTCTTACCCGAGCTTCTGGCGGGTTTAGGGAAGTCCACTAGAAAGTTAATACGTCTGCAGGGAGCTCTCGCACATCGAGAGTCGTTGGCACTTTTTATAGGACAAACTCCCTTACGGAACCTCGCTCGACCTCTATACCCACCGGGGTGGCATAGCTCAAGCCCCCACTTGAGCGCAAATGTCGTTGAACCAACGTTAGGGGGGTGGCCCAGCCCAGTCTGGTCCGGTCAGGGACGGGCAAGGACGGGCCCGCCCTTGGCCCGGGCTTCGCCCGCGCGCGTCCCGCGCTGCGGTGACACCTGGCGGCCTAAGTAATGGTCCGGCGCTGCCAGGTGTCGTCACCGCAAGCGCCGCTCGCAGTGGGTGCTGGGAAGTTGAGTTTGAAGATGCCGTTCCCCTCACGGCGTTCGCGGAGGCGTTCACAGGCGAGACGGAGGAGGGAGACAGGAGTTCACCCCGCCGGGATAGCCGTTCCCCTCACGGCAGGTAGGTAGACAGTTATGGCAGCAACAGGTCTCGTGAAGAGCGTCATTCAGGTAACAATCCCAGTTGTCCGGCACAAGCTAAACACTGTAGCAAGTGAAAAGAGGGTCATATTCACTCAGTCTGAAATCTACTAAAGCTCTACTTATTGTGCCCAGTTAAGAGCTGCCAAAGGGTGATTGTACTGCAGATCTATCGAATACGGTTTCCTCCGTAGAAGTTTATTCGGTCTCCACCAACATGGCGTCCGCGGGCGGCACATAAGATGAGACAGGTTAGCAGTGTAGTTTCGGGGGCGCTCCGTTTCGCCACGTCTGGAGTGACTGCCCCGGAAGCTCCACGTCCTGTCGTTTCTGTTGGTGCACCTGAAGTGTCGCGAGACCTGTGTCTGCCTCTACCGGAAGCTCCACCTAAATCCTTATTATTAAAGTCAATGCTAACCCCGGTGTTCTGTTCTGAGTCCTGAGTTTGTGCTTCTCCAGACCAAGCACTCTTATAAAATGCCTACCAGTATGGATGACATGTGAATCCTACACCTTGTAGTCCCCGTTGCCTTATGTAACATTTTCTATTCACTGATTACACACATATGATTCATTGTCTCTCCTTGTGTGTGATATAAAGTTCTCTGACACCCTTCAGTGGTATGAGAGGTGCTATAAAACAAATTTAATACATGTGACAGTGTGGCTATGGAGAGATGAGAGGCACTGTTAGAGGGTAGTAGTGAGGGAATCATTGAAGATTGTCAATCATTGAAGATTGACAAAAGATTGTTGTATCCTGGTAAAAATTAATATATAATGACAAATGTGCTGTAAAATGCACCATTTCCCACCACATTTTCTTGGGGGAGAGCTCCCCAAAGCCCCCTTTATAGTAGTCAGGCTCACTCGCTGCACTTGGTGTGCACCTTACGGGGACTGGTCTGACAACATTTTCCAGAGCAGCTTTAGGTTTCCAGTCCAGCCTTGGCAGGAGCAGGAGCCTCAGGCTGCAAAATAAAACCAAACAATGAAAAGTTAGTCGCAAGATACAGCACCAACCTTCCCATTAGGATTTTTCAATTTTTGCAAATATTTTTAATATAAAAATACTAAAATCTTTTGTATTTCAAGTCTAGTCTTTGTTTGACGTGTACACGTGTGTTTTCTTTCTTCGAATTACAGTTTTAATATTTGAGATTTAAATCATACAAATTGCTTTGGGGTCCCCAGATGCCAGTAGTCACTCAATGGGGATCCCCAGAAGTGAAAAGTTTGGGAACCACTGTACTATGGCAATTGCGGCTTCTGCAGCTCTCGAGGCATTCTGGTTGCTGACATCTTCCAGGTGGCCATATGGCTATTCTAATAAACTTTCAGCAAGCACTTCTGCCTCATGACTTAAGCATGCTGTGACGGGTACTTTGTCCAGGCTGTGGAGCCAGATTTCTTGCTATAATTAGAACCTCTCAATCCTACATCCTGAATGGCAGTGAAATTTCCACATAAGGGCTGCACAATATGAGCTTGACAGAAGGTTTGAACGTCTGCATCAAGATCGGCCCACGATCTCCTTTGCGGGACTTTTGGTATACAGACCCCCTGACTGTCCACCAGGCATAATTCCTGATCTCTGCAACTTTATTGCCCAGAAATCACTGCAGTATTCCAACTTTACAGTAAACGGGTTATCTCACAGGGAAAAACCAGGACGGGTTCCCAATGCAAGCGCCAAGATGCCCAAGGGTAAGTTGAGCGCTATATAAGAACACATAATAATAATAATAATAATTAGGTGACTTCAACCTGCACGTTGAGGGCCCGGGATGTACGCATGTAGCACAGCTCTCCTTGTTTCTCAACGGAGCTAACATGATTCAGCATGTAAAACTGCCCACCCACAGGGCAGGACATACCTTAGAGCTCCTGTTTTCTAATATTCCGACCTTGTTAGCTGAGACCCCATATCAACTGGTCTGGACAGACCACTGCTTAATCCCGTTTTCTTTCAGTCTGGATAAACCCTTTCAAAGCGGGGGAACTCGCTGTCAAAAAGAAATTGGAAGAAACTAACAGCTGAGTCCCTTGGGCCAGTATTGCAGGAGAGTCAACCACTATTAACGAGTGATCCAAATGCTGACACGCCCGCACTAAACAGGTGGATCTCCTCCGCATTGGAGTCCATCACCCCAGCCAGTGTAGCAAACACCGTGAGAAAATCCCCCTCGGCCCCGTGGTTCTCGGAGACTCTCAGATTAAATAAAAGTAGATGTAAAAAAAAATGGAAGGCTTTTGGAGATCTGATTACAGCGCAACAGCCAAATTGGCATATAAGAAAGCACTGAAAGAGTTCCACTTTTTGATGAGAGGGGTAAGGAGGGACTATTTGGTGAAGCGCATTAATAATGCGGAAAATTCAAGTAAGGATTCATTCAGGATCGTCAGCTCCTTCACCAAACCGAGGGAGCTGGAAATTGTGGAAGAGAGGCGATGATGGGATCGGCTTGAGCTCGTACGCTAATCGGCCGCTCACGTTAGACGCGTAAGGATCGGCTAGGCGTCCTGCGATGTCCGGATCGGCGCTCAGACCATCATCGAGAGGGCAGAGGTTGCAGCAGCAGCGCCAACGAACGCTTTTCGTACGGGAAGAGGCCCTCCTCTTAAAACTCACCCTGAGTGCCCTGAGCTCCGAGACGAGCACCAGCCCCCGGTTAACTGCCACAGCATCATATAATATTGTCCTGAAATCGACCTGGACCATAAGGTCTTTAAGCGCGACTGGGGCCCTTTCTCTGCCGCCAACCGCTGCTGATTACTGTGTAATACGGCGGATATTTCTAAAAACTGCAACCCTCGCTGAGATGAGCCAGAAGGGCGCCAAGAGAGGCTCCAAGCCTAGTGTCAAGAATTCCTGTCATACGAGGGGAGGAAAACGGTAACCAGCGAAAACGGACTACATCTCCCAGGATGCTTAGCGGTTGAGAGGTTATGTAAACAGGAGAGCTGTTACATAACTCAAGGGAAACACGCCCTTATGTAAACAGGAGAGCTGTTACATAACTCAAGGGAAACACGCCCTTATGTAAACAGGAGAGCTGTTACATAACTCAAGGGAAACACGCCCTTATGTAAACAGGAGAGCTGTTACATAACTCAAGGAAAACACGCCCTATAAAGGGAGGAACCGGGAGGTACAAGGCTGTCGGATATTGTGTTTACACCGACGTACCTGCTTCGTGAAGAGCAGTGTTCCGGAGTGGTGCTCCAGTAAGGCAAGAACGGAGGTAGGTCGAGTCGTTACTCCCTGGGCCGTGTCTTGCCCCATCGTCACCTGTGAAGGACCCGGAAGCTCTACCGGTCAACCATTGAGCTTCGCTTTTTGACTCGGCTGAGTCCAAGCGCAGTGGCGCTTTTGCTGGTTGGAGTCGTAACTCCCAGCCCGACCAGAGACACAGGGACTGCCAGCTGTAACGCACACCAGGAGGTGTTTGCCGCGTTACAGACTCGGAAGTCCACAGGATCGATCGAGCGGCTGCTCTCGGTTCAGTCTTCTTGCTTGTGATTGGGGTATCGGTGACGCATCACCAGAAGGTGACTCCGCGTCCCGGTGCAGTCTGAGGAAGAGGTTGAGCGGCTGCTCCCTTCAGGTAGAGACCCCGGCTGGGTGTTTCCCTGACTCCACGATTCTCCCCAACACTCTTCGTGCCCCTCACAGCCTACCGATTGGCATTGTCGGCCATTTCATTTCTGCCCTCTGTTGGCATACGCCGGGATCGGCGTATATGCAGAGGACGGTTAGGACCATCCGTGCTGTGGGCTGGTAACGTACTTAGCCTGGAGGATTCCAGTGACTATAACTTTTGTTTGTTCTTTGTATTTTATTTGCCTTCATTAAAAGAACTAACCCTTCACAAGTGGTTGCGTCCTCATTGTCGTGTCTGTTAAACGATCCTGAGACGTTCAGGGCGTTACAAAATATCCGACCTTAATAACACTAACTGTCTCCCGGTCGATAACAGACATGGCAACACTTGATGATGTGCTGGCTGCTTTAGCGGCCATGCAAGTTGAAGTGGCTGCCTCTAGGCAAGAAACAGCCGATGTAAAAGCCAGACTGGATGCTATCCAATTGGACCCGCTCACGCCCAGCACCTCCCTCACGAACCAGACACCTGCGGTAGTAGTGGAAATGCCGGTAGCCATCCCCTTGGCAACACCAGAGAGGTACAGTGGGGATCCTAACACAGTGCAGGTATTCCTCACACAAGTGGCGCTACATTTATCGTGCAAACCAAAGGCGTTCCCCACGAGTCAGGCTCGTGTGGCTTTCCTTATATCCTATTTGGCTGGAAACGCGGCACAATGGGCCGTACCTCTGGTGAGCAGGGACGACCCCCTCTTATGTGATTGGGGTGCTTTTCGCGAGGAATTCCTGAAGGTATTCGACAGAAGGGCTGACTCGTACACGGCGGACCGTGAAATGCTTGAGTTGAGACAGGGATCCAACGACCTGGTGCAGTATCTCAACGCGTTCCGAAGGCTGGTTGCGGAAACCAAGTGGCCTGTTGCTAAACAGACGGCGCTCTTCCATCAAGGGCTGTGCGATGAGCTCAAGGACGCCGTGGCTCATATTGACCCTCAACCCAAGACATGTGAGGGCCTTATCAACCTGGTATTACGGCTGGAACATAGGCTAAGTGAAAGAAAGGGGGATCATGGGAGAAAAGGAAAATCCCTTCCATCCTATGTGACGGTGGGAAGTCCTGAAACTTCCACCGCATCCAAGGGAGAACCCATGGACATCAGCGCAATACGAGCGAGCCTCACAGCCACGGAGAAAGAGTCACGCCGTAAACAAGGATTGTGCCTATATTGTGGCAAAAAAGGCCACTACGTACGTGAATGCCCTGCCAAACCGAAGACGTCACGTTATCGGGCCAACCGGTCGGTAACAGCCGTGGTGGACATACCGGCGGAAAACTAGAGGACTCCAAGACCAGAGAAGGGGCATCTCGGAGTCACTCATCCATCCCTTCACTTTCCAACTCGGTCACTAAGGGACAACGACACCTGTTTATCACGGTGCACGTGGGAGTGCATGACCAGTGGATACCCGTTGTGGCCATGGTGGATTCAGGGGCCACTGGCATGTTTATGGACCACAACGAGGCATGCAGGCTAGGGCTAGTGCTTCTTCCCAAAGCAGTACCCGAAGACGTCTATGCGGTAGACGGAAGGCGATTGGTGACGGGGCCCATCGGACAGCACACGGGGGTCCTTCCGATGAGATATGGGAGGAACCATTTGGAACAAATCGATTTTAACATCATCCGAGCTCCCCAATATGGCGTCATATTGGGATTGCCGTGGCTACAGAAACACAACCCCTTTGTGGATTGGCCAACACATCGCATCGAAATGACGTCACCGTATTGCATCCTGCATTGTGGAATAAGAACGGAATCCCTTGACGCAGATGAGAGCAGGAGTCAGACGGTGGCTACAGCGGCAGAAAAAGATGTGGCTCTCCCCCAGGCTTATCACAGTTTTGAGGATGTATTTGATGAGGTGAAGGCGGAAGTGCTACCACCACATAGACAGTTTGACTGCCAGATCGACCTGGTGCCAGGGGCCAGCGTTCCCAGCGGCAGGCTGTATGCCCTGACGGAGCCTGAAAACGTGCATCTCCGGGGGTACCTGGATAAACTCCTCAAGCTAGGATTCATCCGCCCGTCCAAGTCTCCGGCCGCCTCGCCACTCTTCTTCATCCCGAAGGCTAATGGGGAGCTGAGAGCCTGTGTGGACTTTAGGGCATTGAATGCGATAACCATAAAAAATCGGTACCCCTTGCCTCTCATCAGTGTACTTCTGGAACAGGTCAAGAAAGCTCGTATCTACACCAAGTTGGATTTGAAAGGGGCATACCATCTGGTGCGCATGAGGGACGGAGACGAGTGGAAGACCGCCTTTAAGACCAGGTTCGGCCTTTTTGAGTACCTCGTCATGCCGTTCGGTCTGTGCAACGCCCCGGCAGCCTTTCAGTACTTTTTGAATGAGGTATTCAGAGAGGAGTTGGATATCTACGTGGTCGTATATATCGACGACATCCTCATCTATTCGTCCAGTGTGGAGGAGCACGTACACCACGTCAAAGCTGTGCTCCAAAAGCTGAGGGAAAACATGCTGTTTTGTAAACTCAGCAAGTGTGACTTCCACGTCACATCCGTGGAATTCCTCGGAGTGATGCTGAGTCCAGAGGGACAGGAGATGGCAGAACGAAAGATCAAGGCGGTGAAAGAATGGCCGGTGCCCCAAAGCGTGAAGGACGTCCAAAGTTTCATTGGCTTCGCCAACTTTTACAGGCGGTTTATAGATGGATTTTCAGGAGTGGTGGCCCCAATCACACAGCTACTGAGGAAGTCCAAGGAGTTTGTCTGGTCCCCTGAAGCGAACAAAGCCTTTGAGGCCCTGAAAAGCGCCTTTGGTAAGGCGCCGGTGTTGGCTCACCCCGATCCGGATCTCCCCTACGTGGTGGAAGCGGACGCGTCGGATGTGGCGCTGGGGGCTATCTTGTCCCAACGCAACCACGACACAGGGGTGCTTCATCCCGTTGCGTACATGTCCCGCAAACTCAACGACGCCGAACGCAACTACCATATTGCGGAGAAGGAGCTTCTCGCAATCAAGGACGCCTTCACCGAATGGAGGCATTGGTTGATGGGGGCAAGACATGTGGTATCGGTGTACACGGACCATCGGAACCTACAGTTCATGACGGCCACTAGACACCTTTCTCCCAGGCAGCTGCGGTGGATGATCTTCTTTGCGGGGTTCAACTTCCGCATCACATATCGGCCGGGGACGGAAAACCGGAAGGCAGACGCCCTGTCCCGTCAATCTGCAGTTAAGGAACCATTGCCTGCAACCGAGCGTTCCATCATTTCCCCGAGGATGGTATTGGGGGTTATCCAACCGGATACTTTCCTGAGGGGAATAAAGAGAGGGATCAGGTCATTCGCATGGCGGAGGTGGCTCCTCAGTCACAGAGAATGGCAGCTGAAGGACGGGATACCCCTGAAGGGCAGGTGCCTATTGATACCCACGCCTAGGCTAAGGAAACAAGCATTCATCTGGTGCCATGACTCTCCATGCGCAGGTCATTTGGGCTTTGAAAAAACGGTGGCTAGCATGGGACGGCATTTCTGGTGGCCAACCATGAGAGTGGATGTCAGGAGGTGGGGACAGGAGTGTCCTACGTGTGCTACCATGAAGGCCGACCATGGCCGAACCCAAGGGCTCTTACATCCACTTCTGACCCCGGATAGACCATGGGATAGCATATCACTGGACTTCGTGGTGGGCCTACCGGTAGACCAGGGGATGACGGCAATACTGGTGGTGGTGGATTACTTGACGAAAATGGGGCACTTCATCCCCTGCAAGAGAGTCCCTACGGCCGGGGAATTGGCGTCACTACTCCTAAAGAATGTGGTACGACTGCATGGATTACCTGGGGTGATCGTGTCGGACCGGGGGTCGCAGTTTACTGCGCAATTCTGGAAGACTTGGTGCACTGCGCTGCATGTTAAGACCGCCCTGTCCACCAGCTACCACCCTCAAACGGACGGCCAAACCGAGCGCCTGAACCAAACGCTCAAACAGTATCTGCGATGTTTTGTGGACCAGGGCAGGGAAGAATGGGTCGACTTGCTATGGGTTGCAGAGATAGCCTATAACAACGCCACTCACAGCTCCACACAGTCATCTCCGTTCTATAGCAACTATGGCCAACATCCCAGGTTCTTGCCATTTCTACATCCGTTCAGAGAGGACAGGATTCCCGCCACAGCGGACAGGGTGGCACACATAAAAGACACGTTGATGCGCTCAAGGGCTGTCCTAATAGAGGCCAAGAGAAGATACAAGGCTGCGGCAGATAGGAAGAGAAGGCCCGGGCCACTGTACCGCACTGGAGACTACGTCTGGATATCCACAAGAAACATGAGGTTTCGAAAGAACAGTGTGTTCCATCCCAAGTACATGGGCCCCTATCGAATTACCAAGTGTATGGGTCCCGTGAACGTGAAGGTGTGCTTGCCCCAGTCATTGCGGATACACCCTGTCTTTCATGTATCATTGCTCAAACCAGCACCCTCCAAGCCATCTGGGACACCTAGGCCGGTATGCGTGGAGTCGGAGGTGGAGTATGAAGTGTCGGGCATACGGGCGTCCAAATGGCGCAGGGGGAAGCTGTGGTACCTGGTTGCGTGGAAAGGCTATGGCCCGGAGGAGCATTCATGGGAACCGGCTGAAGGGGTTCATGCTCCGCGCTTGGTCTCCTTGTTCCATCGGCGTTTTCCTGCCAGCGCTGGACCCGTGGGGAGCCGCTGAGAGGGAGGATGTACTGTCAAGAATTCCTGTCATACGAGGGGAGGAAAACGGTAACCAGCGAAAACGGACTACATCTCCCAGGATGCTTAGCGGTTGAGAGGTTATGTAAACAGGAGAGCTGTTACATAACTCAAGGGAAACACGCCCTTATGTAAACAGGAGAGCTGTTACATAACTCAAGGGAAACACGCCCTTATGTAAACAGGAGAGCTGTTACATAACTCAAGGAAAACACGCCCTATAAAGGGAGGAACCGGGAGGTACAAGGCTGTCGGATATTGTGTTTACACCGACGTACCTGCTTCGTGAAGAGCAGTGTTCCGGAGTGGTGCTCCAGTAAGGCAAGAACGGAGGTAGGTCGAGTCGTTACTCCCTGGGCCGTGTCTTGCCCCATCGTCACCTGTGAAGGACCCGGAAGCTCTACCGGTCAACCATTGAGCTTCGCTTTTTGACTCGGCTGAGTCCAAGCGCAGTGGCGCTTTTGCTGGTTGGAGTCGTAACTCCCAGCCCGACCAGAGACACAGGGACTGCCAGCTGTAACGCACACCAGGAGGTGTTTGCCGCGTTACAGACTCGGAAGTCCACAGGATCGATCGAGCGGCTGCTCTCGGTTCAGTCTTCTTGCTTGTGATTGGGGTATCGGTGACGCATCACCAGAAGGTGACTCCGCGTCCCGGTGCAGTCTGAGGAAGAGGTTGAGCGGCTGCTCCCTTCAGGTAGAGACCCCGGCTGGGTGTTTCCCTGACTCCACGATTCTCCCCAACACTCTTCGTGCCCCTCACAGCCTACCGATTGGCATTGTCGGCCATTTCATTTCTGCCCTCTGTTGGCATACGCCGGGATCGGCGTATATGCAGAGGACGGTTAGGACCATCCGTGCTGTGGGCTGGTAACGTACTTAGCCTGGAGGATTCCAGTGACTATAACTTTTGTTTGTTCTTTGTATTTTATTTGCCTTCATTAAAAGAACTAACCCTTCACAAGTGGTTGCGTCCTCATTGTCGTGTCTGTTAAACGATCCTGAGACGTTCAGGGCGTTACAAAATATCCGACCTTAATAACACTAACTGTCTCCCGGTCGATAACAGACATGGCAACACTTGATGATGGGCTGGCTGCTTTAGCGGCCATGCAAGTTGAAGTGGCTGCCTCTAGGCAAGAAACAGCCGATGTAAAAGCCAGACTGGATGCTATCCAATTGGACCCGCTCACGCCCAGCACCTCCCTCACGAACCAGACACCTGCGGTAGTAGTGGAAATGCCGGTAGCCATCCCCTTGGCAACACCAGAGAGGTACAGTGGGGATCCTAACACAGTGCAGGTATTCCTCACACAAGTGGCGCTACATTTATCGTGCAAACCAAAGGCGTTCCCCACGAGTCAGGCTCGTGTGGCTTTCCTTATATCCTATTTGGCTGGAAACGCGGCACAATGGGCCGTACCTCTGGTGAGCAGGGACGACCCCCTCTTATGTGATTGGGGTGCTTTTCGCGAGGAATTCCTGAAGGTATTCGACAGAAGGGCTGACTCGTACACGGCGGACCGTGAAATGCTTGAGTTGAGACAGGGATCCAACGACCTGGTGCAGTATCTCAACGCGTTCCGAAGGCTGGTTGCGGAAACCAAGTGGCCTGTTGCTAAACAGACGGCGCTCTTCCATCAAGGGCTGTGCGATGAGCTCAAGGACGCCGTGGCTCATATTGACCCTCAACCCAAGACATGTGAGGGCCTTATCAACCTGGTATTACGGCTGGAACATAGGCTAAGTGAAAGAAAGGGGGATCATGGGAGAAAAGGAAAATCCCTTCCATCCTATGTGACGGTGGGAAGTCCTGAAACTTCCACCGCATCCAAGGGAGAACCCATGGACATCAGCGCAATACGAGCGAGCCTCACAGCCACGGAGAAAGAGTCACGCCGTAAACAAGGATTGTGCCTATATTGTGGCAAAAAAGGCCACTACGTACGTGAATGCCCTGCCAAACCGAAGACGTCAAGTTATCGGGCCAACCGGTCGGTAACAGCCGTGGTGGACATACCGGCGGAAAACTAGAGGACTCCAAGACCAGAGAAGGGGCATCTCGGAGTCACTCATCCATCCCTTCACTTTCCAACTCGGTCACTAAGGGACAACGACACCTGTTTATCACGGTGCACGTGGGAGTGCATGACCAGTGGATACCCGTTGTGGCCATGGTGGATTCAGGGGCCACTGGCATGTTTATGGACCACAACGAGGCATGCAGGCTAGGGCTAGTGCTTCTTCCCAAAGCAGTACCCGAAGACGTCTATGCGGTAGACGGAAGGCGATTGGTGACGGGGCCCATCGGACAGCACACGGGGGTCCTTCCGATGAGATATGGGAGGAACCATTTGGAACAAATCGATTTTAACATCATCCGAGCTCCCCAATATGGCGTCATATTGGGATTGCCGTGGCTACAGAAACACAACCCCTTTGTGGATTGGCCAACACATCGCATCGAAATGACGTCACCGTATTGCATCCTGCATTGTGGAATAAGAACGGAATCCCTTGACGCAGATGAGAGCAGGAGTCAGACGGTGGCTACAGCGGCAGAAAAAGATGTGGCTCTCCCCCAGGCTTATCACAGTTTTGAGGATGTATTTGATGAGGTGAAGGCGGAAGTGCTACCACCACATAGACAGTTTGACTGCCAGATCGACCTGGTGCCAGGGGCCAGCGTTCCCAGCGGCAGGCTGTATGCCCTGACGGAGCCTGAAAACGTGCATCTCCGGGGGTACCTGGATAAACTCCTCAAGCTAGGATTCATCCGCCCGTCCAAGTCTCCGGCCGCCTCGCCACTCTTCTTCATCCCGAAGGCTAATGGGGAGCTGAGAGCCTGTGTGGACTTTAGGGCATTGAATGCGATAACCATAAAAAATTGGTACCCCTTGCCTCTCATCAGTGTACTTCTGGAACAGGTCAAGAAAGCTCGTATCTACACCAAGTTGGATTTGAAAGGGGCATACCATCTGGTGCGCATGAGGGACGGAGACGAGTGGAAGACCGCCTTTAAGACCAGGTTCGGCCTTTTTGAGTACCTCGTCATGCCGTTCGGTCTGTGCAACGCCCCGGCAGCCTTTCAGTACTTTTTGAATGAGGTATTCAGAGAGGAGTTGGATATCTACGTGGTCGTATATATCGACGACATCCTCATCTATTCGTCCAGTGTGGAGGAGCACGTACACCACGTCAAAGCTGTGCTCCAAAAGCTGAGGGAAAACATGCTGTTTTGTAAACTCAGCAAGTGTGACTTCCACGTCACATCCGTGGAATTCCTCGGAGTGATGCTGAGTCCAGAGGGACAGGAGATGGCAGAACGAAAGATCAAGGCGGTGAAAGAATGGCCGGTGCCCCAAAGCGTGAAGGACGTCCAAAGTTTCATTGGCTTCGCCAACTTTTACAGGCGGTTTATAGATGGATTTTCAGGAGTGGTGGCCCCAATCACACAGCTACTGAGGAAGTCCAAGGAGTTTGTCTGGTCCCCTGAAGCGAACAAAGCCTTTGAGGCCCTGAAAAGCGCCTTTGGTAAGGCGCCGGTGTTGGCTCACCCCGATCCGGATCTCCCCTACGTGGTGGAAGCGGACGCGTCGGATGTGGCGCTGGGGGCTATCTTGTCCCAACGCAACCACGACACAGGGGTGCTTCATCCCGTTGCGTACATGTCCCGCAAACTCAACGACGCCGAACGCAACTACCATATTGCGGAGAAGGAGCTTCTCGCAATCAAGGACGCCTTCACCGAATGGAGGCATTGGTTGATGGGGGCAAGACATGTGGTATCGGTGTACACGGACCATCGGAACCTACAGTTCATGACGGCCACTAGACACCTTTCTCCCAGGCAGCTGCGGTGGATGATCTTCTTTGCGGGGTTCAACTTCCGCATCACATATCGGCCGGGGACGGAAAACCGGAAGGCAGACGCCCTGTCCCGTCAATCTGCAGTTAAGGAACCATTGCCTGCAACCGAGCGTTCCATCATTTCCCCGAGGATGGTATTGGGGGTTATCCAACCGGATACTTTCCTGAGGGGAATAAAGAGAGGGATCAGGTCATTCGCATGGCGGAGGTGGCTCCTCAGTCACAGAGAATGGCAGCTGAAGGACGGGATACCCCTGAAGGGCAGGTGCCTATTGATACCCACGCCTAGGCTAAGGAAACAAGCATTCATCTGGTGCCATGACTCTCCATGCGCAGGTCATTTGGGCTTTGAAAAAACGGTGGCTAGCATGGGACGGCATTTCTGGTGGCCAACCATGAGAGTGGATGTCAGGAGGTGGGGACAGGAGTGTCCTACGTGTGCTACCATGAAGGCCGACCATGGCCGAACCCAAGGGCTCTTACATCCACTTCCGACCCCGGATAGACCATGGGATAGCATATCACTGGACTTCGTGGTGGGCCTACCGGTAGACCAGGGGATGACGGCAATACTGGTGGTGGTGGATTACTTGACGAAAATGGGGCACTTCATCCCCTGCAAGAGAGTCCCTACGGCCGGGCAATTGGCGTCACTACTCCTAAAGAATGTGGTACGACTGCATGGATTACCTGGGGTGATCGTGTCGGACCGGGGGTCGCAGTTTACTGCGCAATTCTGGAAGACTTGGTGCACTGCGCTGCATGTTAAGACCGCCCTGTCCACCAGCTACCACCCTCAAACGGACGGCCAAACCGAGCGCCTGAACCAAACGCTCAAACAGTATCTGCGATGTTTTGTGGACCAGGGCAGGGAAGAATGGGTCGACTTGCTATGGGTTGCAGAGATAGCCTATAACAACGCCACTCACAGCTCCACACAGTCATCTCCGTTCTATAGCAACTATGGCCAACATCCCAGGTTCTTGCCATTTCTACATCCGTTCAGAGAGGACAGGATTCCCGCCACAGCGGACAGGGTGGCACACATAAAAGACACGTTGATGCGCTCAAGGGCTGTCCTAATAGAGGCCAAGAGAAGATACAAGGCTGCGGCAGATAGGAAGAGAAGGCCCGGGCCACTGTACCGCACTGGAGACTACGTCTGGATATCCACAAGAAACATGAGGTTTCGAAAGAACAGTGTGTTCCATCCCAAGTACATGGGCCCCTATCGAATTACCAAGTGTATGGGTCCCGTGAACGTGAAGGTGTGCTTGCCCCAGTCATTGCGGATACACCCTGTCTTTCATGTATCATTGCTCAAACCAGCACCCTCCAAGCCATCTGGGACACCTAGGCCGGTATGCGTGGAGTCGGAGGTGGAGTATGAAGTGTCGGGCATACGGGCGTCCAAATGGCGCAGGGGGAAGCTGTGGTACCTGGTTGCGTGGAAAGGCTATGGCCCGGAGGAGCATTCATGGGAACCGGCTGAAGGGGTTCATGCTCCGCGCTTGGTCTCCTTGTTCCATCGGCGTTTTCCTGCCAGCGCTGGACCCGTGGGGAGCCGCTGAGAGGGAGGATGTACTGTCAAGAATTCCTGTCAAACGAGGGGAGGAAAACGGTAACCAGCGAAAACGGACTACATCTCCCAGGATGCTTAGCGGTTGAGAGGTTATGTAAACAGGAGAGCTGTTACATAACTCAAGGGAAACACGCCCTTATGTAAACAGGAGAGCTGTTACATAACTCAAGGGAAACACGCCCTTATGTAAACAGGAGAGCTGTTACATAACTCAAGGAAAACACGCCCTATAAAGGGAGGAACCGGGAGGTACAAGGCTGTCGGATATTGTGTTTACACCGACGTACCTGCTTCGTGAAGAGCAGTGTTCCGGAGTGGTGCTCCAGTAAGGCAAGAACGGAGGTAGGTCGAGTCGTTACTCCCTGGGCCGTGTCTTGCCCCATCGTCACCTGTGAAGGACCCGGAAGCTCTACCGGTCAACCATTGAGCTTCGCTTTTTGACTCGGCTGAGTCCAAGCGCAGTGGCGCTTTTGCTGGTTGGAGTCGTAACTCCCAGCCCGACCAGAGACACAGGGACTGCCAGCTGTAACGCACACCAGGAGGTGTTTGCCGCGTTACAGACTCGGAAGTCCACAGGATCGATCGAGCGGCTGCTCTCGGTTCAGTCTTCTTGCTTGTGATTGGGGTATCGGTGACGCATCACCAGAAGGTGACTCCGCGTCCCGGTGCAGTCTGAGGAAGAGGTTGAGCGGCTGCTCCCTTCAGGTAGAGACCCCGGCTGGGTGTTTCCCTGACTCCACGATTCTCCCCAACACTCTTCGTGCCCCTCACAGCCTACCGATTGGCATTGTCGGCCATTTCATTTCTGCCCTCTGTTGGCATACGCCGGGATCGGCGTATATGCAGAGGACGGTTAGGACCATCCGTGCTGTGGGCTGGTAACGTACTTAGCCTGGAGGATTCCAGTGACTATAACTTTTGTTTGTTCTTTGTATTTTATTTGCCTTCATTAAAAGAACTAACCCTTCACAAGTGGTTGCGTCCTCATTGTCGTGTCTGTTAAACGATCCTGAGACGTTCAGGGCGTTACACCTAGAAACATCCTTGACCCCCCGAGAGCCACCATCCACGGAAGGGAGCTACCGAACAAAACAAGAGGTCAGTGCGGGGAAAAAGCTGCGTTCAAAGGCGGGGGAGGGGGGGCGGCCCGGGTGTGACCAAAGACTCAGCTACAGGCACGCTGGGACCCCTTGCGAAAATGTTCTTAAGTAACAAAGGGCAGGCTGCAGCTGATAGTCAACCACCACCCTTACACTCATCCTCACAAGAGGTACTGCCACCTGCCGCTTGCCCTACTATAGACCCACCAGTCAACTCACACTTGTCAGAGTCTCCAAGCTCTAGGAGAGCTGACACGGACTCTGGCTTGGCAGGTACACCCCAACCAGCAGTTGGCCCCCCGAATAGCACGCACAACCACTCCGAGACCAGGGATGAATCCGAGGTCAGGATAGAGACCAAGCTTGGAAGCTGGCGACCCCCGAGCCACACATCTTGTTAACCCAGAGACAACCTCCATAAAGTCGGTAGCAGGCACCAGTGACTATATATTATGTCTGGAAGCTACAGCCGGTGCACAAATACCCTGGACACCAGAAGTGGCCCCCGAAAACTTTTTTTCTGTTTCGGACGGTGCTGGGTCCTCCGAGGAGGAGGGGGGGTTCGACACTAGTGAGTTGGACAGTGGGGATAGCAAAGAGACCGGGACGGTACAGCGGCCTAAGATGTCAAAAGCTAAAGGCAAAAGGCGTAGCCACCTGCAATGGGACTACTCGGATTCCCAGCTGTCCTATCAATTGGACAATGACGACTCGCAGGCGGTGAAGTGGGAAAAATCTAGGGCCCCTCCTGTAGCCAGTGGCGAACCCTCGCTTGCCTCAATCCTCGCCTCCATCAAAGAGTTCCAGGAAGAGGTCCGGGCTGATAATGTTGCGGCCAAGGGAGCCGCCAAGAAGCTACAAGGAGGACTGAGGCGGTTGAGCAAGACATGTACGGACATCAGCGACCGGGTCTCCATGATTGAAGGATGCACGGAAACCCTCGAATCAGAAACCACAGCCGTGAAAAAACTGGGAGAAGCGAACGCAGCCTGCATAACTGACATCATGGCCAAGATGGAGGAGCAAGAAAACCGCCAGCGAAGGAACAATCTTCGCCTTCTGGGGATACCAGAAGGAAAAGAAGGGGACGACCAGAGACGATTCATTGTAAAGCTCCTGCAAGAGTCTTTCCCCGACCAGAAGGGGTGGGACTGGGACCGGGAGGTCCAGAGAGCACACCGTTTCCCCTTCAATATTCGACGGCAGCGGAGTGGCAACACGGTCACAGGCGGGCAGCCGAGAGTCTTCCTGGTATTTTTTGGAAATTTCCTCCTAAGAAAAATGATATATGATCAAGCCCGCCCGAACACTATGAAAGGAGCCAATGGTGTAAACTTCTTCGCTAAGCCGGACTTTTGTCATCAAACTGTCGAAAGAAGATGGCGCCTAAGACAACTAATATCCCCCTTCCAACAGCATGGTGCAGAAGCCTACCTTCTCAACCCCGCCAGATTGAAAGTTATATTTAATGGGGGGATCAAAATCTTCTTGTCAGAAATTAAAGCAGGGGAATACCTGGATGAGATCAAAGCCAAGAAGGGCCCCAGATAAATCAAGGATAGCACCATAGATTACGGGAATATATTAGCTTAGGAAAAAACACTACGACACTACAACACCACAACACTCACGCGTGAAAAACACAAAAACACAGGCATAAATATAAAACAGTAAACTTTAAACTCAGATAGGTTCAAGCACTTAGCAGGGACGTCTAGCCTCCAATATCACTCTACTACAGACCTGACTAGCGGCCGAGACCCATTCTGATCACCATCCTTCAGGCAGCACCTGATCGCTTTGAAGAAGTGGGGGAGGGGTGAGGGAGGGGAGGGGGGGACAGGGGGAAGGAGGGGATCCACTATCACTACTCTCACGGACACTACTATTGCACAAGGGGATCGGATGCATCCGCATTGACATTTGCACACATACACGACGAACTAACTCAGTCTAGACTCAAAGGAAGTATAGATAGGACTCGAGAATTTTTTTTTAAAAAGGGAAAATTAGAAGTTCGAAAAAGAGCAGCCCATAGCAAACCTCTCACTACACACAAATGGCAAGCCTCAAGACCCTCAGACTTATATCTATCAATATCTGTGGGCTGAATGAGCCCTCTAAAACACAGAAAGTAATGCAGGGCCTGTATTCGTTAAAAGGGAATATTGTATGCCTCCAAGAGACGCACATTGAAAACAGTCAAAGGAACCTACTGAATTCTTTGGGGCTCAAAGTCATTGGGGCCACTACGCAGGGAGCCAAAGTTAAAAGTGTAAGCATCTTGGTGGAAAGGAGACTCCCTATAAAAACTCCGCGAGTTAAAAACGACGCACTAGGCAGATGGGTCATCTGAGAGTGCTATCTTCCTTCTAGCCCTCCCTTCACGCTCTGTTCTATCTATAGCAGCAATCTGGATGATCCTGGGGTCATCAACTTACTCTCGGGGGAGCTCGCCCACTGGCCCATCCCAATTATTGTATGTGGGGATTTAAACATCAACTTGCCCTGCAACTGGGCATTGGATAACACATGGAAATATAAAGGTAGGAAACCCGCAGTCTTTCAAGCAATACACAACCTTATGCAACACACGGGCCAAAATCAACCCTCATCAACCAGGCTATACTTACTTCTCTGCCCCACACCGTTCATTTGCCAGGCTAGATTACTTTCTGATCACCTCTACCCTACTTAATAAATGCACCATAGACTTGGCCCCCTGCTTTATATCCGATCATAACCCCCTAATACTAACTATTGGTGGGATGGGGGACTGGACGGATAATTCAATATGGAGTTTCGAAAAAGCCCTTTTACACGATACAGGATATCGGATCCATATGCAAGCCTGGATCCAGGAATTCCTGGAACACAACACAGGCTCAGCCTCAATTATGATGGTCTGGGATGCACTAAAGGCGGGTATACGGGGAGAAACCTTAAGCTTCTCCGCCAGGAAAAATAAAAAAGATAAAATGGCCATGACTATTCTATTAGATAAACTAAAAATAGCAGAGACTAAGTTAACTCACCAAATCCTAACAAATCAGGACACAGAAAACACCCAGCACACAGCTACATTTATTAAAGCCGAAATCGGGGCCTTTCTTTTAGATAAAACCGCTGCAAAATGTGTAGCTTCCTGCGAAGCTAACTATGAGTGTAGTGATAGCATAGGGCATCACCTTGCTGTAAAGACTAGGCAGAAAGCTATAAGCAACGAAATTCTGTCAATACGACTTCAATCTGGGATAGAGACTAATGACCCCTGTACAATAAGGAGTGCCTTCAAAGAGTACTACTCACAGCTGTACTACGAAGAAAATAACAACTCGGTTGAAATACTCCCACAAGAAATAGCCAACTACTACAAAGATATTCCTATAAGACCACCGGACCGGGGCGTTTCTGAACGGCTGGAAGTCTCTCCAACTTGGGATGAGATCCTGGATGCCCTAACTAAACTTCCGAGTGGCAAAGCCGCCGGCATAGATGGCATCCTGCTAGATTTCTGTTGGACTTGGCCCTTCTGGCAGGTTCACCCCTGAACTTTTTTGCTTTTTACTGGTGACTTGGTGTGGTGACTTTTTTGGTTTCTGCGCACTTTCCCTGTGTCCCAGGGTAAAGTGCGCGCGTGCTCTGAGTGCATGTGGTGAGATAGGCCTGCCCTCCCATAGGAATGCATGGGGAATGTATGTGTCCCTAGTAGTTCCTGATGCGTGGGGTGTGCAGGCCCGAGTTTGGTATGTGCGGACTCGTGGGAGTGAATGCTGCGCGATGATGTGTGCAGCGTGCATGTACCTAGTGTGGAAGTGCCACTTCTAGAAGTGGGCACTTCTGTGTGCAGTGTGTCTGTCGCGTGATTGGCTGGTCATGTCATGTGACGGGCTAGGGATTCCCCAGAGTCAGGATGAGTCACCCAGTGGTGAATGGGGAGATCAGCAGCTAGATGGGTGGGAGGAGTACACCTGGGTCCTGAATAGGGCAGGGTTTTCCACACACAATGCTGGCTCTGCCCCCTGTGGTGCGACTGACGACCCTAGCCCTGCCAGTGAATAGGGTGAGGGGCTGAGCACATCAAGGGTGCTCCCCAACCAGCTGCGACTGGTTTTCCCCCTCACCCTGAACCAAGAACAAAGACTTTTACTGTATAAAAAGGGGCTGTGTCCCCTTACAATTTGTTCTGCTTTGGATCCTGACCGGAGGGGGCTGCTGCTGCTAAAGGCCAGGAGGAACCGCCACTTGGGACTGCCTTCCTGCCCTGGAGGGCCCAGTGAGCTGGCCCCTGGCCCAGCCTTGCCCCCCTGCCTATCTTCCTACAAACTTTGCAGGGGAGAACTCTGCTGGACTTGCGCTTTTGATTGTATGCTCCCCAAAGCACCTGGAAGCGCTGTTCTTTGACCTGCAGCCTGGGAGCGTTTTTTCATTGACAGCGCTAAGAGCGCTTTATTTTGTGGCCGGCAGCGCGAAGCTGCATCCTCGGGATTCCCCCGCTTTCTGCCGCATTTGAGACGGGTGCCCACCCCGAATTGTGGTGCTCGAGCGGGAGCCTACTCCGCTTTATTGGAGAATTCATATCCCTAGCGGGTGCCCACCCCGCCAGGGACTTTTCCGTTCTTGTGGCATCCCCGTAGCGGGTGCCCACCCCGCATCACAGTACGAGAAAACCACCGCCGCAGCCGGGCTTCACCAGGAAGTCAGGCAGCCCTTGCGGGACGTGGGCGGGACAACGAGCAGGAAGCGACGGGAGCCTACCCCGCGCTCCTATACCGGAAGGAGGAAGCCGGAGTCCGGACGAAGGGCGGGAGCCTACCCCGCGCTCCGTCGGTAAAGAAGAGCCCCACACGGAACCGAAGCAAGGAGCTGCCGGGAGCCCACCCCGCGCTCCTGGGACCTCAGCCCCGGAAAGAAGCCGCCGACCAGGTGAGGAGGGGCCCGGGGGGGGGGGAGAGAGCCATCGCACGTTGCCTGTGCCTGCCCCCACCCACGGGGCCCCAGGGAAAGCTGCCGGTGCACCCCCAGGGAGTGAGAAGAGGCTGAATACCCCGCAGCGTTGGTGCCACTCGGGGCACTTCTCCGTTGCTAACAACGTCTTCCCAACTGCGCCGCCGATCGGGCAGCTGCAACGTGTGGGGGCAAGTCCGTGTTGAGTCCCGGAGGGGGACTCGGGGGCATTCTTGATTCTGAGTCCCAGAGGAGACTCCAACATACGGGGGTGTTTCTTTGGTGGCTAGAGCGGCCCCGGAAGGCAGCGGGCCGTTCCAACGAAGGGGCACATTATTATTTAGAGCCTGCGAGGCTCTAGGGGGCATTTCAGTTGTTCAGAGCCCTGGGAGGCTCCAACGTTGGCCCCAGCATTTCTCCAGTTGCCCAGCACTTAGTGGGCAACTGCCACGTGTAGGTTGTGCTTTGTGCTCCTGGCTTGCGCAGCCTGCGCTGCATGGCCCTGACTCTGCTGGACACAGGGCGTCCTTGCCCCTACTAGGCCAGTTGGCCCAGGGATTGCCACAGATAGTGGCTAATGTGAGTTTTTGCGCCATTGTACCTTTCCTGCACCTCTGAATGTGTTTATGCGTCATGTGCTTTGCTTTACACCTCTGAATGTATTTTATGCATCATGTGTTTATGTGCTTAGACCCCTACAGGTAGAGTGATACTTAGGTGGTTGTTTTTCTCCTAGTACAGGTGATGCTAGTGAGGTCCTGATTCCCTGCGCAATATTTTCCTAAGGTGGTTAGGGTTGCGTAGGTGGTACTTACCTGATACCAGTAGTTACTGGTTGTGTGCTACATATGTTATTTTGTACTACAGTATTATTCCTATGTTCTAAAAAGTGCTAATTCCTGACAGTGGTCCAGGTGGCCCTGTCCCCTGTATATATAATCCCTTGTAAATTCTGCCCGTGCCTGTTGGCACATTGTAGAGTGTGTGTTTTTATCTAATGTGTTGTGTATAATACAAAGGCTATTTTTATAGAATACCTTGTGTGGAGTTTCCTTTGTGGTGGGCCTTGGGTGTTGTTGCTGGGTGCGCGCGCAAACGCTTTACACATCGCCTCAGGGATAAGCCTGACTGCTCGTGCCAAGCTACCAAGGGGGTGAGCAGGGGTTATCTTTGGCGTGTAACTCCCCAGCCCTGACTAGAGTGGTGGTTTCTGTCTGGCTTTGGCGCAAGCCCTAGCCAACCAGAAATCCCATTTCTAACAATTTCTATAAAATATTCTCCCCAGAAATAAAGCTAGCCCTTCAAGCTGTAATCACTGCTATATTTAACGAGATCGCACCACCAGCCTCTTGGTCGAATGCCAAAATTTCGATTTTCTTTAAAAAGGACAAGTCTCCCCTAGAAATGGGATCATACAGACCCATTACCCTTATTAATTGCGATTCTAAAATGTATTCCAAAATCCTAGCCATTCGGATTTCATTGATCATTGAGCCGCTGGTTTCCCCCTGGCAACATGGATTTATCCCCCCAAAAAACACCACCGAGCACATCAGGAGAGCCATCACCTTGTTCGACGCGGCTCAGGTGACAGGAGATCCGATGTCCTTAATACTGCTGGACGCCGAAAAAGCTTTCGATCGGGCCTCCTGGCCGTTTTTATGGTACACCTTGAAGGCTATGGGTTTTGGGCCCAGAATAATCCAGGCTATCCAATCCCTTTATTTAAAACCTACGGCTTATATTTCAATAAACGGGGGACTCACTGACCGGCTGAACATCATGTGGGGTACTAGGCAGGGATGCCCCTGCTCGCCTTTACTTTTTGCCATGTACATAGATCTCTTCATTAAAAAAATCGAAAATAACTCATCAATTATCCCCATGACCATTCAAGGAACTTCGACAAAAATTCTGGCTTATGCAGATGATCTAGCCATCACCACCCCTGATCCAGAAAACGCTATTAAGGTATTAGAACGTGAGGCAAAAAAAATTGGGAAAATCTCTGGGTATGCGCTACATCAAAATAAAACACAAATCATAATTAATAGTAAAATTATTTGGACCGATAGTCGAGTTACTACTAGCGCCAAGTATTTAGGGGTGACTATAACTGATAAACTGGAAGAAATTGTGCAGACGAACCTTATCCCCCTGGCCACTAAAATAAAAAAAGCCCTTAAACTGATTGACAATTTACACCTAACCTTAGTAGGCAGATGTAATGTCATCAAAATGACATACTTTCCCAAACTACTCTACTTTTTCCGGTCTATCCCCCTTGAATTTAGTAAGACACAACTTCAAATATTTCAACAACTCTTCTCACAATTTATCTGGGCGTGTTCACAACCAAGGCGGGCATTGAAACAGCTTTCCCAACCCAGGGAGAAAGGTGGTTGGGCATTCCCTAACATAACACTCTACTATTGGGCCTCGGTCCTACAATATAGCACCGTACTTTTAAAGGAGCAGTCTCCTCTGCCCTCTCACGCCCTTCCGTCTACATTTTGGTTGTTGTTAGGAAAGGAAGCTACCGGTTGTCTATTCAGACAGATTTCATTTGGTTACTACAAACGCGTACGATGTAAGACGCTGACAAATTTTTCAGCAACATTCGCCGAATGTTGGGGCTGGGTAGGAACAACTGTTATACACCTGTGAGCGGGTAGGAATCACTGTAGACGGTTTTGTGGTTACACGGGGTTTTATTGCAGTATGCACACGCCTTTTCACCACTTTATGACGATAATAAGGTAGGGGTGTCTCTGTATCGGCTTCTCTTGTTTCCGGTCGTCGTCGGTTCGTCCTCGTCCACCAGATGGGGCGCTGTCCCTCCAGAATGAGTGGCCTGCTGTGTCGATCCTCCGGTAGGGCTCCCCCGGAAAAAGAAACAAAAGTTTCCAGGGTCAGTGACCAGCGTATGTGCACTATAGTAGTATTCGGGCAGGGGGGTGAGGGAACACTCGGTGCGATATTTACAAGAAGCGTAGTGAGGGGTTGTGCTCGGGGTAGGAATAACCGGGATGTCCCAAGCTTGACACGGCTCTTGAGGTGTCCCCCCCTTATTATCTACAAGCGGCGTCCCTTAGCACCCACCCAGCCCGTGAAACGATCGCGTACCTGGGAGAGCCACGCTCCTCCAGGAACGTGGCTGGGCGGCTCACGGGGTCGTTGGCCTCCTGGCTTCGCCGTTCCGTCTTCGTCTCCTCCTCTTCGATTCCTGCGATATTCTTCTCTCCTTCGACCTCCGTCCGGCTCCTCTGCACCTTCCTCCGCACTCCTCTCGACGCCTCGTCCTCCGGTGTCAACGCACACCTGTGGGAGAGCAGTTCCGGGTATTTCAGCCCATCCTACGTCGTCGTCATCGGTAGGGGCTGGGTCAAGAGAAACGCCTTCCCACTTAAAGGTACGGTGGGCCAATTCTTCGTCAGGCAGTGGGTACTGAGGTCCCTCGGAAGTCCATTCAGGTTGCTGATGGGAAAAAAGAGGGGAGAAGGGGTCGATCATAGCATTAGTCCTAGGGGTAGCCCCGCTGTCTGTTCCTACACTGTGACAACACCCTTAGAGGCAAACAGCAACCTACCCACCCTTGTTGAAAAATCTTACCTTTCAGGCTGATACATGGCTGGCATCTTAAAACTCGGGGACATAATATGTTCTGAGGGAGTTTACTCTTTTAACCAATTACAAGCCAAATATGGCTGGTTACCGCAGGACGCTTTTAAATACCTGGCAGTTCATGATTTTATAGTTCGTAAGACTGGTGGGCCCACAGGGTTCTCAGAAATAGAACTATTGAACAAACTTAGGCTCTCAAAACCCCCTTCAATAGGGTCCATTTATACTATACTAAATTTGCAGACTCCAGATGACTTAGCAAGGATAGCGGACAAATGGCATGCAAAACTGGAGGTCCCAAATGACACAGTATATAACTCACTGAACATACTCCACAGCGATCTGCTTTCATCCAAACTACATGCTCATCATTTTAAAACCATCTTTTTCTTATATATTACGCCTTGCAAAATCGCCAAGTGGGGGCAGGAAAAGGGACTCTTTGTTCTCGATGCACTTTTTTTGGAGCGGATTCAATTCATATGTTTGCCACCTGCCCAAAAATCCTCTCTACGCTTCTTAAAATACAGGACTTCCTAGGCAAGGTTATCTCCCAAAACAAATTATTAAACCCCACAACTATAATGCTAGGCACTCAAGAGGAGATTAACAGGGCTAAGGGTGGGGCCCTCATTTTCATTGCCATGACCGTATGGAGGATATGTGTTGCATCCATGCTTGATGCCAAATCTCCGTCCTTTCCTCAGTGGCTCGCCAGATTCATGGCCACTTACCATTTAGAAAAAGCCCTATATACCAAAAAGGGATGTAAAGGGAGGAAAAAGGGTCTTGATATCTGGGGCCCTCTTACAATCTGGCTGGAGCAACCGGATTAACGATGAACTAACTACAAACTATGAACTAAGTCATAATTGCTTACCTCTTTTGATCTATGTCTACCCAAAACCATTATTTGTTTTCAATGCTCGCAAATGATCAATTTATCTACTTTTCTTTTTTCTTTTCCTCTTGTAAAAAACATTTTTTTTAAATTAAAAAAAAGGGAGCTGGAAATTGTAATTCAGCCGTCCCCCTCTCTGTGCGCAAAGATATAGGACGTTTTTTACAGTAAAATTCTGAAAGTCTACATGCGATTGGGCGTCAAGGAGGGACACTACACGAACTCTCGGTATATGGGGTTTTATTGATACAAGTTTTCTTTTCGTCCGGCTCGTTAGCCTTTCCCTTGCAAAGGTCGCTGGATCCGTGGTGGGGGCGGTGTCCGTTGAGCGCAGGGTTGGTTCGCTCCTCTTTCCCTCTGGGACTTCGTCCGCGGTTCCGAGGATGGTTCTCCGGATGCCCCCAAGGGAGAGAGAGATAAGGGACGATATTAGCTTTGTGAGGTATAGGCGCGCAGCCCTAGCACCAAGGACCGGGGAGTGAGGAAGCACCGTAGGTGTGATTAACTAATAATGGAGTGGCGGAAAAGGTGAGGGGTTTTTACAAACTAAAGACGTAGAGGGATTTACGGGTTGCTCGAGTGATGCAGGTTCTCCCGCCTTCCCATCCAACCCGCTACCCGGTCCCGTACCTGTCCGAGCCACGCTCCTCCCCTGGGAACGTGGCAGGGCGCTTCACGGAGTCCGTAGCCGCCGGGTCTCTCGGCTCTCCTTCCTTCTGTTTCCTCCGGTGTCCTCTCTCTCGTTCCGATATTCTCCTCTTCACCGTCGTTCTCTGTCTCGCCTTCGTCCTTCCTCCCGGAATCGCCGTCCGCCCACGTCCTGGTTCCGCCTCCTTTTGAATCTCCCGGCTTCGTGACGTCGTCCCAGGGCGGGGCTTGAGTCCCCAGATCGGTCCAGTTAAAGGGCCCGGCCATGGCCGGCTGAGGCTGTTCTTCCATGTCCGTTGCCCACTCGTTCTGTGGAGAAGGGAGAACGTTAGGGACCCTGGTTACCGGTGTCCACCAGTCCGTACCCTCCTGTGTCCCCGGTGCTGCCCGAAGGGCCCCGTCACATACCACCCCCCCTAGCCGCTCCCGCTCGGGGAGAGGCGTGGACCGTGAGAGAAAGTCAGCGGTACAGTTGTCCCTCCCCTTGCGGTGTAGCACCGAGAAGGTAAAAGGCTGCAGGGAGAGGAACCAGCGGAGGACCCGGGCATTATTGCTCTTGTTCCTATACATCCACTGTAATGGGGCATGGTCCGTGTACAGGATGAATAGCCTCCCCTCCAGGTAATACCTCAGCTTTTCCACCGCCCACTTAACCGCCAAACACTCCTTCTCAATAGTGGGGTATGAGCACTCCCTAGGGAAGAGTTTGCGGCTGACGTAGAGAACAGGGTGTTCAAGCCCATCGTCAGCTATTTGGGATAAGACTGCCCCTATCCCGGTGTCTGATGCGTCAGTGGCTAGAATGAACTGCTCCTGGAAATTGGGGGATATGAGTACTGGTGCTGAAGTGATGGCTTCTTTTAGTTTCGTGAATGCCTGCAGTGTGTCAGCTGTGGGATGCCTGAGGAAATGCAGGGAGCAATCTTTACGTAGAAGATCAGTCAAAGGTGAGGCTAGGTCAGCAAAAGAGGGTATAAAGCGTCTGTAGTAGCCTATCAACCCCAGAAATCCCCTCAACTCCTTTCTGGTGGAAGGGAAGGGGGTGTCTACTATAGCCGTGACCTTCTTTTCTTGTGGGGATATGACCCCGTCCCCCAGGACATATCCTAAATATTGTACCCTTTGGAACGCTGCTCGGGATTTCCTAGCGTTAATGTGCAGTCCCTCTTGGCGGAGCGCCGTGAGTATGGTGGTGATATGGTGTAGGTGTTCCCTCCAGGAGCGGCTGAACACCATAATGTCATCTAAGTATGCTGAGCAAAAGGCGGAGTATGGCATCAGCACTCGGTTCATCAGTCTCTGGAAGGTTGCCGGGGCCCCGTGGAGCCCAAAGGGCAAGACCGTAAACTCGAAAAGCCCAAGATCGGTAGAAAAGGCGGTTTTTTTCCGGTCTTCTTCCTTAAGGGGTACCTGCCAGTACCCCTTTGTGAGGTCCAACGTAGTTATATACACGGCATCCCCGATTTTCTCGATTAGGTCATCAACTCGGGGGATCGGGTAGGCATCAAACGCAGATATGTTATTCAACGCTCTGAAATCCATACAGAACCGGGATGACCCGTCTGGTTTGGGAATCATCACGATTGGGGAGGACCATGGACTGGTGGAAGGCCGGATGACCCCTAACCGTAACATATCCTTCACTTCATTCCTGATGGCTTCTTGTTTTGCAGCAGGGACTCTGTAGGCCTTTTGTCTCACTATTTGTCCGGGGGGGGGTTTCAATAGAGTGTTCTGCGAGGTTGGTTCTCCCCGGGGAGTCCGAGAAAATGTCTTCAAAGGGTCGGAGGGTCTCTCTCAGTTGTTACTTCTGCTGGTCCCGTAGATCAGGGTTTACGACCAAGGAGCCCACCGACGAGGCGTCCTGGCAGTTAGTCGGTATTAAGAAGTGGGCGGTTTTCGGTGGGGTACCAAGCCACTTCTTAAGCAAGTTGATGTGGTAGCTTTGGGTTTTGGAGGGGGTCACCTGTAGCTTGTAAGTGGTGTTTCCGATGGTTTCCGTTACCTGGTAGGGACCCTGCCATTCACTTCTGAATTTACTAGTGCTGGAAGGCAGTAATACGAGGGCCCATTCACCCACTTGCAGCGTTCGCAGTTTTTTTCCGTGGTCGTAATATTTCCTTTGCTTCGCTTGACTATTTTCCAAGTTGGAATGGGCTAGTTCTCTCAGCTTTCCCATTTTGGACTTGAGTTGGAAGGTACAGTCTAACAAAGACCGATGGTCTTGGTTGTCTTCGTTAATCCACGCATCTCTGGTCATCTCCAACAAGGACCGGGGCTGTCTCCCATAAAGCAACTCAAAAGCCGAATACCCCGTGCTGCTTTGGACTTGGGCCCTTAATACGTATAGGGCCAACGGAAGTAGCCTGTCCCAATCTCCTCTTTCTGCGGTCAGCATCTTCCGTAGGGTGGATTTTAAGGTGCGGTTGTATCTCTCCACCAGCCCATCCGTCTGGGGATGGTACACGGAGGTATGTAACTGGTGGATATCCAAGGTCGTACATATTTCTTTCATGAGGCGGGATGTAAAAGGCGTCCCTTGGTCCGTCACCACCTCCTTAGGGAATCCTACGCGGGAAAACAATTCAATCAACTTGTCCGCCACGTTCTTGGTGGTAGGGGTGGTTAGGGGAAATGCCTCGATGAACCTGGTGGCATAATCCACGATAACGAGAGCGTGGAGGTGACCTCTCTTGGTGCGAGGGAGGGGACCTATCAAATCCATGCCCACCCTCTCAAAGGGGACCCCTATGATGGGCATGGGTTGTAACGGGGCAGCTACGGGCTTATAGGAGGTCTTTTTCTGACAGATTTCACATGTTTGACAATACGTTTCGATGTCTCTATACACCCCTGGCCAATAGAAAAACCGTAGTACCCCGCTAGTGGTTTTCTCCCTCCCTGCATGTCCCGCAGTGAGATGTGTATGCGAGAAGAACAGGATCTGGTCCCTAAATGGCTGAGGTACTAATAACTGGGGAGTACTGTCTTTAGTCCCTTCCCTGTATAACAGTCCCTCTTTTATAATAAACCGGGGATAGGTGTCTCTAGAGGATGTTTGGTTGAGGTGCGCACTTTCCCAGGCATTAAATAGAGTGCGGTCGTTAGACTGGGCGAAGCGGAAGCTTCGGTCTATGATCCAGGGCTCAGCAGTGACTAACCCCGAGGCGGGCGCCTCTCGGTCCCCTTTCTCTTGGGATAGGGAATGCTTGAACATTGTGAGGAAGTCGGGGTTATCCACACCCAAAATCAAGTCTTCCGGCAGGGAATCCACCACCCCCACCCTCACCGTACATGTGGGTCCATTGATGGGTGTCAAGGGAACTAGGGCCAAGGGATAGGGCCTGACCTCCCCGTGTATGCATCTTATGTGTACGATTTGTTGGGGCAGGTATTGGTGGCGCAACACTAGCCTTTTCTTGACCACCGACTGTCGGCACCCCGAGTCTAAAAGTGCGTTCAATGTGAAACCATTCATCCCCACACGTACGTAAAATGAGGCACCCATCTCAGCTGAGTATAGGACACTCCGGGGAAGATACCCCACACCCATGGGCTCGTCCACCCTTTTCCGCGGGCACAGTCTGGCGATGTGGCCCCATTCGCCACACTCAAAACATTGAGGCCCTTTTGGAGGGGGCCCGTCGAAACGTGTGGACTTGGGGTGGGGAATGGCTGGAGGAAGGGACGGTTTTCTCTCGCTTCTGGCTCCCGCTGTGGTTTTGAACGATTTCTCCTGTTCCAGGGGGTAAGAACGTGGCTGGGCCCTCGCGAAATACTTGGCCATGTCGACCGCTTGTTCGGGGGATAAATGGGGGTGTTGTTTCAACCATTTCTGAGTCCCGAAGGGTAAAGCTTCCAGAAATTGTTCCATGTATATTTTCGTCATTATTTCCTCTTTGGTGCTAGTCTCGGGTTTGAGCCATTTGTCCGCGGCCATTTTAAGACGGAAATACAACGTTTTAGGGTTTTCCCCCTGCACACCTCTTTCTTTTCTGAACTTGCTTCTGTAGGCCTCTGCATCGAGCCCCAGGTGTTCCAGGATGACCTCTTTAATGACTTGATAGCCTGTCAATCCTCGGGGGTTGGCCACCTGATAAGCAGCCTGAGCTTCCCCTGACAGTAGAGGCGCTAAGAAGAAAGGCCATTTTTCTTCAGGCCACCCGCAAGCCCGAGCCGCTCGCTCGAAGTTGGTCAGAAACGCATCCGGGTCTTCTCCTGCAACGTATTTTTGTAAGGACATTCCGGACGCGGGGGAATAAGGGAGCCGTCTTTCTACGGGTATCGGTACTCCAGGATCGGCTGCGGCCTTTGGTAGGGACTCCAGGTGCGCTTTCATGGTGTTTTGGAAGAGCTCCCTGTCCGCCTGCGCGGACGTCATCTGTCTCTCCACGGCCCAACCAAGTTTCTCTTGCCCCTGGATCAGGTGTTGCACGAGGGCCTCCATCTTTGGATCACAGACGGAGTGAGATGACAATCCCACTTCTGGCACCAGATGTGATTGGGCGTCAAGGAGGGACACTACACGAACTCTCGGTATATGGGGTTTTATTGATACAAGTTTTCTTTTCGTCCGGCTCGTTAGCCTTTCCCTTGCAAAGGTCGCTGGATCCGTGGTGGGGGCGGTGTCCGTTGAGCGCAGGGTTGGTTCGCTCCTCTTTCCCTCTGGGACTTCGTCCGCGGTTCCGAGGATGGTTCTCCGGATGCCCCCAAGGGAGAGAGAGATAAGGGACGATATTAGCTTTGTGATGTATAGGCGCGCAGCCCTAGCACCAAGGACCGGGGAGTGAGGAAGCACCGTAGGTGTGATTAACTAATAATGGAGTGGCGGAAAAGGTGAGGGGTTTTTACAAACTAAAGACGTAGAGGGATTTACGGGTTGCTCGAGTGATGCAGGTTCTCCCGCCTTCCCATCCAACCCGCTACCCGGTCCCGTACCTGTCCGAGCCACGCTTCTCCCCTGGGAACGTGGCAGGGTGCTTCACAGAGTCCGTAGCCGCCGGGTCTCTCGGCTCTCCTTCCTTATGTTTCCTCCGATGTCCTCTCTCTCGTTCCGATATTCTCCTCTTCACCGTCGTTCTCTGTCTCGCCTTCGTCCTTCCTCCCGGAATCGCCGTCCGCCCACGTCCTGGTTCCGCCTCCTTTTGAATCTCCCGGCTTCGTGACGTCGTCCCAGGGCGGGGCTTGAGTCCCCAGATCGGTCCAGTTAAAGGGCCTGGCCATGGCCGGCTGAGGCTGTTCTTCCATGTCCGTTGCCCACTCGTTCTGTGGAGAAGGGAGAACGTTAGGGACCCTGGTTACCGGTGTCCACCAGTCCGTACCCTCCTGTGTCCCCGGTGCTGCCCGAAGGGCCCCGTCACACTACAACACCTTCACAACAGCGGGAGAGACTGCAAAAACAGAAGAAAGTGGGAGTAGTGATTCCGCATATTCCTTCTTGGAATTCCTCCCTATCTCCCAACTGGAATCGCTGGTAGAGATCCTGAGATGTAGGTCAGAATCCCCAGAGGACCCATGCCCCGCTAAGCTGTGGAAAGAGCCGGCCCACTTGGTAATCCATGTTCCGAATCATATCTTCCCTGATACATGGAAACATGCTGTTCTACTCCCCCCTCAGGAAAAGATCCAATGTGGAACCAGGGGAGCTAAACAACTATTACCCAATCTCATTATTACCAGCACCAGCAAAAATGCTGGAAAAAATGGTTCAGCGACAGTTGGCTAACTTTATTAAGAACCAAATAAAGCGTATCCTAGAATTAGGAGACGTCCCCCTGTGCACAGCTCCAAGCCCCTATAAACCGGGGTTGATAAGGTTATGACACTTAATGTTCATAGGTTTAGAAAGAATGAAATACAGCGAGACCTTGGTTGGATATTTCAATCGATATTTAGTAAGTCATATCAATGAGTAATCTTCCATTTAGATCCAAATGTTAATCATTGCGGAGATTAGCCCAATGCATTTCGGTCCCAAACGGACCTTCGTCAGGGGACATATCTATAAAGTGTAACAAAACGCAAGAGTCAGGAAGTCAATAGGCAAGAAAAATAGCTTTCATTACATTGAGGCGATGAAGTGTTCCAAAGTGTGTGGCTTAATGATGTTGGTCAAGCATGCACAGTAGGAAATGACAGAACGTCTGTGAATCAAAAACTGTGAGATGTGGTGAATCCGTAACTATAAAGCTGTACAAGGCTAAGACTAAATGTAAACGGGTACAATAATAAATCGTGGTGGATAAAAAAGTGACTCTCAAGGATATAATCGTGATCGTGAGTTTAGTTCGTGGTCAGTGTAAATAAAATTCTAAAAAACAAGAAAAGAAAATCAAGTGCAAACGAGCTGTGCCGATTCAAGTATACTAAAAGAACGTAATGGTGCTCGAGCGCGAACTGTACCGGTGCGCTGTTAAGTTAAAAATAACGTGATCTAAAAATCAAATATAACAACTAAAACGAAAAAGTAAGGAGAACTTACGAAACGCTATGCGCTTTCATGGTGCTCCGACTGTCTCGTGGTTGACATTGACGTGAACGCAGAAACGCGCTTCTGAGGTGATTTTAGTAACGTGCTTAATGAATAGAGAAAGAGGACTGTTAAGAACGAATAAGTGCGGGCGCCATGTTGAAATGGCAAAGATGACAGAAATAAATGACCAGGACAGTGTGTTAGAAGTGATGATGAGTATTGCCAAATAGGCAACGATGGTTAAAAAATGCAAGTGGAATAGTGGGAAAGAATAAATAGATACATGAATGAAGAAATAGTGGTCAAAACAAGGTCTAAACTAATGTAATGACATGAGAAGCTGGGGCGATCACAAATAACACAAAAATTCCATGCGATCATTGAGTCCGTTCGGCTTCATTGAGTTCAACAGTTTGATCCAATGATTTTCCCTGCGGAAAAGCAGATTGTGAATGTCTCTTCCTTCTTTGAATTCCACGGTTTCAAGTACCATGAATTTGAGCTGACTGATGTTGTGATGGAATTCAGTAAAGTGTGCGGCTATAGTGGATTTGGTGTTGTTGGTACGGATGTTGCTCTTGTGTTCTAGAATCCTGGTCTTCACTTTTCTTTCAGTTTTGCCAACATACACAAATCCACAAGGACATTTGAGAAGGTAAATAACGTTCATGGTGTTGCATGTAGCGTTCACTTTGAGATTGATTTTGTAACCCTTCATAGGATGGTTAATGAAGGGACCGGTAATCACGTTGTTGCAGTTACTGCAGTTGTAGCAGGGTCTGGTTCCTTTGTAAGTCGTACATGAGGATGTATCAATGGGTTTAGTGATGATTTCTTTGAGGTTTTTGCCTCTTCTGAATGCAAAAATGGGTTTGTCATTAAATAGCCCTCTAAAATCCGGTTCTATGGACAGTATTGGCCAGTGTCTTAGGATTAATCTTTTGTAATAGTTGCTCATGGTTGAAAATTTTGATACCACAACTGCTCGTCGGCTTGTTGGTTTATCTGATTTTGTCAAAAGTTGATTTCTGGAGGTTGTATAACAACGTTGTACGGCTTGTGTTAGAATTTGTTGTGGATATCCTCTTTGGGAAAACTTGTTGAGCATCTTTTCCATTTCTTGGGTGCAAGTGTCGGCCTGAGAGACAATCCGTTTTACACGTAGTAATTGAGAATATGGTAGGTGGTTTTTGAGTGCAGGTTGATGAAAGCTGTTGAAGTGTAACAGGTTGTTACGATCAGTTTTTTTGCGGTGTATAGTGGTTTCAAGCTTGTTGTGAATCCGGCTGATTTTAACGTCAAGAAATGTAGCAGAATCCTCTTGCATTTCAAAGGTGAATTGAATTCTTTCATTCCACTTGCATTTTTTAACCATCGTTGCCTATTTGGCAATACTCATCATCACTTCTAACACACTGTCCTGGTCATTTATTTCTGTCATCTTTGCCATTTCAACATGGCGCCCGCACTTATTCGTTCTTAACAGTCCTCTTTCTCTATTCATTAAGCACGTTACTAAAATCACCTCAGAAGCGCGTTTCTGCGTTCACGTCAATGTCAACCACGAGACAGTCGGAGCACCATGAAAGCGCATAGCGTTTCGTAAGTTCTCCTTACTTTTTCGTTTTAGTTGTTATATTTGATTTTTAGATCACGTTATTTTTAACTTAACAGCGCACCGGTACAGTTCGCGCTCGAGCACCATTACGTTCTTTTAGTATACTTGAATCGGCACAGCTCGTTTGCACTTGATTTTCTTTTCTTGTTTTTTAGAATTTTATTTACACTGACCACGAACTAAACTCACGATCACGATTATATCCTTGAGAGTCACTTTTTTATCCACCACGATTTATTATTGTACCCGTTTACATTTAGTCTTAGCCTTGTACAGCTTTATAGTTACGGATTCACCACATCTCGCAGTTTTTGATTCACAGACGTTCTGTCATTTCCTACTGTGCATGCTTGACCAACATCATTAAGCCACACACTTTGGAACACTTCATCGCCTCAATGTAATGAAAGCTATTTTTCTTGCCTATTGACTTCCTGACTCTTGCGTTTTGTTACACTTTATAGATATGTCCCCTGACGAAGGTCCGTTTGGGACCGAAATGCATTGGGCTAATCTCCGCAATGATTAACATTTGGATCTAAATGGAAGATTACTCATTGATATGACTTACTAAATATCGATTGAAATATCCAACCAAGGTCTCGCTGTATTTCATTCTTTCTAAACCTATGAACATTAAGTGTCATAACCTTATCAACCCCGGTTTATAGGTGCTTGGAGCTGTGCACAGGGGGACGTCTCCTAATTCTAGGATACGCTTTATTTGGTTCATTAGCTTCGACACTCTGGATCAGAGAGTGATACCCCAGTAGCACGCCACAACTTCACAAACTGTCACAATTCCTGTTGTGCGCTTATCCATATCTTGCCTTCATCGTCTAACTTTATTAAGAGCCATGACATTTTGCATGATACACAGTCCAGCTTTCGGACTGGCTTCAGTACGGAGACTGCACTGTTGGAGGTGGCAGAATAAGTTAGAATGTCTGTGGACATTGGATCAGCAGCTACGCTGATGCTCCAAGACTTATCCGCAGAGTTCGATACGGTGGACCACCAAATCCTGGTACAGAGACTCCAAGCAATAGGAATTGGTGGGGTGGTACTCACCTGGCTGAAGTCCTTCCTTAAAAATCCTATGCGGAAGGTCGCCCTTCAACCCCACCAGTCGGAGCCCAAACAACTATGGTGTGGGGTACCACAGGGGTCGGCTTTGAGCCCGCTTCTTTTTAACATGTATCTGGCCCCTCTGCCTTCACTCCCCAGTTAGCTATGATTGAGAACAATGTCATACACCGACGATACCCAGCTGGTGTTTTCCTTTAAAGACCAGTCTGTGGATTCCTTCATGAGATTTAAGGGTTGCCTGAGAGACATCGCCCAGTGGATGAACAACAATAAACTTAATGCAGAGAAGACAGAAGTGTTGTTCTATGTCAAGACTCTGCCACCGGCAGCTGGTATTTGGTGGCCGGCTGAAATGGGCCTGCCTCCCACCCCGGCAACTACAGCAAAAAACCTGGGCGTGAAATGGGAAGTAGATCTCTCTTTCACAGCTCAATTTCGACAGGTGACCGCCTCATGCTTCAGCAAATTAAAAGAAGCGTGAGGAAATGTTTTACATCTACTGCCAGAGGACTGTCACAGAGTCATTGTCCATGTCACAGTGACATCTAGGCTGGTCTATGCTAACTGCCTATATCTGGGTCTGTCCTCTTACCTAGTAAGAAGACTGCAGATGGTACAGAATGCGGCTGCGAGATTGATTAGACGTGTACCATTTCGTCATCATATCTCTCCACATATAAGAACGCTCCACTGGCTGCCGGTGGCAAGAATGATTGGTTTAAGGCTTTAACTTTGGCTTTTCGGGCAATACATGGCAAATGCCCTAGTTACCTTAAACACCGGCTGTGCCGCTACCAACAAAACCGCTCATTGAGGTCCAACTATCAGAACCTGCTATGCACACCTCGATTTGTTAAAGCTCGCTTCAGGGGCAGATCCTTTACAGAGGTAGCAACTAAACTTTGGAATTCCCTGCCCAACAATACCCGCCAAATCCAATCAGAGCTGATGCTCAGAAAGTCCTTAAAGGCCTGGCTCCTTAGCCTAGGTTAATTCTCTTTGGCCTTCTCTTCTCATCTCGCTTGCCGCCTACTTCTATAGCGCCGGTACATCTCTGTTGGCGGTAGCAGTTCGCACTTTATAAATGTCTGTATTATCATTATTGCTTTGGGACTCATCATAAAGTGAGGAATCTATAGAATGGTATTATATCTACCAGAAATATTACCGAAGGTAAGCATAATATTCTTTTTAGATAGAAGCTGGAATTGTGAAATATACTTTATTTCTTTGAAGAAAGACTTTGATATTTACGGAATGTTTTGATTGCTGAATATATAGCTTTACAAATATAAGGCAGTTTTGAAAAACTGTTGATGAAGACTTTTCACTGTATACACACACTCGCTTTTCAGTGGTATGATGATTCACTGCCCTGTTTATTCATATAGATGGGTGCCATAGATGAGTGAACGCCATCTGCCAGTCTTTGTCCCATATCAGATGTGGCTGTCTCATCTGGGTTTCCACAATCTGCCCGAGACCTTGATGCAAATTGGAGGTGGTAAGTTCATCTCTGCCATTAGGAATGCCACCACCTTGTATGATACTTTTTCACTTTATTAGCAATCCCCCATTCAGTAATGTAGATGTACTTCAGCATTTTACCTTGAGTAAAATATCCATAAAGAGTTCCAGCTTGAAATATGTCACCCAGTTGTCATTGATGCCCAAAATTCAAATACAGTACTATCTTTTACAGAGCAACGTAGGCCATTTGAGACGCAGCGCAGAAGCTGGTAGACCCAAAAGTAACTTAAGATAGGAAGAGTGTGGAATACTAATGGACATGCAGTGATTTAAGAAACCGTGGCATCGCTAACTACCGACTGTCGCTCTGTGATGATGGCATAGCAGCGGCTGATCTCAACTGCTATTACCTAGCTTCACAAGTGATAGATATGAATGGCTTGCTCGCAAAGGAGTGAGACAATCCAGGGTACCGGGCGGAGCTGTCTTCGCTGGGTCTTGATAGGCATACTTTAAGGGGCCCGCTTTCCCTCTCCATCCCAAAGATTACCAGGGCAGTGTTGTTGACCTGGTGACCATTGTTATCACTTACGTGCTGGGATGGGAGGCTAACCGAACTGACCCGCCCATTGGCGGAGTACTTGGCTACACCACACAGCGGCTCTGGAGGGAGTCTCTCAATGGGGTAGGATCAGGATCACCCACTTGGGAGATGTTTGTGCTGGTACTCCTCTGTTCAGGAATAGCGGGATCGGTTCCAGCTTTCCCACAGCCAATTTCACAGGTGCCTTCAGTTGCGACATCCCTTGCTGCAAACCTTCCACATGGCACACAGATTCCCAAGTTCAGTCCTCTTGAGGCCAGGCTACAGACTTGGGGGACTTGGGACTGGCACCATTTCATCGGTTTACCACACTTTGGTTGTTCATGCCCCCAACCGTTTTTTTTTTACGCTGAAGCAGAAATGGGAGAGCTGGCTGGGTAAGCTGGATGAGGCAGACTGGAGGGAGGCGTGCTTGGCACCCAATGAATTAGCTATATCCACACAACTGTGCCTTATTCAGATCAACTATTTACATTTTGCATATCTGACCCTTGTCAGATTGCCCCATTCAACAAGCTTTCGCTGCGCAACCCCAGAGGCGGATCTTTTCCATGTTATGTACTCTTGCCCTGGCATGGTCCATTATTGAAGGGGCATTTAGCATGAACTCTCTTTGGTTTTGGGCAAATCCCTTAAGCTTACCCCCTAGATTTCTTAACTGGAGTTGATGGATGAACTTAGTGCCCTCGAATGGAGAGTATGTTTGTGGGGGTGGTTTTGTTGCTAGCAAGAGAGAGATAGTGCAGAAATGGGCATTCCTCCCCCCCCTACCCTGGTGGACTGTTGTATTGGGGTGGACTGGAGGGAGCGCCTTTATATGTGGCCTGTGGCTGTTTGCTAAAGCAGCAGTGGATTTGGAGCAGATGGTGGGACTATGGCTTTCAAAGGGGGCCTCACTGAATTGTGGTCTGTAGGGTGCCTGGGGTTGACGTTGTGGCCTGGAAGACTTGTTGTGTTCACAAGGAAAACAATGAAATTTGGTTATCTAAAAAGAAACTGTGACAAACGATGTCAATGCAAATAATTTGATTAATTAAAAAAAAAAAATGGTTTATTAATACTCTCTCTACCCCCCCGTCTGGTGGGGGCTCTTTTCCTACTCTTTTTCTCTGTTTCTTCTATATTTCGGGTCTGGTTCAGGGGCGACAGGCACACTGCTGGGGGGGGGGGGCCGTACTCATCTGCAGAGGTGCAGGGTGGGGGGTTGGGGGGGGGGATTCTTTAGTCTTTAACCCCTTTTTTCTATGGCCTCCTTTTCTTCTCTTATTCTTCTGTCTTTCTCTGGGATCAGCATGGTAGAACTCCTTTGTTGTTAATCACTGCTGTTTCCGGAGTGCCATAATTTCCGTGGAGTTTCCCGGGTCTTGGGGCAGGGGGGTTGCAGGCGCAAATGGCCGTGTCAATCCTTCACATCCTGAACTTCCTGGTTCAGCGCCATTGCCTAGATAGACTGCTGTTTATTGTTTACGTTCATCACTCTGCCTGCCATTTTTTGCTGCTGGGAAACTGTTTGGCGCCTGATCCTTCCATCCTCTTCTATTATAAAATGTAAACCTTTATTATCCTGGTCTCCTACTTGGGCTGTTCAGAGACTGAGAGTATGCTAACGTCGAGATTTTGCACCCCGAGGTGCTGACTGTGATAGACTTGCTTTCGGTTATTCTGACTGTTTAGCGGCCGGCCCCGGGGGTTGTAGGCCCATACGTGTAATTGATTGAAATATCAATAAAGGTTTTCGAAAAAAAAAAAAAAAAATGTATATAAAAATTTGGAAATACAATTCAAGAGTATGGATGCTTGCTGCAATGCCATGAGTGTGTCTGCTCTCTCGGCTTCCTGTTCCACTCCCTCCAAAACTCTGATGCTTCAGTGTGTGACACCATAAGTAATTCTTTGTATATGTTCATAATGTGCTAGCTAGGTTACCAGAATTTTATTTGGTATTAGTTTGTGGACTCTGTTTTTATTTTCCTTTGGTTTGTACATGTTCTCTTCGCTCTTTATTCCTCTGTGTGGTGGCGCAGCTTCGAATGGCTCCCTTCCTCTTTGTACATTATGGCCTGTACCCAACAGGGTAAAGTGTGATTAACTCTGCAATCATCTTGGCTTCTTCTGCTCTGTAGCCTAAAGCTAAAACAAGAAGGACTTGCTGGATACATTCCTGCTTGTGGTGGAAGTCTGTTTTGTACTTGCTGAAGGTCTAATACAGTAATACAACTTTCTACTTTGTCAATTTTATCCTCTCCAGGAATCTTATGTATTTCTAATCTTATGTATTTCTAATCTTTCTAATTTTCTAATCTTCTTGTTTGGCTATCAAATTTGGGCAGTTAAGTAACCTTATTGATTTTCCAGAAAGGAAGGGTAGCACCATGGAGGACTCCAGTCGATGCCACTTGGAAGACAGTGTAACTAAACTGATGTTTCAAATCAAAGACAAGAGTACAGATTTGTGAAATAGCCTTGGATAACCAAATAATTAAACTGATGGCTGACTCCCCAATACTTTAATAGGAAGGCAGTGTCCAAGAAAGTTTGGGTTTTTAAGAACCACATGCTAAAACAGACCGGCATTAGACCAGTTGTATACAATCAAGAGCCCATTCCTTAAGAAGGAACGGTTAGGATGCACATTTTGTTCTAAGGAAGATCCACGGTAGAGAAGGTCTACGTAGCAAGAAAGGGATCCAACCTGTTGGGATGGAGACATCGAAAAGAACTTTATATCAAGTTAGTTCACAACACAGCAAATCCTTTTGTCGAGGCAATATCTGTTAGGATTTTCCAATGATGTTTCTGACTATTTTGCCCAGTTAATAAAATGTCTGCATCGGATAAAAGCTTAAATAAAGTCACCCCAGTGGTGCATAAAATACATCCTGTGCCTCACCTAGATTGAGAACCTCTTAGGCATGAGCTGAAAATGATCCCCAATTACAAACTAACTGAACCTATATATGCATGGGACTGGCCTGCACCCATCATACTAGGTACTAAAACCAATAAGGCAGAATTTTGGATGTGTGTATGCGTATAGACCTAAGGGGTTTCAACTCTAGGATACTGGTGGATCATCAGTTTCTCCCAAATTTAAACGAGTTGTTGAGTATAATGTACAACACCAGCAATTTTAGCTTGATAGACTTTTGTCTGTCTACAACCAGATGGAACTGCACCTGGATTAAAGTTCTCATGTTGTTCATAGCACCGAAATTTTCCTGCCTCGGCTGCAGCCATTTTCCAGTTCATTATTCGTAAACTACTAAATAATGTATGCAATATCTCATGTTTGAGAGAAGACTTCCTTGTATTCGGCTATGATACCTCTAGTCGCAACACTACCTTAGCAGAAGTCTTGACAACTTGATTGAGTAGTACTGGCCTCATGGTAAAAATGGCCAAATCCAAATTAGGATTGAGATCAACTACCTACCTGGGCCACACATTATACAGATATGGCATATCACAACATTTGCATTAATAGAATATCTAAGGGAAACATTTGCTCATGAAGGCATACCAAATATGTTGATGATAGACAATGGGGTGCTATTCATTTCTCTCAAAATTAAATATTTCATCAAGGAATTGCCCATAACCCACCTGAAGACTACCCTCTCCTGTCCAAAGGCGAACGTCTTGCTGAGCGAGTGAATAGGCTTATCAGTGACTAGTTGGAATTAGCGATGTTTAATGTCTGCTTGCCCAAGAAAGTACTGCAAGAAATGCTTTGGGTGTACTGTACCGGTCTCATCAACGGAACTGGTATATCACCCTTAGCATTTCTAACAGGAAGAACAGTTGACACAAAACTGCCTCCAGTGTTTATGGGTCTAGACAGCAATAGAGAGGTAGACGCAGAACTTATCATAGAGAAATTTGAAAAAAACAAAAAATGTATAAGGACATGTATGTCAGCATCCATGGAGCAAAGAGTTCAGACCTGAAGGAGGGTGTTTCGTTGCATGTCAAAAGAAATGCTGCTCCCACTGATTTATGGCCTAAGTTCTCTGATCTTATGGAAATTAAATCCAATGTGGTTACTCTTGAAAATGGACAGACCTGGAGCATGGACAAGCTTAGCAGGGGATACTCGCCACCTTCGAATCCCAGGACAGCATCTCCAAATCATGTCCATTCAAGGTGAAGCCCATACTTTTGATTTAGGATGCTAAGACTGCCAACAAGACTCGCTTATAACTAATTTCACTAACTCTGTTTCTCTCACGTTCCAATGCCTTCATTGTTGTGCTCCCTCTATAAGAAGACGTCTTGTATTGTATTTTATTGTTACCGATAACCTTTGTTTTACCTGCCTTCGTTTAGGCTCGGAGGACCCTTTACCATGTATGGTAAGGCCACCTTTCCTCAGCTCAGTGACCACCCACCTGGTGATCTGGTGCTTGATTGTTGATTTTTGAAGCAGTTTAACAAGTCTGAGTGATCAGCATTGTTCTCGTTGTTTTCTCATTACCTACTTGTCAGACCTCTTCTTTCTAGCTTTTTACATCTTTTAGATATTCTGAATTTCTGTTCTGACTGTTCAGGCGCACCAGCAATTTGTGCCCAATCAAATTTCCTCCACCTCCGTGGATTGTTAGAAACGTATCTTTTTCAGCTGAAAGTTGGATGCTTTCTTCAACCTTGATAGCACCAAGTCAGCCTTGGGTAATTGCGCACTTTATAAAATTAAATTGCATCAAATCGTATGTCATTATTGCAAGACCTATCCCTATCATTGGTCTGTGAGACTTGACCCTGGTGCATGCGGAGAGACGGAAGTTTCAGAAGCTACTTTGCAAATTAGGTGCACAACTGCTTAAACTTGTGAATAAGATGAATGTAGCAAAAACACAGGCTGAAGCGGAGAGGCAGCACAACTAAGGGTGGTCATTCCAGCAGGGACTTGCTTCAGCAGTCATTACTAGAATGACTGAACAAGTTACCACTTTGTAATCCTTTAAGCCAGGCTTCTCCAACGAGTAGCTCGTGAGCTACTGGTAGCTGTCCAGCTACCTAAAACTATGCCTTCTGTTTGCAGTCCAGACAACTAAATTAGAACGTTTTGCTTGGCAGAATTTATATTTGTACACCAAAATTGAAGCATCAGTAAATTTGACGGTACGGTGTGTATTTTCAGAGCTCATACATTATTACGTTGATGCCTGGGCATTGCAGCTATGACTGTTATGTATTACCTTTGTAAAGGCATTCCAAATTGCAAAACCTTTCTTTTTTTTTTACTTACTTTAGTGCCTAATGCACTGAGGTGACCACCACTGGTAGTTTTGCAGAAGGTGGACACAGATGTAATCCTATCTGATGTGGTCACTATTCTAGCACTAATAATATTAGTAGCTTGGGGATGATTCTCATTGAACATAAGTAGCTCATATTACAGCTGGGGTTGGCGCTTTGAGCACTTCTTTCTTTTAGATGGCTTGGGCAAGTAAATAGAGAACAGGTATATAGGTTCTTTTTTTGTTTAAACAAATAAAACAGTAGAGGGGAGATCATTGCTGGCTTTGGAATTAGTTTGACTTTTATGTCAGCCGGGCTTCCCCAGGGTGGGTAGCAGGAGTCATGGAGGTGAGGTTCACCAAAAATCAGAAACTGTGTCCTCAAATGTAGAGCAGACATTTAGCTGTGACGTTCTTAAATATGGATACCGGCAAATGAATCTCCATAGATCGCCTTAAATTCAAGATTGGTAACTGCAACGTGAACAGCCTCAGCAAGAACTTCAGAAGAGAAGATGTTCTCTTCTTTAAGGGACTCGGATGCCAAACTATTTCTTATTCAAGAAACTCTCATTGCAAATAAAGAGACTATCTACCGGCTTCAGATAGTGACTTCATCATAGTGTGTTTTTACTAGAAGAGCTGCAATTTTGCCAGAAAATGGTGTGGGTGTAGACAAAGTGCCCTATCAGACTCGCAAAGTAGATGATTTTTAGCCAGGGTCCCAAATGCATTAGTCATCTTTCATGAGTGCCACAGTACATGTGTCACGGGGCCTCTGACTGTTGGGTACATGGCGACTCAGATGGCATGGACAAAGACCTCTTACCTGACCATGCACTGCCCTTCTGCTTGTTACAGCCTGCAAATCCCTCAGCGTCCCCATTTGCGCGCGCGGGATATTATCGTGGCTCCTTTAAGGAAGGTCCTGTCTGGGACGACAACCCTGCTCATCCAGAGGACGTCCGTTTTAGCCTGCATCCGAATCGAATGGAAGGCCAAGGAGATGGCTATTAAAACCCCTGAAGCGACACCAAGAGGGGTGTGGTTACTGCAGGAAGCGAGGAGACACCGAGGAAAGAAGCTACAGAGGAGCACCATGCCGAAGGATCCAGTAACCAGTCTCTGGTGGACTTCTCAGTCGGAGACCATTATGTGACAAGGAACTCCGACACGGGACTTGCAGAGACGAAGGCGGTATCCGGTGTATCCCAGGGAAGCCAAGAGACCCAAAGGAACCCCGCACAAGCGAGCCCCGTTCCAGGAGCGTGGCTAACAGAGGTACGGGCGTGCCTAAGGGCTCTAAGAGGGACAGGGCTTCCAACGCTTCTTAAAAGCGGCGTTAAGCAACGAACAAATGCCTCTGCCCATACTTCCCCTCCCCTCACGCTGGTTAACGGCTTGCATTAAGGTGCGCAAAGTCCCATCACGACCCTCCCTAACAAGCATTGGCATAGCCAATAGGTCTCGCCTTTGGGACCTTATAAGTGTTTAGCCATGCAACGGTTGATATTGTTGCACCAAGGATATTGTGCTGCATAACCAAACACTTATAAGGTCCCAAAAACGAGACCTATTGGCTATGCCAATGCTTGTTTTTTGGTAGCTATCATCCAAAATAAAATGTCCCCTCTTTAGATTTCTCAACTTTATAATAAAGTGAGTGAGTGAAATAGCTTTATTTCGACAGTTTTGTCATAAAAGCACAACAATACAACACATATCACACAATAAATAACAAATAATACATTACTATTACAAGGTAAAAACTTATTAAATTCCATATACTGTCTAATATTTAAAAGTTATAAAAAGAACACATTACTGTAACAACTGTTTCCTTGCAGTTCTTATCCTCCAAGCCCAACCCAAAAATTTAGCCATACAACAGGCAAAAAAGGGACAGGCATCTGAGCGCAATATGCGTAAAGCTTCCAAATGTGATCCTGTGCCTAGTCTCCTACATAGAGGCTTCAACCATCTCGACCTGGGCGCAGAGTAAGCATGGCACTCAAACAACAAATGAGCTATAGACTCCACCCTTGAGTCACAAAAGGGGCAATGAGGAATGGTTTGGAATGGAGGTTTCCAAGTAGACGTGAAAAATCCTAGAGGAAGAACACCCACCCTGAATTTAAAGTATAGTGCTCTGTCACCCGGGTTAAGGTAGCTATCATCCAAAATAAAATGTCCCCTCTTTAGATTTCTCAACTTTATAATAAAGATAAACTACGTTTGGGTGGAACCAATGTGGTCCTCAGATCTTGCATCAAAACTAATTACCCTAACCTATTAAAGATCAGATCACTGGATTTTTTTCTTTGCAAAAAGTTGCAATAGCTAAACAGTCAACATGTTTAAAAAACTAACTGGGAAACAAGTTAACATAATCAAAGTGCTCATATATGTATTTTTGTATGTACGCTTTCGGCAACATATGCCTACTGCTGTTGCATGAACCAAATACTTAAAAGGTTGAACGCTGAATGCAGACAAGGGGAATAGCCCTGGGTTGCAGTTCAGGCAACTAAATGAATTCTACATTGGGGAACTAAGCTGATCAGAATGCATTTACTCTCGCACAATGTTATTGAGATTACTCGATATGAACTGTTCATCTCCCATCCATGTGGTCGACCTTCTTATTTCTGGCTCAACAAATATTTCTAACTCACATTTAAATACACAGTTAAACAAGCAGAACACTTGGCGAGGATTCCCAAAAGCGCATATTTGGTTTAATTGGCAGTTCACAATGAGGAAAACGATGATAGCAAGAAATCGTTTATTTTGCACAATTGCCCTCAGCTTATTATTACTAACTGTTCCTGACCTGGGACTGCAGTTAAAATGTCATTAACCAAATGATCCTGACATCTAACAGAAACCTAACCTTCCGATAACCATCACCACACTAGTCTCTGAAAACAAAATTCCATGGATAATGTCCAGACTGGTCGCCATATTCTGACTTCAGCAAAATGGGGGTGCATTCATCATACCATGTAGAGTCCCTGCAGCCGAAACATATGGTTAAGCGTTAAGCGTCTGACCGGCTGTTGTTTCGGCCTCCTCAGAATCTTGAGAAGATTCCTTCCGCTTCTTCCGCAAGCTGCCAGGGAAGCGGTGGTTCGGGCTCTGATTCTATCCAGACTTGACTATGCCAACGCTCTTTATGCTGGGATCCCTGCCTACACTCTTAACAAGCTTCTGGTGACCCAGAATGCGGCGGTCCGCCTGTTGGGGGGCTTGGCGCCCAGGCAGAGCGTGAATGATTACCGCCGTTCCCTTCATTGGCTACTGGTCGGGGCTCGTGTGGTATTCAAAGCCCTCACTATGGCCCATCGTACTCTACATGGTCAAGGCCCCGGTTACCTGCAGAGACGCTTTTCGTTCTATGCGCCGGGGAGAGCCTTACACTCCTCTTCATTAAGGTTGATGAAGATACCTAGATTTCAGCGTCATATGCTTGGTGGCTCCTCCTTGGTTGTGTTCGCTGGGCGCGCCTGGAATACGCTTCCACTTTCGCTTCGCTTTACTGATGACCTTGGAGTTTTTAACAAACTGTTAAAAACATATCTCTTCTCTTAAGGTCTGGTTATGATGTTGTCTCCTCTTGGGCCGCGCCGGGACACTCTTCGCAGTAGCCGCGCGCGTTATAAATGCAGATAACATAACCTAACATATGGCCCACACAGAAGTGTTAAAAAAAATACATAACAAAAAAAAAAAACATAATAGTCTACAGTTATTTGTGTCGCTTTCTCAGAATGACTAAATCTGAAAATGATGGCCAACACAAGTGTGATAGGTGTGCCGAAATGGGCTTCCGCAGCAGCCACACCACTTGCATTAAGAGCGAAATAGACAAGTCAGGCAGCAACAGAGAACAAGGCTGGCAACAGAAGAGAGCTAAACAGGCAGCGTTAGAGAACAAGCACAGAAAACAGAGCCAGCGAACGATGCAGGCAGGCAGCGACAGAAAACGAGACAAACTGGAGCTGATCGATAAGGTAAGCAGGCGGCACCCAAAAATGAGACAGGCAGCAGGAAACAGACAAGCAAAAAAAAAAATCAGACGAAGTTGCAAGAGAGACTAAGAAAGGCAGTTAAAAGACTAAGACAAGCAAGTAGGAGACAGGCAGCAACTGAAAACGAGACATGCAGCAACAGAAATTGGCAAGGGCAGACAGCAAGAGAGAATAAAACAAGAATCAAGAGAGAATGAGACAGGAACCGAGAGAGAAACAGATGCGCACAAAGAGGCAACAGACAAAACAAGCACTGGCCGCGCAGCCGTGAAAGCGACACGGCCGCGAAAGTGAAAGCGATCACCCAGGAGTGGTGCGTGCGTGCGCAGTCTGCTCTTTTTCAAAGCACATACTCATGCTTGTGGCGCGCTCCTGTGTGCTCCCGCAAGATGTATGCCGCCACAAGCACCAGTGTGTGCTTGGAAAAAGAGCAGAACGACGGCTAAAGGTCTCCTATCAGCGCATGCGCGCTGCATAGGCGAGACCTAAAAATGAGTAAGACCTAGTACGTGGTCATTTATTTTGGTTCTTTGTTTTTTTTTCCCTGAGGGTTACTGGCGTTAAGAAGACTCCAGGGGGACCGCCTCTCAGTCAGATCAACCAGAAGAAGTTGGAGCAACAATTCCTTTACTGTATACAAAGAGAACCTAACTGTGTTTTTCCCAGAATTAAAGAGACACAGAACAACCGCCTTTAAGGGCTCCTTCTATTTTTCCATCCTATTCCTCACAACATGCTTCCAACTTAGAACATCCTAAGGACAGTTTAATTACCCTGGTACAGTATTACCCTCAAATAATTGCCGGTGGTGATTGAAATGTCTGCTTGATTCAGAGAATAACTAATACATCGGAATATTTAAATTCAAATATGTCAAGGAACAAATGCACACTTGGAGGTCTTGTCACTGATTTCAGCTTAATCGATGTAAAAGGATTCAATTATCTAAAATATTAGAACGTACTTCGACTCAGAGAAGTAAATACCACATTCTGAATAGATGAGACTCTTACAGTTATCTTTTGCTTGTTTGATGCTACAAACTGTTTGTTGGCAAGACCTATTGTTTCCAACACGCTACATATACGAAGTGGACTTTGGGCCAGCCCCATATATGTTATTTGATTTTGTTTTGTGCACTAATCACCCGAGAGGGTATCTAGGTGCTTGGACAGGTGTGTGGTCCCCAGTGTATACAAAGAGCCAGGTCTTCAGCGTCTTGCAGAGCTCAAGAAATGAGGAGGAGGCTCTGATCTGTTGAGAGAGGTTGTTCCGTGTCTTAGGTGTGATGTAGGAGTATGAATGACTTCCAGTTTTGCTTTTGCGGATACGGGGAGTTTGTGAGAGTGAAGCAGAGCGTAGGTGTCTGATGGGTTGGTGAAAGTGTATGAGGCTGTTCAGGTACTCTGGCCCTGTGTTGCGTAGTGCTTTGTGAGCATGAGAAGTTGGAATTGGCTGCGCTTGTGAATGGGGAGCCAGTGAAGCTTCCCGAGGTGCGGTGTGATGTAGGTGCAACGTGGGATGTGGAGTATGAGTCTTGCGGCTGTGTACTGGATGGTCTGGAGTCTGTGGAGTTTGGAGATTCGAGTGTAGAGAATGTTGCCATAGAGCAGCCCACTGGTGATTAGTGCTTGCGTGATGGTCAGTCTGGTAGTCCGAGGCAACCATTTGAAGATCTTTTGCAGCAGTTGTAGGATGTGGAAACAGGAGGTGCACACTGTGTTAAAATGAGACGTCATGTTGAGCTTGTTGAATAGGATTATCCCTAGATTTTTGGCTTGATGTGTGGGTGTTGGTCCTATCTCTGACGTCCATCAGTTGGATTCCCATGGGGAGGTCTTCTTTTCGAACTTCAATACTTCCATCTTGTTGGAGTTGAGCTTAAGGCATTTTGTTCACATCCAGTCTACAGTTGGTGAAGTTGGTTCTGGTGGTGGTTGTATTGTTCATCAGGGAGAGGATGAGTTGGGTGTCAACGGCGTGATGTGTTGCGATTGAATGATGTGGGCCACGGTGTTATGTATATATTTTGAAAAGAGTGGGGCTGGGGGATGATCTCTGTGGTACACCACATATCACTTTCATGGTCTCTGATTTGAAGAGTGGGAGCCTGACGCTTTTGGTTCTTCCCGTGAGGAAGGAACAGATCCATTTGAGAGTGGATCATTGTATGCTAATCTCATGGAGTCTTCTGATGAGGGTGTTGAGGGAGACGGTGTCGAAGGCAGAGGAGAGGCTGAGCAGGACGAGGGCTGCTGTTTCTCCTCGGTCCAGGATGATTCAAATGTCGTCAATGGCCATGATGAGCCCCTTGCTCATCATTGGCTGCTTGTCTATATCATTTCTCTTGTAATGGTTCTCCCTGTCTTCTGACTGGATGAGTTGACTCCTTTCTTGAGGAGACACTTTTTTATTTATTTTTGTTTCTGTAGAGAACTCCAGTGGGATATGAATATACCATGTATACTACCACCCACCTGTAGGCTCTACGTACATTTGAGCAGAAAACAGGGGGTACTTATGGGAACAAACAGTTTTGGGCACCTTTCTGAAATGAAGGCAGTTAGATATGATTTGGAGAGATGCAGATAGGTGTTGGGCCTGGACTGGGAAGATGCGGCCACCAAGGTGTGACTTCTAAAAATGAGGGACGGCTAAGCAAACAGTGCACAGAATGAGGGACGATTTGCTTCTCAAAGGTACATACACAGTTTATCACATTCAGCATTTTTATTTCATAGATTCAACACCAAGCAGTCCTTATATTGCTCTAGACTCTGCCGCCCCACCCCCTTCCTGCCTACACCTGCCCCTTGTTTCTCCTTCTGCTCTGTGGGTTCTCCATTTTTCTTCCTGTGTGGCCCACAGTTCTAGACACTCTTTTTCCCATAGTGTCTTCTACTTTACCCAGTCTCTCCCCAGCTGCCTGATACCTTGGCCCCTCACCTTGCCCTCCTGCTGTCTATTACTATGGCCCACCCTCTTTGTCCCACTTTCTCCTCCTCCTAGTGTCCCCGGTGTCTCCTGCTGCTCCTTAAACCCACATAGACCCACACAGCAGTCTATACTGCACCTGTGGACCACGACCCCCTTCATTCCACCCCTTTTCTAAATGCACACAATGTTTGTAAAGCCTCCCCGCTGCAGACCCCTCTCCTGAGTACTGTGTTTTAGGTATGGCTTTGACCGCACAGCTGTTACCAGACCCTTTGTGATCAACAAAAAAAGTTCTAAGAAGTAATAAGAGCTTTAAGAGGGGTTTCCGCTCCATCCGCAGGTTGACCATCTTGAGTACGGAATGTTATTGGCAGACATTTTGCACTATTTCCTTCACCTAACATTGCCTCTGCATTCAAACGTAATGATGCAGCGGCTTGTTTAATCTTGCGACTGCGATCTGCTCTGGACGTTTTATAATGAATGTTGTGCTGTAAGTGGGGAAGGCTGTGGGCTCTTTCAGTCCTATACAGCGTGAGCTTCAAAAAGAAATGGGTCTCGAGGGACAGGAATGAATCCTATGTAAAGACTGGAGGCACAGAGTATGCTGTACTTTGTTTACTTCAAACTCGCAGTAGGCAATAACAGTATAAACTACTTTACCCATTTTAAGAACCAGTGAACACATGACATAGTCCCATTATTGGTGACACGCCCCACACACACCACAACAGAGTATGCATGCATAAATAAATACACAACACAACTTTTTTTGGGGAAAAATATTGCTGCTGGTTTATTCCATACAAAAGTATGCAATATGGTGGGTTATCTCACGGGCGATCCAAGGGCAGGCAGCTGTACCAACCTATGCTGCCCTGCCCGCCTGATGAGCCAAGCACTGTGGAGAATCCAGTCCGCACTACCCTTATGGGGGTGATTCCCTTACTGAATCACGTGACACATTGGTCCCTTATTACTCACGCCCCTTTCTGGGTGGAGCGTAGTAAGGCAAGCCCCCGGTTGTTCAGGCCCACAACCGCCCAAAGGACTAACGGGGCACCGGTGTAATTATTCCAGGCCTCTCCCCTGAGGCTCCTTGGATTTCGATCTGGCCCCCCAATTGTGCTCTTGCTCAGGTACCCTTCTGTACCCATATGCTTTCAGATTCCCTGTAACTCTGTCAAAGCTCTGGAGGCAGCCACCGTCGCCTAAAGAGCCCCCCCCCCCCCACCAAAACAGTTCTTTTCTCACTGCAACCTGCAATTTCCCGGGCCTCATTCATGTACAGTAGGAACAGATCCATGTCCACCTGTGCCAAGTGCACTCAAACTTTGCCAAATTAACCTTTGGTGTTCGCCCGGCATAGCCCATGCCTGATGCAGCCAAAGCCCCTTGGTCTGCGAACTTGCGTATGGAGCGGTTTATTCTTCTCTGGGAATGTACCAAAACCTCGCATGACCTGCAAGAATGTGATGGCCTCCCAGGAGGGAGCTCTACTCTTAAACATCGCTATATTCCTTCAAGCCGAGAGTGGCTCCCACCTACTGCAACCTGTAGTTGCAGTCCTTCTAGCCTTTCGTGCACCCTAACACCTGCTTCCCCAATTAATGGAACAGCAGCACACTTGCTTAGAGGACCGCTTCCACAAACAGCCTATATACTCTGGCTATGCGGACGGGGCATATCGTGCATCACTGAAGCGACCCGTAACCCGCCCTGGGAGCAGAGTGCACCTACTTTGTTGAGGTTGACCAGACATGTGCACAGACCTTCTCGAATAATAAACCATGGCGAACAAGACTGTTCGCATAGCTCACACTATTGCAGTCACAACCACAATTTGGAGAGACAACTTACACCTACTAACAGGGTTGCTTAACTAACGCTCTATTACAGATACTCACATACCTGCTAACCAGCTGTGACCCCTGATGCTCTATAGGTCTTGCCCCCACTCTACTTATGCAGTTTCCTGCAATGTACCCTTCTGCCCCTGTATGGGCAGGAAAATACCTGCAACATTGCAAATCCCACTGCACTCGCATTCTCAGGCAGTTCGGTGGGGGAGAGGGGTCCTTAGAATTGGTTCTACTGGCCTCCTAGCCCGCAAGCACCCTGGTCTGACAGCAGACTATCTGCTGTGTTGCCCATGCAATATCCGCACCCTGGCGCAAGACGTCCCGTTCTATACCTCTGCTAACAGACTACCTTCAGTGAGGCAAGGGTGAACGGTTGTATGTTGTGCATCTGACCATAAGCACCTTGGTTTGCTTTGGCAGGGATCAAATTGTTGCATCTGTCACACCCAAAATAGTGGCAATGTACAGTTCTTTTGCATTCTACACTTCACGGAGTCGTGTGTATATCACCAATGATACTATTAGGATCTAAGGTTCTCAGTGTCAATTGGTGACTATCCCGCCATGGAATATGTGAAATTAAGCAAGGGAGCCTTCGTGTACTTGCCATTATCCCTCCTGTCGTAGAATAATTTTGCCTCTACAGTTTAATCTGTGTTATTCGCCCCCAGACTTCCCAGGCTGCGTACTGCTGGCCATGTGCGCAGCTGCTGACGTAATAAGGGAATCTCTCATTGCAACTTGCAATGAAACAACGCCTGCTTGAATGTGCTACGTTGTAAGCGATCAAGTGACTAACATATCTCTTCCCCTTGAAAAGATACCACAAACCGCACTGGTCATTAAAAGCTTAGCAGCACACAATTTTCACCTGGGGATACCTCTAACTGAGAATGGCTCTACACCGCCGTAAGGCCAGAGACACACATTTCTTAAACATATTCGCTGGGTTTGCCACTTGGCACCCTTCTGGTTGGTGATACGGAACCTCCTACCCAGCATAAGCTGACAGTCTTGCATTGCCATCACACCACCTGTGTCCCTTGAATCACCCCCATTCCCTCCCCGCAATAGTCATACTGCTAAGTGGGCAATCAATTCAACATCCCTCCTTTCCTGCCAGATTGGTGCCTGATCAGTTTAATCTGTGGTGACTGCACCCAGACTTCCCAGGCAGCTTTACTGCTACCAATGTGAGCAGTTGCTGACATTAAGGGAATCTCACGCTTGCAACTACAGTGATTATTTAAATTATTATGATACTGTGTGTCGGGTTGAACACAGGTAATTGACACTCTCCCACGTGCAGTTGCTGAGAAACGCTTTGGACTAGTCCATCAAATTCAGCCAGCCACCCCCCTAGGTGGAGATTTGCACTCCCAAACTTCTGCTAGTGTAAACCACGGTCACGCCTCCTGTTCAGTTGAATTTGGTAATTCACGACAATGACAACCACAGGGGTCTAATACTGAGCTGTGTATATGCGGCCCAAGATGACCTTAAACAATCGGCTTGGTGTGAATGGGTGTTAACATAGACTGGCTGAAGTGCAATCCCTTTGACAATCACTCCTGACAAGGTGTGCCAATGCAGGTAGAAGTAACAGTTATCAGGCCCGCCTTACTTCCTTTCCCAGTTATGGTCTGCGAACCACTCCTAGGCATTCTCTACCAATGTTGTAAGTGGGGTTTCTGGTTGGCTAGGACACCTCACCCTTTCGGGCAATTAAGACTTACGCAGTGCACCCCGCTTGCTTGACTGCCGTTGGATCACGGATGCCCAGTACCTACTGTCCATCTCCAACCCTGGATGCTTTGCACCTGCCAAAGTGTCAGAAACCAAGGTTCCCAGTTCCCTGTTTAGCTGCAGTACACCTTCAGTGGATCTGCTGGGAGATATCTCCTGTTCAGTTCAATTTAGTAATTCATGGCACTGACCCACAAGGGCCTAATACAGGGCTGTGTAAACGCGGTCCCGGGTGACCTTAAACAATCTGCTTGGTGTGGATGGGTGCCAACAATACCTGGCTGAAGTGAATCCCTTTGACAATCACTCCTGCCAAGATGTGCAGATGCAGGTAGCAGAAAGAGTTATCCAGCCTGCCTTACTTCCTGCCCCAGTTATCTTAATAAATAGATTATTGAAAGATGGACGTTTGAACTGGTAGCTGATACTGTTACTTACGCCTGCAAATGCCCACTAGACAATGGCTTCCAATGGAAGGCGGTGCCAACAGACTGCGTGTACGGCACAAAGAGGACGCCAAGATGGCCGGGGGAGGCATAAATACCTCCCCACCTCCTCGGAGCACGGGAAGTGACGCGCCTGTTGCGTCTGGTAAGGGGACTCCTCCTAGAGTCCCACATTAGTCGTGGGGGTGGGGAAATGCCCAAATGGCACTAACGGGGCTGCCCGTCTAGGGTGGCCCCCTGCGGGGGCCGCGGGCAGCTGCACAAAAGCACCAATAACATAGCCAGCTCCTCGTGGTACCGCATTCTCTTTCTTACCTGTGCTGCAGCGAGCTGCTAAGTGCCTATCACTTTTATTTTTTTATTTCACCGAGATTACTGCAATATTGTGTATGAGCTTTACTCTTATTGGTGGTTTTAGATAGTGGTGTTTATATTTACTCTCTCGCCGACATGAGGTGACTGCACTGCGTGCATCTGCTTGTTCCTCCCCCCACCCTTGCATCAGATTTGGCCCTGCACACCCTTTTGTCAGGATACATGGGTCAGAAGGTAGAGCCACACAGGTGAAGCTCTGGTCGCAGCTGGTGGCCATGTAGCTGTGTACTGTATTGGGAGCGCTGACTGCTGGACCAGTTCTCTTTCTATGCTGAGTAGGAGTGCAGTGGCCATTTTGTAAGCACAAAAATACCATGTGGCTGTCCTTGGTTAGTAGCTAGCGATCTAGTCTAATTATCAATTTGTCATTATTTTAAAAGTGAAGGTAGCTTATTATAACCTGGATTGCTTTGGGGAATAGTTAGTTAGGTTTGGTAAATGTTGTCTCCCTTTTACCGCATGAACATGGCTGAAGATCATGGCTTTGTGGGACAGGGCTGAGTCTTTGAGACTTGTGGCATGGATCTTGATCTGCCTTAATGACTGACCTTGAAGTCTTCAAGTTGGTTGAGTCAGCCATGTCCAAGACCTAACAAAAATTGCAGGGCACTCCCGCTGCAACCACACATGGTTTCCAGTGTGCTTCTACACAGATGCACCCGATGGTTTAAGGTGGGTCCTCCAATGGGGAGCCGGCCTGAAGGACCCTCTAAACACGCAGTTATTAGAGTAGCTGAAGTGTCAGGTCCCAGTGGCTTGTGCTCTGTGAGTAGGGACATCTTCTAAGGTGTGACCGCAGGTGAATGGGAAAGGGAGTTTAAGAGATCGAGGGACTGATATCCCTCAGGAAGAACAAGAAGAAGCTTGAGGGCAAATCAGCCAACCCCCCTTCAAAGACCAGGATCAACATAGTTACCTATTTGAACCTGAGGCCATCAAGCATCCTTGCTCTTCGTACTGGGAGACGACACCCAGTGTGGTGTATTACTTGTAGCCGAGGCTTCACTAGCTCATGGACATGGGGTTCAGGAATGTGCTCTAGGCAGAATGCCCATGAACCTCAATTGAGGGCAAAGTTTCACACCACCATGGAAACCACCCTTGGGAAACTCATTAAATAACGCAAACACAAGGAGATGATGGACAGAGCGTTGAAACTTTTCAGACACTGATCCCCAGTCACAGATATGGGTTGAATCCATCATCGTTCTTAAGCTCACTGCGCCACCCCAGTTCAGACCCAGCCATATGCAAATGAGTCTTGACCCTGTTCCTCGTGGGAGCAGTCCAGCTCGTACTGCCAAGCCATGTCTTCCCTGGACCGGCAACAAGCATCCTGGGACTGGTTTCGGGGTAACACCCTTCATCATTCAGGCTAGCTTGAATCCACTGGCAAAGTGAGAAAGGAACCCACGTCTGGGCATAACCGGCCAACTTAGGCTGAACATAGCAAATACAAGGAGATTGCGAACGGAGCGCTGAAACTTTTCAGACACTCATACACAGTCACAGATCTGGGTTGAATCCATCATTGTTCTTTAGCTCACTGCGCCACCCCAGTTCAGACCCACCCATATGCAAATCAGTCTTGTCCCTGTTCCTTATAGGAACAGTCCAACTCGAACTGCCAAGACAGGTCTTCCCTGGACCGGAAACAAGCATCCTGGTAGAGGTTTCAGGGGTAACACCCCTCATCGGCCGGGCTAGCCTGACTGCAGTGGCAAAGAAAGCATGGGAACCATCTCTGGGATAACCCTGCCACCTTGGGGTGATCAAGCAAACACAAGGAGATGATGGACGGAGCGCTGAAGCTTTTCAGACACACCCCCCAGCCACAGATCTGGGTTGAATCCATCATCGTTCTTTAGCTCACTTCACCACCCCAGTTCAGAGCCAGCCATATGCAAATCAGTCCTGACCCTTGTCCTCATGGGAACAGTCCAGCTCCAACTGCCAAACTCATTAAATAACCAAAGAGGGTGCATAGAAATGTCTTGGTGGGCTTGCCAGGACAAAGGCCTGGATATTGCAGGGCTGCTCACCAAGATTATTTACTGCTGTGAAGTGGATTTCTTTTAGCTGTTGTTGATTCAATTCTGAAACCATTCAATATGATTTGAGACCAACTGCATTATGCCACAAAAATGGGTTTCATAGATTATTAAAAGTGAAAATGTTTCTAATGATGTGCCTTTTCCATGCTCACTGAAAATATTGTGATCTTGCTACATTGTCTACCTCACATACATTACAAAAACATTTCGTCATAGGCTAGTAGAGTTGCGCTGTCCGTAATGCTTTGTCCGGGTGTGGAGAAAATATAATGTACACGAGAAAGTGTGTGAGGCGCGGAGCTGTTCTTAGAGTGGGTAAAGTGCTGCCTGGGCTCTATTGCCCTTCTGCTCCATCCTTACACTTGTGCAGCTCTTCACTCTCTGTCCCTCTCACTCCTTAAGGATGGTGCAAGTCTGTTGGTTTGGAGGGTGAGCACATTGAAAACAACTGAGTTAAAATTATAATCTGGCTAGTGAGCCAGTGCTAACTGGTAGCTTATACCAGCAGTGTTTAGTAGTCATTTTGCTTGTCTGAAGTTTGAAGGAGTGCTGAGACTCTAGAAATAAAGGTGTGTTTCGAGGTATCGTGTACTATCTGGGGAGCGGATGCACTTGTTGGGAAATGTTAGTCCCTCCCCCCTGAATGACTAAACTATGCCCCTGATAAGAAGGTGACCTGCAAATCTGATAATCAGAGCAACTTTGAATGTAAACCTAATGCCAAAAGAACCAAAAGCTAAAACTTGTGGACAATGTGGTGGAACATTCCAGCCTGCAGGGGAATGCCGAGCAAAAGGTAAGGAGCCTGTGGAAATCCCAGCCACTTTGCCAGAGTCTGCGGATTAGCAAAAGGAAACAACCCACAGAAGAAAATAATCAAAATCCGTAGACCCCTCCCGAAGTGTGACCCACAGAGAAGATATGGATAATGACAACGGAAAAAAAAGGGAGCGGTGCATGTGGTGTACACTATGGAGCAACGACTGAGAAGAAGATGGACCACCACCAAAGTGTCAGATCAAGCTAAATCAACTGCAAATCACCCCTCTCATTGACAGAAGCACCTCAGTTGTCTTATGTAGTGACTAATAGTATGATTTACCATCATCCATGTGCGCAGGAAGTGACAGCACTGCACTTCCATTCGTCCATCTGCACAGGAAGTGACATCTTTGGTTTCCTGCGAAAACCATCTTTAAAAAAAAGGGCAAGCAGGAAAACTTAATTTTCCATAATCCATCTGCACAGAAAGTTACATCGCTGGATTTCCCATAATCCATCTGCACTGGAAATTACATAGCTGGATTTCCCATCATCCATCTGCACAGGAAGTTACATCACTGGAATTCCCATCATCCATCTGCACAGGTAGTGACTGCTAGTTTCCTGCTCACTGCCCCCTGCGCTTGTCCCCCTTCCCCTCCCAGAACCTCCTTAATGGCATCTGCAGTGTAAATGCGCAGCAAGTTTGTTGAAGGCAAGCCAGTTTGTGCCCAGCACCAAGAACCCTGGTCCTCCCTCTACCGCCTTTTTGCACTCCTCTGTGCTCTCAACCTCGGCTGCCGCTCGCCACACTGCTACCACCCCACACAAAATGGAAGGAGCATTCACATCCCCCTCCTGCAAGTTCTCATGCACTCTTCCACACCCTACTTCCACCAGTCCTGCACCAACAGCACCCTGCTTGCTCGCTCACACACAAACCAGCCACCTGCCCAAACAGACCAACCACCACCTACACAACACACCACACTCGTATGCATGCTCCTTAACACTCACTCACCAAACACCACAGAGATATGGGACCTACTGCAAGACTATGCTCTGGTCCTGCTATTTCTCCCGGAAACATGGCTAAATCCAACCTTTGCACTGGACAACACTACAGCCATCTCTGCTGGCTGCTAGATCACCAAACAAGACTGTCAGCACAAGCCCAGAGGTGGAATCGCCATCATGTAAAGCCACCATAAGCTGCACCAGCTACGTGGAACACCTCCCATTTAGGAGACACATCACAGCCAACTTCACCTTGGGCGGAACCCTTGTCTTCAGACCACAAGGGCCTCGCACCAATTTCGCAAGCGATATCACGGAATTCGTTGCACACCTTATCAACGTCAGCACCTTTATCCTCCTCGGAGACCTTAACTTTCCCTTAGAAGACTGCACCAACTGAAATTCTACGGCACTTCTCAAGAAACCTTGTTCTCTCCCACCATGTTATCGAAGGCACACACACCACTGGGCTCCTATTGGACCAAATTTTCCCCTCATTCAGAGTCACAAGCCGGCAAGTATGATCTGGACAGACCACGCCTCCTCAGTTTCAGCACAGCCAGCCTCCATCACCACAGACACATCACTACCACCAAAACCCCCGTCACAGCTGCAAAAGCATCACTGAAGAGGAGTGAGCTTCTGCCCTTTCCGCACACTGACCCATGAACATGAGCAACTTGCCAAAAGCCATCAAGAACCTCAACAGCTGAATCATCGCAACGCCAACACCCTGGCTCCCCTCAAGCACAACCCAAAGGTAGGAACCTGACCACCGGCCAGCTGGTACACAGATGAACTCCAGCTGACAAAACACCACTGAAGCACAAGTGAAGATAAAGACAACTTATAATCCACCCTCAGATGCTACCACCAACAGGTATTGAATACCAAACGCAAAGCTCTAGCAGATCGCATTAACGCCAGTACTGACTGCAGCAGGGAAATCTTCAGCATCCTCAAAGATTTTACCACACCTCCTGCCGCTTCCACCAACAAAACAAGCTCTCAGAATTGTTCTGTAATGAAATCCCCTCCATGTATGAAAACTGTGACCATCAACCACACCCATAAATGTCACAGCTAAACTTCACCATCATGGCCGAAGAATGAACCCTGACCTTGTAGCCCGCACTTACCACCATCAAAACCGCTGCAACCATGGAGACAATCCACTCGGGGGCCCTATCTGATGCTTTCCAACTACAGCCCAATGTTCCTTCTACCATACCTGGCAAAGGTCTTAGAGAAACTAATCAACCAACACCTCACCGACCACCTCAGCAACCACCAGTTTGTCAATGCCATCATTCCAGATTCAGGCCCAAACACAGTACAGAAACAGCACTTATCACTGCAACAGATGACATCTGCTTGATCCTTGACAGAGAGTAGACAGCAGCCCTTCTTTTCCTAGAGCTCTCTGCAGCATTTGACACAGTCTCACACCCCAGCCTCATCAGGCGCCGGCATGAGATTGCCATCCAAGGACCCAGTCTCCCCTTGGTCTGCTCCTTCTCAGTGGATACAACACATGATGTAAGCCTGGCACCTTACTCAGAATACAAATGCATTTGCAGAGTTCTTCAAGGTTCATCGTACAGCCCCACCCAAAACAAGGAATAAGTTCACCGCCTGCCTGACAAAATCGCTAACTGGATGAAAGCCAACTGTCTACAGCTCATCACCGACAAGACAATAGTAGTGATCTTCGATAATAACACCTCACCATGGGACTCAAGCGAGTGTCCAGCCGAAACTGCACCCATACACACACCCAGCATCCATGCCAGGAACCTCAGAATTATTATCAGCACACTGGACATGACCATACTGCATCCTGTTTCCACACTCTAAATATGCTGTCAAATATTTCCAAATGGCTCCCAATGTCACGATTTCTCTGCTATTCGCAGAGTTATGAATACATAAAAATCCCTCCCCATTCCCGTGAAACCAGCACGACCGAATGTGTGTATTATTGTAATAATTAATGTATTCTTTTATGTTCTAATTATGTACGGTGCGTCACGTTTTATATAATAATGTGAATGCATGTTCTCAATATAAAGAAGTTTGACATATTGTTTATTCACTGTTGTGTTCTAAAACGTGTCCTAAACTTATTGTGGGGCCAATTGTCTGCATTCATTCCTACGTGGGGTTTTTGGCTTTGAGGACCATGCACGGAGTAGTTTGAAGGCGGTGATTCGCATTGAGCTCAGCTGTGTGTCTGTTTCACAGCTGAGCTTGAGAGGTAAAGAGAAAGGAACCAGGCAGCGCCGCACGTCACGTCACGTCACGTCACGTAGAACGTGCGTTGACGTAGCGGCCATCTTGTGTGTGGCATCAGTATTTAGGTGCCGATTCCGATCCGGTAAAAAAAAAAGATCCCGTACGACTCGTATCCGTATATTTTTACGTACGAATCGTACAAGTCCCGTCCCACCGGTGAAGTACGATTCGTACGTGAAAAATACATACGAATCGCTTCAGGAAAAGGTCTACGAGACGTACCCGGACAGTTTTACGTACAAATCGTAAAACTGAAGTCCGAGCGCACAAGTACGTCCCGTACCGCCCTTCCGAATACACAAGCGTATGTAAAACGTCCCGTAAAGAGCGAACTCTGTACCACTCGTATCCCGGGTAAACTTGTGCCCGGGATACGAGTCATACAGCCCCCCCCCCCTCCCCCTGCGTTTGTCCGCATGTACCCCCCGTATGTCAGCACCGTACCCCCGTATGTCAGCACTGTACCCCCCCATGTCCGCACCGTACTCCAGCCCCGTACTTGTATGCACCGTACCCCACCCCCGTACCCCAGCCCCGTACTTGGACGCACCGTACCCCAGCACTGTACCCCAGCCCCGTACTTGGACGCACCGTACCCCAGCCCCGTACTTGTACGCACCGTACCCCAGCACCATACCCCAGCCCCATACTTGGACGCACCGTACCCCAGCACCGTACCCCAGCCCCATACTTGGACGCACCGTACCCCAGCACCGTATCCCAGCCCCGTACTTGGACGCACTGTACCCCGTACTTGGACGCACCGTACCCCAGCACCGTCCCCCAGCATCACGTATGTATGGACCTTACAACAACATTGCGTATGCGAGCACGGTACAACAGCATCGCGTATGTACACACCTTACATACGCGAAAACGACTTGTACTGAACCAGGACACTGTAAAACAGCACAAGGAGGGTCAATTCAACTCGCACAACACCACAAAACACATCTACAGTAGAAAATACATCAAAATGACTGACCTGGCACATCCAAATAGGCAAACAGAGGCCCAAACTCACAACCACCACTTATAACACACCCACCAAAATTTCAAACTCAGGCACACCCACAAATGGACCAATAAAAAGGGCCCACACACACAAACCATGAGCCTTTGCAACAGACTCACTGCAGCTACAGAGCACACCCCAACAACTGCACCCATACACCTTAACATATACACCTTCACACAAACTCCTTCACACATACCCCCTCTTCACATTCCCACACACACCTTCACATTCACACCCACACACCCACAACCATCCACACCCTCACCCCACACCATGCCCACAGACAAGAATCCAAAGTTCAGAAGGGATGAGCTGGACATCCTTGTCAACGAAGTCATCAGAGTCGAGCCACAGCTCTTTGGAACATTGGTCAGACAGACAAGCATAGCTGAAAAATCACGCCTGTGGCAGAGGATCGTCGATAGGGTGAATGCTGTTGTGCCCATCAGAAGGACCAATAATGAATGCCAAGCCAGGTGGTACGATCTGCGCAGGGCAGTCAAGCAGAAAATGAACGAGGACTACGCCCAGAGCAACATCACTGGAGGGGGTAGGCCCCGCAGACCGGTACTTTACCATCCCTGGGAGGAGAAGGTGATGGCCCTGCTTCTGCCGGTGGGAGTACACGGAGTCAAAGGAGTTGCAGAGCCTGGTGAGTACACAAACAACTTACGTAACATGGGGGTAATGGCATCCACACCCCAACTACACCAAATGCACGCAACTACCCCCAAGCCCTCACCGGACACAACCACACTCAAAAACAACGCTCATGCCACTAACATGTGTATGCCCCATTCACAAAGCAAGGCAATGCCATGTCCCAGGCTACACGAAGCACAAACCCAACACTGGATGTCCGGGATGCTGGGAGGGTGGGGCTCACAAAACACATTGTTCAACTCAGAAACAGACACCATTGCCCTCAGCCCATATGGCCCAGGTACATACCCATGCACCATGCTCAATGCACAGGGACTGGCAAAGTACTGACAAGGTAGCTGACACTTGGCCCTGCTGTAGGAAGCACAAGGCCCTCCTGTGACCACTGTAAACTCAAACACCAACACCACAAGCTCAGATATCTAGGACAGGAACTCACACTCACTGTCATGGCAGCATGCTCCATGAGGGGACAGATGCATCACCTGGGAGACCCACTGCCAAATCACACTACACCCACCAGCAGGTCCTGTCACACACACCCCTTACACAAGCACACACCCCCGGGGCAGGCAATGGATTTACCCACTCTCACAATGGACATGTGACACAACAAGATCAATCCATAGCCAAAGAAGCATCCAAGCCAAAAATCTACATGTCAAACACTCAGGAGAACATATCAATCTGTCCCCCGCCACATTCCCATCCACAAGTGAACATTGAGGGGAATGCTAGGCACATACAACTACCTGGAGGAACTGTGCCAACTTGAATATGTATGAAACATGGATGTTGCATGAAACAGCATTAACATCGTCTCTCTCTCACACACAGGGCAACGTCATGGATCTCCCCCCAACAATGGGGGGGAAGAATCACAGTCCCAGGAGGAACCTGATCCCACCGGCAGCGACGCCTCTCAACACTCCGCGGATGACCCCAACCCACCTGGACCCTCTGATGTCCAAGCCCCTGCAGCACCTGCTTCAGGTACATCTGTGCCAACCACCACCCCCATTCCTGCCACATCCCAGGAGACACCCAGGAGCCCTGCCCGCACTGAACAACTGAGCCAGTCTGACCTGGAGGGACAAGGTTCGCCGGGCACCCAGGAGGAGGCAGACAACCCCGCAACTGCCATCCCTCAGGGGTCCCGTAGACCCGATGTACCCACAACGGCAGGCCAGGCTCGTGTGGGCAGGGGTGGTGGGAGTGGAGGCAGGCGGAGGCGAGAACCTGACCAGCCAGCTGAAGGGACCGGTATGTCACACATACGCAACATCATGGAGGCATACCGGCGTGACACCAGGGCTATCAGCCAGGTAGTGGAGACCCTCAAAGAGATTAAGAACCAGCAGGCCGAGCAATACGCCAGTCAACAAGAACACCAAGGACGGATGGAGGCAAGACTGGCTGAGCTCCTGGCGGTGCAAACGGACATAAGCCGTTCACTCCGTCAGATCGCCGACAACATGGCCAACCCTCCCTGTGCCACCAGGCGAAGACCACCACCAGCCACAGGGAGGGAGGAGGATTCGTCCGACGGAGCGTCCCAAACATCGTCAAGGCCTGCATCTGAGGGTCCCGCGAGGAAGGTGGGTCATCCACGGAAAAGACCGTGAGAGGCAGCGGACCATCCACATCTCCCAGGTCACCTGGCCTGGCACCTGGCCTTCATGCGCAACAACATCACCTCATTCACTGACATTCTCTGCCACATGGACTTGCTGGTGACAGTCTGACCAATGATGAAAAACACTGTGGTCTGGACTCTGATGACTTCAAATGCCAAGGATCCCATCTCCCCCTGTGAACTTTGGATTCTAGGCACACTGTATAGCACCTATTTTTCCCCACAAAACACGCCCCCCGCCGAGAATAAAACTAAATTTCTTTAATTAGATGTTGCAGTCATTTTGCATGAGTACACAACATACGTGTGGGGAAATGTCAAACTATGCCTGAGTGTTGAACTAACTCCAGCCATCCATACCCTGGGATCAGAGTCCGGTACAGGACACACATGGGTCACAATGTATCATCCAATACAGACATGGAGCACAATACTCACAAGTGATGGCCTCAAGCTGCTGAGGGGGGGCTTGCAATACTGTGCGGACAGACCAATTTGGAAGAGTATCATTAAGGCGTAGAGGTCATGGCTCATGTGGAGGTTCCCGGGGAGGGAGTCCCAGGTATGTTTGGCCAGGTGGGAGAACTATCTCCTGCATGCTGGAGTTCGGTGGATGTGAAGAATGGTGGCCAGGGCAAGGTTGGATGCACCGAGTTGGCCCAATGGGGTCTTGGATGACAGACGTCCATGGTTGGTTTGGGGTCTGGGGTTGTGGACTGCCTCCTGAGTGTGGGTGAGGAGTCTGAAGGTCATCCTGCAGCAGACAGTGATCCATTGCAGCTATCTCAGGTGGACAGTGATGTGGCTGGGGCGTGGGATGTTGAAGCTGAGGTGTGCAGATGCACCCTGGATGTGGACAAGTTGTCCGGGAGTTTGGCTGTACTTGCTCCGTAGAGGGCGGAGCTGTAGTTGACATGGCTGGTGTCGTGGACCTGGGTGACGGTCTGTTTTGCCTTGGAGTGGATCTATCTGTGGATCATGTGCATCATGCGGAGGGTGTTGCAGCATGAGGTAAAGATGCTGGTGAGTTGCATGGCAATTGTGAGCGACGAGTCCATGATGCACACCATCTTGTGTGCGTGGCCACTGGGTGCTGGTGCAGTGCCCTGGCGGGTGGGACACAAGGAGTTGACCCAGCTGTAAGGGGACAATCCTCAGATGATTACCTCAGTCCTGTACAAGTCCAGCCTCAGGTGGCTGATGTTCAGCCATTCATCAACGGACCTCATGCCTTCTTGAAGGTTGGAACTGGCAATGGCTGTGTCTTTCGTGAGGGTGAGGAGCAGCTGGCTGTCAATGGCATACGAGATGATGATGAGGTCGTGTGCGCATGTGATGGTGAAGAGGGGGGTCCTGGACACATTGAAGATTGACACGCTGAGAGATGAGCCCTGGGCCATGTGCCAGATGACGCCACTGTACTACATGCTGAAGTCTTGAGTCCCACTCCCATGGCCTTGCTGGTGAGCTACTTGGTGATTTCATCCTGGTCCATCCCCTGGATACCAGTGTTGGAGATGTGTGAGCTGACAGTGTGTGAGCACATCGTGTATAATGATGTGGAGAGGTCAAGGGGGGTGGCCTCACCATTGTTGAGCAGGGCAAAGTTGTCGGTGTTGGTGGCAATGATGACGGTTGCAGTGGGGTGATTACTGTGGAAGACGGTCTTGTGCAGGTTGCCTGGAGCTCTTTGCGTGGTGGAAGTTTGTCAGTTGCTCGTTGACTGTCTTCCTGATGACATTTGCTGGCTAGGGAAGCACGGTGATGTTCCTTGAGAGCCAGCGTTCCTGCCGTCCATTGTCTAAGAAGGGCCTGGGTCACCGCATGCCTCTATCTACCATGGAATGTGGCTAACTCCAATGATACATACATGATGTGCTGGACGGGGGCTACAAGGATGGGGAATGATGTGGTTGAGATGTTGTGTGGGAAGGGGCCTGATGGAGATCCCCAGGGGATGTTGCACATGAGCCGGGTGTTGTATCTGCTGATGATGGAAGTCCAAAACCTTAGGGGGGTTGGTCCTGATTATATTAGTGCGTTCTGCCTCTGTGTGCCAAGGCTTGCGTGTATGTCCATGAGCTTGCAGTGGTAGAAAGTGGCAAGGGAATGGCTCAGCCTTGCAAGGGTGGGGTGTCTTTTAGATGGAGAGCTGATGTCAGTGCACTCACGATGCTGATGAGCTCCTTGATGTCGTGCGGTTTTTTAGCCTCGGCCCCATCTGAAGGATCTCCAATTGTCCTTGCTGATGATATGGTGATGGCTGTGTGTGCCGTTTTCCAGGGTTGTAAGGCCACTGATAGTTATTTGTGTTGCAAGCTGTGCACAAGAGTCCTGCTAGATGTGTATGAGTCCAGTAGGTCTGCCTTGTCCCAGGTGGCTTAATTGTTGATGTGCGTCACAGGAAAGTCCGTCAACGTGGCTAGATTGTTGGATCAGTTGCTGATCCAGTGTGTGAGGTTGCAGGGTGTGGCGTGGTGTTGGTTCCAGTGTCGCACACAGCATGTCTTTGTTGACTTACATCAAGCATCTTTGGGGGATTGGTAGCGGGGTGTGTGGCAGTGTGTTGCTCATCGGAGACGTGGATGCTAATGTGGATGGACCAATGATGGATGCTGGTGTGGTTCTCATCCAGCCAGAAGTTCCTGGCCCACAGCCACATGTATCCTGTGGATGTGAGGGCGTGCATGACGATGGACGTGTTGATGGCTTAGCAGAATTGCGGATGTAGGCCTGGAGATCTGTAGATGAGTGTTACTCTGAGGGTTTGCAGGGGGTTTGTGCCAAACCGGATTTCTGACCCTGAGTGCGTATTTGGGAATAGATATCAATTCATCCTCCGGGATTGTTAGTGCCGTCCCTGCGGGTGCTCTTATATCCATCTGAGATGGCAATGAAGAAGTTGTGTGCTGAGGATGCTTTCATCCAGGTCACTGTCATGAAGGTGATGTGTAGGCCTGTTGTGTTGAGGAGGTAACAGAGTCCAATGGCGTGCTGGTGGACGGAGCCGGTGTGGAGTAGGAGGGACATGACCTGGTTGGTGTGACAGGGCCTGGAAGGTGGGGCAGCGCTGTGTAGGCAGTTGGAGTTGCACACTCAGCATGCGAAGGTGTCGTGTGTGCGCGCCGCTTAGGGTATGCCTGAGAGCATGCGGTTGATTTTCGGTTGGACATTGCTTGGAGGGTGGCTGCAACATGAGACTGTTGTGTGATGTGTGTCATGCAAGGACATGAGGGTCGTGCAATGTGCACGTTGCATGCGCTGACGGTCCTGCCTTTGGCACCGCGTGGCTGCAATAGTGGCACAGACAAGCTGATGACAGCCTAATGAATGGGTGGAGGGAGGAAGGGAGGAGCATCTTGGAGGTGTGTGGGTTGCAGAATCCGGGAACTTGGTGGGCCCTTGATGCACGGGCCGCAGCAGCCGGCAGCATGTACTGGAAACTAGGCCGAAAGTAGCACACAAAGACAAGGATGTCAGAAAGGACAACTGCAACAGGCGTATGTAAAGGAAGGAGTGTCAGGTTACTCATGGCTCACCCAGAGAAAATGGATGAACAATCACCAAAGATGACTGACACAGGATCAGGAAACAGAAGGCTGGCCTGCGCACAGGAGACACACCCTCAGCAGGTGTTGATGGCCCGTTGGGGGGAGCAACCTGCCCATATACTTACACAACCATGGACTTCATGCACAATAGAGATTATAAGCCATGAAGAACTACATGCATGTTCCCGAACCACACATACACTCATATGCATAATCTTTGTCAACTATGCCAGAGATGACGCATGCAAAGTGGCAATAGACATGCATTGACAGAGATGAGGCACTTTGGAGGGTGAGGAACACCTTTATTACTCAGGCTCACACTAAGGGAAATGCATCAATATGAATAGACTCACAGGTCATTTGACTGAACATGTGGGACCTACGCTGGACACCCCCTTCACAACACGGATGTTGTAAATCCAAATGAACTGGCACACAAGTTAATGGGATGAGCCAAACACCTCCTGCTGCACACGGAGAGGCTGCAATTCCCCATTGAGCCCGTTATGGGGATGTCCCACACTATGTCCACCCGTAGCATCCCATATGTTTCAGAGGGAAGTTTTACACACATTGATGCCTTCATCAGAATCCAAAAACCATTACAGATGACTGTCACGAAGGGTGACTATCAATTCATGGGAGTCATGCTACATGTTATGTGCCCCATGGTGAGTCGACATGTATGCATGGTAACACAACATGCACAGAAGCAGTCCCCACACATTCCAAACACGTACCTCCCCCAAAATGCCTTGCTGCAATCCTTAACCAAAATGACATTTCCCCATGTCCATGCATGGAATGCTGATTCAGCAGACGTTGCAATACTCATGAGGAATAGCAGGAGGACAACGATGACACGAGCAGACAACATGCGCAAGAACCTGGGAATGACAGACACACAAGAAGTCAGCTAAAAGATTTTTCTCCGCATACATGGTCATATACTAAACATGAACAATGTTGTCCCCATGCTAATTTAAAAGAAAGTGTCTCTGCTAAAATGTGTGGAATGTATCATCACTCGAATGACACATCAGAACACACATCTAAGTCACTTAGCATACAGTCAGCTGGACACACACATTGCAACACATGCCACCCAAGGCTACAAGCGTGCACACTCAGACCCAGTGACTCACCATTATGAGAAGAAGTTGCGTATAAGCTGACTCCGGATATCCTCCTCCTCCTCATCCTCACTTGCCTCATGACCAAGCCCTTCATCCTCCACGGGTGGATGTTCCTGCTCATCCTGCTCCAGGATAAGTGGCACTGCCTTCTCCACTGCCATGTTGTGCAGCATGCAGCACACGAGGAAGGTTTTGCAGACCTTTGCCGGTGCATATGGGAGGGACCCGCCTATCTTGTGAAGGCACCGGAATCGGCTTTTCAGGAGGCCAAACGTCCTCTCAATCACTCGCCTGGTCTGCTCGTGTGCATTGTTGTACCGGTGATCTGCAGCTGATCTTGGGTTGCGGAGAGGCGTCATCAGCCATGGCATTTTGGGATAGCCAGAGTCCCCTACATGGAAACATCATGTAAATAAGTGGGTCAGGAGATGCCGTAAGAGCCAAAGATACGGCAACACACAGGACCAACAGAGTATACCCACAACAAGACATGCTCGTTCGTTGTGCAGCCGCAGCATCATTTGTGGCACCCTGCTATGCCTCATGATGTAGGCATTGTGTGCTGACCCTGGAAAACGTGCACAGACATCGGAAATGAGCATGTTAGCAAGACACACCATAAGGGCATTTATAGAGTGGTAATGTTTACGGTTGCGATAGGCTACCTCCTGTGCCTGTGGTGGTACCAAAGCCACATGTGTCCCATCAATGGACCCAATGACATGGGGCATCCCTCCCAGGACATAGAAATCACCCTTGACACCTGTCAACTCCTCAGGAGTCAGAAAATGGATGAATTCATCAAGGTGCTCCAACATGGCTGCCAAAACATCACGCAGAACATGGCTGAACATTGTCTGTGACATGCCACCAACATCAGCTATGGTGAATTGAAACGTACCTGTGGCAAAAAAATGTAGGGCTGCCATCACCTTCATCTTGGGGGTCAGCACAGTAGGATACCTGTGTCACGGTTGGAGGTGTGGTGCCAGCTTGGCGGTCAAGTCCTCAATCAACTGTTGAGTGAATCTGTAACGTTGGATGCAGGCACGTTCCCTCATGGCACCCAAGTCTGGCATTGGTCGGGGGACAGGCGGTGCCCTGCAGAAAATTGTAATGAATAACGAAGATTGAGAGCATAACAACATCAATGTCAATGAACAGAGCACATGCTCAACTGCTACTACACATCTGCAAAATACAGAGTCTGGTCTGTGCAATACATCCAGGACACGTATGCCAGCTTGGTGATACTCCTACGAATAGCCAGATACACCTGTTGATTGGCAAGTCTACATGACATGGCCTGAAACGATCTGGGAGCCAGTCTGAGTGAACAGCCAGAGACCTCACAGGAGTGACATACATCCACATAGCTGCATTTAAAGGATGACATCTCATACAGACAGCTGACGGCAAGCTAGATGCACAGGTCACATGGAATGTCAAATGTACAGATCAAACACATTGCGATGAAGGGGTACACGTGGAAACAGAAAACACAGACATTGAGACGACGCAGATATGTCCTCATGTCAAAATATCATGTTCGATGCATACAGACCCTGCTTACGTGGGAATCCACATGTGGCATGGTGTGCGTAGATGTGTGCCATGCCCATCTCCACACAGACACATGTTGGATGCAGCAACAGCAGATGTAGTTGACGGAACAGTAACCGCAAGCTCATGGGAACACATGACACACACATGACATAGTCACATCGGGGCACGCTGATCGTGAAATGTCAGTTGTTAGTGTCCCTGTCCCTGGCATCAGGGAACAGTTGCGGGTGGTGGTGACTGTGCCATACCAGTGATGCTGTGCTTGACACGTTTGTACTACAGGCACACATGTGCAAAGTGTGAAGGGGAAGTGTGCCACATAGTGCCCCATCACACATGACATGTGTACACAGGTCATCACACATCAATTGTGCAACTATATGAGGAGACATGTGCAATATCACTGCCTGACACACCTAGGCCCTGCACATGAAAGTCTGCAATGACAATGACTTGATGTACAGCCTTTTGCGAGTCGGAGACCTCCATTCCTTTTGTGTGCGTCTCCTATCACCAGTGTAAGCGTGTGAAACGCACAGAACACACACTCTGAGAGCCTGTGTACGGTCCGTATCACTATAGTAGTGGTGCCGTAGGAGTACGCGTGGTACGGGCCGTACACACGCTCTCAGGGCGTGTGTACGGTCCGTATCACTATTGTAGTGGTGCCGTAGGAGTACGCATGGTACGGACCGTACACACACGCGTACTCCTACGGCCCCACTACTATAGTGATACGGACCGTACACACGCCCTGAGAGCGTGTGTACGGTCCGTATCACTATAGTACTGGTGCCGTAGGAGTACGCGTGGTACGGGCCGTACACATGCTCTCAGGGCATGTGTATGGTCCGTATCACTATTGTAGTGGTGCCGTAGGAGTATGCGTGGTACGGACCGTACACACACGCGTACTCCTACTGCACCACTACTATAGTGATACGGACCGTACACACGCCCTGAGAGCATGTGTACGGTCCGTATTACTATAGTAGTGGTGCAGTACACTCGCTCTCAGGGCGTGTGTACGGACTGTATCACTATTGTAGTGGTGCCGTAGGAGTACGAGTGGTACGGAACCGTACACACACGTGTACTCCTACGGCACCACTACTATAGTGATACGGACCGTACACACGCCCTGAGAGCGTGTGTACGGTCCGTATCACTATTGTAGTGGTGCCGTAGGAGTACGCGTGGTACGGGCCATACACACGCTCTCAGGGCGTGTGTACGGTCCGTATCACTATTGTAGTGGTGCCGTAGGAGTACACGTGGTACGGACCGTACACACACGCGTACTCCTACGGCACCACTACTACAGTGATACGCACCGTACCCACGCTATGGATGTGTGAGTACGGTGTGTATCACTATTGTAGTGGTGCCGTACGGGTACGTGTGAAACGCACCGTGCATGTTATTTGGAATCAAAAATTACATAGGGGACAAGTATTAGGCCAAAAATGCATGCTGGTTGTCATGGATACAGAGAATTCAGTTGCAATGTGGCCATCATGTGGGCTTGAAAAGTCAGTTAGCCCAAAAATGACAATGTTGCAAAGTGGTGTTTGCGTTGCTATGATGCTTAAAATTTGAACCATGCAAATTTGTGTCATTGGTGTATGTTTAAAGGGATTGGAGGAAACGTAGGATGCAAATGAGTCTGACCCATCACTCTGTACTCCTGTAAATGAAAGCCCCCAGCAAGACAGATACAAGTCAGCCAGAACCCATGAGAGGGCACTTGCCTGCACAACTTTCCTGTCGACCACACTGCTGCTGTCTGTGCCTCCTCTGGCACCATGTCGCGGACTGTGGAGAGGGCCCAGCCATTCACACTTGAGGAGAATGAGGCATTGCTGAATGTCCTCCTCCCACAGTACCCCAGCCTGTATGGGAGACCAGGGGAGCAGGTGAGTGCTGACTCCACTACCTTTGACTGTGCACCTTTTTTGTGACTGTCACTTCTGGCATTGTGTCCAGGTGTGACAGACAGGCAATGTGGTTTAGAGTGGGTCCCAGGGTGGGAAAGGCTTATGTCTGTCATGCAGAGCATTATGTAGTTCCTGTGTGCACTCCTCACTTGCATTGTGCTTACTGTGACATTCACTACATAGTGCATGACACATTCAACCTGGCAAATCCTTGGTGGCATTTTTTGGCTATTGTCCTGAGGTGATTCAGTGGTCCCCCCGGTGTGACAGGTGACTGTACCCACAGATGTGTATGAGTTGAGTGGAGCTGTGGTGAGAGTGTCCAAGTGATGTGTACGCCCTCCTGGACATTGATGTGTGTGAAGGTTCCTTGTCATGTGGGTGAGTGTCTATGTGAAGTGTTGCACCACAGCTGCATGGAGGAGGCAACAGCTCTACCCATCTGATGTGAGAAGTAAGCCGTGCTGTGTGTCTGACTTGCTGAGCTAGCCCAACACCTGTGACACCCCACAGGCAAGTGGCACATGTGCAGAGTGAGGTATGTATCCGCTGTTGCCAATGGCAGGTGATTGATCTGCGCCTGTGTGTGTCTGTGTACTCTGCTGAGGTTGCGTCAGTGGCCTGGAGCATATAACTGCTTTGAGGTGCTGTCCAGCAGCCTGGTGTTGCATGTGATGCACAGTGTGTGCCATGATCAGGGAGTGTGTTGCACCCCTCCTGCCACCTGTGTACTTTCAATGCCATGTAGTGCATTGGGGCTTCCACAGAGGCCAATGTCCATATGAGAAAGTTGCAATTCCTTGGCAGCATCCTATGCCCTGTTCAACATATCAAAGATGTGCAAATGTGTGTCTCTGTGACATGGAGCAGGTGTAGTGATGTTGTCTCACTTTGTCATCCTCACAGGTAACTGCCTACGAGAAGGGGGGATCTGGAAGGAGATCGTCAGGGCCGTGAGAACGGCGGGGGGGTCGCAGTCGGCGCCTAGCCCAAGTCCGAAAACGATGGCAGGACATCCGGTGCTGGACCCGGCGGATCGCCCGGGTCCAGCTGGGGCTCTCACCTCCACGCTCCGACGGCAGGCGCCGACGCCCGACCACCCACATGATGCGTGTCCTGGCGGTGGTCTTCCCTGACCTGGATAGGCAGTTACAGGAGAGCCAGCAGCAAGGAGGGGGTAGGTACCTGTCTGTTTGTTGTGTTGTGTGTCACCAGCTTTTGGAAGTGCTCTGTAGCCTGGATACACTGCCAGGGTTTATATGTGCAGTGCATATTCTGTTCCCCAAAGTCAACCGGTGCTCTTATTCCTCCCTTCCCCTCCTTTACATGTGTCCCCTGGTCTGTGTGTAATCACAATTGCACATGGTCATCTAGGCTGCCAGTTACTCCAAGTGCACATTGCTTTCTGCATCATGTGGGAGGGTGGTCTGTGACATGTGTTGGAGTGGGCATGAGTGGGAGATATGCAGAGTGCCAGGACGGTTGCTCATGTTACAGTCAGATCATTCCAGGAACAAGGAGCATTGTGCCCACTACAGTCCCCTGAGACACCCTTGCCTCGTAATCATGTATGTCATCCAACACTTTGTCCATTCTCAGTGTGTTCAGCATATGTTTGCCTCTGTGGCATTGTTCCCTGGCCTCATTTGTATTTATCCAAAGTGTGCTACATGTGTCCACTGGACAGGGAGACCCCATTTGGCTTGTGCATACTCACACTGGGCAGTGCCTGTGTGTCTATTCACAACTATCTGTTGATGGTTGTTTGTCACAAATATGTGTTGGCAGCCTCACGAGGTGATGTGGAGTACATTTGGGAATTCTTGCAGCACATTTTTGTAAACCCTGATTGAGAGGTGTCACTTCTTGATCTGTCTCAATCACATTGTCTCAGGTATGAGGGATTTGTGCGGGCGAAGCCTACATGGCCAGACCTTATGTCTCCTTGCCAGGTCTGACCTGTGTGTGATAATTGGCTGGACAGAGACTCAACGTGCAGTGACCCAGTGATGTTGTGCAGGGTTTAATGTTTGTGCTTTGCAGCATGTGTCAATTGTTTAAATACATGATTCCTGCTCAAACATTTTTTGCACCAGTGTGTGCTCCAGATGCTACATAGTTTGGTCTGTGTGTGCTGACATCTGTGTGGACATTCTGGCTTGCCATGAGGGTCTCTCCTCCGTGCAGGTATGCCTTTTTACAACACAATTGCAGGCACATTAGCTTATGCATTGTCCTGGGTTTGGACATGTGTGCCACTCCACATGACAGGCAGTGGGTCAGATGTGTTGCCAACGGATGTCCATGTGACAACTGACATAATTCAAGTTGTTAGTCAAAAGGTATTGTACCTTGGCACTCACAACACTTGTCAACAGGTCTTCATGTTTTAAATGCTTTAGTTTGATGTTTTGTTGTTAAGAACAATAATGTGCCTGCATGACAGATGTCTCCCAGGGAAGTGCACAACAAACCACCTTTGCACTTGCAGGGAACACGCTGGCACATTTTAAAAGAAGGCACTGTTCTAATGAGACTGTTTTTCAGATTATACATATACATGTTCCCCCAGTGTTGTGGAATTTGGGTAAGTCCTTGGTTGATGGTGATACCAACTTACGAGTGTCAAGTCATCAAGACCTCCGTGGGCCCATGTATATGTACTTTCTGCAACACCATTTCTTTCTAACAGTGGCTTCTTTAAAGAAGGCTGCCAGCTTCTTCGATGACTGGGTAAATGTAGTTTTGTGTGCACCTCCTTGGGAGCCATCTTTTATGGAGGCACATGTGTGTTCTGTTCACAAAATGGCACATTCCCACATTCTGACCATGTCGATTGTGTAAAGTATTGTGATTCCCAAGGGACCAACATTTTTCCCTTTTGTTTTCCTAAGTACTTACAGGTCTCAGAGTGTGGGGACACCTTTGGTATTGAGGTGTGTTACTTTGCCTTTGGTGCACCACTACTGTTTCTTTCTGGGTAAACAAGAGGTGGCATGACTTCATTGTATTGCTGTGCTCACCTGTTCCCAGACACTAGCTCCTCAGTGTATTTCTCATTCAAGTTTTGGGCTGGTGTGTCCTATTTTTCCTTGTGTCCAAGTGGCATGGTGGGTCTACCAACTGGGGAGTACAGGGCTTACATATGTGCGGAGTAATCTAGCTGTTACTCATGATGCATTGCCTGATATGCACTGTGACCTATTGATTTTGTACTCATGTGTCAGATGTATACAGGTGACTGATGTTTTCTGTATCTTCACCTTGCCCACAGCATTATCATTGGAAAGCGAGGGAGACACCTGCACGGACCTGGATGAAGGACCCAGCACCAGTGCCACCAGTGCTGGCGAGTCTGCAGGAGCCAGTGGCACGGAGAGGGCGAGGGGAGTCAGTCAGAGGACCTGTCTGGTGGCAAATCCAACTCCGACGCAGACGGGTCTGAGGCTGACCTCATCGAGGGGGCGGAGGCTGCTACAACACCTGGCAGCAGCCCAACATCTGTCCCCGCCTCCTACATTCCCATCACCGCCCTCCCAGTTGCTCCGGTCCCTTCTGTCCATGCAGGGCCCCACCATGTCTCCTTCGGGACAGGCACCGCACCCCCTGCCCCTGTCACCCCTGCTGCCCTCAGTGCAGAGTCTGTGGACATACTGCGGCAGTTGCAGGTTGGGCAGGCATCGGTGCTGACTGTCCTCCATGGCCACACCACACTGCTGACACAGATGGTGTCGTTCATGGAGGACATGTCAGCAACGATGTCTGAACAACGCAGGTTTCTGTGGTCCATGGACTCTTCCCTGACGGCAGCAGTGAGTCTCCTGCAGCGCTTCGTCCCCCCCCCACCCCAGCCCCATCCACACTTCCCTCTCCCATACCTGTCCCATGCACACCCAGACATTCCCAAGCACGCACCCCACCAGACACAGGCAGCACACCACCAAGTAAGGGCAAGCGCACACCTTCTGGCACGCACACTCAGGGGGATGTAGGCACACCCACTGGGACTGGGGCAAAAAGACATACACGCAGCCACAGTCTGAGTCCGCAGCCCTCACAACCCAGTCCCTCCAACAGCACTCCCCTTGGCTCCCCTGCCAAACTGTCACCCAAAGAGCTCTACATGGGTGGGCTGGCCCTCACCCCCACTGTGACACCACCCCGCAAGCGGGCGATGAAGTCCCCGGCCAGGGTAGTTGAGTCCCCCCGCCCCCTGTCTACCCCCTCCCCCAAGAGCACTGCACCCCATCCCTCGGCCACCCCCACAACCTCCGTTGGCCCTGGGATTTCTTCCGGTGCAGGGGTTACCCTGGACGCCCTGGCAGCAGTGTGCAGCGACGTGCTCTCCTCCACCTTTGGCGCTGCCCCACCTCCTGTGGTGGAGACGTCCACCCCTGCACCCACCACACCTGCCCTTCCCCCTCTTGTCCCTGCGGTGACTGGTCCTTCCCCACATGATGCCCCCCCCCCCCCGGTCGACGAACCTGAGGGTTCCACTGTGCAGGCAAGCTAGGGGAGACGCGTGCCCATGTGTCCCTCCCAAGGACTTCTATTATGGACTGGCCATTGGCCTTTGTATATAGTGTCATTTCATTATTAGTTTTTTTTGCTGAATAAAGCATTTTATTTTTACTTTGAACAGTATTGCATTTCAGGTATTGATGTTGGTGCTGAGGCTCCTGGAGTTGGTGTTGTGGTAATGTGTTATGGTTCTGAGAAATGTTCTACTCTGATGATCATGAGGTGGACCATGGTATCTGCGTGCCATCACAAGGTCTCTGCAAAGAATCATTGTTAGTGTGTGTTATTTTTGGTTTTGAGACATTGTCCCAAGGAGTGTTCCTTCCTCTGTGGCACCTGACATCTTCCCTGCAAAGAGTTGCACAATTGTTGTGCTGACCTGTGTCTACATTTTCTTTGTTGGTGACGGATCCCTTCAACTATGGCCATGCCTGCTCAGCAATGTCTCCGGCTGCATCGTCTGTGCCATCCTTGCTAGTCACACTGTACTTGTGTATTGAGTATGTCGAAATGCCTTCATGGAGAAATTCTCCCTTTTCAGCACTATGCATGTGTGTACTCCCGGCCTTGGACACATATGGTACTTGTTCTGCAGGGTATTTGGGCACCTGACTCACAATTGTTGGCATTGTATCTGTGGGAACTCCACCCTAGTACTTCCATGAGAAACAACATATTGGTGGCTGGCCCAGCACCTGAACATTCCTATCAGTCCTGGGATGTGCGTGACAGTGTGTGTTCCCTTTGGCTCTCTTAGTTTAGTAGGCAGTGACATGACTATACAGTCTTGTGGCATGATCTCAGTGTCTGTCCACTGCTGGGAGTCCTCTGCACCCACCCCTCACATGTCTGTCCTCTGCTGGGAGTGATATGCACCCACCCCTCATATTTCAGGCCACTGCTGGGAATCCTCTGCACCCCCCCCATGTCTCTGTCCACTGCTGGGAGTCCTCTGCACCCACCCCTATGTCTCTGTCCACTGCTGGGAGTCCTCTGCACCCACCCCCATGTCTCTGTCCACTGCTGGGAGTCCTCTGCACCCACCCATATATGTCTGTCCACTGCTGGGAGTCCTCTGCACCCACCCCTCACATGTCTGTCCACTGCTGGGAGTGATATGCACCCACCCCTCATATTGCAGGCCACTGCTGGGAGTCCTCTGCACCCACCCCCATGTCTCTGTCCACTGCTGGGAGTCCTCTGCACCCACCCCCATGTCTCTGTCCACTGCTGGTGTTGATATGCACCCACCCCCATGTCTCTGTCCACTGCTGGGAGTCCTCTGCACCCACCCCCATGTCTCTGTCCATTGCTGGGAGTCCTCTGCACCCACCCATATATGTCTGTCCGCTGCTGGGTGTCCTCTGCACCCACCCCTCACATGTCTGTCCACTGCTGGGAGTGATATGCACCCACCCCTCACATGTCTGTCCTCTGCTGGGAGTGATATGCACCCACCCCTCATATTGCAGGCCACTGCTGGGAATCCTCTGCACCCACCCCCATGTCTCTGTCCACTGCTGGGAGTCCTCTGCACCCACCCCGATGTCTCTGTCCACTGCTGGTGTTGATATGCACCCACCCCCATGTCTCTGTCCACTGCTGGGAGTCCTATGCACCCACCCCCATGTCTCTGTCCACTGCTGGGAGTCCTCTGAACCCACCCCCATGTCTCTGTCCACTGCTGGGAGTCCTCTGCACCCACCCCCATGTCTCTATCCACTGCTGGGAGTCCTCTGCACCCACCCATATATGTCTGTCCACTGCTGGGAGTCCTCTGCACCCACCCCTCACATGTCTGTCCACTGCTGGGAGTGATATGCACCCACCCCCATGTCTCTGTCCACTGCTGGGAGTCCTCTGCACCCACCCCCATGTCTCTGTCCACTGCTGGGAGTCCTCTGCACCCACACACGTGTCTGGCCACTGCTGGGAGTCCTCTGCACCCACCCCTCACATGTCTGTCCTCTGCTGGGAGTGATATGCACCCACCCCTCATATTTCAGGCCACTGCTGGGAATCCTCTGCACCCCCCCCATGTCTCTGTCCACTGCTGGGAGTCCTCTGCACCCACCCCTATGTCTCTGTCCACTGCTGGGAGTCCTCTGCACCCACCCCCATGTCTCTGTCCACTGCTGGGAGTCCTCTGCACCCACCCATATATGTCTGTCCACTGCTGGGAGTCCTCTGCACCCACCCCTCACATGTCTGTCCACTGCTGGGAGTGATATGCACCCACCCCTCATATTGCAGGCCACTGCTGGGAGTCCTCTGCACCCACCCCCATGTCTCTGTCCACTGCTGGGAGTCCTCTGCACCCACCCCCATGTCTCTGTCCACTGCTGGTGTTGATATGCACCCACCCCCATGTCTCTGTCCACTGCTGGGAGTCCTCTGCACCCACCCCCATGTCTCTGTCCATTGCTGGGAGTCCTCTGCACCCACCCATATATGTCTGTCCGCTGCTGGGTGTCCTCTGCACCCACCCCTCACATGTCTGTCCACTGCTGGGAGTGATATGCACCCACCCCTCACATGTCTGTCCTCTGCTGGGAGTGATATGCACCCACCCCTCATATTGCAGGCCACTGCTGGGAATCCTCTGCACCCACCCCCATGTCTCTGTCCACTGCTGGGAGTCCTCTGCACCCACCCCGATGTCTCTGTCCACTGCTGGTGTTGATATGCACCCACCCCCATGTCTCTGTCCACTGCTGGGAGTCCTATGCACCCACCCCCATGTCTCTGTCCACTGCTGGGAGTCCTCTGAACCCACCCCCATGTCTCTGTCCACTGCTGGGAGTCCTCTGCACCCACCCCCATGTCTCTATCCACTGCTGGGAGTCCTCTGCACCCACCCATATATGTCTGTCCACTGCTGGGAGTCCTCTGCACCCACCCCTCACATGTCTGTCCACTGCTGGGAGTGATATGCACCCACCCCCATGTCTCTGTCCACTGCTGGGAGTCCTCTGCACCCACCCCCATGTCTCTGTCCACTGCTGGGAGTCCTCTGCACCCACACACGTGTCTGGCCACTGCTGGGAGTCCTCTGCACCCACCCCTCACATGTCTGTCCACTGCTGGGAATCCTATGCAGCCACACACCCACCCACCCTCTTGGTGCAGTACACTGCTGTGCTGGGCCTACACACACACACCTATATGAAGGTAATATGCTGCACCAGGCCGTAGGCCAACATTCGTGGCGTGTGTACGCCTTGTAGCCCAAATGTACTGGTGCCGTAGGGGTACGTGTGATACGGACCGTACCCCCGTATTCATAGGGTGTGTACGGTCCGTACCACGCGTACCCCTACGGCCCAAATCCAATGGTGATACGGCCCGTACCCACGCTATGTATGTGTGGGTGCGGTCCGTATCACTATAGTAGTGGTGCCGTAGGAGAACGCGTGGTACGGCCCGTACACACATTCTGAGAGTGTGTGTACGGTCCGTATCACTATTGTAGTGGTGCTGTAGGAGAACGCGTGGTACGGACCGTACACACACGCGTACTCCTACAGCACCACTACTATAGTGATACGGACCGTACACACGCTCTGAGAGCGTGTGGATGGTCCGTATCACTATAGTAGTGGTGCCGTAGGAGTACGCGTGGTACGGACCGTACACACGCTCTGAGGGCGAGTGTACGGTCTGTACCACAAGTACCCCTACGGCACCACTACAATGGTGATACGGACCGTACACACGCTCTGAGGGCATGTGTACGGTCCGTACCACGCGTACCCCCATGGCACCACTAATATAGTGCTACGGACCGTACCCACGCTATGGATGTGTGAGTACGGTGCGTATCACTATTGTAGTGTTGCCGTAGGGGTACGCGTTCACGTCCACTTCCGTTGTTGCGTGACGCAGGGATTGGTGGACACGCCCCCCGGAGTGACCAGATCCTGGAGGTAATGTATGTCCTCAATATTGTAGGTTTTAATTTGGGTAGGGGGTATGTTGCCTGCCCCTCACCCCCCCTTGGCCCCTGGGTGTTGTTCTCACCTTCTGCGGCGTGTGCGTCGGGTTCGGTGCACCAGGTCGTAGGCTAAGAGGGCCGGGATGACACGTAGGATGGGGTCCATTGCTGTCCGTCGCGCACCGGGCTCCGTTTTCGCGTCGGACTCAGTTTTCCGGCTTTTTTTGGCTGCCGTAAAAAAACAGCTGTGCGGAGTGACGTAGGGACGAATCGTACTTGTTGGTCTGTAAAACGCTGCCTGACTCCGTACGGACGCCGCGTACGCGCTGTCCAGGATCAGACTCGTAGGTATTTTTTAGCTGTACGGTGTTTTGTACGAATCGTACGGAAATGCTATTTCTGTACGAATCGTACTTGCTGGATTGTACGGGGGATTTCCCGGGTACGAGTCATATGGAGAATACGCTCCGTACGACGAATCGTACCCGGGTTTTATAGGATTGGAATCGCCACCTTAATGCCACACCCGACTTCCAGAAGGTGCTTAGCATTCCAACGGTTGCCAAGGAACAAACTGTGTCTAGGGACGCTTACCTGCATTCCGACGCGGCATTTCTTCGGCCCCCAATTTTTCCTTCCAGCAACATCGTGGCTTCACTGCAGATCTTCGGCTCTTGACAGCTGTTAATCCTGGAGAGAAAAGAAGAGAGAAAGTTAAGTGACTTAATCTATTTATGGCGCCCAACGCAACACAGATATTTCTGCTAGAGTGTTACAGTAAATAGTAAAAGCAATTTTTGGAACGTTTTTTCTATCACACAGGAAAAAGCATTTTGTGGACAATCAAAGGGAAATAACATTTTATGGACAATCAAAGTGAAGCAAAGCTTTTCAGTTTATCATAACAAGGAATATGTTAACAGATTCAAACTTTGCATCTTGTTAATGTCACATGTAAAATTCGAAGAATGCTTTTGTTTGTTTTTTCTTTTGTTTTTTCTTTGTCTATTTCTACTTAGTGATGGAAAGCATCAGGTGAACGCTTTGCAAGTAAGTGTAGTAAAAGAACAGAATTATAAAAATTATTGTAATTTTAAAAACCTTGTAGTATTAGATTCTAAAAGTCATTGATATTTGTTTTCTACAGAAGAGAAGATTGAGGAACACCTCACTCAAAAAACACGCCCCACTTAAAAAACAACTCAACGTAAAAAGAAAACCGAACCATCACAAGTCAACTAGGACGCGGAGCCCACCAGCTCAAGTGCACAGGTAGAAAGTTAACCAATGTAGTTCACTAGCTGGGAAGGGAAGGAAGAACTAGTTGTGTCCAAAGGGTCAATAGTTACACCCTGGTTAATTTAATCTTGTTGCCTTGCAGGTCGACAACAAGAGCCCACCAGCGTCCAGTATCCGGCCCTCTTCCCTGAACCCTATTGCATAGCTCCAGTGGAAATGGAAAACACTGGTTATAAGGTAGGGTACTGGGAAGTTGGTCCATAACGTCTTTGTGAAAGTCAACTACGTGCCTTCAGAGCTAAGACTGCATGGTTGGTCTGACACCCAACACTAGAAAAACCATCACTTGCAGTATTCACCAGCAAGATGGACTTCGGGAATTCCCTCCATACCAGGATCACCTAGCAACTCACCGCAAAACTGTAAAGCATCCAGAACTTGACAGCCAGACCCATCCTGAGCTTCCATCACAGAACTCACATCACACCACTCCTCTGAGGGCTCCACTGGCTTCGGGTACACGGACGTGCTCATTTCAAACTCCCCATACACACATTCAAGGCACTACATTGCAGAGCAGTCCCATTGCCGGTTTCCTGCTCCCGCATCGTCGGTTCTCCAGCAAGCCTACCACTTCGGAACCTCATTCCAGGTCCACGGATCCTTGGTTACCTGAGCCAAGTTGAGCAACCAATTACAAGACTTAGCCTTCGGCTACGTCCCGCCGCTTTTATTCTTACAATCGGTTCTGAATCTACCGCGGCCGCGGTTATTCAGGTTTATCGCACAGGCATTATTGTTCCTTGTCCTGATGATGATCCTTGCATTTGTTTAATAGGATCGAAACGCCGTCGACAATCATAAATACCCGAAATGTTTAAAAACATGATTTTGACACATAAGGGTGTTGTTTAAAATGTTTGTTTTCTCAAGTATTGATGATTCCTATAAGCAAACTATGTATTCATGCCTGAACCTCCTTGTTTCTATGACCTAATGTATGTACTGGACGCAGGCTTGTGTCCCACTTCATCAACCTTCTTAATTTTGGTTATTTTTGTACATTAGTAAAATTCATGACCTCTGTCCGGCTGGATAAGTCTTTTTTTGATAAGTACTGATTCTCGGGTCCTTATTTATTATTAACCCTATTCCTCTTATGACTAGGGACAACTGTTGTTTATAATCATTTCAAACTCCCCATACACACATTCAAGGCACTACACGCCAACCTGAACAGTTGCATCTCCTTCCAACAACCACCATGACACTTCTCTTCTCCAGGACTCCTACTCACACACACCACACTCATACACTGTGGTAAATATTTAAATTGCCTGTACTATTTTTTATGCGGTAAAGTCTAGTAAGAATAACTCAGTCAAAATAAGAGGCAGAATCCGTGGTATTAGAGGTTCTGAAAAGGACTTTATTCCTTACAAAGGAATTATGGTTCGAACCAGGCAATCTTATTCCATCACCACGAAGGTTCAGGAAGGGATAGGCAATACATTATTGACAAGTAACAATATATATATGAAAAGCATTGCATTAAGACAGATGCAGGAGGCGTAACAGCTGATAATACAGATAAGAATACACATACGTAATGAAAATGGGCGTAATAACAGGCGTATACTAGAAACGTCATTTAAAATGATGTCACAGGTGGGTGGATCCATAAGAGAATCCTGCAGTGTCAGCAGAAATATTTGGCAGAGATGCGCGCGCAGCCGCATGACGTGTGATTGACGTGCAACTAAAGGGTGAAGGGGAATTGACATTAAGCTCTACATGTGGAGACAAAAGTCTGGGGGGTCAGGTCAACCTAATCCCAAATCGTATCTAATATCTTTGTTTAAGGAACTGTTTTATCCAAAAGGAAAGGTCTCTCGGACGGAATCTATTCTATACTGACTGTTAGTACATGTACAAGCGTCTATGTGTCTACATGAGATGCGAGGGGGCAGGAATCTTCCATGGTAACAGGGGCTATGAATTACTTGCATAAAGACAGCGAGGCCGGGCCCTTTGCTCGGTAGCTGGAAGGATGTTTACCTAAAACTACTAGACAGGAATGCATTGGATGAGGAGCGGAGCAGATAACTTGAAGGCTGAATACAGTTTTTGGCAGGCAACAGGCCGCGTCAGGCACCGTTGGCCGCGCAGGGAGTAGGACAAAGTTCATGGATACGGATGCAGGTCCAAGCTGGAGCATTTCAGAGGCAGAAGCAGGAAAAGGCTTGATGGCAGAATTCAGGGCCTACTCGCCTGAACTGTAAAACGTGAAAAGTGAACCATATAAAGTCGGTGGCCAATCATACTTAGGAATGGAATATTCGACCCATTCATGGCGGACCTGAAAGAGGACATGTTGACGTTGGACGCACATGTATTTGCGTCTTCATAGCTGGAACTGGAGGGAACATACATGTACTTGTAGCATGTACATGGAGCCGTTGGGGTCTAAGATAGGGGACACAATTGACCATAAAAATTCATATTTCCTCATTCCCTCCTTGTCCCCTACGGACCCTTATGAAATATCCATCTTCATCAATCCATCAATCTGTTCATATAGCATCATTTGTTCTTCTTTCTTCTTCCGGGATCTTGAATGAAAATTCGAAGGCGGGATACACGATGTGGCACACAGACCACAAATCGCTGGCCCACATTGTAGACACAAGCAGCAACTGAATAGAATGAGAAAGCCAATACCTAGGAAGGATAGGATCCTCCATTTCCAGGCTGACAACACGCTCCAGAACCAACCGGACCAAGTCCAGGTGCCTGGATTCTGGTGTATCTGGCTTACGATCTTATGAAGTCGAGTTATGGCTTTATATACTGACGGCGCGTTTTCTGGTATGAAAACACAGCAACTTGATCCGATGACCCTACAAGCTCCGCCCCTATCGGCCAGAATGACGTCAAGGACAAGATGATTTTGAAGAACAACAATCCGCATCGCAGACTGCTCCTCTGTTAAGTTGCCTAAGGCGGAAGTAGTTTCATTCACTACTGCTTCAAGGGTTCTAGTTAATCTACGTATCAGCTTACTATTAGTGACTGTACCTATGTAGGGAAAGAAACCTTTATTGAAATCTGTGTATTGCTCCCATGCTGTTTCGGTGTAGTCGACAATCGGGAGATCTCTCTGCTGTCTATTGTGTACTAAATGGGTATTCCTATGGTAATCAGGCGGGGCTAGGAAAACAGGTGGCAGAAGGAATGCAATGTAACAGGTACCATCCCAATCTAGGGGTAGGCGTATATATGCGGTGTGACCACAGATGAAGTAGGAGTGACGAGAAGCTCTAAATGTAGACTTGCCTTTATCACTGAATTCTATTACAGTGGTACATTTACTATGGCCCATGTGTATTGAACCATTCTTTCTTACACATAATTCGCCTCTAACTGGAAATACTGACATAGCGGGCAAGATTGGTGTAGCTTCGGATTCAACATTCAGGATCATGAGATTAAGTGTAAAGTTACCTAATCCATATACTTCATTTTCTAGATCAGTTCCTGTTCTTTTGGGAAGTCCCTCCTTGTTAGGGTAGCAGACTTTAAGTAAAACTAGGTTCAGGTTTCCCCAAACCCAGTTGTCTTGATAAACTACTGAATTTGAATCTAGGGAATTAATCAAACTAAACCATGCTCCACAGGAGCCATTGTGTGTGAATGGATACGGAAAGAGAGGCAGAACTCCCTTGTATTTCTGATAGGGAGGGAGTCGGCCACATATCCAACAATTTGTAGCATTGCTGGTCTGATGAGAATGATGTAACATACTAATGAATGTGTTGTTGCGCAGCGCAAATCTATAGGACAACTCATGCGGGGGTAATTCGCTAAAAGAATGTTCGGCAGTAGCATTGAAAGCACGCTTGGAAATAGGGTAATACATGTGTAATAATATACTGGCAATGATAATCAGAAGACTTAGAAAAAACATAATTAACAATGTCACTATGCAGTGACTACGAAGTGATTTACAGTACGCATGTTTCTTGAGCTGTTTCTGTCTATTTCTCTCTCTATTTCGGTCTAGAGGATACATGTCAGAGACAAATTCAACCGATTCACCTTGGAGAGGTGTGGTAAATAATTTAATTACCGGTACTTAATTTGATGCGGAAAATTTATAATAATAGCTCAGTAAAATAAGAGGCAGAATCCGTGGTATTAGAGGTTCGGAACGGGCTTTATTCCAAAATCAATTCGAATTGTGGACTCCATATTCCATCACCACGAAGGTTCAGGAAGTGAAGGACAATACTTTATTGACAGGTAATCATTTTTATAGAAGAGGCATTACAGTGAAACAGATGCAGGAGGCGTAACAGTTGATAACAGAGATAAAAACATACATGCGTAACTAAAATGGGTGTAACTAGGCGTAACTAAAGAACGTCATTAGGTATGATGTCACAAATGGGTGGTTCCATGAAAGAATTTCGCAATGTCAGCAGAAATACTTGGCAGAGATGCGCGCGCAGCAGCATGACGTGTGATTGACGTGCAACTAGGGGGTGAAGGGGACTTGACATTTAGCTCTACATGTGGAGACAGAAGTCTGGGGGGTCAAGTCAACCTAATCCCAAATCATATCTAACATCCTATGTTTAAAGAACTATGTTATCCAAAAGGAAAGGTCTCTCGAACAAAATCTATTCTATACTGACTGTGAGTGCGTGTACAAGCGTCTAAGTGTCTACATGAGATGCAAGGGCAGAAATCTTCCATAGTAACAGGGCTATGAATTACTTGCATAAAGACAGAGAAGCCGGGCCCTTTGCTCGGTAGCTGGAAGAATGTTTACTTAAACTACTAGACAGGAATGCATTGGATGGGGAGCGGAGCAGATAATCTCGAAGGTGAAATACAGTTCTTGGCAAGCAGACAGGCCGAGTCAGGCACCGTTAGCCGCGCAGGGAGTAGGACAAAGTTCATGGATACAGATGCGAGCTCAGACTGGAGCTTTCAGAGGCAGAAGGCAGGAAAAGGCTTAATGGCGGAATCAGGGCCTACTCGCCTGGACTGTAAAATGGGATAAATGAACCATATAAAGCCGGTGGCCTTTCATACTTAGGAATAGAATATCCGGCCCATTCATGGCGGATCTGAAAGAGGACATGTTGACGGTGGACGCACATGTGTTTGCGTCTTCATAACTGGAACTGGAGGAAACATACATGTACTTGTGATTTATACATGAAACCGTTGGGGTCCAAGATAGGGGACATAACTGATCATAAAAATCCATATTTCCACATTCCCTCCTTGTCCCCTACTTGCCCTTAGGAGATATCAATCTTCATCAATCCGTCGATCTGTTCATATAGCATCATTTGTTCTTCTTTCTTCTTCCGGGATGAATGAAATCTTGGTGGTGGAATACACGATGTGGCACACAGACCACAAATCGCTGGTCCACATTGTAGGCATAAGCAGCAACTGAATAGTATGAGAAAGCCAATACCTAGGAAGGATAGGACCCTCCATCCCCAGGCTGACAATACACTCCAAAACCAACCGGACCAAGTCCAGGTGCCTGGATTCTGGTGTATCTGGCTTACAATCTTATGAAGGCGAGTTATGGCTTTATATACAGATGGCGAATTTTCTGGTATGAAAATGCAACAACTTGATCCGATGACCCTACAAGCTCCGCCCCTATCGGCCAGGATGACGTCAAGGACAAGACGATTTTGAAGCACAACAATCCGCATAGCAGACTGCTCTTCTGTTAAATTGCCTAAGGCGGAAATAGTTTCGTTCACTACTGCTTCAAGGGTTCTGGTTAATCTACGTATCAGCTTACTATTGGTAACTGTACCTATATAGGGAAAGAGACCTTTATTGAAATCTGTGTATTTTTCCCATGCTGTTTCAGTGTAGTCGACGATTGGGAGATCTCTCCGTTCTCTATTGTGTATTAAATGAGTATTTCTATGATAATCAGGAGGAGCTAGGAAAACAGGTGGCAAAAGGAATCCGATGTAGCAGGTACCATCCCAATCTAGAGGCAAACGTATATATGCAGTCTGACCACATACGAAGTAGGAATGGCGAGAAGCTCTAAATGTAGACTTGCCTTGATCACTGAATTCTATTACAGTGGTGCATCTACTATGGCCCATATGTATGGAACCATTCTTTCTTACACATAATTCACCTTTAACTGGAAATACTGACATAGCGGGAAAAATTGGTGCAGCTTCGGATTCAACATTCAGGATCATGAGATTAAGCGTGAAATTCCCTAATCCATATACTTCATTTTCTAGATCAGTTCCTGTTCTTTTGGGAAGTCCCTCCTTGTTAGGGTAGCAGACTTTGAGTAAAACTAGGTTCAGGTTTCCCCATACCCAATTGTCTTGATAAGTTACTGAGTTTGAATCGAAGGAATTAATTAAACTAAACCATGCTCCACAGGAGCCATTGTGTGTGAACGGATATGGAAAGAGAGGCAGAATTCCCTTATAGTTCTGATAGGGAGGGAGTCGGCCACATATCCAACAATTTGTAGCATTGCTAGCCTGATGGGAATGATGTAACATATTAATAAAAGTGTTATTGCGCAGCGCAAATCTATAGGACAACTCATGCGGGGGTAATTCACTAAAAGAATGTTCAGCAGTAACATTGTAAACATGTTTAGAAATAGGATAATATATGTGCAACAATATACTTGCAGCGATTATTAAAAGACTTAAGAAAAACAAAATTAATAACGTCACTGTGCAATGACTACGCAGTGATTTACAGTACGCATGTTGTTTCAACTGCATCTTTCGGTTTCTTTCTCTATTCAGGTCTAGGGGATACATGTCAGAGACAAATTCGAACGATTCACCTTGGAGAGGACTTAAACAATCAAATTGTCTGACTTATTAGACCATAGTTTTAGTTTGTATAGTTCCTTATCACTCTGTTCAACCAAAGGAAGCTTTGAGTCAATCGGTGAAGACACGCGAGGTGTATCGTTTACATCAGACGGTAGTCCATGAAATTTCTTGATATGACTTGAATGTATCCAACCTTTGCGACCTTCGATCTTCACGGCTGTCCTCGTGGTGAGCAGTACAAGTTGAGGCGATTTCCACCTAGGATCCAGCTGAGTCTTCCGGTCAAAATTTCGCACTAACACCAGGTCCCCGGGAACTACGTCATGGGGTTTCACCTCGGTGTTGTCGGGAAAGGCTGCAGCTACCTGTGAACGACAAGATTGTAGTGCAGACATCAAGGAAGCCAAGTAATCTGTCAGCATATTACAGTCAACATCAGTTATTTTGCGTGGTATAGGCGTCCCCCACATATTTGGTGGTCTGCCAAAGATCACCTCATAAGGGGATAGCCCTGTTCGAGAGTGCGCTACCATTCTCATGTAAAAGAGTGCAACTGGTAAGGCTACTACCCAGTCGACACCTTTCTCTCTACATACTTTGGACAATCTAATTTTCAGAGTTTGATTATGTCGTTCCACGAGACCTGCTGCCTCGGGGTGTCGGACACAGTGAAATTTCCACTGATAGCCTAACAAAAGTGAAACGTGTTTCATTAGTTCGGATGAGAACGGCTGGCCGTTATCTGAGTAGACAACACGTGGTAAACCGTACCGTGGGAAGAATTCTCGAACCAACTGTTTGGCAGTAGTCGGGGCAGTGTAATCTGAAACCGGGTATGCCTCTGTCCAACGGGAAAGAGCACAGACAACTACAAGAACATATTTGAATCCTCGACATCGTTCCATCTGGATATAATCCATCTGGAGGACTTCAAAAGGGTGATCAGGAGGCTGAAATCCACCCTGTTCTACGGGAATGCTTTTACCTGGGTTAAACTGACAACAGATCATACAGGTACGAACTTTTTGTTTAGCTGCTGCTCGTAAATGTTTGTTGAACCAAATGTGTTGAATGCTGTCTAGCATAGCTTTTTCTCCTAGGTGCGCTGGACTATGTATTGTATTAATGATAACTTGAACCATAGAATCAGGAAGGAACCATACAGATTTTTCCTTCGTCATCCATCCTTGATCCGTTTGGATCCCTCCTAATTCAGTCCATTTCTTTATTTCATCTGGTGTAGCATGTGTCTGTATGTCAATTACGTCAAGAGCGGGATCCTTAATCGTCATGCAATGTATTGGTGTCGGAACTATTGTCTTTGTCATGTCAAATGTGTGAGTTTGAGCAGTCTGTTTAGCTGTTCTGTCAGCTAGATCATTGCCTTGGGAAATGATATCAGTAACTTTCGTATGAGCTTTACATTTCATAATTGATATTGCAGTGGGTAGATGTATTGCATCTAATAAGGCATGAATGAGGGGTCCGTGCTGAATGTGGGCACCGTGAGAAGTTAAATAACCTCTCTCTCGCCACAGCACGCCGAAGTCATGTACAACTCCGAATGCATAACGTGAATCAGTGTATATGTTGACTTTTTTATTTGTGGCTTGAATACAGGCTTGTGTCAGAGCGATGAGCTCTGCTGGTTGAGCGGACAAGGTATTTATGCAATTTGTTTCAATGACTTCAGTGTCTGTTGTGACTGCATACGCGGCCACTAGCTCTCCTGTACTTGTTCTCATACATGAACCATCTACATACAACGTCAGGTCTGGATCTGACAATGGGACGTCTGTCAAGTCTTGTCTAGGTTTCGTCGTGATAGTGATAACTTCAATACAATCATGTGCTAGTGGGTCTGTTCCGTTTACTGGTAACAGTGTGGCAGGATTCAATGTACTACAACGTCTGATTTCTATGTGTGGCTGAAACAATGTTAATTCGTAACCGGTGAGTCTTGCTATAGTCAAGTGTTGTGTTTGTGTGCGGTTCAAGAGAACCTCTACTGCATGTGGTACTTGTACTGTCAATTGGTGTCCTAACACTATGGCATCGCTTTGTCGGATTGCTAAAGCTGTTGCTGCCACTGATTTCAGGCACGCAGGCAGAGCCTGAGCTACGGGATCTAATGTACTAGAAAAATAAGCACATGGTTTGTGTGATCCTGCTTGTTCCTGTGTGAGTACTGACAAGGCAGTACCTTCGCGTTCTGTAACAAAGAGTGTAAACTGTTTATTGTAACATGGTGTTGCTAAAACAGGTGCTTGACATAAAGCTTTCTTTAGGCTTTCAAAAGCTTGTGTATGTTCCTGAGTCCAAGGGAGGACAGTCGATGTGGCTGCCTCCTGTGTTGTCAACTGAATGAGTGGTTTTGCTAGAAATGCATACTGAGGGATCCACTGCCTACAGTATGAAGTGAGGCCTATGAAAGCCTGTAACTCCTTTTGTGTCTTGGGTATTGGCATGTTAGCAATTAACTGGATGCGATCTGGTGTAAGCTGCCTTCCCTCCTTGGACAGCGAGTGCCCAAGGTAAACAACTCGCTGGACACAGAATTGCAGCTTAGAAGGGGACACCTTGTGCCCCTTTTCGGCCAAAAATTGTAAAACCGTCAGTGAGGCTTTTTCACATTCAGGTTCGCTTCTAGCGGTGATCAGCAGATCATCGACATATTGAAGCAGGGCAGTGTTGACTGGCATGTGGATACTGTCAAGTTCTCGTTTCAGTGCTTGGCTATAGATGCTGGGGCTTTCTGTGAATCCTTGGGGTGCGCGTGTGAATTTAAAGCTTCGTCCATTTAAACTAAATCCGAACAAGTATTGGCTTTCCGGATCTATTGGGACGCTGAAAAAGGCATTCTTGAGATCAATTACAGTAAAGAATGTTGCTTCGGAATCAATGGCTGTCAGTAATGAAGAAATGTCTGGGACTACGAGGTATTGTGGTACAATACATTTATTTAATTCGCGCAGATCAATAACCAATCGATATACTGGCGGGGCTTTTGGATCAGTTCGTTTAAGAATCGGGATTATCGGGGAATTACATACATTGGAGTCAGTTTCCACAACCACTCCTTGGGTAATAAGCTCGTCAACGATTTGCAGTAAAGCCACTACAGCATCTGGGGGTAACTTGTATTGTCGCATTCGTGGTAGTACCACTCCTGTCTTTAGTGTGACTCGATATGGTGTAATGTTCATGCAACCAACATCTGTAGGGCCTTGTGCCCATAAATGTGTGGGTAAAGTCTGCAGTCGGTGATCCATGTCTCGGGACACATAGTGCCCTTTGAAATCACGTAGAAACAATCTTACTCCTTCCGGAGAACAACATATTATAGCTCCTAGAGCTTTCAATGTTTTTATACCTAACAGGTTTTCTGGACATGATTTAGTAAGCAATAAATCTGTAGTTCGTGTCAAGGGACCAATCGTAAGTGGAAGAGGCTGTGATACTTCGTTAATGATAGGTTTTCCTGAAAAGCCAAGGGAAATATTCTGTGAGCCTGAGAGGGGTGCCCCTGGAACTTCACTACGTTTTATGGTTGTTCGGCTTGCCCCTGTATCAAGTAAAAATTTTCTATCTTGGCCTAATAGTTCACTGTGTACATAAGGTCCTTCTTGATCTACAGGGACCTCGATAAGGGGTAAGCCAACTTCCCTCTCTAGGCTGTTTCATGAGTATCGTTGATAATCAGGATAGTCATACTGTGCGGTCTGGTACATCTGTTGTGTCGTTGTTTGTGTGGCAGCAATAGGCTGCGGTGGTGGAGCTGGCATAGACTGTTGCGGAGCTGGCATGGACTGTGCATGCTGCGGGGCTCCTAGTTGGTTCTGATCCTGTCTAAGTGGCCGTGGTCTTTCTTTTGTATTACCTATGGCGATATTATGTTTTAAAACTGGACAATCGTGTACATAATGACCTGGCTGTTTACAATAGTTGCATGTCCCTTTTACAGAACCCACTGAAACACTGGACTGTGTCATACCCTTTTTATGACCGTCAGCTGGAACTGTCTGGGAAACTAGCATTTTCATTTTCGTGTCTTTCATGCGTCTGTGTTCATGTTCTTGTTCCTCTCTAATTCTATTGTGATGGTACTGTAGCATTTGTAACATTTGTGACGGAGTGTTACCTTGCCAGGTACTCTCGAATTTCAATACTCTATTCTTAACTTGGGGCAAGGAATTTTCAACTAATTTTGTCACAAACAGATGTGGATACGATTCGCTACTTGCTTTTATTCCACTATTTATACCAAAACATTTTTCGAATCGGGCATAGAAATCACTAGTGTCCTCATCTTGCTTTTGTTTACAGGCTGAGATTGCACCCCAGTCTTCCTTTTTCGTAGTTAATAAACGTGGCAGTACCTGTACTAGTAAACCTGGTAGTGTTTTGGTCTTTTCCCCAAGCCCTGAACCTGGACCTCGAGCTGTTTCTTCGTTTTCTAATGCTGTCCAATCTATCTTTTGGTCTCCCACCTCCCAATCCTTTTCCTTGAGTTTTTCGTAAATGCCCGCAGGCATTAATACCTTCAATATTTTCATAATGTCGGGATAGGTATACTCTCCCATGAGCAACATGTCTTTAATTTCACGGTGGAAACCCGCTGGGTCTTTGTCATGACTGGGTACCACTTTCTTCATTTCTAATAGTTCCATTTTAGATATGGGTGTGTATACAAACACACGTTTAAACTGATTGTCATCACCTTTTATCGGGTGGACTTCGCGTAAGGGATTCTGTCTATCCATATAATACGTCGTTCTTTCCTTGATGGGCAGTGAGACATGTTCGGGGCATACAAAAAGAATGTACTGCTTTCTGGATTCTAGTATTTCTCTAATTAACTCAGTGCCTGAACCTCTCCATTTATTCGTGAGTAATTCAGTCAATATATCAGGTAAGGGACCAGGATCGGAGTGTTGGCTTTTATATAATATAAGGAGTTGTTGAATCATATAGATACCAGCTAAACGCTGTTCATCTGGGGTGAGGTTCAAAAACGTGTGCGCTAGTGTATCATCACTATATTTTCCGGGACTATCAACCCAGTGAACGGCTGACCTGGCTAATTCTTGTTCGTCCATAGAATCGAGTATATGATAACCCCTTCGTTCTCGGAGTAATTTGTCAGCGGCTTGGAACGAATGTTCGGGGGACCTTATATTTATTATAGGGGTTCGGAAATTTCTGCTATTATCTGGACGTATCGGACGTATCGGATCAGTAAAGCATCTAGTATTATTGCAAGATCTTCCTCTACCTACATAGGCCATGGTTTCTAACTGTCCTGTGGGCAGTTCTAATTCTTCCTCCTCCTCGGTTTGTTCAGGCTGGTCTACTGCTAATCTTTCTTCGTGTATTCGTTCTACTTCTTTGCGGATCTTTCGGCACATAGCTACTATACTTAATAGTTTATTATGTCTCCCCTCTGATATATTCCGACTCCATGTGGTAAGAATTCGCATTTCTTCTGGATTTACCCCTGGTCGGTCTTGATTTCTGATCACACAATTTATGAGGAAACGTAACAGTTCCCCCTGTATTTCCACTTTCTGGTACTCCATAGCTCTATTAATACTTTCAGAATCTCGTCCTGACTGGACAAAGTGATATATGTTTTCTAAATGTGTAGTCATTCCTGGTAGCCTCCCTAAATATATTGCAGCTCGTCGGATACGTAATGATGCCAGCAGCATTTCGTCCTCTTTGCCGGGCACAGGGTCATATCTACAATCTACTAGAAGTTCCTTAAGCATGTCGGGAGTTACTAGTTTGGGCGTACGTTGGTGGGCTAATTCTTGAAAGGAAAGTTTATTTACTCTGGGTGGCGTGGAAAAAATGTTTGATGTACCTCCTGCAGCACCACCTGGGGTGCTGGATGTGAAAGGATTCGTTGAACGTGATATAGCAACCATAGGTGTGGATACAGCTGTAGAAACAGATGTGCTTGCCGGAACTTGCGTCGGAGTTTGTTGCTGCGGAGGTACAGACGGAGGAGGGTCTTGGCGTTGAACCCCCTCGGCAGGCGGTCTATGTGGCGCAGTATTAGCATACTCGGGAGCTGCGTCGTCTAAATAAGAGGAAAGGAAAACATCTTCTGCGGTTCTGGGATGCCCTTTGGGATGTTCTTTTATCGGAAACAATGGGGGTGGCAAGTCTTTTGGTATCTCCGGAGTAGCCTTAGGTAACCCTTCGGCCAGAAGAGGATACATACCATTCATAAGGGCATTTCTTTGTCTGTCTACTTGTTCTGATTTTACTCGAGAACCTTCTTCAATTAATAGATTTTCTCGGACTTTATTTGAATTCTCCTTACTTTTCTCTTCCTGTCTGAGTGCTTTTTCTGTACGTCTATATGATTCTTTACGCCATAATTCAATGGCATCCCTCTGTGACTGTCTAGATTTCTTTTTCCATAATTCTTCCTCTACTTTCATGATGCAATCTGCATCCCAGGTCCCAGCTGTGGGCCACCTCTGACTTTCTGGTAATTCCTTGGTGTAGTCCACCCATAAATCAAGAAATAATATGGCGTCTAGGCCATGTTTATGATACATGAAGTACCCTGGAGTGTCCCTAGGAGGAATGGGAACAGCTTCTTCGAGTACCCCTTTTCTAGTTTTGATCTGTCTTAATTTCGAGAAGAACGGCATATTGAGAACTGATCTGATACCTAATATTGAACACGTTTAATACAACAAAACACAATAATGAACAGTCATTCACACCACAATATGCAGAACGTTTTTAAAACATTTGACATTTAACATTTAATGAACAACAATGATGGCTATTTAGGGAACTAGTCACTAAGCATAATACTCGGCACTAACTAGGTAATTCTGAATTATATACTAGACATACTTGATATACTGCTAAACAGTACAGATACACTGCTGAAACAGTGCAGACCGGATTTGTGTACCCAAACCCGTCTTGACCGGCACAACCTATGTGCACGTCAGAACGCCTCCCCGACAATGGTACTCACCGGGTAGCTCGAAACGGAAGGCCTCGGAACTGAACTGAACTGGACTTGAACCGGACTGGACTCGACTCGAAACTTCGGAACCTCGGGAACTGGTGGGCCTCTGTATACCTCGGATCTTGCTCTCTCAGCTAGGCTCTGGTCGGGATACTTCGCACTTCTCACTGCCTCGTCTGGGTGTTGATCGCAGCCTCAGTTACCCCCGCTCGGCAGGAGGGAGATACAGGAAATCCTGTGGGTACGCGTTGTTGTCCGTCCAGCTGTGACAGGAGACCGGGCCTGCAACGCACCTCCGGCGCGTGAGATGAGAAAGTGTCCCTGTTCGGGCGCCATATATGTGCTAAATAATTTAATTACCGGTACTTAATTTGATGCGGAAAATTTATAATAATAGCTCAGTAAAATAAGAGGCAGAATCCGTGGTATTAGAGGTTCGGAACGGGCTTTATTCCAAAATCAATTCGAATTGTGGACTCCATATTCCATCACCACGAAGGTTCAGGAAGTGAAGGACAATACTTTATTGACAGGTAATCATTTTTATAGAAGAGGCATTACAGTGAAACAGATGCAGGAGGCGTAACAGTTGATAACAGAGATAAAAACATACATGCGTAACTAAAATGGGTGTAACTAGGCGTAACTAAAGAACGTCATTAGGTATGATGTCACAAATGGGTGGTTCCATGAAAGAATTTCGCAATGTCAGCAGAACTACTTGGCAGAGATGCGCGCGCAGCAGCATGACGTGTGATTGACGTGCAACTAGGGGGTGAAGGGGACTTGACATTTAGCTCTACATGTGGAGACAGAAGTCTGGGGGGTCAAGTCAACCTAATCCCAAATCATATCTAACATCCTATGTTTAAAGAACTATGTTATCCAAAAGGAAAGGTCTCTCGAACAAAATCTATTCTATACTGACTGTGAGTGCGTGTACAAGCGTCTAAGTGTCTACATGAGATGCAAGGGCAGAAATCTTCCATAGTAACAGGGCTATGAATTACTTGCATAAAGACAGAGAAGCCGGGCCCTTTGCTCGGTAGCTGGAAGAATGTTTACTTAAACTACTAGACAGGAATGCATTGGATGGGGAGCGGAGCAGATAATCTCGAAGGTGAAATACAGTTCTTGGCAAGCAGACAGGCCGAGTCAGGCACCGTTAGCCGCGCAGGGAGTAGGACAAAGTTCATGGATACAGATGCGAGCTCAGACTGGAGCTTTCAGAGGCAGAAGGCAGGAAAAGGCTTAATGGCGGAATCAGGGCCTACTCGCCTGGACTGTAAAATGGGATAAATGAACCATATAAAGCCGGTGGCCTTTCATACTTAGGAATAGAATATCCGGCCCATTCATGGCGGATCTGAAAGAGGACATGTTGACGGTGGACGCACATGTGTTTGCGTCTTCATAACTGGAACTGGAGGAAACATACATGTACTTGTGATTTATACATGAAACCGTTGGGGTCCAAGATAGGGGACATAACTGATCATAAAAATCCATATTTCCACAGAGGACTTAAACAATCAAATTGTCTGACTTGCTAGACCTTAGTTTCAGTTTATAGTTTTCTTTTTCTGTCTTGTCAACCAGGGGAAGTTTTGAGTCAGTCTGTGAGGGAATGCAGGGCTGAAAATTCAAGTCGGATGATAGTCCATGAAATTTTTTGATATGGCTCGAGTGCAACCACCCTTTACGTCCCTCAATCTTCACGGCTGTCCTTGTGGTCAATAAGACGAGTTTAGGCGACTGCCAGCGAGGCTCCAGCGGGTTCCTTCTGTCGAAGTTCCTTACAAGTACAAGATCTCCCGGAACCACGTCATGGGGCTTCACCTCAGTGTTATCGGGAAAAGCTGCAGCTACCTGTGAACGACAAGATCATAGTGCAGACATCAAGGAAGCCAGGTAATCTGTCAGCATATTACAATCAACATCAGTGATTTTACGGGGTATAGGCGTCCCCCACATATTTGGTGGTCTACCGAAGATCACCTCATACGGGGATAGCCCTGTTCGAGAGTGTGCTACCATTCTCATATAAAAGAGCGCAACTGGTAAAGCTACTATCCAGTCGACACCTTTTTCTCTACATACTTTGGACAGTCTAATTTTCAAGGTTTGATTATGCCGCTCCACGAGACCTGCTGCCTCGGGATGTCGGACACAGTGGAATTTCCATTGATAGCCTAACAGAAGTGAAACATGTTTCATTAGCTCGGATGAGAATGGCTGGCCATTATCTGAGTACACGACACGGGGCAAACCATACCGTGGGAAGAATTCTCGAACTAACTGTTTGGCAGTAGTCGGGGCAGTGTAATCTGAGACGGGATACGCCTCTGTCCACCGGGAAAGAGCGCATACAACTACAACTACAAGGACATATTTGAATCCTCGACATCGTTCCATCTGGATATAATCCATCTGGAGGACTTCAAAAGGGTGATCGGGGGGTTGAAATCCACCCTGTTCTACAGGTATGCCTTTTCCTGGATTGAACTGACAACAAATCATGCAGGTACGTACTTTCTGTTTAGCTGCTGCTCGTAAGTGTTTATTGAACCAAATGTGTTGAATACTGTCTAGCATAGCTTTCTCTCCTAGGTGCGCTGGACTATGTATTGTGTTAATGATGACTTGAACCATTGAGTCGGGGAGAAACCATATAGATTTTCCCTTCGTCATCCATCCTTGATCCGTTTGGATCCCTCCTAATTCAGTCCATCTCTTTATTTCTTCTGGTGTAGCATGTGTCTGTATGTCAATTACATCAAGGGCGGGATCCTTAACTGTCATGCAGTGTGTTGGTGTCGGAACTATTGCCTTTGTCGTGTCAGTTGTATGAGTCTGATTCTGAGCAGTCTGTTTAGCCGTTCTGTCAGCTAGGTCGTTACCCTGAGAAATAATGTCAGTCACTTTTGTATGGGCTTTACACTTCATAATCGATATTGCAGTCGGCAGATGTATTGCATCTAACAGAGCTTGAATAAGGGGACTGTGCTGGATGTGGGCACCGTGAGATGTTAAATAACCTCTCTCTCGCCAAAGCACGCCGAAGTCATGGACGACTCCGAATGCATAACGTGAATCTGTGTATATGTTGACTTTCTTATTTTTGGCTTGAATACAGGCTTGTGTCAGAGCGATGAGCTCTGCTGCTTGAGCTGACAAGGTATCGATACAATTTGTTTCAATAACTTCAGTGTCTGTTGTGACTGCATAAGCGGCCACTAACTCTCCTGTACTTGTTCTCATGCATGAACCATCTACATACAATGTCAGGTCTGGATCTGGTAATGGAATATCTGTCAAGTCTTGTCTGGGTTTCGTCGTAATAGTAATGACTTCAATACAATCATGTGCCAATGGGTCTGTTCCACTTAATGGCAAAAGTGTGGCAGGATTTAATGTACTACAACGTCTGATTTCTATGTGTGGCTGGAACAATGTCAATTCATAACCCGTCAGTCTTGCTATAGTCAAGTGTTGTGTTTGGGTCCGGTTCAAGAGAACCTCTACTGCGTGTGGTACTTGTACTGTCAATTGATGTCCTAACACTATGGCATCGCTTTGTCTGATTGCTAAAGCTGTTGCCGCGACTGATTTCAGGCACGCAGGAAGAGCCTGAGCTACGGGATCTAATGTACTGGAAAAATAAGCACATGGCTTGTGTGATCCTGCTTGTTCCTGCGTGAGTACTGACAAAGCAGTACCTTCACGTTCTGTAACAAAAAGTGTAAAACGTTTGCTGTAACATGGTGTTGCTAAAACAGGTGCTTGGCATAAAGCTTTCTTTAAGCTTTCAAAAGCTTGTGTATGTTCCTGAGTCCAAGGGAGGACAGTCGATGTCGCTGCCTCCTGTGTTGTCAACTGAATGAGTGGTTTTGCTAGAAATGCATATTGAGGGATCCACTGCCTACAGTACGAAGTGAGGCCTATGAATGCCCGTACCTCCTGTCGCACCTTCTGAGGTGCTAGGCACGAAAGGATTTGTGGGGTGTAAGGTAGAAACTGTGGATGCGGGAAAAGCGGTGGAAACAGATGGACCTATTGGAATATGCGGAGGAGTTTGTGGTTGCGGAGTTGGGGGCGGATGATCTCGGTGTTGAGCACCATCGACAGGTGGCGTGTGTGGTGGAACATTAACATATTCTGGAGCTACATCGTCTAAATAGGAGGAAAGGAAAATATCTTTTGCGGTCTTGGGATGTGCTTTAATCGGGAGTAATGGGGGTGGCAAATCTTTCGGTATTTCCGGGGTGGCCTTAGGTAAACCTTCGGTCAAAAGAGGATACATACCATTCATAAGAGTGTTTCGTTGTCTGTCTACTTGTTCTGTTTTTACTCGGATACCTTCCTCAACTAATACGTTTTCTCAGGCTTTATTTGAGTTCTCCCTACTTTTCTCTTCCAGTCTGAGCGCTTTCTCTGTGCGCCTATGCGATTCTTTACGCCATAACTCAATGGCATCTTTCTGTGACTGTCTGGCTTTCTTTTTCCATAATTCTTCTTCTACTCTCATGATGCAATCTGCATCCCATGTCCCAGCTGCGGGCCACCTCTGACTTTCTGCTAGATCCTTGGTGTAGTCCACCCATAAATCAAGATATAATACGGCATCTAGGCCATGCTTATGATACATAAAATACCCTGGAGTGTCCCTAGGTGGAATGGGAACAGCTTCTTCGAGTACTCCTTTTCTAGTTTTGATCTGTCTTCAATTTGAAAAGAACGGCATCTTTAAACCTTGCTACTTGATTCTTACTCAAACTGGACTTGAACACAATTAATACGATAAACACAATAATGAACACTCATTCATACCACAATTTTAAACACTGTAAACATTTAACATTTAACGAACAATAATAATTAAGAGAAAACTAACTACTGACATAATACTAATACTAGATAACACTGAATTATATACATATGAACATACTGGATATACTGCTAAACAGTACAGATACACTGCTAAAACAGTGCAGACCGGATTTGTGTACCCAAACCCGTCAGGACCGGCACAAATTAATGTGCACGTCTAAATGCCTCCCCAGCAATGGTACTCACCGGGTAGCACGGAACGGAAGGCCTCGGAACTGAACTGAACTGGACCGGACTGGACTTGACTCGAATCGGAAACTTCGGAACCTGGTGGGCCTCTGTATACCTCGGATCTTGCTCTCTCAGCTAGGCTCTGGTCGGGATACTTCGCACTTCTCACCGCCTCGTCTGGGTGTTGATCGCAGCCTCAGTCACCCCCGCTTGGCCGGAGGGAGATACAGGAAATCCTGCGGGTACGCGTTTTTGTCCGTTCAGCTGTGGCAGGGGACCGGGCCTGCAACGCACCTCCGGCGCGTGAGATGAGAAAGTGTCCCTGTTCGGGCGCCAATTTATGTGGTAAATATTTAAATTACCTGTACTATTTTTTATGCGGTAAAGTCTAGTAAGAATAACTCAGTCAAAATAAGAGGCAGAATCCGTGGTATTAGAGGTTCTGAAAAGGACTTTATTCCTTACTAAGGAATTATGGTTCGAACCAGGCAATCTTATTCCATCACCACGAAGGTTCAGGAAGGGATAGGCAATACATTATTGACAAGTAACAATATATATATGAAAAGCATTGCATTAAGACAGATGCAGGAGGCGTAACAGCTGATAATACAGATAAGAATACACATACGTAATGAAAATGGGCGTAATAACAGGCGTATACTAGAAACGTCATTTAAAATGATGTCACAGGTGGGTGGATCCATAAGAGAATCCTGCAGTGTCAGCAGAAATATTTGGCAGAGATGCGCGCGCAGCCGCATGACGTGTGATTGACGTGCAACTAAAGGGTGAAGGGGAATTGACATTTAGCTCTACATGTGGAGACAAAAGTCTGGGGGGTCAGGTCAACCTAATCCCAAATCGTATCTAATATCTTTGTTTAAGGAACTGTTTTATCCAAAAGGAAAGGTCTCTCGGACGGAATCTATTCTATACTGACTGTTAGTACATGTACAAGCGTCTATGTGTCTACATGAGATGCGAGGGGGCAGGAATCTTCCATGGTAACAGGGGCTATGAATTACTTGCATAAAGACAGCGAGGCCGGGCCCTTTGCTCGGTAGCTGGAAGGATGTTTACCTAAAACTACTAGACAGGAATGCATTGGATGAGGAGCGGAGCAGATAACTTGAAGGCTGAATACAGTTTTTGGCAGGCAACAGGCCGCGTCAGGCACCGTTGGCCGCGCAGGGAGTAGGACAAAGTTCATGGATACGGATGCAGGTCCAAGCTGGAGCATTTCAGAGGCAGAAGCAGGAAAAGGCTTGATGGCAGAATTCAGGGCCTACTCGCCTGAACTGTAAAACGTGAAAAGTGAACCATATAAAGTCGGTGGCCAATCATACTTAGGAATGGAATATTCGACCCATTCATGGCGGATCTGAAAGAGGACATGTTGACGTTGGACGCACATGTATTTGCGTCTTCATAGCTGGAACTGGAGGGAACATACATGTACTTGTAGCATGTACATGGAGCCGTTGGGGTCTAAGATAGGGGACACAATTGACCATAAAAATTCATATTTCCTCAACACAGAAGTGGACCAGGAGGACGGGAATTCTCTTACATCTCTCCTTAGGCGTGGAACGACCTCCCGCTCCACATCAGAGCCTCACCCTCTTGTCCTGAATTCCGCAAGTAGCTGAAGACCTGGCTTTTCAATTAACCATCCTACCATAGGCAGGTGTGAGCACAAACATCTGCGCAGCGCTGGTGATAGTCCGCTTTACAATTACACATAACACAACGTAACATAATATATGACCGCCTGAAACAGCCACCAGCATTCCGACCCACTAAAGTAAAAGTCTATCCTACGGAGAAACAAGATCATTGGGTGCTATGTTCCAAGCTTAGTTAACCCATGATCGGCAGTATGTGCCCGCCAACATATATGTCACTCAGGATGGCGAAGGGACTGTACTTAGCTGCCACACCACAGAACAGCTACAGCTCATCCACTTTTGCCTTCAGAGTTCATACCAGCGAGGGAAACAGCATGTTGGTATAACACAAGAGCCTATTTGATGGTAATGGGTTGCAGAAGGAGAAAGTAATTAGACTATACATAGCAGAATCTCTCGCAGTTGCTTCCTCATCCGAGGGTGGCATTCCACCTCCGACCAAAAGGTTAACCAGAATTGCTAAAGTTAGGGAAAGCTGATATCATTAAGAAAGTGTTGCAGCCCACACTCTAGATATGCGCATACCAAACATCACAATCGGTATGAATGACACCTAGAACCTACTGTAGATAACCAACTGCTAGAGGAGAATGGTTCTCAAAAGTAGACCTCTGGTCAGGGTGCTACCTACTACAGCTAGAACCACCAGTCCTTGTGTATATGCTCACTGAGGCCTGTGTTGCTGCAAGTGATTGTACCTTGGAATCTCCAGTACTGCTGAGGTCTTTCAGAATACAATCCGAGATGAATGCACAGGCCTGGCTGGAGTAATCACAGTAAGCGATGATATCCTGGTTCACGCAACAACACTCGAGGAGCATCACACCCCCCTCCAGAATCTCTTGTAAACATTGAGCCAAAGTGGCCTCGCACTGAACAGGAAGAAACGTGTGTGCCACAGTGTCAGAAGTAGGAAACTTATTAGGGAGTGGGAACTACTGTGTCAGGGTCATACAACACCTGGTGACACTAACAGAGCCGCTAAGGGAGCGTACGAGGCTGCAGTCGTGTGGCACTGGGAGGATGATCAAGAGTCAGCATTCCAAGCCACCACGGAGGAGTTGTCGGCAGAAACCACCCTTAAGTGTTTTGATCCTGCTCGAGAGACAGGACTAGCAGTGGATGCCTGCCCCACTGGATTAGGGGCTATACTATCCCAGAAGCAGCCGCGAGGCAAGGGGCTCCAGTGCCTTTCGCAAGCCGTGCTCTAAGTCCAACAAAACAATGTTATTCCCACATCGAAAAGGAAGCTATTGCTGTTCACTGGATCTGCTGCCGCTTCACCTGTATTTACATGTCCACCATTTCAGTGCTACTACAGATCACAAGCCGCAGCTTCCTCTAGTCAAAGGATGCTCAAATAAAGAAGTCCAGTTGCAAGAGTGCTCATTCACCATCCGTTATTGTCCAGGCTTGAAGAACCCTTCAGGTTTCCTCTCTATGCATCTCCAGTGTGCAGCACATGGTGAAGGAAAGAAAGCACAAGAGACTGAAGAGCCTGCCCTGCCACGTGCCACACATCATGGGCAATGCCCATGAGGGTGGCATGGGTTAGGTTTATGTTCATTTTTGCATGACTTGTCTCAATGCAGTAATACAAAACACATAGACAGGCACTAAAATAATAGTCTTTCCTTTGATGTACCCAGAAGACAGTATCACTCAGTGTCACGCACTTGGCAGTAGAATGTCACACATACAATGCAGACTGAAACTTGGCAGCTATGAAAGAATATCCGACGTGTCATATAAATGTCTAGGCCCAAGCCGGTATCGCTAAGTGACATGGTGTCAGCCGCCACTGGTGAAGAGCATTTACAGCTTGCATTGTCGCAGTACAACAAAACGAGCATTATTCGAAAACTTATTGATACACACTTCTGGGGATCAGATGTGCCTTTGATATCTAAACCATGTAGGCCAGCGACTGCCCACTATTTCAGAGGACTGCTTTCTCGGCTGGTCATTCCAAGAACTCTCTCTCATCAGACAGTGCAGCTTGCCCATGTGGGGCATCAAGGACAACATCTTGTCAAAACTGATAAGTCTGGTTCGCCTGGCAAGACTGGATGTTTGAGGGGATGGTAGGAGATTGCTCCAATGCCAAGCCGCAAATTTGTATGAACCTCATGTACCCATTATTAAAAAGTTGCCCCCTTCACATCCTTGGGCCAGAACTAGTGCGGATTGTGATTCACTTCCCAATGGCCACCACATCTTAGTAGTCATTGATGACTGCTCCAAATATCCAGAATTAGAGATCGTGGACTTTACCGCCGCCGAAGCTGTGATCCCAGATCTGTAGCAGATAAGGGCAGTATCTGATAGAGACATCTAGCCGCAGATTCCTTACCTTTGAACTTCCAGACGTCAGGCTGGATCCAGAATATTTTTCTTAGCAGTACCCCTGCGTGCCGGTAGGTGGCGTTGGTTGACTCCGTGTGACGTCATCTGTGACATGTTTGCCGTGACGTCCACATCGTCAATATTATAGACCTTATAAGTATTTAATTATGCAACTGTTGCATGGCTAAACACTTATAAGGTCCCAAAGGCGAGACCTATTGGCTATGCCAATGCTTGTTTGTCTAGGTGGCAGCTATAAAAATACCACATACACAGGAACATACATACAGCGGTCTTAGAAGGATGGGGTGACCATCCAAACACATCTGCTCCAGTGAAACATTCTTATAATCAAATCAATCAGGGAATTGTAAGCGCGCTACTCGCCCCTGAGGGTCTCAAGGGCGGGGGTGGGGGAGATACCAGGTCTGTTAGCCAAGGAGCCAGGTCCTGAGGGCATTCCTAAAAGAATAACATGCTCAGACACTTGCTCCTTCGTCGACCGCAGGGTGCCTCGTCGGGCCCTTCAGCTTATGTCTGGTATAGGGCATTGTTAGTCCGACATCCGTGCACAAGGCTCACTTCTTGCAAGTGACCAGATGCGGTCCTTCGGAAGGTTGTCGTGCCCATATTTCATTCTGGGGGTGTCTACTCACACTGCTGCCCGCCCCCCCCCCGCCCCCCTCCCTCCTTCCCCGCGTCGTGAGGCTGTTCCAGCCTGTCCTGCTTCCTGGGCCCACAACACTGGACAGAAGAGGCGAGTCTTATCGCTGCATGGAACGCTGCTGCGTCATCACTGTGACGTCACCTCTGAGTTGTTATGATTGGAACAGAGGGTCCGTTGCCTCTCGGCTTCCTGGGGGGACTTATGAAATGAACTCATCTCTGCTGCATGTGTCCTGCACCCGGGCTGTTGTGCGTCAGCAGGGGGAGAGAAGATGGCAAAGGGGCGACCCTACGTGCTGCATCTATAGTTCACAACTGCAGAGGTCAGTGCAGAGGGGGGTATTTCGATCCCACACCACTGATATGTTTCTCACCGGCTGGTTGCCCCGCACGCGCCACCACGTCACGTGGATGTCAGTCACTCTACTGACCTTACAGGTGCTCGAGTTGTCTAGCGCCTGGAGCGCGGCGCTTTCATCTACTGGCTTCTGTGAGCTGACCGGATCGATTTAAACACAGCCTGCCCTTGAGAGTCACAGAATTCAACACCGTGCACTCACTCCCCTCGCCCTAACCACCAGGGCCGCACTGGGAAGGCGGGCACTGGGCGAGGATGCGATTCCCTCGGCCCCATCACCGGGGCGAGGATGGGGTCTTAGGTGTTGCTCTGGCCCTTGGGCAATTGTGTGGGACCCGCCCTGCCCAGAAGCAGTGTCTCCCCCTCTCCCTGCTAGGCCATTGCAATCAGGGCATGGTGGGAGTTTTGCCGGGCCTCGGGTGGGTTTGGGGGTGGGGGGGGGGCAAGGTAGGGCAGATGCTCTTGTGACTGCTGGGTCATCTTCGCCTCAGCTCCCTAGAGTTGCAGCTCTGTGCTTGTCTTGGCCCCTTGTCCCCTGCCATGTCATCACCCTGGGGCTAAGGTGGGCTTGGTGGAGGTGAGTAAAAGAAGGGGCGGGCCAGGTGATCTTGTGGCCCTTGACCCCCCCCCGCCCTCCCTGTTGCAGTTGCAGCTGTGTGCTTTTTCTGACCCCTTCCCCTGTCACCTCGGCCCCAATATCTTCCAGGCCTTGACGGATGACCTGTTTCTTTCCTTTTTGCCCCCGCGCCAAGAAGCGCCGCCGCTGGGTGAATGTTGTGCTCTGAAAATAAATAAAATAAACAGGGGAATTACACATGACCCGAGCACAGGATGGAATGCTGCCCTTGTCTAGAGTGCATCGCTCATACAAAGGGCTTCACAATGCTCACTCGGTGCACTACTGCCAGGGCCTTTGCCAACTCATTCAAAAGCTTGTTTCCTGTGAAGCCCTCCCGCCATAGTTGCAGCCGCCTGCCAAGCAGTATTGACTGTGCCACCTTTTTATTGACACTACTGTGTGGGAACAGGTTCTCACTGCTAAATGTTTGTTAACTAAAGGTTCACTATTTCCCGTGCAAAGTTCACAAAAGGACATGCTAATCTTGCAAGAAACTACTTTTCGGAACAAGAGAAAGAATGTATGTACCAACGCATTCCGGTTGGCACCACTAGCCTTGTGAGAGTAAATTACTCTACTGTTTGTGACATTCTAGTCATACCTCTGGAATTAATTATATTTCTCAGCAACTTACCTCAGACCCGTGCTGCTCTTTGCTATGTAAGCCCCTTTGAGTCATCGACTAAATGCCACCTAAGAGGTATTAAAATGCAATAGAGAAGTAAAAAGTTTGATGTACGTGTACGAAAATCGACGACTGTACAACTAAATTTGCACAGCGAACACTCAAGCACACCAGATACAGCATTCCACTAGTTCGAATCGCCAGCGTCCTATTACTAGTGCACAAAGGGCTTTCCATACCTCGCTCTGCGCAAGAGCAGCTTATGAAATTTTGTCCACAAAGGAAAAATGGTTTCCAAAACTAAATACGCCCTAATGTAATCTTCATTTATACAATTTATGTGGCAGGGGAATCTTGCTGGACTGCCCTGCGTCACAAGAAAAGGGCAGGAATACGCCTTATCTACAAGATACAGCACATTCCTGTCCTTCTCCCCTGCACTGATCCACAATGGACTGCCATGCACCAACGCAGGCACCCGTGCACCATGGTGTAAGGGTGTCTGCCTAGTAGGGGTACACCTTCCTGCACAAAAACAATCACAAGAAGTGTTTACCTCTTTCTATGGATGCTGCAAAATGTAGCACATGTAGAAAGAGAACAAGCATTTGCAATGTAATAGGTCTTGCAGTTGTTAGAGTTTGAGCTATTAGCATTGTAAATGGCAATACCTTTTATTTATGTGTTGGTTTTTAAAACGTAAATAAAAGGCTTTGTCATTTACAATGCCAATAGGTTAAACTCTCACAAATGCGAGACCTATTGCATTGCAAATGCTTGTTCACTATTGCAAGGCTACCTGTTCCCCATAGGGCAGAATGGGAAGTTTGTTTATAACATCTTATAAACATAACTGACCCTGGGAACTAGGTGGGAAAATAAAATTTAGTATGCCTGAACTCAGAATCTAACGATGCATCTTTTAGTAAAGGTGATTTTTACATTCTGTGTTTGAAAATACCACTTGTAGGAAGTAGGTATTTTCTTGCTCAGTCATCCCGTGTGCCTCTGCTGGAATGTGGATTGCCTGTCTGGATTTTGGACAACAGATGGCTAGGAAGCAAGGGTGGTTCCCGATAGTCTAGGTAGGTCAGGAAAGGGCTGAATAGACCTGGGCTGTGATGGGGGAAGAGGGAGGAGATTTCCTTGCATCTCAAATGGCCTGGTCTGCCTCTGATAATGCCGTCTCCACCCCCTGCCGGGAAATCACACCAGAGAAGGCAGAACTGGTTCTGGCTGGGCACAGACACCCTCTGCCTAGAGGATCAAAGGATGTTTTGATACAAATACTGGGGCCCAGACGCCTGAACTTTAGAACTCTTTTGGATCAAGAAGACTGACAAGAAGAAGAGCTGGAGAAGCTGTGAGGAGGACCTACCACTTTGCTGTGTGCTTTGCTGTGTTGGCCTGCAGTGGCTGCTTCTGTCTTGGGCCGTGAAAGGACTGGACTGGACTTTCTGCAATCTGCTCTGTGAGTTTCTCCAAGGGCTTGAGGTAGAGCCTGCCCCCTGTTCAAGAAGTCTCAGGAGCAACAAAAACTTCAAGCTCTTCTGCCCGCAGCCTTGGGGACTGTGTGTTTTGTGCTGTAACAGCGGAAAACCAAATCGACGATGTCTACGACGACGCTGCTGACTCTGTGTCCTGACAGCAACGCAGAGGGCACCACCGCACCGTGACCCTGGTCTCACCGACGAGGCCTGCTGATGGCACCACCGAGCCGCTGCACGCACCGCGACCTGTGGGCACCGCACTCCACACCGCCTCGCTTCACAATGACGCCTTGGCACCTCAAAGGGCACTGCCGCAACGCCGCGACCCTGGTCTCACCGACGACGCCATCTGACACCGCCACAGAGCCGTTGCTCGCACCGCGACCTGTGGGCACTGCACTCCACACCGCCTCGCTTCACGACGATGCCTTGGTATCACCGACGCCGCCGCTCCATGCTGGAATTGGTGCCACTGCTTGCACCGTGGTTCAAGGGCACTGCTCGTAAAGTTACATGGCGCACCGCCCTCCTCCCACACCGCAGCCTTGGCCTACCGACGCCGGTGCCATCGACTCCAGTTCGTCAGCCGACGACAGCGTTTAAGCAACGACGACGCTGCTGCTTGCACCATGACCTGCTACTTGCACCATGACCTGCTAGCACTGTGACAAGCACCTCCTTCATCTCGCACCGCGACCCTGGTCTCACCGACAACGCCATCTGATGCCGCCACAAGCCGCTGTTCGCACCGTGACCTGAGAGCGCCGCACCGCTGCACTTCGCACCGCAGCACCCGACGCCAGTGCTCCTGACTCCAACAGAGAGGAGATCGAATTGCAACGCGTGCGACTTCGAGGGCCATGATGACTCCGGAACCGACCTCCGGAACTGACGCCTGCTGACACCGTGTTTTTGGAAGCTCAACAAGAGATCGCCGATGCCCTACATTTCTAAAAGGTACTGTTAGAAGGTGGTTCTGACACTATGGACCGCCCGGATTTTTCGCTTTTTGAGCACCTAATTGTTGAGCTTTAATGTGGGGGAGCCTCATAAGTTGGGACTCACCCACAGGGAACTCAGGATGTAAGAGACTGCATGGGGATTTTACACACAGGCTCTCTAAGGGTACTCCGGGAGGAGAGCGCGCCTCTCGGAGGGGAGGGTGCATAGGCCCTGTTCTCGCAGCGGAGAACGAGGAAGGGGTCTAGGTTCCCGGGGTAGTTTCCGTGTGGAGCTACTGACGGGGGTATGAGCTGTAGGATGTCTGATGAGGCACCCTCATTGTTCCTTCCTGGCACTGCCAGTGTGGTGGTGAGGCCGGTCTGAGGTCCTATCAGGGAGCCAGGCCAGTGGCCAAAGGGTGCTTTTCTGTGTGGGGAAGCACAAGTGGCTGTGCTTTCTTTAGGGAAGCCAGCCATCCCAGAAGGGTGGTGGCATCAGAATGACCTCAGCAGCAGGCTGAGGGTGAGGGTCCAGAGAGGTTGCATCTTTGGGGTGCAAGGACCAAACGGAGAGAGGGTACTGGTTGGAACAAACTCTGGAAGGGAGACCAGCTAGTGACCCAGGGGATGGGATTTAGACCTATCCCAGAAGACCGCATCGGTGCTGAGGCACTGGATCCTTATCCAGAGAAGTGGTAGGCATTGTGTTGCATGCCCAAGGGCAAAGGTGACCCTGGTTAGGCTGACTCCATGTAGATCATGAGTGACCTAGAGGTATCTAACCTAGAGCCCGGAGGGTTCTTAGGGTAGTCTGGGATCCCTGTCATGGGTGGAGATTGCATGGATGGGAGGATTAGGTGGTCTGAGCGGATAACTGGTCAGTAAGAGGGGTCTGGTCAGAACCCCTTATAACTAGTTATCGCTGACTATGGGAAGTGTACCCATGTAGAGTGGCTACTTCTTCCCTGTAGGAATCAGCTGGGCGCGGCATGTGTTAGAAGGTGGTTCTGACACTATGGGCCGTCCGGATTTTTCGCTTTTTGAGCACCTAATTGTTGAGCTTTTACTGTGGGGGAGCCTCATAAGTTGGGACTCACCCACAGTGAACTCAGGATGTAAGAGACTGCATGGGGATTTTACTGGTGTTCCTCTGGCTTGACCAGGCCACTGCACAGCAGCTGGAGTAAGGGACACCGGGCTGGTTACATGCAGACACGTGTACATGTGTGTGCACACATGTATGGGCTGCACAGAGGAGATTCCTAGCGTGCGCAGTCCAGGAGCAGCTACAAAGTGGATGGTGTGGCAGGACTTATGCAGTATTGGGTGGTGACATGGAATAGGCTTTATACACTGGAAAGAAACAGGCCAGGGAAAGTCAGTGTGTCTTACTGTGTTTTCACTTCATTATTCCCCTATGGGGATGTGGGGCCCATGGCTAGATTAACTTCCATTAGACCTACAGATTCCAGACACACACTTAAGTCCAATGTAGCGAATGTGAAAATAAATATTCTGCAGAGTCCAAAGTCATATTTGTACTGCTTTTGGGTCATCCAGAACTGTCAAATTTCTCTGAGCCAGCCATGACCAGACCCAGGGTGAGGGCTGCCCTCAGCTGGATGGATTGATAACCTTTCTTCCACAAGTGAGGGCCTCCTCTCCATGAAGAGATGATGGGTGGGGCTACAGGCTCATCCATCACTAGATGCCAGGCACCAGGCTGCACCAAGGAGGGAAGGAGTTGGGTTTCAGACGACATGTGGCCAGAGACACTGGACAACACCATTTTGAACAAACCCAGAGGCTGGACAAGAAGGAGGTAGCAGGGGCAGGAAAGTGATGTGTCGCTGTTTGATAGGACCAACAGGGACTTCCTGCCAGCCCCCTACTCAACTTTTAAAAAGTGCTTGCACAGGAAGAGAAACTCTCTCTGGGGTGTGGTCTGCTGAGGCTGAAGGTGCTGGAGCCTGGCGCTATGGGCAGTTGGAAGGAGAGACCCCCTGACTAACCCCAGGACCCTAACAGCAGCAGCAGAAGAAGAGCCCAGGACCGGTGCCCAGGAGCAGTGGCCTCTGTGCAGGGAGAAGAAAGGCCAAGGAGGAGAGCCAGGCAAAAGGCTGGCGCAGGGAGCCACTGAAGACAGCTCCCTGCTGAATCCACCCTCTCAGAAAAGAGACCCCCTGACTGCCCCCAGGACCCTAACATCACCAGAAGAAGAGCCCAGGACCGGTGCACAGGAGCAGTGGCCTCTGCGCAGGGAGAAGAGAGGCCAAGGAGGAGAGCCAGGCGAAAGGCTGGCGCAGGGAGCCAGTGAAGACAGCACCCTGCTGAATCTACCCTCTCCGAGACCCCGAGGGCAGAGGAGAGTGTTCCCAGTGGCTGGAGCTGGTAAAGAGGAGCATGAAGCACCCCATAATGCCTCGCCAGGTATTTCAAATCTGCCGTTTTTGTGCTTTGTGGCCCCCAGAGGAGGGGGGTCACCCTCACTTGTGAAAAGCTGCTGGGGGGAGCTGCTGGAGAAGCGCAGTCTTCCCCCCCCCAGCACGAAGGAGTCTGCCGTTTTGGTGCTTTGTGGCCCCCAGAGGAGGGGGTTCACCCTCACTTGTGAAAAAGTGCTGGGGGAGCTGCTGGAGAAAGCACAGTCTTTCCCCCCCAGCACGAAGAAAAGTCCCACCCTCAGTGTCACGGGGACCTAAAGGAAACTATGCCTCAAGGGATCAGCTAGCATTTAAACACATTCTAGGCTGGAACTTTTGTTCTACAGGTGAGGGTGTGTGGAGAAGTGCACCATGAAGTGAAGGGCTGAGTTGGGGCTGTGTGAAGAAGTGCATCCCCTGGAGGTGAAGTGGTGTAATTGCACCAAAATGCATTTACTAGTGGTTATTTCTTTTTAGGTGGACTGAAAGTCACATGTGTAAAGTGAAGTACCTGTGTAAGGTGATGTTAAGCTAAATGGAGTTATGTTGCTGGACATTCCTGCTAGGAGTCTGGCTGTATTTACGTAATCCCATACTTTTACCTGTGATTCTTTTTAAAGTGAAGAGGTACACTGCAGGAGAAGTGTAGTTGCCAGGAGTACTTCTTTTGAACGGACTGTAAGTCACATGTGTAAGGAGATGTCATAAGCCAAGTGGGGTTATCTTGCCAGACAGTCCTGCTAGGGTGTCTGGCTGTATTTGCGTAACCCTGTGATTTTATCTGTGATGCCTTTAGGGGCTGTAATTGCAATGCATTCAAATGATCAACCAAGGTGATGAGTACTGTCATTCTAAAGTGTGCGTAAACATGGATTCTTGCTGCTGCGCCTAGGTGAAGACCCCAGACTGCTAACCCTTAAGACATAGAGGTGCATACTTTATGGTCAGTAGGAGATGCTCAGTCAGGGTCATGTGTCACCAAGGCAGGTTTACCCCTTTTTAATCCTTGTTGAGGTAATGGTGCCAGTGGGCAGGGCCCTCGCTCCATGTTATGTTCAACATCTGCATTGGGGGCAAGTTGATGTGCATACATGGGAGTGGTGGTACTAGACCCTAACCCCCCTGCGGGAGGGGTGGAGATGTCATGCAATGTCACAAAGTAATTCAAACAGTTTATGTATATTTGTAAATTGGTGCATAGTATTGAGTGGTGTGTGTGTTTAATAAATGTACTCTTACTTTTATAAAGCAATGTACAGACTGGACAATCAATTATTGAGTGTTATTTTTGTGCGCCTGCAAATGGCGATTACTAGTCCACACCACCTCCCTTGAGTAAGCCTCAGACTGCTCTGCAACGCTACCCCCTGAGAGTCTGGCACTACAATTGGGTGTTTGGTTCCCAGTGAAGGACAAATGTAGTCATGTTATTTGTGCAGGCCTCACAGATGCTGCCTCGTTTTCCAACAGATACTGTTTGCGGGTCTTCCCGAAACAGTAACTGGCCCGCGACGCTGCGGTCAGCCAGAACTGTTTGGATTTGTTTGCTCACGACACCATGATAGCCTCGGATAGAGCTATCGACATCAAGGAACTATTTTTAAAGCGTATTTTCATAACTGTGGATTTTTAAGTACTGTATTGTGGATTTTATCATTTTTGGTCTTGTCTTAAGTATATAAAAATATTGGATATTTTTCTAAACTGGTGTGGTGTATTTTTGTAGTGCTTACGCTGCATTACTGTTGGTTATGTGCAAATGCTTTACTTTCTGCCTCTAAGATAAGCCTGACTGCTCGTGCCAAGCTACCAAGTATAACTCCCTTATCCTGAATAGAGTGGTGGTTTCTGCCTGGCTTTGACACATGCCATAGCCTGCAAAAAATCCCATTTCTAACAGTCTGGCTGACCTTTGCTCAGCCTGACAGACACTTCATAAGGGGCAAAAGATGGAGGGGCGTGGCCCCTCAGCCCTATGGACTGGTTGTGGCTTAAAGCCACTCAGGACCACGCAAGGTGGCGTTGATAAATGTAGTTTAAGGGTTGCCTCGCTCTTGCACCCTGTTGCATTGCTCAAGGCCGACGCAACGCTTTGATACATATGCCCCTTATTATAGTATCACATAGTGTTTCAATCCTCTTCCCTTCACAGGTCTTCAGCTGATATTCAGTGTGTCACATCACAGGAATATGCACACCTTTATTTAAAGTGTTCCAAGCCGTCTTCATTCTCTGTTCTGCAACATGAGACCACTCAGCAACCTCTGTACATCTTGTTATATGAAACTTGCAGGACACTGATTGCTGAGGTTGCTTGTTTTGCAATTCATTGTAGATCGTATTGCCTTAATGCGGCAACAGCCATCATACAGTACGACGTGACTACATATGCTACTTTGAATAGTTTTGTTTATCCATTTACAGCAGCATGGCAACATTTGTTGCTTTCTTATTTTTATATATATATATATATATATATATATATATATTTTTTTTTTGTAGCAATGGGGGTTAGTGCCGGATCGCACAGCAGGGGGTGCGAGCGTGGGGCCAAACCCATGCCAAGTTCAATTTTATAACAAGTGACGCCGCACTCTGGAACCAGTTATTTTCAAAGCTTTATTTAGACAAAGCCCAGTCTGTCGAACCGACGCGTTTCAGCCATGACGGCCTTTCTCACGGTACCGTGAGAAAGGCCGTCACGGCCGAAATAACTGGTTCCAGAGTGCGGCGTCTCTTGTTATAAAAAAAATATATATATATATATATATATATTATCTACTGGCGGTCGCCAGTAGATAGTTATAGTTAGGACCCTGTTTCCATAGGAAATCCGCAACATTCTATTTGGAATAACTTTGGCGCCGGTCGATGAATCCTCGCGAAATTTTCAAAATAGGTGGGGCGCTACGCTCCGCTCCTACCCTGAAAGTCTCGGGGGGATTCGTCAAGCGGGGGCTGAGAAAAAAGGGGGGTCCCAAAACGCGTTTTTCCCATGCATTTTTCCATAGGACCTTTAGACACAGCTACAGCCCGAACGGCTGAACAGAGTTACTTGAAATTTGGCAGAGAGGTAGTCCTCAGGTCAAGGAAGTGCCTTTTGTAGGTCTGGTGTAAATCTGTTCAGTAGTTCCTGAGAAAATAGCATTTAAATCAATATATATATGTGGGCGGAGCCTAACCACACATCTCATCCTGAGATCTGATTGGCTGTCAGCACTTCATCCAAGAAGTGTTGGCAGCCATCTTGGGACCAATATACATGATAGCACCTCATTAAAAAGCATTGCAGTTAATAGAAGATTTTAAGACTTTAGTTACATTATAAATCATTTGTTGATGGTACCATACTCATTTTAGGAATTGTGGTATGTTCTAAGGTGATTTCACCATGTGAAAAAGCCTTCTGCTGGGATATCATGATTGAGAGAAAAATATTTTCTCATGCTTTTACCACAGAGGTTTGGAAGGTGATCTATAAGCTAAACTGAGAGCTTATTTTCTGTAAATTCACATTATCTTTCTCAGTCATGTGAGAATGAAGTCTGACATTCTCAGTAAAACATGTACATCCAACAAGGGCAGAGACTGTCAGTTGATTCCTTTGTGTTCTACTGCAGCTTTCCAGAGTGTTCCAAAGAACTACTAGAGCGCTAACCGTCCTACTTATGATAAATGTATGGCACACCTGAAGCCATCTTGCTTGGATTAAAGTGGTAACTCTTAAAACATTTAATTTAAAAAGGAACAAAATGAGGTGGTTCATTTTTCCATAAAAAGTATGATTAGTGCTGCATAAAGAAAAATTAGGGCACATTTTGAGTGACTTCTCAAATCCTGGCATGCAGACTGAAACATGCACTTTCAATACCAGCAGCAGTTTTCCCTGGTGAGCAGTAGCTTTACTACAGTGATCTAATGAGCAAAAAGAGTGCTAACATTCTGATTTTATGGCAAATGTGTGACACATTTGAATGCCTTCTTGATGGAATCAAAGTAAAAAACTGAAAGTATTTCCTACTGAGGAGACTGCAGTAAATGAGGAAATTAGGAAACTTCATAACAAATAAGTCTCCCAAGATGGCCACCAGAGACAAAAGAGCCCAAATGTAGCCCACATATCACCCAGATGTAGCCCAAGTATAGCCCAATGACAGAATGTCCAAGAATGTTCTTAAAAACAACTAGAGCACTTACTGTCTTCATTATGACAAAAGTATGGCACACCTGAAGCCATCTTGATTGGAATAAACTGGTAACACTTAAAACATTTAATTTAAAAAGGAACACAATGAGGGGGTTCATTTTGCCATAGAAATTATGATTAATGCTGAAGAAAGAAAATGAGGGCACATTTTGAGTGACTTCTCAAATCCTCTTCTATTTCATTAAAAAATTCTGACATGCAGACTGAAACATGCACTTTTAATACCAGGAGCAGACTTCCATGGTGAGCAGTAGTTTTACTACAGTGATCTAATGAGCAACTAGAGTGCTAACATTCAGAATTCATGGCAAATGTGTGACATATCTGAATACCTTCATGATGGAATCAAAGTAAAAAACTGAAAGCATTTCCGACTGAGGAGACTGCAGTACATGAGGAAATTAGGAAACTTCATAACAAATAAATCTCCCAAGATGGCCACCGGAGACAAAAGAGCCCAAATGTAGCCCAAAATCACCCAGATATAGCCCAAATATAGCCCAATGACAGAAGTGTGCAAAACACTTATTATTTTGTGTTTTTGCAGTGTTATATAGTGCAGACTTGTCAGGTATTGGAGTGCTTTACATGAGCATTGGTTACATCACACAAGAACAAATTCATTTTGGTTGTAGACATGGGGAGACTAAGTGATTTGACCAGAATCACAGAATGTCGAGCTGAAGCAGAAACTTCAACCTGGTTCCCCAGTTGCAAAGTCTGCAGTTCTGGAAGTAACGCCACATCCTCTCCCCTAAGTGCAACATTTAATCAAGTTGTCAACTAGATAAAAAAACATAAAGATAACAAATAATTTAAAAGTGCTTTGTCGCTATTTGAAAACTCAGAAAATATGTCCTTATTTTAGTCTTTTAGAGCACTAACCATAATTTTGATGCCAATAAGACCCTCTCATATATGTAATTTCTAAAGGAATGCTCTAGGTATTACAGTTTTGATTACATCAAGATGATGTCAGGCGCTCCACACTTTTGTAATAAATATAGAATGTTAGCAATCTAGTTGTTCATTAGGATACTGTTGAGAGGCAGAGGCCAGGGGCACGGACTCTGAAAATTGAAGGCAGGTAGGAGGGTGCAAAGGCAACAATTTAACCACACTGAGCAGGCAGGAAGGGCCGTGGAAGCACAACAGACTATGGAGGGCAGTGGAAAGGGGGGCAGGGGCAACAAACCAACAATACAGGACTTGCAAGAGAGGCTGTTGGAGGGAAGATCTGTTACGGGTCAAGGAAGCTAGGGGCGGTCCCCAGAGCCCCGGGAGCCACCACAGAACTGAGCAGGAGAGTGAGTCAGGGACAAAAGGGGCACCTTAATTTGAGCCGGGGTGCCTAGGAACGCTTGCTCCAAAAATGAAGAAAACAGACATATGAGACATGGAATTGGAGGCAGAATACAATGGCAGTTTAATGAGAAGATGCAACTTCAAAGAAACCGCAGAATAGAGACCTAAAGTACAAAATACAGAATCCAGATAATCATACAGCTGTCATGATATTCTCTGTATCTCAATTAATGGACTGACAGAGAGAGAGAGAAAACACATCTATAAATGCATCATGAGAAACAAGTTACACCAAGGAAAATGTTACCTAGGGACACTCACATTTACTCTTAGAGCAAGCATTCCTGCAATTACAATACAACATCTTTTAAATGCAAAAGTAAAGAGAACAATGGTTAAACATAACATGACATTTCATATAGGTAAAATAGAATAAGATACTTCAAGCAAAGCCGAGCAAGACATTTTAAGCAAAGGAAGACAAGAGCTCCCAGTTCTTGGGGAAAACCTGCACAGCCTGTTAACCTACATACAGACGGCGAGGTTGTCCGTCGATATCTGTGGGTGCTCCCTTTTTATATCATTTTGTGGGCTCCTTTGCACGCTACATCTACCTACGTATGCTACCCAAAAGCTTCGTCTGCAGATTTTACCAGACATTTCGTCATTTACCCACTGAATGCTGACAATGGACTGGGTGAAAAGGTCAGTCTCTCAGGCAAATCGCTTATCGTAAGTTCCATAGAGCAAGCAGAAAATAATGGGTATTGTACAGGAATTCAATATATTCATGTATAAAATCTCCTCAGTTCTCCTAACTTGACGCTCTGCGGTTGCCACTTCCTTAAAAGCGGGAAACCTGCCCAGGAAGCAAGTACCAGTCCAGGATGCAGCCTACTGTATGTCGACAGCTTCAGGGGGATGTTGAACTTTGATACCGAGCACGGAGCACTCGGGTAGGGTGGGGGCTACTAGTTTGGAGCAGAAGGCCTCGCAGACCTGCCTTCAGACTGCTATACACTAAAATTGCAGAGCTATGGTCAATTTAACAAAGAGGCCTACATATTGAACAGAAGGGCCTACACAGGGGTTTTATGCTGGCTGAGTGGTAAGGATGTCTCAGGATAATTATATAGCAACACAGGACCCGCTGGTCAATTTAATACGGCCTACAAATGCGGCTGGCAGGGCAAGGACAAGGGTCTCATACTTCAGGTGTGGACAGAACGGGCCAGGGGCCCCCTGTGATACAAAATCTACCCTCCTTCAAGGCTGTGGCAATGTAATAGACCATTGTGGGCAGAAGGAAGAGGCAATGGTAGTACAACCATACATGCCAACAGACCCGATTCAGCCAGGAAACGTCCAATGTTTTTAAGCTCAAATGGGCTTTATTTGATCTGTCTCCTGTCTACAATATCCTCTTTTTCAATGTAACTCAAAGGGGAAAATCAATACCCCAGTTTTTTTTCAAAATCTCCCTCTTACCAAGTTCAAAATGTTCGCAAGTATGGTACATTGGATCATGGAAGGAAATGGGATAGGGACATGGACTTGGATAACAGAGGACAGGAGAGACATGGAGAGGTGCACCAAACTGACCCTGCAGGGCAGGCATCAGGGTTTGCAGCAGCACAATACACCACACAGGGCATGCAGGACGGGAGTGCAGCACAACAATCCATAGAAAGCAAGAGGGAGGGGACAGGACCATGCACATGGACAACAGAGAACAGAGGGGCAAGAGGCAATGGTAGCTAGCTGACCATAATGGACAGACAGGAGAGAAGGCTGCAGCATAACAGACCATAAAGGGCAGGAGGGACGGATCAGGGGCATTACAATGGAACAGACAAGCCAGGAGGGAGGGAGTAGGGGTCTGCACATGTAAACAGGGCGGGGGGCAAGGGGGCAGGGCAGGAGCAGCAAGATGGCCATGGAGGTCAGGCAGGATGGGCACTAGAAGCAAGACACAACATGAAGAGCAACAGTGAGACTGTGATGGCATACACACAGACCATGGAGGGAAGGTGGGAGGGGGTCAGGGGCAGCTAACTGACCACACAGGGAAGGTGGGAGGGGCCATGGCAGCACAGAAGACCATGCATGGCAAGTGGGAGGGTTAGTGGCAGCACAATGGCTATGATGGGCAAGAAGGAGGGTGCAGGGGCATGCACAAAGGACGATGGAGGATAGAAGGGAGGGTCAGGACCTGTGCACAGACAAGAAAGTTCAGGGGAAGGGGCCTCACAACAGACCACACGGGGCAGGCAGGAGGAGCAGTTGCAGCACAACAGACCAGGGAGGGCAGAAGGGTGTGGCAGTACAATGGACCATGTAGGACAGGAGGAAGAGGATAGAGGCATGGCATGTGGACAGGCAGGGTGGAGGTGGCAGGGACAGGTTACAGTCATCTGACAATGCTAGGCAGGTGGGAGGGGAGTGGCAGCTCAACAGAACACTCAGAGTAGATAGGAGTGGCAGGTCCATGGGACATGGTGGGCAAAAAGGATGGAGCAGGGGCATGCACAAAGACATCGGAGGGCAGGGGGAAGGAGAATAGGGGCAGCAAGCTAAGCACAGAGTTTAAGCAGGAGGTCAATGATGGGGCATAGAATTGGGCAATGGAGGGCAGGAGGAGTGGACTGGTACATCATACTAAATTGAGGGCAGTGGCAGCACATCAGACCATGTATGGCAGGAGGGAGGAGGCTAGTCCATGGATTCACACAACAGAGGATAGGGAGGAGGGGGATGGGGCAGCAAGCTAACTGTTCAGAGAAGGCGGGTATTAGAAACTTTATTGTTTTTAAAACATTTTGTCTGTGCAAACTACTTAAAATATGAACAAGTATGCAGCATAATCTCACTTTTATTCAGGAAGAAGAAGACGTTAGTGACTGTGACTCCGGGCTCACTTGGCAAAAACACCCCCTGACCCTCCACCCCCTATCGCAAAATGTAATGCCCGTGAAAAGGGTAGGTGAACACAGTGTTATATAGAACATAGTCCTGAGAGCACGATTGAAAATGAAAACTAGATATAGTGTATGGTATAAACTATGCACCAAAAAGTGTGATATAAGATGAACCAGGCGTGAAATATAATATGCAATACATTGTGCGCAATGACAGATTCATTGGAGAGCGCGAGATAGCACAGGCACTAGCGTGTGCTATGCGATATGCGCCTTGGAGTGTAATATGCACAGGGCAGTGTTGTGTAACCTAACTAGTCTCTAAAGTTGTAATATAAAATATGTGCTGGGGAGTGTAACGTTGCATATGCACTGTGACAAAGATATGGATCCCAAATTGTAATATGTATGGCATAGCACTGTGCGTTATAACATAGGCATCGAGGAAGGCACGTTAGATGGGGCAATATAACCCGTGCGAAGACAAGTGTGGCATGACATTTTCACGGGGTGGTGTTACAGTGCACATGGGCTAGAGAGTGTCATAGCATATGCTCTAGCTAGTGGAATACAATACAGAGGTGTGTGGCACTCGGCAGGCAATGGTGGGTGTAACACAGCATTGGGCTCTGTCAGGAGCGCGCTGTGACTCGCAAGTGATGTTCGTCCCCTTTCCAGAGAGTAAAATAAAAAGTATTACACATCCGGCAGTGGATGTGTGTTTTATTAACTGTGAGGGGGGTTTCTTGCATAGTTTTGGTCGAATTTTTGTCGAATCCCCTTAGAATGGCTTGGTGTGCATGTGTATTAAATGTGCCCGTCAATAGCTACCCATGTTTGTATAAATAAACGACAAGGGTGTCTACCGGGATTAGGCACGGTAGAGCATCAGACATGTCAGAGCTTCACTAGTGGTGTAAATACATTCCACGTGGATTAATTGCATGCATAGTCGCCTTTTAATGAATATCACGCAAATCGTCATGGTGATAGGTACGTACGGTTTGTCCAGCATGTCCTAGGTGTGTCTATAAATATATATTTTTTAAAAATAATAAAAAACAGTGGCCGGCCCTGGGGATTGTGGTCAAAAAAATATAATTAGGAGACAGGCCCTGGGGGATGGGGTCATCAGGGCCAATAAATTAGAATAAGAAGGGGAACCACACAGCCCCCCTTCTTAAAAAAATAAAATAAATAAAAGACTGGCATCGTGCCGGAGGCCATGCCCCCTCCATGCAGCACTCTGCAAACGCGCCCCCAACAGGCATCTCCAGTATGCGCCAGGGAGCTGCGCTGCAGACAGGTGTTCTGAGGCCAAGCCCCTTTTTACACCTCTCTGCAACGCAGCTCTGTGGCGCTTACTGGAGGTACCTAGTGGTCTAGTGTGACCCTAGGGACCCTTAGGATTCAAGGGGACTTAATCTCTCAACTTAGAACAGCCACAGGGCGCGTTTACACAGTGGTGAAGGGAGGGGACGGGGCCTGAGGTGACGTGTGCAAACACGCACCATGGCACGTTTTAAATTGGGGATATAATTTCCCTTCAATACTGAGGGCCCCTGGGGGCTAACTAGCCCACCAAGTGCTTCCAGTAAGCACCACTGAGCTGCATTGCAGAGAGGTGGTCCAGGCCGTGCCACTTTTTACACCTCTCTGCAACGCAGCTCTGTGGCACTTACTGGAGGTACCTAGTGGGCTAGTTGGACCCTAGGGACCCTCAGGACTCAAATGAACTTAATCTCCCAACTAAAAACGGACACAGGGCGTGTTTACACAATGGTGAAAGGAGGGGACGGGGCCTGAGTTAACGTGTGCAAAAACGCCCTGTGGCCTGTTTTAAGAGGTAGTTTTAATCCCCATGCCCTATTATATACTAGGGGCTTATAGAGGAGGTAAGGCTAATCACAGGGGGACCCCAACGCATAATGTTCCCTAGTGTATGTAGGTGTTTTCACTGTATTCTAAGTGTCTTTTAACATAGCACTGGCTCTAGGACTGGTTAGTCAGACTCAGTTACCACCAGTATCCGTCTGAAAAAGTTGAGGGTACAGGATGATTTTGCAACAAGGCTTCTTTCTGCTCTTCTTTTTGTTCTTTCTGCACGTTATCCTTCTTCCTGCACTTATCTTCGTATTTGAGGACTTCTGTTGCTTCTTTCTGCACTTCTTTTGTTTCTTTCTGTGCATTTTTTCTTCTTTCTTCACATGTCCTATCTCTGTAGGCATAGTTAGAAATTAGCATTTAAAAAACCTTTTAAATTAACAGAAAAAACCATAGGTTTCAGGCACGTTATAGTTAGGAATTAGCATTTAAAAAACCTCAGAAATTCACTGAAAAAACCATAGGTTTCAGGGGTGTTATAGTTAGCTGGACTTTTCACTTGTACAAAACCATTGAAATTCCCCCGTTATAGTTAGTTCAGCTAACTATAACTCGCGCGCCCGCAATGCACTGCTGATGACGTCACATATTACATCACTCATGACATGGTCAGTGACATCACTCATGACATCACTGATGACATCTCAAATGACATCACTGATGACATCACTGATGACATCATCCTTGTGATAGAGTGGCAGACCTCCTCTCACCCTAATATAACCTTTGATACACACATTCAAAAATAGAGACTAAAATTTTCAAAACAATGGACATACCAATACCAGTTACAACAACCTCTTCAGTAATTCTAAGATCCACATACACATCCACTCATTCACCAACAGTCCAATACAGTCACTCATACATGTACTCACTCATCATATGTACTCATACACCTATACATCCTGTTACACAATGCCACTCATCCATAGTTACTCACACACATAGTCACTCATGCTAATAAAGAATCAAACATACATTTACTTGCATATACAGTTATACACACACCACCACACTTACTTCTACGGAAACTTACACATACTTAGTCTTTTAAACAATCACTTATAGAAACACATACTTATTCATACAGGAACTCTTTCAATCTCTCACTCTCACATATACTCACATATATACACCAATAGTCACATATACTAGTTTAAAACATATGTAGTTACTCATAAAGACACTATTGAGACAGTCATTCACTCACTAACACACCCATACACACACTCATCCACCCATACAGTCCTGCACACATACTGTGTTCAACACATACAAACAGTGAGTCACTCATTCATGCACCTATGCACTACGTAATACCCCCACCGAACCATGCAGACACTCAGACTGATACTCAAAAAACCAACTAATAACCTATATAGACACCCATGTAGCTACTCACCAACCCATGCAGCCACTTATACACAAAGTGAGAGACTGATACAGATATTTACATATTTAAACATTACTCACTAAGCCATGTATTCACTATGATACACTTAATCAGTCAGTTACACAATCAATTTTTCAAAAACAAATCATCCATTTAGACACTTATATACCCATTTCTTCTTCCATCGACCTTGAGATATACATATATAAAACATATTTAATTTTCAGAATAACACACATTCACTGGATGATGTCATCAGTGATGTCATCAGTGATGTCATTTGAGATGTCATCAGTGATGTCATGAGTGATGTCACTGACCATGTCATGAGTGATGTAATATGTGACGTCATCAGCAGTGCATTGCGGGCGCGCGAGTTATAGTTAGCTGAACTAACTATAACGGGGGAATTTCAATGGTTTTGTACAAGTGAAAAGTCCAGCTAACTATAACACCCCTGAAACCTATGGTTTTTTCAGTGAATATATATATATACAATTTAATTGCAGTTCACGCACATACGCAGCCTCCATGTCAAATATAATGTCTTCCCCACCCAGTTTTTTCCTTTTCGTAGGGCACTAGAAACTCTGTAAAAGGAATGTGTTGATGTTTAAAATATAACTGCTTGCACCAGGAAGTGAGAGGCAAGCCAATTACAGGAAACTGGCTACTTTGTTACTTTTTGGGTAAAGAAGGTTTGAGAATTCATCTCACTCTAACTGACTTACAAATTCCGGAAGGGTGGATGACATGACGTTGTATACCAAAACACTCAAACATTTAGAATTATAGTTTAGAAAAAAACCAATGTAATTTCTGAACAAAACACATTTTTTTTCTAGGATCCAAGCGGAGGGTGAATTTATTGATGCTTTTATTACGTGTCTCAAAGCTCTATTCATGAATTGTGCATTTAAAGGTAACCATAACTGGAGAAAATAATGAAAGCATACAAACTAACATTAAATGAACGGCCCATCAAAAAGAATATGATGGTAAACATGAAGAAGTTAACATTATTAAATCTAAATCTAGTACAGGAAAAGGAAGTGCGGGTAAAAACAGCAAGTCACAAATACCAGCTAAAATTTATTGCAGAAGATGTAGTCTAAGAAAGCTTCAAACCCCAAGCCCCGCTGCAGACAGCATCTACCTACTCATGCCCACAAACATAATTCCAGAACACCTGCTCATCCACCGGGATCCTCTCACCACTCAAGCCACAATCTCCATCATCAACTCTGTATACTCTTGGGCACCCACGTGCCCTTGTCCCCACCACGCCTTCAACCTCAGAAGCAAGACAATTGGCGATGAGCCCAGGAAAGTCCTTAACACCTCCCATCACCTCAGGCTCCTTCCATGAGGACTGGAAATATGCTGAAGTGAGGCCTCTCCTGAAAAAAACATCGGCAGACTCAGCAGAACCAAAGAATTACCGGCCCATTTATCTGTTCCCCTTTCCAGCATAGGTTCTAGAGAAAGGTATCAACCAACAACTCATCAATCACCTAGAACACAACATGCTACTGGACCCCGTCCCAACGCGGATTTCAAGCCAACCACAGCACAGAGACAGCCCTGATTGGCGCCACTGATGACATCAGAGCACTTCTTGACAGCGGCAAAACAGCAGCACACATCCTCATATACCTGTAAGCCGCCTTTGACACTATCTCCCATCACATCCTGATCAACAGACTCCACCACATCGGAATCCAGGGAGACACCCTCAAATGGATTGCCTCAGACCTCACTGGAAGAACCCAGAGAATCTGTCGCCCACCGTTCACTTCAGAGCCCAAGATGATCATCTGTGGCATCCCCCAAGGATCATTCCTCAACCCCACCCTCTTCAACAGCTTCATGACCCCCCGGCCAACAGTCAGATCCACGGACTCCACATCATCTCCTACGTCGATGACAACCAGCTCATCCTCTCGCTGTCAGAAGACCCCTCCACCACCAGAGCCATCTTCCACAGATATATGATGCTTGTCACTGACTAGATGAATGACAACTGTCTCAAACTCAACATGGACAAGACAGAAGTCCTTATCTGTAGGAGCAACACCTTGCCATGGAAAGACGCTTGGTGGCCCACGTGACATGACCCCACCCCCCGCACTGACAGACCATGCCCACAAACTTAGCATCATCCTGGACAACAAGCTATGAAGAAACAGGGTAACGCAGTCTCATCTGCCTGCTTCCACACCCTACGCATGCTTCGCAAGATTTTCAGATTGCTTCCAGTCAAACCAGAAGGATGGTCATGCAGGCTCTCGTCACTAGCAGACTGGTCAACGGGAAGGCACTCTACATAGGAATCACCGCACGCTTCACAAACCTCTGTGGCAAGACTCGTCCTCGACCTCCCCAGAAGAACCCTCATCACAACTCACCTCAAGAAGCTACACTGGCTCCCAATCCAGAAGAGATGTCCGTACAAAATGCTGACTCGCGCATACAAAGCCCTACACAACGAGGGACCATCTTACACCAACAAAGGCCTGACCTTCAACCAACCGACCAAATACCTATGATCTACTTCCCTCATCCTCGCAGTACTTTATCCGCCGAACCAACAGCGGAGGACACTCTTTCTCGCACCTGGTGGCCAAGTCTTGGAACAGCATTATCCTGCACCTCAGTACCACCCCATCACTCCAGCAACTCAGGAAAGAATGCAAGACCTGAATGAACAAACCCCCAAGCAGCAGGCAGCATCTCCAGTGCCTTGAGACCCTCACGGATGATCTGCCGTGCTTTACAAATGTTTGAATGATTGGTAGTGCCAACCACTGGGCTATTAAGTGTTACCCTGCAAAGAACGCTACATGTATGAAGAGCTGAAAAATAGACCACAAATGTGTTGTGTTAAGATGATTAATAAGTCTGTAAGAGCAGAAAATTCTGAAGGTGAAATAGACTTTGAGCATGATTCATATACACTTAGTTTAGATGATGAGGCCATCTGAAGTGAACTATTGAATGAACAACTTTAACTGTTGATGATGAAGTTGAATAAAGGCAGTTGAGGAAAAAAGATCCTACGTGTAGGACAGGAATTGATGGTGAGAGATTTCAGATGTTATTAGAGACTAGGTCCGATATACCATTATATAATTCGAAGATTTTAGACATTATAATAAAGTGTTTACTCATGCCTGATATAAAAATGAAGGTATATGGAGGATAATATTGATTTACATGGATTTTGTCATTGATTATATCGCATGCGATGATAGAGATTAGTGGGAGAGTGGCTAAAAAGTGAGCAACTTTCCATAATTCGTCAGGCTGCCATGGGTATGCAACTACAACCGGGTGCTGCCAAACAAATTGTACTGGTAAATATGGTAATGGATTTGGATAATTTTGGCCAGTGCCTTCCTGATGTTTTTTCTGATAAATTGGAAAAATGTCAGGCTTTCAAGCATAACATTATTTTAAGAAGGGGTGTTCAACCTAAGGTTCGCATGGTAAGAAGCTTACCTTTTGCTGTGAAGGATGCGGTTAAAGCAGAATCAAAAAAGTTGATGGAAAGTGACATGATTGAAGAAATTGAGTCATCTGAATGGTAGGCGCCCATAGTAGTAGATAGTAGTAGATTGCAAACCAGATGGATTGCTCAGGGGTAAAATGAACTATTCCCACTTTACTGAGTGCAACAGTATTGGATTGCAGAGGGTTAAAATTCACTACTGCCACTGTGCTCTATGCAGCATTAGAAACAAGCTTTATACTTTAAGTAAAATAAATAGGTTCAAAACTATAGTTAATAACAATAAAATAAAAATATTTAAATATAAAAATCTATTTGTTAAAATACATATTATAAATTCATTCAAATATTATTTTTATCAAAATACCAAAATCTATTCCAAAAATAACCAATAAATACAATAGTATTTACAATTAAAAAGCATAGCACAATTAACACATACAATAATAATTTAGAATTTAAAAAAAGTTTCTCTTTTTAGGGGACGATTCTGATCCGGGTAGGAAGGGCACCGAACGCGATCCGGCCGGAAAAACTATGAGCCGTACGCGTGTTTTCTGCCCGACTCGTACAGCTGTATGAGCTAGCAAGTACGATGCGAGCTACGTGAAATTCACCGACCAAGTCGTTTCCGGGTCCGAACCGCTCCGTACGTCTCAGTCGGAAGCTAACCGTGGCGTGCAATGGATGCGATTTACGACCGAGCCAGTACGATGCACGCGTCGGACAGCCTGTGCGAGCCGGAGTGTCCGGCTCACAAAACGTCCGGGTGGTTGCCTTTGGGGGTCCGCATCGGAACCCCTGTCACCTGCAGCCCTACGACTCGTATACATGGGGAGACCCAAGGATCCCCCTAACACAGGCATGTATGGTGCGGTTGGCACCGACGCATACCCACTGTAGGGGGACGTACCCATTCAGTCAATGGGAGCCCATACGCGTTGTACTACCGGCTCCCATTGACTTCTATGGCAGTCCGACCGAACCGAGTCTGGCAGCAAATGGCCGCATCGTATTCGCTCGGTCAGACTGCAGGACTCTGGCTCGGTCGGAGTGCTTTCCGACCCGGATTGGAATCGACCCCTTAATGTTATTACTTACATAACTTTCTATCTTACACCTGTAGAAGCTACATACCACACATCTAAAATGTATCATTAAATGTATAATATTTACACATTTTACATAATACCTATCAAAATATTGATACTAATTAACTTTAATGAAACATTTACATTTAATTACCTTTCCACCCTTTATCTGTACAAAGCAAACAACCCACACCATATATATACATTTAAAAACATTAATTAAATAATTTTACATAATTAGTCATCAATGAAACAATTAATATTACTAATTAACTAAAAATAAATGAATTATATTTAATTAACTTCTTACCCTTTACCCCTACAAATACAACTCACACATATAACCTAAACAATATTTTAATTACTCATTTACATAATTAATTATCATTCAAACAATTATTTAAACTTAACAATTATTCATTATTATAATTTATGCTTGTTAAAATTAACTTAAAAAATCTTTATACAATTAAATAATTATCATTTAAATAACTATAAATAAATAAAAGTTAACTATTAATAAGTTATAAATAACTTCCCAGCCTATAACACTATAAAACACAGAATCCACACCTCAAACTTAAAAAATAAATTATTACACTATTTATATAAATATCATTTAAATAATAATAATTAAAAATCATTATAAATATCATTAATTTCCTTGCCACCGTATACCCCTACAAAACCCATAACCTGTACCTAAAACTTAAAAAACTAAAAATATTAATTATAAAATTAACAAAATTAGATTTTCAAATAAATAATTCATATTAATTTAAAAATATTTATTTATTAATTTACTTCCCTCCCTATATCCCTACAAAACCACAACCCACACCTAAAACGTAACTTAAAATATGTTTATTACACAATTAACATAAATAATTATAAACTAAATATTACTAATATAAAAATGTTTTTTAATTTTTTTAATTAACTTCCCACCCTATTTCCCTGTAAACCCCACAACCCTCTACGGTAGTAAAAATAACAAAAAACATGAGAGTAGAGGCTGCTCCAAGAAATGGGAAAAAGTGTGGAACCAGTGGGATGTATATAGGAACGCATGGGGGAAGTTAGAGTACTTAGATAGGAGGAGGTGGGAGACTAGGGATATAGCTTGTGGGGGTCCTCTTAGAACTGTTTGTTAACTCACAAATGACAATATTCCACAGAAGTGTAAAATATGATGGCATATATGTACTACCAACCAGAGAATGAAGTAATGCTGTGTACTAATGCTGGCGTTTCTTTAATAAACAGAAGTTAAAAAAAAAAATTCAAAAAACTATTACATTACATTTAAAAACTACTATTGATTTACAAACCATATTAAAAAACTAGAAATATTTAAATATACATTTGAAAAAATAGACTCAAACCTTTGTTTGGTAAATGGGACATGACTGGCATCTCCAAGGCGAGGGGGGGGGGGGGGTCTCTGGAAAGAGGGAAGAGTGCTAATGTTTCCGGAATTACAATGGGGATATGGGCTAGCCAGAACAGAAACCTTTAGATATCTCCAAATTGACATGCCATAATGATTACTATTCCCAGGGGCGAGGTCCTCCCTGAAGTGTCCCCTCTGGAAGCTAGCTTACTCGACGACTACATGACGAGCAAAGCCATCTCACAAACTTACAAGGAACTAATCCACAATGCGCCAGATACAATGCTCAGGCTTCGCCGGAGATGGGAGGAGGATATAGGGGAAATAGATGAGGAAGACTGGCAAGAAGCTTTCAGAAGTAGCAATCAGGTCACGATTTTGCCTAGTAGAGGTTGAGATGTTACACAGGGCATATATATATCGGGTAACACACTAGTAAAGATGGACAGAAGACTGGATTCCACCTGCTTGCCGGGGTGCGGAGGAAATGGAACCTTCCATCATATACTCTGGGGTTGCTCAGGGATACATAAATATTGGACTTCAAATTTGTCCTGTATACACAATGTAATAGGAGGAGATGTTCCCGTCACAGAGAGGAGTTGTCTATTGAATGTATGGTAATCCTCCGACTTGGATAGGATGGAGCAAATATGGGTCTCACTGGGACTTATGGTGGCCAAGAGGAATATTGTGAGACTATGGGGAGTGACTCACCGCAAAAGCTTAAAGACTGGAAACGAGATATGGACTGGTGTATGATAGTGGAAAAGGTCATTTATGAATGCCGTGGGTGCCCGCCAAAGTGCCAATTGGAATAAATACAGAGGCGGGGCCTGTACTGAGCCTGGGGGGATATCTGCTATGCCCGCCATGGGCTGGAGAACAGATGATGGAGCAATGGGGGATTTTAATCTGTAATATGCCCAGACGGATATCAATAAGAACCGAAACAAGACTACTGTATTCGCTATGTAAATGTGCATTAACCTGATAACGCTGAATGTAAGGTGTAACGGCTGTCATAATTCTTTCAATAAAAAGATATGTTAATAAAATTAAAATAAACATTTGAAAGCATATCCAAATAACATATATATTAAAATACACAGAAATAAACATCGATTTTATTAACAACAATAGTTTTAAGATCCATATTACTTACCTTGAAATCGATATTCTTTTGCACGATATACTTGTGTCAGTCAATATTATTGACTCGATATTTTGTCTGAACACCCTTTCACTCACCCACGCATCTTTTCACCCACCCTTTTACCCATCATTTCATCCACCCATCCATCCTTTCACTCATCCTTCCTTTTAACTTTCTGTCCTTTTGATTTGATTGAATTAGTGCATTTGTAAAGTGCATGAATGCCCAGGGGCTTCTTGGCGCTGCAGGCAGGTGGGTCAAGTAAGGTTCCCGGAGTGGTGTGGAAATCGTGTTAATTGGAAAAGAGCCAGGTTTTCAGCGCCTTTCTAAAAGATAGAAGCGTAGGGCTGCTTTTTATAGCGATCGGGAGTACGTTCCATGTCGTGACTGTCCCTAACAGGAAGCTTCTTCCGCCCTAGCGTGCTTTCTTGAAGCTGGGTGTTTGCAGGAGTTTAGTGTGTGCGGATCTTAGACTTCTAGACGGCACATACCATTTCAAAAGAATTCTGGGGAATTGAGGCCCAGAGCCATGTAGTGCTTTAAAGGGTAATCAGTGGGATTTAAACGTAATCCTCTTGTCCACTGGGAGCCAGGGGAGGGCTCTTAAACCGTGGGAGACTGGCTCGAAACTGGGGATATCCAATACTCATCTGGCTGCCGCATTTTGAAGGAGTTGCAACCTTTGCAGATACTGTGATTGGATCCCCATGTACAGGGCGTTGCCGTAGTCCAACCTGGACAGGGCTACTGCTGGAACCAGTGTTTTTAGGGCATCAGGTGGGATGAATGGACGGATTTTCCTGATCAGTTCTAGGATGAACCAAATGGTTCTATCAACCCATCTTTCTTTTGATAATTATGGGTTTTTGTCTGCCGTGTTGCAGACGGAAGAGGCACAGAAAATTGTTTAAAAACATCCCGCTGCTAGAGAGAGGGTTCACAACACCACTGCTTATCTCACCAGGCTCTGCCCTCTCTCCTGAGCAGATGGTTGGTTTTGCCCACGTCCTATCTTCTTCAGGTCACCACTGCAGGCCTGTATTAGTGTCAACAACTTTTGAACTGGCACACACATTAAAATCACCAGCCTGCAGCCCACACAATGCAATGAAGCAACCTGGCAGACCGGCCAAGCCTCTCTGAGCAGTACAGATGGCTGCCACCTGAACTACAGCACTGCCTGCAGGTACCTGAACTACAGCACTGCCTGCAGGCACCTGAACTATAGCACTGCCTGCAGGCACCTAAGTCTGAAATGCAACACTGCCTGCAGGCACCTGAACTGCAGCACTGCCTGCAGGCACCTGAACTACAGCACTGCCTGCAGACACCTGAACTGCAGCACTGCCTGCAGATACCTGTACTACAGCACTGCCTGCAGGTACCTGAACTGCAGCACTGCCTGCAGGCACCTGAACTGCAGCACTGCCTGCAGGCACCTGAACTATAGCACTGCCTGCAGGCACCTGAGTCTGAAATGCAACACTGCCTGCAGGCACCTGAACTGCAGCACTGCCTGCAGGCACCTGAACTACAGCACTGCCTGCAGGCACCTGAAATGCAGCACTGCCTGCAGATACCTGTACTACAGCACTGCCTGCAGGTACCTGAACTGCAGCACTGCTTGTAGGCACCTGAACTGCAGCACTGCCTGCAGGCACCTGAATTGCAGCACTGCCTGCAGGAACCTGAACTGCAGCACTGCCTGCAGGTACCTGAACTGCAGCACTGCCTGCAGGCACCTGAACTGCAGCACTGCCTGCTGGCACCTGAACTATAGCACTGCCTGCAGGCACCTAAGTCTGAAATGCAACACTGCCTGCAGGCACCTGAACTGCAGCACTGCCTGCAGGCACCTGAACTACAGCACTGCCTGCAGGCACCTGAACTGCAGCACTGCCTGCAGATACCTGTACTACAGCACTGCCTGCAGGTACCTGAACTGCAGCACTGCTTGTAGGCACCTGAACTGCAGCACTGCCTGCAGGCACCTGAATTGCAGCACTGCCTGCAGGAACCTGAACTGCAGCACTGCCTGCAGGTACCTGAACTGCAGCACTGCCTGCAGGCACCTGAACTATAGCACTGCCTGCAGGCACCTAAGTCTGAAATGCAACACTGCCTGCAGGCACCTGAACTGCAGCACTGTCTGCAGGCACCTGAACTATAGCTCTGCCTGCAGGCACCGAAGTCTGAAATGCAACACTGCCTGCAGGCACTTGAACTGCAGCACTGCCTGCAGGCACCTGAACTGCAGCACTGCCTGCAGGCACCTGAACTACAGCACTGCCTGCAGGTAGCTGTACTACAGCACTGCCTGCAGGTACCTGTACTACAGCACTGCCTGCAGGTACCTGAACCGCAACACTGCCTGCGGGTACCTGAACCGCAACACTGCCTGCAGGTACCTGAACTGCAGCACTGCCTGCAGGCACCTGAACTGCAGCACTGCCTGCAGGCGCCTGAACTACAGCACTGCCTGCAGGTAGCTGTACTACAGCACTGCCTGCAGGTACCTGTACTACAGCACTGCCTGCAGGTACCTGAACCGCAACACTGCTTGCAGGTACCTGAACCGCAACACTGCCTGCAGGTACCTGAACTGCAGCACTGCCTGCAGGCACCTGAACTATAGCACTGCCTGCAGGCACCTAAGTCTGAAATGCAACACTGCCTGCAGGCACCTGAACTGCAGCACTGCCTGCAGGCACCTGAACTATAGCACTGCCTGCAGGCCCCTAAAGTCTGAAATGCAACACTGCCTGCAGGCACTTGAACTGCAGCACTGCCTGCAGGCATCTGAACTGCAGCACTGCCTGCAGGCGCCTGAACTACAGCACTGCCTGCAGGTAGCTGTACTACAGCACTGCCTGCAGGTACCTGTACTACAGCACTGCCTGCAGGTACCTGAACCGCAACACTGCCTGCACATACCTGAACCGCAACACTGCCTGCAGGTACCTGAACTGCAGCACTGCCTGCAGGCACCTGAACTATAGCACTGCCTGCAGGCACCTAAGTCTGAAATGCAACACTGCCTGCAGGCACCTGAACTGCAGCACTGCCTGCAGGCACCTGAACTACAGCACTGCCTGCAGGTACCTGAACTACAGCACTGCCTGCAGGCACTTTAACTGCAGCACTGCCTGCAGGCACCTGAACTGCAGCACTGCCTGCATGCACCTGAACTACAGCACTGCCTGCAGGTAGCTGTACTACACCACTGCCTGCAGGTAGCTGTACTACAGCACTGCCTGCAGGTACCTGTGCTACAGCACTGCCTGCAGGTACCTGAACCGCAACACTGGCTGTAGGTACCTGAACCGCAACACTGCCTGCAGGTACCTGAACTGCAGCACTGCCTGCAGGCACCTGAACTATAGCACTGCCTGCAGGCACCTAAGTCTGAACTGCAGCACTGCCTGCAGGCACCTGAACTGCAGCACTGCCTGCAGGCACCCAAACTGCAGCACTGCCTGCAGGCACCTGAACCTGAACTGCAACACTGCCTGCAGGAACCTGAACTACAGGACTGCCTGCAGGCACCTGAACCTGAACTACAGCACTGCATGCAGGCCCCTGAACTTCAGCACTGCTTGCCCTCACCTGAGCTGCAGCACTGCCTGCAGGCACCTGAACTACAGCACTGCCTGCAGGTACCTGAGCTGCAGCACTGCCTGCAGATACCTGTACTACAGCACTGCCTGCAGGTACCTGAACTGCAGCACTGCCTGTAGGCACCTGAACTGCAGCACTGCCTGCAGGCACCTTAACTGCAGCACTGCCTGCAGGAACCTGAACTACAGCACTGCCTGCAGGTACCTAAACTGCAGCACTGCCTGCAGGTACCTGAACTGGAGCACTGCCTGCAGGCACCTGAACTGCAGCACTGCCTGCAGATACCTGTACTACAGCACTGCCTGCAGGTACCTGAATTGCAGCACTGCCAGTAGGCACCTGAACTGCAGCACTGCCTGCAGGCACCTGAACTGCAGCACTGCCTGCAGGAACCTGAACTGCAGCACTGCCTGCAGGTACCTGAACTGCAGCACTGCCTGCAGGCACCTGAACTATAGCACTATCTGCAGGCACCTAAGTCTGAAATGCAACACTGCCTGCAGGCACCTGAACTATAGCACTATCTGCAGGCACCTAAGTCTGAAATGCAACACTGCCTGCAGGCACCTGAACTGCAGCACTGCCTGCAGGCACCTGAACTATAGCACTGCCTGCAGGCACCTAAGTCTGAAATGCAACACTGCCTGCAGGCACTTGAACTGCAGCACTGCCTGCAGGCACCTGAACTGCAGCACTGCCTACAGGCGCCTGAACTACAGCACTGCCTGCAGGTAGCTGTACTACAGCACTGCCTGCAGGTACCTGTACTACAGCACTGCCTGCAGGTACCTGAACCGCAACACTGCCTGCAGGTACCTGAACCGCAACACTGCCTGCAGGTACCTGAACTGCAGCACTGCCTGCAGGCACCTGAAATATAGCACTGCCTGCAGGCACCTAAGTCTGAAATGCAACACTGCCTGCAGGCACCTGAACTGCAGCACTGCCTGCAGGCACCTGAACTATAGCACTGCCTGCAGGCACCTAAGTCTGAAATGCAACACTGCCTGCGGGCACCTGAACTGCAGCACTGCCTGCAGGCACCTGAACTACAGCACTGCCTGCGGGTACCTGAACTACAGCACTGCCTGCAGGCACTTGAACTGTAGCACTGCCTGCAGGCACCTGAACTGCAGCACTGCCTGCATGCGCCTGAACTACAGCACTGCCTGCAGGTAGCTGTACTACACCACTGCCTGCAGGTAGCTGTACTACAGCACTGCCTGCAGGTACCTGTACTACAGCACTGCCTGCAGGTACCTGAACCGCAACACTGCCTGCAGGTACCTGAACCGCAACACTGCCTGCAGGTACCTGAACTGCAGCACTGCCTGCAGGCACCTGAACTATAGCACTGCCTGCAGGCACCTAAGTCTGAACTGCAGCACTGCCTGCAGGCACCTGAACTGCAGCACTGCCTGCAGGCACCTGAACTGCAGCACTGCCTGCAGGCACCCAAACTGCAGCACTGCCTGCAGGCACCTGAACCTGAACTGCAACACTGCCTGCAGACACCTGAACTGCAGCACTGCCTGCAGGAACCTGAACTACAGCACTGCCTACAGGTACCTGAACTACAGTACTGCCTGCAGGCACCTGAACCTGAACTACAGCAATGCATGCAGGCCCCTGAACTTCAGCACTGCCTGCCCTCACCTGAGCTGCAGCACTGCCTGCAGGCACCTGAACTACAGCACTGCCTGCAGGTACCTGAGCTGCAGCACTGCCTGCAGATACCTGTACTACAGCACTGCCTGCAGGTACCTGAACTGCAGCACTGCCTGTAGGCACCTGAACTGCAGCACTGCCTGCAGGCACCTGAACTGCAGCACTACCTGCAGGAACCTGAACTACAGCACTGCCTGCAGGTACCTGAACTGCAGCACTGCCTGTAGGTACCTGAACTGGAGCACTGCCTGCAGGCACCTGAACTGCAGCACTGCCTGCAGATACCTGTACTACAGCACTGCCTGCAGGTACCTGAACAGCAGCACTGCTTGTAGGCACCTGAACTGCAGCACTGCCTGCAGGCACCTGAATTGCAGCACTGCCTGCAGGAACCTGAACTGCAGCACTGCCTGCAGGTACCTGAACTGCAGCACTGCCTGCAGGCACCTGAACTATAGCACTGCCTGCAGGCACCTAAGTCTGAAATGCAACACTGCCTGCAGGCACCTGAACTGCAGCACTGCCTGCAGGCACCTGAACTATAGCACTGCCTGCAGGCACCGAAGTCTGAAATGCAACACTGCCTGCAAGCACTTGAACTGCAGCACTGCCTGCAGGCACCTGAACTGCAGCACTGCCTGCAGGCGCCTGAACTACAGCACTGCCTGCAGGTAGCTGTACTACAGTACTGCCTGCAGGTACCTGTACTACAGCACTGCCTGCAGGTACCTGAACCGCAACACTGCCTGCAGGTACCTGAACCGCAACACTGCCTGCAGGTACCTGAACTGCAGCACTGCCTGCAGGCACCTGAACTATAGCACTGCCTGCAGGCACCTAAGTCTGAAATGCAACACTGCCTGCAGGCACCTGAACTGCAGCACTGCCTGCAGGCACCTGAACTACAGCACTGCCTGCAGGTACCTGAACTACAGCACTGCCTGCAGGCACTTGAACTGCAGCACTGCCTGCAGGCACCTGAACTGCAGCACTGCCTGCATGCGCCTGAACTACAGCACTGCCTGCAGGTAGCTGTACTACACCACTGCCTGCAGGTAGCTGTACTACAGCACTGCATGCAGGTACCTGTACTACAGCACTGCCTGCAGGTACCTGAACCGCAACACTGCCTGCAGGTACCTGAACCGCAACACTGCCTGCAGGTACCTGAACTACAGCACTGCCTGCAGGTACCTGAGCTGCAGCACTGCCTGCAGATACCTGTACTACAGCACTGCCTGCAGGTACCTGAACTGCAGCACTGCCTGTAGGCACCTGAACTGCAGCACTGCCTGCAGGCACCTGAACTGCAGCACTACCTGCAGGAACCTGAACTACAGCACTGCCTGCAGGTACCTGAACTGCAGCACTGCCTGCAGGCACCTGAACTATAGCACTGCCTGCAGGCACCTAAGTCTGAAATGCAACACTGCCTGCAGGCACCTGAACTGCAGTACTGCCTGCAGGCACCTGAACTATAGCACTGCCTGCAGGCACCGAAGTCTGAAATGCAACACTGCCTGCAGGCACTTGAACTGCAGCACTGCCTGCAGGCACCTGAACTGCAGCACTGCCTGCAGGCGCCTGAACTACAGCACTGCCTGCAGGTAGCTGTACTACAGCACTGCCTGCAGGTACCTGTACTACAGCACTGCCTGCAGGTACCTGAACCGCAACACTGCCTGCAGGTACCTGAACCGCAACACTGCCTGCAGGTACCTGAACCGCAACACTGCCTGCAGGTACCTGACCTGCAACACTGCCTGCAGGTACCTGACCTGCAGCACTGCCTGCAGGCACCTGAACTATAGCACTGCCTGCAGGCACCTAAGTCTGAAATGCAACACTGCCTGCAGGCACCTGAACTGCAGCACTGCCTGCAGGCACCTGAACTACAGCACTGCCTGCAGGTACCTGAACTACAGCACTGCCTGCAGGCACTTGAACTGCAGCACTGCCTGCAGGCACCTGAACTGCAGCACTGCCTGCATGCGCCTGAACTACAGCACTGCCTGCAGGTAGCTGTACTACACCACTGCCTGCAGGTAGCTGTACTACAGCACTGCCTGCAGGTACCTGTACTACTGCACTGCCTGCAGGTACCTGAACCGCAACACTGCCTGCAGGTACCTGAACTGCAGCACTGCCTGCAGGCACCTGAACTATAGCACTGCCTGCAGGCACCTAAGTCTGAACTGCAGCACTGCCTGCAGGCACCTGAACTGCAGCACTGCCTGCAGGCACCTGAACTGCAGGACTGCCTGCAGGCACCCAAACTGCAGCACTGCCTGCAGGCACCTGAACCTGAACTGCAACACTGCCTGCAGACACCTGAACTGCAGCACTGCCTGCAGGAACCTGAACTACAGCACTGCCTACAGGTACCTGAACTACAGGACTGCCTGCAGGCACCTGAACCTGAACTACAGCACTGCATGCAGGCCCCTGAACTTCAGCACTGCCTGCCCTCACCTGAGCTGCAGCACTGCCTGCGGGCACCTGAACTACAGCACTGTCTGCAGGTACCTGAGCTGCAGCACTGCCTGCAGATACCTGTACTACAGCACTGCCTGCAGGTACCTGAACTGCAGCACTGCCTGTAGGCACCTGAACTGCAGCACTGCCTACAGGCACCTGAACTGCAGCACTACCTGCAGGAACCTGAACTACAGCACTGCCTGCAGGTACCTGAACTGCAGCACTGCCTGAAGGTACCTGAACTGGAGCACTGCCTGCAGGCACCTGAACTGCAACACTGCCTGCAGATACCTGTACTACAGCACTCCCTGCAGGTACCTGAACTGCAGCACTGCTTGTAGGCACCTGAACTGCAGCACTGCCTGCAGGCCCCTGAATTGCAGCACTGCCTGCAGGAACCTGAACTGCAGCACTGCCTGCAGGTACCTGAACTGCAGCACTGCCTGCAGGCACCTGAACTATAGCACTGCCTGCAGGCACCTAAGTCTGAAATGCAACACTGCCTGCAGGCACCTGAACTGCAGCACTGCCTGCAGGCACCTGAACTATAGCACTGCCTGCAGGCACCTGAACTATAGCACTGCCTGCAGGCACCTAAGTCTGAAATGCAACACTGCCTGCAGGCACTTGAACTGCAGCACTGCCTGCAGGCACCTGAACTGCAGCACTGCCTGCAGGCACCTGAACTACAGCACTGCCTGCAGGTAGCTGTACTACAGCACTGCCTGCAGGTACCTGTACTACAGCACTGCCTGCAGGTACCTGAACCGCAACACTGCCTGCAGGTACCTGAACCGCAACACTGCCTGCAGGTACCTGAACTGCAGCACTGCCTGCAGGCACCTGAACTATAGCACTGCCTGCAGGCACCTAAGTCTGAAATGCAACACTGCCTGCAGGCACCTGAAATGCAGCACTGCCTGCAGGCACCTGAACTGCAGCACTGCCTGCAGGCACCTGAACTACAGCACTGCCTGCAGGTACCTGAACTACAGCACTGCCTGCAGGCACTTGAACTGCAGCACTGCCTGCAGGCACCTGAACTGCAGCACGGCCTGCATGCGCCTGAACTACAGCACTGCCTGCAGGTAGCTGTACTACAGCACTGCCTGCAGGTAGCTGTACTACAGCACTGCCTGCAGGTACCTGTACTACAGCACTGCCTGCAGGTACCTGAACCACAACACTGCCTGCAGGTACCTGAACCGCAACACTGCCTGCAGGTACCTGAACTGCAGCACTGCCTGCAGGCACCTGAACTATAGCACTGCCTGCAGGCACCTAAGTCTGAACTGCAGCACTGCCTGCAGGCACCTGAAATGCAGCACTGCCTGCAGGCACCTGAACTGCAGCACTGCCTGCAGGCACCTGAACTACAGCACTGCCTGCAGGTACCTGAACTACAGCACTGCCTGCAGGCACTTGAACTGCAGCACTGCCTGCAGGCACTTGAACTGCAGCACTGCCTGCAGGCACCTGAACTGCAGCACGGCCTGCATGCGCCTGAACTACAGCACTGCCTGCAGGTAGCTGTACTACAGCACTGCCTGCAGGTAGCTGTACTACAGCACTGCCTGCAGGTACCTGTACTACAGCACTGCCTGCAGGTACCTGAACCACAACACTGCCTGCAGGTACCTGAACCGCAACACTGCCTGCAGGTACCTGAACTGCAGCACTGCCTGCAGGCACCTGAACTATAGCACTGCCTGCAGGCACCTAAGTCTGAACTGCAGCACTGCCTGCAGGCACCTGAACTGCAGCACTGCCTGCAGGCACCTGAACTGCAGCACTGCCTGCAGGCACCTGAACAGCAGCACTGCCTGCAGGCACCCAAACTGCAGCACTGCCTGCAGGCAGCTGAACCTGAACTGCAACACTGCCTGCAGACACCTGAACTGCAGCACTGCCTGCAGGAACCTGAACTACAGCACTGCCTATAGGTACCTGAACTACAGGACTGCCTGCAGGCGCCTGAACCTGAACTACAGCACTACATGCAGGCCCCTGAACTTCAGCACTGCCTGCCCTCACCTGAGCTGCAGCACTGCCTGCAGGCACCTGAACTACAGCACTGCCTGCAGGTACCTGAGCTGCAGCACTGCCTGCAGATACCTGTACTACAGCACTGCCTGCAGGTACCTGAACTGCAGCACTGCCTGTAGGCACCTGAACTGCAGCACTGCCTGCAGGCACCTGAACTGCAGCACTGCCTGAAGGAACCTGAACTGCAGCACTGCCTGCAGGTACCTGAACTGCAGCACTGCCTGCAGGTACCTGAACTGCAGCACTGCCTGCAGGAACCTGAACTGCAGCACTGCCTGCAGGTACCTGAACTACAGCACTGCCTGCAGGTACCTGAACTACAGCACTGCCTGTAGGCACCTGAACCTGAACTGCAGCACTACCTGTAGGGACCCGAAGTACAGCACGGCCTGCAGGCACCCAAACCTGAACTGCAACACTGCCTGCAGGCACATGAACTGCAGCACTGCCTGCCGGCACCTGAACTGCTGGACTGCCTGCAGGAACCTGAACTGCAGCACTGTCTGCAGGTACCTGAACTGCAGCACTGTCTGCAGGTACCTGAACTGCAGCACTGCCTGCAGGTACCTGAACTGCAGCACTGCCTGCAGGTACCTGAACTGCAGCACTGCCTGCAGGCACCTGAACTGCAGCACTGCCTGCAGGAACCTGAACTGCAGCACTGCCAGCAGGTACCTGAACTACAGCACTGTCTGCAGGCATCTAAACTGCACCACTGCCTACAGGTACCTGAACTGCAGCACTGCTTGCTGGTACGTGAGCTGCAGCACTGCCTGAAGGCATCTGAACTGCAGCACTGCCTGCAGGTATATGAATGGCAGCACTGCCTGCAGGTATATGAATGGCAGCACTGCCTGCAGGCACCTGAACGACAGCACTGCCTGCAGACACCTGAACTGCAGCACTGCCTGCATGCACCTGAACTGCGGCACTGCCTGCAGGTACCTGAACTGCAGCACTACCTGCAGGCACCTGAACTGCTGCACTGCCTGCAGGCACCTGAACTGCAGCATTGCCTGCAGGCACCTGAACTACAGCACTGCCTGCAGGTAGCTGTACTACAGCACTGCCTACAGGTACCTGAACTACAGGACTGCCTGCAGGCACGTGAACTACAGCACTGCCTGCAGGCACCTGAACCTGAACTACAGCACTGCATGCAGGCCTCTGAACTTCAGCACTGCCTGCCCTCACCTGAACTGCAGCACTGCCTGCAGGCTCCTGAGCTGCAGCACTGCCTGCAGGCACCTGAACTACAGTACTGCCTGCAGGTACCTGAACTGCAGCACTGCCTGCAGATACCTGTACTACAGCACTGCCTGCAGGCACCTGAACTGCAGCACTGCCTGCAGGAACCTGAACTGCAGCACTGCCTGCAGGCACCTGAACTGCAGCACTGCCTGCAGGCACCTGAACTGCGGCATTACCTGAAGGAATCTGAACTGCAGCACTGCCTGCAGGTACCTGTACTACAGCACTGCCTGCAGGCACCTGAACTGCAGCACTGTCTGCAGGTACCTGAACTGCAGCACTGCCTGCAGGCACCTGAACTGCAGCACTGCCTGCAGGCACCTAAACTGCGGCATTACCTGAAGGAATCTGAACTGCAGCACTGCCTGCAGGTACCTGAACTACAGCACTGCCTGTCGGCATCTGAACCTGAACTGCAGCACTTCCTGCAGGCACCCAAACTGCAGCACTGTCTGCAGGCACCTGAACTGCACCACGGCCTACAGCTACCTGAACTGCAGCACTGCCTGCTGGTGCGTGAACTGCAGCACTGCCTGAAGGCATCTGAACTGCAGCACTGCCTGCAGGTATATGAATGGCAGCACTGCCTGCAGGTACCTGCACGTCAGCACTGCCTGCAGGTACCTGAACTGCAGCACTGCCTGCAGGCACCTGAACTGCGGCACTGCCTGCAGGCACCTGAACTGCGGCACTGCCTCCAGACACCTGAACTGCAGCACTGCCTGCAGGCACCTGAACTGCGGCACTGCCTGCAGGTACCTGAACTGCAGCACTAAATGCAGGCACCTGAACTGCTGCACTGCCTGCAGGCATCTGACCTGCGGCACTGCCTGCAGGCACCTGAACTGCAGCACTGCCTGCAAGCACCCGAACTATGGCACTGCCTGCAGGCACCTGAACTGCAGCACTGCCTGCAGGCACCTGAACTTCGGCACTGACTGCAGGTACATGAACTACAGCACTGCCTGCAGGTACATGAACTGCAGCACTGCCTGCAGCTGTCTGGGCCCTACTGCCCAAGAGCGGACCTACAGAGGCTCTCTGGCTCAGCCTGGCACTGCAGTGAGGATGACTTCTGATGACGCAGGTGAGCACCCAACAGCACACTGCAGTGTAGTGCAGCCATGTCTATCAGAGTGTGGGAGTGGGGTCAAATATATGATGGCTTAATGGGCTAAGTATTCTGTAACTATGTTGGTCTTGGATGTGCTTTGTGTAATTCATTTCATAGTTATTGTTGATGCAATGTTTTACAGGAAGATCATCTTAGAAAGGGGTAGGAGTCTAGTGTAGTACTGTGTTTTTTATATAGCGAGTGGCTGCCTGCAGGCCTCCCGGCGCTGCAGCAGACACTGTAAAATAACAAGCATTTGCAATGCAATCGGTCTCACAATTGGGACCTTGTAAGTGTTTAGCCAGAGCTATTGGCTCTGCCAATGTGTTTAAGTCATGTTATTAAGCCCACAAACCACTCTGTACAGACTTCCCATTGCAAAGCCCCACATGTGAGGTCAGTCAGCGAAAAATATGATGACTTACTAACCCGATGTCAGTGTAGGGCAGGGTGGGGCCGGGCCACAGCAGGGGGAGGAGTGATGGGCACGGTAGCAGGCGCATGTCAGTTTGACCGGCCGTCTTCAGCTGGCCAGACATGCGCTCTTGGGTTTCTCCAACCCAGCTGCGTTGCCCAGCCAGGTTGGAGAAACAGCACAGACTCCCAGGCACTGTCGAAGTGGCAAACTAGGCCTTTCAGACCAATTCTGTTGTTGCTCTTATGTTATTGAGAGCAGCGCCGGGATTGGCTGGGGAGCCTGTGCCCCAGTGACTGCCAGAAGGAGAGCCAGATAATTACATCAAGGCAGCCAGTGTCAACAAGTACGTTTTTTATATTATTCATTATTCCCTGCCCACACCACCCTGGCCCAGCTGCCACTGCGGCTTAACTATTTCATTTGTTTTCACGGTTAGATTTTACCTCAACTGTCAAATTGGTACGGCTCAGTTGTTTGCCCTCTTTGTGCATAAGTGTGGAGGGGTGTTAATTGTGAGTGGTCTAGGAGCAATTGGCACAATGGTGTCATCTGCAGTTTTTTTTTACTGAGTTTTATATTGTATTGTACTGTAATGAAAAATTTCCTAGGTTTCGTAACGGAAAGTTTCAATTCTATTAAGGACTCGGAGGCGAGGATTAGGCTTTTCTTTCTTCCATTTAATCCATAGCAGCCTTAGAAAAAACAACAGTGAAACAACAGTAGGACTTCATTTCCCATGAAGCCTATGGAGAAAACAACAATGCAATGTAACAGTCCATTGTCCAATCAGGCGCCTCCTGGGATCATAACAACCCCTGCTCTGTGCTGGACGTCCTCTTTCTTCTAAAGTCAGCATTAAAGTCACCAGCACAGAAGCAAAAAACAATATACACCAAAGTCACAACTAACAATGAAAACGCTTTTCTTACTCCTGATGACACATCCTGATGAGCCCGGTTGGGTCCAGGAGCATCCTGAGGGCAGGCTAATCCTCGCCTCCGAGTCCTAAATAGAATTGAAACTTTCCGTTACGAAAGCAAGGACATTTTTCATTCTATTTTAGAACCCGGAGGCGAGGATTAGGCTAGTTCAAAGCTTATCCACCACCAGGGACGCAACGGAGGTGACTGGCTTTAAGTAAAACCTTTTAAAGATTGAGTCAGAAGACCAGTCAGCCACATTCAAGATGTCCTCCAAGCGTGCTCCTAGTGTAAAAGCTTTAGAAGCCATGGCACCCCGAGCGGAGTGCGCCCCGAAGACCTTAGTGTCAATGCCGGCCTCAACCATCACCCTAAGAACCCATCTTGCAATCGTCGGGGAAGAGACCGCCCGGAAAGACTTCCGCAAAGCAATCAAAAGCTGACGCTCCCCATGAGGGCGAACGTCCTCAGTCATAGCCTCATAAGCTCTGATACACCTGACAACACACAGCTTGGGACAGTCATTGAAAGCCGGATGAGTAATAACCCGAGACTGGGTGTTGGTACGCCGGGACACATGGAAGGTGACGCCCTCCGGCGTGAAGGATCGCCCCGTAATATCCAGGACTCGAACATCCGAAACCCGTCTGCAGGACACTAAACACAACAACATGGCCAGCTTTGAAGACAACTGCTTACGTGAGAGGTATTTGTTGCTGGGCCATGCAGACAAGAAGCGTAAGACCTTATTGACATCCCAGAGGACCGAATATCGCGGTTCTGGAGGAAGAGAAAGACGAATCCCCCGAAGGAGCTTCCGCACCAGGGGATGGTCACCCACCGGATGATCCGCCACCACAGAGTGTCCAGCCGAAATCGCAGATCGGAACGTATTAATCGTCCTGTAAGCTAACCCTTCCGAAGCCAGGGAAGCCAGAAAATTCAGGATGTGAACAACATCTGCCCCCAAGGGATCCAGACTCCGTTGCAGACACCAACCCATCCATCGGGACCACGCCAAGCGATATCGCTTGACGGTACCATCAGCCCATGCTCTGGATAGGAGCTCTGCAGCGTGCCATCAAGACCTGTAATCCACCACGCCATCAAGGCCAATGAGCCGCTCACTATCAGGGGATGAGGGCTGCACGAGGGATTGAGCAGGAGATGAGGGAGCTGGGGTAGACGGATTGGAGAAGCCCAGGAGAGTTCCATCAGAATTGGAAACCAGGCTTTTGCTTTCCAAATTGGGGTAATCAGTACCAGATCCGCCCCCTGCCGACGGATCTGTGTCATCAACCGCATGATCATAGCGAAGGGAGGGAATGCATAACCCTTCTCCAATGACCAATTCAGTAGGAAGGCATCGGTGGTTGTCGCTCCTGGATCCAGCTGCCAACTGAAGTACCTGGGAATCTGAAAGTCCAGGCGAGAGGCAAAGAGGTCGACAGTAAAAGGACCCCAGTGGTCTTGCAAGGTCAGAAACACCGGCTGGAAAAGCTTCCACAAGCTGGAGTCTCGAAGATGTCAAGACTGCCAATCGGCTACCTGATTGGCTGTCCCCAGTAAGTGTTCTGCAATCACCGACACTTGATGGGCCAGGCAGTATTCCCTAAAGTCCTTGGCCAAATCTGCCAGGGCTTTGGAATGCGTCCCCCCCAGATGATTGATGTAGCGTACCGCCGCCACATTGTCCATCTTGAGGAGGACACACGAGTGAGCCTTGTCCCTCGTCCAACAGCGCACTGCAAAAGAGCCGGCCATGAGCTCCAAACAGTTGATGTGGAGGGAGCCTCCCTCGGCGGACGAACCTCCTCCTGTAGTGAGCTCACCACAACGTGCTCCCCAACCGGAGCCGCTGACATCGGACTCGATCACCAGGTCGGGATGGGAACCGAAAATGGCTTGCCTGTTCCACGCTTCCATGTGGGAGAGCCACCAGTGAAGCTCGTCTCTGACCTCCTCGGACAGCGGTACCTTCTGAGCGTACGTCAAACCCGTGCAGAGGTGGAATGCTTTGAGACACTGAAGGGCCCGAAAATGCAAATGACCCAGACAGATGGCCTGAATCGAGGCTGACAGGAGTCCGACCACCTTGGCAATGCTGTGGAGAGACATTAGCTGTTTCCGAAGCAATTGCCGGATCTTGTAACGAATCTTCATCATCTTCCTGGAAGGCAGACTGAGAGTGGCAGCCACTGAATCGATCACAAAACCTAGAAGGTTGATCGAGCGACTGGGGTGGAGGCAAGACTTCGATTGGTTTATAACAAACCCTAGAGATTGCAGAAGAAGCACCCCCGAACGGAGCTGGAGCAAGAGAGTCTGAGGGCACTGATGAAGGAAGAGCATGTCATCCAGATAGACAATCCTCCTTATGCTCTGCGCCCTTAACGCTTCCACCACTGGATGCAACACCTTGGTGAAACACCAAGGGGCGGACAACAGGCCAAAGGGAAGCGAAGTGAACTCGAAAATCTAGCCGTCCCACCTGAACAGCAGGAACCGACAATGGGTTGGGAAGATAGGGACCGTCAGGTAAGCATCCAGTCGATGGGACGCAACCGATCGCCAAGGAGGTGAATCCCCTCCATTTTGAAATGCTGGTAGACAAGCCATTCGTTGAACTCCCGAAGGTTTATCACCGGGCGCTGTCCGCCATCCTGCTCTGAACCAGAAAAATGTTGCTTAGGAAGGCCCCGGGCTGGTGATGGGAGCGGCAAATCGACCCTTTGCACAGGAGCTCCTGGAGCTCGACGCGTATCAATTCTGCCTCGGCACCGGGGAACCTTATCGGGACAGGAGGAGAGGATTAGACCGGGGAACCGAAAAACTCTATGTGAAACCCCTGTACGGTTTGAAGCACCCAAGCGTCGGACGTCAGAGCCCGCCAATAGTCCAGAAACCGGGACAACCTGCCCCCAAACATTGACATGAGACAATTATGGAACTCACCCTGATTGGCTGGGCCGCTGGTGCCTCTCCCACCGTTGCGCTGGCCTCGGCGACGGAAACGGCCTCTGGTGGGGTAGAAACCACCAAAACGTGAGGAGTCCTGGTACTGCCCCCTCTGGGATTGCTGACCTCTGCCGGAGGCTGCTTGCGAGAACTGGCCTGCTGAGCGCCCCCTGCCACAACCGGCCCCTCCGAAAACCTGTGCATTGAAAATGTGCTTCACTGTGGACTGCGCCTTGTCCAGAGAATTAAAGGTGGACACAAACTTGCCAAGTTCTTTAACGAATGGGTCTCCAAAAGAATGCCTTGTGCCACCGGACCCGCTTCAGAAGTCGCCAGTTCACCCAGCTTTGGGTCCAATTTGATAAGAAGCGACCGGCGCCTTTCTGTCGAAATGGTGCAGTTCGCATTCCCCAGGAAAATAATGGCCCGTTGGGCCCAACTGGACAGTGTTTCGGGGGAAATCAGGGCACCAGATGCTTTGGCGTCTTCAGCCATATCAAAAATTTTAACTAGGGGACCTGTGATGTCTAGTAACTTGTCCTGACAGGCACGCCAGGATCTGTCGATGCCCTTCTTTGGGTCTTTGATATACTTTGTTAGAGAAGTGGCCATTCTGGTATCAATCTCGGGGGTCACCGCCACTTTCCCTTCCAGGGATGGGCGCGGGCATTCGGATCTAAGGCGTGAGCGGAGGTCCTGATCGAGGGGTTTCCGAAGGCGCGCCGCCACATACTTGGCCACCTTATCGCAGGGTACCCACTGCGAGGAGCGGGGATGCAAAATGTCCTCCGGATCAAGGAGGTCCGAGGGAACACCACCCTGGGAAGCTGAGGGCTGAGGACATTCTACAGAACCAGAAGGAGAGGGCCGCCACGACCTGCCCTGGTCTGATTCGCCATCTGACGCACCCTGGGAGTCCTCAGAAGGAGGAGAGGAAGGCATCGGGTCCGGGGCTCCTGCAGGCAGAGGATCAGCCGGGGAAGGATCCGCCAGCAAGGCTGGGTTCTGGGCGTCTAAAAAGGCTTGCCGCAGCCTCTCAAAGGCATCAGAATCAACCCCGTCGGAACGGGGACACTTACGTGGTTTCTCAGGTAGGGAAGCGGGGCTCAACTTTGAAGGTAGGGAGTCAGAAGGTCCCGGAGTGTCTTCCCTCGCAGGGAGGGGTTCAAGGAGTTTTGCCAGGTCATCCAACCTCTTCTCTAAAGGAGCCACCGCCTCTGAGACCGCTTTCACAATGGAGGAGTCAACCGTGTCGCAGAATTCGTCCGACAGGGAGAAATACTGGGATTCCTCCTTCTCCTCATAATAATCGTCAAACTCCTCCATGCTGTCCAAAAGAGAAGTTGAGGATATGAGGTAAGTAAGATATTGGTGGCCACCCACCAGGTAAGAGGGAAGTGAAAGGAGACATCACCCAGGTCAAACCGAAGGCAAAGCCAGGCCCCCCCGTCAAAGCCAAACTCAGAGGGCCAGCCAACTTCTAAATACTGTACTAGGCCCCAAAACAGCACACCCTAGAGCTTACTGCGGGCCAAAGCAATGCCTGGGCACTCTCAGAAGTGTGCGTGAATCATGTGGAACAATCTTACCGCCGCGGGGGTGTTCAAGCCTCAGGCAAATACCGGCAAGGCACGAGAGGAGCAGGGACGCGGGCGGAGGCGCTCGGCAACGGCCGCTGAATACCGCAACCTCCACTCGCGTCCCGCAGAGGAAAGATCAGCGCCAGAAGGATTAACCCAGGGATGCGCGCCCTCTCGCGGTCAGCGGACCGCACGCACGCCCGCCGGTGTAAGGAACCGTTGCGCGGCTGCGTAGGAGCGGGCAGAATGTTCCCGCGGCCGTGATCACGGAGCGGAGGCTCCAAAAACGCTGAACCCGTGGAAAGCAGATGCGGGCAAAATAAACCTGGAAACAAACACGGAGCAGACGCTCCAACACCTCAGGGACAAGAGCAAACAGTGCACACACGGAGCAGAAGCTCCCAACCAAATAGCAATGTTAAAATAACAATGGAATTCCCAAACAATAGAGACAGCAAGGGAAGGACCCAAAGCGGAGCGAAAGCTCCCATGACCATCAACGATAAAAAGTGCCCCCAAACCACCAGCCCAAACGTGACTGAAGGAAGGACACTTATCTGAGGGAGGCTGCTAGCAGCGAAGAAAGAGGACGTCCAGCACAGAGCAGGGGTTGGTATGATCCCAAGAGGCGCCTGATTGGACAATGGACTGTTACATGTCATTGTTGTTTTCTCCATAGGCTTCATGGGAATTGAAGTCCTACTGTTGTTTCACTGTTGTTTTTTCTAAGGCTGCTATGGAATAAATGGAAGAAAGAAAAGCCTAATCCTCGCCTCCGGGTCCTGACATAGAATTGCATTTGTATAGCGCTTACTACCCCTGACGGGGTGCCAAAGCGCTTTTTTCGGCGAGTAGCACGCTACTCCGGACCCATAGAGGATTAGTGTTGAATTAGTATGGTGAAATATGAAAGTAATTTGAGTGTTGGATATTAGTCAGTTATGTGGAGTAAGAAGGATACCGGAGGGTTAGAAAGGGAAGAACGGTTTGCATTCATATAGCACCTGTTACCGCTGATGGGTGTTGAAGCGCTTTTCTGGCGAGTAGCATGCTACTCCGAAACCTATAAAGGATTAGTGTTGAAAATTTGTATAGTGAAATATGAAGTAATTTGAGTGGTGGATATGTTATTCAGTTTTTGGATAGAGAAGGGTAGGTGGTGGGATAGAAGAGGGAAAGAGGTTTGTTATTTATATAGCGCTTGCTACCCCTGATGGGGTTTTGAAGCGCTTTTTTGGCGAGTAGCACGCTACTCTGGAACCCATAAGGATTAGTGTTGAATTAGTATGGTGAAACATGAAATTAATTTGAGTGGTGGATATGTTAGTCAGTTATTTGGATTGAGAAGGGTTGGGGAGGAGTAGAAAAGGGAAAAAAGGTTTGCATTTATATAGCGCGATCTTGACCCGAAGGTATCGGGTATCAGAGCGTTTTACACGAGCACCAGTTGTGTTACATGAGGACACATTCATTTTTGTTAGGCACGGGGAGATTAAGTGATTTTCCCAGAATTACAGGATGTTGCGCGTCCTTGCCGAGACTCGAACCTGGTTCCCCAAATTTGAGGTCGACCGTCCTAGCTGTTAGGATTAATATTATTACTATTAAAATAGACTTGTAGAGCACATGGCTACCTCCAAAAGGGTTTCCCAGCGCTACACTAACATAAGGAATCCAAAGTCTTAATACACCAAGATTAAATAACCAAGTTTTCATCTTCTTTTGGAGAATTGATAAAGAGCGACAGGCTCGCAATTCAGGGGGTAAAGACTTCCATAGCTTTGGACCTAAAGAGAATAAGGCTCAGCCTCCTTGCTGAGAATTCCTAATTCGAGGAACTGTAGCAAGATCCAAGTTACTATATTGCAGATCCCGGTTGCGTACATATAGTGACACCAAGGAATTAAGTTAGCTGGAGCCTAAATTGAAGAGACTTTTATGGACATAACAAAGTTCCCTTAAATTGCACACATCATTCAATTGGAAGCCAGTACACATCCCAGAGCATAACTATAGCAGAAAATTTTGGGGGGCGAAGTAGGTGTCTCGCTGCCACAACTTGCGCGATCAGGAGTTGTCTGAGAAGGCTTCTTTTGACTGCTTGATAAAGAACATTGCTGTAATCCAGCCTGGAGATAAACAATGCCTGGATTGTGGTTCTTTGATGAGACATCCCAGATTTTTCTTAAGCCAACATAAAATGCCACAACACGTGCCAGCCACCTTGGTAATTTGATGACTCAGATATGTTTTCATCAAGCCTCACACCCAGATTCTTAATTATGGGCACAGGGGTAGGAACCATACCCATTACCACCTGCAATACGTGAGGGCCCCACAGGTGGGGATGGTTACCTGCCAGTAATACCTCAGTCTTATCCAGTTGTGGAAATGAGCCTTTTTAGGGGCCCACCAGTTTAGGGGTTCACCCTTATCTGTCCACGGGTCCTTAAACCAACAAAGAAGAGATTGGCACTGAAGCTGGAATTCAAAATAACAAGTTTGTTCACTCATGAGTGAGACCACGTCCTTACAACACCCTCAAGTGTTCCAGGAGGTAATGGTCTGAATACACAGACCATGGTGCTTATATACAGAGTTTTCTGCACTGGGAAGCATGTAGTTACAAATAGAAGGTACAGGCCTACACAAGAATAACTACTGACAAACATGGGCAAATGAGAAATCACTTAGTCAGCAAAGTGGGAAGGGAAACAGGACTGCTTACATCAGTAAGACATGATGGACAGTTACATTTTCAAACAGGTGCATTCTAGCAGCTACAGGCCTCTCTGAGCTCATACATTGCTTGAGCTTAGAATGGAAGGAGTTAACTAAAGCTGATGACTCAAGCAGAATAGAAAGGCAAGCAACTGTGAAGACGGAAGAGAAGAACCACATGGCTAACAAAATGGATGCCACCACCAAGATGGCTTCAGCTCATGCTAACAGCAATTATTTTCGATTTCCACAGACGGCCCTTTTAGCATTAGCTGAAGACATCTCTATGATTTAGAAGGAGCCTGGAAGATATCCTGGACGTCAATCATCATTATCTCACTAATTTCTTGGTCTGTTACTAGTCGGGTATTTACATTTCTGGCATTTTGTTTAGCTGGTATACATGAGGTACAGGTAGAAATACAGAGGGAACAGAGCATCGGGCCACACTGTATACATAAGCAACAGGTAAAAAGGATCGCAAAAAATATACATAGGACTGTTAACATTTTCCAGCCCCAGGTAGTGAACAAAGACCACAACCATCCAGTCAAAGTCCATGTCCCTGAATCCTGATGGATTTCAATGGCTATTTTGTGCAGCTTAGAAATTGCTTCAAAAACTGAAGGAGCGTGGTCAGGAATGTGGACACAACAACTGCTCCCGATGATGCGGTATGCTCCACCACAGTCGGCCAGAACCACGTCAAGGACCATCCTGTTTTGGAGCACCAAAATTCTTGCAATTTGTAGTTCTTCTGTGATATTTCCAAGTGCCATGGCTGTCTGATTGGTTACAGCCTCTACAATACGTGTCAAGCACCTTATCTTTCTGCTGTTTTAGGCCGCACCAACAAAGAAGAACAGTCCCAAATTAAAGTCAACATACTGCTGCAATGCAATATCAGTTTGATCCACCTCATCGTGATTTATTGTCCTTTTGAATCGGTTTATAGAAATGTCATTAAACAGTTTATAGTCTTTATGATAGGATGAAGGTGACAAAAACACAGGTGGTAGCAAAAAGGACACAAAACATGTACCCGACCAACCAATAGGTAGAAGGTAATATCCCTTATTTCCACAAATAAAATAGGAGTTGTGTGATGACAAAAAAAACTGCTATTGTTCGCTCCAGTAATATTTAACACCAGAGTACAATCACTTTTACCCACAGGAATACTGCCAATACTGTTCACACAACGGTCTGCTCAAGCTCTAGTAACAGCTATAACGGGAGGTCCATTACCCTTGGCAGTTCGAGTGTTAGGGAAAACATAGAGGCAAATCAACAAGGGCTTTATCTCTGCTTTTTTGGCTTTAAGAGCCAAAAAAGCAGAGATAAAACTAGCACCCTATCAACAACAGGGTGCTAACATGCAAATTTGCATGTTAGCACCCTTTTACTCTACGCTTCCCCTTGCATCTCTAATGAGATGCAAAGGGGGCTTTCCAGAGTAAAATAATAGGAGAAATGTCGCTAAGCGACATTTCTCCTATTATCAAGAATATCGCTAACCCTGTGAGAGACAAAAAAGCAGCGCTAACCGCGGTTAACGCTGCTTTTTTACGTCTGGTATTTTTCTGACTTAGCCATGATATCCTATGGAAGGAGGATATCATGGCTGAGTTTGTCTGTCCCTATCAACAAGCTAATGTGAGATTATCGCTGGGTTTCCAGCGATAATCTCACGTTAGCCATTTAGCGGGAGGATTTTTATCGCTATTGAGATAAGCGTTGCTAATAGCACGCTATCTCAGTGATAAAAATCAACGCTAGCCGGCGATAATTATCCTAGCGCTAAGTGCGCTTAGCGATAATTATCGCCGGTTGTTGTTGATATGCCCCATAGTGTGTGGAGGAATTTCCTCGGTGATACTCCTCCATTTCCCATACAGTTCCTTTAGCTTGTGGATCTCCTTCTTCATCAGGGTAACAGGCTCTGTTTAGTTGGGCATTAAGTCTTCCTACACCAAAGTCAGTAATGTTAGCAACATGAGTAGCCCACAGCAGCGCAAACCAGGCCCTGCAAGAGCCATTGTGTGAAAACGGCATAGGAATAAAAGGCGCTCCTCCCTTTTTCTGTCAAGCTGGCATCATTCCACACACCCAACAGTTGGTAATGTTCGTAGCATTGTGGGTGTGATGCAACATCTGAATGAACGTATTGTTGAGATAGGACATTCGGTGCTTTTTCTCATGATAAAGAAGAGTGAAGTAGTGGTGTTCAATGGGGACAGGAGTAGTAGCAGTCAGTAGATTTCGAGCAAGAGCTACTCCCTCTACAACCCATGTTATTACAGCGATCAGAGCAATAATCGAAGTGAGTCCAATAATGAACATAGTCTTTTGATCACGGACTCTTGCAGCAGTTGATTTCTTCTCCGTAGGCATGTTTATCTCGATGTTGAACAACAAAGCAGATGGGGCCCTAAGGTCCTGGGCAGCCGTTGGTTTCTTCACTGAGTTTGAGACGAGTATCACTAAAAGAGTCCCCTCCTTTGCTACTCAGAATTTCACTAACCCAGGACAGTGGCTCAAACAGTCTTTTTCAGCAATGAAGTGTCTTTCTTCCGTGGTCGCAGCTGATATCGAGATGTACCAGGAATCGTGTGGTTCGGGAAGACTTCCTCAGATCCTTCAGGTGGCGCAGCTCAGTCTCTCTCGGTGTCCAGGATATCGTGGTGATCTTTCAGAACAGCAGGTTCCACCAAGGCGGACGGCACCTTCTTACAGTGGGTGGAATGGACCCAGTTCTTCCGATTGGTCACTCAGACTGCAGTTCTGGGCGCTAGAAGAACTTGCTCAGGTCCCTGCCACCGAGGTTCCAGGCTGTTCGACCTCTGGAACACCTTCACCATCACCTGGTCAACAGGCCGCAGATCATGACCATCACCTTGCGACCTGTCAGGAAGAGCTTCTCGGACCTGTTGATGAATAGAAAGCAAGCAAGCTGTCAGTCAACTGTGACAAGTAGTCACTCATCAACACCTGGGGAACATCATGTATAGGGCGTGGCTTTGGGACCCCCCAAATATTCATGGGTCTGCCAAAAACAACCTCATAAGGTGTAAGGCCAGATCAAGTATGGGGTATCGATCTAATGGAGAGCAATGCTAAGGGCAGGGCATCAGGCCATTTTTCACTCTAATCTAACATGCACCAAAGACACAGCACCTATACGCCAAACTCTAGTTCTTTCCTAAATCCTGTGTTGCCCTGCTGGTGCACTGCTCTTTCTTCGGGACTGCAGATTATACCTAGTGTGCCCAGGCACATCCTTATCAGCAAACAAAGGTGCAGACTTGCATTCACTTGGGGACCGGGACTCAGAGGCCTGATGCACAGAAACTGGAGTATCTAAAGCAACCCTTGTTTCAGAGGGGGTCCCCTCAGGCAAAACCTCCTTGCTCTTGTTATCGGTCTGTGCCTCTCTTTGCTAGGCTTAAAAAAAAGTAACAAAGCAAGGAATCAGCTCTCCATCCTGATTTGTGACCCCGTCTTTCACCCAAGAATTATCCGACAGTGGTAGGGGTACACGTTTCTTCCGGCCTTCCACCTTCACCGCTGTTGTAGTGGCCAGCAACAGCCCTTGGGTCTTTTCACCTCGGCCCCAAATTAGACTTGCACTTAGTCCCCTGGTTGGATCTGATATCCTGGCCCCTCTGACAATGGTTGTAGCACAGCAAATATCTGTTAGTGAACAGAACGGAAATCTTTAGACACAACATACAAATAATCAATCAAAAGAGGATATTGACTTTCAGAAACGCCCCTATATTATTCTTCTGAAGAACCAAAAAAAAATAATAATTTCAAAACAACTATTCTTTTAACAAACTTGTACTTATAAGTCATAGAATTCACAATACAGCTTCTACTTTGTGAACCTTCACTATTGTGCAAAACTGCAGACACCTCTAAAATTATTTTCATGCATAAGAACAACCATGTTTTACTCTTATGACTATGCTCTCATAATATAAGTGTAGCGGGAAACTCTAAAACTGTGCATGTAACAGAGATCCATATTACATGAATAACTGATAAATTAAACATAACCTAAAAGGGACAAATTTTCCAGCTGAACTTTGTGGCAGACAAGAAAACAAGCAAAGAGCATTTTGTTCTTAAAAATGTGTGCTAAGGGCATGTGGGCATCTTTCCTAGCATTGTGAACCATATGCATCATACTTTCCACGATCCGGGCCATGTAATATCATAGTCAGGGAAGAAACCTATTCACCAGCTCTAGCAAGGGCTGTCAGCTCGATTACATAGACTAACTGATAAGGGACTCGTGATGCCTTTGCGACTTATGTAGTGCTGCAATAACATCAACAATAATGGTGTTGCCACCTGGGAATTTGGAACAAAAAACACCAACATATAGTTCCCCTTAAAGGTCAAATAAGGGAATATCAGTCTATTCTACCCATCCTTTCATCCTTATGCAATTCCAATTTCATCAGCTTACAGAAAGGAGGGGTAGTAACATGGCATATTTATTTATTCATTTTGTTAATTGTAACAATTTGTTCAAACAGTATTACTTAATAGCCAATTAGACGTGCACTGGTGAGGCGCTTTGTCTCTATTTATTCAAGAACATATTCACAGCATCCTGTGAAATGAATGACTAAAGCGAGCCCAACCGATTGTCTCATGACCGTTCCTAGACAGCTTAGACAGGCGAGAGAGAGAGAGAGAGTACACAACAACAAGCTGCCCTGCATACTTTCTACGCAGAATAGCTCACAATAATACACATAATAGGCACAAAAACCAAAAAAACACAGTATGTTACTTAATTTTGCTTACCCTTAATTTGCCCAGGAACTAGTCTCCTACCCCCCTTTGACAGTAGGTAACCTAAGCAGGTGGCCTCCTGTCGACAATACTCACCCCTTTTGGCAGCTGGGCACGGAAAGACTTGTTGGAGGTAAATAACTAGGGGAAACCACACCAAGGAGGCCATGTCCAATACTGTTGGACTGTACCACTTTGTAAATTTTGCTGTACAAGCACATTGAACATTAATGACCAACTACCAATTCTTTTAGCTTATTGTGCTGCTTAACATGATGGCACATTTATGCAAACTTTATTTTATTGCCTCCTCATCTGGTCCTGGCACAGCAACCTTAAATTAAAACCATTATTCTGCATGCATGGCAAAGCTGCTCTCTGTGTCAGGAGCTGCACATGGCCCACAGACGCTGCTGCCCCTCCTCTCTTATGGCTTCATAGAACCTGCCTGGTCTTTTGCCAAAAATAATAAGCAAAGCCTCCCCTCTCTCTCTACACTCTAGCCCCCTCCTTCGCAATGTCTTCCAAGGTCGGAGTGCCAGAGCAAGCCTGCCAGAAATAAACCCGCCTTCATCCGCTCTGGTCTCTCTCCCCTTCTTTTTCATAGAGAAGAAGCACATTCCTACATGCACTTTTAAAATACGTGTCTTTCTAAGCACAGAAATAAACAGCACTGTTTAATTTAAACGCTCATTCTTCTTTACATATTTCAAAAGTTGCACTTTTACTATGTAAAAACGAATGTACATTGTTACTAGTATTTCTGATCAAAACATATTTTTATTTATGTATTATTATTTATTCATTCTTCAAAATGTAAAGTGTAATTCTTCCAATGGCATCTGCAGAACACAATGACGACAACAAACAAAATTGAGCTCATTCCAGACATTTTCAAGAAGGGGCCACACACTCATAACACACAACACAGCTTGCTGAGGCAAGCCATCCTTGCACAAAGAGCACAGTCACTACTCACTCAAGCATCACCACCGGTGTCAGTCCACAAACCTCATAGACACTCATACACACAATTAAACCACAAATCAACACCAGGACAAAAACCAAAGGCAGCCAACAGACTGCACTCAAACCAAACCAATTGTAAATCATATTTACAAACAAAAGAGCTCTCAAAAGCAGTCCAGAGACTGCACCAAGACAAGTAAACAGCCCAAAGACTGTTCCATGTTCAACAAGACAGGCTCTAGCCCCAGACCTTTTCCAAAATATGCCGAATTACCAGTTGGACTGGCAGAGTGTTTGCAAACACTCTGTGTCTTTACCAAATCATACTTATTCCAGAAAGCATGCCTATTACAGGGCTCCGCAGACCCACCCAAAACAAGATAGGGTAAAACCCCCAAGCCTTTGCAAGAAGAGACCGAATTACCAATTAGCCTGGCGGAACACTCAAGAGCGCTCCGTATAACCACTTATGAATGTTACTAAATGCAGGCATGTTTTTCCAAGTATACCCAGTCAAACAAATATCATAAGGAGAAAAATCCCCACATTACCTGCCTTTATTTATTGCAATAAATAAACAAACAAACAAAACCAGAATCTTGGCCAAGCAAATCCAAAATCAAGAGTGCCTCTTCAGCGACCTTACCAAACAAGTCTCCAACCTCTAACTGCCAATCTCTTGGTTAACCTAATGGTCACTGCAAAAACGTGCACCAAAGGAAATCTCAGTCAGGACCAGCCACCAGCCGGAGGGTCAGATCAGGAAAACCGGAAAAGTCACGTTGGTCTGCAAAGACAACGGTCTTCTCATGCAGGGTACCTCCTCAGCAATATTCAATTTCTCCGTCAAGACCACTCCTTCAGGCGGCTGCGTCTCTGATGAGCCCCACGAGTCGGGCACCACACTGTGAAATGAGCCTTTTTAGGAGCCCACCGGTGCAGTGGTTTACTCTTATCTGTCCACGCGTCCTTAAACCAACAAAGAAGAGATTGGCACTGAAGCTGGAATTCAAAATAACAAGTTTATTCACTCATGAGTGAGACCACGTCCATACAACACCCTCAAGTGTTCCAGGAGGTAGTGGCCTGAATACACAGACCATGGTGCTTATATACAGAGTTTTCTGCACTGGTAAGCATGTAGTTACAAATAGAAGGTACAGGCCTACTCAATAATAACTACTGACAAACATGGGCAAATGGGAAATCACTTAGTCAGCAAAGTGGGAGGGGAAACAGGACTGCTTACATCAGTAAGACATGATGTACAGTTACATTTTCAAACAGGTGCATTCTAGCAGCTACAGGCCTCTCTGAGCTCATACATTGCTTGAGCTTAGAATAGAAGGAGTTAACTAAAGCTGATGACGGAAGAACCACATGGCTAACAAAATGGATGCCACAACCAAGATGGCTTCAGCTCATGCTAACAGCAATTATTTTCGATTTCCACACTGTTCCGCTTGAAGTAGTTGGTATTCATCCAAGACGACACTTGTGTGAGGCAGCTGTTCAAAACCACTCCACTGCGATGCTGCTGAGATGGCAAGGAAACAATAATCTGAGTGTGGTCAGCATGAGATGCAGTATGAAATCTCCAAATAGAATGACAGGGTTTGTATTGTATTGTATTGTATATCGCATTTATAGAGCGCACTGTGACTCTATGGGTATCCTGGCGCTTGAACACGTGAGATCAATTAACCTTGAGTGTAATAGCGAAAAATCGGGTCACAAGAAGGATAAAAAATTCATGGCCATCTACATACGCCGTGGGAAAGAGCCAGGTCTTTAACTTCTTTCTAAACGGCAGCAGATTACCTATCTGTCTAAGCTCGGCTGGGAGTTTGTTCCATAGGCCTGTTACTGTTCAAGGGTCTCAGCAGAAGGGCCAATGCATTCCCTTCCATCCAAACCCACTGGGTGAGTCTCGGAGGGTGAGGGAAGCTAGTGTCCCCTAGTCCACAGGCAAATCCCGATCAAGAGACGGCTAGGAAGAAGAAATTAGTAAGTCCAGTGGGGCATCCTAAAAGACCTATGGGTACAGAAGTCTGTATTTCTCTTCGGACACGGACAATGTGCCAAGGTTATCTGAGAAAGGCAGGACATAGGTGTGCAAGATTTCTTGGTTTCACCAGCTTGAAGATTTTTGCTGCAGAAAACAAAGCTGTAGCAGGACCTCACTCAAAAGGTGTCTGAACTCATGGAGCCATGGCCAGCCTAAATCCCAGCCATGCCCCACAGGAAGATTTAAACTCTGAGGGCCCGATTCACAGAACTAACTTAAGACAAAATCCTAAACTTACTACCATTTTCGTATTCACAGAAGGCACTTACTCATTTTGGTATTCACAGAAGACACTTACTCACTTCGATATTCACAGAAGTTAGGAGTCCTAAGTTTAGGACTCCTAAATGCCTTCTGTGAATACCGAAAGCCTTAAAATTAGGATTTTTCTCAGTTTAGGAGTCCTAAAGTTAGGACTCCTAACTTTACTACTACTAAACTGAGAAAAATCGTAATTTTATGGCTTTCGGTATTCACAGAAGGCATTTAGGAGTCCTAAAGTTAGGAGTCCTAACTTTGGGACTACTAAATTGAGTAAAATCCTAATTTTAAGACTTTCGGTATTCACAGAAGGTATTTAGGAGTCCTAAAGTGAGGAGTCCTAACTATACTATTACTAAACTGAGAAAAATCATAATTTTATGGCTTTCGGTATTCACAGAAGGCATTTAGGAGTCCTAAAGTTAGGAGTCCTAACTTTAGGACTACTAAATTGAGTAAAATCCTAATTTTAAGTCTTTCGGTATTCACAGAAGGTATTTAGGAGTCCTAAACTGAGGAGTCCTAACTATACTATTACTAAACTGAGAAAAATCGTAATTTTATGGCTTTCGGTATTCACAGAAGGCATTTAGGAGTCCTAAAGTTAGGAGTCCTAACTTTAGGACTACTAAATTGAGTAAAATCCTAATTTTAAGACTTTCGGTATTCACAGAAGGTATTAGGAGTCCTAAAGTGAGGAGTCCTAACTATACTATTATTAAACTGAGAAAAATCGTAATTTTATGGCTTTCGGTATTCACAGAAGGCATTTAGGAGTCCTAAAGTTAGGAGTCCTAACTTTAGGACTACTAAATTGAGTAAAATCCTAATTTTAAGTCTTTCGGTATTCACAGAAGGTATTTAGGAGTCCTAAAGTGAGGAGTCCTAACTATACTATTACTAAACTGAGAAAAATCGTAATTTTATGGCTTTCGGTATTCACAGAAGGCATTTAGGAGTCCCAAAGTTAGGAGTCCTAACTTTAGGACTACTAAATTGAGAAAAATCCTAATTTTAAGACTTTCGGTATTCACAGAAGGCATTTAGGAGTCCTAAAGTGAGGAGTCCTAACTATACTATTACTAAACTGAGAAAAATCGTAATTTTATGGCTTTCGGTATTCACAGAAGGCATTTAGGAGTCCTAAAGTTAGGAGTCCTAACTTTAGGACTACTAAATTGAGAAAAATCCTAATTTTAAGACTTTTGGTATTCACAGAAGGCATTTAGGAGTCCTAAAGTGAAGAGTCCTAACTATACTATTACTAAACTGAGAAAAATCGTAATTTTATGGCTTTCGGTATTCACAGAAGGCATTTAGGAGTCCTAAAGTTAGGACTCCTAACTTCTGTGAATACCGAAATGAGTAAGTGCCTTCTGTGAATACCAAAATGAGTAAGTGCCTTCTGTGAATACCAAAATGGTAGTAAGTTTAGGATTTTGTCTTAAGTTAGTTCTGTGAATCGGGCCCTGAGAAAGTGACTAAATCCGAACAGAGAACCTTTGGGCAGTAAAATAACTTCAGTAGTAAGAGAACTTCGATGGCTGAGTGTGTCCCAATCAGAACGTTTGTTGCCAAAACGCAAGGCTTCAGCTTAAATTACGTGACCATATGAAGTTCTCGAAGGCTACAGCAGGAGTTCTGCCTCAAGAAAAATCACTATTTGTATTTCCCCAAGCAGTGGAATTAACAGTCCATATGGTATTTGAGAATCCATATACACAGTGACTCTGATCTACTACTTAGAAGCAATTATGGAGCTGTACTCACTAAAGCACAGAGGCACAGAACCAGTCTTCCATCTACCCATACCACACTCTGAGCCCTGCCCCACCCTACCCCACCCCCGGTGTACTCACTGAAGCACAGAGGCACTGTTAGAATCCGGGGTCTCTGGTTGGCGCAGGTATGCACTTGCGACAAGCAGAGACCCTTTCCTCTAAGTCAGGGCGTAGGATTACCTCTTTAAAAATAACCCCTGCTCACCCTCTAGGTAACGTGGCGCGAGCAGTCAGGCTAGATTCCAGAGGGCATTAGGTTAAGCATTCAAGATATCCCACACAATAACCACCAACCCACCACACAGAGACACAAGGCTGTATTTATGTAAAAATAAAGTTCTTTATATATAAGATTTCTTTACGCAGGCTTTCAAAAATACAGTTCTCTACTTAAATGAGGTTCCAGTTACTTGCATCGCTTTTAGGCAGTCCACAGTTCTTAAAATGGCACTTTTCTACTTAAAATAGGCTTCTTAGGGGTAGTGTGCGCTTCGTAGCGCCTCCGGTACGCTTTGTACCGCTGTTTGGACGCGTCGTGCCGTTTCTCACGCTTCCCGTGTGAGCACGCGTACGCTGGACGGGAACTGGACGGACCGTACCCTCGTAGGTACGCGTCGTACACGTCCGGTACGCCTCTTGCTGAACCTCACGCTTCCCGCGTGAGCACCGTCAATGTATTTAAGGCTGTACGGGCCGTACCTTCATCGGGACGCCTCATACAGCTGGTTCGCACGTTGCCAAAGTTCACGCTTCACACGTGTGAAGCGAAGCGGGACGATCGCCATACACAGCGAAGGAAGCTGCGTACAGGGGCGCTGCACTGCACAGTACATTTTCTTGGGGGGCAGTGTTCGTGGCGGCTCCAGAAGTCCGTCGAGGGGTGTCCCACGTCGCAGTGCTGTCCCTTGAGGTCAGTGGATGGCGATGCTTCGTGGGGCACTTCCAGGCTTCCAGGCACACAACAAAGTTCAGAAGCAGGAGGGGCAGCTAGGGGGTGATCTTTCAGCGCGGCGCGCTGTCGGCGTTGCTCAGGTGACGAACAGTGCGTCTCAGGTCCTTACAATGAACTCCACGGCCAGGGGGGTCGCAGAGACTCGGCGCTTGGAGCCTGGTCAGTCTCTTCCTTACTTTGCGAGCTACGGCTCGGGGGGCAGTTGCTTGCTGTGCTCGGGCCAGGCAGGCCTTTACTGTGCTCACAATAGTCCCGGTGGCAGAAGTCGCGGCACTCAGATGAGGGGCACACAGGTTCTCTGAGGTCAGCGTTTTGCAGAATCACCTCCAGCAGCTTCTCTTCTTCCAGAGGAAAGGTAGCGCCCACTGTTCCTGGGGCGCAGTTCAGGGGGCAAGTTCACAAGCAAGCCCTTGGAGATTGTTTGTAAAGCACAAGTTGATCAAAAGTCTTTCTCAGTCTTTTTCTTCCTCTCCTTCCAGCAGCAAGGCACCCACCGCAGGCCAGTCTCTCAGGCAGAGAGACAGTATTCCTCCATACAGCTTTTCCAGGTCCTTCTCTTCAGGCAGAGTTTCTTCTTGGCGCAAACAGGATCTGATTTCTTAGGAGCAGGGCTCCTTCTTTTATAGCAAGTTTCTTTTGTTCTTTGTCGCCAGGGGGCCTGGGCCTGGCTCATTCCAGTTTTGGAGCGCTTTGTTGTGGTGACTCTGCTCTTTCCTTTCAGCAGCAGGGCAGAGACATCAGCCGCTCCACAGGGGGCAGAGCCGGCATTGTGGTGGCAGAGCACATGTCTATTCAGAGTCAAGGTGTACTCCTCCCACCCATCCTGGTGTAATCTCTCTACCCACCACCTGGCAGCCAGCCTGTCTCCTGGAATTCCCCAGCCCTGCTCCTTACTGTTACTAGGCAGCACACACACACACAGCAGAGGCGGACTGAAATGGCCAGGTCAGTAAATACTAACTTTCTAAAAGTAGTATTTACAAACACAGGATATTAAAATAAACTTTACTAAAAGAAGTATTTTATTATTCTGAGTTCAGGCATACTAAACTTGACTTTCTACCATGCTCTCTGAGTCCACTGGGATTACAGCGTGTAGTAATTCCAGCAGCCCATTCTGGCCTATGGAGAGCAGGTAGCCTTCAATAGTGAAAAACGAAAATGGCTGTAATTCACTATTAAGACATGCCACACACATCAGGGCATGTCCTACCTTATACCTACAATGCACCCTACCCTTGGGCCTTTCAGAGGGGTGACTTATATGTAGTTAAGTGAAGGTTTGGGGACTGGCAAGTAGGTGCACTTGCGCAATCAGCGCGACAGTACCAGACTGCACGCAGGTCCTGCAGTGGCAGACCTTAGACACATTTTGCTAGGCCGCTTCTGTGGGTGGCTGTTCTGCTTGGGTTTTCGGATCAGATAGAACCCGCTCATCAGAGCCTCACTAACCCAGCCAGAACGTTACCCCCTCCCTAGAACCTATTTACAATCCTACAACCACATATATCTATCACCTAAGGACAGGGGATTCCTACTATGCATACCAAGATCTCATAAGTGGCGGCCTCGCGGTCCCATACGAACCCAGACCTCTCTGCCCATACGACAGTATCACAAGTGGCGGCCTCGCGGTCCCATACGAACCCAGACCTCTCTGCCCATACGACAGTATCACAAGTGGCGGCCTCGCGGTCCCATACGAACCCAGACCTCTCTACCCAGACGGCAGTCTCAGCACAATCGGCGGCCTCGCGATCCCATACGGATCCAGACCTCTCTGCCCATACGACAGTATCACAAGTGGCGGCCTCGCGGTCCCATACGAACCCAGACCTCTCTGCCCATACGACAGTATCACAAGTGGCGGCCTCGCGGTCCCATACGAACCCAGACCTCTCTACCCAGACGGCAGTCTCAGCACAATCGGCGGCCTCGCGATCCCATACGGATCCAGACCTCTCTGCCCATACGACAGTATCACAAGTGGCGGCCTCGCGGTCCCATACGAACCCAGACCTCTCTGCCCATACGACAGTATCACAAGTGGCGGCCTCGCGGTCCCATACGAACCCAGACCTCTCTACCCAGACGGCAGTCTCAGCACAATCGGCGGCCTCGCGATCCCATACGGATCCAGACCTCTCTGCCCATACGACAGTATCACAAGTGGCGGCCTCGCGGTCCCATACGAACCCAGACCTCTCTACCCAGACGGCAGTCTCAGCACAGTTGGCGGCCTCGCGATCCCCTACGAATCCAGACCTCTCTACCTAGACGGCAGTCTTATACGACAGTTCATCCTATGATCACCATAACATACAAAAAGGGAATCAGTCTCACTATTCATCAGATCACACAAGGATTGCCAGTTCGGGCATAGCCTGTTCTCAGGTTTGAGGGGCTCCTCTTTCCCTTATTCAGTTACCACTTACCTGATCAGGGTTAACATCTGTTCATGTAGCCGCAGCTGACTAGAAGAATAGGCTACCCTCTTATACAAGAACACACAGCATATGTTGGTTCACTACAAACTGGATACTTTATTACTCATTACACATACAATCACATAACATTACGATATAACACATAACCTGCAAAGAAAAGTGAAAGATTAAGTTGTACACTCTAATAAGAAAGGGTCGACATCACCTTAGTAGTATGTAGCCTGCACTCAGTGGTCATCTAGGCTCCCTTCTCGTCTGTGCCTCGGCTCGCCTGGAATCACCCTTCTCCGAGTCACTGGGACCTCTTCCTTATCGGCTACTCTCTCCTCTCTGGCTATTCTGTTAGGAAAGCATCTGTCTCTCGGTTCTTCTCCGCCTTCAAGATGGCGTCTGTCTTCCCTGGAATAAGTAGTAGCTCTACTGCTAACGGCTAGATGCCGCCTACGGACTGAACATGTAACTGCCTCAGACTTTCACTAATATAGAGGTGCATTTCCTCATGGAAAATTCCGGCCCGTAACCTGCCGCCCACCAAATTCTTGTACCTCCCCGTACCAAGGACACGTTCCAAGCCGGCCGGCCTGATGTAGTGTCTTCGGCATGAAGAAAAATACAATCCTTCGATAAGGGCCGGCCTGAACCGGTTCTCTCCAAGCGAATAACACCTCATAACTAAAACATAACTCTTGACCTAGAAGAATCCCAAGCTGCCGGAGCAGAAAGAAAGATGGAGTCTCTCCCGTTTGAGGCCTACCAGGCCTGCATTCAGCACGGCTCCATGAAATACCCTCACTACAGGACAGGTTATCCCTAATACTAACGAATCTATCCCCTAGGCTATATGTGCAAGCCCTGATCTATGGGGAAGAGCACAGAATCATGTCGAAGTGCCTAGTAAATAGGCTCCATCCACTACTCTAACCCTTAGGCTTGAATGGTAAGAGACTGAAGTCACATTCAATCACTTGTTAACACAAGAAGGCCAGGAAAATCGAGCAGAACAGTGGCGCAACCAGTGCTGCAAGCCCACCAGCAGCATTTGTATTTACAAGCCCTGGCACTCCTGGTGCACTTTACTAGGGGCTGATAGTAAACCAAATAAGCCAAACATGAACACCAATCAATGCATACATTTTACCATAGGGAGAGCATATGCACCTTAGCACTGATCAGCAGTGGTAAGGTGCCCAGAGTCATAAAACAGCCAACAACAGGTCAGAAAAAAATACAGGAGGAAGGCAAAAAGTTTAGGGATGACCCTGCAAAAAGGGACAAGTCCAACAGGCACAACATCGGTCCTCCAGCTACCCGTACTACACTTTGAGCCCTGTCCCCCCCCCCGGTATACTAACTGAAGCACAGAGGCACCACAACGGTCCTCCAGGTACCCATACCACACTTTGAGCCCTGGCCCCCTCAGTGTACTCACTGAAGCTCAGAGGCACCACACTGGTCTTCCAGCTACCCATACCACACTTTGAGCCCTGGTCCCCCTCTGGTATACTCACTAAAGCACAGAGGCACCACAACAGTCCTCCAGCTACCCATACCACACTTTGAGCCCTGGCCCCCCGTATACTCACTAAAGCACAAAGGCACCACACCGGTCTTCCAGCTACCCATACCACACTTCGAGCCCCCCCCCCCCCCGGTATACTCACTGAAGCACAGAGGCACCACACCGGTCCTCCATCTACCCATACCACACTTTGAGCCCTGGCCCCCCTGGTATACTCACTAAAGCACAGAGGCCCCACACCGGTCTTCCAGCTACCCGTACCACACTTTGAGCCCTGGACCGCCCCTGGTATACTCACTAAAGCACAAAGGCACCACACCGGTCTTCCAGCTACTTGTACCACTCTTTGAGCCCTGGTCCCCCCGGTATACTCACTAAAGCACAGAGGCACCACACCGGTCTTCCAGCTACCCGTACCACACTTTGAGCCCTGGACCGCCCCTGGTATACTCACTAAAGCACAAAGGCACCAACCTACCGTGTCACGGTAACATCACCCAACACCTGCGGACACTACATTGGCTCCAAGTCGAGAAGAGAATCACCTACAAGCTTCTCTCCCATGCCCACAGAGCCCTCCGCAACACTGGACCTGCCTACCTGAGCCACCGCCTCTTGTTCCACGCACCCCAAAAAGCCCTCTGCTCAGCCCAGCTCTCCCTTGCTATGGTGCCGCGCATCAAGAAGACCAGAACAGAGGGTCGTTCCTTCTCCTTTTTTACGGCAAAGGCATGCAACACCCTCCCTCTCCACCACTGACAGACATCAACACTCTCCAAGTTCATGAAGAACCTCAAGACCTGGCTCTTCACCCTGAACCCCTAGGAGCTGCACCCACCCCAGCGCCTTGAGACCCTCTCGGGTGAGTAGTTGCGCTTCACTAATCCCTGATTGATTGATTCTCATCTCAAACTGGCCAATGGAGTTGGTCGAGAAGTCTTTTTTTCCCCAAACCGGAAGTAAGTGCCCCAGAGACTCCAACTTCCTGTTCCTGTCCAGCAGGCTCCTCCCAGTGCTTTGTTCCTCTCCTGGTCTCTTTTCATTGGGATTTGGAGCTGGAAGGATCACTCTCCTTGTCAGCTGCATACACATAATTGGATTAAAGGACTTTGTTTTTGAGATATCACAAGTAAGTTGAAAAACTGGTGTATAAGGGTGTTGTTTGATTGGGGGCATGCACCTGGATTTATTTGTCCTTTTATAACTATTTAAAAGATGTATTGTGGTGGGTGGCCTGCAGTTTTAATAGGGGCCTAGTTATTTTTTTGCATTTAGTTTTTCTTCTTTTGTGAAGGAAAAATTTTGCGCAGTTTACTACATTTACTCCCCGTTTTTTTATTACATTTGCAAATAGATTTAATTCACTGTGTGGCCTAGTCTGCCAGTGGGCCTTTTAGCCAGTAGGACGTGTACTCTTCATGGGTGCATGAAACAACTGTTTCTGTGGTGTCTCTTGAATTGAAACGTCATTTAGGCCATGGATGACATTGGATTATAATACAACATGTGTTTTCTTAGTGGTATTTTCCTTTTTTTGTCCCTGCAAACAGTATATAGGTGGGGTAATGGCTTTGGAGGATGTGTGTTGTTGTAAACATTTTTAGCCCTGTTAATTTTCAATTTAGGCATTGCTGAATTAAATCTGTGTTCTCTGTGTTGCCATGCCTCTTTTGTCTGGTCAGTGTGTGTGTTTGCCAAAGGCCACCATTTGCCTTTGTTGTTCATCAAGCCATGTGGCCAGGGGCCATTTAGTATAGTCGGTGTCCACCCTAGGCCTGCTTGTGTTCTTTGTTTTCCAGGCTTCCTGCTTGTTGTTGTGACCATGTGGCTGGTGGTCATTTTGTGAAGCCAGACGGTGTGCTTTTACCATGGGTGTTACATGTCTTCTCTGTTTGTGGCCATGCCTCCTTGCTGGTTGTTGTTGTCACCATGTGGCTGGCAGCCATTTTGTGTAGCCAGCCAGAGTGCTTTCCCCATAGACCTGCATGTCTTCTTAGTTTGTGGCCATGCCTTCTTGCTGATCGTTGTTGTTCTGATCATGTGGCTGGTGGCATTTTGTGTAGCCAGCCAGTGTGCTTTTGCCATAGGCCTGCATGTCTTCTTTGTAGTGGCCATGCCTCCGTTCTAGTTGTTGCTCTGATCATGTGGCTGGGAGTCATTTTGTGTAGCCATCCAGTGTGATTTTGCCATAGGCCTGTATGTCTTCTCTGTTTGTGACCATGCCTTCTTGCTGGTTGTTGTTGTGACCATGTGGCTGGTGGCCATTTTGTGCAGCCAGCCAATGTGCTTTTGCCATAGGCCTGCACGTCTTCTCTGTTTGTGATCATGCCTCCTTGCTGGTTGTTGTTCTGACCATGTGGCAGGCGGCCATTTTGTGTAGCCAGTCAGTGTGCTTTCCCGATAGGCCTGCATGTCTTCTTTATTTGTGGCCATGCCTTCTTGCTGGTTTCTGTTGTTCTGACCATGTGGCTGGCGGCCATTTTGCGTAGCCAGCCAGTCTGCTTTTACTATAGGCCTGCATGTCTTCTCTGAAATTGTGACCTTGCCTCCTTGCTCAGTGTTAGTTGTTGTTGATGACCATGTTCCACTGGCTAGTAGCCATTTTTTGCATCCAGCCAGTGTAGCCCTTTGCCATAGGTTTGCATGGATGGTTGACAATGATAACACTTTAATAAATTAATATGCTTGTAGATATTTGCACTTATCTAAAAAAATGTGTTTCAATTTTTTTCAACTTTAGTTGTTTTAATTTTGAAAAAAGTAGGTTTTTTTTTATTTTTTATATAATTTGTTTAATTATATAAAAATATATATATTTTTTTATTTGCATTTATTTATTTTACTTTAAAAAAATTATTTTAAGTTTGTTTAAACTTTTTTTAAAACCTTCAAGAAAAATTATTTTAATTTTTGGAATTACATTTTTTTTAATTTACATTTTTATTTAGATCTGAAAAACATTTTTCCATTCTCCTAAAATCTGGCATCAACCCAATGACTGAAATAGGTGTGCTGCACAGCAGCATTCATTGCCTAAGTATTATTCCATTGTCACTTGCACCTCCCTGAGTGCAACATCCCAGTGTGATGCACACAAAGCATAAAGTTACATCTGTATGTTATTGTTGCTCTTTCTGATCCTTCCTGAGTGTACTGCACACACTGAAAGTTTGTTGGTTTGGTCTTACGAATAGATAGTTAGACTGCATTATTTCTAAGTCACCACACTAAATGATATTGTTTGTTTGTACTACTACTTGAACTGCAACAATGCCACGTTTCCTTGATTTTGTTTCTTGCTTGTTTGCTTTTAGATGCACAAGAGAAGAGACATCACCCACAGTAATGCCAGACAGAAAGCCTGTGCACAACGTTACTCGTGATTGACTATGCAACACGGTCATCTTTTCAGCTTATTGTGAAGCTAAGTGCCACTACCAACTGACAGTTTCAAGATGGCCCCAAAAAAGGTGCTGCCAAGAAAGTGGCTAGTGGGGAGCAGAAGAAGCAGATTTCCACCACTGGCATGCCGACCACAACCTTTTTCAGGAAAGTTGTGCCTGCTGCACCGGCCTTAGGTGAGGAAGCTGAAAGCAGCCCTCCTGCATCAACAGCACCACCCGCCAACCTAAGCCCAGGACCATGTCTGTCAGTGAGGCAACCAGTGCAATCATGTTAACGCGGAAGAGTAGTGATGTTGATTTGGGATTTATCCCTTTCGCAAAGTAGTACTCAATTATTTCAGAAAACACAGCAAAGTGGACAGCAGACACAGCCAGCAATAGTAAATTTGTCCGATGTTGGAGCAGAGCAGGATATTGAGCTTCCTTCCGAGCAAGAAGTTAATCCTCCTCTTTTAGAATCATTGGCTCCCTGATCTCCAGCAAGTAAAAGGAAGGGTACCACTGCACCATCTACTCCAAGCACCACTTCTGCTGATGATAATAGGGACATGGAGTGGACCCCGACAGAGACCAGGCGCCAACAGGAGACGTACAGGAAAAGAAAAGTTCCAGAAAGACTTCGACTTATGGAAGGGGATGAAGAGGAGGATGATGAAATAGTCATGGTGGACGGTGACACAGAGGAATCTGACATTACTATTCAACCAGCTCTGAGGGATGTGGCACAGGTAGCAACACCACCATCTCCTATATTTGCAAAGCCCCAGCTGAGACCTGCACCAACCCCTGCCTCAGGAGAAGCAAGGAGGCAATCTACGACATGCCCACCTACCTTCAGTTCTTTTTCAGGCATGGACAGTGGCCCATATAAAAGACTCCTCCCCGATATGGGACTTTTTTACTGTTAGCAAAGAGGAGGAGCATGTTGCAGTATGCACAATTTGTGACACAAATGTTCGTCAGGTAAGCCTTGTATACATTATGGTACTGGAGGCCAGACAATCCATATGAAAAAACACCACACAATCAAGTGGGAAGAGCACCTTAAACAAATTGCTGAACGTAGTCATGGTGGTCGGAAGACGTCAGCTACAAGTCCAATCATGGGAGAAGGTGATGATGAGGAAGAAGAGGGTGACATCTTCTTCACGAAAAGCAGCCCTGTCCCCAGCAGTGTGTCAGCAGATTCACCCTCCTCTGCGACTTCACAGTGGCACAAGAAGACTCGGAGTGAGATGGAGACACCACGGCATACAGTGACTGCCCCACCACCACAACGCACATTGAGTCTACCACTATCATCTACTTCTCAAAAGACGCCTGTTTCCGTGTCCCAAGAAAAGAAGAAAATCCAGGCTTCTAGTATGGGCATGTTTGGGCAGGAGGGGTCCTGTGAGTGAAACCAACCAACCGAAAGTTTGTGCAATGGGAAACTGGCAAAAAGTTTAGCGCTAGACCTCCTCCCTTATTCTTTTGTGGAAAAAGTGGGATTCATAGAATTTGTGATAGCCATCTGCCCAAAATGGAAGGTACCAAGTAGGATCTATTTTGCGAATGGCTGTTCCAGCGCTGCATCATGATGTGCTGCAGTTGGTTGGACAAACTTTGCAGCAAAGTGTTCTTCACACCATCCACCTGATGACAGACATGTGTACCAGTTGTCAGGCGACTGTTTACATGTGCATCACTGCACACTGGATCTCTTTTGCAGGGGTAAAGCAAAAGATAGCTTCAGGTCTTGAAGTTTTAAGGGCGTTCGGTGGCATGCAACAGTGGCAATATTCGCGATGGAGAAATCACATACAGCTGTAAATATCTTGGAGGAATTTAACAGCAAGATGTATGAGTGGCTGCGACCCAGAGGTCTTAGAATTGGATGTGTTGCCACAGACAATGGCAGTAACATAGACTAGGCCATGTCAGATGGAGGCTATTTCAGGGTCCTATGTTTGGCTGATTGCATAAACCTGGTGTTGCAAGACTTCTTGAAAAAGGAAGACATAGTCAGCAACATACTGACCACCTGCAGAAAAATCTGCACTCATTTAAGGCATTCTTTTAAAGCCAGGAAGCAGCTGCAGATTATTCAGCATAATAATAGACCACCAGTGAAAGCCATGATGAAGGAGGTGCCAAAACATTGGAACTCCACCTTTTAAATGCTGCAACGTCTGTTTGAGCAGTACAACCAGATCAAGGAACTGGGGTGGTGCAGTGAGCTAAAGAATGATGATGGATTAAACCCAGATCAGTTGACTGGGGGTGAGTGTTTGATTTGTTCAAATGCTCCGTACATCATCCCCTTTGGTATCGCTTTGTTCGCCCTAAGTTGGCAGGGTATGCCCAGATGTGGGTCCCTTGCTCACTTTGCCACTGGATTCAAGATAGCCTGGCTGATGAGGGTTAGGAACCCGAAACCGGTCCCAGGATGTTTGTTTCCTGTCCAGAGAAGACATGGCTTGGCAGTTCGGGCTGGACTGTTCCCATGAGGCACAGGGTCAGACTGATTTGCATATGGCCATGTCTGAACTGGGGTGGTGGAGTGAGCTAAAGAATGATGATGGATTAAACCCAGATCAGTTGACTGGGGGTGAGTATTTGATTTGTTCAAACGCTCCGTCCATCATCCCCTTTGGTATCGCTTTGTTCACCCAAACAGATCAATGACCATGTCATTCAAAGAGGAGGTGATGCAGTTGGGAAAGCTGTGGCCATGGATGCTGACAAATGGGGCCTAGTCAAATGCCTGACACAGATGCTACTCTCTTTTGAGGTTTTCACATGGGAAGTTAGCAAGGAAGACAGTACGATGGGTGAAGCTATCCCGTTGTTTCATCTCCTACAAGACCAGGTAATGAAGTCGTCTGCAAGGTTCGCCCCCCCAGGTGTAAATGAAAACACAGAAGCGCATGCCTCGGTTGAGACCTTATTCTTTCACTTGGCTTCTAATATAAGGCTGCAACATGACATCATAAAGTCCAAAGAGTGCATATGTGACACACTACTTGATCCACGGTACAAAAACATTCTGCCCACTTTTATCCCTTTTTCTGAAGTGGATGTTTTAAAATACAAGAGGTGGATTGTAGAGCAAGCTGAAGACTTGGAAGAAGAATGGCTTCAACTTCGAGTCCCACCCTGCAGTTTCTGGGGTGCCGCCTTCAACTTCCAGAGAGGGCATTCTTGCCTCACAGAAGCCAACAACACCATCAACCAGAACACCAGCAACAAAAAGACTGGACCTAATCCCTCCAGTGCAGAGGCGATGGCAAAACAGGTTGAGCAAGTGGCAGCACCAGTGACCATCCACAGGATGTTCCAGGAGTATTTGGATGATCCAAAAGATGTCTATGTGGATTAAAATCCATTGATGTATTGGTATGGGAAGTAAGCCAATGGCCAGAGCTCAGCAGGCTGACAATAAATTATCTGGCTTGTCCTGTCGCCAATATGTCTGCTGAACATGTGTTCAGTGCAGCTGGTGCGTTCGTCACAGTGAGAAGAACCAGTCTCTTGCCTCAAAATGTGGAGAGATTGACCTTGATCAATATAAGCCAAAATTTTATACCGCACAATTACACCTTTCCTAAAACAGCAGCACAGGAGGAGGAGGGTAATCGGCCCGAAATTGAATCAAATGTGTTAGCCGACCAACCAGCTTCTGGGTGAACCACCTGAGCTTGAGGATGAACTCTACTTCCTGGACTAAGTATGCTAGTGTCCCCATAGAACTTTTAAATTTTTTCTCGTTGAACTTAGTTCTTTCTTTGCAAAAAAACAATTGCTAGAGGAACATTATTATTTTTGTGTCAGATTTATGCTGCCTCGCCTTTTTTATTAGTCACATATATATTAATACAATAAGGTTTCATAATGTAGAAAAAACAAGCCTAAAATGTGTATACAATAATTATTAACGGCCTTCTAACACATTAGTAGGGACTGCAAAGTGGTTCGTTTTGAGTGCGTGTCGTCGGCGTTTCGACACCATATTCAGTAGGGGGTCTCATCAGGACCTTATTGTATGTCATAAATTGTCACTTTTTGATATGTAGGTTCTAAGCAGACTTGTGACACCGAGCCCTTTTCTTCAATAACTTTACAACATAATTGCATTTTTTTGCATAAACAACAAATGTAATTGATTTCCTTGTTGTGTGTGATTCTTGTTCTCTTTTCGACATACCTTTACCTATGAATATTGACACTGAGCTTAATTATTACAAAATATCCTATGCATTGTCCACAGGAACCACTGTTCCTTGTTATATAATAGGTACCCTGGTTCCTTGTGAGTAGGGTGGCCCTTGTTTCCCTTGACACACCACTTTTTTTGTTAGTCACATTTATATTGCCGGATTGCAGATGGACCAGTGTGCATTGAAGAAACCTCCACAATTCCTTGGTGATATTGGGGGCAATGCTTGCCCCCCTCGCATGCCTATTGCCTAACGCCTATTTCTTTTTGCATCACTTAGCACCAGAAGGGCTGCCCCATAAAATAATTTATTATCTACAAGACTGCCGGCCAATACCAAATTCCAATGTTTTGCCTGCTTCAAAGATGATTGAAAACCTACCTGAAAAACCCGTGCTTGGACTGGATGAGGTAACTTCAACTATTGCAAAGGTGAGTGACTGATTGTGATGAATTAAGTTGATTGATGATTCATGTGGTGACAGACAGTGAGGGAGGGTGTGCTGAACTAGAATATGGGAAATTTCTTGAGAAGATTATAGATTTGCATTGTTTGGGGCTTGAGTGATGGGCGCTCATTTTGTTTCTATGTAGTTGATCAGCCATTTCACCTCCAGATTTAATGGCAGGGTGCTGTCCTTTTTTCTGGTTCTTCAGAGCATTCACTTTAGTTAGCAAACAAAAACCTATGCAAAATTCTGTTTCTGTATTTGTTCTTCAACAGCAGTGCACTCCACGTCTATCGTGCTCTGGTCAATGTGATTCATGATGATGATGACTGGTCTGGGATGGCGTTACTTGGAGTCAGGAGGAGTATCGTGGAAGAACTCAGGATGGGAGCTGCAGGACTACCTCATCAACAGATAGAATCAAGAAGTTATCGAGTATCGACTTCAGTTCAAAGGTAAACCAAGAGTCTGAGGCCTAGTACTTAGCTGTGTGGAATAGAGAGGGGTGTGTTTGTGAAATGTGTGTGTGTGTGTGTTTGTGAGTGTGTGAGTGGGTGGGGGGGACTTGTGGTAAAAGTGATACTCTGAGTCTTCCTTATGTTATTATTGCTCTGCCTCTGAGTCTTCTTGATACAATCCTCATGAAGCTTACCTTCCTTCTATTGTTCTCCTTGACTCTAAAATACAGTTTCTCTTTTACAATCCACAGGCCTTCTTCTAGTCTCCTGCACGAACGAAAGGCGAAAGCTAGCTGATCTCAACAACACTCTTGCTTACCTACCGGACCAGTGCAGACAGGCCCCAAAGAGTGGACATTCCCGAGGAGAATGCAGATGCACCACCCAATTTTGCAATACAGTATCATTTTTCTTTTAACAATCATATTAACTAAGAGCAGGGGGTGTGTTCACTCCCCAAACTAGAAGACAGAACATTTAGATATATGATAAATTGGGTCTCGATGGCAGAAGGACTGTTTGCAATGCATGTATCTGTACACTGTCATACTCATTCCTTTGTTTCCTTCTAACACCAGATTGATGGCTAATGATGTGCTGCTGCTTATTATCCATACTTAGCTATAGAATGAAGAACATCAGTCGTCAGCATCATCATTCAGGCCTTGTGATTCCTAATTGTAAACGCCTAATCTAAGCTTTTCCACTCCAGACTTTGAGTTCATTTTTTATAACTTAAGGATTTCACAAATAATACTGCTAGCTCCACATTAGCCAATTCTTACTAGTATTGCTATTTTTTCTAATCTAGCACAATCAGGCAATCTCATTGTGTCATCACGTAGTACTCAGGTAAGGTAAATTCTTTGTAAATCTTTGGTAAATATGTAACCCACATACTCAGCCTTTTTACTTCCATTTAGTTGCCTAATATCGATATCAGTCATTCAGATGAATCCTACAGTCTGAGCTCACCTGGGTGGAACTGGAAGTGGGACCTCGCTTGTGAAGTTGTGATACCTCCCCTGTTATTGCTGCATGTATATTCAGGTAAGACAACTAGTATGGATGTAATTTAACTTAGTAAGAAATAAATTAAATGCTACTGTTTTTATCGATATAGTTCTACACTATATAAGTTATCATGGCAGCATTCCCCATAATGGTAAAGATAGTTAGAGAAGTATAAGCCTAGACTCTATAGCTAAGTGCTATGCTCTCTCTTAAGTTACAAGTACATAAACAGGCAGCGTAAAACTACCTGAAGACAGCAGTGCAAAGTAAAAGTTAAATAAACTATTTCAGGCATAAATTTAGATTAAAAAATAGTTTTCTCCTTTATTTGTTTACAAAGAAACCCACTCTCTCCACCCAAACAACATGCCCACCCCTCTCCCAATCGAAACTGGCCTAAGCCCCAAAACTCAAAATGTCCAGGAAAAAGTATCTCCAGTACCAACTCCCTTCCCACTCTCTACCCAGCCCCAACAAACAACAAATCCCTCCCACCAAAACAATTTTTTTTTTAAACTGCTAGAAGAGGGCATTATGAATGTCATTCCGGAGATGGTCCAGGATCTGCTCCATCGTGGGGAGCCGGCCCTCGATGGTGTCCAGCCACTGCAGGATGCGGCACAGCAATGGCCTTTTGGCACTGTGGTGGGGGTGGCAGCAGTTGGCTGGCGGTGGTGCCAGCGATGCGATGACCGGGCGGCTGAAGGCTGAGGGGGACTGACTGCACCAGCGCCCGGCTGTTGTGCATGCATTTCCTCCTCCTCCATTTCCGGGACCACCAGCCGCCAGTATTCCAGCTGGATATGCTCCAGCCTCTGCCGCCGCAAACGGGCCATTATATCATGCCTGTTGGGTGGTCTAGCTGGATAGCAGTAGCAGCTATATTGAGAAAACAAAAAAGACAAATTGCAAATAATGCTCTGTGCAAACAATTGTTTTAAATTAATACGAGGTACGGTAGCAGTAGATTGCTGGTCCCCTAGGGTCATTGGAATGTATTTGATGTGATTATGATTAGGAAAGTCACAAGGCACTTTTATGTTTTACCCACACATGGTGCCAAACATAAAAAACACTGACTGTGTGACAGAAAAGTATTAACAGGCAGATAATAACATTACAGGATTTAAAAAACTGTGATTTGATTATTTGTTTTCTTCTAAAGGCTTTTCAAGTAACTATAAACAGAGTCAGACACTTAGAGTTGAAAAATAAATGACTTCTCATTGATGAGTACAGAATTATGCACTATATGAAGTACAAGTTGTGTGTAGTGCTAAAATAATGTAGCCATGCTCATTGCTAGCCAGAGCCTCTGCTGGTTCGCTACTGTTTGAAGCTGTAGTTGACAATTATCTATTTTTAATTCCAATGGCCCTGCTCTTCACCATATGCATTTCTCTTTCTAACCTGTCTCCAAAGAGGCAGATGAATAATAAATAAGATACTACGCCAGTCACACACCTCATGTATGAAATGCGGATATTAATATATTTTCCTACCTGCCGTAAGTAGATATTGAGGAAAATTAATCTAATGGACTGCACTACAGGTAAAGGAATGGACTATATAGATTTTATTTGGTACATTCGTCACTGTATATCCCATATGCCAAACTTGACATCAAAACGTGCGCTTACTCGCACTTAACTCTGTGGCTTAGCCCGCCACCACTTATTTCCAACAAATTAATTTGCTGGGCAGTAACCAAGGAAAGGAAACTCAATTTTCTCTACTGCAGGGGGTAGGGTAGATGGATTAAACAGGTAGGGTAGAGATTTTTTAATATATAATAAAGGGGCCACTATACTAATCATCGATTCATCATCTTTGGCTTATTCAGTCACGGTTCAATTCGAAAGGGAAAATCTGAACAAGTGTAAAATTAATCTGTTATGGGAAACCATGAAATATGTTCTGGAATCACTTCACATGGGTATCACATTAAATGTGGCATATGCCAAGAATGGATTTACCAATTTGGTAGGCTGGGACGGAAGAACTTAGGAAAAAATAAAGAAGTTAAATACTAAGAGGTGACTGAGTGGGTGTAGGGACAACACACCCTGTGTGTTTGGTTTTCAGTGCATTGAAAACATTGTAAATTCAGCATTAACTGAAGCAGACGCACATTACAAAGCCAACACTGCAGTCACAAATTGATTGATCCATAATGCACTTTGGTCATAGTTGGCAAAAATGCCATGGGCGGGGAGGAGGGATGATGAATAATAAGTAGGATAGATATGGCTTACTTAACAAATACAGTTAGTCAAGGAAGTAGACCAAAGAATGAAAATAAATAATCCCAACTTAGATCCATAGCTTTGATGGTTATAGATAACCCTACATAAACCAAGTAAGCACAGTAGGTGAGCAGCAGCATGCTCCTCATGAGAAGAGCTGCCTTGCTTATTCATCCAAACAATCCAAATATTCATTCATCCTTTCATTCTAATTTACCCATAGCCACCATGATTAATCTAGACTTTCTCCCATCCAGTCTTTCACCACAGTTTCCAATACATTATCCACCCATTTAGTAGCAACCCTTTCTTAAAACCATCCTTTCACCCATCTATCCCTTTACCCACAGGGGCACTCTTTCACCCACCCACCCACCCGTCCACTGATAAACCATTTCCTTTCTTTTAAGTTACCTTCCGTTCTTTCAGGTCTCCCTTAAGCTATCACAGCTCATTATGTGAGATATTTCTGCTTTGCAGATAGAAGAGGCCATAACAACTCAAACACCGCTGTGGCTGGTTAAGCTGGGGGGTGGGGGAGTTTCACTTCACGGTCATTTTTGATGATGATGAGCGACGCCATGTCAATAGCTAGTGAGCATAGTAATTGCAAGACATTATGTGACTTACCAGTGCCCGTCCCTGTTGCTGCTTCTCCCCCTCCAACGGACCCGTCTCTTCCTACATTGGCACTGAAGTCGGCATCACCAATGTTCTGTGTGCCTAGAATAAAACATTACGCATAATTTAGATCCCAGATACGTAACCCCAAATGCAACTGCAAATGCAGCACTACAGCTCAGTTAGCACGTCAGTATCTTCTAAATATCACAAAGTTAGACAAGCCAGGGGTATAATAATGGTCAATGAATGTCTTATGGTGTTGGTTGGCAAATACAATAAGAGTGGTACCTCGTACTATTTTTTCCAGCCTTTCTGCACTGTCATGGGAAACTGCAACTATAAATGAACAAGTCTGCATCACACTACATTGGGGGGGAGGGGTCCCATGATGACCATAGTCACTCTCTTGTGAACTGAACTGTGCTAGAGCTAGGCATAAGCAGAAAAAGGAAAGCCTTCTCAACAAACATACATAGTGATTTTTATTTCACATACTAGCTTACTTGGGCCTGCTATCTGGATCTTCACGATAGTCAGCACCAACATTCAAATACCGCAGGATTCTACCCTACGAAGTCCTCAACAATCATAAAAGGACATACTGGGATCAGCATAGCCCTCGGCAGCGGCGCTGGTGGTCGGCGCTGACTGACCAGCTTCTCCCGGACCCTCAGAAAAGTCTCTCTTCTTGCCCTTGGGTGCTGATGAAAGAAATTAAGAGATAAATAACAATAGATTAGTGATTCTGTTAATAATCTCCACAAAACGCTTTATGAAATGCAAACGTAGTAGCTAAAACAGATCACCTATATATAGTACTACTAGTTTCGACTCTGGAACTAATGTATTGCAGTTAATGATCTATTATTTTATCTATTCCCCTTTCTCAATACCCTTGATGCTCGTGAGGTATTTTTATCAGCTTCAGTGATTTATGTGGGGTGCTCGGGGAATGCTTATGCGCCAGCTCCTAGCGTTTCGCTTTAGCAGCCCACCCCGGCCTCCCAACGAAGCCCGCTACGCGTCTCCGTACCTGCGATAGCCACTCCTCTCCTGAGGGGTGGCTGGGCGACTCACAGGAACGTTGGCCTCCTGGCGCTCCCTCCTCCGGCTGTGTTCTGCGGATCTCCGGACGCTGGTCTTCCTCGTCTGCTTCTCTGTTTGTCCTCGCTGCTCGCTCTCGCTCCCTCTCTTCCGGGTTTCCCTCTGCGTCGCGGGCGTCCCCGTCTTTTCTTCTGACGTCCCGCTCGGTGATAGGTGTTCGTCCCTCATCACTTGCGTAGGGGGCGTTGCTAGAACCGGGTTGATTCCAGTTAAAGGAGAAGGTGCTCACGATGTCTTCCTCCGGTTCCCATTCCAATCCTTCGTTCCGAGGTGGGTCCACCTGGGAAAGGGAAGACAAGTCAATGGGTTCGTTGCAGGGGCTCCACCAGTTTATGTGGCCCGTGCTATGAGGAGGGGCTGGTTGTAAGCACCCCTCGGTCCCCCGGTCACACACCTCCCCCCTAGGCTGCTCCCGTTCGGGGAGAGGAATGACACGGGACAGGAAGTCTGCATTACCATTGTCACAGCCCTTGCGGTGTTCGATACGAAAGGTGTATGGCTGTAGGGCCAAGAACCACCGCATTATTCTAGGATTATTCCCCATGTTGCGATACATCCAAGTCAAGGGCTCGTGGTCGGTGTAAAGGGTAAATAGCGTGCCATCCAAATAATATCGCAGTTTGTCCACGGCCCATTTGATCGCTAAACACTCCTTCTCTATGGTGGAGTATTGAGCCTCCCGGGGAAAGAGTTTTCTACTGATGAAAAGAATCGGGTGTTCGGATCCTTCGGGGGACCTTTGGGAGAGGACTGCTCCTACCCCTCGGTCGGAGGCATCGGTTTGTAATAGGAACGGGAGAGAAAAATCCGGTGATATCAACACCGGTGAGGAGGTGATGATTTCTTTTAGTGTTTGGAATGCTTTTACTGCTTCCGAGGAGGGATCTGGTAACGGTGTACTAGCCTTTCGTTTTTTTAATAGATCCGTTAGGGGGGCCGCCACATCTGAAAAGTTGGGAATGAATCTCCTGTAATACCCTACTAGTCCGAGGAAAGCTCGTATGTCTTTTTGGGTTGACGGGAATCGGGTGTTCCTGATTGCTTTCACTTTTTCCTCTTGGGGCGCGATTACCCCGTGGCCTAGTAGGTAACCTAGGTATTTCACCCTGTCGAACCCTACTTTGGATTTGCGGGAGTTGACATGGAGCCCTGCCCTGGTGAGGCACCCTAGAATGTGACTCAGGTCTTGGAGGTGTTGTTCCCAGGTGTCACTATATATCCCTATGTCATCTAGGTACGCGGCCGCACAGCCCCGATGGTTTTGCAGAACAGTGTTCATGAGCCGTTGGAACGTGGCGGGTGCTCCATGCAGGCCAAAGGGTAACACCGTAAATTCATATAACCCGTCGGGTGTGGCGAAGGCTGTCTTTTTTTTGTCTTTGTCTCTCAGAGGGACCTGCCAGTACCCCTTGGTTAGATCCAGGGTACTGATAAATCGGGCGTTTCCTAATCTCTCGATTAGGTCGTCCACCCTGGGTATCGGATATGCGTCGAAGGAGGAGATACTGTTCAGGGCGCGGAAGTCCATACAAAACCTCAAGGAGCCGTCTGGTTTGGGCACAAGGACAATGGGGGAACACCACTCACTGTTGTATTCCCTTATCACCCCCAGTTTTAACATGTCCATTACCTCTTTCCGGATGGCATCCCGTCGGGCTGCTGGGACTCGATAGGGTCTCTGTTTTATTATCTTTCCTGGTTCTGTATCTATGGCGTGTTCGGCGAGGGATGTTTTGCCAGGAAGATCTGAGAAGGTGGATGCGAATTGCCAGCATACGGCATTCAGGTCCCTCCGCTGAGTGCTGTTTAGTTCCTGATTGACCACTAGCTGTTGTACAGTAGTCGACTCTTCAGTGATAGGGGAGGCGAAGCGTATGGAAGGTGGCGGTGGCCAGATCCATTTCTTGAGGAGATTAATATGATAACACTGAGTTTTCCTTGGGGTTATCTGTAGTCGATAAGTCGTTTTTCCCAGTGTTTCAACCACAAGGAAAGGACCAGACCATTCTGATTTGTGTTTTCCTATACATGAGGGTAGTTTCACCAAGGCCCAGTCTCCCTGATGTAAACACCTCCATTTTCTTCCTTTGTCATAGAAGGTTTTTTGTTTCTTTTGGTTCTTTTCCAGGTTCGAATATGCCAAGTCCCTGAGTTTCCCTATTTTTGCTCTGAGGTTGCGTGTATAGTCGTGAAAGTGCGAGGTTTCCTCTCTCTCTTGCCTCTCCCATGCCTCTTTCGTCATCTCCAAGAGAGACCTAGGTTGCCTTCCGTATAACATCTGGAAGGAAGTACAACCCAGGCTGCTCTGGACCTGACTCCGGAGGACATAGAGGGCCAAGGGCAGGAGTCGGTCCCACTCTCTTCCTTCTACGATTAACATTTTCCTAAGTAGGCGTTTGAGGGACCCGTTGTACCTTTCCACTAACCCGTCAGTCTGTGGGTGGTACACGGAGGTTTTCAAATGTTTAATATCGAGGGTCCTGCACACTTCTTTCATTAGTTTTGATATAAAAGGGGAGCCCTGATCCGTTAGGATTTCCTTGGGGAATCCCACTCGCGAAAACAGCTCTATTAAACACGTCGCTATTGCGGGGGCGTTCGGGGCTCTCAATGGAAAGGCTTCAGGGTATCTGGTGGCATAGTCTACGACCACCAGGGCATAGACGTGTCCTTTCTTTGTCCTTGGAAGGGGTCCTATCAAGTCCATCCCTATCCGGGCAAAGGGGGTCCCGATGATCGGGAGGGGTTGCAATGGAACGTCCGGGGGTTTATACGTACTCTGTCTCTGACAGGTTTCACATTGTTGACAGTATCTCTTTAGATTGAGATAAACCCCTGGCCAATAGAAGTGCCTGAGGACCGCCTTTGTTGCCTTCTCAGCCCCCTGATGTCCCGCCGTTAGGTGCGAATGGGCGTAGAACAAGATCTGTTCGCGGAATTCCTGTGGGACTAACAGTTGTGGTTCGGAGTCAGGGTCCTTTACACGGTACAGCAAGCCATCCTTAACCAGGAAGTAGGGTTGGAGGGGAGGAGCATCATGGGGGGAGATGCTAGCATCCCATGCGTGTTTCAGGGTGTTATCGTTCTCCTGGGAAAACCTGAAGTTTTTATCTATTACCCAAGGGTCTGACTTCGCTAGAGCCGCATCTATCGATTCCCTTCCTACTGTTGGTGATGTGGTCTGCTGGGGCTTCGCTATCTTGTTAAACATCGTAAGGAAGTGGGGGTTGTCTGTCCCAATAATCAACTCCTCTGGTAGATTCTCCACCACCCCCACTCGGAGTATCCCGGGGGTTCCTCCCTCTACTGAGGCTGTTATCTTGGCTACAGGGTAGGTTTTAACGTCCCCATGGACACATCGGATGTGGACCACCGCCCCTGGGAGTAAGTCTCGGGGATGTATGTATTCCCTCATGACCACCGACTGTTTACAGCCCGAGTCTAACAAGGCCTTTATGATGTGTTCGTTGATTTTCACGCTTACGTAGAATGCTGGACCCATCTCCGCGGTGTACAGGACGGCTCTTGGCGCATATCCAATGTCCATGGGTTTGTCGTGTATCTTATTCTGAGGACAGGTTCTTGCTATGTGTCCCCACCCTCCACAATCAAAACATTGTGGCCCCTTGGGGGTGTAAACGTCTGGTGGCTTACTACTGGGCCTGGGGAGTTCCAGGGGTCGCCTACTACCAGGTCTCACGAATTTTCCCGGTAGAGATCTAAAGCCCTTCTGGGGGTCTCCTGTTCCGGATTTTGCCTGAGCTCGGGCAAAAGTGGTGGCCATTTCCATGGCCTCTTTTGTACTCAGATTCGCATGTTGGCGTAGCCACCGTTGGGTGGGGTAAGGTAGATCGTCCAGAAATTGCTCAAGGTATATCTTGTCTAATATGTCCTCTTTGGTGCATTCCTCCGGTTTGAGCCACTTGTCCGCTGCAAACTTTAATCTATAAAACATGGTCTTGGGGTTTTCCCCCGGCTGTCCCTTATCCTTCCGGAACCGTAGCCGGTACGCCTCCTCGTCTAACCCGAGATGGTCCAAAATGATCTTCTTTATCTCCCCGTAGGGAGTAGTACCGGTCGGATTGGCGACCTGATAGGCCGCCTGGGCCTCCCCCGTTAGCAAAGGGGCGAGAAAAAACGGCCATTTTTCTGGGGGCCACCTGCACGCTCTCGCCGCCCGTTCGAAGTTGGTTAGGTAGGCGTCCGGGTCGTCCCCTTGCACAAATTTTTGCAGTGCCACTCCCACTGGCCCATGATGTGATGTAGGGGTTGAGGCCCCATAGCTTGATCGGCTACCAGTTTGTTCAGTCCTTCTATTTGAGCATTCATGGAATTTGAAAAGACTTCGCGGTCAGCTTGGGCCGACGTGAGCTGTCTCTCTAGGGCCCATCCCAGCTTATCTTGTGCTTGCACTATGTGTTGTATTAGCGCGTCCATCTTTATCGACGGAGAAGTCCCGGGTTTCGGCACCACTTGTCGCCTGGTAGGACTCGCTATATGGAATAATCAATGGAGGCTAGTAGGTTGTGCTTTACGAGTATGTTTATTCCGTCTACACTTCTCCTCCTTTACGCTGGTTCCCCGTATGCGTACAGTCCCGGGTATATTAAAGTTGTTTCTTTTCTCAGGGTCCGGTTGGGAATTCAGTATGTTCTGTGGGTCCCTCCGGATGCTTCTCCACGTTTCTTCACGTCTTTTCCCCGGGGCTGGTCAATTACCTCTACGGCGGTTTTCCCCTCGGAGGAAACAAAGAAAAGAGACCCGAGTTAGGTCAGGGTTTGATTAAGGCACCTCAGGGTTCCCGGGGTAGGGGTGAGGGAGTAGGATTCCACCCGTAGTGCTCGTGAGGTATTTTTATCAGCTTCAGTGATTTATGTGGGGTGCTCGGGGAATGCTTATGCGCCAGCTCCTAGCGTTTCGCTTTAGCAGCCCACCCCGGCCTCCCAACGAAGCCCGCTACGCGTCTCCGTACCTGCGATAGCCACTCCTCTCCTGAGGGGTGGCTGGGCGACTCACAGGAACGTTGGCCTCCTGGCGCTCCCTCCTTCGGCTGTGTTCTGCGGATCTCCGGACGCTGGTCTTCCTCGTCTGCTTCTCTGTTTGTCCTCGCTGCTCGCTCTCGCTCCCTCTCTTCCGGGTTTCCCTCTGCGTCGCGGGCGTCCCCGTCTTTTCTTCTGACGTCCCGCTCGGTGATAGGTGTTCGTCCCTCGTCACTTGCGTAGGGGGCGTTGCTAGAACCGGGTTGATTCCAGTTAAAGGCGAAGGTGCTCCCGATGTCTTCCTCCGGTTCCCATTCCAATCCTTCGTTCCGAGGTGGGTCCGCCTGGGAAAGGGAAGACAAGTCAATGCGTTCGTTGCAGGGGCTCCACCAGTTTATGTGGCCCGTGCTATGAGGAGGGGCTGGTTGTAAGCACCCCTCGGTCCCCCGGTCACACTGATTCACTAAAGTGACAGGAGAATAGTCTGCAATGGCTTCTTAATTTATCAGCCAAAGCAAGTACCCCATGAGTGCAATTAGGTAGCACTCAGCACCTGCTTAGCAGAAACTAGAAACTGACTCACACAATAATATACCAGCATAAACTAAACATAACTCACCTCTGAGTGTGAGCAGCATGCTATTCAGATTTTTCTTTTTTTAGCATTGTAGAACACAAACACAACAAATAATTAATACTCACAAGCCCCGGAATCTCGAAGCCTAGCAGGTCGAGCAGGTCCTGTTCCTGGTCCAGAATGTCTGACCAACGATGCTTCAGCTGCTGGGCACTGCGCAGCACCTGGCTGGTGCGCCGCACGTACCGGTGCACCATCCCCCAGCACCGCCGATGCTCCCGAAAGGGAGATACCTGCTACCGGGCATGCTGCCTGCTGCCAGCATAGAGGGGAGGTGACGCTGCACACAAAAAACTAGCTCCGCCACCTCCTCCTCTCCAAACATCGCCCGGGGCTGCACACCTGGGCGGCGGCGCCACCTGCAGGAAAGCCACCCCTATGGCATGCAGATGGGTGGGGAAATAAGAAGGAAAAGGAAGGGAAAGTAAGGAAGAAAGAAATAAAGGAAAGGAGGGGAAAATAAAGTCAAAAATTCATAAAAACAAGGAATGTACACAAAAACTTAAAATACACAAACACTAGGACACACACTATTATAAAAAATAAACATTAGGGGTAGAAAGGTAATAATGGAGGAGGATTACAAAACTTAAGGACAGATACAATTTAGGCCCAGCACCATAACAGAGAGCTGAAAAACAAGATGTCCGAGCCCATGCCGACTCTGGGTGCTGTTCGAGCATGATTTAGAACGTACGAACACACTTGAGAACCGCGTAGTGGCGTCCCAAGGCAATGCAAATGGGTGCATCAGCAAACTCCGCCCGCAAGCAGAACTCCGCGTAGCGTGGTGTAGTTTTTTCCCGACTTTGCGGAATTCCGCATAATAGGGCTCTGCGAACTTCGCCCACTATGCCGACACTCAACTCGTCCTCTCACTCTCAACGAGCCCCACTTTAACGAAGACCATATTCCACAAGTGCATGAAGAACATTGCAAGATGGATGAAAGACAACTGCCTAAAACTCAACACAGACAAAATGGAAGTTCTGATCTTCAGTAAACACACCGCCCTTTGGAATGACTCTTGGTGGCCAACAGAACTCGGACCTACCCCCACGCTCACAGACCTTGCCCGAAACCTCTGCATCATACTGGACAGAGAACTCACCATGAAATGTCAGGTCAACGCTGTCACCTCAACCTGCTACCACACGATCCACAAAATCTTCATACGGCTCCCCATCAGCACGAGGAAAACTGCAACACAGGCCCTCATCACCAGCCGGATCGACTACGGCAACGTACTGTATGCCGCCGCCTCCACCGAACTCTTGCAAAGATGCCAGACAATCCAGAACGCAGATTGATCCTCACCCTGCCAAAGAGGACACAAATCACCCAGCACCTGAAAGACCTCCACTGGCTCCTGGTCCAGAAGAGATGCTAGTTTAAGCTCCTGACCCACGCATACAGCCACAACCAAGGACCAGACTACATGAACCACTGCCTGAACTTTCACCAACCCTCCAGAAACCTCCGATATGCGCACTTTGCCCTTGCTCCGACACCACGTATCCACCGCAGCAGCTCCAGAGGATACGCCTTCTCCCACCTCGCCGCCAAAGCCTGGAACACCCTCCTCCGCACTTCTCTCTCGATGATCCACTTGGGAAGGGACTCAAGACCTGGCTTTTCAACTGATACCTGCAGCACAGTGCCTGGATAACCCCCGCGCTGTACAAATACTTGATAAATTCCAGTGGATACAACTGCCTCTGTCTAGGGCGTAGCCCTGATAAAAATAATGGTCCTACCCAGGATGCTCTTCTTGTTATTAAAATACCCATCCTACTCACTCAGTCGTTTTTTCACACAATCAGAACTCTTCTGATCAGACTGATCTGGAAGCGTCTGACATAGAGCTGTATTAATTTTTGGCACAGGCACACGTTGCATTATGTTGGTATCATTCATGCCCTGCCCAGCCCAATGTACCAGTGGAAAAAGAAATCGCTGCACCCTGCCCTCTTGACACTGTCGTGATGGGCCAGGTGGGTCGACCTGCCAAACGAATGGACAAAGCGGCCTGTGGGTGTGGCTCAGATTGGCGCAGTATTCCAACGCGCTGCTACTGAATACACCTGAAGTTCAGGTACTGGATAATCCATAGATACCAATGTCACCCAAGCCCAAGCGTGCTCCCATCTGGCACGCCTCAACTCAACAAACCAGTTTGGGTATTTTCTTCAGTACAATGGATCAGCTTAAAGAATTTGGTTGAGGTAACCCGCTTGCCCATCCTATATTTAGGACAGAATCATACGCTGCAGTTGCTTTATGCTAGTAGATGGCTGACCCCCGACTGATTACTACCCGACCCATGAATGGGAGATTTCCACCCTACACATGGAGGTGTCCATTACTGGAAGGTCAGAAGCTACTGCCACCCGTTCTGCCTGGGAGAGGAGCCTCAACATTTGGCTCACAGATGAGAAGCAGTGATTTTGCTGAAGCCAAAAAAGAAAAGTAACCTTGAGCAATCGTCATCGGTTGCTGCATTTCAAATTCCTCCACCAGGTACATTTAACCTTTCTGTTTTCAGCTTGTATTTGTTGAGAATTCTGATGGAGTTTTTTCAGTGTTTTCCAAACTTATCGCAAATTGTGAAAGTCAGGGTTTATCACTGATTGCTCTTTTTAGCTCCTTATAAAATCACAGTGATGGTGTTTTTCCAGTTCTCATGAAGAAACATGCTTTTGTTTTCTTTCGTCTCTACTTCATTTCTTTTGTTAAGTATTCCACCCTTCTTTCCTGATACTAACTCCATTCTTTTAACCCATTCCACGAATTTGCTCTTTCAAGTAAATGTTCATTATTTCTCTCCCCGCCCTACCTAATTTACCACTCACATCTCAAACCCGTCAGTCCAGCATTCCACCTCACCCATGACAAGGATGTGCATGGGGAGATATGTATGCATTTCATGAAAATTTAATTGCAGCATTTAATAGTAGGCCTTTAAAACTCCTTCCTGCTACTTACTGCATTCTTCTGACAAATGGCAAAGGTGTGCTGTATCAAGGTTTTCTACTTAGGACAGAGATATATTATATTGTGGACTGTTCAGTTACTGCAAGCCAGTGTCACACTGACCTGTTCTTTGCCTCAAGACAGACACCAAGAAAGAACTGGGCTAATACATGTATTATTACTGTCTGATCTGGGCCTATCTCTGCTCTAGTTGGTCATATGGAAGCAGCCTCCTAAGGGATTCATATGTTTACTATTACACGGTATCTGGTGATAGCAAACTGTGCTGCTACATGAGCAAGCAGCGAGGAAGAGAAGAAACCTCATGACCTGAAGGACACCTTTCATCATTTGCTTGTGCAGCTCACACGGTGCATGAGGTTTATTTTACATTTTTGGGCTGTGGCTATGAGTGTTGAACGGTGGGTCGGAAATTTAGCTTGGGAGACTTCTTACGTAATCGGTTGGCAATAGTGATTTATTTGTATCCAATCACAATGGAGGAAAAAACTGTTTATCCAAACTCCTTAGTTTCTCAGTTACTAGAAGAGATAGAAAAGAAACATAGGGGGGTCTATTTACAAGGAAAGTGACAGAGTGTGGCTTAACGCCGCGCTCCCCCACTTTGGAAATGCAGGGCTGCACCATATTTACAACAATACAGTGCAGTCCTGCATTTCATCCTGCGCTGGCGCTAATTACAGCTGTTTAGCGCCAATGCAGGCACCCATGCACCATAGTGCAAGGGCACCTGCGTTGTGGGAATGATTGTTTATGTGCATGGGGCTGTCCCTTCCGGCACATAAACAATCTTAAATGGTGATTTTTAACTTTTTGACAGCGCACATAGAAGTTGCAACTCGTCATTTTTAGGATGATTGTATATGTGCAGGAAGGGACCCCTTCCTTCACATAAACAATCATGCATGGCGTTTTTCTCTTTCTGTGTGTGATGCAATAGAAGTAAAGCCTTTATCCCCGTTTCGCCATGTTAAGACCAGGGTTTTTTTTGTCTTAATTTTGGGGCTGCCCCATATTTACTCCACTCTTTTAAATATGGGGCAGCATCAAAACCAATGAGTGATGCACCGCAACACCCATTGCCTTCCCATTTCTGGTGCCTTATTTACAAGGCGGCATAAAGCCACGTTAAGTGGCTCAACACTGCCTTGTAAATAAGGCGAAGCCCGTATTGCCACAGGAACGTCGAAAAAAGTCACGTTCCTGTGGCAATAGGGGCTTGTAAATATGCCCCCTGTTTAGGAGAGTAGGATCTGCTTCACATGGGTACCCCCACTTTTTGCTGGTGTTTCACTGTTTTTCGACCTTAGTCTGGCTGTGGCCCTGCTAATCAGGACCCCAGCCTAGCTGCTTCCTCTCTAAAATGGTTTGCCTGTACATTAGGCACATATCTAATTGGATTCTGGAGTGCCTTATAAGCCCCTAGTATATGGTATACTGTGTACCTAGGGCATAGGTACCTCAGAGGCCTACCAGGGGCTGAAGTATGTATTATGGCACCCCTGGGAAGCACTCCAAAATGGCACCACAGGTATGCTACTGCAGCCTGGGTAAGGGTGTGTTTGCACCCCTTACAGTGGTATAGGCTTCCTATATCGCTACAATTGCACACACATATAAAACCTATAAGTCACTCCTATGGCAGGCCTTAACAATCCTGAAGGCAGAGTGCTTGGTTTTTATGTGAGAGGGTGCCCCTGCATGAGCAGAGCCCCTCTGCAGCGTTCGGAGTACCTTCTCTGATGCTGTTTGTGGTGCAGCTTGACCATATACTCTTAGGGGCATTATAACCTCGCGGTAAATGCTAACTTTGGGATGGCTGCACGGAAACATGTTGTGTCTGGCGGCGGGGGTAGCATTCCACCCTTCTACAGGGCGAGACATTTTCACACTGGTCTAACCCGGTAGGACTTTCTTGAGCCCTGGCATCACAAAATGGATGCCTCTGCAACAGACACGGGTCTGGCCTCCTGCTGCTGACCGAAACTCCGGCAGGGGAGGCCTGGACAATAGGTTTCCTGTCCCAGGGAGGTGTAACCACCTCCCCCAGACAGGCAGATGTGTATTTGGGCACTGGGGGGAGCACTCTCTGGTATTTTGAAGTCCTGCACTGGAAGCACACTTGGTGTCCCTGTGCATAGTCCAGTTCAAACCGGTTGCGGGGGCTACCTGCCGATGCTCTGGCGCGAAACTGGACAAAGGAAATGGGTGTAACCACCCCTCTTTCCAAACCCTCCCGTAGGTGGGTCCGTAGAGTATGTCCAACCCCCAAACTTAGTATAAGTATGGTGACCCAGTCCTTGGACTTTAGATTACCCTGGATGAAACTCTGCTATATATATCCTGGACCTTCAACGTTCTACTTTGCTTAGAAGACTGAAGAAATCTCCCTTGGGGTCAAGGAGTGACTCCCCTGCTTGGCAGGCACCAAAGAAGCAACTGACCGGTCTGCATCACTGAAGCTCCCGCCGGACGCCGAAGTCTTTGCATTACCAGAGGTGGATTTCCAGACTTCTTCAAGGCTACCCTGAGTCCACAGCAAAGCTGAGGCCTGTGGCTATCGTGGGTGATGTGGAACCGTGACCCCTGGACACCGTGAACTTTTGCAGCAACACTATCTTCTGGGACTTCCTCAAAGTTGTGCTTTGGGCTCCAAGTAGCCCCAGCCTTGAGCATCTCCTGCACCGAAGATTGCTGGCCTCCACTCCACGAGTGACCCTTGGACCAGTTTCAGGTGCGACCGCTCGAGGCTCCTTTGCGATCGCTAGCCCATTGGCTAGTAGGTCCCCACGAAGGCAACTCCTCTTCTACTTGGGCTTTCCTGGTTGCCCCAGACGTGCCCTGACTTACCCTCGCTGGGTGAGTCCCTCAGACCTTGCTGGTCTGCACCGCAGTCCTTTCTCTGATTTCCAGTGACTTACTGTTGCCAAGGCTTGTTGGGTCCATTCTGGTCGCCGACACCGCAGCACTCGACAGACTTTGTGGGAGAGCTCGAATCCGGCTCGTGGACTTCTTCGACACCTCCTAGACCTCGTGGCTGAAGAGTGAAGACACCCATCAACTCACCTGAAGCACCCGACATCTGTGGGCATTCGTCCATCCTGCCCTCGGTCACTGGCTAGTGACCCAGACTCTGTCCCCTCTGCTTTCAGGTTCCTTCCATCCTAGATCAAGGCTTGGATCTCTTTGGACACTTCTCCTCTTCACGGCAGCAGCAGTTCTTTGCCAGCTTCCATTGCAATCGACGACGCGACCCGACACCAAAAGACACCTGTGCACCCGGCTTCCCTGGGTGAGGTAACTCGAGTACTCCGGTGCTCCTGTGGGTGCTAGCCCTAGAACTTCTTAAGTCCAAAAGGGTTTGGTCCTGACTCGATTCTAAGTGTCCCTAATCTTTAAATTTCCAACCACGACATTACCTATAGAAGCTAACGGGAACCCGCGGTTGTGTTTACACACTGCACACGGCCCCCGTGGGTCCCCTGCATCCCTACCTTGGGTGGTTCCTTGGGGTCCCAGTGATTCTACAGGCTCTAGGCCTTGTGTCTAGTTCAGTCATGGTTCTTATACCACTTTATTGGCATATGGTTTGGTACGCCCCTAGGGCCCAAACGTGTATTTGTGCTATTACTGTTGATTGCTAACTTGTAAATTAAGTACTTCGAACTACAGTCTCATAAAGAGACTAGAGGGGTGTGTTTTATCGTAAATACATATATTTTAAATATATACCTGGTGTGGTTGTCCTTTCATTTGATCATTCAAGAGATTATAGACTGGTAAAACAAGCTGCTTTAGCAGACTTAGCCTGAAGGCTGCTCTCCATAGCTACCACTAGGATAGCTTTCAATTAAGGTTGTCTTTAACCAATTCACCATAAGGGGTTGTTTGGACTGATACAAGGTGCCCACTAGAACTAGTGGAGAATATATATCAGGCCACCTTCTCACATTGGTATGCAACGTGTGGGATTCCAGTTTGCTATTGTTTTACCAGATAATCTCAATTGAATTGATCAACTGAAAACCACTAAAGGTACCTTAGGTACATATAATATCAAGCTTAGTATACAGCAAGTTCTACTGAACTTAGAGTTGTGTGTTAAGGGATAGCACACCCTTTCTACAACTCATGAGAGTTTAGTAGACCACACTAGTGTAGGTAGTGCAGTACACCACACCACATTAGTAATGTCTAGTCAGCCAGGAACCAGTGGGTCCTTGCCAGGAGCCAGTGAGCTCTTTCCCTATAAATATGAGGATCTCACCTTTGCTCAGCTTGGGCCTTATGTTCCATTAGGAAGCTGAAGACAGGCAAAAGCCCAACCACCCAGCATCTCATAAAGATACTTAAGCTGGATGATATCTCAGGGCCTAGTGGGCATGATGGGGTAGGCAGTGTGGGTGGGGCAGCAGGTGAGGGTGGGCCTAGGGATGGAAACTCCCCCGACCCTAACTCTAATGCTGACCAGACTGATGACAATGATCAGATTCTGGTAAACCCAGCTCTCCTGGATGAGGATGAGGAGGATGACAACAATGCCCCCTCCTTTATTCCTCCAGGTAGAACTGAAAGTAGGGCTGGAAGGGATAGATCTATGTCAAGAGGATCTGTCCAGTCTAACTCCTCTATAGAGACCTCTCTCTCTTCTCACAGAGGGAGGGAAATCTCCCAGGAGAGGAGAGAGAGACTGCTGAAGTATAAGCAAGACAAGTTCAACCTCAGAAAGCAGCAGATGGCCTTAGATAGGGAGGTCCTAGAGCTCTACAGAGCTAGAAAGAAGGAGGGTCTAGAGTCCCTTGGTGGCAGCAATTTCCCTAGAGATGGGGAGAAATCTTATGACCATAGAAACCTAAGTAAGATTGTCCCTCCCTACCAGAGTGGGGATGACATCCACAAATGGATACCTGCCTTGGAGAGGGCCTGTAAAGTACAGAAGGTCCCTCAAGGTTAGTGGGCAGCAATTTTATGGCTCTCCTTTGCAGACAAAGGTAGAGACAAGCTCCTCACTGTAAGAGAAGAGGATGCTGATGATTACCAGGTCTTGAAAAGTGCACTAATAGATGGGTTTGGCCTAACCACCGAACAATACAGGTTAAAGTTCAGAGACACCCAAAAAGCACAAAATCAGGACTGGGTTGACTTTGTTGACTGTGCTGCTAAGGCTCTGGAAGGTTGGTTATTGGGCAGTAAAGTGTGTGACTTCATAGGATTGTACAATCTGATAATGAGGGAGCAGATTCTTAATAACTGTCACAATCAGCTGTTGCACCAGTACCTGGTAGACTCTGATCTGACCTCTCCCCATGAATTGGGAAAGAAGGCAGACAAATGGGTCAGAACCAGGGTGAGGCAGAAGGTACAGAACCAAGGTGGTGACCCAAAGAAACAGGATTCTAAGAACTCTGACAAGGGTGGGGACATGGGTAAAGACCAGAAGTCTTCTCAGGGGCCCCAACAATCTTCTTCTAATGGGGAGTCACAGTCAAGTAAGGGTAAAGGCCAAAAGTAACCTTGGTACAAAATCTGTAAGCAGAAAACTCACTGAACCAGTGACTGCACCAAGGCCAAGGAATCTACTCCAACCACCATTGCCCCTAAGGCAACTGTTCCCCCTAGTACAGATACAATAGGTGGTGGCAATGTTCAGAATAAGGGTGTAGTAGGGTTGATCCTGGGTTCTGAGATGGACTCTGGCCTAGTCAGAGTTCCAACTCAGGCTGTGCTTGTCTGTGATGGGGGCATGGATATGTCCCTCTGTGTGAGTCCCAGTAATCTGGGCAAACACAGACAACAGCCTTTGATAAATGGAGTAGAAGCTGGGGCATTCAAAGACACAGTAAGTGTCACCATGCTGACAAAAGATCTTGTGGATCCTGGGCAGATTATACTTGGTGAAATGTACCAAGTGACCAATGCTAGCAATGTCAGAACAGACCATTCTCTGGCAGTTGTTAACTTCTCCTTGGGAGGGGTAACTGGTCTTCAGAAGGTTGTGGTAAGTGCAGACCTACCAGTACAGTGCTTGTTTGGCAATGAGCTAGAGACTTCAGCTTGGGCTGAAGTGGAGCTCAGGACACATGCAGAAATGTTAGGGATCCCTGCTCATGTCTTTGCTGTGACTAGGTCACAGGCCAAAATGTCTAAAGCTGGACAGGCCCTGGATTCTGGAATAATGGACCAGGTGCCTCACAAGAGGAGGAGCAGTAGGGTTAAGGCAGGGCCTTCCCACCTGACTCAGAATGCTGATCAGTCTCCTCAGGGTGATGATCTTGAGCCTGAAGAAGGAACTGTCCCAGAGGAGCTTGAACCTGACCAGGTTGAGTTCTTGGGGACAGGGGGCCCTTCCAGGTCTGATCTGAGCCAGGAGCAGAAAACCTGCCCCTCTCTTGAACCCCTCAGAAAGCAAGCTGCTGATGAGGCTGCTGGGAATGCTAGTGGCACCCATAACGTTTATTGGGCTGATGGACTCCTTTACTCAGAGAGTAGAGACCCCAAGCCTGGTGCATCCAGGAGGTTGATTATACCTCTGAAGTTTAGGGGCTTCCTATTGACACTAGCCCATGATATTCCCCTAGCATGACACCTAGGCCAGAACAAGACTGGGGACAGAATTGTCCCTCACTTTCACTGGCCCCACATGTCTGAGGACACAAAAGAGTTTTTTTGCTCCTGTGTAACCTGCCAAGCCAGTGGCAAAGCAGGTGGCACTACAAAGGCCCCCCTGATACCACATATTGCACACTTGGAATTGCATGGCATCTCCTTTGAGGATGCCCATAACCATGGAACACACCACATCGAAGCTATCGACAAGCCTCAATCCCAACTCAATTGCTGCCTCGGCACCATGATTGTCTTGGACCTTCTTGATGACCGAGGGCAGTACAGACATAGACGGAGTGCCGTAGCACTTCGCATAGGTCGCAGCAAAGACCTAGCCCCCATTGTCACAGTCGACAATATCCGGGACTAGGTCCTTAGGCAATGTTATAGTGAGGATCCTGTGTTTATCCACAGGAGAAGTATTTGGAAACACGGCTTCAAATTGATCAAATTTTTCAGCAAGCCAGTAAGGGAATTCATCCCTATTTTGGGGGCGCTTGCCGACAACCGAATTAACCATAACTGGACTGATGACCATCGCATGATGGTCAGTCGTGTGGCCCGCAACCGCAGGTGCCCCTACCTGCACATTGCGAGACACGTACTGCACTAACGCCCTATGGACCGTAATCAGGGCAGTGTGCAGCACTCGTAACTCCGCCACCGCCACAGTCATGTAGCGGGGATGGGGTGTATAACCGGCCAGCACCGGCCATGTGGCCCCTGCAATTGACAACGGGCCCATTCTCGCCGGCACTACCGCATGGGGAAGGGCGCCATTAAACCAAATAGTATGCTGCCAGACAGTAAGGGGAATCTCGAGTATCCGATATGGGGCATAGGCTGCAGGCATCGCGGTGTGAGTATATTTGTGGAACAAATTGTCGTTTGCATCCACTTTGTCAAACGTCACCCAAGAGTAAAACAACTCGTACGAGAACGCCGCATCAGCGCCCACCACTAAAATAACAGCCAAGCCATCATCCGGGACCCCATAGACCCTCAAATGTGCGGTCAGGGGAACCCTACTATGCGCTGCAACATTGACCGCCATCGGAACACTCAGATGAACAACGAAAAGCTATACTGTAGCACTAGGGTTCAGAAAATGAAAACCTTTTTAATTATCAAGCTGGAATGAACCTGTAGTCGAAACCTAGGTAGGTTAAGCCGTCACTCCCGTTGTCCGGAAACCAGAGTGAGGGCGTTGTGGACTAATAAAAGCACTACTAAGGCGTTTCAGATCAAAAGACCAAACGTTAGGTGCGCCATGTTGCAGGGAACTATGCGCAGGAAACCAGGACCTCAGAGAATTGTGGTGTACCAGAAACTCCCCTCAGAACTAAGAAACCCTATCCGACTAGCTTAGTGTCACATTCGTTATCCGAGATTTAGCTTGGCGGTCCCAATGTATAGACAACCCAGAACAAGCGACTTAGATACTCTCAGGAGTGGTGGGAATCCGAAGTACCCGTTGGTAGCTATATATCAGTCCACAACAGAATAACAAAGACACGGTAAAGTTTAAAGAGTTTATTTTATAAACCTCGCGTCCTAAGATGCAGTACTTTGGCTAACACAAGCAGACAAATGGTTAGGATCAGCACCATCAGCATTGTTACAATACTATAGAAAATGAAAGGAGCAATCATAATAATAATGACAATGGAAAGCAACCACCCTCCTTTCTCTAGCAACTAATAAGGTATTATTAGACTAATAGAAGGTCTCTTAGGCTTTCATGGGGGACCCCATACCTTATAGATCAGCTTAGTGGAATCACATCACAGGATCAGCTAGGCTCTCTCCTGCAACAGCTCTTCGTTTCGAATGTACCAGAAAACATGCTGCTCTGTAATATTAAAGGGCTCGTCTTTCAGGTATTGGCAGCTGTATGTATGTTATGGCTAAGAAGTGGTACGATCAACCTGAACACAACAACCTGCCCCGTCTAGTGACCCAGACTCGTTCCTTACACGGTGTACAGACCAAGGTCACAGCTCGCTGTTAAGGATGTTAAACAACAGACGGTTCTCATGTGAAGCAAAGTCGAGTCAGCAGTTCTCGAATGAATAACATGTAACAACAGTGTCGCGTGCAAAAGCAGCAGAAGCAGCAAGCTGGCTTTCTAACAGCCATCGAGGTTATGCTAACTTAGCGTTGTACATAGGGCGTGGTTAACCCACACTACACTACCTGTGGTGGGGGTGCCCTTTGAAAGGGTAGGGATTGACATTGTTGGTCCCATGGATCCACAAACAGCATCTGGGCACAGATTTATACTGGTGGTGGTGGATCATGCCACCAGGTACCTAGAGGCAATTCCCCTAAGGACCACTACAGCACCTGTGGTGGCAAGAGCTCTCTTGAGAATGTGTTCTCAAGAGTAGGCTTTCCTAAGGAGGTAGTATCTGACAGGGGTGCAAACTTCATGTCTAGTTACTTGACTGCTATGTGGAAGGAGTGTGGAGTGAACTACAAGTTCACCACACCCTATCACCCACAATGCAATGGTTTAGTTGAGAGATTCAACAAAACCTTAAAGGGCATGATTAAAGGACTTCCAGAGAAGCTTAGGTGAAAATGGGACCTACTCTTGCCCTGCCTTTTATTTGCATACAGGGAGGTGCCTCAAAAGGGGGTTGGTTACAGCCCATTTGAACTTTTGTTTGGTCACCCTGTCAGGGGTCCATTGTGTTTGGTGAAGGAAGGATGGGAGTTACCTCTCAAGCCCGCAAAGCAAGACATAGTGGACTATGTACTTGGTCTCCGCTCCAGGATGGCTGGGTACCTGAAAAAGGCAAACAAAAACCTTGAGGCTAGCCAGGAACTGCAAAAAACCTGGCATGACCAAAAGGCTGTACTGACTGTTTACCAGCGAGGACAGAAAGTATGGGTGTTGAAGCCTGTGGCCCCAGCAGCCCTCCAGGACACATGAAGTGGCCCCCATACAATTGTTGAACAAAAAGGGAAGTTTATCTACTTTGTAGACCTGGGAACCCCTAGGAGTCCCCACAGGGTACTTCATGTCAACAGACTAAAACCATATGTTGACAGGGCAGACATGGGCTTGCTCATGGCTACTGATGAAGGACAGGAGGAAGAGAGTGACCCACTCCCTGACCTGCTTTCTCAGAACCCTGATGATGGGTCAGTTGATGGTGTAGCCTTGGCAGGCAGCCTCACTGCCCAGCACCAAACTGACTGCAGAAACCTTCTCAGCCAGTTTAGGCATGTTTTCTCTGACTCCAAGTCAGACCACCTGGTGCACTCATGAAGTGGACACTGGGGACAGTCTGCCTGTGAAGAATAAGATCTACAGGCAACCTGACCATGTCTGGGACTGTATAAGGGCAGAAGTCCAAAAGATGTTGGATCTGGGTGTGATTGAACCCTCAGTTAGCCCTTGGGCTAGCCCAGTAGTCTTAGTGCCCAAACCTCACACCAGTGGTGGGAAAAGAGAGATGAGGTTTTGTGTAGATTACAGGGGTCTCAATGCAGTCACTAGGACTGATGCCCAACCCATCCCCAGGGCAGATGAGCTAATAGACACTTTGGCCTCAGCCAAGTTTCTAAGCACATTTGACCTGACAGCTGGCTACTGGCAGATCAGACTAGCTGATGATGCAAAGCCAAAGACAGCATTGAAGAATGCACCTGCCACTTTCCAAAGGTTGGTGAATCAAGTCCTTACAGGCCTGGAAGACTTTAGTGCAGCATATCTAGATGATATTGCTGTCTTTCGTTCCACCTGGGAGGATCACCTGGTCCACCTGAGGAATGTTTTGGAGGCCCTGCAAAAAGCAGGCCTAACTATCAAGGCTACTAAGTGCCAGATAGGGCAGAGTCAGGTTGTGTACCTGGGCCACCTTGTAGGTGGAGGGCAGGTTCAACCATTGCAGAACACAATCCAGACCATAATGGAATGGATTGCTTCAACTACCCAGACTCAGGTGAGAGCCTTCTTAGGCCTCACTGGGTACTATAGGAGATTTGTCAAGGGGTATGGATGAAGTTGAAGTTGAAGTTGAAAGTGCTTATAAAGCGCGCTGTGACCAAGCGGTTTCCTGGCGCTGGAAGATTATATGAGTCGGATGGAGGGGTGAGGGGGATCAATGAGAGAGGAACGCTAGGGTGAACAAGTGAGTCTTGAGTGCCTTCCTAAAGTGTGGGTAGGAGGTAATGGATCTGATGGAAAATGGGAGGTCATTCCAAAAGCGGGGGGCAAGGACAGAGAACCTAGTGCCACCTGCTCTCGACTTGCGAAAACAGGGAATGATGAGGAGAGCCTGGCTGGAGGAGCAGAGAGTACGGCTGGGTATGTAAGGGGTGATCAGCGAGTTGATGAAGAGAGGGGCAGTGTGGGCCCGGGCCATGAAGACTATGCAACCCATTTTGAAAAGGGTACGGTGCATAATGGGGAGCCAGTGAAGGGATTTAAGAAGGGGAAAGGCGTGGTGAAATTTGGGGAGCTGGTGAATGAGGCGAGCCGCCTGATTCTGGATGGTTTGAAGGCGTCGCAGCTCGTAGGCAGGAACACCCGCATAAAGGCAGTTACCATAGTCTAAGCGGGAGAGGACCATGGCTAAAACAATTATTTTGAGAGCATCTACAGAAAAAAAACGGGAAATCTTACGGATAATCCATAAGGAGAGGAAGCATGAAGAGACAACGGAGCTGATCTGAGGGCGCATGGAGAGATCCTTACTGATTTTGATACCAAGGGTTCTCACTGAGGCAGAGGGGGCCGGGGGGGAGCCATGGCTGGGGGGCCAGAAGGCGGAGGACCAAGGGTTAGCGATCCCACCTGTCAAGATCAGCTCCGTTTTGTCCGGGTTGAGTTTAAGATGGTTTAGACTCATCCAGTCAGAAATAAAGACGAGTGTACTTTGAAATTTGGGGAGAGGGTTAGAAGAGGAGGAAAGATCAAATATTAACTGGAGGTCATCCGCGTAGTTATAGACGTTATAGACTAGTTATAGACATATCATTCCACCCTTCTAGAGGGAGAGACATGTTCATACTGGTCTAACCCAGTAGGCCTTTCTTGAGCCCTGGCATCACAAAATGGATGCCTCTGCCACAGACACGGGTCTGGCCTCCTGCTGCTGACCGAAACTCCGGCAGGGGAGGCCTGGACAATAGGTTTCCTGTCCCGGGGAGGTGTAACCACCTCCCCAGACAGGCTGATGTGTATTGGGGCACTGGGGGGAGCACTCTCAGGTGCTTTGAAGTCCTGCACTGGGGGCACACTTGGTGTCCCTGTGCATAGTCCAGTTCAAACCTGTTGCAGGGGCTACCTGCCCCTGCACTGGCACGAAACTGAACAAAGGAAATGGGTGTAACCACCCCTCTTTCCAAACTCTCCCATAGGTGGGTCCCTAGAGTATGTCCAACCCCCAAACTTAGTATAAGTATGGGAACCCAGTCCTTGCAACTTTAGATTACCCCGGACAAAACTCTGCAATATATATCCTGGACCTTCAACGTTCTACTTTGCTTAGAAGACTGAAGAAATCTCCCTTGGGGTCAAGGAGTGACTCCCCTGCTTGGCAGGCACCAAAGAAGCAACTGACCGGTCTGCATCGCTGAAGCTCACGCCAGACGCCAGACGCCAAAGTCTTTGCATCACCAGAGGTGGATTTCCAGACTTTCCCGAGGCTACCCTGAGCCCACAGCAAAGCTGAGGCCCATGGCTATCGTGGGTGATGTGGAACCGTGACCCCTGGACACCATGAACTTTTGCAGCAACACTATCTTCTGGGACTTCCTCGAAGTTGTGCTTTGGGCTCCGAGTAGCCCCAACCTTCAGCACCTCCTGCACCGAAGATTGCTGGCCTCCACTCCACGAGTGACCCTTGGGCCAGTTTCAAGTGCGACCGCTCGAGGCTCCTTCGCGATCGCTAGCCCGTTAGCTAGTAGGTCCCCACGAAGGCAACTCCTCTTCTACTTGGGCTTTCCTGGTTGCTCCAGATGTGCCCTGACTTACCCTTGCTGGGGGAGTCCCTCAGACCTTGCTGGTCTGTACCGCAGTCCTTTCTCTGATTTCCTGTGACTTGCCGTTGCCATGGCTTGTTGGGTCCATTCTGGTCGCCGACACTGCAGCACTCAACAGACTTTGTGGGACAGCTCGAATCCGGCTCGTGGACTTTGTCGACGCCTCCTGGACCTCGTGGCTGAAGAGTCAAGACACCCATCAACTCACCTGAAGCACCCGACATCTGTGGGCATTGGTCTATCCTGCCCTCGGTCACTGGCTAGTGACCCAGACTCTGTCCCCTCTGCTTTCAGGTTCCTTCCATCCTAGATCCAGGCTTGGATCTCTTCGGACACTTCTCCTCTTCACGGCAGCAGCAGTTCTTTGCCAGCTTCCATTGCAATCGACGACGCGACCCGACACCAAAAGACACCTATGCACCCGGCTTCCCTGGGTGAGGTAACTCGAGTACTCTGGTGCTCCTGTGGGTGCTAGCCCTAGAACTTCTTAAGTCCAAGAGGGTTTGGTCCTGACTCGATTCTAAGTGTCCCTAATCTTTAAATTTCCAACCGCGACATTGCCCATAGAAGCTAAGGGGAACCCGCGGTTGTGTTTACACACTACACATGGCCCTCGTGGGTCCCCTGCGTCCTTACCTTGGGTGGTTCCTTGGGGTCCCAGTGATTCTACAGGCTCTAGGCCTTGTGTCTAGTTCAGTCGTGGTTCTCTTACCACTTTATTGGTATATGGTTTGGTACGCCCCTAGGGCCCAAAATTGTATTTGTGCTATTACTGTTGATTGCTAACTTGTACATTAAGTACTTCGAACTCCAGTCTCATAAAGAGACTAGAGGGGTGTGTTTTATCCTAAATACATATATTTTAAATATATACCTGGTGTGGTTGTCCTTTCATTTGATCATTCAAGAGATTATAGACTGGTAAAACAAGCTGCTTTACATTCCTTCAAGACTTAGCCTGAAGGCTGCTCTCCATAGCTACCACTAGGATAGCTTTCAATAAAGGTTGTCTTTAACCAATTCACCATAAGGGGTTGTTTGGACTGATACAAGGTGCCCACTAGGACTAGTGGACAGCATATATCAGGCCACCTTCTCCCACTCTGGTCTTCTGTTTTCCTTGAATATCTCACTTATCCTTTTCTATCTTGCCCTTTCCACATGCCTTTTGTCTGGACACTGCTGACATAACCTCGGAGAGAGACATATACTCCCCGGTAAGTCAGGAGGAAACAACACTTCCTGTTATGTCTTATTAGATAGGTTTTCCTGTGCTACCACTCGCCTCTGGAATTAAATGCCAGATCATCTAAGGAACATAACCAATCACTTCTTTTTCTGAAAGTCTCTAAGAACCTGGTTGATTACCCTCGCCTGGTAGCTTTCTTATCAGCTATTTCCTTCCTTCATTTTAAACGCATCAGGATCTGTCATGATAAAGATGCCCAGATAAAGGAATCTGTCCACCACCACTGTGGACTCACAGTCCCGAGGGAGTGTCGGAGGCCTCCCATGCAAAACATAAATTGGGGACTTGTTCCAATTGTTGGTGTAACCAGAGTATTTGCGGTAGAGGGTGAATATGTGCAAGACCCTGTCAAGTGTGGAGGGTAGGGTCTGCCACGTAAAGCAGGAGGTCATCCGTATAGAGGGAGATATGGTTCTCCCAATCTGCGACCCATCTCAGTCTCCTAACCAAGGGGTCACTTCTGACCCATGTTGCCACTGGCTCCAGTACAAAAGAAAAAATCATGCTGATGTGCCTCCGTTCACTGCAAAACAAGCCAGAGGGTCGGAGCCCAACCAACGGATCCAAGAATCAAAGTGGGGACCGAATCCCATCTTTTCTAGGACTGCGTACATTAGGGGCCATTCGCATATCAAAGGACAGCATGAGCGCATCCTCGTGGATTTCAGCCGCTCGCCCCAAGCCCCCTTGCACTCGCCGCAAGTTGAATGCTGTGGTATGGCATAAAGCCGTACTGATCAGGATAAATCAGCGATCTAATCTCCCCAATCAATCGCGTGGCCAAGAGCTTTGCAAGGATCTCAACTTCCACATTCAATACTGATATGGGCCAGTAGGATGCGCAATCATCCAGTGGTTTGTTCTAATTGTCGATGACCACTATGCTCGCTAGCCTTTGGTCCTAAGATAGCTGGCCGGCTTCACGGCTCTCTAGGAACATGCACAGGGCAGCGCGGCACTATCAGCTGTCAATTTATTGGGTTCTATTGGAAGACCATTAGGGACCAACTCCTTATCAGATGCTAGATTACAGATTGGCTGTGCCACCTCCTCCTCTGTCAGGTCCTCTTCCAGGGCCTGTCTGTCATCTCGGGACAGCTTTGGCATTTGGATGTTCATGAGTGGCTCATGGGACTCATTGATCGTAGCCGCCTGTGTCGGAGAATAGAGTTTGACGTAATAGTGTGCGAACACGTCAGCTATGCCCTGCCTGTTCCTGACCAGCCTAACATTTTCATTGCGGACCTTCTGGGCCCATTGAGACGCTGTCTCCCTCCTGTCCATCCAGGCCCGTAATTTACCAGCCCTAGCCCTGACCTCGTAGAGGCAATGTTGGGTGCCTCTGTAATGGTTCCTGTCTGCGGCCTCCGCACCATCCTGTATTCCTTCTGTTTGAGGGACAGCGCATGATATGAATGGCCTTGGTCATCCATCACCCGCTGAGATTCCAAGTGGCAGATGTCTTTCTCCAGTTGCTCCAACTGAACTTGTTTTTCTTTTTAAGGGCCCGCTATCAGTGATATATCCTGGCCCCTAATGACGATTTTATAGGCCTCCCACAACGTCCAAGCTGAGTCTACGGAGACCTCATTTTCTTGAAAGTAGTGTTCTGTGGCGTCTCAGATGCTTTCACGGATACAGGTTACCTTGAGGTACCATGGGTAGAGCGCCACGGCCTTGGGAGCTGTACGTAGAACACACCTTGGAGTGGTCTGAAATGCCCATGTTGAGGAGCTGTGCCACGCTGATGTAGGGAAGATCCCTAGCCAGGATAAGTATGTTGCCAATTCGTGATAGGCTCCCGTGCGATCCGAAGACATGCGTGTTCTGCTGTGGGGTGGAAAGAGCACCATGTGTCTGTTAGTCTCAATGCCGACATAAAGTCAGCAAGCGGACATTGTGTCTGGTGTCGAGGAGGGCATCGCCTGGACCTCACAAATGGTGTTGGTAAAGTCCCCACCTATCAATAGGATGCCGTCGGGGAACTGGAGAAGAAGCGCACCCAAATCCTCGAATGCCGCGTCATGAAGCTTGGGAGAGATGTAGAGGAAAATGATATTAAGTGCCTTCCCATTACCCTGTCAACGCCACATACCTCACATTTGGATCTGGCCAAGTCCACTGAACTATTAGGGGGATTAAATTTACGCAAGAGAATTTCAACCCCTCTAGACCACCTGGTATATCCCACATAGGCAACTATTTTGTACCCTCATCTGTCTATGACTCAACAGGAATTGCCTTGCAGATGTGTTTCTAGCAACAAAAGCCCTTCAGGTGAGTAACGTTTAAGCTATTGTAAGACTATTCCCCATTTAATTTTGTCGCCTAGCCTGTTGACGTTCCAGGATAACACCCTGAAGCACCTACGTCAGCTTCCATGGCGGACCGTCAGAGAGACAAATTAGGAAGACCAATGCCTAATTTGAACCGGTGATTTCTGGTACTCGGCACTGGCACCTAATTATCAGCACCTGCACTTTTGACATGGTGGTGCTCTTTGTCTAGTTCAGAGATGAGCACACTAGCAGATAGTTTTTAGTGAAATACACAATAAAATGACTAATACCTGCCACCCTCGCTATTATATTCTTATTGCTTTAGGGGCCAGGAATAGTCTGAATTGTCACCCTTGTAGGAATGTGATAGTTAGTAGTTTTGTTGGTAGAACTGGTAGAGGCAATAGTTGGTGCCAGTGGCAGTGGCCTCCTGGCGAGGGCCCTGGCATTTATATTTAGCAAATTAAGCACTGGGGAAGACCCACAGTGGGGACCTCCCCCAAGTGCAGAACAGGCCAGCACCTGGCAGCAGGGACCACCACAATTGTCTACGGGACTTCAGGACTAGCAAGTTTGAGTCTACACTGGGGTGCCCTGATGGGGTGAGTAGGGGGAAGGCGACGGTGCCTGACAGTACATTCCGCCACCCTGGCCATCCAGAGCTGTCACCATTAGTCCGAAAATGCATTAAAAAAGAAAAGAAAAACACTTGAAATGAACAACACTACCCCATAACCATTCCCCCACCCTGCCTCCCTGCATGAGGGACCTACAAATGCCCTCTTCCCCAACTTCGCAGAACGCTTGCCACCCAAAACATAATATAAACCAAAGGAAACTGTGGGTTCCACCGTGGGTGCACCCTACCCCTCTAGAAAAGAGAACTTGTAATGGTTTTTTTTGTCCTCATTGTGCAATAAACATGTTAGGATAAAAAAAGGCTTGCCGGGGAGCCCCACTCTAACTGTACCAGCCTGGCACTTCCCTGGCACATACACCAGCAGGAGAGTGTATGGGGGTGTTCTTTCGGCCACTGGGCCCCCTAGCGTCCCACTCCACTCTGCCCGGGTAGGGGTGCTGCATCTCTGGGGCCACCAGCGCAGTTCCCCCGCTTACAGGTTATTGCTATTATGCTTAATCATTGGACTTCAGATTATCTTGTACACCTTCTGTACCTCAATCCCATGACTTTTGATGCTGCTCCCATATATCCCAAAAACTTGTTCTCTTGCATTGTCTCCCATCCCGGTCTAACTTATTAACCCTTGGGACTGATGCTAACCATTCGCCTTGTGTTGACAGGATATGACGCATCCATTTAATACAAATCTCCTGTCTTGCCAGTAAAATTGATACAAAAAGTAGGTTATTCTGTTTTTTACTTAACTTAAAGCCTCCCATATTACCACTTAAAACCCCAAACGCAACTAAATCTTTGCTTACCTCTATATTTTGACCCAGCACCTTCGAGAGGATCTTACCCATGTTGTTCCAGAATCCCTGGAGTTGGGGGCACTGCTGAAATATATGGATATCATTTGTCCTCTCTTCTCCACATTTGGGGCAGCTCCTCATCTCTTGCTTCTTCAACTTTGACAGGTTCTTCGGCGTCCAGTATGTTCTATGCATCGTAAATAAATGTTTTTTCTGAGAGGTGCCGATTTAATGGTATACCAACATGTAGACATTGATACTTGCCGTAGTTGTTGTATATCCAGCGTCGGCAGGTCCTTCCCCCAAATCTCCGTGGGTAAGACAAAATCCTCCTCTCCTGCTAAAATGAGCAACCAGTACCAACTCGATACTTCTTTCTTTATTACCACATTCCCTTGTATTTTCCTCTCAATGTCACTATTTCCTGACCCATCCTTCCCTATGGACCTTGTCCAGCTCGCTATTTGATAATACTTGAATTTAGAGAGTGTACCACTGGTGAATATTGATAGCTGATTCCACCCTATTTTTGCATTCTCTTTTATCAGCTGGCCCCATTTCGTTATCCCTTCATCTCTCAGAGACGCTGATAGGCTATCTTTCAGGCATTCCGGTGTTCCTGGGGAAAGCCAGATTGGGGCATAGTCACTGTAGTATGGAATCTTTAACGCGCGTCTGATTTGGTACCATAGTTTGGAGGCTGATAGTAACACCTTCAGCTTCACCTTTTTGAAGAATTTTGGATGTCCAGATTTATAGGTAGGGATGGCGTTCCCCCCACCCCCCAGATCAGGGAGGTGTCCCTAGTTGGCATCAGCCCCCGGCTCTTGCATGACCACTTCATCCCTCTGCTGTCGTTTTGAGTGGTGGCCTCGTTCCATCCTTTCACCAGCCCTCCAGCCACTCCCAGACCTCTTCCGGGTTGGTGAAGTACCAGGTCTTACTGTCTTCCACCACCCGCAACATTGGCGAGAATATAATTTAGTACTTGAGGTTGCGTTGTCTCCTTTCTTTTTTCACTTCCAGAAAGGACCTGCACAACCGTTGCACTCAAAGTGTAAAGTCTGGAGAAAGAGGTGATTGTAGCATTGTCGCACTTGACCGGGGGTGCAGCTCAGGCAGTTTGGTGGATAACATCCTGGTCCCGATAGTTGCAAATATGATTAAGGATGGGACAGCTTTGGGTGGTACCCAGGACACTGTGCGTCTGTTCCTCTGAAAAATATTTGAACAGACCCCGTGGCTGGAAGTTTTTAAGCACTAGTTTCTCAACATAGCGATCTACAGCCCCTCTGGGTGTTCCGGTAGCCCAATAATTCGGACATTATTATGTCAGGATCACCCCTCAGAATCCTCCCTCGGCTCCCTTACTTTGAGCTGCAGACTCTTAGGGCCTGATTAAGATCTCTGCAGACAGGTTATTCCATCACTATGGGATTTATATTTCAGCAGACGGTATATCCGTCACCGTTGTGACGGCTTAACATGTCTGCCGATATCTAAATCAGGCCCTTATTCTCCACTTTCAGTTGCGTAACTCAGCTTGCACCAGCCCAACGTCCACCAAGACTGAGTCTGTTTTAGCTTCAAGAGCAATGCGTATGCCTTGTATAACCATCATTATGTCGGCGAGAGTAGGAGAGTCTTCAGCCAAGGGGGCAAGTATGTGACGCTCGTTGTTCCTCCACCTGCGGCCATGGTTTCCCTGGGCTTTGTGAATTTGTCTAACTTCGTTTGATGGAATGCTCGAAGACCTCTCCCGCCAGTCATCCCCAGCGAGGCGCCTCACTCCTCTTCACGCCTCAGTTAACCTGAGTTGGGTGGCGGGTGCTCACACAGGGGGATCGATGAGGACCACCAAACCCGCACCACACTTTCTCTTGCCCCCTTTCATCCTCCGCAACCGTCACATCTTCCATGTCCATCTTACCTTCCTCTGCCAGCTTCTGGTCTGCTCCTCACACATAGACTCCTCCTCCTGCTTTCACATCATGTCCCTTCTTAATTTTACTTTCTAGTTAAGTCCTCCTCCTCCTCTTTATCCACACTCTCTGTCGTGAGTCTTGTTTCTATGTCTTCTTTCTTCTTCCCGTAACATTGTCATTTTTCTCTCTTTAGACTGGCTGATGGCAGGTGAGATGAGGGAGTTGCCTACTAAGGATTGTTTTCTGCAGGTAAGTTTAGATTTTCTAACCCGTTCACTTCACTGTGGGATGTTGTGTTTATTTGAAATCCAGCAGAAGGAAAAGTAGGCATTGATTTATACCAAGCACGCGGTGGGCCTTTGTTTATTTGAAATCAGTGTGGGACTGCCTTCTTGTGGGCAGGTGCGACAATTGCACAAGGCACCTTTGAGTTCTATGCTATGTCCACTAACACTGTTCTAATGCCGTCTCCATCTTGGGTGAAGAAGGATCAGCGCTCAATATATTTCCAATAAATGCGATCATAGTGGTTTGCACAGGTGATCTTGACAACTGTCGAGCCTCTTTTAGCACCCTAAGTTCCAGACTTTCTTTTGACATAGAGGCATTAAGAATGAAAGTTCAACTGGGTGATGCTGGGGCTGTATCATGAACACATCCTTCCCCGGTGCACAGGCTCAGAACGGGTCAGGCACCTGTTTTTGCTGAAACTGTGCTGATCATAGCACCTACTAGGGATACTGGGCAGCTGTTGCCTTCGCATGTTTGTGAGCTCGGCTGTGTGCAATTAGTTAATTCACCAATACATAGAGTGTCTGAGTTAATATATACATTAAATCAGCGCAGCCAGTTTCATCAAACCCAATGCAGGGATTTCTTCTGGGCCATGTTCATGATATGGCCCGGACCCTTTTGTATATGGGGATGTGACTCTTATAGGCGTGCTTTTCGTGACATCATGATACAAACCTAACAAAAGCAGTGTTTTATGAGAGGTCATTGAACCTGGAGGCATTCCTAGGCACAGTGGTCTTTGTTGTCATTTTCCTAATCTTTCAGAGAGTAGAGTCCTGTCCTGCTCTGAATGAATGAGGAGGGCATCTTGCAGATGCCACTGCTCAGAATTCAGCTGCAAGCATGCGGCAACCACCTACAGTAAACAGTGAGCTGAAGCCATGCGAGGTGAGCCCTGCTCCCATACACGAGTGGAAGTAGGCCCTGCTAGTCTCGGGACCTTGCAGATGGTCACCGAGTCATATTAGTTAACTAGCCATGGCTCGGGTGGGTCATAGCATCAACTAACACGCATCACAGAAAAGTGCTTCACTTATAATGTTTAACAGCAAAGGCATAAAAACATTAAAAATGAGGCAAATTCCAGTGCTTTCCAGTTTCTACTGAAAAGTAAATGTTCCCTTCGGTGGTGTTATACTGGTTATAATTGGTTTTAACTGAAAACCATAAATCCTCGGTATCTCATGCTATGGCATACCTCTTCAGGTATGTGCTGGTTAGTGACCAGTGCTGCTGACAATGTCAACGTCCATTTGCTGACTTTTTGCATTTGGCATGGAACTGCCCAGACATTTGTTTCCTAGCCGCAAGGTGTATTTGAGGCACTATCAAACATGATCAAATAGCAGATAATGCCTTCTTGTCCGATGGCGCTTGTTGGCCACATGAAAGACATTCGTGGGTGCTGTCAGTGCGTTACAGCACTGGCACTTTTCCTGCCCTATAGGAGGGTGGCGCTGGAATGAGGTAAAGGTGTCTCCACCGAAGATAAACAACGCCTGTGAGACATGTTATGGCTGATTGTAATGACACATTAGACCCGTACCCATCACTCATGTCGCGCACCGCATGACCCAAACATACATGGGGGCCCTTTCGACCATATTTAACTGAGGCGAGAGTCAGTGTGAGGATTCATATTTCTCGTGCACGGCAGGTGGTCAGCAGTGGGGTAGGGGGACACACTGGAGTGCCCATAAGAATGGGACCTGTCAAAGATGGCGGTGAGAGAGGGTTGTGTGCCTGGGAGGCTGGGATGATAGGATGGTCCATGGCTGGGTCATGGGCGGGTGGGGAGGAGGAAAGGACAGAGCACCATCCGAACTGTGCATTGGGAAGGGCATGTCTGTGCTCTCATGTCGCGAGCCTTCACTCCTCGTCCACATGAGCCTAGACCTGTGACCTCAATTATACTGTCCTGTCTCAATTTGTTAGAATCCCCTGAATGTAATTTAGTAGAAATATAAGTACAATTTTTTAAAAAAAACACTAAGACGGAAGCTAAAATGGTTTACTAGCGCAAACTTCTAGTCTTTATCGACTTCTGCTCCCTGTCAGTTTCCCTAAAAGCGCGCCTCGGACCCCGCCGTGAGCATTCCGTAGAGTCGCATGGACTCCACCGTTGCTTTAATGTGCCTTTGTCCTTTTCATCATAACTTCTGACCTTTTCACAAATGTCTGACTTTTTGCCATCACTAAACTTTATTCATTTTTTATAAACAGGCTTCTTATGGATTTTGTTGGCTTAATTTCTTGAATTTAATGTTGTTAAAATACTTTGCCGCGCCTTTTTCTGAGAAAAGCCTGAAGCCCACACCTACCAGGGAAACCTGCTGTTGACTTCTATGTTACTAGGTTACTTAGCTTTGTAGGAACGCAGACCAGGCGCGCAACACCCAACACGCAACACTCGAAGGGCTTCACCCCCTCCCCCCACCCCCCCACGTCGTGGTGTGTGGCAGCCCGGGATGAGACAGCTTCCCGGGCAGACACACAGCCGCACCCGAGCACTTCACAGCTCTTTAAAAGACCATTTGCATGTTAATGAGGCCTCGCTGTTGTTTCACCCCTTCTACGAGCCCCTGCAGCTCCACTCTGCCTATGGCTTAAAAGATTCGCCCCCCCCCCCCGAAATTTTTTCTTAGCCCCCCCGAAATTTGCTCTAGTTGCACCTCTGACGCAGACCTACTACTTACAATCCAGTTTCTCGAACAGCCTTTAAAATACATCACTCTCGTGCGCTTGGAGTCAGGGACGGTGTGGGATAAAAAAAAGATAGGCGCAGGCATACAAATAAAAGTGTCATCGAAAGTGAATCAGAGAGCTAAAAAGTGGTGCACATTTGGAAATCAGGGCAGTTTTGAACTTGGCAAGTATGGTGCTTTGCAAGGTGTGGGAGTCTGCGTGGATCTGTGCTTGCTACAGGCAATGTTTGATGCTCTCACTCTACAACCCTCATTACACGCGCTGCCTTTAAACCTGGAGGGGCTGCTGGCCTCCTCCCACCTTGGAGACCCCTGTGAGTGGACACACACGACACAAGCCATTGAAATGTGATTGCCAAACTCTGCTCTAAGAAAACATTCAAAACTGCAGCACTGAAACAACCCTGCTGCTAGTGATTGATGACGCGCTGCGGATACTCGATTCAGGGGAGTCTTGTCTTCTAATTCTTCTTGACCTTTCTGCAGCCTTTGACACTGTCAATCACAACACTCTCCTTAACACTCTTCAACAGAGAATGGGCATGGAGGGCACTGTGCTCAAATGGTTTGCCTCCTTCCTCTCTGATAGATCCCAAATGATCAAAATAGCGAACAGTCTTTCATCGCCTTTAGCGGTCAGTCAAGGTGTCCCTCAAGGCTCTATACTTGCACCCACACTATTCAATCTCTATTTAGAGCCGTTGGGAAATCTCCTGAGTAAATCCGGGATCCAATATCATCTATATGCGGACGACACTCAAATCTACCTTAAGGTGGCCTCCTCTCACGATCTCTCCTTCCTAAGCTCTACTCTCGACTCCATTCAAAACTGGATGTTAACTCATCAACTGATCCTGAATCCTTCCAAAACTGAATTCCTCCTCCTCTCCTCCTCACTTTCTCCTCCCCCAGTGCAATCATGGATGGATCAGACTAATCTACTGAACAATAAACCCATCATTGTCGAGAGCGCAAAATCCCTTGGTGTCATACTCGACAAAAAACTCAATCTACTCTCCCACATCGATTCCATTGCAAAGTCTGCTCGATACCAACTGCGCCTTCTTTGGGGGATTCGTCGCTTCTTCCCGGAGCACGACCTTAAAATCCTGGTCCAATCGCTGGTTCTCTCCAGATTGGACTACTGCAATTCTCTTCTTACTGGCCTCCCCAAAACCCACCTGTCCCCTCTGAAGTCTGTTCTCCATTCAGCAGCTCGTTTCATTTATGGGGCCAAAAGAAGCGACCACATCACACCCATTTTATCCACCCTCCGTTGGCTTCCCATAGAGGCAAGATCTATCTACAAGACTGCCTGTATCACTCACAAAGCCTTGCACTCCTCCTCCCCTCGCTACCTGGCGAATAAACTGAAACTCTCTGGAGGCTCCAGACCTTCACGTAATGCAGAAAATGTATTGCTTGAACCTCCCACTTTCAAGAAGGAAAGATCGATGGCCCAATCCTTTTCAGGCAACGCGGTGAGAATCTGGAACTCGCTTCCGCCTCATCTCCGGACCACCACCTCTTCCCAGGCCTTCAAAACTGACCTCAAAGCTCTCCTCCTTCAAAGACACTTCCAAATTTAATCTACGTCCTCTATCTTCTGAAGGAAGTCCTTACGTTTTAGGAAATTCTGTTCTCCATGCCTATAGAAGTGCATTCCCAGTGTGTTTTTGTGTGTTGAGTGTCTGCCATTTAGTGCAGTATTATACCTCTACTTGTACTTTGCACTCTTGTATAACATGCAGACGTCACTTTTCCTTTTGTAACGTATCGTTTGCTACCTCTTGTATTTTGGGTTGCTTTTGATACTTGCACAACGGCCACCACTGCCTCATGTAACGTAACTTTTGTTTTAGTGTTTTGAGTGTCTGCCATTTATTGACCTCTGTGTACTTTGTATGCTCTTGTAACCTGCACACGTCACTTTTTTTTCTTTTGTAACGTATCGTTTGCTACCTCTTGTATGTTGTTTGCTCCTGATACTTGCACTAATGTCACTATTGCCTCATGGACCGTAACGTTTGATTTTGTAACATGTCACTTGTAATTTTTCTCCTTATGTATCATTTCTGCTCCTATTGTGAAGCGCTCTGACACCTTCGGGTAAAGTCCGCGCTATATAAAAACGCATTAAATAAATAAATAAATAAACAGGTAACAGAAGAGTATAATGAGCCGGGGCAGGGAGCCCTGACGTCACTGACACGACTGCCCCCTGCCTATGTCAACACTTACCATAAAGACACATTTGGGGAGCGGGGAGATAGGGGGGCGCACAGGACAGCTGCAATAATATGCCCAACTATACCCTCAGGTGAAGTCAACACTGAATGCAACGTGTCTATGATTGTTAAACATCTTTGAGCGAGATCAGTCTATGGGTGAATGGTCACAGTTACTGCCGTTGCCACGGTAAATGGCTGGCTGGCCGGTTGGCTGCAGAGGGCTTCAATCTGTGAAACACTGTCGAAAAGCTCATTGTCTGCCGTGATTTGGGGGGGCCGCCCTCTTGTCCCAAGCCCCCGTGGGGTCCTTCAGTACAGAGAGTAGGTGCTACTGCTAGCGCCTTGAAAGAGTACAGCGCCTTCGGAACCCGGTGCGTGCTAGGACCCGGGGGACACAGGCGGGGAGGCGGCGCTAGGACCCATGGGCTACTTGGTAGAAAACATGCCGAGTCACCCTAACCTTGCATGCCTGTGAGAGCAGGCAGAGCCGGGGTCCTGGTGTGAGTGCTCCCGAGTTCTGCCTACTGGTGCACCCTGACTGACTCCTGGTAAGTCTGCAGCTCCCCCTTCCTTCTGGTGAGGGTCCCCCATGCACTGCTCTCTGAGGGGAGCTCATCCACAGCTCACAGAGGTGCAAGTTCAGGGAGGGAGCCCTTGCGCTGATCCCCTGGTAAGTCCGGAGGTCCCTCCTGCCCCCTGGTGAGGGTCCCTCCATTCCCTGCTCTCTGGGGGTGCTGTACTACAGCACGTAGAGGTGCAAGGCCAGGGAGGGAGCCCTTGCGCGGATCCCCTGGTAAGTCCGGAGGTCTCTCCTGCCCCGTGGCGAGGACCCCTCCACGCCCTGCACTCTGAGGGGTGCTGTGCTACAGCACGTAGAGGTGCAAGGCCAGGGAGGCAGCCATGGTGCTGATCCCCTGGTAAGTCCGGAGGTCCCTCCTGCCCCCTGGCGAGGACCCCTCCATGCCCTGCACTCTGAGGGGTGCTGTACTACTGCACGTAGAGGTGCAAGGCCAGGGAGGGAGCCCAGGCACTGAACCCTGCCTGCTGCTGCACCCCTGATTGACTGCCTCCTGGTAAGTCCGTAGGCCCCCCTTGCCCCCCCCCCCAATCAGTCCCACCCCCCCCGCACTGTTCACTGGGGGACTGTGCTACAGCGCATAAGGCGCAAGGTCAGGGAGGGAGCCCTTCTGCTGAGCCCTGCCTGCTGCTGCACCCCTGGCTCGCTCCTGGTAAGCCCGCAGCTTCCCCTTCACCCCCTTGTGAAGGTCCCTCCATGCACTGGTCTCTGTGGGTACTGTGCTAAAGCGCATAGAGGTGCAAGGTCAGGGAAGGAGCCCTTGTGCTGAGCCCTGCCTGCTGCTGCACCCCTGGCTCGCTCCTGGTAAGCCCGCAGCTCCCCCTTGTGAGGGTCCCTCCATGCACTGGTCTCTGTGGGTACTGTGCTAAAGCGCAGAGAGGTGCAGGGTCATGGAGGGAGCCCTGGTGCTGAGTGCTGCTTCGTCCCTGACTCCCTGGTGAGGGCAGAGGTGCACTGACTGTCTTTGTGAGAGCGTGCCATGCTACAGCACACAGGTGCAAGAGCACACCAGGCGTCACTAGTGGCCGTGACGCTGCATGTTTCTGTTGTGTAACGCTCAGCCCTTGAACCTGAGGGGAAGTGGCAGATTCAGTCACTAGAGGGAGATGGTGATCTATGAATACATGAAGCCACGTGTTCGGAGGGCAGCATGAAATATGAAGGTCTTTAGATCAGTGAAAATGTGCTTTGTCAGAATGTGAGACCCTTGGGGCAGGACTGACGTGCGTTGGATGAACTGTGCAAGAGGCTCGGGCCAGGACTGACGTGCATTGGTGGAGCTGTGTGAGCGCCACAGGTCAGGACTGACGTGTGCTGGCTTGGCTGAACTGTGCAAGAGGCTTGGGCCAAGATTGAGGTGCATTGGTGGAGCTGCCAGACAAGTGAGTATTAGTACATTCTGTATCCAAAGGCGAAACATCGCGCAAGGCTGCAGAAGGGGAGACAGGAGAGGCTTCCAGGGAGCAAATCACACTGGAGCAGGATGTCCTATCACCTGCTGACGCCACACCACCACCACCACCGCCACCACGTGCCAGGAGGTATACAGTGGGTAGCCTCCAGGTGATGGAGGGCATAGAGGATGAGAGCCAGTGAGCACAACAGACCCCGCAGGATGATAGACAGGCATCTGTAACACAGTCCTCCATGGAGGTTGGCAACGTAGATGCAGACAAAGGGCACACAGTCCTGAGGCAGAGGAGTCCAGTGTCTTCTCTGGTCTGGAGGGACGGATGCTTAAAGTGCAGCGCCTGCAAGGAAAAACAATGAGGGCAATGCAACGCCAGATGGTGGCAAACAATAGACACATCAATGAAATGAAGCAGGCCATATACTGCCTCAACAACACCGAAGCAGAGGGCATGAAGGAGATGTCTGATGCTGTGAGGCTGTTATGCAGCAAGATTGATAGCGACCGTGGTGCAAGGCGCAGGGACAGACAGAGACTGGAAGGGCACACTAAGGCGGTTAACGGGCTGTGCAATGCCACCCATGTCCGCAGCAGGCGCTCAGTGGCCATGCAATTGGAGATGGCCAAGTGCAGCCGTGACATCACCCAGGGGTTGGTAACAGTCACCAGTGCTTTGGAGGTGCTTCAGACCAACCAAATTGCTGCCACCGGGTCGGGGGGATGGGGCTGAGAGTGAGGAGGCAACAAGCCGCAGCAGCATCACCCCCCCCCCATTACAGGAGAACAGGAGGCGCAGTGGTAGGCACGGTTCAGCCGCAGGACACAGCACTGGCGACGACAGTGTGCCTGCTGAACGCAGCAGTGCTGCGCGTGGGTGTAGTAGATGAGCACTGCCATCACATTCCATTGGGTGGTGAGTGACGTAACCCATTGGACACAATGATGGGACTAGGGATGTTGCATGGTGGAGTGACTATGCCATGTTTGGCTTGACCAGGCACTGTGAGGCCATCATAGTGTTGCGGTGTGCTGTACAATTGCCTGACTGAAGGTCAATTAAACACCGTCACACAATTGCAGTTACTAGCTTTGTCTCATTACTTACTCCGAAATAGTTGTGTGTGTGATCTCTGCCCGTCTCTGTCTCCCATCTGGTGCAGCTGCGACACCCGCTGCGCGGTGCTGTGGCTGTGGACATTCCTCATCCTCATCCTCTGAATCACTGATTTCCACGGGTGTCCCCCTCTTTGTGGCAAGGTTATGCAGCATGCCACATGCAGCTATCATTTTGCAGCAGATAAGGGGCCGGTACTGCCGTGCACCTCCACTCTTGTGGAGGCAGCGGAACCTGCTTTTGAGGAGTCCAAAAGTACGCTCCACCACATTGCGCGTAGATTTATGTGCCACCTTATATCTCCTTTCACTTGGGGTAGATGGGTTGAGGTACGGCTTCAGGATGAAAGCACGCACCGCATATGCGCTATCACCTAAGTGTAAAAGAAAGGAAAATTATTCACAGTCAGCAATCGTTGCATCAAATGTATACTTCAGGGTGTGTCGCATGGATTTACCTACCAGGTAGCCTTCTCCAAATTCACTCGCAGCGAGACGGGTATAGATTCCACTGTTCCTGAATATGTAGGAATCATGCGTGCCCCCTGGGAATTTTGCAGCTATGTCGGTGATGATGTGAGAAGCATCACATATAACCTGTACATTTATAGAATGTGTGGATTTGCGATTGCGGTAGATGTACTCAGTCGTAGCGGGGGGGGGGGGCAGATTGGTATATGTGTTCCGTCAATGCACCCTATGACGTGTGGGAACTGGTAACTGCCAGATGCCAGTAGGTGCAGGCAACAGAGTACTTGTACAAGAGTTGATATTGCGTGCGCTCTTGGTGTCTGGTGCTCCAGGAATGGGTGCAGGTCCTGTATCAGGTCCAGAATGGTGTTTGGGTGAAGCCTGTACCTCTCATGGATTTCAGCCTCTGTGAGTTGGAATGAGGTGATACGCAATCTGTATACGCGTTCCTGTCGTCTCCAGATCCTTTGTGCTGCAGCCCGTACCCTTAACCGCCTTGCTATGACGTAGAGGTCTGCCATTGTGTTCAGGCTGATGCATTCTGGGGCTGTTTTTATGCTGTGCACCTGGTTACCACCTGCTTTGAGTTCGTGGTTATTTGCGACTCTTAATTAGCGATTTTTTTTTTTTAAGGATTCGGTAATAGCGAGTTTATGTACATTGCCTTGCGATATATTTTAGCGATTCCTTATTTTGCTAATCGCTAAATAGTGAGTCGGTGTGCCATTTTCGGTAAATAAGGAATCGGTAGTTGTTTTCCGTTGTTATTAGTGATTCCTTATTTAGCGATTAGGTGTTTCTGCCTCTACATCTCACAGGGGTTAATAGCGATCGGTAACGCTGAAATTCTACGATTTGCAGCGTTACCGATCGCTCTTTGGCCACCTACATCTGGCCCTAAATGTTTTGCAGTAGAGGTGAGGGAGCCATTTCCTAACTAATTTAATGCTTGAAAGTTATAAATGTATGTTCTTTTGGGTAGTTGGTCCCTTGGAAAGAGTTGTGCTTTGGATATTTAAAAATGTTTACGTCTTTTTGTCAGTGGTTCCATCTGCCTGCATGATTTGTTAACTGTCTTCAAAATATTTTTGTGTGAATTAATTATAAGGAAATATAAAAGACATTAGAAATGTATATTTATTGTCTGTGTTTTCACTCCACATCTTATAAATTACTATACTCAAAGGTAATTAATGAAAAAGATGTATTAAAATAAATAACATCAGACAGTGAAAAGTGTCATGGACTATACACTATGAGGAACAATTTAAATATATAATGCAAACAAATGTTTGAGGGGACTCGTTTATTTCTGGCACTTTTAGTAGCAGAGATAAGAACCATGTTCCTGTGTATCATCAGCCTCCTGCACAGAAAAGTGTATGACTCTGAAGCTGCCTTCCTCGGCAGCATGTATGTCTACCAGAGCCACCGCACTCTGTGAGCTCGGTTACCGTCCCAGTCCTTTATTAGAACTTTGATCCTCACTGGCAGCTATTGGAGGAAGAAAGTGTATTCGTGTGTGGGTTTATTCTCTAATGTGGCTTGCCCCAGGTAGCAGCTATGGAACTCCTAGGTAGGTATCAACCAGGTCAGAGTAGAGTGTTTTAGTAGTGTACTGGGGTCTAATTTGAACTGACTCCTGAGGCGGAAGCCGGGAGATATCGCTCGCATTTTTAAAATTGTATCATTGTCAAAACTGTTTTTACCTGTAACACTTCTCCCTGGGCACTACCCCTCCCCCTTGCAGACCTGCTGAAATATCCCCGCGCAGCTCGTGACAACGCTGCCGCGGGTCGGAAAAAGTTACAGCCGCCATTAGCCTCGCATGCCACAGGCCACGCCCACTGCCGGGAGGCCAAGCCCCTTTTTACTTTACTTAAGGTGCACTGAACGACTAGCGCACACTAGAGAACTGACTTCTGAGGCGGAAGCCGGGAGATATCGCTCGCATTTTTAAAATTGTATCATTGTCAAAACTGTTTTTACCTGTAACACTCTGCTCCCTGGGCACTTCCCCCCCCCCTTGCAGACCTGCTGAAATATCCCCGCGCTGCTCGTGACAACACCGCCGCGGGTCGGAAAAAATTACAGCCGCCATTAGACTCGCAAGCCACAGGCCACGCCCACTGCCAGGAGGCCACGCCCCTTCCGCCACTACAAAGATGTGCATTCACAGGACGCGCAGCGGGCGCACAGTCAGCGCGCCGAAGGCGCGCCAAAGGCGAGCCCGTTTGCGCCCGTCCGCGGCTTGTCGGGGCAAGGGGCCACCCCCCCCAACAACCTTTCCCTCACGTACGAGAACAAATAGGCAATACAGCATGGATACCCTCTACCAGCCATGGCACACTAACAAAGCCAAGTGTGGCCAAACTTTCCACCCTCTGGAAATCCCCCATCAATGCCCTCACTGCAAAATACAACTCTCCAGCCCTCTGCAGAAGGAGGAGCTCTGGGAATACAAAATGTTGTTACTAAACTGCAGATGTCTCCCAAAACACCGTCTGGAGAATTCAATGCTGCTGGATGAGCTCATGCCAGATATACTCTTCTTGACCGAAACTTGGCTCACCCAGGCATCTGAACCTGACCTGGTTCAAGCACTCACACCAGGCTACCAGATTGCACGCTTAGACCGCGCTCAGGGAAAAGGCGGGGGGCTCGCCATCATTTATAAAGACACTTATACCTGCCGATGCACACCTGAGCCCATCGCAGACTGTGAAAGCCTGCACTTCACCATCAAATTCTCCCCCAACAAAAGTTTCACGGGCATCCTTATCTACCGCCCCCCCCGGAACACCCAAACAATTCCCCACTGCACTTCCTCATACCGTGGCCGAATTAACCACCTTATTGGCAAACTTCACAATATTAGGCGACCTTAATATACATTTCGACAACAATCAGGACAATGTCGCCAACGAACTCCTAGCTAGTCTAGCAGCAATCGAACTAGAACAGCTCGTCCCCTCCCACACCCACATACTAGGCCACTTGCTAGATCCCGTTTTTAGCAACTGCCCCCAACTAACCGTTGGTGCCCCCACCTGCCTCCCATGGACTGATCACTTCCTCATTCCAATCACCTGGACCACACGCAAGCGTGTCCCATCCCCCCCACCTCCCCTCCAGATCTAGGAACTGGTCCAAACTCTGTCCGGATAAATGGGCTAGCAACCTCACCACAACTAAACCGGTGCTCAACAGTGACCCCTCAAAAGGCAACATCGAGTACAACAACTGGATCACGAGCTCACTAGACTGCATACTACCCCTCGGCTTCACCAGATCTTCAAGACACCCTAATACAGCCCCCTGGTACACGGAAGAGCTCCGGGAAAAAAACGTACCTGTAAGAGGCTTGAAAGGAAGTGGCGTCTAAACTACATGGCCACGGATAAAACTATATACAGAGATGCCATCAGAGCCTGTAAGTCCGCAATAAAGCTGACCCAATGAGCCTACTATGAGGCTAAAATAATGGCAGCCAAGTGCAAGTCCAAAGAAATGTACCGAACGGTAAAAAGCCTCACCACGCTTCCCCCGCCCTCAACCACCAACCCCACTGAACCCCCGCGATGTGACGATCTAGCTGAGTTCTTTTTTACGAAAATAAATAATATCTACACATCCTTTCCAAACAAGGGAGCAGAACCCTCCTCCAAAAGCTACTCCTCCGTATCAGAAACAGAGGTATCTCCCTACAACACCTTAGCCCACCTCCCACAACTAGACTCAGTCACACTAGACTCGTTAATGCACCAAATAAAATCTGGCTCACCTTGTGATCCTGCCCCACCAAACTCACTGATTTCGGTTGGACAGGCAATTCTCCCCACACTACTGGAACTGCTGAACTCCTCGATAACAACTAGCACAGTCCCACTAACATGGAAACATGCGAGGGTACGTGCAGTTTAAAAAAAAAAAACAACCTCGACCCTTGCAACCTCAATAACTATCGGCCTATCTCACTACTCCCCTGGACAAGCAAACTCCTTGAAAAGCATGTTAACACCTGTCTAACTAAATTCTTCGAGAGTAACCAACTGCTGGACACTACACAGACTGGCTTCCGACCCAACCATGGTACGGAGATGGCCCTGGTAGCGGTTACAGAGGAGGCAAGGCGGATCTTAGATCAGGGAGGAGCAGTGGCAGTGATCCTCCTTGATCTGAGCGCCGCATTTGACACGGTGAACCATCAAATCCTCCCCCACCGCCTTCTAAGTCTGGGAATATCTGGAGAAGCCCTGGCCTGGCTTAAATCCTTTTTAAAAGACCGTACCTTCAGTGTCTTTGAAGGAGCCTCAGTCTCCGCAAGCAAGCCTCTGGGGTGTGGGGTGCCACAGGGCTCCTCACTTAGCCCCACGCTTTTCAATGCATACATGAGACCACTGGCAGAGATTGTTCGTCCGCACGGCATTACCATCGTCCCCTATGCGGACGACACTCAGCTAGTGGTCTCCCTTGCACACAAGGATAGCCAGCAATCACAAACCAACCTGATTCCCTGCCTGGAGCAGGTAAAGAGCTGGATGACAAGCTCATGCCTAAAGCTCAACAGGGACAAGACGGAGCTAATGCTCCTCGGCTCTCAGTCCCCTTCCACTCTAGAGCTTCTGTGGCCCCTAGCCTAGGCGATCCCCCCGCACCCAAAGACAACATAAAGAGCCTTGGAGTATGGCTAGACAAAGCTCTGACTTTTAAAACACAAGTCACTAAAGTGTCAGCAACCTGCTTCGGCCTAATTAGGCAACTCAAAAAAATCCCACCACTCCTCCCTTTTGAGGCAAAACAGGTAGTCATCCAGGGCCTAATTCAGTCTGGTATAGACTACAGCAACGCTCTATATCTGGGATCCCCAGAATACTGCTTAAACAAACTTCAGCGGGTCCAGAACTGCGCTGCACACACCCTCCTCGGAATTTCGCGAAGGAACTCTATAGGGTCTGGCCTGAAATCCCTGCATTGGCTCCCTGTCAGAGAGAGGATCAAATTCAAGTCCATGTGCATTACCCACCAATCCTTCTGGAGATCGGGGCCGTTGATCAATCATTCTTTGATCACCCCCTACCATCTAAAAAAAGAACTCCGCTCATCGAAAGCCTTTTTAACTGCCGTTCCACAGATACGAAGAGCCAGAGCAGGTGGTCGTAGCTTTTCCTACAATGCATCCAAGATGTGGAACTCTCTCCCCCTCCACCTAAGATCTAACCCGAACCTGCTCACCTTTCGTAAACAACTGAAAATCTTTCTTTTCAACCAAAAAAATATCTAAATAAAATCATCCACCAGCGATCCACCCCAGCAGAAGTTCCTCTATCCATCAGCGCCTGGATGCCTCAGGGTAACTGTCCGCGCTTTATAAAACTCCTTTTCATTTCATTCATAATTTACAGTTTTGTATTGTGTTGTGTCATTGGATGTTTTCGTGCTGCTCTTATGTCACGGTACATTTTTGTGCCGTGCCCTTTGTCCGTAGACATCTCATGATGGTCATACTCAAGTTTCAGATTTCATTTTGCTCTATTCGTGGTGATATTGCGCCAGTTGTAGAATGCTGTGCCCTCTCATTAGATCTCTTAATGATGCTCCTGTGCCAGTTGTCTGTTTTTGTTCTGTGGCACAAGTGTGTCCTCTGTCGCCAGATATCTCAATGATGCTCCTGCCTAAGTTGAGCCTTTTGCTGTCCCCTCTGTTTTGTGAAATGTCCCCGCTGTCGCCAGGCGTCTCCATGATTGCTTGTTCAAGTTTAAGCTTTTCTTGTCCTCATTGTGATGTGTTTCCTGATGTTTCCGTTGTGCCAGCTGTAGGTGTTACCCTCTGTCGTTGGATGTCTCCATGATGCGCTTGCTCAAGCTTTTGAGTTTTCTGTGGTGTGAAATGTTCAAGCTTCTCTTCCTTGTGTTTCCTCGCCAGGTCTTGTCCCCGGCTCGCAATGGGGATGCTTGGCAGCTACTGTGAGAACAATGCCTCTGTCTCTGCTGCCTGGATCCAGCAGGGCTTTGCCCCTTGCTTCTTCTCCACCCTGGTGCCGTCCGTCCTGCTCAGCTTCTGCCTCCTACTGGGGGCGCTGCAATCCGCCTGCTACTCCCGCTATGGGCGCCTTATGGAGCCTAAGTACATTCCCCGCTCACGGCTCTACAAACTGCAGCTGCTGGTCACAGTGTTGCTCCTCGTCCTGCCCCTGGGTGGCCTCGTCTGGCAGGTCGCTGGTGTCGGAGTCCTCTACGGCTACATGTTGACCTACTCCTTACTGACTATGGCCGGCTGGATCTTCACCCTCTACCTGCTGCACCTTGAGCGGACGCGGGTTCTGACACAAGACCGGACACGTGGCCATGGGATGGTTCTCCTGGTCTTCTGGGCACTTGCCTTTGCTGGCGAGAACTTGGCCTTTGTCTCCTGGAGCAGCCCCCTATGGTGGTGGGGCCTGGAGGATGCGCCGCAGAAGGTAAGTCAGAAAGCCACCTTGACGTCTTTCTTAGCATCGATTATTGTAAGGTGCTTTGGGGTGGTAAGATGAGGGGATACAGGAAAACAGACCCTCGCACAGAATGCAATGAGATCTCCCTTGGAGAGCGCTGTGCTGATAGAGGACAGTAACTTTCTGATGCTTCAAGTAGTGTTCCTTATATTTCTATTTTAATCATTGTATTATTGATTATGTATATATGTATCCAAGCCTGAGCCAGCGACACAACAGACCGCTGTATACAATACCATGAGGTACAAAAAGTACATTCGTTTTTTAAACACAATGGTTCAGGTCTGTAAAATATACACTATACGGATGAAAAGCCTGGTGGCGAAAGATGTGATGGAAGACAGTCAATGACCTATAAAGTTGCTTAACCGAAACACAATAAAATAAGATGGCTGTATGATGCCTTTTGCGTCCGCGTTTTTTAAATTTTTTAAAAATAATCATTGGTTCCCTATTTGGACTTACTGATGGGTTGAAAGAAGATAAATCTTTTGGAAGCGGAAGCCTCGCCCACGTAATGTGATATGCTTCATCATAGGCAACCTCTCCCCACCCTGGCAGGACATTACCACCAGGGCGGACGCGACCTCCTAGTGGACCCGTTGAAAGGAGTTCTTAGATCAGATATTTCCCGGACAAACCGAGGATCCAGATAAAACTAAAAGTAGCTAGGGGTAAACGGGTCTTTACCTTTTAATAGTGGTAGTCTCTGGTGCATCTAAAAACAACTATGTAATGGAGCGAGAGCGCAATGGCTAGAACCATCGTCCTGTGCCAACATGTTTACGCCCTCATTTTAATTGCCTGTACTGGTTGGGCAGCATTCGTCAGGGCCGCGAATCCCTAAAATCCTGGCCTAACATATTAAAAACCATGCACTGAAGAGACCAGAGTGATTCCTCTCTGCTCTCAGTACTCCTCCACCCTCACTAAGGGCATACTGCCATCTCGTCTGGAGAGAGACGATGTCCTCTGTAGTCCCTCAATCATCAAGCGGCCCATCGCGCGGTACTACATATGGTACCATAGGTATGGTCCCAAATAGGAACCCAGTGATTTGTAAAAAAAAAACCACTGACGTAAAAGGTATCGCACAGCCACTTTACTTTATTGTGTTTTGGCTCTATTGCCTTGGGAGACGTGTGGGGGCTCAAACTCCCCCTCTCCATTTTTGTGATTAGAGCTATAAAGCTGCTGGCTGTGAAATCATGCCCGGTTGCCCGCCGGTGACTGTTGGGCGTAAGAAACTCATTGGCCGCATGTACCTGTGGCATGTACGCACTGGTGGAACTGCTGTTCCTTGATGTGCATACTGTAACCACATGCGCGCTATGGCGGTATAAAGCAGTACTCCCATTAGAAGTGTCTGTCTCCTGCTGGCAGTGCTCCCTCCGAATACCAAGAACAGATTTCACGCAGTTCCGTGGAAGAGTCGCCAGATTTACATGGTGGTTTTACTCACAAGTGGAACCACCGCCAGAAATGGTGACAAACTGACCCGCCTACACCAGCCGTTAATCTGATGCCAGACCACGATACCATTTCTAGTGGTGTCACAACCACACTATGGCGTTCCCAATGGCATAGCTACCCCCAGCTCGTCCATCAGTTGGGCTGCCTTATAATTGGGGGGGATTCTAAGGTGGGTGGTTCTGATTTAGGCCACTTTTAGCAGAAGCCCTGGTGCCATCTAGCAATGAATGTGTGTTTGCATAGCATCCCCACAACCTGGGGACGGGGATTGCTACAGAGGGCTTGTGGAGCAGGGGCGGGGGAGGTGCAGAGGAACAATAAACAAAAGACTTCTTCTGGGTCTGTAGGCGCACTTGGCAGAGGAACTGGCTTTGCAGGTCATTGCCGGGATATCTTCAAAGCTCTTCCTCGAGATGAAGAGGGAGAGGGTGCTAGCACCGGATGTATGAGGTTGGGTGGCACCAGATGTGTGAGGTTGGGTGGACTGACTCTTTGAATCTCGGGGTGGGCGGACAGCAAGAGATGGTTCTGGATGGTGACTGTTGGTACCTGGTCAGATGGAATGAGAATTGGGCAGGTGCTTCATTAGCCGAGGCAAGGTCCAATGGAAAAAGCAGAGGCCAATATGTGTGACCCTGTTTTGCCTGGAGGCCTCTGTAGGCTCCGTTGCAATATCTGATTCGTTAATACGCCACTGCCGCCATGATGATGGATACTCGTGGAAGTTAATCGTGTCGTATGACACGGACGATCTGCAGAAAGGTCAGATATAGTTTGTCGATTTCCCTAACTTTTTCTCTAGACAAAAACCAAGAACGGCCTTTAATTTCTGTAGCATGCTGACCACCATGAAATATACAGAGGATCAGCATTTCTTAGAGACCCCGCGCACTTGTGGTCGTTCTCTAAAAACACGTTTGTCGATTAATAGCAGCGAAGTTCCAGGATGGGCAGTTATCGGTGGGTTGTTTTAGTGACTGGGAAAGACGATGGGGAGAAGCGGGTGTTTGAAGACTGGAAAAGCAAGAGAGTGGGACACCCTTAAAATGGGCATACATAGGTATGTAGTGTCGAGTAAAAATGAATGAAAGTAGGAGGAAAGACCGCGGAGGAAGGTCTCACAAGGAGCTATGAGGAGGAATAGAGAGGGACAGGCACATAGACAAGAAAAGCAAGGGAATAGCCTTGGGTGTGCCTGGATACAAGAAAGTGGCACCCAAATGGGTGGTGTGGTTCAAGGGGTCGCTAGGTTGGACCGGCACCGTTAAGATGAGATGTGCAGCAAAGGCAGATGGAAGGTTTACAGAAGTGGTGAAACCCCGGCAGGGTGCCCCCCAGTTGTGAGACTGAAGAATATGTGGGGATTAGCATCAGGTGTGTGGTGGCGTGGCGTCAGCAGGGAAATCTTTTTGTAGCCCTGAAGGTGATCCCAGTAGGGTGTAAGATGGTGACAAGACTGGAAACCAAGAAGTCTTAATAATGTTGCGTATAGATGGGGTAGGTTGTGGGAGATCATTCCATGACCTCGATGCGTAAAGAACAAGCGATGTACCTCTGTCTCGTGCTTCTGCATCGTCATATGCCGGGAGGAAGTTTCTTCCTCTAAAGTGGTGCGAGCCCCTGTGGATACAAATCCTCTCGTGTTCGTCTCTTTGTTCCACAAACAGTCCTCTGAATAAATGTCATCACCTTTAAACTAATCCTAACCAGCAAGCAGAGAGGACTTCCTGTGGGGAGTGCTAGTGACCAGCATGGGCACCCCACGGATCGCAATAATCAATACTTGAGCTGATATTTGTTCTTATAATAAAGGCTCTTGATTGGTCGACGGGCAATTGATGGAAACTCTAGCAATTTCAGACGCTTCTTCAAACAAGATATGAATTTGTTCATCTCCTTGTCCATGAATATTGTTAGGTGGATTATATCACCATTAACTTGGTGTTTAATTAAATCAACAGCAATTGGGATTCGAGTGCAAAAGATATTAAGGTTTAGGCTTGGGGGGGATACTTTGGTGTTTTTAATTCTGTTCAGCTCAACCAGATAACCTATAAAAGATTAAACATTGTGCAAATAGCTTTTCAAATATTTGAAATCTTTTACAGATAAATATGTTTTCTGTGTATTCTTCGAAATTAAGAAACTTGACTTCTTTTTCAACAAGGTTTAAGTCTGGGTGACAGAAACTTACCAAACCCATCAAAGTGCCTATTGCAGGCTCTGAAAGGCTGCCCTCAATCTGATTGTAACAAAGAAAGCTTTTCAACCTGGTTCCAGTTTTTTTTTAATCCACGCCACATCCCTGATTCTAGATATGAGAGGTTGTGGGCGTCGAATGCCGCCACCAACCCAGTCAGCATCTGCGTTGCGGCTGAGCCCAAACCAACATGTCAGTCATGGTCGACTGAACGTCGAGTAATGCAGGTCAGTGCCCTATTGGACCCTAATCCTGACTCCCAATTCCCATGGACGAGGAGGTTGTCAGAAGTTTTGGAACCTGAGTAGTAGCAACTCGCCCGGGTGTTTTCAGAAGGACAGGGACGTTCAGTGTTCGGTGATGGTTGCGTTCTAGAGGAGGGGTAGCCAACGTGGAACCAGGGGGATCCATGGTAGATTTTTACAGTATCCACATAAGATATTTCACAAAGAGTTAATCTAAATGGGACTCAATGACATAGTCGTGTTGATCCTGAAAGTTTGGTGCACAGTGTTATATTATGTTAATTAAATTTATAGAGCACCTAGCTGCCCCAGAAAGAGGGCTTCCCAGCACTAACCACCAGACCAGAGTACCACCCCAAAAGAGCAAGAAGGGGGATCAGGACCTCCTAGTAAATAAAAAGCCAGATTTTGAGCTTTTTCCTGAAATCAAAATGATTCTGGATATTTCTGAGCTCGAGCGGCAAACTGTTCCAGAGAGCCAGAGCTAAAACTGGAAAGGAGCGGCCACCAGCTCGCTTCCTGTGGAACCGGGGAGTCACCGCCAGATTTAGCTCGGCGAGCGAAGTGCTCTGGTTGGGAGATGAGGTTGCATTAGATCAGACGGGATGGGCGCACATTGAGCGTTCATGATCCTATAAGCCGGACTAAGGGCTTTAAATTGAATTCGCCTCTCCAACGGCAGCTAGTGGAGGTTGCAGAGAAGCACCGAAGCGGGGCAAAACTTCAGGAGGGAAAACAGCAATCTGGCTGCCGCGTATTGGACCAACTGTAACCCCTTTATTATCGATTTCTTGCCACCTAGATGGAGGATGGAGCAGTAGTCTAGGAGAGATAGAAATAATGAGGGATTGAATAACCATCTGACGAATACGCTGTTGACCACCAATAGGCAGCCATGTTTGAGGGATGATAGGGATGGCTTCATCACTAGATGTGTTCCCCAGACTTGGGAAGGACCCATTTCTGTTCAACAAAGGAATGAAATGATTAATTGTAAGAATCTCTAAGAACGTTGATATGTCAGGGGCAGTGAAGCAATTGGTCTGTTAATATCTACCTGGTGTCTTCTCCTGACACATCCATGAACTGGGAAGTGTCCTTTTTTCTGGATTGTTGGTAACACGCTTTGTACACATATTATTGGGGTTTGTGGGTACCAAGGGGTTATTTGACCTCGGGAGTACTGATTGCATCAAATTGTCACAAATATTAGACCTGTTTAAAAAGAAATCCTACAAACAAAATGGGGTCTTCATTGAACCATTCAACATAATGATTCACAGGATGGATTCGGTGATTCTATTCCTCAAGGGAATTTAAAATTGTACGTATTTTATTTGATATATATTCGGCTATTTCTTCCCAGTTAGTGAATATATTTTAAAACTGTACAGTTGTTGCGTGCATATATTTCCTGTCTTCTTTCAGTGGCTCTTGCTTTTGTGGCCTCTGACAGTGACATTTTGTAAGTCTTTCCTCAGCCTCTATCGAGGGTAGCACCAATCATCAACCCACTGCTCTAGCGTGTTTTATTTTACACGTGGCAGGAGGTGCGAATTTTACAGCAGTTCGAAATGGCCTCTGGGTAGATCCGTTCAGAAGCAGCTAAGTCCGGATTTAGTGCTGCGAGGGCTGCCCCTTCAAGGCGCTGGGTAACTGCCTTCACTGGTGCAATGTTGCCTCATAAGAGAGCCTCTGAGTCTGTGGCTGAGCACATTTGTTTCCCTCCCTTCAATGACTGCACACAAACTCTGGCCTGGCTCCAGGTAGGATGGGTGACCCAGGGGATGAGGTATGTTAGTACAGTGCCCCCCTGGAGTGTTTGCCCCCGGAGGCACCAGGCGTAGGAGTTCTGAATGGACTGGTTTGAGGTCTTCAGTAATAGTGCCTAAAGGTGAAATCAACAGCACTCTGGATCGCTGGGCTCCAATTGACTCTGAATGAGGGATGGTGTGGGGGGGGTGAAGCGCTACAAAGCCTGTTTTAAAAGGAAAAGCCTCCCCGGTATCAGCCTTACCATTGGAACCACCTAAGGGAGTGGGTCTGAGACCGCAACTAACCAGGGGTTGGTGCTTGCGTCAGGTCCCAGCTACTGGCACTAACGTAGCAGGGATCCGAGCAGACTGGTGTCAGAAATCTAGTATTAGTAAAGAACGGTGGACTGCGTGCACTTACTCACAGTTTCATACATTACTTACCAGCGCCCGAAAGGGCAGTGTACTGCCTTCCATCCATGTAGCGCAGCACCAGTGTTTGCAGTGGTAGATTAACATTTAGTTGGTGAGACACCATTTTTCAACTTCCCTTTGTTTGGCCCTGGGATCCTGCCCCTCCAGTGATATTAGAAGCATGAAATTGATTCCGGGTTGGTAGTAACAACAGCATCCTGTCGGCTCTGATGGTGTATATGTGACAGTGCTGGTGTCATTGTAGGCCTGACTGCCAGTTAGGCTCACTCATTGGAAGACTTTGTTAGGGGATTTCCAAGGTCACACATGCTGCCCTGAGGAGCCCCACCACCTCCCTTTTAGGGCAGAGGTTTGATTCCTTCACTACTCTCCAGTTACCGAATACTTTATATCCCTCAGTATTTGCTGAAGAATCAATATATGTTTAGAAAAAGAGTCAACAACAATCCGAGTGCAGATTAAACAAACAATGGCAGTGATTTTTGCCCTCCATTTGTGCATTTGTGCTTGTCTCCTTCCTGTTTGCCCGCCTACCTCGCCGCCCTCCGCTCTCCCTCCCCGCTCCCGCTTCCCGCCACCGCCACTAGCCCCGCCCCTTTTCTCTTCTGTTCCCTCCCCGCTCCCGCCTCCCAGCTGCTCCGCCCACCCGCGCACTTCGCCTTTAAATGGCGACTGTGCGAACGCGCAGCGGGCGCGCCGATTGTGCGCCGAAGGCGCGCCAAAGGTAAGCCCATCTGCGCCCGTCCGCGACCGGATCGCGTCCAGCGCCAGGACCCCTGGCCCCCGAAGACACCGACCCGCCTGACGTACTCCGCCGCCACCCTCACCGCACTCAACACCGGCCGACTCCCAGAATGCCATCAAGCCACTCCACGACGTACCCACGGACCTTTCAGCTGCCACGCCTGCAAGTTCTCCTGCATCCGGACCAGCCTCGCACCAGCACCCGCCAAGTCGAACACCAGCAGCACCCACCTCAAGTGCATCCTGCTCAACACCCGCTCCGTCCACAGACACGCCATCGAACTCTGGAACCTTCTAGACGCCACAGCCCCTGACGTTGCCTTCCTCACGGAGACCTGGATGAACGCCTCTTCAGCTCCCGACATCGCCATCGCTATCCCAGAGGGCTACAAGATCGTCCGGAGGGACCGAAACGCCAACCAGATGGGAGGAGGCATCGCCATCATCCACAGGAACACCATCCGTCTCACGACCAGCACCGACAACACCCTGACCAGCGCCGAACACCTGCATTTCCAGATCCACACCAACCCGAACACCACCCTCAGAGGCACCCTGATCTACCGACCCCCTGGACCACGCACACAATTCAGCGAGGACATCGCCGACTTCGTCAGCCCGCATGCCCTCCCCTCCGCTGACTACATCCTCCTGGGAGACCTCAACTTCCATCTAGAGAACAACAACGACCGCAACACCAGCACCCTGCTCGACAACCTCGCCAACCTGGGACTCAAGCAACTGGTGTCCACCCCCACCCACCTCGCCGGACACACACTCGACGCAGTCTTCTCTTCCAGCACAGACATCGACTTCAGCCACGCCACAGAGCTTCAATGGACGGACCACAGCTGCGTCCACTTCACCTTCAAGAGAACGACGACCCACCAACACCAGCAACAGGCCGCCCACAGAAGCTGGAACAAGTTCACAGCAGACCAGCTCGCCACCTCCCTGAGCCAGCACCCTCCTGCCAGCTCAGCGAACCCCAGCCAGGCCGCCGACAACCTCACGAAGTGGATCAGCAACTGCGCGGACGAACTCGCCCCACTGAGGACCCCGCCTAGCAGACCCGGCAGCAAGAAGGCTCCATGGTTCACCGACGAACTCAAGAGCTCCAAGAAGAACTGCCGAGCCCTCGAGAAAGTCTGGAGAAAGGAACCGACACCGGACAACAGGACCTCCTTCAAACTTGCCACCCGGAAACACCACCAGCTGATCCGCGCCGCCAAGAAAACAGCATACAAGGACCGGTTGGACAACAACGCACACAACTGCAAGGAACTCTTCAACATCGTGAAAGAGCTTTCCAACCCCAGCGCAGGAAACAACGACATCACCCCATCGCAAGACCTCTGCAACTCCCTCGCTTCATACTTCCACAACAAGATCGCGGACATACACAACAGCTTCTACAACCAACCAACGCACACCATGACCGAACAACCACCCCCCACCACCACCCTCCACGCCTGGACCCCGATCAGCACCGAAGACACCATCCGCACGATGAACTCCATCCACTCCGGATCACCGACCGACCCCTGCCCTCACCACGTCTTCAACAAGGCCGACGCTGTCATCGCACCCCACCTGCGAGACATCATCAACACATCCTTCGACACCACCATCTTCCCTGAGAGCTGGAAACACGCTGAACTCAGCGCTCTACTCAAGAAACCAACAGCGGACCCCACCGACCTCAAGAACTACCGCCCCATCTCGCTCCTCCCGTTTCCAGCCAAAGTCATCGAGAAGACCGTCAACAAGCAGATGACCGCCTTCCTCGAGACGAACGGATCCCTCGACCCCTCACAGTCCAGCTTCCGAGCCAATCACAGCACCGAAACCGCCCTCATCGCCGCCACCGATGACATCCGAGCCCTGATGGACAATGGAGAAACAGCGGCCCTCATCCTCCTAGACCTCTCCGCGGCATTCGACACGGTCTGCCACCGCACCCTAGTACGGCGCCTCAGCAACATCGGAATCCAGGACAAGGCGCTGGAATGGATCATCTCCTTCCTCGACGGAAGAACACAGAGAGTCCGCCTACCACCGTACAAGTCAGAGGCCTCCGAAGTCATCTGCGGCGTCCCTCAAGGATCATCTCTGAGCCCCACCCTCTTCAACGTCTACATGAGCCCCCTCGCGGCCATCGTACGCAAACACAACCTCAGCATAATCTCCTACGCCGACGACACCCAGCTGATCCTCTCCCTGACCAACGACCCCACCGCCGCCAGAGCCAACCTGCACGAAGGGATGAAAGAGGTAGCCGAGTGGATGACGACCAGCCGCCTGAAACTGAACTCGGACAAGACGGAGGTCCTCATCCTGGGCCCCTCACCCTCCGCCTGGGACGACTCCTGGTGGCCTCCCGCCCTGGGCACCGCACCCAAACCGACAGACCATGCACGCAACCTGGGCTTCATCCTGGACTCCTCCCTCTCCATGACCAGGCAAGTCAACAACGTCTCCTCGGCGTGCTTCAACATCCTACGCATGCTACGGAAGATCTTCTGATGGATCCCCACCGAGACCAGGAAAACCGTCACCCAGGCCCTCGTCACCAGCCGACTGGACTACGGCAACGCCCTCTACGCCGGTACCACCGCCAAGCTCCAGAAGAGACTCCAGCGGATCCAGAACGCCTCAGCCAGACTCATCCTCGACATCCCACGAACCAGCCACATCTCCGGACATCTGAGAGACCTTCACTGGCTCCCCGTCAACAAAAGAATCACCTTCCGCCTCCTCACCCACGCACACAAAGCCCTACACGACCAAGGCCCGAGCTACCTCAACAGCCGAGTCAACTTCTACGCTCCCAAACGCCACCTCCGATCAGCCAACCACGCCCTCGCCGCCGTCCCCCGCATCCGAAGAGCGACTACAGGAGGAAGGTCCTTCTCCTACCTGGCCGCCAAGACCTGGAACTCCCTCCCGACCGACCTGCGCCTGACCCAAGACCACCTCTCCTTCAGGAAGAAGCTGAAGACCTGGCTGTTCGAGCAGTAGCGGCACCCCCCCCCCCCCTCCCCCCAGCGCCTTGAGACCCTACGGGTATGTAGCGCGCTTTATAAGTGTCATTGATTGATTGATTTGTCGAAGTTGTTATGACAGAAAGGGGGTGTCCTGGATGGAGTACACCAAGCACGTGTAGTAGTTAAAGTGCAAGTGGTGAAAGTTCAAGGAGTCCAAGGTGACTCTACAGTGGTGAGCTGAGGAGGAAGCTGGGAGAGCAGGAACTGAGTCAGGTAGAGCTCCTGGAAGTAGAGCACTTTAACTCTAAAGGGTTCGAAGCACTTGGAATGGGAAGACTCGCTGGCAGTGCAATAGTGCGAAAGTGCACTGCGCCTATCACTCCCACATACTGTCTGTGCTCACATCTATGTGTTGTTTGAGAGCTCTGTTTCTCTCTTCTCTTTGTTCCTCCTACAAGATCCATTTGAGATACAATCCACTAGAGGTACAGTGGATGGTAGGAAGGATATCAAGATGATGATACTAATCACTTCGGTGAGTGATGGGAATCCGAGTCCCTCTATTCTGTAAATTTTTCTTTTGTAGTACTACTTTTTTATATATGTTCAGAGACTTCACCCCAGATAGGTTTTTGTTTCAGTAGACCCCCGGATTAGATTTTTTGTTCTGATAGTATTGATTGGGGAAGTAATCCGTGTTTGGTCTGTAAATATCCCTAGGACCCTCCATCACACTTTAGTTATTTAAACTCCACTACCCGCCAGTTTAGGAGTTTTCTCTTGGTCTGGCAGGCAGTCCGGAAACAAGCATCCTGGGACCGGTTCAGGGAAGACCTGGCTTGACAGTTCGGTCTGGACTGTTCCCATGAGGGACAGGGTCAGACTGATTTGAATATAGCTGTGTCTGAACTTAGGTGGCCAAGTGAGCTAAAGAATGATGATAGATTCGACCCAGATCTGTGACTGGGGGTGAGTGTCTTAAATGTTTCAGCGCTCCATCCAGCATCTCCTTGTGTTTGCTTTGTTCGACCTAAGTTGGCAGGGTATGCCCAGACGTGGGTCCCTTGCTCACTTTGCTACTGGATTCAAGCTTTCCTAGCTGATGAGGGGTGAAACCCCAAAACCGGTCCTAGGATGATTGTTTCTGGTCCAGGGAGGACCTGGCTTGGCAGTTTGGGCTGGACTGTTCCCATGAGGCACACGGTCAAGACTGATTTGCATATGGCCTGGTCTAAACTGGGGTGGCACGGTGAGCAAAAGAATGGTGGATTTAACCCAGATCTCTTGACTGAGGGTGAATGTTTTGATTTGTTCTGCATTCCGTCCACCAATTGTGTGTCTTTTGCTTTCTCGCCCTAAGTGCGCCAGGTATGCCCAGGCATGGGTCCCGGGCTCACTGTGCCACTGGATTCAAGCTATCCTGGCTGGTGAGGGGTGACACCCCGAAACCGGTCCTAGAATGCTTGTTTCCGGTCTAGGGAGGACCGGGCTTGGCAGTTCGAGCTGGACTGTTCCCATGAGGCACAGGGTCAAGACTGATTTACATATGGCCAGGTCTAAATTGGGGTGGCACGGTGAGCAAAAGAATGATGGATTTAACCCAGCTCTCTTGACTGGGGGTGAATGTTTTGATTTGTTCAATCAATCAATCAGTGACACTTATAAAGCGCGCTACATACCCGTAGGGTCTCAAGGCGCTGGGGGGGGGGGGGTGCCGCTACTGCTCGAATAGCCAGGTCTTCAGCTTCTTCCTGAAGGAGAGGTGGTCTTGGGTCAGGCGCAGGTCGGTCGGGAGGGAGTTCCAGGTCTTGGCGGCCAGGTAGGAGAAGGACCTTCCTCCTGTAGTCGCTCTTCGGATACGGGGGACGGCGGCGAGGGCGTGGTTGGCTGATCGGAGGTGGCGCGTGGGAGCGTAGAAGTTGACTCGGCTGTTGAGGTAGCTCGGGCCTTGGTCGTGTAGGGCTTTGTGTGCGTGGGTGAGGAGGCGGAAGGTGATTCTCTTGTTGACGGGGAGCCAGTGAAGGTCTCTCAGATGTCCGGAGATGTGGCTGGATCGTGGGATGTCGAGGATGAGTCTGGCTGAGGCGTTCTGGATCCGCTGGAGTCTCTTCTGGAGCTTGGCGGTGGTACCGGCGTAGAGGGCGTTACCGTAGTCCAGTCGGCTGGTGACGAGGGCCTGGGTGACGGTCTTCCTGGTCTCTGTGGGGATCCACCAGAAGATCTTCCGAAGTATGCGTAGGATGTTGAAGCACGCCGAGGAGACGTTGTTGACCTGCCTGGTCATGGAGAGGGAGGAGTCCAGGATGAAGCCCAGGTTGCGTGCATGGTCTGTCGGTTTGGGTGCGGTGCCCAGGGCGGGAGGCCACCAGGAGTCGTCCCAGGCGGAGGGTGAAGAGCCCAGGATGAGAACCTCCGTCTTGTCCGAGTTCAGTTTCAGGCGGCTGGTCGTCATCCACTCGGCTACCTCTTTCATCCCTTCGTGCAGGTTGGCTCTGGCGGCGGCGGGGTCGTTGGTCAGGGAGAGGATCAGCTGGGTGTCGTCGGCGTAGGAGATTATGCTGAGGTTGTGCTTGCGTACGATGGCCGCGAGGGGGCTCATGTAGACGTTGAAGAGGGTGGGGCTCAGAGATGATCCTTGGGGGACGCCGCAGATGACTTCGGAGGCCTCTGATTTGTACGGTGGTAGGCGGACTCTCTGTGTTCTTCCGTCGAGGAAGGAGATGATCCATTCCAGCGCCTTGTCCTTGATTCCGATGTTGCTGAGGCGCCGTACTAGGGTGCGGTGGCAGACCGTGTCGAATGCCGCGGAGAGGTCTAGGAGGATGAGGGCCGCTGTTTCTCCATTGTCCATCAGGGCTCGGATGTCATCGGTGGCGGCGATGAGGGCGGTCTCGGTGCTGTGTTTGGCTCGGAAGCCGGACTGTGAGGGGTCGAGGGATCCGTTCGTCTCGAGGAAGGCGGCCATCTGCTTGTTGACGGTCTTCTCGATGACTTTGGCTGCATTCTGTCCATCAATTGTGTGTCTCATGCTTCTTTACAAACCTACCCTGCGATAACAGTCTGTGGGCAGTGCTTCATAAACAAACCTACCCTGAGATAATGGTCTGTCGTCCAATGCTTTGTTACAAACCTGCTCTGAGATAACACACAATCTCTGGGAAATACTTGTTTAGAAATGTACCCTGATATTACACACAGTCTCAGTGTAAAGCTTACTTACAAACGTATTATGAGATAATACTCCATCTCTGAGCAGTTTGAACCTGTCATTTCAAAGTTCCACGTGTCCATTTAAAAATATTGTGACTTTCAGCCATCCCGTGCTCAGTTTTAATCTGATATGTGGAAAAACACACTTGATGTATGAAATAATATTATTTTCGCATACGTTTGTGATTTTGTTAATTTGTAGTGTTAGTAAAATAGGCTGTTCACTTTTTAAGTGAGAATTATAATAAGGGCATGACATCATTCCTTATGACATCACAACATCATTGTATTTGTGGTATTTATAACCAAAAAGGTGTCAAAGCGCTGAGCCAGGAAAGAGCTGCATGAGAGGACCAAAACAAATAAAAAACCTAGGTAGCTAAACTACTCCCAGCAAGGCCTAGTTGGAAAAAAAAACATGTCTTAATCTGTCTGTGGGGAAAAAAGGTACGAGTTGATGCTCCTGATTTGTTCTGGGAGGGAGTTCCACAATCGAGCAGCCGCCACTGTGAAAGCTTGTTCCCACCCCCACCTGACTTTCCTGCACCTAGGTACTGACACCATTCCTCGGCCAGCCGAACTTAGAGGGCTGCTGGGGGCGTGCCAATTAAGAGCCGTCCTGAGGTAAATTGATCCCTGCGAATGGAGAGCCTTCTGCACGAAGCAGAGGGCTTTGAAAGACACTTGCTTCTGCAATGGAAGCCATTGAAGGGATCTCAAACCTTCCCTAACCGAGACGTGTCTAGGCAGTCCCAGGACCAAACCTGCTGCAGCATTGTGAATGGTTTGGATGGAGCTTAGTTAATGACTACTGGAATGCATTAACATAAAGGGCATTGCACCTGATCTTGGTCTCCTGAAATGGGAGCCCAGCTGCCTGCAATACTTGGGAGTTAAATTACATCATGAGCAGCCAGAGTTACTAGAGGGAAATGTGGGTAGAGCAATCAGATCAGTGAAGTCGGCAATGGAATTCTGGAGCACAGTGCCGCTATCAGTGGCAGGGTGGGTGGCAGTCCTGAAGATGGGGGCGCTCCCGCGCCTTCTGTACTACTTCAAAACCTTACCGGTGTGGATCCCGAGAACAATGTTCAAAGTTCTTGGCTCACTAGTCACGTCATTTGTCTGGGGATCAGGGCGCAGAACAGTAGCGCCGACTTCATTGCAGCGCCCGACAGCAGAAGGAGGACTGGCGGTCCCAGATTTTGATGGGTATTACATTACCGCCCATTTGTACTGGATGATCCAGTGGTTGGCGGCGAGTCACGACCCACAAGAACAATATCGTGCCGCACCGGACGCTGCAACCCTAGCAGAGATTTTCCTAAGTACCCAACGGAAAGCATCGGACGATACCATGGAGACCAGAGTGGTGATACATTGTTGGGCTCGATACCTGAGATGGGTGGGGGTCAAGATGCCCGACTCTCCAGACATACCGATCACAGTGCTGTAATGGTTGCCACAGGAAGCTCATTGGGTGGAGTTAAAAGATTGGGAAGCTGCAGGGCTGACAAAGATGGGGGGGGGGGGATCTATATCAAGACTCTGAGCTTCCCCCGTTTGAAGAGATTCAGGCTACATATGACCTGCCAGGAGGCCACTTCTTTAGGCATGGGGCCATCATCAGAAGGATTAGGCAACACTGGGGTGGAGGAGGTACGGAACCACGAGCGTTGGCGGGATGTAGGTATGTAGCACTCTCAGCAGGAAGAATCAAGACAGTCTCCTTCCTTTATAAGACAGTGAGGCAAGATATCCAATCCTGGCCCCAGGGCCTTAAAGGTAGAGAGTTACTTCCACAACGGAAGTGGGAACGGATACGTCCTCCCCAACAGTAACCAAAGCAAAGTAAGTATCCAACCCAATCAGTAAACAATCAAACGGTGGTGGCCTAATTTATACAAGATCAAATGGTTTGCTACTACCATAGGCTAAGACAGCTATCTACAACTAGGATCCCACGTATACTCAGTGATCAGACTGTGCACGAATAGGTGCAACTCAAGGAGGGAGGGGGGATAGCTCTGTTGGGGCTCCAGTTACATAACTGTACCGTGATTGCTAATGATATGTCCTATGTAATAGATTGGAAATGCGTAGGATTTATGACTGTGGCTAATATCTTCAAAAATCAATCAAATTGGGTTGTAAAAAAAAAAAAAAATACAAATAAGATAAAGGGCATTGCAGTAGTCCAAGCGAGAGGTGATAAGTTCAATGACTACTAACACCCTACGCTCTTGCGGAAAGAATAGCAGGATTTTCTTCAGAATCTTTATGACTCAAAAAGAGGACCTCGCCATTCTATTGACCTGGGATTCAAAGGTCAAAGTGTTATTGAAAAGCACTCCCAGATTTTTGGCCGCAGCTGCTGGAAAAGGTAGAGTGCCACAAGTTTTCAGGTACCATCGGTTGGTCCAGATCAAGCTATCCATCCTAAAAAACAGAATCTCCGTTTTCTCTCCATTGATTTTGAGCCAGTTTTCCCTCATCCACCTGTCAATTTCCGACATGCAAGCCCTAAACTTATCAGCAACCTCTTCCCAGTTATCAGAGATAAACATCATGATCTGTGTGTCATCTGCATAGGGCGATACCTGGAAGCCAAAAAAAAGTACCAGCTTTGCTAGGGGAGCGATATATAAGTTAAATAGGGTGGGGCGGAGGGAAGACCCTAACAGGGGAGCCGGAAAGGTTTGGCTTTGCAGTCCCTGCAACTGACTGTAAGAGTCCTGTCCATCAGGAAGGACTCCAACAATTTGAGCGCCACATCTTTTTGCCCGGCCTGATGCAAACTATGCACCCGCAGAGCTGAAGATATGGTGTCAATGGCCGAGGACAGGTCTAGCAGCACCAAAATGGATGCACCTCTGATCGACATGCCTACAAATGGCGTCAACAGTTGCTAAAAGCACAGATTCAGTGCTGTGGCTCCTCCTGAACCAATTTGAGAAGGGTCCAGGAGTTCATGGTCAATGAAATACTGGGTCAGTTCCTGACTGATGTGCTTCTACAGGACTTTGACTGAAGCAGGCAACAACAAAATTGGGTGCAATTTTTTAAATCGGCAGATTCTCCATCAGGCTTTTTCTTCAGGGGAATAACAACTGCTTCCTTCCAACCCTGCGGAAAAACATCAGACTCCAAAACCTGAAAGTGAACCTTCTCTAAGGCCTCCGCCACAAGATTAGGGACCAGCTTCAGAATCCTGGACTGATGAGGTGAGCCAGAGGTAGTTCCGCACAACAGCGTCTTCATTTTAGTTGCAAGCAGTGGGGAGAACATGTCTAAGCTTCAACTAGGAGGCAATAGAGAAATGGCACCTTCCCCCTCAGAGGAAATTGACCTATCCTTCAGTTTGCCACCCCGAAATCACTAAGGCTGACAGGATGTTCAGAAATATCTCGAAATAGTTTCATAATCTTATCCCTAAAGAACTCCTCAACCTTATTGCATAAAACTTGAGAGTTTTCTGCCTCCTGATATATAGGCGGCACCGAGAGAGTGGAAACTGTCTTAAAGAGTTCTTTAGGAACATTATTAGCAGATTTAATCCTCTGGCAAAAATACAATGATTTTGCTTACTTTATCTTTTGAATTGATAAATTAGCTCCCCGTGTTTTGGATTTCTGTTCCCGGATGGGAGCCAATCTCCATCTCCGTTCCTGTCTCCTGCTCTGCCTTTGGAGGTCCTTAAGTTCTTCTGAAAACCACGGGGCAGAAAGCTTCCTCCTGCCCTTAGGCCTAACACTAACCAGAGGGGCAGCCTCCTCAATGGCTGACCTCACCCAATTATTAAAATTCTCTGCTGGGTAACCTAGACCATTAAGCTCCTTCTCTTTAAATTTTACTTGGGCTTCACTGAAATTTTCAGCCGAGATTTTTCTCCAGTGCCATTGCAGAGGAGCCGCCTCTGAGCTCACATAATTGTAATGTCCATGCCCTTGTAATGTGCATATGACCATTAGTGCCCCCTCACATACCCCGTGTTTTGTTTAGGATTTGTGCCCCCCCCCCCCCCCTTTGGCGTGCACGCTGCTGGGGGTATTTGTGACCAGGCATCCCGGATTTCCCGACAGACCAGGGTTTCCACCAGCTGTCCTGTCAGATTTCCGCAAGTTTGGCTCATGTCCCGATTTTTAGAGGGGGTCAACGGAAACCAGTGAAAGGCACTTTTTGGGTGTTCTAAAGTCAGGAGCTGTTATAAGTAAGAAATGTTATTAACAACCTGACATGAAATTACATTTTCTTTATTTTCTTCTGTCATCCTATGTTGATCAGAGCTGTCATTCTACACCCCTCCGTCCGTTGTTGTAAAATTGCAGTCCTTCTTCTATTTTCGCAAAATGTCCCGGTTTTTGATTATCAAGATCTGGTCTCCCTAGCTGGGACGGACTGGAGAGTCCAGCCGTGCAGCTTTTTCCCTGGAAGTGTTCTTTTTGCGCATGCGTGTGTCTGCGTGCGCGCGCTCCGTGGCTCGTGCACGCCTTGCTCAACCCTCCCGTGACGCATCCTCCGTTTCTGCTGAGTCACTGTTGCTGTCTGTTTTCTCAGTGCTGGATCACGCGGTCCTTGGGATGACAAAGCGTATAGGAGCCTCCCGGCCACAGCATGCTGAGTCACGGCTCCTATAGAAGCTTTTCATGCTGCCGTCTCCCCATCGTTTGACGTAATATGCTAAAATCCCTCTGTCATGCAGCAGCCGGGTATGCAGTAGTTACATCTCACTCCGATGGTATTTCCTAGTTGTGCTTTACATCTCCCCAGAACCCCCGGGTCGTGTGCCACCCTGCCCTTTTGTGATTCTGGGCAGCTCAGTGTCCTCCGATCCTCCCCCCACCCCCTCCCTTGAGGTTGACAACACGAGCGATTCCACATGGGCTTATCCATTTCCTATTCGGTGCGGGAGATTCCCTATTTTTGAAGCCAGAATATTTTTTTTTTTTTGCCGTCTCCCGTCTGAAATTGCCTCTGCTTCAGTAGACATGAATGGGGGAAATCGGTTACCCAGATTATTATTTTTTAATTGCCTACTTTCCTGTTCTAAAATGTTGACAAGTATCAGTGCCCCACCCGTGAGAGTCGTTGAAAGTGGTACCCAGGCCACGTGAAACTGAGGATGGTGGCAGGATGTTTTCTACTCTAAGCCTTCTCGCCTGCACTCCGGCCCCCCCAGTAAGACGCCCATTCATAACTGTGCCCCTCGGCCTTCATTTGGTTTAAGACCTGTATGAAGGATGCCTGTAAGAGAGAATGTGTCTCTTAGTGTTACATGTGTCTGTGGGGGAGTACTGGAGGCAACTGGGCTCCAGATGTGTGTGTTCTGCACTTGTTGGCGCTCTCCTTTGTGCTTGGCAGCCAGTGCCCGTCTTGAACATTGCAGCTTTCACCCACACTCTCCGGCTCCTTCTCACTAAAAGTATGTGGCTGGGAGCAGAGATAGTCACGATTTTTAAGAAGGGCTCTCCTCTGCTTCCAGTCAACTACAGGCCTATCCGCCTTATTGACGTTTCACAAAAAATCTTTGCCCGACTTGTTCTGAACCACCTCCTGGAGTGGATGGAGGACCATGATGTCCTGAGTCCCTTCCAGGCGGGGTTCAGAAAGAATATTTCAACCATGGACCAGATCTTCCGGTTGCTCCTTTTTTACTGGAAAACTGTCAAGATGGAGGGAGGCAGCTTATATATGGTCTTTGTGGACCTTCGGTCCGCTTTTGACCTTGTACCACGGAGGAAACTATGGGCTGTGCTCCGGGACTTGGGTGTCCCACCGCAAATTTTGAACATCCTAACGAGGCTCCATGATGAGAACTTTGCCCAGGTTAGGTGTGGGAGGAATGGTGCACTGTCCCCTAGGTTCCCGGTCAGAAGAGGGGTGAGACAGGGCTGTGTATTGGCCCCAACCCTCTTCTGCCTATATGTTAATGACCTAATACCGTCTCTGAACGAGGTGCCTAATAATGATGCTCCACTATTGGCGGGCAGGAGGGTACCTGCAATTATGTTTGCCGATGATACCCTCTTGCTCTCCAAGTCCCCTATGGGAATTCAACGGATATTGGACGGCTTTCGGGATTTCTGTAGTCTGCGAGGACTAGAGATTAATGCCGACAAAACTAAATACATGATCTTTAATCCCGCGGCATCCACACGCTCGACTCCGACCTTGGGCAAAGGGAACCTGGAAAGGGTAACTACCTTCACCTACCTTGGGGTTTTAGTACAAGAAAATATTTCATGGGGACCCCAAATTGTCAAATCCCAACTAAAACTTGCACAGCTGACGGGTGGTATACTCAAGGTGTCAAATACTTCATCATTGAAGCCAGTGAGTCCTGCCCTTGAGATATACAAAGTACAAGCAAGAGCAGCAGTCCTCTATGGCGGGGAGTTGTGGGGTCACACGAAGGCAACAGCAATTGCCAAAATTGAAACCAAATTTATGCGAAAATTGCTGTCCCTTCCGCAAAGTACACCTACCCTACCCCTAAGGTTGGACCTGGGATTAAATCCAATCGAAGATGAATTAGGGATCAAACCCTTAAGGTTTTGGCACAGACTCTGGTCAACGCCCGAACTATCCAATTATAGGGAGGAACTAAAACAGTTACTTGCCTATATTGGGGTAAGGAAGATCGATTGGCTAACATTCATCAAGCAGGAACTGACGAAAATTGGCCTTGAAGCCATGTGGGAAGACCCAGAAAAAGCGTGCAGTGAGATCTCGCGAAAAAACCTTACTAGGATCTATAAGGAGCATAGATTTAGTTCCACTTTTTGTGCTGTAACACTGGGTTCACTAACCACTTCTTTCCTTGACTTCAAAAATTGCTATGGCTTTGAAAACTTTATGGATATTGTATATCCAGTCTTTGTCAGGAAACTCTACATGCAGTGGAGACTTGGCACTCTTCCGCTTAAAGTCTTCACTAGTAAGTGGTCAGCATCCTCGGACATGTCATGCCCGGGCTGTACCTGTGGCGTGGAGGATGCACACCATGTCTTTTTTTTCTGTCCTGCATATATGAATTCCAGGAGATTCTGTCTGGTGCCGCTGTGTAGAAACTTGGGGTTCAAGCAATACCAACATGCTTATAGAATTCTAAAGTCAGACACAGCGGGCCCTACAGTATTTGCAATTTGCAAATATCTCTCAGCCATGTGGCTTAAGCGGTGCAAATTAGTTGATATCCAATGCTAACTTGTAGCAAATTGAATTTTATGGAACTAATGGATTTTGACTCAGATGGTTTTAAGCAATATTATGCAATGAGATGTAATTTTTCTTTTTTGGTGTTAATTATGAATTTTGAAAAGTGTTGTTATATTGTTTATGTACCCTTTTATGACATTGTCGAAATAAAGGCTATTTGACTGACAAAAGTATGTGTTCTTGGGGGGAAGAGGGCGAAGGCGTAGGTAGCCACCATTCCCCCCTCCCCTACATTGCACCTCACCTCTTCTTTATTTAGGTCTCACCTAAGCAGTGTTTGCGCTGTTTCTTCAAGGCATGCAGTATTTAAAATATGGGCACCAAGCTCCGCCCACTTTCCGTCTATCTTTTTAATTGGCTTCTGTCCCTTGTAAATGGTGGCTTTTGATTTGTTAATTAACTTATTAGTCACGCCTTGGTACCTCCCTTTCTTATGTTGTTACCGCCCATGAGGACTATCCCCTTTACATGTGTTGTTACTCAGTATTTTTTATTTACTGTTACTGGGCACTATTTTGTTAATCAGCTAAGTACTTCCCCAATAATCTTAATAGGGGCCGGGCGTCTCACCCAATGCTTTTTTTTTTTTTATAATGCATCTTCAATATTGGCAGCTGCGCGTCTTGTGTACGGCTCGCCCAACTAGTGTTTTAAGAAAAAATTATGCATCTTAACTCGTAAGGGTACCCATACTAAAACCAAAAATAGCAACAGATGCCAGGACATCACCAAAATGTAAACCCAAAACTGCAAAAACCCTTCTTGAACTGTGCTCCCAGGATCTGAAATGCCACCTCCCCCAACATTAGAACTCACAGCTCTTCTGCAGTCCAAGATGGGGCTGAATATTCACCTCTTTAGGGAATACTGTCCTTCCACAATATAGCACTCCTCACCTATGAACATCTTAATTTATTGTAAACGAGCCTGAATTGGAACTCTAAACCCCCACCTTTGTCCAGCACTGTGTTGCCCCATAGCGAGACTTAAAATACCGCTACACACCATATCGTGCTTGGCGTGAGTGAGCGAGGAATAGCGGATAGGCGACTTGCCCCACATTCAGTTGAACTACTACTGCCTGGCAATACCTAAACTTGCAATTCTTACTATACAGAGCCTGCAGTAACCTTGAGCGGACTTGCAGCGCTATATACAATTCCTAAATAAATGACTTAACCTTCGTGTGCTGCATATCCCTCCTCTGCAGAAACTGGAGAGTGCTTACATATGGCTAAATGACCGGCGCTGAATACTGTCTGCACCCTAAAATTGGATATTTTCATCTAAAGAAGTGACCCATGCAGGGACACTTGCTGCGTTCTTCTCGCGTTGTACACTCTCTTGGTCTAATACAATAAATCTGTATCTATGAATTGTAATCAGTAGCAGGCACCTGATTACAAACATGGCATGGCATTCCCTTCTTTCTTGTGTTCTGTTGATGAGCTGGTGGTGTGAGTGTAGAGAACGCCCTCATGAGTTTGCACTATTTTCCAGTCTGGGTCTCTTTTGCGTTGGTTTAATGAGCCACCCGTTTAACTCGTAGAAGTCGTGATTGAGGCTTTAGGACTCGAACATTGTCAAACAAGCATTACAAATGCAATGGGTCTCGCATTTGTTGGAGTTGGAGTTATTGGCATTGTAAATGCCAGTGTTTTTTACATACCCATGTTGCAGCGTGCAGTACCAATGTGGACAAAAGAGGTCCTCGCAGAGGCCAACAACAGGATCCAGTCAAGGTTTGGTTGCCACTGGTCAGCTAGATACATCCAGGAAAGGGCCTCTTGCAGGTTGTCTCCCTGTAGCCAAACAGAAGGTCAGCCAACTGACCCTTAGAGTCCACTTCTTCATCCTGGGAACAAGAGGGAGCAGGTCCAGTCCTTCAGGGCTACTCTCAGGTCACAGACAGCAGTTCCAGTCTTCTTCTGATCTTCTGCAGGTCCAGAAAGATTTCTGTACAGGTTGCTTGGGAATGCACATTTATGTATAGCGCTAGATAGTGGGTGTGGGTTACTCCTGGCTCTTCCCTAACCAGTGGGGTAAAAAGTTGCCGGGCCAACCCATACCCACGTTTTTAGTAGTTACTATTTGCCTTACTGCAAACAGGCCCAAAATGCCATGTGTTTGGTCATTTTCCAGATGGCTTCCGTCACATTCAGCTTGGACTCCCAGGGCTGGGGGTATGTGTGGGGAGTGTACTGCGGAAATCCCAGTGTCCCTCTACATCTAACACTAACATCAAGTTTGAGGCACTGTGCTCACAACAAACACAGAGACTAAAATCTGGTAGGACAAAAGCAGGATACGGGAGCCACCACAATTGTCTTGGCATCCTGTTCTCACCCTTTCTCGCATGACCCTTGCACCCATAGCATGCTCCATAAGGAATAACTTACTTTAAACAGGTCGTACTGCAGATTTAAACTGCAGCAGTCTACAATCTTTGTCACACAATTGTATGGCACGATAGGTGCTACAGTCCAGAGGGGAGTTTAAAATATTCACACCCTGGGTGCACTTTATACACCCTATACTAGTGTTGTGTCTTGCAAGCAAGTGAAATATACCAGCTAGGAATAGGCTAATTCAACCATGTTTAGAGAACGAGCACATCTTTTCAAAAACAAGGGGACCCCAGTATTCTGACATGGGGTTATCTATATTATAAAACAAACAATGGTGCACTAGAGGCCAATAGGGTCCTCGGGTAGCCTAAGCTACTGTTATTTAAGCAAGCATTAGTCAGAAGAAACAAGGAATAAGTCCACGGGGGATTCGTTGCGCAATATATGGAGGGACACAAGGTTGACATGACATCACATTTATTAACAGCATAAATGGAGTATCACTTTTTGCATTCAGGTGGTAGTTCTGGTGCTCACACAAATATAGTAAAGGTGCGTGAAGTGAGGGATTGGTGACATTTAAAAATAATCCAATTAAATGCCACAGGGGGCAGGAGCTATAGCGGGAACGGCAGATGAGAGCTGAATATAAGAGGGCTGATGACAGCGTAGTAGCGAAGCCGGATAAGTCTCTGATGTCTTCCTCACACCCACCTAAAGCAGACCCTTAAATCAATGGTTAACACCCACTCCTGCTGGGCTGATCTCTCCTGATGTACTCGGAATCCTGACATACTTCATGGTTCTTACGGCCCCCGTGACCTCCGGACCACCAGAATACACGCTACCATGCTGTCATCAGCCCTCTTATATTCGGTTCTCATCTGCCGCTCCGGCAATAGCTCCTGGCCACCTGTGGCCTCTGGACCCGACTTCCAGGTCCTCTGCAATTCTACTTGCTCACACCCTTTCATCCTGGTGATGATCTCGATTAAATGAGATCGAAACGCCGTTGACCCTTTTCCACAACCTAAACTCCTCCATTGCATAAATTTTATTGGAGTTTTGCACATTGTTGTAAATGCGATGTATTTTTAAATGTCACCAACCCCTCACTTCACGCCCCTTCACTATATTTGTGTGAGCACCAGAACTACCACGTGAATCCAAAAAGTGATACTCCATTTATGCTGTTAATAAATGTCATGTCAACCTTGTGTCCCTCCATATATTGCGCAACAAGTCCCCCGTGGACTCATTCCTTGTTTCTTCTGACTAATGCTTGCTTAAATAACAGTAGCTTAGGCTACCCGAGGACCCTATTGGCCTCTAGTGCACCATTGTTCGTTTTATAATATTGAGAGCGAGCACAGGCACTCTATTGCTGGTTAGCAGGGGTAAAGTGTGCAGTTTCCTGAAGTTAGCAAAGGTAAAAAAACAAGCATTGGCATAGCCAATAGGTCTCGCCTTTGGGACCTTATAAGTGTTTAGCCATGCAACAGTTGATGTTGTTGCACCAAGGATATTGTGCTGGATAACTAAACACTTATAAGGTCCCAAAAGCGAGACCTATTGGCTATGACCTAAAAATGAATGTATCCTTTTGTAACGTAACTGATGCTCATGTAAAGCGCTCCAATACCTTTGCGTCGAGTTTGCGCTACATAAAATCTGCACACCAAAAAAAAGAAATCAAACAGGCCACAATATACTTGCTGTTCCTCAAGGCTTTCACTGGATGTAAAGCCTGCCGCAGCAAAATTAACGAATCCGCAGGACCTCCTGAACGCTGGATGCCGAAGAAGCGTGGTATTACCAAATGGTATCAAATAGAAGTCGAACAAAATAACTGAGGTTTGACGGAGTTTGTTTCTTTAATAAGAAAGAGATTTACAGCAATGCCAGGCAAAAGCAGTGCAGTTCGTCTCCCCACAATTGTCTCTCATCTGCCCACAACATTACGCACTTCAGAATAAAACCTTACCAATGCTATTATGGAACATCGCAAAGGATCCGTTCCCTTACAATGCGTTCATCACTAATACAGCAACAGTCCTTTTGTGCCTCTTCAGCATTCCATAATAGATTTCGATGAGGCCCAGGCACAAACATACGGGCAGCTGTGGCGCTGTCAGGGAGGTACAGGGACAAACCGAGTTAGCAGCTGTAGTTCTAAACTTCCCTCCGACGTCGGGGAGGCACAAACATACGGGGGCGGGGGGTGCGCAACCTTTTGAATATCTACTTTTTACTGAAATGTCTTGGAAAATTGCCCTGTAAAGTTAATTATATTGTTAACAGTGTTGAGGGCAAAGGGGTGAGAACGAGTAAGAAAGAAGTCGGGACTTCCCTGTGAAATCTGGGTAAGGTACTGACACCCAACTTGTAAGTAGCCAACATTGGTGCAACCTCATGGAAAGAATCGAATAGGCCATAGAGAAATGTGTTTGGCATTGTGTAACTGTTACTGTCCACCTCTTATACACAGCACATTTGCAGTTCTCATCGACCTGAGTAACTGCTCCAACTGTCTAACGCCGTCATTGTTTGCCATTTAAGCTTTATTGGTGTTCTGGCTAAAAACGAATCAAAGTATGGTGTCAACTCCTAATAAACATTTTAAAGAGCTATTTTATACATTGTAGAGTACTGATGAAACGGAGATATAAAAGAATTGACCACGGATGAATGCTTTACATACTTTTTGCCTCGCGAGTGACGAGATGTATTCCGGTGTCTTGCTGGTAATGACGTGTGAACTGCCATTCGTTACACACTTCTACCTACACAAAGGTCAGGCATTTCAGTTGCAGCCAATGTCGCGAAAGTCTACATAATCCGCAGGGCAAGATCACCGCTGTAAATAGAAAACAAGCATTGGCCGCGCGGCCGTGAAAGTGACACGGCCTCGCGGCCTGCGAAAGTGAAAGTGATCGCGATCAACGGAGGAAAGACAGATGGCGGCTGCGCGCGTGCACGCTCACGTGCACGCAAGCTTTAGGCCACCAAAAGCCTGTGGCAGCACTTTGAAAATCCACCTACTAAATGTCTCGCAGAGCAACGCATAAGCTGGCTCAGGCGAGACCTAAAAACCAGGATGCAGAAAAAACAGATTTTCTATGGGGTACCCACGAAGGTACAGATGGAGGGGGTAATTGGATTAGTCGTCAGCAGCCACTAAATGAAAAAACCTGTCGTGTGAATCAGATATTCGTGCATTATGAAGTGTGTAATAGAAGTCTGATTTCTGTTCGACAAAACACTTGTTTTTTCTTCAAAGAGCAGCAGTGGGCTGGAGACTGATCTTATTGTTCTGCTGGGGAGTGTATTGATTACTTAGCCTGAATACCCCCCACACTAACCTCCCTGAGAAGCCTGTAACTTCTTGCTACCACTAAGAGTCGAGTGGAAAAAGAGTTGTAGTTGCACAACCATAGTAAGACGGGTCCAGAAAAAGCAGTGGCAAAAGGCCAAACTCCCTCAGTTGTGGCACAGTGGCCCCTGCCTGCCCTTGGCCTCCTGATTGGGTATGACAGCCTTGTTTGAGTAGAGCGAAAGAAGACCTGTCCGCCAGAAAGACGTGCTGAACTGTGCCAGCCAAAAGAGTCATTTGATTCACTGGAGAAAAGCCCAAAGCCCAGCTGACTGCACTGACTTCCAAGGAAATGGCTTGTCAGATGGAGACTGTACAGAAATCACAAGGCGTCTTAGGTTTGCTGCCCAAGGCGTCTTCGGTTTGCTGCCCAGGACAAGCCAGATCGTCAACGGGCCAAGGAGCTGCTCCTTCGCCTTCAGGCAGCGAGAAGGGTGAGCTTGCTGTGTCTCCAACCCTTCCCGTTGGGTGCCCCTACGTGCCTCCTATGCCACTCCCGTGTGACCCAGAGACTGCCATTCTATGACTCGGTCCAGATCATTTCTTTTGTGATATTGATGAAATGCAAATTTTGTGTTACATGAATATCACAAAACCTTGCTTGATTTCCACACACGGGTCACTGTTTTAGCTGAAAGTGTCTCACAGGACCAGTAAAACTCCAGCTGAGAGACATTTTCTCCTCTACCCAGTCTCCGGCCAATATCGCATATGAAGGTGAGGTATGCCCTTTGGTTCAGTTTTCACCTGCAATAACCGCAAGCACATATTGTATTATTTTGTGAAATTCTGCAAAACAAGTAGCAATTTCAACCACCCCTGTCTACAACCCTGGGCGCGGGGTTCAGTAGCTTTGCCAGGAAGAGGTTGAGTTGATTCTGGAACCGTTTGAAGCATTGCTCTAGTCTGAGCAGATCCAAAGCCATCACATGTTAAACGTGTGGTGCCTTAGCTCCCCCCTCTGACCAGCAGCCCTGAGCCACTAGTGCCACCCTGGTCTGCTGTGGGCATCCCTGGCCCCATTGGTGCTCTATCACCAGAAACATTTAAGCTTGACCGGTAGGAGCAACGGTAAAAGTTGAGCACTAACTTTGGGGCATAGGCCCTTATAACAAATGGCCACTTAATTCAGATGGAGACGGTCCCCTTTTTATGAAGATAAACAATTATACTCCTTTGTGTTTGGAACTGAACCAAACAAACAACATTACTTAAATAAAGGATATCACAAGCGTTGACAATGCCAATCGGTCTCACTTGTATGTAAAGGTAAGTGAGATTGATTGGCACTGCCAGTGCTTGTTTATAGCAGTCTGTCAAGATCAATGTAATATCTTTATATGCGGTGACAGTTTTTGTAGTGACCACTAGATAGCACTGAAAGGCATCAACGTTTTTAAACTTGGCGTTCTTTCCAATGCTGCATTGGGAGCAGCAAGAATGATGAATCTACCAACAGCAAAAGCTCCTGCGAGCGGTTCAGACACAGAAAGGGAGGAAAGCTGCAAATAGGAGCAAAGCAAATGAGACTGGCATGCAAGCAGTCTTGAGCAAAGATGGTCTCTGTGGAGTATGGTATAGAAGGTTGTCTCAAGATAGACAGATGGAACTGTCTATAAAGTATTGCAAATAGGTACCTCAACTCAGTGAGTCTTTTTTCATTATTATAATTGGAATGCCTGCAGGGCCGCATGCTGCTGAGGTTCTGGCCTCCTTATATAATTTGAAATGTAATTAATTGAGGGCGTGTGAGGGCCCGCAACACTATACTAGACGGCTTAGATGATAGGCTCAAGTTTCCCTAGTCAATTCAGGCGATAATGTTTCCCACATACAGTAGGGAAGCCTGGGTGCATCTTTCCTTCTCAGTAATGGGCATTGTTCATCTATATGACTTTGACCGATTTTCAAAGTGCTTTCAGATGCCAGTATTGGGCAATATTGCCATCGGCTTCTTAAAGAGAACACCAAGCTTGGCCTTGTAATTTCCTTTCACGTTTTTTTTTAATTATAGGCAAGTCTTCTTAATTCTTGATATCAAATGCACCCAGTCGCGATAGTGAAAGAGAAGGTGCCTGCGCCTTGTATTATTCAACTCTGCACATAATTGTTGCCCCAACTTCTCTTTAGTTCGAAAAGCACTTGCTTCATTATATAGTTTTTCTTCTCTTTGGATTTTTAAGTGCATTAACTATTCCTTTGGCAATAAAGCCTTAGAGACAATATATACATTGCTTGTTTTCGCTTGTGGATCAACTTGGGCGAGTGTTACAACCAGATTCTGTACAGTTGTTTCTGTTGTGGGTGTCTAGTTTGATTGATTTCTAGAATTAATTCTCCTGTTAAACTCGAACTGAAATCTCTTGGTAATTTGAGGTAAGTGTGACATAAAATTAATTTGTGATCTCTGTAGCAGGAAGGAAACCTAGCAAGATTAAGTACTAATGAAAACAAAGAATGCGGAGATACAATCTGTCAAAGTCCCATTAGGTATTGTATTCGCTCGTAGGTCCCAATGAGTGCGTCTCTGTACACACACATAGCCGATTAATAGCAGCTGGGTTAGTTGTAAATGTCCTGTTTTATCTGTCTTATATTGTGTACTCAAAAGTGGTCCTGAAATATTCTATATAGTATCTAAAACCTCGCCTGTGATACGTTCTGTCGTTGACAGTAAATGTTGTCACTAAAATCAATAGACTGTAGAAGAGTCCTCCTTACGAATTGTAACCAGTTATCTTTGGATTTAGCCAAACTAGATGTGTTAACTCAAGCAGTATGGCCCGGGGGGCACGTGCGGCCCTCCTGGCCTTTGCATGTCTGCTGAACAACAGCTCTGCCTGCTGTCATTTCTAGAGAGAGCTCTAACATCCAGGAGGATGTTAAACACATGGTTACGTTTTTATTTGCTCCTAGATGAAGTAAAAGAATAGCAGCAAATAAAGCGTCCTGCACCCCTAACTTCATCATACATTTACTTTTAAGATTTCTAGCATTAAACATGTTCAAATGTGATAAAGCCCCTTCAAATTTCATAAAAGTGTATTTTATTGACACGCAGAGGCGTTTCACCTCGGTGCATCAGTTTATATCGGTGCATTAAGAAGCATTTTTTTTTTAAGTGATAGTTTTGAGAAGTGAATTTAGAAACGTTCATGCCTCTCCCACCCTCACAATGCCAATAGTGAACAAAGGGGCAAGTCAGGAAATCACCAGGGTATTGTGGACCTCTCTGGGTGGCCTGGGTTCAGTGGCATAGCTAGACCTTTTGCCACCCGCAGCCGTGCCTTCTTTTGCCGCCCTGCAGCGGTGCCACTGGTAAGAGCGGGGGAGGAGGGTATTGGCGATCCCTGAGTTTGCAGTCCCTCTTCGGCTGCAGGTAAGAGTGGGGGGGGGCTTAGGGCGCCACCTCCGAAACTCGTGCCGTCTGAGGCGGAACGTCCAGCCCCCAACCCAGCACCCTGCTATGCCAGTGCCCGGGTTGTTGTTATACATGGACGATATTATAGTTCATTAAATCAAACACAGCAGGTTTTGTAGAGGGCACATTCAGAACTTGAGTATATGAAGGTGCTCCTATATGTGATAATGAAGAAAATGGAGGCAAAGTGATAAAACAATTTCCTAGGATCACACAATTTTGTCAAGTGTGGATGCTGGGATTGATTCCAGGATTGATTGCAGGTTTTCTGGTTTTACATTGTGAAATTGAAATGACATAGAATTGCACAATCAAGTTGTTTACTTCTTACACTTGACTACTCTCTCAAGATAGCGATAGCAAGAAGAGAAGGCTTACCCCAAGATGCGGTAGAGGAAAAAAAAATATTGCATAACGCAGTACTGTCAAATATAGGGCTCTTCTAGAGACTAGGGGCTTAATGGAGAGGGCAGTATGGAATGCAGCCCTCAAAATAACCCCATGGCTCACTGACCACACCATGTACATGCTTTGCTTCCCCTATGCCCACCTTACTCTTTCTTCCCCTGCAAAGACCTTTTCCCACCCTGCTCGCATCAATTTGACCCTCAGGCACACCACAGACCGTACTTTGTGGCCCCTGGGAAAATGATTGCTAGAATCCATGACTTAAGCAGAAAGTTTTTAAAGAATAGTGTTTCCTGCCAACTTTTTGCGTGATAACTTTCCTTATTATTAGCGTACTCATTTATTGCTGGAGAGCAGGAGGTTGCATGTCTCACTGGTATTTCGGTTTCCTGAATGCACTTTGGACCCCAATCACACTTTTTAGGTCTGACGTGACAAAACAGCTGTCATAGACCTTATGTGAGCGACCTAAAAAAGACCTTTCAGAAGTATCCCAGAGAGGGCCTTTGGCTCCACCCATATGTTGATAGACCGGTATACATATTTTGATTGGGCAGGTTATGTGTTTCCACAGAAAAAGTTCTTACCTTCCAAGAGCTGTAATCATTTGTTTATCAAGTTACTAGAACTCAAGTCTATCCATTGTGTTACAACACATCTTAACCCTTAGCTCAAACACATGCCACTGCAGTTATGTGTCTCCTAGATAATTATGGTGTGGGTTCTTCTCTGGCAACACCACCGATGTAGGAGGGTCGTCTGCAGTAACGCCTTGATGTATTCAATTCCCAGCCACCTCCCGTCCCTTCCGTCAATTTCGGAGGCACTTTAGGATGGTCCTGCTTGAGAAAGTTGTGTTTTTCTCCCTGATTCCTAGTTTTAAGATGTATAGGCTGGAGAGACTTTTTTATGCACCTGGCCTCCCAAAAATGAATTTAGTTATTCCTTTTTATTTAAAATTCTAATGTGTTTTTTAATTAATTTCAAATTATAAAAACTCCTTGCTAATCCTTAACAATACCCTTCCCTGAACCCTACGCAACCTTTAATGCTACCCTTCTGTGAACCTTACAAGCTCTTTACTACCCGTATAGCTCTATCTCCCCAAACCCTAAAAAACATTATTACCCCTTATTGCTGTCCTTCCCTTAACCCCAAAAAAACATTACTATCTCTTAATGCTACCCTTTCCTGAGCTCTATAAACTCCCTGCTGCCCTTTAACACTGCACTTTCTTGAAGTCTTAGAAAGTTCTAAAGTACCCCTAAATACTAACCTTCCGTGAGCCCTAAAAGTTCTTTACTATCCCTTAATACAACCCTTCCTTGACACTTACACCCTTTATTACCCCTTAGCACTACCCTTCCCTGACCCCGAAAAACTGCTTACTACCCCTTAAAACTAGCCTCCCCTGAAACTTAAACTCTTAACTACACCTTTACTCTACCCTTCCCTGGACCCTAAAAGCCCCTGGCTACCAGTTAGTGCTACTCTTCGCTGAATGCTAAAACCTTTTTTCCCCTTAGTGATATCCTTCCCTGGACTCTACAAATCTACTTGCAACTCCTTACTATCTCTTAATGCTACCCATCCCTAAAACCTAACTACCCCTTAATGCTACCCTTCCTTGTACCCTACAAATCCATTACTACCCCTTAATGGTAACCATCTCTGAACCATAACAAAAACATTAATGCCATTTAACGGTATTCTTCCCTGTACCATAAGACACGCTCAGTGCCTTTTAACACTACCCATCCTGAACCATAACAATTCCTTACTACCCCTTAATGCTACCCTTCTGTGAACCCTAAAAGCCTCTTACTGCCCATTAACTCTACCCTTTCCTGAACTCTACAAAGTCCCTACTACTCTTTAACACTCATTCAGGGACTCTACTTTCTGAAGGCCAGGGGTGAAATTCTGGGTGGAATTGGGAATCATTTACTTAACCCCTCCGCACCCCGCACCCCCCCCCCCCCCCTCCCTTCCGTGATTGCTGGTTTGTAGGGCAACCATCAGGGCCCAACTTGTGATGTCTGTTGTTTTTTATCCCCACCTCCATCTGTGCTGTTAACAATGCCCCGGGAACTCAGCCCAGATCAGAGATGTCGTTCTAAAGCCCTCAGTGGCTTTGAGCCTCTTGAAGGAAAAGGATTTTCGTGCATGAGTGGCAGCCCTTCAGGACTCCCTTCTGATGTTTAGGTGCAGCGGGGCTGTGCTGTAGTGTCGTGTGGGGGGAGTGAGCACCGCTGCAGGAATGTCATTCACAGAAATGTAAGATGTTTTGCTGTTATACAAGAGTTCAGCAATAACGTTACCACAACCAGTTATCGCGACATTACTGCAGATTTAGAGATGCACGCGCAGGCATGGCTTCCGTCTCTCATTCCACAATGATGGTTGTAAAGTTAGCACCAGCTTTGTGCTTCTGCACTTGTACTAATCGGCACAGAGCCCAGTACTTTGCTCTTGGTGCAAACATAGGGCTAAATGCACTGAAAACCACTTTCCACACATTCACCAGATTTTTGACAGCTTCGCACGGATTCTAAATTACCCCCAAAGGAGCATGTCCGTAAGTGACAAAATTCACTAAATGTTAGTGCATGGCGTCTACATTTATTCATAATAACTTCCTGTCCAGGTATGGTGACCTTCTCTTTTAAGGTCTGGCTTGACAATGCGCCCGTGGGATGACCTATGTTTAGCCATTCTTCAGAGTACGCATAGAGGGGGCTTTGGCTTGGCCCCACCCAGAGGACTGTTCCTATCTCACCTCGTGCGATCAGCTGGTGTTGTGTCATTGCCTTCCAGGAAATGCTTCCATTGTAACGCTCGAGGGGTTATTCTAAATCTGAAAAATAAACTCAACTATGCTGTGTCACATTCAGTGCTTTCTCTAGACAGAAAGCAATATTGTTTGCTTTTTTTGCCAACATAGCCAAAGACAGTAGGGTGGGCTTTAATGTGATGAACAATATTTATGCGTACAATGCATGCAAACCGCACTTATGAAAGCCTCTGTTAACATTAGTTGGTACATTGAAGCCAGAGCTATTGGCTTTGATAATGCTTGTTTGAGAATTCACCACAACTTCCCCTTGCGGTCCCCGCGTTTGTGTTGGAGTGACTTGCCCGACCGTCTGTTTGAGTTGCAGTTGTATAATAAAGTAGAGATGACGTGGTGGGCATTAAAGCAAGAACGGTCTTCAGGGCAGAAGTTGGCATTTCAAGAACCTGACCGGTGCTTGACACAAGGTTCCCCATGGGCTTTAGCTCTGAGTATCCTAATTAAAGGTTGTTAAGATTCTGATACCTGAACATAGTCTCCGGGTAACTTAAAGGAGGCATTTTTTCAAAATCAAGGGGAGGCTGAGAGACTAACTTCGAGGGATCCCCATAGGACATGATGGGGCACACATTTACGGATTCAATATTTCTTCACATCCTCGGTCCGTCGATAGAACTCTATTTGAGAGGGAGCCACATAAGGTAAGGTCCATCCAATGCCAATATATATTCACCAGAATCACGTGCACTTGGGGCTTCAAAGGGAGTATAGAGGGCATTAAATGACAGTAATACCCTCCTTTACTTGAACAGGAGACCTTTAGAGCGTCTATGTCCATCACCACGATCCTAATCCAATGCTGGCGTGGCATGAGGATCATTCGAGGAGAACCCCGCGACCAGTGGCTGGAGAGGAAATTAAGGGGCCTCGAGACTGTTCCTGTTTGTCACTGGAAAGAGCCTAGGTGCCTTCAACTTAACTTAAACCCGTTGACTTTACTTTGACAGGATGAACTTTTCTAAACCTATCTGTGAGAAGCAGAAGATCTTCACGCTTGTCACCTTTCTCATCGGTATTTATCAGTGCTTAGGGTGGCCTTAGCTCTCTTGCCTGTGTAGACACTTCCCGAATCGTACCTATCCCAGATAAACACACACTTAATCAGAATTTGTGGAAGTTGCAGACACTGATGGCGAGTGACCGCTTCTGTCTCGTAGGGCGAGTCTAGATTTATGAACAGCGAAGGTGGTCTTTTTCATCATCATTATCCTGTTATGGAGCTTCCTTCTTGTCCGAGTCCAAACCTGGGCATTTATTATACTAAAAACTTTAAAAACCTGGATTTCAGGGTTATCAGATTCACGTGCCAGATGTGACTCCAACTCAGGCCTGAACAGAAGGAAAGTCAGGCAGCCAGCTGCACCATACACCGCCTACTTCACTCCAGCGCTCAACACAACACAAGGAGGACTGTGGAGGCGCCAGGATGGCTGGTCGTTTCTGCAACGATGGAAGACTGCAAGCGAGTAAGCGTACATGCTCCATTTAACCAAACCTACTAACGTTACAACAGACTAGTGGCGTAATGAGGCCCCTGTGGTGCGGGGGGGGGGTCCGGATCAAGAACAAAGAGGGGGTCATCACCAATGTAGAGCCTTAAAGATTACAAGGGCTAGGACCCTTGCGGTTCTTGGAGGACTTTACACAGGAATTACGCAAGCCGCCAGGAGGTGTTTAGGTGTGGTTATTAAAGTTATGACGCAATGCGTGCAGTGTGTGATTGTATTCTGAAGAATAAAAACGTCTGTTACAGAATCTGCAAACAATTCTTCTTTGTTAGAAAGCCATTTCCAAGCGACACTAAATACACTGATCTAGTCACGTCTGGACTACAGGTCTAGAGTCCATATGGCAGCTCCAGACAAACTGTGAACTTGTCCAGAATGACGTGGCTGCTAAGTGCACCGGAGGTCTGTAAATATGTAAGTGTTTCGGCCATTCTCCTGCAGGGTCAGAAGACTGGTAGCTCCTGGTCCACTCCGAATGATAGACCAGGGGTTCTTGGCAATTCCTTCCAATAGACGCATGAGAATAGGCGGATGGGTATTTTGGTGGTGTCCGTCAAAATCTGGAATGCACTGTGTCCTCCAGGACACAGTAGTTAGAGCCAAAGTAGGCGACCAAAACCCCAAATGGTGTGTTAATATTGTCTTGTCAGTGCCCAGACGTTTCAACATCTGTATGCACAACGAGTCATAAATACACAACAGGCATTGAGCGGGGCAAAAATTAATTTTCTCGCTTGAGCGCCATCGTATTGCAAAGCTGAAAAACAAGTTCTGTCTTTGACATTTGTTTTCAGCGTGGCCTCAGGTGGCGCTCTACCAGCATCTGGTGAAGGAAAAGCCTCCTCCCTTTGAGGGGAGAGCATAGAAAGAGCACCCCTAAAATGGATATCAGTTTCTGAAAGAGCCATGTATGGAAATCTGATTTCATCCCTGGTCTCCTCTGAGGAAACCTGGTGTTCCTGCAGCATCATTGGAATATCTGGCAGACCGGGAGGTACCCGAAGACGCGGTGCCCAGGCACTGTCAATGACTGAGAGGTTATAGATTCTGAAACACAGGCCCTCCTGATAGGGAGGGGGGCATGGATTGTATCCGAGCCATTGGGTCAATACACCCAAAAAAGAATACTGAGTGACCGATGCAGAGGGGTCTGCACCCTGCTGTCACATGCTCTAGTGCTGCACTGTTGATGAATTCACACCAATAGCATTCTCAGCAGCACTGCACCGGGCAGCGCCCTCTTGCGTCTGCTGCCGGACCAGAAGGCATTTAAACATTCATCCTTTCACTTGTATCAAACACTATCTTCAAATAAAGTGTGGCGTACAATGAATGCACCTATGTTTGAAGATGAAATGTATGTGCATCAGTGTTAATAAACCTTAAATCAGGCTCTCCCTAAATGAAATGGCGATTTATAGAGCCCGAAACAATCACCCGAGGGTGTCAAGGCGCTTACTCATTGAGACCAGATTTTAGCTAAAGGGTTCGCAGGCACTTTAATGAATAAATAACCAAGTCTTTAACGCTTTTCTAAAGGCTAACAGATGTGTCTCCTGTTTCAATTTTATAGGTAGAGAGTTCCACAATTTAGTTGCGCCCCATACAAAGCTTCTACCCCCCCAGGAGCATTTTTTTACCCTGGGAACAATAAGATCATGTGCAGAGGATAAGCGAAGATTGCGTGCTGGGATGTAGGGTATCAAATTCCGTTTTAAAAATCCTGGTCCTATGCCCTGTGTGGTCTTAAAGACAATACATGAAGCCTTAAACTCAATACATTTGTTAATTGGCAGCCAATGTAAGTCCTTAAGTGTCTTTGACACGGATCTGTGTCTTGGGATATTCAGCAAGAGCCTAGCTGCTGCATTCTGCACAACCTGCAGTTTCTGTGGGCATTTTTTCCGGAGGTTGATAAAGAGCCCGTTGCAGTAGTCGGCCCTGGAGAGGACAAGCGCTGAGACCCCTAATTTACGAAGCTCAACCGGGATGAAAGGGAGGATTTTTCCTAGTAGTTTTAACGGATAGAAAGAGAGGGAGGTAACCTGGTTGACATGGTTTTCAAATGAAAGTTTGGAGTCAAAAGTGACTCCCAAGTTCTTAACCTTGGTCACTGGCGTCGGTAGTGGCCCCAATTCCAAGGGCGATATATCTGGTGAGCAGAAGTTAGTGTGTGCACCGAAGAGTAGGACCTCCGTCTTGCTAGACTTAAGTTTTAAACAATTGGCGGTCATCCATTCCTCAACCTGACGGAGACAAGCGTGGAACTGTTTCATAGTGTCAGTGGGGGATCCTGACACAGAGACGATAATCTGCGTATCGTCTGCATAAGAAACAGCCAAAAAGCCTAAGGACCTGATGAACTTTGCCAATGGAGCAACATAAATGTTTAAAAGAGTCGGGCTCAGGGAAGAGCCATGTGGCACCCCACATGGCAATGTAAAATCAGGCGATCTGAGGTTATACAAAGCCACAAATTGTTCCCTGCCTGATAGAAAGGAGTTAAGTAGGGTAAGTGCATTCCCTTTGACACCGATTTTCCTTAGAACTTCCAAGAGCTTCTGATGGTTCACCGTGTCAAATGCGGCCGAGAGGTCAAACGGCACAAGTGCTGCACTGCCCCCGCGTCAAACGTTTGCCTAATCATTTCCGATGCTGTGATCAGTGCCAATTCGGTGCAGTGGTCCTTTCGAAACCCGAACTGAGTGTCATCTAAAAGATCATTCCTTTCAATGTATTCTGATAGGACACTATTCATGGCTTTCTCAGCCATTTTCGCTGGTAGCGGAAGTCTGGAGATTGGGCGGTAATTATTGGGATCGGTAACATCCAGATTTGGGTTCTTTAAAAGGGGAAGCACAGAGGCCAGCTTTCAACTGGTGGGAAAAATGCCAGAGGAAAACATTTGATTAAAAATAGGCAGCAAGTGAGACGCAAAAGTCTCAGATAAAAGATGAAAGATTTTTGGAGGACATAAGTCCAGTGGAGAGAATGATTTAATGGATCTTAGAAAGTTAATTGTTGCTTCCATTGTCGGCATCGGAAAAAAGGATAATTCAGGAGAATCCCTGAATTCAGCGTCGGTCCTGGGAGTGGTGCCGGCAATCCGAGGTTTAACTGGAACCTCTGGAACGACTGCTATTTCTTGATCTGTGGTTTTGGCAAAACTGTTGTAAACCGCCTTAACTTTATCTTGAAAAAACGTAGCCACCTTGTTGCAGAACGCCGGAGTTTGTGGTGACTCAGCAGCCTCAGCGCCTTTGGCTAATCGTTTTACTGTCGAGAAAAGTTCTTTTGATGAATTTTTTGCTGTCAATATAACCGTAGTGAAATAATTAGTTTTTTTCTTTAAAAATTAGTTTTTTTGTACTCCAGTAAGGCTGATTTATAATTAGCTTTATTTTCCGGGTCGAGTGATAATCTCCACCTCCTTCCCAGACGGCGACATTTTTGCTTTTGTGTCTTAAGCTGCTCAGTGTACCAAGGTTCGGTAGGTCTAGGCCTATGGCGAGAGATGCATTTGGCTAGTAGGGCTTGGTCGGATGAAGGAGGGTTTTGGGCTAATGTAGATTGAAATACGCCCACTTCCAACTTATTCCAGGGCCGGACCATTTTCCACTGCCTGTTTATCGAATTCCCTGTCTGGAGGTTTTGTACCGGAAATGAAAACAGAATAGCTTTATGGTCTGACCAAACTATTGGCATTGGGGGAAGACATTGTAGATGGTTGTTACTAGAGAATATTCCATCCAATAAATGACCCCGCCCCCCGAGTGTGTGCTGCCAGTCACCAGCTGAGTGAGGCCCATGCTATTAGCAATATCAGTAAGATGAACAGCATCACTATCCAACGGATCCTCCAAGTGGACATTAGAAGTCACCCAGGAGCGTGAAATCTGGTGACTGGGATGTAACATCCAAGGAAGTACCAATATCCCCCAGAGAGTTGGCCCGAGGGCCTGGTGGCCGGTAGCATAACAAGCCATTGAAGGAGTGGTGATTGCCTATCATTAGTTTAAAAAGTAAAGATTCCAAGGAGGGACCCCTTGCCAAGTAGTAGGAAACAGGACGGCCAGTTCTCCTCCCCTTTTGCCCTCTCGGTCTTGCCTATATAGTGTAAACTCTGAAGGAACAGCCATCGCTAAGTCAGGATCAGCTGCGGCGTCTCCCCAGGTTTCAGTAATAAATGCCACGTCAATGCTATGCGTTTCGATAAGCAGTGCAAACTCATTTGCATGTTTGCAAAGTGACCGTGCATTAATAAGGCACCCTGATATGGACATTGTTTCATTCTTCCCAATGGATAATTGCTTCAGATTTAGTGATGATTGGGGATATTCCGGTGGATAGTGGGAGAACCCACAGGCTTTACAATTAAAATGAACCAGACATGGATCGGCGTTGATGTCAATTTCTGCATTACACCTACCATGTTTGTTGTAGGCCCGCAGTTGTTCTCCAGTAGAGGTAAATATGGGGACAGAATCAGAATGAGGCCTTAAACCAGCAGCATCCCTGGCCCTAGGCACGGGCCTGGCGCAGACGGGCTTGCCTTTGGCGCGCCTTCGGCACAAAGACGGCGCACCCGCTGCGCACGCCCACTGTGCGGCCGTGCTTAAATCCCCCCGGTGAAACATCTCGGGTGGGAAAGCGCCCTGCGTGCTTCCGGGCCAGGCAAATGTCCTAATGGCCAGGCGGAAGTGTAGGCACCGCGTTGTCCGTCCCCGTTACCAGCCCAGTGAGGTGCAAGTTCACTGAGGCAAAGTACGGGCGGTTTTAAAAACAGGCAAGTTTATTTTGTTTTAAAAAAGATCAAATGATTCAGTTTTCATTTTTAAAACTTACACGCAGTAACAGCAATAAAAACGAACACATTTAAATTCTAGCTATACGGCTCCCACTATAGCGCCAAACAGTGCAGCCCCCCTATGTCTTCCCCGCAAACTTTTAAATACAGTATCCACACAAAAATAATTTCAGCAAGGGTTAACGGACCTCGCGCCCTCCTCAGTTTAACAAAATGAGCAGCTGCCTCAGACCCAGGTCCTGCTATCATCCTATCCTGGGGTGCGGAGGCTGTCGACCCGCCTGGAGACCAGCTTTTCAATACCTCCTTTCATCAGCAACAGTGCCCAATACATGGGAGCAGGCAAAAAGCGCGCCTCTTCTAACAAATAAAAACACCCAGGCCCACCCCACAGATCCGGCTAGTAATAGCCATCTCCCTGCTTCCGGGCCTCTTTTGAAGGTCCTCGAAAACACAAAAACCAGCAGCTTTCCTCCTATCTTTAAACCAACAACCTGTGACATACGCCAATCTAGGTTTCGGCCCAAATGCAGCACTGAGACAGCATTGCTTGAGGTGGTTTCATTAGACTTGGCCTTGATGCAGGAGGTAGGGCGCTGCTGGTCATGCTGGATCTATCAGCTGCGTTTGATACAATCCCTCATTATACCTTACTGGCCCGTCTCACATCTGTTGGAATTAAATGCAGGCCTGGAATTGGCTAGCATCCTGTCCCGTTGAGGTATGGTGTCCTCCCTTCTCGGCCAGTCCTCGTAAATTGAGGGTGGGAGTGCCACAGGGCTTGGCTTTGAGCCCTACACTGTTCAGTGTGTACCTTACTCCCCGGCAGCCCTGGCAGTATCATTAGGGGCCAGAAGTCTGTCATATGCTGATGACACCCAACTGCTGTTCTCCTGGAAGAACAATGAGGCATTTCCAGGTGAGAAAATTAGAAATTGCCCCACCGTAGTCTTTCATTGGGTTTCATCAAATCAACTTAAATGCAATGCCGGAAAGCCTGAGCTCCTCTTCTTTGGACATGAAGCAGAGGTTTCTTGGCCGTCCACCTGGCCAACAGATTTCCCCCCTCCACTTACCGCTACCTCCTCTGTCAAAACCGTAGGAACCAAGTTCGATGGACAACTCTTGTTTCGCTCACAAGTCAATACCGTGGTGGGTGCCTGTTTTGCCGTACTACGTATGCAGAGAATGTTTCTGTATCTCCTTTCTCTGACGGCGAGACAGCAGGCGCCCCACGCCCTGATCACATCGCAATTGACTATGGGAATGCATTATTCCTGGGCCTGCCTGACTACCTGATTGATAGGCTTCAGCTGGTCCAGAACGCAGCCCCGCAAACAATTTTATTTCTGCTCCATAATTCCCACGCTCCATGGCTTCTCAGTGATCTCCACTGGCTTCCGATCGGGAAGAGGATAAGTTTTAAGATCCTGCACCTCACTCATAAGGCCTTATAGGCCCTGGTTACCTATGAGCAAGAATTGAGTTCCACACTCCCCCCGAGAGATCTGCGCTCTGCAAACCGCTGTCTTGCCAGAACTCTGCAGATCAAGAAGGCAAGTTCTGAGGTTAGATCTTTTTCCTTCCTAGGCTCCTCTTTGTGAGACAAATTTCCCATGGAACACAGACGCATTGAAACGACCCCCCTATTCGGGAAAAAGCTAAAAACGTGGCTTTTCCCATAAACCTGATTCTTATTCCTTCTTGGTAAGCCCTTTTTTCTGCATCAGCGCCAGGACACTCCTTGGAGTAACGCTTGCGCTCTAGAATTCACATAAATACATACATACATACATACTAGCTTTGACAGCTGTAACCAAGAAAGGCACCTGCATGTTTGTTTGTATGTATGTATGTATGTATGTATGTATGCATGTGTTATTTACCTAGCACGAACTGAGCAAAATGGGCACCAGAGCCCTGTACAGAGTCCAAGGCAATGTCGCAGTCAACGAGTGACTGGAAATGTAACTCTTTTCTTCGAGCAGAAGTGTACGGTAAATACATTGTGATGTAGTGTTCTTTAAATAGCTGCGTCTTCCCCTCTGTCCTAAATTGGTGGACACAGGGATGTTCTGCCAGATCATGGGTGCCTAGGCACAAAAGGTCTGTTGCCTTGTTTCTTTGTTTATTACACATATTTGTCTCTAGTCTCAACGGGTCATATTTACAACGGTAAACGTACCCTTTTGTTTAAGTCTACTACTTTTCGGTATTCACAAAGGTAAACTTAGATCAAAAGTCTAACTTTACTATTTGTTGGTATTCATAAAGGTAAGTTACTGCTAGTGAAGTTAGACTTTTGGTCTTAGTTTATGTTTGTGAATACTGAAAAGTAGTAAAGTTAGACTTATGGTCTATGGTTACGTTTGCGAATACCGAAAAGTAGTAAAGTTAGACTTATGGTCTACATTTACGTTTGTAAATATCAAAAAGTAGTAAAGTTAGACTTATAGTCGTCCAAGTTTACGTATGTGAATACTTAAAGGTAGTAAAGTTAGACTTATGGTCTACGTTTACGTTTGTGAATACCGAAAAGTAGTACACTTAGACTTATGGCCTAAGTTTACGTTTGTGAATACTTAAAGGTAGTAAAGTTAGACTTGTAGTCCAAGTTTACGTTTGCGAATACCGAAAAGTAGTAAAGTTAGACTTATGGTCTACATTTACATTTGTGAATATCAAAAAGTAGTAAAGTTAGACTTATAGTCGTCCAAGTTTACGTATGTGAATACTTAAAGGTAGTAAAGTTAGACTTATGGTCTACGTTTATGTTTGTGAATACCGAAAAGTAGTAAAGTTACACAAAAGTGTAAGTTTACCTTTGTGCATCAGGCCCACGGTGTCCTGGTGTACCGAGAGCCACCAGAAATGGTGAGGAACAGTTTTACTGTCTTTTAGTAGAGACAGCTTGCACCCGCTCATGATTGTTTCTCTGGTAATGTGTTCCTTGAGTGGAAGGTGGTGTCCAAGGTGAATGAAGTGGCTTGGCATTGGGGGAAAGTTGGGGTTTGAAGCTGGCAGGGTTTATATCATTAAACCTCTATTGGACTATTTTTTGCTGATTGCTCTTGACAAATCACATGAACACTGTCTTGGTGAGCTTCGTGTAGATACTGGCCTTTCGTCTTGGCAAGATGCGCAGGCAGTGCTTGAGGCAGTTGATATCTGGAGCAAAGGAGCACTTATCGTGTGAAGTCGGCTTCACCAGCCTGCCGCAAGGCATTCCAGATCCACCTCTGTTTGTTGTGCTCCATCAGCTCGAATCCTCAAGAACAGTTAAAGTCCTTCGCACGACCATGACTGTTGTGTAGCTCCTGAGACTGGGGCCATGCCTGAGAGACCTGAGGAGATGTTGTGCGTGCATGAAGATGATAAGCTGAGACTGGAGCTGCTTTGTCCTGAGGACCAGAGCCAGAGTGGAGCCGAGTCTGCAGCCTGCATAGTGGACGACTCGAGGAAGAGTCTACTAAGAAGGCCGGAGTCTCCGAAGCCCTACTGACCCGAACCACAGGCAAAGAAGAAAGACTTACGGGTGAGCTTGAGCAGTGACTCTGGCGTCTATGCTTTCTCGCCTTGTCCCAGCAGACACAACCTCTATTCACAATCCTATCTGAGCCAAGCAGAGCACCCTGGGTCATGTGGTGTAAAACCACGGCATCCACCTGGTGATGAGTGAATCGCCCTGGGCTTCCTGGGTACCCGTGGTTGTGTTTTCTAGCACAATTCCTCTGCCTTCCACCCATGACCTCTTTTGCACCATCCAGTGTGCAGTGCTGCCAGGGATGTTGATCATTCCACACCTGAACAATCTTTCTTTTCTGTGGGGAACCTTCCCAGGTTAAATGTGGTTAAAGGTATCACCCAGCATCTAACTGCGGTTTACTGCCCCTTCTGGAAAGTGCCACTGGGACATAGTGTTATGTCCCAGGTACCTTTTAGTCCATATATCCCTTATGGAATGTAGAATAAGGAAGGGTGAGTGTTCGAGTGAACAGTGGAGAGTAATCTGCTGTCGGGGTCCTGTGCACAGGGATGTTTCACCTGCATAACCACAATAAATAGAACCAACCATTTCTGGAACAAGTGCCTTTTTTTCATTGGTGATTAAGTAGGTTCGAACCCAGGATCTTACCAGCAGGACAACATTCCAGAGTTACCTTTGAGGAGGTTACTGGTTAATGCATCTGGAAATCTTTAACAGACAGCAGAAACTCAGATTTACAGAATTAACTGAGGTATGTGTTTTGGAAACACATGTAGAGCTGTTAGTAAATGAACTTTATTCGGTATCCAAGTACCATCAAAGTGCACATGTGCATAAATTTTACAAAAAACATTTCATTAAACCAATATATTAGATGTTACAGCACCGTTCATCTTAAAAGAGTCAGCACCATTCAGAATTCCATTTTCTTTAAGCATTGTTTGTATGCCAGATGGAGACAAAAAACAGACAAAACTATGTGCAAAATTGAGCAATGGATACTTAAAAAGATACATAAAAAGAGCTTAAAAACTATATTCGGCAATATATGTATAAAATCAATGTTAAAATATGAGAAAAAATATTAAAAAGACCTAATCACTTGGTGCACAGGCAATAATCGACCACGTTTGTACCGTTCCACCTATAGAAATTCGCACGTAGCAATTGCTACCGGCGTTGTGTCACTCCTAAGTATTCGAAGGGCCACTGTGACCTTCAAATTTTTGCATACGGGAATAATCCATTTCCGGCGTGGGCCTACGATATCTTTGGCAGAAGAAGAATATGCGCTTCATCTTCATCTGCCAAGCCACATGCCGGACAAGTGCTAGCATCAAGAGACTTCCGCCATTGGCTCGTTGCAGATCGTAGAGGCAAGGTGCCAAGACGAAAACGGATGTAGAGACTCTTGGCTAAAGGTGAGGAAATACAATTTTAAAACTCCTCAAAGTGAGGGAACGGCTTACTATCCAAGAATCGGTTTGTTAGTTTGCCAATTGAGTTATTATTTAAGTGGATATCTCGGATATGGATCCAGTAACTTGTTTTTAAATTGTTAAGATCAGTTTTACATAGTCTTTCTGGGTACAGCCACAGCCTTTCCAATCCTAATCTCAGAGCAGAGCTGTTTTCATTCTCAGTTTAAAGTTTTTCACTTGACCGAAAGCATGCTTGGAACCGGGTAATTAAATATATCAAAACAATACCCTTTCAGGTATAGAGTGATGCATACACTTGAGAACTACCCAGAGTTATCCTTACCTATGACAGCTGCCTACCATGCAGTCTCTCAGGTTTATAGTGTGTGTGCAAGTGAGCTCTGCACACTTCTTTGATTTAAAAAAAATATTTTATTAACATTTTTGCAACAAAATCACATCACATCTCGTTACACTTATTTGATCGACAGTAGTAGTGCTGTCCAGTTGTAGGACGTACATCCTGTACTCAGAGAGGGTATCTGTTGTTACAGTCTACATATCTTCCCTATACGGTGACGCCGGGGGGAACTGGGGAGAATAAAACTGGGGATGCATTGTGGGGGGGGGGGGAGCCAGGGTGTGTGCATCGGGTAGGGCGTCCGGGTCAGTTCAGCTGTAGTGTGTAGATGTCAGGACACTGTTTTTTAGGCAAATATTTGGACAACGGAGCCAGTGGCAGTATGTCGTGTAGTTCCCTGTGGGGTTTGTGTGCCTCACGCATTGGTCGAGGAGGTGGGGCGGTGTTGTGTACTCTCGTTCGGGGTACATGCTTCCAAGTCTGTAGTGGTATGTTGAGATGTGCTTGAGTCGGTACGCGTTTGTAAGTGCTGGAACTGATGTGATAATAAGGCCCATTCCATAGATATGGGATGCCTTTGCAGTCCTTTAACCTCCTCCTCCCGAAGTGTTTCTTCTTCTGCTGCCGGCCACTTTTTTACCGCTCCCACCCATGCCTCTACTGGGGGGCCCATGCCTCTCATGGCGATGCTTCTTTTAGCTAGTAACGTTGCTAGTGATGCGAAGCGGACGGGCACTTTGTGTGTTTTTGGTCTTCGGAATATTCCGAGAGCGACCGCCTCCCAGGTGTGAATATCCATAAGACCTGTGAGTTCTTTAAGTGTCTCAAGGACTATAGACCAGAACTGTCATAGGGTGGGGCAGTTCCAGAACATGTGGTGAAAGTGCCCGTCTGGTGAGTGGCATCTGGGGCAGAGAAATCGAGTGTCCGGGTAGAACCGCTGTAGGCATGCTGGTGTTTGATACGCTCTATGTAGGACATAAAACTGTATGTTTTTAAAACGTGCGTTCCTTGATACTTTTTGGGGAAACTCTAGAGCCCTCTCCCACTCCCTGTCGTGCAGCTGACGTTCAAGTTCATCTTCCCATGTGGCCCGGAGAACAAGCAGTGGTTTATTTGTAAGCTCTCTTATGGATTTATATAGCCATGTAACTAGGTGCCGACCTGTACCCATATGTAGGATGGTGTGAATGACTGGGTGTGTCTTTGGCTCGCCTGTAGAAAGGTTAGAGTGTGGCTGAAAATGTTCTAGGAGCTGTCGGTGGGTTCAAAACTGTCCCGAGGGTAGATTGTAATCCTCCATGAGCTGGTCGTATGGTCTGAGCTGCCCTTCTGCGAACAGCGCTTCGGCCTCTGTTATATCACGGTCCGTCCACATACGGAGCATGGCTGTCGTAAAGTATGTCTCCCGCTTGGGCCAGCCGACCAGCGGTAGCCGAGGGGAGTAATGTGGGGTCTCCGCCGACATGCGGTGGATTCTTTGCATACATCGACGGGCCACCGACACCTGTAACGGATATGTCCGTCGAGGTTTGGTACCTGGGAGCAGTAGGCGACGGAGTACCGGGGTAGGGACCGGGCCCTGGGACGTATGAGTTTTTCTTGTATTCCTACCTGCTGTCCAGTACGAGAGCCATTGTAACTGGGCCGCCAGAAAGTACGATTCGAAGGAGGGGGCGCCTAGGCCCCCTTGTGTGGTGGGCAATTGGAGTTTAGTGAGGGCTATCCGGTGTCTGTGTGCTCCCCAGATGAGTGAGCAGAGGAGTGAGTCTAGGTCTTGAAAAAAGGCCCTTGGTGGGATTACCGGTAGGTTCGTGAAGTGGTACAGCAGACTGGGGACAATGATCATCTTAGCTATGGCCACACGGCCAGCGGGAGGTTCTTCCAAAAACCCACCGCCGATCGAATGCCGAATTCATTTAGAATAGCTGGTGACGATTCGAATACGGTACATTCCAGCTTTGTACGGATTTTTCGTGGTATCGTGTGTTGTGGTTGGAGAAATTGGCTTCCCATAAGGTTTATTTATTAAACCAGGAGTTTCCTTTGGTGTCTTTTAGGTCTCTTCTCCGAAAAGATTTCCTTATACACCCTAGTCCTGATGAGGCCCAAAGCAAGTGGGGCTGATACGTGTCGACCATAAGAATTGTAGAAGCCTTTTGAAATTGAAATCATGTGGAAATTAATTTGAAAAGTACTAGGCAATGTATTTTGAGGAGCAAGTTGTTTCCTCCTAGTACTTCGTTTGTTAGGGTTTTCTTACTAAATGGAATGCTGCTAAAAAAAAGTGCAAGCATCCACGATTATCAGTAGGGAAATAAGGAATATAAGTTAAAAAAAAAATTCTGTTTTGTATTTGTTTTTTGAGAAATTTCCAAATGTTCGTTTTGTATTTTTTATTTCATGAATATACATATAAATACCTTTTTTGGTATCTAAATCAAATTTGTTTCTGTCAATGTTGTTGATTAATTGAAGATTGAATCCAGAGAGTGTATTTCACTGTGAAGAAATAATTTAAGAGTTTCTTCCATATATTGTCAACATAGATCTATTCCAACGCATTATTTGTTTTTTTTCACATGATCGAATGCCGGCCAGCACTTTGCGATGGTTGCCCTCTTATATGTCAGTGGGGGAGTGGTATAGGCGGACGCCGAGTTATCGGGGGCGTGTGTGCTCCAAGGTAGGCTCTGCGTACCAATTCGTACCTCCTGCGGCACAAGGTTTGGGTGCAACGGGTATAGTGCAGATTTGTCCCAGTTTACTTTAAGACCGGACGCCTCCGCGAACTCCGTTAGGGTTGTCCAGATGGGTGTGAGGTCCGTGGTGATATATCGGATATATAGTAGGAGGTCGTCCGTGTACATGGAGACGCTATGGACGGTGTCCAGAATGGGGATGCCCCATTCGGTTCCCTCCTGGCGTAATCGGATTGCCAGCGGTTCTACCACTAGGGTGAAGATCTGGGGCGATAGTGGGCACCCTTGTCTTGACCCCCTCTCCACCTTGAATGATGATGATATGTATCGGCCCAGTTGAATACGGGATGTGAGCGTGGTGTAGAGAAGCCGTGTGTACACGAGGAGGGTTGGGCCTATCCCTGCTCGTTGCAATGCAGCGAAAAGGTATGGCCAAGTGAGAGTGTCAAAGGCCTTTTCGAGGTCTAAGATTAAGCAGGCCGCGTTAGGGTTTGTATTTTCCACTTGATCCTGAATATGGAACAAGCGACGTATGTTTTGAGACGTATTTCTGCCGGGTACAAACCCGCACTGATCCGGATGAACTAGGGGTCGCAAATTTGTTTGTACCTATCCACCAGAATTTTCTCCAGTATTTTGCAGTCGGTGGAGAGAAGCGTGATTGGACGATAAGAAGACACCTGTTGTGGGTCTCGGTGTGGTTTAAGGAATGTTACTATGACCGACTCGCGGAGGGAGCTGGGCAGTTCTCCCCTCTCTAGTGCGACCGCAAACATCTCTACGAGGCGAGGGACGAGCAGGGGGGAGAAGGTGCTGTAATACTCAAGAGGTAGACCGTCCAGGCCCGGTGCCTTATTTCGCGCCAGCGCACGGATCGCATGGGTGACGTCAGTCGGTGTTATTTTGACGTTTAGGGTGTTTTTCTCTGATTCTGTGATGTTAGATAGGGGGTACAGAAAGTGGCTGATCGCCTCCTGTCTGAGCTGTGACGGGGTGCGGTAAATTATAGTGTAATAATGCTGGAATGCAGTTAGGATGTCAATTTGGGATCGCACTAGATTACCGGAAGGTTCTATTATCTCGGTGATGGGTATTGTGTCTGTGTCCTGTTTCTAGGAGTGTGCCCGTTTTATCTCTTTCAGTATGCATTCGAGAGCTCTGCACACTTCTTTGATGGTGCATAAAGGACTCCAAGGATAAGTAAAAAGTGAAGTCTTTCAACAGTTCACCACGTTTTCTGACACAAATCTGTGTATAAATGTGAAGCGCCCTGTCTCAGTCATGTTGACATATATTGGAGCATGAACATAGAAAATGGACTATACATTTCTTTACGGGAGGAAGAGCTGTAAGCACAGGAACAAGAAGGCTTTCCAGCTTGTTGGATCATCATCATAGAAGCAAGACTAATGGCAGCAACCTGTAGGTTTAAGCATCTTCAAGACAAACTTGCAAGAGTTCAACAGATACCTAGCACCACTAATAAGCAAATTCAGGAACAGCTGCTCAGTGTCAAGGAGCCCACTCTGGAGAAAGCAGTGTCAATTGCAAACAAGCATTGAAAATGCAATAGGTCTCGCCTTTGAATAAGATAAAGCCATTTGCTTGGCTAATGGTATTGTATAGCAAAACAAATGGCTTTAACTTAATGAAAGGCGAGACCTATTGCATTTTTAATGTTTGTTCTTCTTTCATTCAAACGTTACTACATGCAATTTACTGTGGTAGTAGGTCTTGTTTTTCACGTCTAATTCATTGATCAATGATGTAGCTTGTCTGCCAGTTTTTTTCTGTTACCTCCCTGTTTGCTTGGGGTAATGTACAGTTTTCTTCACTTTTTCTTGTGAAATCTTTTTCCTTGTTTGAGGAGTTCATATAAACGATTTCTCTGATATCTTTATACTGTATAAGTGGTTATCATCGTTATAATACTCTTTGGGCGTTTAACAGTGCACCGCCCCCAGCCCCCATCGTTGGCTCATCTGACCCCAGGATTCAATTTGTACTATGTAAGTAATGCAACGGGACCACCCAGAAAAGCATCTTAGGCCTCGCCAGGGATATGGAAGGTCTTCTATGAACGCCAAAACTATGTTAAAATACAGTACCAAAAAGAACCCTTTTTAAATATCTTGGAGAAGGAAACCTTGAGAAAAAGGTGAAAGGCTCAAAATGTATACCTTGTAGGTTGCATGCAGCTCTTTGGTGCTGTTAACATACTGAGCTGTTTTACCAGCATTGTAACCTGTGACCGGAAGGTAACCTAAATGTTAGACCTGGCACCTTGGCGTGAGTTTCCCTTCCACTTTTTGATGATGTGCCTCGACTGTTTTGCTGGTGTTGTCCGCTCAGGGCACTGCGCCACGGCTAATCCGTGCCGCAGTGCAAGTGCTCCCTAGGTAAAGTGTACCTGTAATTGATGTTCATGATTGGTTTATTGGATTCACTGTCAGTCCCCAGTAAAGTGCACCAGGGGTGCCAGGGCTTGTGAATGCCAATGTGTCAAGAATTCCTGTCATACAAGGGAAACACGCGCTTATGTAAACAGGAGAGCTGTTACATAACTCAAGGGAAACACGCCCTTATGTAAACAGGAGAGCTGTTACATAACTCAAGGGAAACACGCCCTTATGTAAACAGGAGAGCTGTTACATAACTCAAGGGAAACACGCCCTTATGTAAACAGGAGAGCTGTTACATAACTCAAGGAAAACACGCCCTATAAAGGGAGGAACCGGGAGGTACAAGGCTGTCGGATATTGTGTTTACACCGACGTACCTGCTTCGTGAAGAGCAGTGTTCCGGAGTGGTGCTCCAGTAAGGCAAGAACGGAGGTAGGTCGAGTCGTTACTCCCTGGGCCGTGTTTTGCCCCATCGTCACCTGTGAAGGACCCGGAAGCTCTACCGGTCAACCATTGAGCTTCGCTTTTTGACTCGGCTGAGTCCAAGCGCAGTGGCGCTTTTGCTGGTTGGAGTCGTAACTCCCAGCCCGACCAGAGACACAGGGACTGCCAGCTGTAACGCACACCAGGAGGTGTTTGCCGCGTTACAGACTCGGAAGTCCACAGGATCGATCGAGCGGCTGCTCTCGGTTCAGTCTTCTTGCTTGTGATTGGGGTATTGGTGACGCATCACCAGGAGGTGACTCCGCGTCCCGGTGCAGTCTGAGGAAGAGGTTGAGCGGCTGCTCCCTTCAGGTAGAGACCCCGGCTGGGTGTTTCCCTGACTCCTCGATTCTCCCCAACACTCTTCGTGCCCCTCACAGCCTACCGATTGGCATTGTCGGCCATTTCATTTCTGCCCTCTGTTGGCATACGCCGGGATCGGCGTATATGCAGAGGACGGTTAGGACCATCCGTGCTGTGGGCTGGTAACGTACTTAGCCTGGAGGATTCCAGTGACTATAACTTTTGTTTGTTCTTTGTATTTTATTTGCCTTCAGTGAAAGAACTAACCCTTCACAAGTGGTTGCGTCCTCATTGTCGTGTCTGTTAAACGATCCTGAGACGTTCAGGGGGTTACAAAATATCCGACCTTAATAACACTAACTGTCTCCCGGTCGATAACAGACATGGCAACACTTGATGATGTGCTGGCTGCTTTAGCGGCCATGCAAGTTGAAGTGGCTGCCTCTAGGCAAGAAACAGCCGATGTAAAAGCCAGACTGGATGCTATCCAATTGGACCCGCTCACGCCCAGCACCTCCCTCACGAACCAGACCCCTGCGGTAGTAGTGGAAATGCCGGTAGCCATCCCCTTGGCAACACCAGAGAGGTACAGTGGGGATCCTAACACAGTGCAGGTATTCCTCACACAAGTGGCGCTACATTTATCGTGCAAACCAAAGGCGTTCCCCACGAGTCAGGCTCGTGTGGCTTTCCTTATATCCTATTTGGCTGGAAACGCGGCACAATGGGCCGTACCTCTGGTGAGCAGGGACGACCCCCTCTTATGTGATTGGGGTGCTTTTCGCGAGGAATTCCTGAAGGTATTCGACAGAAGGGCTGACACGTACACGGCGGACCGTGAAATGCTTGAGTTGAGACAGGGATCCAACGACCTGGTGCAGTATCTCAACGCGTCCCGAAGGCTAATGGGGAGCTGAGAGCCTGTGTGGACTTTAGGGCATTGAATGCGATAACCATAAAAAATCGGTACCCCTTGCCTCTCATCAGTGTACTTCTGGAACAGGTCAAGAAAGCTCGTATCTACACCAAGTTGGATTTGAAAGGGGCATACCATCTGGTGCGCATGAGGGACGGAGACGAGTGGAAGACCGCCTTTAAGACCAGGTTCGGCCTTTTTGAGTACCTCGTCATGCCGTTCGGTCTGTGCAACGCCCCGGCAGCCTTTCAGTACTTTTTGAATGAGGTATTCAGAGAGGAGTTGGATATCTACGTGGTCGTATATATCGACGACATCCTCATCTATTCGTCCAGTGTGGAGGAGCACGTACACCACGTCAAAGCTGTGCTCCAAAAGCTGAGGGAAAACATGCTGTTTTGTAAACTCAGCAAGTGTGACTTCCACGTCACATCCGTGGAATTCCTCGGAGTGATGCTGAGTCCAGAGGGACAGGAGATGGCAGAACGAAAGATCAAGGCGGTGAAAGAATGGCCGGTGCCCCAAAGCGTGAAGGACGTCCAAAGTTTCATTGGCTTCGCCAACTTTTACAGGCTGTTTATAGATGGATTTTCAGGAGTGGTGGCCCCAATCACACAGCTACTGAGGAAGTCCAAGGAGTTTGTCTGGTCCCCTGAAGCGAACAAAGCCTTTGAGGCCCTGAAAAGCGCCTTTGGTAAGGCGCCGGTGTTGGCTCACCCCGATCCGGATCTCCCCTACGTGGTGGAAGCGGACGCGTCGGATGTGGCGCTGGGGGCTATCTTGTCCCAACGCAACCACGACACAGGGGTGCTTCATCCCGTTGCGTACATGTCCCGCAAACTCAACGACGCCGAACGCAACTACCATATTGCGGAGAAGGAGCTTCTCGCAATCAAGGACGCCTTCACCGAATGGAGGCATTGGTTGATGGGGGCAAGACATGTGGTATCGGTGTACACGGACCATCGGAACCTACAGTTCATGACGGCCACTAGACACCTTTCTCCCAGGCAGCTGCGGTGGATGATCTTCTTTGCGGGGTTCAACTTCCGCATCACATATCGGCCGGGGACGGAAAACCGGAAGGCGGACGCCCTGTCCCGTCAATCTGCAGTTAAGGAACCATTGCCTGCAACCGAGCGTTCCATCATTTCCCCGAGGATGGTATTGGGGGTTATCCAACCGGATACTTTCCTGAGGGGAATAAAGAGAGGGATCAGGTCATTCGCATGGCGGAGGTGGCTCCTCAGTCACAGAGAATGGCAGCTGAAGGACGGGATACCCCTGAAGGGCAGGTGCCTATTGATACCCACGCCTAGGCTAAGGAAACAAGCATTCATCTGGTGCCATGACTCTCCATGCGCAGGTCATTTGGGCTTTGAAAAAACGGTGGCTAGCATGGGACGGCATTTCTGGTGGCCAACCATGAGAGTGGATGTCAGGAGGTGGGGACAGGAGTGTCCTACGTGTGCTACCATGAAGGCCGACCATGGCCGAACCCAAGGGCTCTTACATCCACTTCCGACCCCGGATAGACCATGGGATAGCATATCACTGGACTTCGTGGTGGGCCTACCGGTAGACCAGGGGATGACGGCAATACTGGTGGTGGTGGATTACTTGACGAAAATGGGGCACTTCATCCCCTGCAAGAGAGTCCCTACGGCCGGGGAATTGGCGTCACTACTCCTAAAGAATGTGGTACGACTGCATGGATTACCTGGGGTGATCGTGTCGGACCGGGGGTCACAGTTTACTGCGCAATTCTGGAAGACTTGGTGCACTGCGCTGCATGTTAAGACCGCCCTGTCCACCAGCTACCACCCTCAAACGGACGGCCAAACCGAGCGCCTGAACCAAACGCTCAAACAGTATCTGCGATGTTTTGTGGACCAGGGCAGGGAAGAATGGGTCGACTTGCTATGGGTTGCAGAGATAGCCTATAACAACGCCACTCACAGCTCCACACAGTCATCTCCGTTCTATAGCAACTATGGCCAACATCCCAGGTTCTTGCCATTTCTACATCCGTTCAGAGAGGACAGGATTCCCGCCACAGCGGACAGGGTGGCACACATAAAAGACACGTTGATGCGCTCAAGGGCTGTCCTAATAGAGGCCAAGAGAAGATACAAGGCTGCGGCAGATAGGAAGAGAAGGCCCGGGCCACTGTACCGCACTGGAGACTACGTCTGGATATCCACAAGAAACATGAGGTTTCGAAAGAACAGTGTGTTCCATCCCAAGTACATGGGCCCCTATCGAATTACCAAGTGTATGGGTCCCGTGAACGTGAAGGTGTGCTTGCCCCAGTCATTGCGGATACACCCTGTCTTTCATGTATCTTTGCTCAAACCAGCACCCTCCAAGCCGTCTGGGACACCTAGGCCGGTATGCGTGGAGTCGGAGGTGGAGTATGAAGTGTCGGGCATACGGGCGTCCAAATGGCGCAGGGGGAAGCTGTGGTACCTGGTTGCGTGGAAAGGCTATGGCCCGGAGGAGCATTCATGGGAACCGGCTGAAGGGGTTCATGCTCCGCGCTTGGTCTCCTTGTTCCATCGGCGTTTTCCTGCCAGCGCTGGACCCATGGGGAGCCGCTGAGAGGGAGGATGTACTGTCAAGAATTCCTGTCATACAAGGGAAACACGCGCTTATGTAAACAGGAGAGCTGTTACATAACTCAAGGGAAACACGCCCTTATGAAAACAGGAGAGCTGTTACATAACTCAAGGGAAACACGCCCTTATGTAAACAGGAGAGCTGTTACATAACTCAAGGGAAACACGCCCTTATGTAAACAGGAGAGCTGTTACATAACTCAAGGGAAACACGCCCTTATGTAAACAGGAGAGCTGTTACATAACTCAAGGAAAACACGCCCTATAAAGGGAGGAACCGGGAGGTACAAGGCTGTCGGATATTGTGTTTACACCGACGTACCTGCTTCGTGAAGAGCAGTGTTCCGGAGTGGTGCTCCAGTAAGGCAAGAACGGAGGTAGGTCGAGTCGTTACTCCCTGGGCCGTGTCTTGCCCCATCGTCACCTGTGAAGGACCCGGAAGCTCTACCGGTCAACCATTGAGCTTCGCTTTTTGACTCGGCTGAGTCCAAGCGCAGTGGCGCTTTTGCTGGTTGGAGTCGTAACTCCCAGCCCGACCAGAGACACAGGGACTGCCAGCTGTAACGCACACCAGGAGGTGTTTGCCGCGTTACAGACTCGGAAGTCCACAGGATCGATCGGCTGCTCTCGGTTCAGTCTTCTTGCTTGTGATTGGGGTATCGGTGACGCATCACCAGGAGGTGACTCCGCGTCCCGGTGCAGTCTGAGGAAGAGGTTGAGCGGCTGCTCCCTTCAGGTAGAGACCCCGGCTGGGTGTTTCCCTGACTCCTCGATTCTCCCCAACACTCTTCGTGCCCCTCACAGCCTACCGATTGGCATTGTCGGCCATTTCATTTCTGCCCTCTGTTGGCATACGCCGGGATCGGCGTATATGCAGAGGACGGTTAGGACCATCCGTGCTGTGGGCTGGTAACGTACTTAGCCTGGAGGATTCCAGTGACTATAACTTTTGTTTGTTCTTTGTATTTTATTTGCCTTCAGTGAAAGAACTAACCCTTCACAAGTGGTTGCGTCCTCATTGTCGTGTCTGTTAAACGATCCTGAGACGTTCAGGGCGTTACACAATGCTGCTGGTGGGCTTGCAGCGCTGGTTGCGCCACCCACGGAAGCGGCCTTGTAAAGTGTGTCAAGGGTCTGCCACCGCAGACCCTGTGCGCGGTCCGGGACCGTCGCGCTGACTGCGCAAGTGCCCCACTTGCCAGTCCCTAAACCTTCCCTTACCTACATATTAGCCACCCCTCTGGTAGGCCCACGGGCAGGGTGCATTGTAGGCATAAGGTAGGACATGCCCTGATGTGTGTGGCATGTCTTAGTAGTGAATTACAGCCATTTTCGTTCTTCACTATTGAAGGCTACCTGCTCTCCATAGGCCAGAATGGGCTGCCGGGATCACGCCAACGCTGTGACCCCAGTGGACTCAGAGAGCATGGTAGAAGTGTCAAGTTTAGTATGCCTGAACTCAGGATGATAAAATACTTCTTGTAGTCAAGTTTATTTTAATATCCTGGGTTTGTAAATACTACTTTTAGAAAGTTAGTATTTACTGACCTGACCATCTCAGTCCGCCTCTGCTGTGTGTATGTGTTCTGCCTGGCAACAGTAAGGAGCAGGGTTGGGGAATCCCCAGAGACAGGTTGGCTGCCAGGTGGTGGGTAGAGAGGTGACACCTGGATGGGTGGGAGGAGTACACCTTGACTCTTGAATAGACCTGTGCTCTGCCACCACAAAGCCGGCGCCACCCCCTGTGGGGCGGCTGATGTCTCTGCCCTGCTGCTGAAAGGAAAGAGCAGAGTCACCATAACAAAGTGCTCCAGAACTGGACTGAGCCAGGCCTAGGCCCCCTGGCGCTAAAGAACAAAAGAATCATGGTATAAAAGTAGGAGCCTGGCTCCTAAGAAATCAGAATCCTGTTTATCACAAAGAACCTCTGCCCGACTAGAAGGAGAAGAAGACGCCGGAGGAGCTGGCTTGCTGCTTGCCTTGCTGAGAAAGGAGAGGAAGAGACTTACTGAAAAGACTTTGCTACTTTGTGCTTGAACATTCTCCAAGGTCTTGATCTGAGCTTGCCCCCTGAACTGAACCCCAGGAACAGTGGGTTCTCTGTGCTTCTTGCTCATCCTCCAATTCGAGCCGTGTGGGCATCCCGCTGGAAAAGAGACTGCGCCCCTCATCGCCCCTCCTAGGGCCGTGACACTCAGAAGCTCGCCTGCCTCAAACCCGTGAGAGCCCCGCTCCGTCCCGAGCCGCTCTCTGTCCCCGGGCCAGGCCGCCTGCATCCCTGTCACCGCCTGCTACTGGAGCGCGCTGACCGCGCTATCACCCCTCCCGCCGGAAGCCGTCCGACGACTGTGATCTACGCCGGGTCATCCAGCTGCACTGACCGTGCCCTGCGACCCCGCTTCGCTATCCCCGGACATCTCAGGCCGCGCCGCCCCCGCTGTGGAGACCCTCCTGCACCGCCGTGCTAAAGGGTCGCTGGCCGCGCCTGCCTACGTGCCCACACCTGCTGATTGAGGACCCAAGAACACTTCCCAAGCTGAGGGTCGCACCGACCTGTGCCGGCTCTCCACATCACGAAAGAAGTTCCAGCATCGGGCTCGGGGCCCGCAACGCCTTATTTCCCCGTTCGCCGGAGTCGATCTCTGTGAGTACTGGAACCACAAGTAACATTTGCAAGAGAACTACAAAGTATCCATTTGAAGCTACGAACAACGAACATTTGCCCGCTTTACAACCTGGTGGCATAGCGAAAACGTTATTGGTCTTGTGATAAGTCTGCTGAGATATATATACCTTATTTTTACATAAAGAATCGTATTTTTATATATATCCAAGTCTGGTGTCCGTTTCTGGGGGGATTGATGTATTTACGGTGTGTATGATTGCAAGTGCTTAACCAACAACGCCTGAGGAATCGCCTTGGCTGCTCACGCCACGCACCTAGAGGGTGAGCAAGGGTCATTCGCGAGGGGTTATCCTGCGCCCTGACGTGGAGGAGAGGGTTCCTGCTTGACACAAGGGCAACCTTGCGCCAACCAGAGATCCCCGACTCTAACATTGGTGGCAGCGGTTGGGATTTCGGATTTGCACTTGTAATTTGCATACAGTGAATTATTAATCACCAGATAGTGAGAGCAGACCAAATAACGCAGCCACAGGTTTTTAATTGTTGAACTTTGTTGAGACATCTGCCATTACTGCAACCATGCCTGGCTCGCTCTCTGCTGGAAGAGCGCTCTCTGTGATTTCTGGAATAGATGAGGTGGATTGGGAGAGACTGGAAGGTTACACAACGGAGCAATTGAAAGGCTACAGTGTAAAATTCAGAGTTCCCCATGCTGGATTCAGGAAGAAGAACCAGTACCTCAAGGCGCTGAGAGCCTGGAAGGAGTCACGAGACCCACGGAATGCGGGGGACATCGTTCCACCCGACAATCTTGAGGAGCCCAGCAGAGTCCGGTCACCAGAGGAGCTGGCCGACAGGGCAGCCGACAGGGCGCATGCAATGGAGATGGCAAAGTTGGCCGGACAAATGGAAATGGAAAAGCAGAAGTTGGCCCTGGAGGCACAACAACGCCAAATGGATCATGATATAAGATTGAAGGAGTTGGAGCTGAAGGCGAAAAGTTTGGACACCACTCCTTCTGGTGGCAGCACTCCACCAGCGCAGGTAGAGTCCAAGGTGTACATCCCCAAAGATGTAGTAAAGGAGTATTTTAGAAAGGATGACATAGGGCAGTGGTTTAGAGCCTACGAGGTGGCCATGTCCTCACACCGGGTCCCTGAGAAAGACTGGGGAGCGGGGTTGTGGGGGAGGTTCCTTGCGGAAGGGCGGGACACACTGTTAGATTTGCCCTTAGAAGTCCAGACCTCATACCCCCATATGAAGGAAGCTTTAATGACCAGGTATGGGTTAACTCCTGAGCTATATAGACAGAGGTTCAGGGAGACCAAGAAGATCCCTGAGAGTACGTATGTGGAATATGTGACCTTTTTCTGCAGAGCGCTGGATGGTTGGGTGAAGGGTAGCAAAGTGAATGATTATCAAGGGCTGCTTGATTTAATTGCATGGGAGCACTTGTCCAGTCAATGTTTTCCTGAGCTACGCCAGCACCTGATAGACAGCAAGCTGTCCAACCCGAGGAAGCTTGCTGAGGAGGCGGACCGCTGGCTCAGCACCAGGGTCCACAAGGGTCAAGTGGGAGACTCCGCCAAAGGTGGGCAGGGTCCCCAGCAGAAGAGTGGGGGGGACAAGGGTAAACAGAAGGGGTTCCAAAAAGGCCCCCAAAGTAATTCCCAAGGGAACCAGCAGAAGGGTTCTCAGCCTCCCCCACCCCCGCAGCAGAACGGGGCCCCGACAGGTAGACCTGTTCCAAAGGGGCCCTTCAATTGTTATAGGTGTGGTGACCCGGGACACATTGCCTCTGATCCTAAGTGTCGCCTGTTTGGTAAGACCGCACCCACTGGTGCTCCACCCCGGCAAGTAGCTAGTGTTAACTTTGGGGAGGAGGTAGCAGTCCAGGAGGGTGGGGGTCCCGGGCAGATGACCCTAGTCTCGCTAGGAGACAGTGAGATGGTCCCTGTAACCTACCTGCCCTCTAACACTAAGAAATATGGGCAAGTAGTGACCATCAATGGAAAGAAGGTTGAGGCTCTTAGAGATACAGGAGCCAGCGTGACCTCGGTGAGGCAACACCTGGTGTCTCAAGAGCAAATTGTACCCAATGCCTACTGTAGGGTTGTCAATGCTGACAACGTAGAGAGTCGTTGTCCAATGGCTCAAGTTCCCTTTGAGTGGGGGGAGGTCTCTGGTACTCTACAAGTCGCTGTGAGAACTGACATGCCTGTAGACTGTCTGCTAGGGAACGACCTGGAGAGTTCCCCTTGGGAAAAGGTGGAGAAGACCACGCATCTGAGGATGGTGGGTCTACCCGACTGGGCGTGCGTGACCACCCGGTCCATGGCAGCCAGTAGGGGTGTTGAGAGGGTCCTGGAGCCTGAGGGAGAGGTCCAGGAACCGGCCTTAGGGAGAAGGCGCAGGAGGCGCGGGAAACCGGCCCCCGAAGTTCCCACGGCCCAGGAGGAAGTAGACCCTGAGGGGGATGCTCTGGAGCCTACCGGGGAACAGATTGCCGAACTGGGAGATCTGCCTGAGCTGACCCATTGGCAGCAAGAAGGAGGTCCCTCCAGGGAGGAATTCTGCAGGGAGCAGAAAGAATGCCCTTCTCTCGTGGGTATGCGGCAACAGGCTGCAGACCAGGCCAATGGTGTTCAGGCCAAAACACACTACGTGTACTGGGAGAGTGACCTCCTGTATTCCGAGCCTAAGGCTGCTGAACCTGGGTCAGCCCGTGTGCTGGTGGTACCCCAGAAGTTCAGAACCTTCCTACTGGGGCTGGCTCACGATGTGCCGTTAGCAGGACATTTGGGGATGGACAAGACCTATGACAGGCTTGTCACCCACTTTTACTGGCCCCAAATGCACAAGAATTCAGATTCCTACTGCAGAACCTGTCAGACTTGCCAGGCAAGTGGTAAAAGCGGAGGGAAGCACAAGGCTCCTCTGCAACCTTTCCCTGTGGTCGGTACGCCATTCCAACGAGTGGGTATTGATATTGTGGGGCCTCTGGACCCCAAGACAGCCCTGGGCAACAGGTTCATCCTGGTCTTGGTGGACCATGCCACCCGGTACCCTGAAGCCATCCCTCTGAGGACAGTGACGGCCCCCGTGGTGGGACGGGCACTGATGGGAATTTTCTCCCGAGTGGGATTCCCTCTAGAGGTGGTGAGCGACAGGGGGACCAATTTCATATCCACATATATGAAATCCCTGTGGAAGGAGTGTGGGGTAACTTACAAGTTCACCACTCCTTACCACCCCCAAGGAAATGGGTTGGTTGAGAGATTCAACCGAACCCTCAAAGGCATGATCATGGGCCTGGACGGTCCAATGAGGCGTAAGTGGGACGTCCTCTTGCCATGCCTGCTCTTCGCTTACCGAGAGGTGCCACAGAAGTCTCTAGGATTCAGCCCCTTTGAGCTTCTGTATGGTCACCCGGTAAGAGGACCTCTGAGTTTGGTAAAGGAAGGCTGGGAGCAATCTCCCAGGAAACCTCCCCAGAATGTATATAGTTACATGCTGGCCTTCCGAAACCAGACTCGGCGTTTCAGACAACTTGCTGAGGCAAATCTGGAAGCCAGCCAGGAGGAGATGAAGCGGTGGTACGACCGGAATGCCACTCTGGTAGAGCTTCAACCTGGACAAAAGGTGTGGGTCTTGGCCCCAGTGGAGCCTTGTGCACTTCAGGATAAGTGGACAGGTCCATTTGAGGTTGTGGAGCGCAAAAGTCCTATCACCTACTTGGTGGACATGCAGACTTCCAGGAACCCTTTGAGGGTCCTACATGTTAACCGCCTTAAGCCCCACTTAGAGAGGACCGAAGTGGGCATGCTGCTGGCCACTGATGATGGAATGGAAGAGGAGACCGAGCCTCTTCCTGACCTCTTAGTGGCCTCTGAGAAAGATGGGTCAGTGGATGGAGTTAACCTCTCACCCACCCTGACGCCCGAACAACAGGAAGATTGCCGCCACTTGCTGGGACAGTTTTCCGACCGATTCTCCCTGGTTCCTGGTGTCACAGATTGGTGCGTCCATGATGTGGACACAGGAGACAGCTTACCTGTAAAGCACAAGGCTTACAGGGTAACTGACAGGGTCAGAGCTTGCATTAAGGAGGAGGTCTCCAAAATGCTTGCGCTAGGGGTGGTTGAGTCCTCCAGCAGTCCTTGGTCCAGCCCCGTGGTCTTGGTCCCCAAAGCTGCTGCGCCGGGAGCCACACCTGAACTCCGGTTCTGTGTGGACTACAGAGGACTCAATTCAGTAACGAAGACTGACGCGCACCCCATCCCCAGAGCTGATGAGCTCATTGATCGGCTGGGGGCTGCCCGGTTCCTCAGCACGTTTGATTTAACGTCTGGGTACTGGCAGATCGCCTTGACCGATGGGGGCCAAAGAGAGGTCCGCATTCTCTACACCAGATGGGCACTTCCAGTTCCGAGTCATGCCATTTGGGATGAAGAATGCCCCTGCCACCTTTCAGAGGTTGGTCAACCAGGTACTGGTTGGGCTGGATGCGTTCAGTGCCGCCTACCTGGATGACATCGCAGTGTTCAGTGCCACCTGGCCCGAACACCTGTGCCACCTCTGGGAAGTGTTGATGGCTCTGCGCCCAGCAGGCCTCACGATCAAGGCAAGCAAGTGCCAGATCGGGCAGGGTTCCGTGGTGTACTTGGGACACCAAGTGGGGAGTGGCAAGGTGGCACCCTTGCAACCCAAAATTGAGACCATCCTGGCTTGGGAACCCCCCAAGACGCAGACCGCAGTGAGGGCCTTCCTGGGGCTCACTGGGTACTACAGGAGGTTTGTCAAGGGCTATGGAACGATCGTTGCCCCCTTGACAGAGCTGACTTCCAAGAAGCAGCCCAGGAACGTGATTTGGACTGACACCTGTCAGAAAGCTTTCGACACCCTGAAGACTGCCATGTGCACGGCGCCCGTGCTCTTGGCCCCTGACTTCTCCAAGGAATTCCTAGTACAGACAGACGCTTCAGAGCATGGTGTAGGGGCTGTTCTCTCACAGATGACTGAGGAGGGCTGGGACCAACCCGTAGCCTTCATCAGTAGGAGGTTACTTCCACGGGAAAGTAGGTGGAGTGCAATTGAGCGAGAAGCATTTGCTGTGGTCTGGGCGCTGAAGAAGCTAAGACCCTACTTGTTTGGGTCTCACTTCCGGGTTCAGACGGACCACAGGCCCCTCAGATGGTTGATGCAAATGAGGGGTGAGAACCCGAAGCTGTTGAGGTGGTCCATCTCCCTACAGGGTATGGACTTTACGGTGGAACACCGTCCTGGTACAGATCACGCCAACGCTGACGGTCTGTCCAGGTATTTCCGCCTTAGTGACGAGGAACCCCCTGGGCAAGGGTAGTTCTCCCCACATTTCAGCTGGAGGGGACACGTGTTAGACCTGGCACCTTGGCGTGAGTTTCCCTTCCACTTTTTGATGATGTGCCTCGACTGTTTTGCTGGTGTTGTCCGCTCAGGGCACTGCGCCACGGCTAATCCGTGCCGCAGTGCAAGTGCTCCCTAGGTAAAGTGTACCTGTAATTGATGTTCATGATTGGTTTATTGGATTCACTGTCAGTCCCCAGTAAAGTGCACCAGGGGTGCCAGGGCTTGTGAATGCCAATGCTGCTGGTGGGCTTGCAGCGCTGGTTGCGCCACCCACGGAAGCGGCCTTGTAAAGTGTGTCAAGGGTCTGCCACCGCAGACCCTGTGCGCGGTCCGGGACCGTCGCGCTGACTGCGCAAGTGCCCCACTTGCCAGTCCCTAAACCTTCCCTTACCTACATATTAGCCACCCCTCTGGTAGGCCCACGGGCAGGGTGCATTGTAGGCATAAGGTAGGACATGCCCTGATGTGTGTGGCATGTCTTAGTAGTGAATTACAGCCATTTTCGTTCTTCACTATTGAAGGCTACCTGCTCTCCATAGGCCAGAATGGGCTGCCGGGATCACGCCAACGCTGTGACCCCAGTGGACTCAGAGAGCATGGTAGAAGTGTCAAGTTTAGTATGCCTGAACTCAGGATGATAAAATACTTCTTGTAGTCAAGTTTATTTTAATATCCTGGGTTTGTAAATACTACTTTTAGAAAGTTAGTATTTACTGACCTGACCATCTCAGTCCGCCTCTGCTGTGTGTATGTGTTCTGCCTGGCAACAGTAAGGAGCAGGGTTGGGGAATCCCCAGAGACAGGTTGGCTGCCAGGTGGTGGGTAGAGAGGTGACACCTGGATGGGTGGGAGGAGTACACCTTGACTCTTGAATAGACCTGTGCTCTGCCACCACAAAGCCGGCGCCACCCCCTGTGGGGCGGCTGATGTCTCTGCCCTGCTGCTGAAAGGAAAGAGCAGAGTCACCATAACAAAGTGCTCCAGAACTGGACTGAGCCAGGCCTAGTCCCCCTGGCGCTAAAGAACAAAAGAATCATGGTATAAAAGTAGGAGCCTGGCTCCTAAGAAATCAGAATCCTGTTTACCACAAAGAACCTCTGCCCGACTAGAAGGAGAAGAAGACGCCGGAGGAGCTGGCCTGCAGCTTGCCTTGCTGAGAAAGGAGAGGAAGAGACTTACTGAAAAGACTTTGCTACTTTGTGCTTGAACATTCTCCAAGGGCTTGATCTGAGCTTGCCCCCTGAACTGAACCCCAGGAACAGTGGGTTCTCTGTGCTTCTTGCTCATCCTCCAATTCGAGCCGTGTGGGCATCCCGCTGGAAAAGAGACTGCGCCCCTCATCGCCCCTCCTAGGGCCGTGACACTCAGAAGCTCGCCTGCCTCAAACCCGTGAGAGCCCCGCTCCGTCCCGAGCCGCTCTCTGTCCCCGGGCCAGGCCGCCTGCATCCCTGTCACCGCCTGCTACTGGAGCGCGCTGACCGCGCTATCACCCCTCCCGCCGGAAGCCGTCCGACGACTGTGATCTACGCCGGGTCATCCAGCTGCACTGACCGTGCCCTGCGACCCCGCTTCGCTATCCCCGGACATCTCAGGCCGCGCCGCCCCCGCTGTGGAGACCCTCCTGCACCGCCGTGCTAAAGGGTCGCTGGCCGCGCCTGCCTACGTGCCCACACCTGCTGATTGAGGACCCAAGAACACTTCCCAAGCTGAGGGTCGCACCGACCTGTGCCGGCTCTCCACATCACGAAAGAAGTTCCAGCATCGGGCTCGGGGCCCGCAACGCCTTATTTCCCCGTTCGCCGGAGTCGATCTCTGTGAGTACTGGAACCACAAGTAACATTTGCAAGAGAACTACAAAGTATCCATTTGAAGCTACGAACAACGAACATTTGCCCGCTTTACAACCTGGTGGCATAGCGAAAACGTTATTGGTCTTGTGATAAGTCTGCTGAGATATATATACCTTATTTTTACATAAAGAATCGTATTTTTATATATATCCAAGTCTGGTGTCCGTTTCTGGGGGGATTGATGTATTTACGGTGTGTATGATTGCAAGTGCTTAACCAACAACGCCTGAGGAATCGCCTTGGCTGCTCACGCCACGCACCTAGAGGGTGAGCAAGGGTCATTCGCGAGGGGTTATCCTGCGCCCTGACGTGGAGGAGAGGGTTCCTGCTTGACACAAGGGCAACCTTGCGCCAACCAGAGATCCCCGACTCTAACACTAAAAATATCTAAATGAAAAAATACGTAAGCTAGAACAGCTCTGTTGTTACTTGTGTTCTTGTCGCCAGTTTCTTCGGGGCAGAACTTTCAAAAAGTTATAAACGGGCTGACCATATAACTTTGCAGTTATCAGCCTAATGTGCGGTATGTAACAGTGTGTGTCAACCTTCATTGCGCTCTAGGTGCAGCTTATAAGGCACAACAGTTTGGTGGTTCGTACTTCTATTACTGTATCCTCGAGACCACGTCAAATTCAGCCCATAGTATAGTTTGACGGTTTGAAACTGTGCACCTCCATGTATCCGTTTCATCTGGAGGTTTCGTTTCACACGCAGCCTCCATTTCATCGGGACACCTTTGAGTGCACTGTGAATGTCTTGTGCACGTGCGCGCTGGGTACTCTTTAGGTCTGGGCACGTGCAGCCTGGCTCCCATTGCACCGTGGTATGCTGTTCCGTACTCCTAAAACACCAAACTTTGCAGCCTAAATCAGCCTGTTGGAAGGTACTCTGTTCTTCAGGCCGCTGCCCATTTCCTATAAGCGCCAACCAATAGCAAGGGAAGCTTGGCGGCACCGGGAAGCCTGACGCAGTGGCGTCTGTGGAAAGACCTTCAAAGCACTTCTGCCCCGTCACGTAACGGTCCCCAGAGGCCTAGCGGGGGTTGCAGCGCTTGGATCTGAACACAACCCTCAGTGGACCTTTTGGGGGCTGTTTGGTGGGGGGGGGGGGGGTTAGTGGTCCGGGGCCTCAGGGAACCTTTATAATAGAGTTTGTCTGAAAACGTATCTACTCGCTCACGACAATGGGAAACCCCTTCCCCATTCTGGTTATAGAGACTAGATCAGTGTGTCCGAGCAAGTACAAAAATAACTTTCTCTTTGGAGTAAATTCCAATTTATTAAGGTTTAGGTTTTGTGGCATAGGAAGATCCGTGAAAGCCATTTAGACTTCGTGGCATAACAAGAACCGTGATAGCCAACACGTGTTTCGCCCTCTTACAACGGCCATCCGGCCTGGGGCTTCTTCAGGGTGTTTCAAGATGTTCGGCTGTATGTAGGGAAAATACCTTTCGATTCCCAGGGGCCAAGTACGGCTTCTTCAATTTGAGTATGTTGCTCTGTGTTCTGTCCTATCTCATCTGTTGGCGTGACCTTTTGGGGGCCTCTGGCCAAGGTGCCCAGAGGAATTGGAGCGCGTGCAGCCCTCTGATCAGGTCACAGCCCCCAGTGTTCTCTCTGGAGGCGTGCTGCCCGCACAGTTCCGTGCACTCAGCGGCTGCGATGCTAGCACAGGTTTGCCTTGAAGGAGGCTGTAATTAATTAAAGGCAGGGTAATGTGTGCAGGAAGGAGCTGTTTGCTGTAAATAGCTGTTCCCGTGCCTGACAGTCTGATTAATGAGTGCTGTTTTCTCTGGCATCGGCTTCCAGGAGCTGGGGGTCTCCCGTACCCTCCGGCGGGAGCAGCCCATCTACACAACATCTTGTGGTGACAGCAACTGCCTCATTACAGACAGCACTATTCAACGCGTGCCGACAACACCAGCAAAGGTGACATGTTCAGGAGCTTTTCAATTCAGATGTCTGCCGCGGCGTGCCCCGAGGCACCGGGAGTGCGCGAACCTCCGGCAGAGGTTCAGCGATGAGGCGGATCGTGGCACGAAGGGAGGAGGTTGCGACTACGGCATTGTTGTGCCTACAGACTACTCAATACAGGGAGATGTGAAGGACCCCAAAACACAGGGAGGCGGGGTACCAGGCAAAGACTTCAGCTCCGATGGGTGGGGGGATATTTGACAGGTGGGGAGTTCAGCGAGAGCGGGAATCATATAGCGTGCTCGGGTTGATGAGAAAGTAATTTCATATTTGAGGTGCGCCCACCAACTAGGTGTGTGGATATGATCGGCAGGGACTGGAGTTACTTAATACGGATAGGTAACAATAGATAAACAAGTGCGTTAAAGGTGAATAAATACAGCATAGCACAGCGAACTCCGGCAACTGCATACGCGAAGCGGCAGCTTAGTTGCCATGACAATAGAAAGCTTGGCACAAGATGGCGTCGGACTGTCCGTACGTACGTGTGCATGTTGTTAGGTTTGGATGAATGGCGAGAGCAGCCATCTTTGTCCATCCGTACGCGTGCATGTAAAGCTTTGGAAGAATCGATCGCAAAAGGCACTCGCATGGCGAGGGCAGCGCATGCGCTGCTATCGCCAGGTGAGACCTAAAAAAGATTGAAAATACTTTTGCTTATATAAAAGTATTGAATCCTAATGAATGCCGGAATGCAAATGAAGACAGCACAAACATTAGTTCATTTAAGAAAGTAAATGCGGTGTATAAGAAAAATCGTAATATAACCGGGATTATTTTTAAAGAATTTGAATGTAAGCTGAAAAATTCATGTTGCAGATGTGAGAGAGTTAAACACCTTGCTTCCTCAGCCAATTCCTGGCAAGCAAATCGAGATGTTATGTTTGTGAAAAACGACAGACTCTAGTGAAGAGGATAAAGTTTTGGTTGTAAAAGAGAATGTGAAAGTCCTGGACCATGGAATGGTGAATGATTGTACTGTACGGAGTGTTGTGGAACCATACAATCCACTGAAATGGTGTGTTTCGATTCATCGAGTGGATGTGGAGATATGACCAGACTCCTGTTGACCTTATACTTTAAATGACTGGAACACATGGAGACTATTAATAGATGTGAAATTAAACCTATTGTTAACCCTGTTGGGTATTTTGAGGTGAAGTTACCAATAATAGGTTGTTTTGATACTGATCTGTCATATAAGTGGAGGTGTGCTCAGTGAAGAGTGTATGTGGGAGAGTAGGAAAGATTGCTTCTTTGATGGAAAGAGCAAAAGGGTTTGGACATGTCATTAGGCCCAAATCACCCAGAGCAGGTACTGGTGACAGAAGTATTGGAAGCAGATGAATTGTAAAGAAAATTTCCGAACTTTTCTAATACCACTTTAGGAAGATTGAAAGAATTTTGTCATTGTATTGTTTTGAGATAAGGAGCAATACCTAAATTACACAAAGTAAGGGTAGTTTCTCTGTCTTTGAGGGGTGCATTAAAAGCGGAGTTGCAAAGCTTTGTGATGAAGATGTGAAAGAATTCATAGAAGCTTTGGATTTGTTGAGTCTTGTTGTTCTAGCTAAAAAATCTGATTGCATAGTGCGCATGTGTATCGATTTACGTGATCTGAATAGTTCTGTTTGGATAGAAACGCATGTTTTAGCAAATATCAAGAAAATGTTGAGTACTTTTTATTTATTTATTTATTTATTTATTTATGGAGTTTTATATAGCGCGAACTTGACCCAAAGGTATCGGGTATCAGAGCGCTTTACACATAGCACCAGTTGCGTTACATGGGGACACATTCATTTTTGTTAGGCACGTGGAGATTAAGTGACTTGCCCAGAATCACAGGATGTTCAGCGTCGTTGCCGAGACTCCAACCTAGTTCCTCAGATTCGAGGTCGACCGCCCTAGCCGTTAGGCCAACTCCTCTCCCCACTTTGATGCAAGGAACCTTTTTTTCAACAATTGGTTTGTATAAGGCTTATTATCAATTCAACTCAATGTAACTTTATTTGAATACATGTTGTTTCCATAAATGTGCAACAACAAAAATGCATCCAATTCATTACATTAAAAATCATAAACATACATAAATATGACGTATAATTAATAAATAAGTTTAGAGATCCAGTGCCCTCAAAAGAACAAAGTGCAAAATCGTGCCTCAGTGCTATTCAGTATTCATGGAGCAACGTGCTCTTACAGCAGCTTTCAAAAAGGCCTCCAAGCAAATTATCTCAGCTTCTTCTTTCAGGTGAAGAAACAAGTCACGTGCCTCTATTAAATGTCTAACTCCTTGTTTCTTTAAAAAGGGACCAGAAAATGTTTGGAATAAATAATATAAAATGCACAAAAAAACATAAAATGTGAGATTGACTGTCCTGAGTTGCCATCACAGGGACATGGGGGTGAAATCCAAATTAATGTTAAAAACCTAGCAGGAAACATAATAGATATTTTGCTGTACCAGACCTATACCGAAATAGAAGGCTTCGTTCCCACCGCCCTCTCTCTCTGGTTACCCGAGAGGAAGGACTCCCTACTATAGGATGCAACTACCACAAACCAAAATTTTAATGCCAGAGACGCTACAGTTGTGAGCTGCCTGAGTAGAGACGTCCTTCCAGAGTCCACATACTACCTGCCACGTTGGCTGCGAGAGCTGCAACAGACAACGACAATAGGATAAATTCAGGCCACAACAGAAAGAGGGATGGAGGGGACGGGTGCAACCAAATGAGGGAGGAGGGAGGGAAAGCTACAACTGGACACCAATGAAGGGAGGGCCGGATGGAGAAAGCAACACTGAACAGGGAGGGTAGACAGAAGGAGGGGCACTGAGGGGGAAGGAGTATGCAACACAACAGAGACAGTTGAATAATATGCACTCTAATAGAGTGATGAGACCGAAAGAAAAATGTTGCACCAGTGGAGGAACGCTAGTAATGCGTCCATCCTCATGGCAAGCTACACACACATGAAAAAGAAGGGACGCGTGGTGCATCTTTACAATAAATAGCAAGCAAATGAAAGTGAGAATGAAGTGAACCAATGGTAAGTAATGGGTGGGATCCAAGCCCACTGATAGAGAACAAATTGTCTCTTTGAGACATTGCATGCGCCGTCTTGGTAAGACCTCAACACACAATGCATCGTCTATGATATGGAGCTGCAAAGATGCTTTCCTACATCTTTGGTGAACCTGCACGGTCCCCAGTTGGTGTGTAATGTTAGGGTGTCCATGAATGCCCCATCCAGTCTCCGAAGGCTCCAGAGGTTTGCAGCTTCACAGTCCTAGTCTAGTTTTCTGCAGCTGGCCCTCCTCATTCTGCAACCTTCTTCCCAGCCCTCACAGCTCTGTGGGTATTGCAACCTGAGGTTACAAGTTCATCATATTCAAGGGAACTCTAACGGAGGCCTTCAGTCGGTCTAGAGTGCGGCAAGAGGCTAATGGCGTATCCTGGTTATCCTGGTCAGTGGTGATGCTGGCTCTGGGGCTCCGGTGGTAAATGACAGTTTCCTCATAGAATGCTGCTTAGTAACCTCTGCCTGCCCCATACCTGCCCCCCCCCCCCCATAAGCACACTTTAGCTGTGCTCTGTTCAGCAGAGTTCTGCTCTTGGAGTAAACTTTGAGCACCGCCCACGGTAGAACTGGAAGAGGTCCAGTTCACTGGGGGGGGGGATAGTAAACAGCCAACTCGAAGGACGAGGACCTACAATCCCTGGCCGCGTGAGGCCCTGCGAGCCTGGACTGAGCCTTACACTGGCTTTGAATCGAGCTGAACCGGTCCTCTGGCTATGCAAGAGAGCTGCCGAGGGCTGGTCCAGTTGTCTGCCTCTGTCTCTCATCCTCTGTACCAGGCTTCTCCAACAAGCAGCTCATGGGCTCCTGGAAGCTCTCCAGATACCTGTGAGCGGCTCTCCTGCGTGCCGGCCAGTCCGCTTAATCAGAAGGGTTTGATAAATTGGATTATTATATGTTTTCCAAAATTGAAAAGTGCCTGTGCACGACGAAAAACTATGTGTTTTCAGATCTTGTGTGCTCATGTTTGGAGAAAAAGGGTTGAGTTTTCAAAATATATGTATTTAAAGCCATTGAGTGCCGAATGTTGCTGCACTGGGAGCGTTCTTACTGTGCCTGCCAGAGGGATGGCAGCTATAGCTGTATGGATTGCCAGGGCCACTGGAATTATGCGATTCTGCATAGTTATGCATTTGATAGAATTTCCCACATAAGCCATCATCTGCTGCCTAAGCTGTAGATTTAACAACGAAAAAAGGTTTCTAGCTCAAACGAATCAAAAGTTGCAAAAAAATGGCAACTCTGGTTCCTGACACTAGAAGGCTTTTTGCAGTCGTTGCTTGTCGGTTGTTTATTGCTGTTTTTGGGTATTAAATTGATACTAGTGAAGTGAACTTTTTCCCCCAGACACTGTTACCAGGTGTAAAATGACAAAAGAATGAATTAATACCATCACAAAATGTGCTGCACATAATTTGCCTTTTCTTGTTGCAGAGTTTAGTCAACCCTGCCGCATAATTTGCTCCTCCTCTGCCACATCGTGCCAGTGGCCCTGTGTATGACCCAGGTAGAAGCATTCCAAATTAACAAAGCCTCTTCGACATTACAACTGGCGACCCGGCTGACGCACGTGCTGGTAATGTCACATGGGACGACCACTCGTGTAATGGTGTCTGGTACGGCGACTATTACATCACTAACACTAGTAGTAGCTGGGGGGACTGTTATTACAGAATAGGTTGGACACCCCTGCTCTGAATCATCTCTTTAGCCTGTTGTTGATGTGCACCTATCTCCCTCCCCTGTCTCCTATACATTCGATATATTTACCCCCCCCCCTCTCTCTCTCCCTCCTGCAGGTGCAGTTCAGCCTCTGGTTCCTCCGTTATGTTTTCACGGGGGCGCTGTTTGTGCTCGGCCTGCGAGCCCCGGGGCTGCCTCGAAAGCCCTACATGCTGCTGGTGAACGAGGATGAGCGGGATGTGGAGAACCGGCAGGTGAGATGCTGCAGGCTGGGGTTCATTTGTGTCTGAGTTAGGATCATTTCAGGGGGTGGGGGTTGTTCATAAAACGCTGCACACGCACCGCACCGCACCGGGATTCTCAGATGTGATCTGCAGATCACCGCACATGTCAGCAGCGAGTGTTTAACCCACTGACCCAGTTATCTGACAGTGTTGGTGTATGTGCTTGTTTGTGTGTGTGAAGACGTGCACAGGTGTGCGAGTGTTTTTTATCTCTCACAAGGCAGTCTCTTTACCATTAAACACTCATTTAAAATGCTTTACATACCTTGGGCCGTATTACACATTATCACTGTTTGCGCCCTGCGCACCTTTCAAAAGGTCCGCCAGGCGCAAACCATGCCAATGCGCCCCATTATGGTGAATGTGCTGCCCCCAGGGCAGCCGCGACCTCGCGCTGCCCCCAGGGCAGCGCATTCATGTACAAACACAGAGCAGGCGCTTCGTGTTTTCACAGTGCAGGCGGGTGCCGGGGGATTAGAGATCCCATTGCAGGCGGGTGCAGTCAGTGTCTCAGGGTCCATGGGACCCCCTTTACCCCCTGCAGAAGGCTGCTCTCAGGAGGCGCACTGACAGTGCGCCACCTTTTAAAAGGCGCGCTGTCACGGCGCTACATTTTAAATGGCGCACTGTCAGGGCGCCTCCTGAGGGCTTCTTTGACTCTGCGCCCTCGTCTGTGATATGGTGCGGCCGCTGAGTCAAAGGAATTCCCTCCCCTATGCAAATGAGGGAACACGCTCTGTTGATGGCGCTGGCGCTTTAAGTGCGCCAGCACAATCCGTTTTATAGAAGGTGACGCACAAGCATCTGCGGCCCCTTCTGTAATACCAAAGAGCCCCGGGGGCGCGCAAAGCGGGCGCAAACGCCCGTTGCGCCCCCGGGGCACTTTCTGTAATACGGCCCCTGCAAGGCATGCCTCACTGGGTTTCCTTTCCTCCCTTCACCATTTCTCTTTCTCGACCCTTCGCGGACTTTGTCTCTTTACTTTGTTCTCTCACTCCACTCTTTTGTTTCTCCCTATCTCTTTCAGTTTGACACGTGTTGATTCACTCCCTTTGTCTCCCTCGATTACTTCTCATTTCTTTCTCTTTCTTCCCGCCTAATCTTATCAGTTTATCTCTATCCCTCATTGTATTTTACTCACAGACCTCTGTTTCTCTAGCTCTTAGTCTCTCTGGCATGGTTTCTCAGCTCATAGCATCTCTCTCTAACCCTCTAGTTTCAGTTCTTTGTCCTTCCCTTGTCTGCCATCTCTTCTCCAGCCTAGGTCTTACCTGCTGTTGTCTTTCTCCTTCTATCAATGTCCCTTAATGAATAATAGCGCTTAGAATACCCACTGGTCCTCATTCTGTTGACATTGTCTTACTCCTTGGGAATTGCAAGAGTTGTTCAGTAGCTACCTTGCCTTCCATGGTTTGTCTGCTCCGGTTTCCTTTCCCCTTTCTCACTTCGAAGAACCCTCTTAATATATTGTTACGCTCTCTCTTTTCCTATCCTTCTGAATCTCGCCTTATTGCGCCAAGAAGCTAGCCTTGTCTGGTACAGGTTGTGCGGTTTCAGAGGTAGTGAAGTGGCTTTGCGTGCAGGTGTCTGAGTCTCGGATAGTGTCAAACGTAGGCACATCTTTTCACATTTTGCTGCGAGTGTACGTGAATCCTGGGATGAATCTGCCTTTTCAATGGATTCCCTTCAGCCTGAATGTATGTATGAGTGCATATGGCATTTCTGTTGCGCATACGTAACCAAAAGGCAGCGGAGCACTGAACCGGTTCAAAGAACATCAGGTCGACGAGTGATAGGAGACATAGCTGGGTTGTGGACGGTTAATACATTGTGATGTAGTGTTCTCTAAAAAGGTGCGTCCTCAACACTTTCCTAGATCGGAGCAGAGTTGGGGCGGTCTTGATGGATACGGGTATGTCGTTCCAGAACCTGGGTGCATAGATGGAAAAGGCCTGCTGCCTTGTGTTTTTTCACACCTCTTAGTCTGTGATCTGTTGGTGTCCTGGCTGCGGTGTGCCGAGATCCACCAGAGATGGTGGGCTTCTTTGCAAGATAAGAGGGAATGCTGGTCATGATGGATCAGTAAATGTTGCAGTTGGTTTTGAAGATTGGCCATGCTTGAAAGAAAAGCCAATAGAGTTCCATCTCCGAGCTGAAAAATGATGCAAACAATGTACAGCATCCCATAGCCGTCCGGATAGTGCTGCATGATTACAAGCCCACAGAGGGGTTGCGGGTAATTCGTCCCAGGACTAGTCTGACCAGCTGCTAACACCTAGTCAAAGTTTGCCTAACACCGGTTCCTAGCCTGATTAAAAGAGTGGTAATCAGGCTGTTGGTATGCGGTTGCTGCATGTATTTGTTTGAGTTCTTTTCATTGGAAGTTCAGGTAGAAGGAGTCAGAGTTTGACCAGTTTTCTTTGGGAAGTGTGCATCTCCACCTTTCGCTTGCAGAGATCCCCTCCAGCAACTAGGGACTTTGTTGTCGTTTGTTCAGTTTCGAAGGCTTTGATGTGGAGTGATTTATGTTACTTCCCCGGTAGTCTGTCATTTTCCATTTTTCTATGTGAAGTAACCACTGTCCCTTGATTTTTCCACAGCCACTTATAAGCCAAGAGCCTGGGAACCGCTCCACTTGGAAAGACTTCCGCAAGAAGTTGCGTCTCATGCTGCCATACCTTTGGCCACGAGGCAGTACCTGGCTGCAGTTCGTGGTGCTGCTCTGCATGGGGCTGATGGGTACAGAGAGGGCCATCAATGTCTTTGTGCCGATATACTATAAGAACATCGGTGAGTGCACCACAATTTCTATGTGAAAGATACTATATGAACATCGGTGAGTGCACCGCCATGTCTTTGTCCCAATATACTATAAGAACATTGTTGAGTGCACCGCCATGTCTTTGTCCCGATATACTATATGAACATCGGTGAGTGCACCGCCATGTCTTTGTCCCGATATACTATAAGAACATCGGTGAGTGCACCGCCATGTCTTTGTCCCGATATACTATATGAACATCGGTGAGTGCACCGCCATGTCTTTGTCCCGATATACTATAAGAACATCGGTGAGTGCACCGCCATGTCTTTGTCCCGATATACTATAAGAACATCGGTGAGTGCACCGCTATGTCTTTGTCCCGATATACTATAAGAACATCAGTGAGTGCATCGCAATATCTTTGTCCCGATATACTATAAGAACATCGGTGAGTGCACCGCAATGTCTTTGTCCCGATATACTATAAGAACATCGGTGAGTGCACCGCAATGTCTTTGTCCCGATATACTATAAGAACATCGGTGAATGCACCGCAATGTCTTTGTTTCGATATACTATAAGAACATAAGTGAGTGCACCGCAATTTCTTTGTGCAATATACTATAAGAACATTGGTGAGTGCACCGCAGTTTCTTTGTGCGAGATACTATAAGAACATTGCTGACTATGCAGCAACGTCTTTCTGGCGATATACTTTCAACATCAATATATCTTTATTCGGTTACATTTAAAACCATAAAAGCATACATAAAATCATAAATATGATACATAAAGGCAATACATTCTGCGAGGAAAATGCTTAAAAGATTTACAGCACCATTAATCTTCTTGTGAACTCCTTAAGGTAATTATGGTTCTTAAAAAGCATTCAATATTTTAAAGAGTGAACTCCTCTGGGAGCATCTGTAAAAGCAAAAGGGCAGGGTAAACTCGTGAGAAGTCTCGATCTTTACGTAAGGGGACAGTAAAGATTGTCCTGGGCACAGTGTAAAATTAACAAAACATGATAAAATGCATGGTGTCCTGCGGAGACCTATTGTCGCAGCCACTGGGACCTGGGATTTAAAATCATGACAACCCCTAGGGTGAGCCAGAAACCGATGCAGTAGATTAAATCTACATCTTGCAAGCAAAAATCTGCTCCTATTGTTTCTCGCCGGAGCTAAGTAGGGCTCCAAATCCTGAGTGGTGATCAGCGTTACATACTTTCGAACAGAGGGTTTCAGCGAATCAGCCTCCTCTCTTAACAGTATATTCCTTTTAAGGAACAACTCCTTCACCCATTTATAATCCACTCAATGAATACCCTCCGGATTAGGAAATAGCTCCCCCCCTTCCTAATTTAAGGAGTAAGTCCCTTACGTACTTGAGCCAGGGAATTTTTAAAGCATGATCAAGTGACAAACAGTCCCTTAGTATTAAGCGGTTCAGGCGAGGGTCTTCTCTGGTCCATATCCTGATCCAACAGTGGACGAAGGGCTATCTGATCGCTAAGATACTTGACTCCCAGCTCCTCATGCGCACAAAACTCAACGTGCTTTGGAGGACACACAATAGACGCCTAAGATCTCAATTTTCTTCGATCTGAAGTTCATTTGCGGCCGTAAAGCTCCAGATATGGCTCCCATGCAGTGCCTTTGAAATGCATTTGCCCTGATAAATCATGACTAAAGCTTTGAGCGGTCTACTCCCCAATCTTGTTGCAAAGCTATACGGCCCAAATAGTCCTACTAAGTTCCTCTTTCTTTGTAGTAAGTAGAGGTTTCAAGCTTACATTGGAGTCGAATAACACACCCAGAGAAGGGAAAGGCCTTATCTTTTCCAAGACTTTTACTCCTACTAATGGGCAGATGTATCAAGCATTTTTGCGTTCGCTAACTTTGCGACGCAAAAATTGCTTTTCCGATGCAGCAAACCTAATTTTGCGATTCGGTAACCTTTTACCGAATCACAAAAAGGGTTTGCGATTCGGTATTAGGAAGGGGCGCGTTTAGGGCGTCCCTTCCTAATACCGAATCACATCGGTGTGTATGAATGTTTTGTGACCACAATTGCAGTCGCAAAACGTTCACATTTTACCACCTACTTCAAGTATGTGGTAACCCGTTCACAAATGGGAAGGGGTCCCCAAGGGGCCCCTTCCCCTTTGTGAATGTTTGTAAAACCATTTTTAGGTCTCGCCTGACCCAGCGCATGCGCTGGTCCGGCGAGACTTATTGAGAGGGCTCTAAAAAGTGCTACCAGGCCAGCCTAGAGCTACAGTGCATGTGCGCGGGTGCGCGCGCCTCTATTACTTTCACGGCCGCTTTGATGTTTGATCACGATACTTTCGTGGCCGCACGGCCGCTTGGCATAGCCAATAGGTCTCACTTAAGGGACCTTATAAGTATTTAGGTATACAACTGTTGCATGGCTAAACACTTATAAGGTCCCAAAGGCGAGACCTATTGGCTATGCCAATGCTTGTTAAGAGCAGGCAGGGGTCCTACGGACCTACCTGCTAAATATTCATGAGGTAGGTCATTTGCGACCCCCTAGGAATCGCAAAATCTGTACTATACACCTTCATACATTGCATTTTGCAAACATCTTCATACTTTGCATTTTGCAATTTCCTAATTGCGAATCCTTGTGATTCACAATTAGTGAATCGCAAAATGCTAGCTACATACATCTGGCCCCAAATGTTTTAGATCTTGTTGGTTGAGGAGCCATCACCATGATAAAAAATTTGGTAAAATTAATGGACTGATCCAACTCGCTTATAAACATATCGAAGGATTCAAAAGACTTTGCAAACCTTTGGCTGTCCTGCCATCAATACAGCTTCATCTGCATATAAAAGTACCGGAAGGGGCCGAGAATCAATGTGGAGGCAGGCCACACTGACTGGTATTGGTACCTGTTCCAAACCCTTTAAAGGGAGGGAAAATAAAAAAGAGCAAGAACGCACCCTTGACGGACCCCTCTCCTTGTTTTAAAACTATTGGTACATGCGGAGTCATTCGAGTATCTGACTGATGCAGTCGTATTGGCGTGGAGATCCCGTAAAAAATATACTATATTTGGGTCCACCCCCATCCCCAAGAGAATACTCCAAAGTTTGCCGCGATTTACATGGTCAAAGGCCGATGTAAGGTCCATGAAGGCGAGGTGGACTGGCTGTATATTTACCGATGACCATATAAAGGTCCATGCATTGATCGATTGTAGATTTACCCTGCCATTGATCGATTGTAGATTTACCCTGCCTAAAGCCACATTGTGAATTTGAAATGATATTATTCTCTTCAGCCCAACATGTAAGTCTGTCCGGGATCACCCGCCCCAGGACCTTTACAACAGAATCGATGAGTGATATGAGCCCGTAACACTGCAGCCTGTCTTTATCGCCCTTTTTAAAAATGGGCACTATAACTGCCGTAGACCAGGAGGAAGGAGGACCATTCCTAACACCGCATTCAGGACTAGAGTCCACACGGGGCCCCGAAATTCCACAACGCTGACAAACAGACCCAGGGAGATTCCGCCAAGGGATTTTTGTCAAGTAGGACCCAAGACACCCTGTGTAGTCTCACAGAGATTTTGGGGTTTGGCCTCTCCCGGCCGGGTTGAGATTCCTGTATCAAGGATAGCAGAGGGAACAATTACATATACTCCCAAAATGAGTAGCCCATTGACTGGCCCTGATGTGATGAGGGGTCAAACCAGTTAAGAGCAGATGAAGAGGGTTTACTAATTAGGGAACTTAAGAGTTTGGTTATCTTTTTACAAATGCATCCAAAAGCATTTAGGAGCACAAGATCTGGGGCCCTCTCCAATCTACAACTACCATAAGGTATCCAGAACCATCAAGCTCGAAATAAAACTTACATGGCGTACTCGGCTGAATGCGGAAAGGAGGCAACTCCTTTTTGTTAGTTAACACTCACACACCCTATAGGTGCCATGCTTCATCATCGGGTTCACCCTGACTCCTAAAGGTCAGGGTGGCGTCGACCGTATTTCAGGGAGCGCTTAGGAGATGTAGGCCAGGGGGTCTAAAGATAAAAATCCTACTCCATTCCCCAGGTATCCCTTTATTCATGGGGATGTGGCGGATATCACAAATATGTAAAAATATGGGTCTTTTTGGAGGTAATGGTCCTATGACCCTAAGAGTATGCCAATATGTTTCAGCCCTTGTTAGCGGCCTGCTCGATCCTTGTCTTTATTCAGAGCAAAACAAAAAATTCCCTCTCTGGATTTAGTTAAGGATTTTCCCTATATATTTGTGTTGAAGGAACAGAAAGCTGTTACTTCGTGAAAAAAATGGAGGGTATACTTATCTCTCCATCTGAGATGTACGCACAAATTCCGCCCGGTTTAGGTGGAATAAACGTTTCTCACGGGAAAGGGGATAGCCTTGTAGTCAAGTGTACTCCAAAGGTCCTGCCCCTCTGACAACCTGTTCGGCTGCCGGACAGGTTGTCAGATTGTCAATGCCGGGATACGCGGGAGCCAAACAGGTTGTCAGAGGGGCAGGACCTTTGGAGTACGTGGAGCTTGATGGTTCTGGATACCTAATAGTAGTTGTAGTTTAATTGGAAGGGTACATCCACTTCCTTAACCTCTCTTACCCCTCGGTGCCGGTGGAGTACGCTCCTTCCTCACGTGGGGTTAGCAGTCCTCTCCAATCTGCCAATAGAGGAACATAATACTCCCAAGGCTAGGGAAACCGGATTGTGGTCACTAAACACACCACAGGAGATGCTGAAATTAGAAATCATGAGGTATGAAGCTGCCGAAATAAAAATATAATCAATATTGGAAGCACAGCCCTCTCCAGTGAAGGTGGGGATAACTCCAGGCCCCTTAGGATTAAGCAGCTTATCCAGGGTAAAGACGAGATTAAAATCATTTACCAGGGTGTTTACATCTTACTCCTCTTTAGAGTGTTCCATATGTAGCTCCGACAATAGCCTAAACCTGGGGGAATTACTCAGATCCTCGATGGGGCTTTCACATAGGTGTGTATTGAAGTCACCAGCGCAGATCGGTTCACCTGCCCCACCTGATTCTCAGACAATGTGGGAATATATGAACCCAAACTGTGTATGTTAGAGGAAACCTGTGGCCATGATTTTGCCTTATAGAAGTTCACCAAATATGTAACAAAAAAACTGAGAGGGTTACTCTTAAGGTTTGTAAGACAAGAGCCCCTGAATACAATTCCTTGACCCTCCACCAATCTCCAACGGAAGAAAAATTATCAATCCACCCTTTGCCCTGCCAGAAGCTGCGTGAATTGCTGGGACGAAGAATGTTTTATAGCCCTCCAAGACAAAGGAGTTTGTGGCCTCCCAGGTCTCTTGTAAAGAAATTTGGTGGAATCCCTTGTTAAAAGACAACCAGTTTGGGCCCTAGAATTTAAAAGGGAGTCCTGCTATGTTCCAGCTCAGCAGCTTAAGGTCGATGCAGTTCCGTTACCCATTAGATCAACATGTGCGGGACCAGGAGGGCTAACTGGAGTAGGAAGGGCTGGAGCTGGTAATGGAGCAGAAGTCTTGAGTCAGTCACAGGAGTCCAACTGACTCAAATGGGCACATCTATTTGTAATTGCCACTGGGTGAAAAGAGGCTGAGTGTCAAAGGGACCATGACTCTGGGGCCCAACCATGGTCCATGCCTGTTTCAGGTCTATAGAAAAATCCCAAAGGAAGCACCTGGATTGAGGATGAAGTGGCTTCTCTAAAGGGACTTCATGCAGCAAGTACTTGCTGCGCCACATTGAAGCGGTTGAAATGAATCGCACGGAGTGTCTTTTCGCCTTTTCCAAGCCAGCTAACCCTGATCATAAATGGCAGAGCCCAGATTGGAACGTGTGCCAACCAGTGGGACACATTGTTTTTTAACAGGGCATACAATTCAGACGAACGACTAATCAAAGGGGGCCTTTTGCTGCTCGCAGTAGAGAGTTGTGGCTCCACCCCCCTCCCCGCAGAGCAGATTCAGCAGACTCAGTAGCAGTAGCAATAGCGGCGACGGCAGAAGGAGAGGCAGCTACCGTCTTCGCTTCCGTACCTGCAGAGGCGCCGTGACCTCGTGAAAGACGCCACAGGAACCTTGGGGGTCTGGGAGTTTGCACCACCCGCTCTCGACCAAATCGCGGCGAAAACAGCGGTACCTGCTCAATCGGCAAAACCGGAGCCTCCTCTTCCAGTCAGTTCCACAGCCCCAGGTGAGCTCAGCCTCAGAGACTGCAATCCCGCAAAAAAAAAACAAAAAAAAAAAACTTTCAATCTAAAACCCAAAACGCCGACTTGAGGACCTGGGGGGGCTGGGGGAAAACGTGCCATCTCCAGATCTGGTTACCCTTGCCCCAGCGAGCTCCCGGTGGCAGGGGAGTAACGGAGGATAACGGCGGCGGAAAATTGCATGCTAGCACGACAGAGACTTAGCTGAGGCTCAGTGGCTTTAGACCTCACTCTCCCTTGGTCCCATATCAGCTTCATGTAAACATTCTATAACTAGCCTGCCTTCCTGCCTGCCTGAGCTTGTGGCTGATCCAGCTGTAGTGTCGCCCAATTACCTAACTCCCTGCCTCTGTTGCTCCTGTTGTGGTGGTCGGTTGCCACGCTCCCTTACATTAACGTTTCGTGGCAACACACAGTAGAGAGCAGGACAGTGAGCAGCAGATTTAGACATACAGCAGCAGCGGGGAGTAGCAGCAGCGGCGGGGAGCAGCGGGGAGCAGCAGCAGCAGCAGCGGGGAGCCACAAATCCCCTAATAAGTGAGAGCAGAATGAGATCAGGAAGGATAAGGGAAGAGATGCCGCCATTGCTGTCCAAACTCAGGCGGGGGAGAGAAAAAAAGCAAACCCACGCTCAGTGCAGCTCAGTGCCTGCGCTTATCAGCTGGAATCAAGAGCAAGACTGTGCGCAAGTTCAAGCAATAGCAATGGAGCAAGAGCAAGAGCAAGCAGTGCGCTTCTAATATCACCACCAACGCAATTCGTTTTAATCAGCCCAAGATTTACACAAAGTTTCACTTTTTAAAAGACATCGGGTCAGCGCTGTACTCCAGCAATGCCGCACTTACAGGATTGCAATCTCCCATGCTGCCTATGCAACCCAATGTTTCAGGGAAAACCTGCAAAGAGGACTCATACCAGGATATTCAATCAGCTACACAACAGCTAACCAGTCTTATCCCACCAGAAGGGCCACAAGAAGGGCCTACGACGGATCAACTGGCCATCATAGCTTCCACATCAACAGAGACCCCAGGGATAACGCGCGAGATGCTAAGCACAAGGGCTAGCCAAAAAGGGCGGTCTCTGGGGCCTCTAAGCGCTCATCCCGTGGTTCAAGCACCAAAACAAACTTTAGAAATTGTGGCAGCCCCAAAACCAAAACCAATGAAGACGGGCGGAATGAGTCTCGGAAAACACTCTGTTAATGAACACGATACAGAGACTACAGAGACTTCTACCGCAGAGAAAGAAGAATCTCATTCGTTGGCAATCTCAGTGACGTTAATACCAATCTTAGCATGGGAAATGACTTGGGAAGTGGAAATCCAAGTGGAAACCCAACAGCGAACACCACCCTAAACTTACATCAAAGAAACGAATTGGAGGGTCTAGGGCCAACAGACACATCTCTGACTGAAGATAGGAGGATGATCACGACCACGACTGCGACATTGACTAATACAAGTATACTACAATCAGACCCTCAAGAGCACGGGCAAGCTAACAATTCGGTGGTCTACCAATCAAATCCAGAAGACGCACCTGATCAAGGACAGGCCAGCCCTCAAATTTCTTCTAACAACTCAAGCTGTACAAACCAGACGAGCTTTACCGTCAAAGATTCCGAATCGGCAAAGGCACAAAATATCAGCGCTTGGGACTCCTTACTGAATACAATCCAACTGGCCGTAAATGCCTTGCAATTTCAATCTGAAAAAATGGAGATTCAGTTAACACTGTTAAACACTCTGGCCGTCTTCACTGCTGGCATAGACGAAAAACTGGGTAACTTAAACAACTTGATCATAAGAGCTCAAACATCTTCTAACCTCAAATGTAATTGCGATCAGGTTGTTGAAAAATGATCTACTTTACCCTCAATGTTTAACAGCATGCTATCAGAAATCAAAAGCGTAACGACAAAAGCAACTGCGACAATCACTCAATACACGCAGGCGGTCCCGATCACCGCGGAGGGATCGGTAACCGACTGTCTGGCAGAAGCTCCACAGCAGGGCAGTGCCATTAAGGCAATGGTAAAGGCTACCTCCAGTGTCCTTAAAAACAGCGACGAATCAAAACTAAATGCCAAACAGCGCCGCAAGCAAAAAAGGAAAGGTCGAAATCAAAAGTCAGACAAAAGCACGTCTTCCTATTACCCCATTTTTTTAAACCCGCATGACAGTCACGTAAAAATTGAAAATTCCCCAGACACCACAAGTAGCCAATCAACACGTGACTTTTCTCCTGCGGATACTTTAAAACAATCCCCGGAACCTGAAAGTATTCAAAACTCGAATCTGCGCATCTGCACACTCGTAAACAAAGCTAAGTTAAACCAAATAACAACTACGTTAACTTCACAACAAGAAGCAGGGAGTAGTCAAAGTGATTCAACTGACCCAAAAACTACAAAAAATCCGATGACAATTCTAAACAAAGAACAAAAACAGATCTCCGACCAAACGAGTCCACTTCGGACAGCCCAAAATATACACACGCGATCAATAGAAAAGGGCAGTCCTCTGCGGGCACCCATACCGGTCAATCTAACTCAATACAACCGGAAACCAATACAAAACCAAGAGATAACCAGGGACGCCGAAGGAAGTGAAGTTAGGCCTGATTGGCCAACGCAGGCGCCATTGCTATCTGAGTCTACGCTCCAGGAGCAAGGCAACGAATGCTCCAGTGTTAGGCTACCGGACAACAAGCTACAGTGCAGACGGGGAGGAACACATCCAAACCCCATACAAGGAAACTCGGAGTTACCCTCAGGAAACTATAGGACTGAGGCTGCAAACAACAGGAGGGATATACAGCACAAAGATATAATTAGCGGCCTGTTTCAAACCGATCAAACAGACAGAACAAACCCAATGCCTCTAGAAATACAAGAACCAACGCAAGAGCCAACAGTCCTGGTTTTTCATCCAACATATGTTTCTCGGGGTCCTCAGGATATACTCAATCGCGGTAACATCTTAAAACTATGTAAAGCAATTCCAACTTTAGCTGTGATAAGATCAACGGATTTAACATCCATAGAGTTTGTAAACACCAACAACCCTCAACCTATGGAAGCAACAAAAACAACATGGTCCTCTAGCGGAACCACAAAATGAATCCTGGCCGAACTACATGTTTTCAAAAAATGGGGCATCGAGATACTTCCATTTCAAAATCCAGCATGCCCGGCACCACTAATAATTACTGATGGCACAGGTCAACAAGTGGATAATATTCCACCAACCAGCATCCTCAAGGGCGCCCGTGGTAGATCTCGCCAAAAGAGCACTGAAGACTACAGGCACAAACAGGAATTAACATCTCAACCACGGGCTCCAATACATCAGGCTCAAAAAACGGAAACAATTTTACGTACCATAAAAAGACACCTAGAGCTGGATTGACCAGATCAACAAGTTGGATCTACAGGCCTTAAAGTCTGTTCATGGAACATAAACGGCCTAGCAGCAAAAATAACTGATCCAGACTTTCTAAATTACATCAAGGCCCACGACATAATACTACTGCAAGAAACTTGGCTCATGTCCCCGATACAAATTGAAGGATACACGTGCTTTTCCACACCGGCAAAAAGATCCGGTAGATTTGGCCACAGCTCTGGGGGGCTGGCCACTTACGTGTCAACAACACGTATATCATCAGTAACAACGATGGATCTAAACTCAAACACATTTATAACAGTCAAAACTCCAATTTACATTGAGGATAAAGAAACTGAGGTGACCTGGATAAACTCATACATCCACCCTAAACGCAAAATAAAAGATGCCACTGAGTTAGTGAAACATGTGACAGAAATATACATGGCGCCAGAGAACCCTCTGATCATTTTGACTGGGGATTTTAACCAACATCTTATAGGCTCAGCTCAGGGTTATGAGGTAGTGCTGCAAACAGGCCTTTATAATATGCCCAAACAACACGTACCACAGCAGACGAAGAAGAACCAGTGCAACAACCACCTACTAGATGACCTGGAACACTTACATCTGCGTGCATTAAACGGAAGATTCTCAGATGACACCCCACCCGTAGCCTCATATTACTCCTCAACAACCTGTTCCATCTTGGACTACACCTTTGTAAATCTTGCACTTTTTGAACACATCGGTGGGTTCAGAATGGGGGATAAAGGAGACAGTGACCATCGCCCACAAGAATTCCACATAACCCGTATAGCCTCAAAAACAATCACGCCAGAAGCAACCCAGGAGAGTCTTCATACCTCTAACCTACGGAGGATTAATCGCACAACAACAAATACAGCTACTAAAGCAGATGCTGCAATTCAACTTTTTAATAAACTAGCTGAAAGCCCAGGAAATCAAATAGAAACCTGGGAAATATTCACCGATACACTCATAAGTCAATTAGCAAAAAACAACAACAACAACCGGGAGCTACAGTTCACACGAAATAAGTACAACATCTCGAAAAAAAAACGACAAGAGATAAAGTCTCTTAAAAAAACAATTAATGCAGCCCTGCGCAATTTAAGATATTCACCGTGGAACACTTTTCTTCGAACAAACTTAAAAGAGCACAGGGCAAAATTGAAGAAACTTAAATGGCACATCACAAGAGATTCTGAGAATGACCACTGGGCAAAATTACTATGCGACATAAAATGCAACAATAGTAGTCGCTTCTGGAAAACAGTCAACGGAATCATCCGTCCACATCACACTGGAATTGGGTCAAACATAACAGAATCAACATGGATAAACTACCTGTCAAGCCATTTTAACATCCCTGCTGAAACACCTGGCAATTATCAAATAAGCTCTTTTTCGCCGCAAGCACACATCAGCCAGACTTCAACCTACCCTAGTAACCTAGATCTCGGAGACAACGAAAACAGACAATTAGGTGTCGCCAGTCATCACCCCCTGGAAACAATAAGGAAACAAATCGCAAAAGGAAGAAGAGAAGGAGCACCAGGCCCGAACGGCATTCCTCCGGCACTTTACAAAGCTAAGCCTGATGCCTGGGTGGTTATTTTTCATTCTTTATTCACGGACATCAGGCAACTGGAAATAATACCAGAACTTTGGAAAGGGTCAATCATAGCACCAATCCATAAAAAAGGGGACAAGGCTGATCCTAACAACTATCGCCTAATAGCTCTGATTGATAATGAGGCAAAATACTTTGCAGGCACAATACTTGAAGAACTAACAATCTGGGCAGAGGCTAGTTCTATTATACCGTGGAATCAGACTGGGTTCCGTAAATCAACAAGCACCATCACCAATATCCTCACAATATCTCTAATAATCGACGCAGCCAAAATCTCCAAGCAACCATTACACCTGTGCTACATTGATTTCAGTGCTGCATTCGACAGCGTGGACAGAGTCAGACTGTGGAGGAAACTGGATCAATGGGGTGCACCAGCACCTACGGTAAACATGCTGAAACTTTTACACACAAATACCTGGGTGCAGGTGAAACTAGGCGATGGTAGTCACATCTCCAAGAAAATTTACACCTCAAAAGGCCTGAAACAGGGTTGTGTGCTTGCACCAACCCTGTTTAATCTATATCTGGCTGATCTGCCAAAAGTACTTAATGCATGTAACTCTCATTCCCCGCGGTTAGGTGGGACTGTACTGTCCAACCTCATGTACGCAGACGACGTAGTTCTGCTTAGTCACACACACGTCGGTCTACAGAACCTCCTGACAGTAATGCAGAACTACGCTGTAGAAAACAATTTAAAGATAAACCAGCAAAAAACACGGACGATGACAATCCAAAAAAACAAAAGGACACGCCAGAGGAATTAGTTCTTCGGTAATAAAAAAATTGACACGGCAGACGAATATAGATACTTAGGAGTAATAATCGATAAAGGAGGCCTGTTTAAATCTCAGATGAAGGAGGAAAAAAGAAAGGGCTTGCTAATGGCCATAACTCTGAAAAATCTTGCGCACAAACTCACAGGGCCGCTCCTGACCCCCATACTAAGGGTAGCCCAGGCGAAATTTCTTCCCACAACTGCATATGGTAGTGAAGCAATGCGGGGCAGAGACGCTAAGCAATTAGACAGCCTTCAGGTTCAAGCCTATAAACAAATGTTTTGTCTTCCGAACTACATCTCTCCAGCCCAGGTTAGGTTGGAGTTCGGGCTTTTGCGACAAGATCTTGCCAGACAAGGAGCATACATCATCTGTTGGTTTAAGATCAAAAGCTCTCGGTCCCACATGCTTAACAGTTTGCTGTGGCAAGAACTGCAAAACAGAGATACGTCCCAAGCCAGAGCTTACCTCCAGACAGCCCTGGAATACACTAAACTACAGGAACTCTGGGACGCCCAAATTGGATACTACGCTTTTAAAAAACTAGCCTGGAAGGTCATTAAACAAGCGTCACTGATTGAAGACAAGGCAACCTTCTCTAAAAGAGCCCATGCCTGGATGACTCTGAACACATATAAGTCTCTGACCCCACAGTCATATTTCAATCAGGGGTACTCTAAAGCAGTAAAACTGAGCTTTATGAGGTTCAGACTGGGAGTTCTGCCTTGTGCCCAACATCTTCCGCCATGGCAACGGCGGACAGGTCAAGACTCCTGCAGCCTGTGCAAAGCCAAGCAAGGTGACATTTTACACTTAATTTGCCTATGCAAAAATATGGCCCACGACCGGCAGAAACTCCTAAAAAACCTATTTAACACTATGGGTATCCGAACAAGGAGACAAGCGGTACTAGCATGTTTCAATCCAGAAAATACTCAGTTAAATTGCCGCCTAGAAAAAATTTTAACGTTTGCTGAACACAAACGGCTAAAAAACTTGGTAACTGTCCAAAAAAGCATCAACGCTTCTCCATACCAAGAAGGAGATACGGATCCGTCTTAGCCAGACCTTAAGGACTTATTCTCAGTTACAAGAAAGCCCCATTGAATGATCAACGAACTCGTCCGTTCACCCTGCTGCTGTTGTTCATAAATGCTTTTTAAAACTTAAATTTTTGCATATAAATTACATTATTTATAATCAAATTGCAAACGTGTATGTTTTAACATTAAGCTATTAGCACGATGGCACTTCAGAATTAATTTCAGGTAACAGCCTAAATTTATTGACATATTGACTATTCGTACTAGGAAACGGCTTAAAACTTAATGATAAAGCACCTGTTTTATATTACCTTTTAACTGATTTTATCGGTATTATGCACTGTTAATAAATGTTATATTGTTATGGTTTTTACTAACTAAACAATAAATTCTATTCTATTCTATTCTAATCAAAGGGGGCACATTTCTAAGGATCATGGCATAGGGGGCTGCTTCTGGAGGTAGGTTAATAATGGGGCCAGAGTTTGGGGTAGATTGACGGTCACAATTAACAGGACCAGAGCTGGCAGAGGAGACCTGGGAGCCTTCTGCAGTTAACACTCTTCTAGGGTGAGTCTGCACCTATCTGCCTGGGGCTCTTGGCTAAATAACTATGCATCACACTTCGTGGGGTTAATCACAGATTTACAATCTATCTCCTTTTCCGGCACACCTGCCGGCACTCCAGCAACAAGTGGTAAATAGAGCTGATGGGGCGAACCGCCCTCGATCTCTGCAATAGCTTGCTCAGTGTTTCCACAACACACCTCGAGTGGTGGAAGTAGCCCTTGATTAATTTTTGTACCTTTGAAATGAATGAATCCATGCAAGCTTGAATTTTGTTACTGATTAAGTCCTCAATAGGCTTGGTAGATGGTAATTCATTCTTGTCTCCTTCACAACTAATAATATTAAAATGCCTTAGAACTTCAGCAGAATGGATTTTTAAGAAGACAAAAAGACCTAGATTATAAATACGTTTGACAGATACCTATTTGGATTGGGTTGCTAACGTTTTAACAGATCTGTCCAGGTTTTTATGCATATTCCCTACTTTCAAGTATAAAAAGTCAAGGAGGGTGTTTGTTCTGCTCTCCCACTCCCGCCAGTAAAACCAGAAGAGCCATCCGGCAGCCCTCTGATAGGAAAACTATTTTGAGGTTGTTGGTCTGTGAACCTGCAAGTAGCCAATGACAAACCGTGAGCAGCTGTCTCAGGGAAGAGAAGACAATAAGCACAGTTTCAAATGTGAAACCTGTATCTGTCACACATCATCACAGAGTCGCAGGACCTCACTACCTACCAGCGAATGACGGTCAATCTCACAATCCCCCCTCAAAATATGACCCTTCTCTTCTCCCACTGGATCCCACCTTGTGCTGCTAACCATGTCTTCTGTTCTCCCCTTTCAGTGAATGAGATGTCCGGGGGGACGGCCTGGCCCATCCTTGCTCGCACCGTGTGCGTTTATGCTGGGCTGAAGTTTCTACAGGGAGGAGGAGCAGGTAAGACCACATCTGATGTTAGTGTGTGGGTGGTGGGTGTAGGAGGGGGCTAAAGCCTGGGTGCTGTCAAGAGTGGGGTGTGTCAGTTTTTATGAATTCTCATCTCTGCAGTTCTATTCCAGGTCCTTCTGGATGTCCTATAATCACTTCCCCTTGTTTAGGTTCAGATTTCCTCCAAACCCTTCTGAGAAATCTCGTGAGATCAGCAGAGGATCTTCCCCTTGCTCCATCTGATGTATCATCAGGGCCTTCACCCTCAGTGATGTTGCCAAAGCTCTTGTCAGTGGTTCCGCTAGAGCCCACTTCCTCTCTATCCACCGTCCCTTGGTATTGCATTACCTAATTTGCTATTACTAATTAGGTAATCGCAAATTAGGTAATGCAAAACCATTCACACCTATGGGCCTTGAGGCCCCTAGGAACTAATAGAGTGGTATTTCCTAATAGCGATGACCTGATTGGGAATTCTTAGGAATCGCTATTAGGTACTCGCTATTTTCTTACACACTATTTTGCATTCCTTAAATAGCAAGTTTCCTAAACTTCGCTATTTACAGAATGCAAAATGGATTTTTGATACATGGAGCCCCTAGTTTTTACCTCCCTAAAATACAAGCGAGCCCCTTTAGCACATGAGAGCTGGGTTGTACAAATGAGTATCTGTATCTCAGGTCAATGTTTAGACTCGTCTTTCCAGAGCGTGCAGCTGTGTTGCACTGCGCTTTACCCAGCTGCCAAAGGGCAGGTTGTAAATAAATGTCTGAGTGTGGCACCTGGCCATTTTACGAGTGTTTTTCTTGTTGAAGAGATGCACAAAGAGGGTTTTCTGGGACCTCCGATCAGAATACTTCACTTAGTACGAAAAATGAGTTGTACACCAATACAGTAAAAAACAAAATTGACCTAGGACCAGATGTACGACCATTCCATTTTTTCAGTCTCAAATCTCAACATTTTACGACTCGCAATTTGCGACTCGCAAAATAGAATGTACAACAGTGTCTGTTTGCGATTCCGAATGGAGTCGCAAATGACCTGCCTCATCAATATTCATGAGGCAGGTCACAATTTGCAAACCATTTGGAATGGCCTGCACTCGCAGGGATGGTGGCCTGCTGGGGTCAGCAGACGTACATCTGTCCCCCAGCACCGGCTGATGTCTGCTTTATGACAAATATTCCTCATATATCCGGATGCCTTGGGGGCAGTGTTCGTATTAGTTACTTTGGCAGAGTTATCGTTCCATTCTCCGCGTAGAGGCCCAAAGGCCACTATACAAACTGAGATTACTGGCCTAAATGCATTGCAGGAACGACGCGTCATCCAGACAGATCTGGAATCCTACAGCTTTTATTCTGCAGGGTCGGGATGTGTTCTGGCCCCAGTGATATACACTGAATTTGTCCTGGTGTAATTTTCCGGCACAGGGACACATTCGGCACTGCCCGCACACTGTCTGCTTTCTATTCAGAGTAGTTGCATACAAGCAGCGAGGGATCTTTCTTATTTTAATTTCCAGCTGCGCCCAAAATAAAGGCTTATTTAAAGGGCCATTAGTCCTCCTTTTCAATTGAGTTTCATCCTGTCTGGGAGCAGAACACCTAGATGCCAATGCAAGCGGGGGACACAGAGTGTTGTCACTTCGCAAGTACTTAGAAACTATGATTTGCCGCAGGTTTTTGACTTTATTCCACTCGAGTTTATATGAGAGGTGCATGCACTGTAAGAATGACAAATGTATCTTTCTGATCAAGTACTTACACAACAATTTAGTAGTAACTAATATATTTTTTAATTCTTTTATAATGCTACTCATCACAATGTAAGGTGTCCGAGCACTTTACATCACATGCACACATTGTACGAAGATAATTAAGCATACGTGTGTGTAAATCAATTTACATGTTGCATAAGATGAGTTACAGGATCCTTACCAGTAGGCATGGTCGGGAGAAACACAGTTGGAATTTAAAATTTCATTCACTAGTTGGGGTTGTCGGAACTAAGAAATTGATCACTGTGTCAAAAGCAGTAACTCACTTATCAGCATAAAATACAAATCTGTGATCTGCAAGTTACACAACGTGCCTTGCATGAGACACATTAAACCTCCATGATGCTTCATGAGTCTAAAAATGTGATTAGACACAAAACACACATCACTCCAAGAACTGCATTAACCATCAGGGTTATCTTCGCACTATTATAATTCCCTGAAATATGCTGAGCACACAAAGCTAGCCACACCAGGTACCTTAACCCCATAAGATATTTTAAAACACAGCCTCTTTGTGATTACTTTAGTAAGCCAGAACAGATTTTCTGTCACATTTGTCCTTGTTGCCAGTTTCTTAGTGGCTCAGTTTAAAAATAATAAATGTATAAGTTGACCTTCGCACGCCGCTTTTCATGACTTCACCCCTCGTGAGGTGGCTCCCTTTCCACTGCCATACCTTGACCCCCAATTTATAGGTTACTGTGATAGTATTTTACCAATTCTAGCACTGCCTAAAAGCATGGAAACCCCGGTCCTCCTGTGATCTTGAGTGGATCCCAGGGGCCTTCTTGGTGTCCTCTTTCTTACCCATACTTGTTTGTTTCCACAGGTTCCACAGGCTTCGTAAGCAACCTTCGCACCTTCATGTGGATCCGGGTCCAACAGTACACCAACCGCGAGGTGCAGACGCGCCTCTTTGCCCATCTTCACAGCTTGTCCTTACGGTGGCACTTAGGGCGCAAAACTGGCGAGGTGCTGCGGAGTGTGGATCGGGGTACCAGCAGCATCAACAGTCTGCTCAGGTAACGACGAGGAAGAGAAGCCTAGCATGCGGGACAGATGACGGTAGATGGCTGACCTCTGTTCATCCTTCTTTCAACTTCATTCAAAGGGCTTGTTGGGAAGTGAAGAGAAGAATGTGGTGAGCCGAGGTTTAGGTCAGGACATGGTGAGAAGTGCAGCAAAGAGCAAATATTTGAGAGGGTTAGAACCAATGACACAAGTAAGGGATGATGCTTGAAAAGCAAGAGGTGAAGCAGCGAAGTGAGAAAAGGAGAGGTAGTTCACATGTTGAATAACATGCTTGTGTAGAATCCGTACAGATTTGGTGTAAATTGTGAGAGCGGTTTCATGCTGTTTTCTTCTCCGAGGTGCATTCAAGTTGTAGACATGTTTGCACGTATTCAGTGGTGGGAGTGATTCTCATTCAGGAAGGAGGGCAGGCATGGACTGTGGTTTCGTTGGTAAGAACATGTCCATCCGTGCCCCATGTGACCTTGTGGTGGGTCCTTTTGAAGGTTTTCCGTGTTTGGTTGGATGTTCGCCAGCAGAGCATGGGCTCTCCCAGTTAGGGTGTGCACCCAGAAAGGGTAGTCTGTACTGTTCCCTTGTATGGGACGGTGGGGGGTTCTGATGGTTAGTGAACATGGGCTAGCATCATAGGCCTTTTACTTGTAAGGAAGAGGAGGGGGCCGGTACGGGCTGGTTCGTGGAGGGGGCCGGTACGGGCTGGTTCGTGGAGGGGGCCGGTACGGGCTGGTTCGTGGAGGGGGCCGGTACGGGCTGGTTCGTGGAGGGGGCCGGTACGGGCTGGTTCGTGGAGGGGGCCGGTACGGGCTGGTTCGTGGAGGGGGCCGGTACGGGCTGGTTCGTGGAGGGGGCCGGTACGGGCTGGTTCGTGGAGGGGGCCGGTACGGGCTGGTTCGTGGAGGGGGCCGGTACGGGCTGGTTCGTGGAGGGGGCCGGTACGGGCTGGTTCGTGGAGGGGGCCGGTACGGGCTGGTTCGTGGAGGGGGCCGGTACGGGCTGGTTCGTGGAGGGGGCCGGTACGGGCTGGTTCGTGGAGGGGGCCGGTACGGGCTGGTTCGTGGAGGGGGCCGGTACGGGCTGGTTCGTGGAGGGGGCCGGTACGGGCTGGTTCGTGGAGGGGGCCGGTACGGGCTGGTTCGTGGAGGGGGCCGGTACGGGCTGGTTCGTGGAGGGGGCCGGTACGGGCTGGTTCGTGGAGGGGGCCGGTACGGGCTGGTTCGTGGAGGGGGCCGGTACGGGCTGGTTCGTGGAGGGGGCCGGTACGGGCTGGTTCGTGGAGGGGGCCGGTACGGGCTGGTTCGTGGAGGGGGCCGGTACGGGCTGGTTCGTGGAGGGGGCCGGTACGGGCTGGTTCGTGGAGGGGGCCGGTACGGGCTGGTTCGTGGAGGGGGCCGGTACGGGCTGGTTCGTGGAGGGGGCCGGTACGGGCTGGTTCGTGGAGGGGGCCGGTACGGGCTGGTTCGTGGAGGGGGCCGGTACGGGCTGGTTCGTGGAGGGGGCCGGTACGGGCTGGTTCGTGGAGGGGGCCGGTACGGGCTGGTTCGTGGAGGGGGCCGGTACGGGCTGGTTCGTGGAGGGGGCCGGTACGGGCTGGTTCGTGGAGGGGGCCGGTACGGGCTGGTTCGTGGAGGGGGCCGGTACGGGCTGGTTCGTGGAGGGGGCCGGTACGGGCTGGTTCGTGGAGGGGGCCGGTACGGGCTGGTTCGTGGAGGGGGCCGGTACGGGCTGGTTCGTGGAGGGGGCCGGTACGGGCTGGTTCGTGGAGGGGGCCGGTACGGGCTGGTTCGTGGAGGGGGCCGGTACGGGCTGGTTCGTGGAGGGGGCCGGTACGGGCTGGTTCGTGGAGGGGGCCGGTACGGGCTGGTTCGTGGAGGGGGCCGGTACGGGCTGGTTCGTGGAGGGGGCCGGTACGGGCTGGTTCGTGGAGGGGGCCGGTACGGGCTGGTTCGTGGAGGGGGCCGGTACGGGCTGGTTCGTGGAGGGGGCCGGTACGGGCTGGTTCGTGGAGGGGGCCGGTACGGGCTGGTTCGTGGAGGGGGCCGGTACGGGCTGGTTCGTGGAGGGGGCCGGTACGGGCTGGTTCGTGGAGGGGGCCGGTACGGGCTGGTTCGTGGAGGGGGCCGGTACGGGCTGGTTCGTGGAGGGGGCCGGTACGGGCTGGTTCGTGGAGGGGGCCGGTACGGGCTGGTTCGTGGAGGGGGCCGGTACGGGCTGGTTCGTGGAGGGGGCCGGTACGGGCTGGTTCGTGGAGGGGGCCGGTACGGGCTGGTTCGTGGAGGGGGCCGGTACGGGCTGGTTCGTGGAGGGGGCCGGTACGGGCTGGTTCGTGGAGGGGGCCGGTACGGGCTGGTTCGTGGAGGGGGCCGGTACGGGCTGGTTCGTGGAGGGGGCCGGTACGGGCTGGTTCGTGGAGGGGGCCGGTACGGGCTGGTTCGTGGAGGGGGCCGGTACGGGCTGGTTCGTGGAGGGGGCCGGTACGGGCTGGTTCGTGGAGGGGGCCGGTACGGGCTGGTTCGTGGAGGGGGCCGGTACGGGCTGGTTCGTGGAGGGGGCCGGTACGGGCTGGTTCGTGGAGGGGGCCGGTACGGGCTGGTTCGTGGAGGGGGCCGGTACGGGCTGGTTCGTGGAGGGGGCCGGTACGGGCTGGTTCGTGGAGGGGGCCGGTACGGGCTGGTTCGTGGAGGGGGCCGGTACGGGCTGGTTCGTGGAGGGGGCCGGTACGGGCTGGTTCGTGGAGGGGGCCGGTACGGGCTGGTTCGTGGAGGGGGCCGGTACGGGCTGGTTCGTGGAGGGGGCCGGTACGGGCTGGTTCGTGGAGGGGGCCGGTACGGGCTGGTTCGTGGAGGGGGCCGGTACGGGCTGGTTCGTGGAGGGGGCCGGTACGGGCTGGTTCGTGGAGGGGGCCGGTACGGGCTGGTTCGTGGAGGGGGCCGGTACGGGCTGGTTCGTGGAGGGGGCCGGTACGGGCTGGTTCGTGGAGGGGGCCGGTACGGGCTGGTTCGTGGAGGGGGCCGGTACGGGCTGGTTCGTGGAGGGGGCCGGTACGGGCTGGTTCGTGGAGGGGGCCGGTACGGGCTGGTTCGTGGAGGGGGCCGGTACGGGCTGGTTCGTGGAGGGGGCCGGTACGGGCTGGTTCGTGGAGGGGGCCGGTACGGGCTGGTTCGTGGAGGGGGCCGGTACGGGCTGGTTCGTGGAGGGGGCCGGTACGGGCTGGTTCGTGGAGGGGGCCGGTACGGGCTGGTTCGTGGAGGGGGCCGGTACGGGCTGGTTCGTGGAGGGGGCCGGTACGGGCTGGTTCGTGGAGGGGGCCGGTACGGGCTGGTTCGTGGAGGGGGCCGGTACGGGCTGGTTCGTGGAGGGGGCCGGTACGGGCTGGTTCGTGGAGGGGGCCGGTACGGGCTGGTTCGTGGAGGGGGCCGGTACGGGCTGGTTCGTGGAGGGGGCCGGTACGGGCTGGTTCGTGGAGGGGGCCGGTACGGGCTGGTTCGTGGAGGGGGCCGGTACGGGCTGGTTCGTGGAGGGGGCCGGTACGGGCTGGTTCGTGGAGGGGGCCGGTACGGGCTGGTTCGTGGAGGGGGCCGGTACGGGCTGGTTCGTGGAGGGGGCCGGTACGGGCTGGTTCGTGGAGGGGGCCGGTACGGGCTGGTTCGTGGAGGGGGCCGGTACGGGCTGGTTCGTGGAGGGGGCCGGGACGGGCTGGTTCGTGGAGGGGGCCGGGACGGGCTGGTTCGTGGAGGGGGCCGGGCCGGGCTGGTTCGTGGAGGGGGCCGGGCCGGGCTGGTTCGTGGAGGGGGCCGGGCCGGGCTGGTTCGTGGAGGGGGCCGGGCCGGGACGGGCCGGTTCGTGGAGGGGGCCGGGCCGGGACGGGCCGGTTCGTGGAGGGGGCCGGGCCGGGACGGGCCGGTTCGTGGAGGGGGCCGGGCCGGGACGGGCCGGTTCGTGGAGGGGGCCGGGACGGGCCGGTTCGTGGAGGGGGCCGGGCCGGTTCGTGGAGGGGGCCGGGCCGGGACGGGCCGGTTCGTGGAGGGGGCCGGGCCGGGACGGGCCGGTTCGTGGAGGGGGCCGGGCCGGGACGGGCCGGTTCGTGGAGGGGGCCGGGCCGGGACGGGCCGGTTCGTGGAGGGGGCCGGGCCGGGACGGGCCGGTTCGTGGAGGGGGCCGGGCCGGGACGGGCCGGTTCGTGGAGGGGGCCGGGCCGGGACGGGCCGGTTCGTGGAGGGGGCCGGGCCGGGACGGGCCGGTTCGTGGAGGGGGCCGGGCCGGGACGGGCCGGTTCGTGGAGGGGGCCGGGCCGGGCTTGTTCACATGGCCCGTTCTGGTGTTGATCTGGTCTGGTCTGCAGTGATGATCTGTTCTGGTGTTGATCTGGTGTGGTCTGCAGGGATGGTCTGTTCTGGTGTTGATCTGGTGTGGTCTGCAGGGATGGTCTGTTCTGGTGTTGATCTGGTGTGGTCTGCAGGGATGGTCTGTTCTGGTGTTGATCTGGTGTGGTCTGCAGGGATGGTCCATACTGGTCTGCAGTGATGGGCAAGTCTGATGTTGATCTGGTGTGGTCTGCTGTGATGGTCCGTACTGGTCTGCAGTAATGGTGAAGTCTGGTTTTGATCTGGTGTGGTCTGCAGCGATGTTCTGATCTGTTAGGATGGCAGGTTCTGGTCTGTAGTGATTCTCCGGTTTGGTCTGGTCTAGTCTAGTATGGTGTGATGGAATGGTCTGGTCTAGACTGATTTGTAATGATGGCTCATGAGGGTCTGGTGACAGCCTTGTCTGATTTGTATGGATAGCGAATACTGGTCTGCAGTTGTGCTTTGGTCTGGTATAGTCTGGTCTGTAGTAATGGTTTGGTCTACACTGATCTGTCATGATGGTTCGGTCTAGACTGATCTGTCATGATGGTTCGGTCTGGTCTGGTGATAGTCTGGTCTGATCTGATCCGTATGGATAGCCAATACTGGTCTGTAGTGTTGCTTCGGTCTGGTATACTCTGGTATGTAGTGATGCTTTGGTTTGATCCAGTCTGGTGATGGTCTACAGTGATGCTCTGGTCTGTAATGATGGTGAGATGTCCTCTTTGAAGATGGTGATGAGTAATGCGTAGAAGTGATCAAGTGAGGCTGGTTATGATGCTTGGAATGTCTTTGTGTAGAGCTTTGTTTGTTAGCAAGAACAGTATCTGTGTTGGATAAACACTGTAGAAACAGTGTTGGAGGGTTTGATGGAGACTGCTTAGGGTCTGTAGAACAGCTCTATCTAAAGACTCTCTGGCCTTCTCTTCACAGTTACATCGTCTTCAGCATCTTCCCTACCATTGCGGACATCGTCATCGGCATCATCTACTTCACCTCGTCCTTCAACGCCTGGTTTGGGCTCATCATCTTTATCTGCATGACCCTATACCTGAGTGAGTGACACGCGCTTGATCTCTGTACCTGAGTGATTGAGAGTTGAATGATTTCTGTTTGGGAGTGTGCTCTGTACCGGAGTGAGTGTCAGTCGAGAGGCCTCTAGTTGGGGAATTGCATTGTATCTAAGTGACTGACACATGTGCGATGTCTGTACCTGAGCGAGTGACACACGCATGATCTCTGTACCTGAGTGATTGAGAATCGAATGATTTCTGGTTGGGAGCGTGCTCTGTGCATGAGCGAGTGTCAGTCGAGAGGCCTCTAGTTGGGAGTTACATTGTACCTGAGCAAGTGACACACATGATATCTCTGTACCTGAGTCAGTGACTATCAATTGATATCTGGTTGGGGAAGTGGTCTGTAACCGAGTGAGTAGCGGAGGGCACCCTGGAAAGGAAAGAGCTGTGCAAAAGATTGAGGGACCTCCAGGTGAACTCTGTGTAGGGGAAGAAGATATGCTGGTGATGGAAGCTGTGAGGGAAGGTTGAGATGTGTACAAGCTTGAAGGGCCCACTGGCACAAAGGAAAGTGTGCGGTAAGGAGACCTGTGGGAAAGGATGCGCTGTGTGCAAACCTCTGTAGCCAATGGGTAACCTCTATGCTGGGAGAGGCAAAAAAACAAGTGTGTGAAAATACAGGGCCATAGGGAAGAGAAGAGACTTGAAGCAAATCTACTATATTGTAGGAAACCAGTGTAGTTCTTTCACGGCTAGCAGACAGGTAGCCTGACATTAGTGTTTTCAACCCTCTTGGTTTGACTGTGCCTCAGAGGGGTAAATGAAAGAATGAACTGCAGTCTTCTACAATGGACTTTTACACAAAGGTGTCCTGGTGCCATAACGTGCAGTCGATATAAGCAGCCTTTGGAGCATGAACTGTTAAAGTGAGGAATCTTAAGGGTAGGTTTAGAAGAAAGTCTGAGAGTACGAGATGGGAGGTAACACACCAATTTATAGTGTGGGTAGCTGGACCACACATTTATCGGCCCATTAATCCATGTTAAGAGTTAAGAGCTCTGAAGGTAATCCTTTTAACTACAGGACGGCAGTGCAATTTTGCAAGAGGAGGTTTAATAAAGTCTTGTTTCCTCAGACCAAAAAGAAGGCAGGCTGAAGTATTTAAAATGATCTGAAATCTGCTTACGAGTGATTGTGGCTGGTCCATGCAAAGGGCATTGCAATGTTCTCATCTTGAGAAGGCAGCCTGAATGATTACACGACTTCCGGGATGGAGAAAGATTTATCCTCCAGGTTCTCAGCGAGTTAACGCAGGTAGTCGAGATCTTGTCATCCTTATGGGAAAGAGTGAAGCGGAGTCAAAGGTTATGCTTTGATGGTGGTGACAAGGTTAGGCAAGCACTGGGCAGCCGTTCAGACAGAGGGACGCGTCCAAAATAGGGATCTCCATCACAATCCGGTGTGTGTGGCAGCTGACCTTCAGTCTGCAGCATGAGTCCTTCAGGCCTGGGCGGGCGGTCAGTCTGAGTGCCCCGGAGGTCAATCAAACTTTGGGGATCATCTGCAACGGCCTTCAAGGAGATGCAGAAGAATCCAAATAGAGATACCAAGGGAGCCACGGTGGCGTTGAAAATAGTGAGACTCGGGGTGAAGCCGGTGGGGCACCGCATAGCAGAGTTTTGAATTTGAAATTAATATGGGATTAAATGGTGGCGGGGAGCCTGTGACCTAACACCAAGAAATGAATAAATGCACTCCAGGGAAGAGAGATGGACGCCATCCCCAAAACTTATGCAGCGCGAGTGGACGGTCATTGGTGTCAAAGGCAGCTGAGAGAATCAAGAGAATCAAGAGAGAGGCCTCGCGGCCTTCCAGCTCTAACCTAATGTCACTCAAAGCAGTGAACGGGAATGTCTCTCCACAGTGAGCCGGATGGGGCCCCGACTGAGCGGGACCAAGGGCAGCAGCCTCCTCCAAGAAGCAGGGGAGCCGGGAGTTGATGGATTTCTCTAGACTCTTAACTTACAGAAGGAGAAGAGAAATAGGACAATAGTGTTACAGCTTAGTGGGTTCAGCGTTAGTTTTTCCATTTAAATCGTGACAATAGCTTATTCGAGGGAGGCAGATATTAGGGTCGGTGTTACATTTCTTTTTTTCTTTTTATTATTTTTTATCAAACAAGCTCAGAAAACGTTACACGGTTGAACATATGTGCATGTATACAACTAGGTTGAGTTAATGTCTAGGATACGTCCTGGAAATGGTTACACAATCGCAATCATCATAAGAATAATCGTAAGGTTGGATTAGCCATTCTACCCAAAGTAGGGAAGGGAATCATAACAGGCTCAATGCCGTTCACTGCCAAGCAGGTGCGGCGGTCTGGTAGGGGACATTAGCCCTCTCTATGCACTTCTGTAGCTGCGCCATGGGGACCATATTTTCCCTCCTTTCTTTAAGCATCCTTAACTTTTGTTCACTACTTCGTCCGCTCGTTGGCACCAATCCAAGTCGTTCTCCCATTCCGCCTCCGAAGGAGGGAGGTGCGCACCCCAGCGCCAAGTGATGTTCCGTTTTGTGACTCCCGCCACCAGTGCCAGCCAGAGTCTATTGTGTCTATGCCAGTCTTCCTCCCCCTTAATCATTAAAAGGAGCCATCATGCATCTAGCTGGATCTCCGTCCCCAGTACATTCGACATTACTGTCGTGACTCTCTGCGAGAATGAATTGATCATGGAACATTCCCATAGGATATGGAACAAGCATTTGCAATGCAATAGGTCTCGCATTTGTAAAGTTTAAAGTTGTTGGTATTGTAAAAGGCAATGTTTTTTGCATGGTCTGTTCTGTTGTGTACTCTCAGACCCCATGAAAAGCCCCCTCCCCCACCCGAGAGTATGGTCTGGTTTGTTGTGCACCCTCAGACCCCATGTGAAGTCCCCACCTGAGAGCATGACGTGGTCTCTTGTACACCCTCTGCCCCATGTTAAGCCCCCTCCCCCATCTGAGAGAAATATACCGTGGATATTAATAACGTTCACCCCAACGGGGTCTCTTGGCGCTGAATAACAGATGTTTATTGCTAAAAAAGCTAATAAAAGCACCACTTGTGAGAGGCCTCTAGTGCCTACGCCTCCGGATTCAAAACTCCTTGTGGTGCAGAATAAAAAAGCAAGTGGGTGATCTGGTGCCTCCGTCTGAGGATAGGCCCCGCTCTGTCCCTCCCCCTCTTAGCGGTGGGTGTTCTCAGAACTGTGTCCACGAGGCCTGTAGGAACCCCCCTCCCATCCCCGATAAATAAACACACATGGTTATTTATTTATTTATTTATTTTATCAATTTGTAGGGCGCGACAGCTACCCAAGAAGGGTTTCCCGGCGCCTAGACACAGCTAGAAAAGAACAAGGCAAAAAACGGAGGGGGGATTTAGAGTGGTTACTGTTCATATAGCCAGGTCTTTACAAGCTTTCTGAAGCTAAGGAGGTTATCTTCCTTCCGAATATTTGGAGGAAGAGAGTTCCATAGGGTCGGTCCAAGATAGGCAAAGGATCTGCCCCCTGATCTTGCACGTTTGAACCTAGGTATACAGAACCGTACTGCTGTCTGTGACCGGAGGTTTCTATTTGGTGTGTAGAGGCAGGCAAGGGATTGGAGGTATTTTGGGGCTCCACCAGTTTTTATTTTGAACATATAGTTCAAAGCCTTGAAACGAACTCTGTTCTCAATCCTGAGCCAATGGAGGTCCCGGCGGTGGTTCGAGACTCCAGCGTTCCTGGGAATCTTGCATAGGAGTCTGACTGCGGCATTTTGTGCCACTTGCAGGCGTCCAATGACTGATTTATTTGCGCCTAAGTAAAGGATGTTGCCGTAGTCAAGCCTAGATGTAATAAGGGCATTGACTACGGTCTTCTGTGTTGACGAAGGCAACATCCACAGGATTTTCCTCAACCATCTGATTATGGTGAGGCACAATCCGCTAACTTTGCTGGCCTGCTTATCCATGGATAAGGCGTTGTCTAGTAAAAAGCCCAGATTACGAGCATGGGGCACCGGGGTAGGAAGGGTGCCCATCTGTTCTGGCCAATGCGCGGGGTTCCAGAGTTCGTTGTCTTTTCCCAAAATCAGAATTTCCGTCTTGTCCCCGTTCAGTTTTAACTGGTTTGCTGTCATCCAGTTCAGTATTTTTAGTAGTCCTTCCTTGAGTAGCGACGGGGAGTGGGGACAAGAGTTAGACAGGGAAAAAATGATTTGGGTGTCATCGGCGTAGTTCATGAGCGTTAGCCCTAGCTTCTCAACAAGTTCTACTAATGGTTTTAGATAAATATTAAAAAACAGAGGGCTCAGGATGGACCCCTGTGGCACTCCATGAGCTGCAGGTAGAGAGTCTGACTCGGCCTGTGCTGATGCGATCTGAAAGGTTCTGTTTGCCAGAAAGGATTTAATCCATTCCAGAGCCTTTCCTCTTATGCCATTTGTGTGTAGTTCTCTAAGGAGCGTTTCGTGGGAGATGGTATCGAACGCCGCACTTAGATCCAATAGCACAAGTGCTACCGTTTGGCCTTGGTCAAGGAGTTGTCGGATATTTTCGGTGACACCTAACAGGGCGGTCTCCGTCGAGAAACCAGCCCTGAAACCAGATTGCGAAGGGTGGAGTAAACAGTTTCCTTCTGCAAAAGTGGCTAGCGTGGAATGTACGTGTCTCTCGAGGCACTTAGAGAAAGCAGGGAGCAGAGATATAGGCCTATAATTGGCCAGTATCTCTGGGTTTGCATTAGGCTTCTTCAAGAGGGGTGTCACCATAGCATGCTTCCATAAGGCCGGGACAGTGGCGAGGTCGAAGGACAAATTTAAAATATTGGCAATGATATTCAGGGACTGGTCATCCAATTGTTTTATAATTTTAATAGGGATAGGGTCCCTAGGGGAGCCAGACTTGACAGATTTAAGGATTCCTTTAAGATTCTCCAGTGAGAGGTTCGGCCAGGATTCCAGCAGGTTTTTGTCAGCAGCAGTGGGTTGAGGTAGGCCGGGGTTAGAGGGAAGGGGTGGGTCAGCGTTAGATATTTTGGTGTTGATGTCTGAGATAATTTTGTCAATTTTCTCAGTAAAAAAGCAAGCTAATGCCTGACATTGTTGAGTGCTTAAAGGGGGTGCAGCGGCTGCAGTATTTGCGCCTGCCAATTCCTTAACTGTAGAGAAGAGGGTTTTGGGCATATTAGTTGCTTCGATAATTGTTTGTGAGACGAAGGCAGCTCTTGCCTTTGTGCACGCCGTATGATATTTGTTTCTGGCTTCATGGTAGCATTTTTTTGCATAAGGGTCGTACTTTTTACGCCATTTTCTTTCTAATACTTTGCATCTTGACTTTTCAGTTTTGAGGCTGTCGTTAAACCATGGAGCCGGGGGACGATGCCTACTCCTTTTGGTGTGAATAGAGGGCAGACAGTTGTTGGCAGCATTTGTAAGCCAATTTTGCGTCTCAATTGCTGCGTGGTCCATGTTGGGGTTTAAGCTAGGAGGGTTTTGTTTGAGTGCCGCATTTAAGGCACCTATGTCGACTGACTTCCAGTTCCTTCTATACCCTATTTACTTATGACAGCGCTGTGTAGGGAGAAAGAAAAGAGAGGACGGAATCAAGAGACAGTATTGTATGGAGTAAGTGATAGTGAGGCAGGGAGCAGGAGACTGAGGAGTACGTGGATTAGAGAGTGCTAAAGGAAAGAGAGAGGGTAGACATCAAGAGACAGGGTAGAGAGCAAAAGATAGGGCTAGATAGTATGAGACAGTGGGTAAAGTGCAAAAGCCACTAGGATGGAGAGCAATAAAGATGTAGAGGGTAAGAGAGGGGGTGGAAGGAGCAATGTACACTGGGGTAGCAAGAAGCAAAGTGTGGGTAAGAGACTAAGGGGTAGAGAGTAAGAGATAGAGGGAGGGACGAGAACGGTCCACCCGAAGCTGTATATAATGCCCCTTCTGTTGATATACCATGTGTCCTGAAAACCATTGACGCTGGGGAACTCCTGGAAAGAGGAGACGGGACAGGTGGACACCACACTTAGCTGTCCGGGGAGGGGTGTACTCCTGGAGGTGGGACACATGCTTACCGGAGGTCCCTGGGTGGAAAGGCTGGTTTACTTAACACTGGCATGCAGCCTGAGGGCTCTTCACCAAGGAGAGCATGTGAGCACTGTGGGAATACATCCAGCTGAGCTTGGGGCGTGCTGGGGGTACTAGGCATCTACAGGAGTCGGATGAAAGAGCCCGCAGAAACCTACCACAAGATCGGGTGCAAATCTCCCCATGCGAGGAGCCAGGCCCTGTTGGGATCTGAAGCCAGTCCAGGTGTCAGCCATGTTTGCCTGCGTCCCCACATGTTGCGGCCTGTAACGTGACCCGCACGCCCATGAGGGGGTAAAAAAAAAACTGATACCGAAAGCGCGGTGCCCTTGAAGTGGATATTGCGCCCCCCCCCCCCCAAAAAAAATTATACACTAAAAGTAAATCCTTAATGACATTCTGCTCTATTGTGCATCACTTTTGGTCACTTTTGAACTGCCGCAAGATGGTGATAAATGTAGTCCTTCTTTCCCAGACCTGATAAGCTCCATAGCGCTTATCTTGTTGTACTTCCATAGTGCCCATTTAACGAAACGCTGCGATGGGGTTGTTGGGAGGGCCATGCCCTTAATATGCAGATTGCACTTAGATCTCTGCAGCAGGCGCTCAACCACCGATCTACCTCCCGCTCAGGGTTATTAGTTCACCGAACAGTTTCGCCACAGCAGCGCGAGCCTGACCCAGCTGTCCACGGGAACCACGTTCATCTCATTAGCATAATCTGATAATACAAGCTAAGACTGCTCTTTAAATCCTGCTGGGGTGTGTAATTGATGGAAATGCTGTTCAAATAGATTAACCCTGGAAGTGCCCCACAGCGCCCAGAAAGTCACTGAGATCAAAATATGCGCTATACAAACTGAAACTCCCAGGGGGCAGAGACAAGTTTCCACCTTCTTATTCCCTCTCCCTCCCATCTGGTGATACCGTATTTTGAACAGTCCGCCGCGTTCAATGGTCGCTCCCTTTAAAGTTGGTACGGATTTCAACACCGCTGGACATCATAGCGCAAGCCGTGCTGGGCTCACCTGTGCCACACTTGGTGAGGTGCCCTCGGGGTATCGAGCCGGGCACCGAGCGGCTGTCAGCAGGCACGGGGCCAAGGTGCAGCGCTTTGGAGAGGGGTAGGTTGGGTGTGACACTCCGGACCACACTGCAGTCATTTACCTACCGTAAGTATGCAGCACCCCGGGAGGGTTCGGACCCTCGATACATGGCAGAGAAGCACAGGCAGGCGGCCCCACATGTGATCGTGTGCCGAAGAGCACACTGCTCAGTCTTCTGAGGCGGGATTGAGTACATACCAGGTCTGTTCGTTCCACGTTCCATCCCAGGGCATCTGTAACGTCCAGACTGTTAGCAGCTTCTAGGGTTGCACCGCTTTGAAGAGCTCTCAGTTTGTTGAAAAGGAAAGAACCGAAGCACAGTGTGATAAAGAGACTTCCCCAGGATCACACAGCCTGCCTGAGCGAGGAAGACAGATTATAATACGGATTTCCCAGTCACATATAGAATGATATAAACACTAAACCGCAGGATTGCTGCATTTGTTCCTCAGGGCTATGAGTCTGTGACCTCACACGGGTTTCCCTACACATTTACTCCAGGGAATGCTTGGACAAGTTATTGTCATGGGCACTAAAACGCAGCTATGTACCCAGGAGACGATGCAGATAAGGTCTGTGTTATGCACTGTTAGCGGGTTCTCAATAATTGGTGCAACACCTTGTGGGTTTAGCAAAGGATTTATTGTGCACAATACACGTTTCTTTCGTGTTTTACCACGATAGCAGCAAAACAGAATAAGGATGTTGAAACAGGTGTAGGAGTCCCGCTGGCTTGTCCTCTTCTTTTCGCGTCTTCAGGGCGTCTTCCTGGACTCGCGGTGGTGCTCGGGGAGAGAAGTGAAACGTGAAAAATTGGTGAGATTCCGATCTCCTGCATTACCACGGGAAGGAGTAGTGAGGGACCACCAACACTCTCGTGACGACTTATGCGAGGTAGGGATGTGCTAGTGTGGGGTTAGGGAAGTGAGGTACCCAAGATGAGGCAGGGGGCGGTTTTCCCCTATCCGTCCGGTTTCTCCCGCATCCGTCCGGTTTCTCCCGCCGCCGTCCGGTTTCTCCCGCCGCCCTATCCAGCCCGTGAAGTGCTTGCGTACCTGTGTTAGCCACGCTCCTCCTGGAACGTGGCTGGGCGAAGCGTGTTCCTCGCAGTCCCTCGGCTCTGTCGGCTTCTTCGGTTCCCCAACGTCCTCTCCTCCGCCAGATAGCAATTGTGGTCCTCTCCTTCCTCCGTCTCCTCTTTCTTCCAATCGGTCTTCTCTTTCCTTCCTCCTACGCTCTCCTCACTCCTCTGTACCTCTGGTGGTGTAACACCCACTCTTCCGGGTTCCATCCGCACTTGTTGAAGCGCTGTTCTCTACGTCTCCAAAGGGGGCAGAGCCATAATCCTGCTCTCCAGTTAAAGATATAGTCTCCTACTCCAGAAAACTCATACTCCGCTCGGCTTGCCGGTCTCCCTTCCTCGTGCTGGGTGATTGGTCATCCTGTACCTTCCACCACTCCGAGTTACGTGACAAAGCCTCCCCGGGGACATCGGACTTTCGACATGCACAAACCAACATCCTTCTTCCTGGCGAGAACTGAGTCTAAATGTAGCACATCGGAATATTTTTCATTTTTTCTAACATCCCATTACCTTTAGGGAAGGGCCATGCATAATTAAATGTTCCGGTCCCTGCACGCACAAACGCTAGTTACCACAGTTAGGTTGAGACGGAGACAACGGGTGATAACAGAAAAGAGGAGAAATAGGAGGCAGAGGACGAGAAAAACTAGAGAGACAGCGGGGGAAAAAAACAGGGGTAAATGCACTAACTTCGTATGATGCCATAGTGAATACATATCTTTGTTGTGGCAGTGTGAGTACACACTCTACATATTGTCACATTTGCACACACGGCATGCACAATTCATGGAGACTGCTCCAATTACACAGCTGACATGCAGTCTGGGAGCGATGTGGGAGGACAGCCCCCTCCGACGCGGGTATCACATGTGACGGTGTGCAGGTCAGGAGATTATTTCGAGCTGAGGGTACAGGACAGTTGTTACCTACCCTTATTGCATTCCGACTGCAGAGCTTTAGCTTCCAGGGAAATAGCTGCAGGCAATTGAATCGCACACAAATTTAGTGTGGAGAGAGCTAGGTACACATGCCGGAGCTCTGCGCGTGCGACACGCTGCCTTCATGCCGTATTCACATGCTGCAGTTGTCTCTGTGATTGGTTGACAAGGTCCACCAATCACAGAGACGACTGCTGCATGCTAATACGGCGTGAACACAGCGTGATTAAAGATGGCATGCGCTTGTTCCGATGGGCGGGCTAAAAAAACAGCAAAGATGTCAACAAAAATGACACCCAGCAAATGAAAAGCTTAAAAAAAAACATTAATCACGACGTGAGCGAATTAGAAATGATTAGGACAGAGGGGCGAGACCTAAAAAGCGCTCGCCATCTGTTTTCATTCAGCCGCTTGTATTTGTTGCATCGCGCTGGGGCTAAGTGAAAACAGATGGGCTTGTCACGATGGGCGGCATCACAAAACTGCAAGGGCATCAACAAAAGTGACAGCCAGCAAACTAGAAGCACAGAAAAAACATTAATCACGGCCTAAGCCAATTGGAAACGGTCGATACACAGGGGCGTGTATTAAAGTTCCCCTTCTTAGAGTGTTTACTATAGCACTCGCAGGGCGAGGAGCGCATGCGCACTCTAACGCCAGGCGAGACCTAAAAAGGAGCCTTCCAGCTGGCAGCCCCTCATACACATCATTGTCTGTGCCTTCCCCCATGAAGGAGTGTGCGTGGGTGCTACATTTCTTACTTAGGATGGGGCCAACTGTAAATTATACTTTCCTAAGATGGATCAGGAACAATATATTTGATCTTCAGCTTTGTTGTGGACACCCTGGAACATGTCCCCTTCCAAGTGGATCAGTGAAGAATCTTGGGATTACATTGATGATGAACGTACTTTTTAAACTACATATGGCACCATTGTCGACCATCTCTTGAGAACCTTTAAAAAGATCCTCTCTCATCTTTCAGTATACTCAGTATCTAATGCTCCAGGCACTGGGGGGGCCGTGACTATTACTGGAAGACTCTTTATTTGGAGCTTGCTTCTGCGACCACTCACCCTCTGCAGCTCGTTCAAAATGCAGCAGCTTGTTTGCTGCTTAAGTTACTGCGCTGTTCTTCCATCTCTGGCCACCTTGCTGGTCTCAGCTGGCTTCCTGTTTATAAGCTCGCAGCGTTTAAGAGTTTATGCATCTGCTTTAGAGCCTTGCAATACCAGCTGCCCTTGTGTCATTGGTAGCACCAATGCTGTCTCTCAGATCTTCCTCAGCCAATCTACTTGCAGGTCCCAAGTCTAATGACAGTATCAAGGCAGCCGATCTTTTGATAAAAACTGGAGCGCCTTCCCTTTAAACTACACTCCACCTCTCAGCGCTATCTGTTTCAGAAGCTCATAGGACCTTGCTTTCTGCCTGTTGGAGCTGCTGGTTAGCTTAGCTCCTTTTCAGTTCTTGATTATTTCTTAAACCATTAAACCAGTGATTGGTTTATTCACAGGAAAGACAATTTATCATAAGTAACACACATAGAGACCATAAAAGGTAGATAGGATCGGAGGAGACAGGACGTTTGCCGGCGCCCTCCTATTTGAAGTAACTTGAGACTCTGGGTCCATTTCTAAGAACCTTAATATTATCGGATGAGACAGGACGTTTGCCTGAGCCCCCACCCCGCCTTAACTATACTGAGACCCTCTGGAACCAGTATTGGAAGAGGTTAATCGAATCTCATGACTGGGAATCCCCATTGGGGAAGAACCATCGCTGCACAGTAGTCTCTGCTCCTGTGCGAGTATTTACTACACCAAACGAGAAGATATTTAACACGCCCATTGAGCTACATTGGGCTCTTTTTAGGCTGTCACCCCACTGCCCCTGTCCTGATGAAGACCTGCATTGACTAGATAGTAGTGCCCCCCCTGGGTTGAAACGTCGACATATATCCCCTGGATCAGTTGAAAGACTCTGCATAAAGACCCACTTATTCAGTCTGCAGACCGATTTAAATATTTGTTTTTCTGGCCTTCTGAAATTGTCAATACCGCCAAAAGTCACTTTGTATATATTACGCACCATCACTACAGCACTGAGCACCACATGTCACTTTGTCACAAATTATAATTCACTCTTATGTCTTGACAGCCATGCAATTTAATGTGGGTATTTATAAATGACGCAATTTATAAAAATTTTGAATACCTTTTATGGTCTCTATGTGTGTTACTTATGATAAATTGTCTTTCCTGTGAATAAACCAATCACTGGTTTAATGGTTTAAGAAATAATCTATACCCGACAGAACCAATTGTTATTTTTATATATGATTGCCCAGGTTCTGAGGGATACTGGGATACCCCATTGTTATCACAATCCTTTTCAGTTCTTGGCATCAGAGCTAATTTCTGGGAACTGGCCAAGGGAAGTGACTCTGAAGATAGCGACACTTCAGTCTCAACATAACAAGATTGATCAAAAATGTATCATGGGATGCACGAAAATAATAATACGTGTCTATAAAAACCTGAAGAAACCTTATAAGCGTTTCAGAACTTGAAATATGTCTTGAGGCGTTGAGCGGATAGAAGGATCCCGCTGGGTAGCGGCATATTTATCCCAGAAGTGACGCTGGCGGAATGTGATGAGCAATTACAGTGCCAGAAAAATGAATGCGGATACTGTTGAAGCGGCTGGTGGTCGGTGTGGGTGGGTGGGGGGTTGGTAGAAAAGTAACAAAAGCCTGACGCTCCTAGGGCGAAGGTAGCGGTGGCACCATCCCACATACACCCTTGGCATTCCTCCTGGCATGGAGGCTCTGAAGTGAAGGGAGGTGGAGGGCTCTCGATTGATGTGGGTGGGACGCTAACCCAATCTTTGGTGACGTTGAGTGTACAACTACTCTCTAGCAGCCCTCAGTGCTATTTCCCTAACTAATATTGTTAACATTAGTGTCCTTGCGGTCTTTGCGGCACTCATACAAGGATTAGCCTCGGTAGCCCACCCACCCCTACAGACCACGCTCGGAACCTCGGCATCATCCTGGACTCCTCCCTTTCCATGAACCGCCAGATCAACGCTGTCGCCTCCATCAGTTTCAACTGCCTACGCATCCTCGCAAGATCTTCAAATGGATCCCCCCCGACTGCAGAAGAACCGTCACCCACGCGCTCATAACTAACAGACTGGATTACGGAAACTCCCTCTACGCTGGAATCAACAAAACTCTTCTGCGTAAACTACAAACCACTCCGCACCATGAGCACATGACCCAACACATACGAGGCTTCCACTGGCTCCCCGTCGAAAAGAGGGTCACCTTCAAACTCCTCACCCACGCCTACAAATCCCTCAACAACATCGTACCCAATTACCTCAACGAGAGACTGTCCTTCCACATACTTAAGAGAAACCTCTGCTCTGCTGACCTCGCCCTGGCAGAGGTTCCCCGCATCCGCAGAAAGAGAACCGGCAGGAGAGCTTTCTCTTACATCGCAGCAAAAACCTGGAACGAGCTTCCGGTGAACATCAGATGCTCCCCCACCCTGCACACGTTCAGGAAGGACCTCAAGACCTGGCTCTTCGACTGACCCGGAGCTGCCGCTCCCCCCGCCCCCGCTCCCCCCGCCCCCAGCGCCTTGAGACCTTACGGGTAAGTAGCGCGCTATATAAACCCCTGATTGATTGATATTAAACAAACTGATATTACGTCTGCTTGATAGATACTTGACCACCCATTCACTTGGTTTGCACAGTGGATGGCCATTGGCTAACAGATGTTAAAAAATCTTTATATTGAAAACTGGCGTGGCGGTGTGTTTTTCACCAGGGCGCTGAGGAAAATGGTGAAACAACATGTGCTTAACATGCAGCAGTAAACATGGAAGCAGTCATAACAGTTTGTCCGTTGCATATGGCAATACACCGTGGCAGTGTATGCTTTGCGAACGACCACAGTGCCAAAACTTACATCATAGCCCTATGTATCGGATGAACAGATCTGCTGTCTGAGATCTGGGCCTATGAGATCAATAACCTGAGATAGTCAATAGTCTGCCCCAGTCCTGGCACCACAGGCAGCAGCCCTGGCACACTGGGCACAGACTGGACAAGGAAGCACCCTTGGAGACTATCATTGCTCAGACTCCTTACCGCCAGTCCCATCCAGGCTCTGATGCCCTCACGTTATCTGCTACTAAGTAGAACAGCGGGATCTTCATAAGCTCCTCGTTTCTAAGATGCTACCTCCCGAGGAGCTTACGTCATGTTCTTCCTCACCCGAAGCTTCTTGGGTCATGAACAGCTAGTCTGTTTCTCGGATCCTTCGTCTCCCGTCCAATTTACATTCTCCAGATCATAATGTCGATGGAGGTAACTCTTGGTCGCAAAGAGGAAGCTTTTGGTCCAGTGGATGCAGTGATGGGGCTCTTAACTGAACTCATCCGATGATATGTAGGTATTGTGTATGAATTTATGGTGGTGATTCTATAACGCTAACTTAGCCAAAAGGCAGCAGAGCACTTTTAATGGTCGAAGACGAGCATAAAGTCGATGAGTTTCTAGGAGAAGACCCTGGGTTCCAGACGGGTAACTCACTGGTAGCGATGTGTGCCCTTCATGAGCCTCTGCTGGTTTGTTTCCGCTGGGATTATTTTCTGGGTTTGTCTGCCTTGTACTTTGATACTGTAGTGATTGGGACCTCAGGTTATTGTGTGTTATTATTGTTGATAAGGAAGGAGGGTGTTTGTCAGATAAAGGTTGGGAATTGATGTTGGATGTAGACAAGCATGGTTTAGCACCAGGGAGATAAACTGCAAAAGCTTATGTGAGGTTTGTGTGTCTCTATTTCTTTTGTACATGTCCTGTCACTTGTTGGTATATTGCCACGGCTCACTAATAATCTTACACATCTTCTGTCCATCGGAGTGACTCCCTGTGTGCATCTTCTGGTCCATGCATTCTGTGTATGGCGTGTCTCTCCATCCCTTTGTTGTCTGGTACATGTTCATCCTCCTGCCTGTCTCTCCTGTTACGGCGTCCCCCATGCTCTGTCTGTGTCACTCCATGGCATTTGACTTTCCCTAAGATGTGTGTCTCCTATGGTGTGTGTGCTTGAATGTCCCTTATAGTGAATGTGTCCACTATGTTCTCTGTACTATTGTACTGTTAGATTCCCTTTTTCAAACTTGCCTCCCCAAGGGTACTGGGGTTGAGCTGTGGGAAATGGAGCAATACCAAAGGTTGGCCCCAAAGTAAGATTACCAATGACAGGGTCCTTTCTTTTTAGCTGGGTGGTCAATATCTACATTGCTTGCTGTCATCTGGCACGCAGGGATCCAAAGGCACCCACACTGTCAGTTGGCACCCAGCGGGAACGAGGACATAGCACTTTGAAGTCTAGGACACCAGACACCTGTAGTCACAGTAGTGCTGAAGCCGCATGTCAAAGAGCAAGTGTTGAGTCTCTCGGCAAGGGTGAAAAACGAGCATTACTTTTGGACTTTGAAATGGGTCAAGAAGGCCCAGGGGTATCTATGAATGACACAGGAGTGGGACAGGGGTGTGGAGGAACCATAGGTCCTGTGCGCTCTGCCGTCCTCCAGTGGGGTGGGGGATCTGCTGGATGAAATCCACATCTTGTGCTCCTTCGGCCCTGGACAGCAGACTCTGTGTTCACATGGCTCCAAGGCATGCTATTACTTCCTCGGGCAGGATGGCCCTTCCAGAAAACACAAGTCTAGTTATGTGAAAAAGGCAGCTTTAATAAGACAGAGGCATAATTCAGGTAAACTTCTCTTGGCACCTGCCATACATACTGCAAATCCAGGCCTCAATAAAGATTTCATAAGCTGCCCATTTCCCTCCCCTAACCATCCCCCTGTAGAACAACACATCGCTAAGAGACCTTCCTGGTAGACGTGCACTTAAGAAATTAACATTAACATAACCTAACTCTCCTCGCCTGAAATGCATGCTGCAGGAGCATCCCAACATAGTCCGACATTGCGATCTCACTCTTGTATTTCGGGTTCCCTCACCCTCCTACCCCCACCACCCCCTCTCAGTTCATTGTGCTGACCAGCATACCCCAAACTCCATTCACTTCCTGCAAATTCCTTTCTGAAACAACTGCCTACCTATAACCTGCTGCACCTGCCCATCAGCGACAGACCAATGTAAACAATATCCTGAGCATCTCTCTCTTACCAAGGATGCCCAAAGACCAAATAACCGAAGAAAGAGCACCCCACAGTCGCTATCTAGAATTGAAAGGGGGAGGGTGGTAAAACTCTCTGACCTCAGACCGGTGTGCACCCCCGTCTAAAGGAAAAGGAGCGGTCAATAATGGCTGCTCTTCCTTTGAAGTCCAGAAAAACCCACCAAGCCACCCCTGGCCACTAGCCGGTTGACCACCTGTCCCCTTTGACTCGACGACCTGCCCGGAGCACCTGAGTGGGGGTGGGGGAAGAGGCTTAGGAGGGGTCGAGGGGGGTTATTGTTTGCTGCCCACCCCAAACCCACATTCAGCTTCCCACCAAAATCGAAACCTGGACCTCGGCTCTTCACCTCCAGGTCAGGGCAGCTCCCATCCTGCAGCCCCCATCTTTCCAGAAGTGTCTTTTCAGATTGTGGGGAGGGACATCGGCAGAGTCCTGTCAGAGTGTCGTCTCTCTGCTGATGTCACAGGACTTCTCCATGACTGTAAGACGAGTACCAAGTACTGGTACCCGAGGGTCAGTACTCATCCGAACTTGGGGACACTTGTGGGGGGCCAGAGCCTAATCTGTAAGCTGTAGCTCCTTTAGATTTAAACTCCTCAATAAAAGAAGGAATGGGGCATTTTTGCAAGCACCTTCCTAGGAAAACAACCAAAATCCCCTTTTTTCACGAGAGGCGGTCACAACACAAGTGGTTTTTGTTGTGGCTTAGGGTGCAGTGGCTGCTGAGAAGGCCTGCTGAGAGGTGGATTTCTTTAATCTCACAGATAGAAGAGGGATAATGACAACATGTGAAGGTGAATGAGTGTGTGGGAATGCACCAAATTGATTAAAACTGCCCTCACACACAGCAAGCTGTGTCGTGCTTCATCATAGGGCTGCTAACAAACCTCCGCGCTAACCCAACGCTGGAGGTGGAGCAATAGGGAGGGGAGAACAATACAACATACAGTGTAGGATCACAGATGAGGAATGGTGCAGAAATAGTGATATAAAACTGGTAACAGGGAGTCCTTATCAAAGTTTTTAATGCTAGGTACCCTGTCCAGATTTAAAACAAAAAGTGGATGCTAGGTTGGGGAGCTTATGATGAGACACCAACCCCTCCACTCTGCAGAAGTGTCAACCTGTTTCAGCCGGCTAAAACGAATCCCCCGGCTTTCCTCAGGACTCGCACCACTGTGATCCCTGGGTGCTCGCCCTCCCTTCTTTAAACTAGAAGTAAAGGGCATCTCACCTTCAGTAGAGCCCCTCGCTCTTGGAAAGGAACCTGTAAAGTGATTAAAAAACATAGAACGAGTGATGTGTAGAGTGTAGTGCCCTACATACAATGTTTAATAATAATGAAAATGAAAAGGTGCATAAACCCCACTCACTCCTAATCTTCAGCTGAATTATATGAGCACAACCCCTCCCCAAAAAACATTCTGGGTGGGGGTGGTTATTTTTCATTTTTGTAACATTTAAATTTGACTCGCTCAGTCGCGCCTTTGACAAATACCCAAGCACTCTGTCGCATGATTATAGCAGTGCTTACTCTCAGATTTTCTGAAGTAAAGGATTAGATAAAAATGCACTTGGGAATCGAAAAAATACTCAGAGGACACCACATTCAACCTTCGCCTGTTGATCATGAAACTTACCGAGTTTATTACATTTTTAAACTCGAACTGGCGGGGGAGTGAGAACAGCTCCCTATTAGCACTCTCTGTAAGGAAATAAGAAATGTTTAAAAGTCTCGGTATTAACACTAATAGAGAGCGGAGAAAACCCCATCCGGAAGTTTCAACTCTCCCATTGTTCTTTCCCGACAAATAGAAGCAAGAATACGCTTTTGGTATTTTTAAGCAAATCGTGCCGAGTTTCTTTAGGCGTTATTGTGAGAAAACGCATTTGTGTGGTGGGCAAAAACCATAATTTATCACAGATATTCAAAGTGCTCCCTGAGATACGGTCAAGCCCATCCTGGTTTTTAGGTACCAGAATGAAACCCGATGATGAAGGATGCCGCTACTAGGGCGGGTGAGGGTCTACCTAAGAAATAAGGACATTTTCCTTTTACTAGTGAGGCTTCTTTTGAGGAGTGACTGTGTAGATTAGTCAGGGGATACCTTTTTTGTGATTGATTCCATAGCCATACCAGACAGGCATCATTCCAGACCAGGGAAAATGGCGGACCTTTGCACACATGTACAGAAACTCCATCATATACTCCGTGTACAAAGAAGACATGGTCCCTGCGACACATGGAATTCACACACTTCACATACAAAATGGATAAACATTACAAAATCTCCCTTACAACGGCTGTCGGGTTCTCCCTCAATTGTGTGTTGTTTGTTCTCCTTCGTGGTATGTGTTTCTCCTCTGTGTTTTGTTCCTTCCTGTGATGCGCATGTTCTCAGATTTGCACCTTCCCTCTCTCGCACATCATACGTGCCTCTTCAACATGTGTTGTCTCTGCTGTGCCCTGTGTATGTGCCTCCCCTAGTATGTAGGCTGCTGCCTGCATTGCTGCTCCCCAGGCATGTACCCTGGTGATGTGTCTCTGAGGGATCATTGTCCTAATATGAGAACCAGAAATATCAAATGGACAGAATACTGTGTCAAAAATATCGAGAAGCTAAGTGCAAATAGCGAAGTATGGATTTACCATTCTTAACTCACATCTACGAACCTTGGCGATCTATATCATCAAGGAACATATATGAGGAGTTATACATAGTAAAATGTTGCTTATCTATAGAAACTAGGACTGGGTGTGAAATTCTGCTCTGTTCGCAGAACTTTTCCCACTCCACGTAGAATGTGGAGTTTCAAAAAACTCAGTGGGTCGGAGGGAAATTCTTACTCCAGACCACCCCCGGGCGAGATTTCTCAACGCAGGCGGTCACAGATGGTCTACACCGCTCGTGTTGAGAAACCTTCTGTTCCTCGATGAACATCTACTCAAGCGGCAGAAAGAAGCAGCGCCCTCTTGTGCTGCGCGTGGTGCAGTTTGTGCTGGTTTTACAGCACGGGACAAGCACCTGGCACTGAAAATTAGCACGAGCCGCACAACGTAACATGCTCCACCACTTGCAGAGCTCCACGTAGCGCGGCAGAGTTTTTTATCACTTAGCAGAGTTCCGTAGTTGCGTAGCGAAACTCTGTGAACTCCACCCAGGTCTAATAGAAACTTAATTTCACAATATTTTGTACTCCACATTCTTGACACAATATTTTGTCCCATAATCTTTTTGGTTTCAATATTCTGTGTAAACACCTCTCTGACAGTATGTGTGTCTCTGTGCCTCCCCTGTGGATCTAAGTGTGTCACTTGTGCTGCACTAGTGCACCCCTCTCTACCCTATAGCGCCTAGACACTTCTCTGTTTGCTGCTCCATTGTCTCCCTTCTTTCCTTCTCGCCCCAGGTCTCACTATCGTAATCACTGAATGGAGAACCAAATATCGCCGGGACATGAACACTCTTGACAACCAGGCGAAATCCAGGGCTGTGGACTCGCTGCTCAACTTCGAAACGGTAACAAGCTTTGTGGCTACTGAGAAATGTGCATTACTTGCTCCCTGTGCAGAGTCAGCTGTGACTCTCCCCCACCCACTCTCCCAGTGCACATGTACCTCTGCCCCTGCTCTCCCAGTGCACAGGTACCTGTGCCCCCTGCCCTCCCAGTGCACAGGAACCTGTGCCCCTGCTCCCCAGTGCACAGGAACCTGTGTCCCTGTTCTTCTAGTGCACAGGAACCTATGACCCTGCTCCCCCAGTGCACAGGAACCTGTGTCCCTGTTCTTCTAGTGCACAGGAACCTATGACCCTGCTCCCCCAATACACTGGAACCTGTGCGCCTGCTCTCCCAGTATGCAAAAGAAACAATTGATGGACAGAATAATGGACAATGCAAACATCAACCCCCCAGTCACAAGGATCTGGGTTAAATCCATCATTCTGTTGCCCACCACACCACCCTAGTTTGGACCCAGCCAAACTCCAGTGGCATGGAAAGCACTGGACCCACGTCTGAGCATACCCGTCCCACTCGGGGTGACAAATGCAAAAAGAACAATTGATGGACAGAATGTAGAACAATGTCATACATTCACCCCAGTACTGAGATCTGGGCCTAAATCCATCGTTTTTTTGCTCACCATGCTATTCCAGTTTAAACCCCGCCATATGCAAATCAGTCTTGACCCTCTGCCCCATGGGAACAGTCCAGCTCAAACTGCCAAGCCAGATCCTCCCTGGACCGGAAACAAGCATCCTGGGACCGGTTTCAGAACATCACCCTTCATCAGCCAGGCACAGCATCAAGACTGATTTGCACATGGCTGGGTTCAAAACTGGAATGGAATGGTGAGCGAAAAAACAATGGATTTAGGCCCAGATCTCAGTACTGGGGGGAATGTATGACATTGTTATGCATTCTGTCCATGAATTGTTCTTTTTGCACCTGCTCTCCCAGTGCACAGGAACCTGTTCCCCCTTATCCCCCAGTGCACAGGAACCTGTGCCCCTGCTCTCTCATTGCACAGGAACCTGTGCCCCTGCTGTCCCAGTGCACAGGAACCTGTGCCCCTACTCTCACAGTGCACAGGAACCTGTGCCCCTACTCTCACAGTGCACAAGAACCTGTGCCCCTGCTCTTCCAGTTCAAACACATGAACCCTGTTTTTCCAGTGCAGAACACCTGTGCACCTGCTCTTCCAGTGCTGAGGCACCTGTGCACCTGCTCTTCCAGTGCTGAGACACCTGTGCACCTGCTCTTCCAGTGCTGAGACACCTGTGCTCCTGCTCTTCCAGTGCAGACACTGAACCCTGCTCTTCCAGTGCAGAGACACCTATGCTCCTGCGCTTCCAGTGCAAACACCTGAATCCTGCTCTTCCAGTGCAGAGACACCTGTGCTCCTACGCTTCCAGTGCAGAGACACCTGTGCTCCTACGCTTCCAGTGCAGACACCTGAACCCTGCTCTTCCAGTGCAGAGACACCTGTGCTCCTGCTATTCCAGTGCAGAGACACCTGTGCTCCTGCGCTTCCAGTGCAGACACCTGAACCCTGCTCTTCCAGTGCAGAGACACATGTTCTCCTGCACTTCCAATGCAGACACCTGCAACCTGCTGTTCCAGAGCTGGATACCTGTGCTCCTGCTCTTCCAGTGCAGGACATCTGCACCCTGCTCTTCCAGTGCAGAGACACCTGTGCTCCTGCTATTCCAGTGCAGAGACACCTGTGCTCCTGCTGTTCCAGTGCAGGACGCCTGCACCCTGCTCTTCCTGTGCAGAGACTGCTGTGCTCCTGCTCTTCCAGTGCAGAGACACCTGTGCCTCCTCTTCCAGTGCAGAGACCCCTGTGCTCCTGCTCTTCCAGCGCAGAGACCCCTGTGCTCCTGCTCTTCCAGTGCAGAGACCCCTGTGCTCCTGCTCTTCCAGTGCAGAGACCCCTGTGCTCCTGCTCTTCCAGCGCAGAGACCCCTGTGCTCCTGCTCTTCCAGTGCAGAGACCCCTGTGCTCCTGCTCTTCCAGTGCAGAGACCCCTGTGCTCCTGCTCTTCCAGTGCAGAGACCCCTGTGCTCCTGCTCTTCCAGTGCAGAGACCCCTGTGCTCCTGCTCTTCCAGTGCAGAGACCCCTGTGCTCCTGCTCTTCCAGTGCAGAGACCCCTGTGCTCCTGCTCTTCCAGTGCAGAGACCCCTGTGCTCCTGCTCTTCCAGTGCAAAGACACCTGAACCTCCTTGCTATTCCAGCGCAGACACCCGCACCCTGGTCTTCCAGTGCTGGATGCCTGTGCTCCTGCTCTCACAGCACAGACACCTGTGCTCCTGCTCTTCCAGTGCAAACTCCTGCACCCTGCTCTTCTAGTGCAGGACACCTGCACCCTGCTCTTCCAGTGCAGGACACCTGCACCCTGGTCTTCCAGTACAGGACACCTGCATCCTGGTCTTCCAGTGCAGGACACCTTCATCCTGGTCTTCCAGTGCAGGACACCTGCACCCTGGTCTTCCAGTGCAGGACACCTGCACCCTGGTCTTTCAGTACAGGACACCTGCATCCTAGTCTTCCAGTGCAGGTCACCTGCATCCTAGTCTTCCAGTGCAGGAAACCTGCACCCTGGTCTTCCAGTGCAGGACACCTGCACCCTGGTCTTCCAGTGCAGGACACCTGCACCCTGGTCTTCCAGTGCAGGACTCCTGCACCCTGCTCTTAAGTAAGTCGCGGTTGCAAATTTAAAGAAGGACCCTTCCCAGCGGACCCTGAAGTAACCCCGTGGAAGACAGAAGGTTGGAGAACCACCCCACCTGTGGATACCCCAGGAACCAGGATACCTACACCAGGGAAGCCGGGTGCATAGGTGTGAAGTGGCGTTGGAGACTGCAGTCGAACTCAATGGAGAACTTCAGGAAGATGCCGCTGCTGGAGAAGGTGAAAGTGTGCGGGGGAACCCAAAGGTGGATTCAAGTTAAGTACTTGCAAGCAGAGGGGACAGAGTCTATGCCACTCTGGAGTGACCAGGAGGCACGGAAGACAAATGCCCACCGATGTCAGGTGTTGCAGGAAAGGTGGCCATGACCTTGGAGCAGCAGCTGTGTGGACCAGGCGACGCTGTGGAGGACCAGGATCATTCACGAGCTGTCCCAAGTCAGATATCGAGAACTGAGGGGTCGGTGTCTGTTGGGAGCACCAACAAGCTTGGGCAACTGCAAACAACGTGGAAAGCGAAGAAGGTGCAGCAAAATCCAGTTGACTCACCACAAGCAGGGGAGTCCGGGCAGGCTGCGAGCAATCAGGGGAACTTGCTGAAATTAAAGAAGACGCTCAAGAGAACCCACAGACCAGAGGCACTGGAGTCGCGAGAGGACCTCGAGCAGCTCATTAAAGATGCAGACCCACAGTACAAGTGCTACAGTGAGGATGAAGATCTTAGTCACAAGAGATGCTTGAGGGTGGGGCTACTGGGAGCCTGAAGATCTTCGTGGAAGGAAGCCAACAGGCCTTTGAACTGCAAGTCAGCTCGGTGCACAGGGGTTCAGTTCCTGCGGCTCCGACGAGGGATACTGGCCTCAAACTTGGTGAGAGGACGTGGCAGGCCTCTAGGGATGTGAAGAACTACTACCTGTGTTGCTAAGCCTTTCTGAGTCCATGGGAGCCCAGGATTAGCAGACCGGTCAGCTTAGTTGCTGTGCCTGCCGATGCAGGGAAGTGACTCCTTCACTTCAAGGGAGATTCCTCCAGGTGTCTTGGATGCCCACAGGCCTTGGAAGGTTCCTGTATGGTGCACAGGTACGGACGTTGCAGCAGACGAGCAGGGTGATGAGATCAGGAGCAGCAGGAGTCTTCCCAGTTGCAGTCCTGATGCCCAGAGCGAAGTACAGAGTGCCCAGACAGTTGAAGAAGAAGTGGTGTCTTGAAATGAATCTTCTCCCACAACGAATCTAGGGACCCATCCTCAGGTAAGCCCTTAAGTACCCTAAGGTAATGGTTGGGATGATTCAGGGTTCCCTCCCAGGGGAGGGGTCGGACAGTGGGGAGGATACTCCCATGTCTTTTGTCCTGTTTAGTGCCAGAGTGGGAGCCAACGGCTGTTTGAACTGGACTATGTAAGGAGGACACCAAGTGTGCCCTTCAAACATACTGAGTGGTGCTGGCAAGCGCTCCCACTTGGCCCCAATACACTAAACCCTGTCTGGGAGGTGGTCACACCTCCCTGTGACATGATACCTATTGTGTTGCCTTCCCCTGTTCGAGCGTGGCTCAGCAGCAGAAGGGCAGAATCGTGTCTCTGGTCGGCAGCAGCCATGTTGTGATGTCCGGATCTAGAATACCGGTACCAGGAGCACTGAGGGCCTCACGGAGGAGCTTTACAGTGCATGGAATAATACCTACCACACCGTTTACGGTGTCGGGGGGGTTCTAACGTGTTTGATACCAAACATGACAGGGTTCGTTACAGCGAGTTTAGAGAAGGTCATTGCGTAATGACGCACGACTACTCAATGTATCATAATGGCTGATGTACTTACAACCCATGAGAATGGACTCTGAAGGTTGTAAGGGTTTCCTGCTCATGCAGGGGCACCCTCACACTTAGAACCAAGCACCCTGCCTTCAGGATTTACGGGCCTGCTTTAGGGGTGAATTAAAGGTTTTAAGTGCAGTGACCTTAGATTTAGAGGAATCTATATCTGTCATAAGTGGTGCTAGCACCAGCATACACAGGCTGCAATTACAGGCCTGTAGGTGCAGTTTGAGTGGTCCCCCAAGGGTGGCATAATACATGCTGCAGCCCATGGGAGACGTCTGGTGTACCTATGCCATGGGTACCTCAGCACCATATACTAGCGACTGATAAGGGTACACCAGTGTCCAATCTGGGATGTACCTAAGTGCTTACCAAACCAATTTAGGGGAGAAAGCACAGAGACTGGGGTCCTGGATAGCAGGAACCCAGTCAGACTAGTCAGAAACAGCATAACACCAGGCAGAAAGTGGGGGTAACTATAAAAGCAGATCCTACTTTCCTACACACGACGACCCATATCTCCTCACTTTAGTCTTTTTCTCCAGCCAGGCTGGAGTCTGTACGACTGAATCAACATCACTGTTTAATTTCCAAGTGTTATCTTGTGAATCATAAGTAGAGATGCTTCCGTGGCAAGAATATTATTCCAGCTATCCTTAATAAATAAAAATACAGATCAGCCTAGAGACATTGTTCTCCATTCTGTAACATGATACATACCATAGTGTCCGACTCTGGGAAGTCACTCTGCACAAGAACATGCTGGGATTGAGCAGGCGGCTGTCCCAGGTCCATCAGACAGGATTGAAACTCGATAGTTATGAGTTGCATCCCTCACTGAAAAAAATACATCAAAACGATAGTTCTATCCGGGGTTTAAAAGAGGAACAGTGTATAGGTGTGTCTGAAATCCACACCCAGTACCCGAAGAAAATCCGTACATGGTTGTCCACGTGTCATTTAAAGCCAACGAGACCTCTGAAGTGCAGGAAGATCACTCAAGTCTGTCAATATCTCAAGGTAGAAACTGGACTCAACACTTGACCCCACAACACGCATGTGCAATCCCTTTCCCTTAACAGCTCTCTAAACCCAACCAGCGCTGTCTAGAATTGCCTTCACTCAAACTTGTTTTTTCTCGTCTCTCAGGTGAAATATTACAACGCAGAGAGTTACGAAGTTAACCGATTCGACGAGGCGATAGTCCGCTATCAAGTGAGAAACGCATATTTTCTGCCACACTGTTTAGTTATTGCTTCTTCTCCTGTGCTCCCCTCACTTGTAATTTTATGCACCCTTAGTGCCCATCTCTGTGACCAATCGTCCCTAGTCCCGTGTCTCTATGCTTCTGTATCGGTGTCACATATATCACGCCCTATCTCACCCCACCCATGCCTTCTTTCTCCTCTGTGTCCACATACTCCTGTACCAGTGTCAAATTTATCATATCCTATCTACCTCACCTCACCCTCATGTACCCTCCTTCTCCTCTGTGTCCACATGTCCTGTACTAGTGTCACATATATCACACCCTATCTACCTCACCTGTGCCCTCTTTCTCCTCTGTGTCCAGATGTCTTGTACACGTGTCACATTTATCATATCCTATCTACCTCACCTCACCCACGTACCCTCTTTCTCCTCTGTGTCCACACGTCCTGAACTAGTGTCACATTTATCACGCCCTATCTACCTCACTCTGTGCCTTTTTTTCTCCGCTGTATCCACATGCTCCCCTCCATGGGTTCTTTAGTCCCCCTGTGGGCTTTGTCCCATCTCCGCAAACAGAGCAAAGTGGTTCGTTGGTGTTATTGGCGCGAGTTGGGAGGTTGTATTTTTGGTATGAGTCGGTTGGTTGTGTTTTAGATATGACTGGATCGGTGGTGGTTTTGCCATCTTTATTATTTATGTTTTCTTTCCCAATACGCACTGCTTTCCCTTAACTGTTGTCTTTTCACCCCAGAAGCTGTCGAGTGAGGATGTTCTTTTGTTTCCACCTCCTCGTTGTTTGCCCTGATTGTTACCTCCTTTTCTCACCAGACAGCGGAGTTCAAGGTGAACGCCAGCCTGGCCCTGTTGAACCAAACGCAGAACCTCATCATCGGCCTGGGACTGCTAGCCGGCTCGCTTCTATGCGCTTACTTTGTGACCGAGGGAAAGTTCACGGTTTGTGACCTTCAGATGATACTGTTATCTGGTTCACTGTTCTGGGTCTTCTGCCTGACTTCTGGGTCATCTCCACTCTGTCTTCCTCTGGCTCCAGTGCCCTGTGGGATCCATTACATGTGCCTCTCTTGTCTTCTTATAGGTCCTATCCTTGTTCGATAGTCAGTCTGTCAGTGTCCTTTGCCTCATCAATTTAATTCTCCAATCCATCTACTCTCTCAGTCCCTCCTGTGTCACACCAGTGTGTATGTCCTCTCTCTCCTGACTCTCCTGTCAAGAGTTCTTATCTTTGCGGGCTTCTTTTCTACACTCTCCTGCAGGTTTTTTGGTTCTGTCTTTTCCTAGTTGCCTACATCCTGGTTTTAGGTCGAAGTCTACCAGACAGCACAGCTGTCTGCTAAAGACATATTGGGGACATTCAGAAAGTTGACCTAGGAATGCAGTCCACCCGTTGATTATCATTGGCTTTGTGGTTTATAACTCACATGTTCTGGCATCCTATTTGCTGGCTTTATTTGCTTTTGGCTGTCCGGCTCGCGTTTGTCCCTCTTTGTATACTGTATTCTTCCTCAAACTTGCACCTGTAAAGAGTCCTTTAAATCTTGTTCTTAACTTCTCACATTTGCTGTGCATTGAAAGACAGAGGTCAAATATCAGGCTGTGCCTTCCAGGTAGCTTGGTGTTTGTTTTTATTTTTCTGACTTCAAAGTGAGAGGATTTATGTGACACGCTTGTTGGCGGTTTCCGTGACCGCATTTTGCCTGAGGCCCGTGGCTTGGGTGGGATTATGTCCCACAGCTCTCCTAGGGGCAAATAGTTCATCGTTTCCTGCTCTTAAGCGCAGGACATTTTCTGCAGCGCAGGATACGTTTGTTTATGGTTTCCCTGCACGCATTTTTCACATTCTGCTTGAGGCCCATGACTGTGGTTGGACAAGATCTCATGGCTCACCCATGGTCAAGGAGGGGGTCGCAGTTCATCGCATCGTGCTCTTAAGCGCGGGACATTTCTCGCAGTGTGGGGTGCGTCCCTCCCGGAAGACCAGACCCAAAACAGGCCTGTCTTCGCCCATCAGAGCCCAGAAGAGACTGGCCTGAGCCATGTGTCTTGGCTCCAATCCCTGAGTACAGATGCGACAATAAGAAGCCTGGACCATTGAGGGAGTTAAAGGTACGAAGTGTTTTTCTCCCCCCCCCCCCCCCCTCCCATTTTATATCTGACCAAATGACATAAAATGGGCAAACGGAAGGGCAGGCTACTCACTGTGTGTGTCCAGAGAGGAAAGGTGGTCTCCACATTTATCACCAATTATCCTTCGCCTGTTTTGGGTGCCATTCAAACTGAAATTGGTCGGGTTGAGGCCAGTCTGAATGCTACTTTAAGGAACTCTGGAGCATCATTGGCTAGCCCCCTAGATGCTGTGACAACCACTTTGTCAAACCCTGACGGCTCTCCTCCCTCTGATGTGCCATTAGGCCTTACAGTGATGGAACTTAACCTTTCCCGCACAGTGGTTTCTTCTGAGAGTCTACAGTCAAATCCATGTGTCATCCATGATTCACCAATGTTGACAGCGCTAGAGTCTATGGAGTTATCCAAGACTCCTTCAACCAAGAAAATCAGGAAAGGGTCGGCCAATGTGGACAGGGCGAGCAATAAGCCCTCACTGATTAGTCCTACTGTACCCCCCAAGCAAAGTGCCCGAGCAAAGACGCCTGACAGCAAAGTGGGCAGGAGGCTGACCAGGGACCTCACTGTTGGGGAAACTGATCTTAAAGATTTTAGTGGCACATGTCTAGAGAGACTAGACCGGCTGGATAGCCAAACAAGAGAGATGAGCATCTTTTTCTTCTTGATATTGCCAAAATTGAATGATTTGGATGGAACGCAGGCTTCCCTCCACTCCACTCAAGGAAGAGCGGTCAAAGGTATTGGACATGAAGAGAATCTGAGAGGCATTGATGAGCCAAGTGCCCTTGGGCAAAATGTGCAATCCCTGAAGTCAATCTTGGAAGCATAGAGTTGGAAGCCGAGAGGTACCTTGAGTCACTATGCGACAGTCTGGTGGCACAGAGATGACCCTCCCCGAGGAAACCCATGGACTCTGAGAAGATAAGGGGGGGGCGGAAAGGGGATGTCTATAGCAACCGGAACGCCCTAAAGAAGCACTACAAAAGCACAAGTGAGGGAGTTGATGTTTGCCCCCACATTTCTCGAGAATGTACCCCTTATATTATTGTCTTAGAGAACATGCCAAAAATAGACTCTTCGTGTATAGAAACACACATTTCCCTGTTGAACAAAGTGCCTCTCTGGCTGAGGAAACATTCAGGTTGGACCTGTGATCTGTCAAAAGAGATCATCGCTGCAAGGAGAGTATCCTGGCTTGGGTCACGAATAAAACCTCGCCCGGGGACTGTATTACAATTTACTTCAGAAGACCCCGTTTAGTACGAGCCATGTTACACTTCTTGTACCCATCAATATCTCAGCAGGAGGCATTTAAGCACCTACGGCTTCTTCAATGACACAAGCTCAAACCATTTAAAATCGACTATCAGCACAGTACAACACACTGGCCCTATAAGAGACAGTGCTGCAAGCTGATGCCATCGAGGTAATGTGCCAGTTTCCGACATATTCGAGGCCCTATCATCTTTAGAGCAGCTGGATTGAGCATCACACCTCTCTGGGTGCCCCGGCGATGGTCATAAATTTAATCTTCCTCCTATGACTGACCTATCAATGAATAACAATAATACAGAGTTGGGAAAAACTTTGGACTTAATTTCTTGGAATGTGGCAGGCCTACCGGCCAAATTGATTAATCCTGGTTGGTTACAGCTAGTGGAGCAGCATGAAGTCCTCTGCTGCCAAGAGACGTGGGCACCTAGTGGAGCAGCGTGTAGTCAGATGTTGGCACCTAGTGGAGCAGCATGAAGTCAGACGTGGGCACCTAGTGTAGCAGCGTGAAGTCAGACGTGGGCACCTAGTGTAGCAGCGTGAAGTCAGACGTGGGCACCTATTGGAGCAGCGTGAAGTCTGACGTGGGCACCTAGTGGAGCAGCGTGAAGTCCGACGTGGGCACCTAGTGGAGCAGCATGAAGTCCGACGTGGGCACCTAGTGGAGCAGCGTGAAGTCCGACGTGGGCACCTAGTGGAGCAGCGTGAAGTCAGACGTGGGCACCTAGTGGAGCAGCGTGAAGTCAGACGTGGGCACCTAGTGGAGCAGCGTGAAGTCAGACGTGGGCACCTAGTGGAGCAGCGTGTAGTCAGATGTGGGCACCTAGTGGAGCAGCATGAAGTCAGACGTGGGCACCTAGTGGAGCAGCGTGTAGTCAGATGTGGGCACCTAGTGGAGCAGCGTGAAGTCAGACGTGGGCACCTAGTGGAGCAGCGTGTAGTCAGATGTGGGCACCTAGTGGAGCAGCGTGTAGTCAGATGTGGGCACCTAGTGGAGCAGCGTGTAGTCAGATGTGGGCACCTAGTGGAGCATCGTGAAGTCAGATGTGGGCACCTAGTGGAGCAGCATGAAGTCTGACGTGGGCACCTAGTGGAGCAGCATGAAGTCTGACGTGGGCACCTAGTGGAGCAGCATGAAGTCCGACGTGGGCACCTAGTGGAGCAGCATGAAGTCCGACGTGGGCACCTAGTGGAGCAGCGTGTAGTCAGACGTTGGCACCTAGTGGAGCAGCATGAAGTCCGACGTGGGCACCTAGTGGAGCAGTATGAAGTCCTCTGCCGCCAAGAGACCTGGGAACAAGATCCCCTTTATTTCAACGGCTATTTAACGTCATGGGTCCCAGCCTTTCCATCAAACCCAGGAAGGGCAAAGGGCGGCTTCACTTTTATGCCTGTCACGCGTGCTGGCATCACTGCCTGTGGAGTGTATAGTACACCCTATTACCAATGCTGGAATCATTTAATTTGTTGTTGATTAACTTTTATCACAATGTTTTTGACACAACTATAATGAGGGTCGTAGATGGCCTGGAAGCCCATTTGTGGTAGGCGGAAAATGACCATGACTATGAATTTGTAATAACTTGGGCAGGGGATTTTAATATTTATACATGTGATCCTATAACTGTATTGCCCTGTGGCCTCGGGGATGAAGCAGGCTTACCTGTGACACGTTTCTGATGGATACATCTGCCAATGGATTCCTCACCTTGTGAATATCCCCTGCGCCAGCAACTTTCGGAAACTTTTGTAGCAGTCCACGCCGATGAGGTCGAAGACGACGTCACAGAGACACGGCTCCACTCGTGACTCCGCTGACGTCACCGGCTCCATAAGAAGACCTCGTCGGCGTGATGACGTCAGTTCCCTTTTTTCCGCGCCGTCGACGCCAACGGATTTCGGGAATCTCTCTCTGTAGCTATACTTGTTACTTTGTTTTCTGCTGGTTTCTCTTGGTCTTCTTCAGCTGAAATGTCGACGAAGAAGTCTGGATTTAAACCTTGTCGAATGTGGGAAACACATGTCGATTACGGATCTGCATGACGACTGCGTGTGGTGCCTGTCATCGGACCATGATGTGGAAGGATGTTCTTGTTGCCGCAAGATGAGCTCTAAGGCTCTTAAGGAGAGGGAAGCATAGCTCTTCATTGCCAAGATGAAGAAAGAAAAAAGAGGCCGGAGAAAATCGAGATCGAGATCGAAGTCAGCGTCAAAGTCGACTTTGGGGCATGCTTCTAAATCCAGGAAGCACAAGAAAAAGAGGAGGCATTCTTCTCGACGTCACTCTGATAGGGACGCGGCTCTGAGATCGACATCGCCCTCCCGATGCCGTAAGGACTTTGTATCTCCTTCGCCTCTTCCAGATTCTCCTATTGGCCTATCGTCACCTGTGGCTTCACCGGAGCATTCTCCGGCTCCGGCCCCGGCTCCATTTCCGACGCCGGCTCCATCCCCGGCTCCGGCTTCGTCTCTAGTTCCGTGTGAGGAGCCTCCTGCTCCGGCTGAGCCTTCGGCTCCATTGATTCCACTGTCGGCGCCGGTCGGCCCGAGTCCGGTTATGCCTGAACAATATCCTGCGTTTCCAGGACCAGGTCAGGACACTACGGATTATCTTAATGCTATGTACGGAGTCTTCTCCAGGGCCATGTACCCCTCTGGTGCACCTTCGGGTCCTATGGGTCCTATGGCCTTCAGTTTGGGAGTTCCCCAAGCCTATCCTCAGGCTCCCTTCATGCCATTTTTTCCGGCGACGCCGTCTTGGCATCTACCGGCGCCGAGGACATCGACGCCGCTCCCTTCTCCACCGGCGCCGACTCAACCTCGTTCGACGCCGGCTGGTCCATCGGATCCACACTCGGCTCCGGCGGCCGGCGGATTCGGTCACGGCGCCGGCGACTCCGGTTGTGAGGATCAGGTCTAGGAAGGAGGCCCAAAGGGTGCTGGATGAACAAAGGTACCTGATGGAGGAAGTAGAGGAAGGGGAGCTCATGGAATTGGACGATGTGCTTGATGAGTTGAAGGAGGCTGGTGGCCTGGATTTATCACCTGAATGGGAGATTACTCCGCCTTCTGATGTTCCTTCAAAGGATGTGGCACCATACCATGCTGTTATAAAGAAGGCAGCTGAACTTTTAGATCTACAATTGCCTTCTGCAGAGTTCAAACCTAACATCCTTACAGAAGTTCTGCACTCTCCTTCTGCTGTTTCGGAGCCTTTACTCCCTTTTAATGACGCCATTATAGAGCCAGTAATGGAGGTGTGGCTTAAGCCCTTTTCTGCTCTGGCAGTCTCTAAAGTTATTGCCAGGAGGTATAGGGCAGCTCCGGGGGACCCAGACTTTTTGACATCTCGCCCATCTCCGGAGAGTCTGGTGGTTCAGGCTGCCTGTTCCAAAAAATCATCAGGTTCTTTTCCCTAAGTCCCGAGTGACAGGGAGACGAAGAAATTGGATCAGTCGGCAAGAAGGTCTTCTCTTCTGCCAGCATGGCCCTTAAGTCGACGAATGCCAACTGTCTTTTGGGCCGGTATATCCATGCACTTATGGACTCAGCAAAGCAGCTAGCCCCGAAGCTCTCGGAAGAGGATAGGTTAAGTTTCAATGAGGTCCTTTCGGATACTCAAGCGGCGGCACGTCAGGTAATCCAAAGTGGCTTGGATACAGCTGACTCGGTTGCAAGAGTCATGGGATCTTCTGTTGCCACCAGGAGGAGTGCGTGGCTTAAATCTTCAGAATTCTCCCCTGATGTCCAGTCAACGCTATTGGACTTGCCTTTTGATGGCTCCGGTCTCTTTGGCAAGAAAGCGGATGCTGCGCTTGACAGATCTAAAGAGAGTAAGGCCACGGCTATATCTTTGGGCCTTCAATCTCAGCCGAGAGGTTTGTTTAAGAGGTACAGGGGCTTTGGAAGGTTGACCTTTCATTCTTACAGACAGTCCCAGCAGCAAAGCACTCTGTATAAGTGCTACAGAGGCAGAATCAGGGTCGCACTTGAGGTAGACCGCTCTCCTCCTCCTCCTCTTCCTCCTCAGCCCCTCCCACCACTGCAAAGCTGCCCTAGATCCACCATTCTGGATCATGCTGGTCCTGTGGGGGGCCGGCTTACCCATTTTCTACAAGATTGAGAATCGGTTTCTACAGACCTTTGGGTTCTAGATCTTGTAGAAAATGGGTACGCCCTTCCCTTTCGGGCATTTCCTCCAAATTACCCTCCTTGTCAAGGGGCTTGCTGAGAGGATCAACGTCTCCTCCTGCAGGAGGAAGTCCTGACATTACTAAAAAAAGGTGCGATAGGTGGTTCCAGAGCAGGAGAGGGGTCAGGGATGCTACTCCCGGTATTTCTTGATTCCGAAAAAGGACGGCAGATTGCGTCCAATATTGGACCTCAGGATCTTGAATCTTTTTCTGAAGCAAGAGAAGTTCAAGATGCTCACCCTTGCGCAGGTTCTTCAAGCACTGCAACAGGAGGACTGGATGGTGTCGATTGACTTGCAGGATGCGTATTTCCACATCCCCATCCTGAAGTCACACAGGAAGTATCTCGGGTTTACGGTAGGGTCGCAGCATTATCAGTTTGCGGTCCTTCTGTTTGGTCTTACTACTGCACCTCGAGTCTTCACGAAGGTGATGGCAGTGGTGGCAGCCCATCTCAGACGGTCGGGGATCTCGGTTTTCCCCTATCTGGACGACTGGCTGATCAAGGCGGAGTCGCCAGAGAAGGTGCTATGTCATCTGCAGGATACAACTCAGCTGTTGTACAAATTGGGTTTTTCGATAAACTTACCCAAATCTCACCTGGTGCCCTCTCAGCGCAACCTGTTCATAGGGGTGGTACTGGACACTACTGTGTGCCGGGCATTCCCTCCTCCATAAAGGATTCTCGACATACAGGAAATGATTCCCTTGTTTTACAATGGAGCGGTCGTACCAGTCCTGAAGGTCCTTCGCCTGCTCGGTCTGTTTGCTTCCTGCATTCTGTTGGTCAACCATGCACGCTGGCACATGAGGGCCCTACAGTGGTGCCTCCGCAGGCAGTGGTATCAGCACAAAGGAGATCTCAGGGAGTCTTTGAGGATCTCCGGAGAAGCTGCATAGGATCTGTCTTGGTGGAGCGTGGAGGGCAATCTGTCTCAAGGAAAGCCCTTTCATCTACCTCCATCGGTGGCCACAGTAATAACAGATGCATCCACTTTAGGCTGGGGTGCTCATTTGGGGGATCTGGAGATCAAGGGTCTTTGGTCTCCAGAGGAAAGGTTGCTTCACATCAACCTTCTGGAATTGCGGGCGATACGTTTGGCGCTCAAGGCCTTTCTCCCTTCCCTTCGTGGTCAGTCGGTTCAAGTCCTGATGGACAACACTGCCGCAATGTGGTATGTCAACAAGCAGGGAGGAGTGGGGTCTCTTTGTCTCTGCAGAGAGGCTCTGCGTCTCTGGTCCTGGGCTCAGGATCATCAGATTTGTCTGATGGCAAATCATCTGGCCAGGGTTCTGAACGTACGTGCAGACAGTCTCAGTAGGCAGTTCTCCGCCGATCACGAGTGGAGGCTTCATCCAGAGGTGGTTCGTCACGTTTTCCGGATGTGGGGAACCCCTCGGGTGGACCTGTTTGCAACTCACGAGAACACTCACTGCCCGTCATTCTGCAGTCTCCAGTATCCGATGCAGGGAGCGTTGGGGGACGCGTTTCAGTTGAGATGGGACTCGCATCTCCTTTACGCATTTCCTCCCATACCCTTGATTCCTCAGGTTCTGAGGAAGATTCGCCAAGACCGGGCCTAAGTCATATTGATCGCCCCGGATTGGCCAAGAAGGGTGTGGTACACAGATCTTCTCCACCTCTCCTCGTGCCCCCCACGCCGTCTCCCTCGGAGGGCAGACCTCCTCTCGCAGTCGGGGGGGCAGGTTCTACACCCCAACCTCCAGAACTTACACCTTCATGCCTGGAGATTGAACGGGGCAACCTGAATTATTTTTCTCTCCCGCCAGATGTGGTATATGTAATTTTGTCTGCCAGACGTCATTCCACCAAATCTATCTATTCCTATAGGTGGTCTAAATTTGTGCTCTGGTGTGGGGTGAAGTCAATTGATCCTTTGAGGGCTTGTTTATCTGACATTCTGCAGTTTGCCCTTTCTTTTGCTCAGCAAGGCTTTGCTGTAGCCACTGTAAAGGGATACTTATCGGCTTTGTCGGCATTAGTTTGCTTGCCGGATCAGCCGTCCTTGTTCAAATCCCCTATTGTTTTACGATTTCTGAAAGGCCTTACAAACAAGTTTCCTCCTACTCCTTTTATTGTGCCTCAATGGGACTTAAATCTTGTCTTAACTTATCTGATGGGTTCTCCCTTCGAGCCCTTACACAAGTGGCCCTTGAGACTGTTGTCTTTCAAGGCGGTTTTTCTCATTGCGATCACCTCGGTAAGGAGGGTAAGTGAGCTTCAAGCTCTGAGTTCAAACCCCCCGTTCTTGACCATTCATGCTGAAAGGATGATACTCAGGACCAGGGCTGCTTTTCTGCCTAAAGTGGTAACTCCCTTCCATCTGGGGCAGTCCATTACCCTCCCTACCTTCTATCCTCCCCCTCACCCTTCCAAGGAGGAGGAGGGACTTCACCACTTGGACCCTAAGAGGGCGGTGAGCTTCTACCTTGACAGGACAAAAGACTTTCGAGTTGATGACCAGCTCTTCGTGGGCTTTGTTGGCTGCAGGAAAGGCAGAGCGGTGCACAAGCACACCCTTTCCAGATGGATTGTCTTGTGCATCAAGATATGCTACTCTTTGGCTGGTAAGGAACCTCCAGAGGGTTTAAGGGCTCATTCTACTAGAGCTAAGTCTTCCACTTCTGCTTTGTCTAGAGGTGTTCCTGTGGAGGACATTTGTAGGGCTGCAACTTGGGCCTCCCTCCACACTTTCGCAAAGCATTACTGCTTGGATTCCGAGGTGAGGAGGGACGGACACTTTGCTCGTTCCGTCCTTCAGGACTTTCTGGTATAGAAGGGTGGACACCCTCCTCCGGGAGTGGGACTGCTGTGGGAATCTTTTCACAAGGTGAGGAATCCACTGGCAGATGTATCCATCAGAAGAACAAGTTACTTACCTTCGGTAACCTTTTTCTGGTGGATACAGTATCTGCCTGTGGATTCCCCACGGACCCACCCGCCTCCCCGTTGTCCACCCTTGCATACCTACAATTCTGATGATGGTGTTTCAAAATGTATTTGTTACTGTCTAAGGCATTGTGTTATTTCTTTTGCCTTTCTATTTATTCTCCACACTGTGTGTGTTGCTTTGCATATCATGTACTGTGTATATGGTGTATATATTGCTGTCAGTCCATCAGTGTGCCTTGAAGGCACAGAAAAAAGGGCGGATCTTACGTCATCACGCCGACGAGGTCTTCTTATGGAGCCGGTGACGTCAGCGGAGTCGCGAACGGAGCCATGTCTCGGTGACGTCGTCTTCGACCTCATCGGCGTGGACTGCTACATAAGTTTCCGAATGTTGCTGGCGCAAGGGATATTCACAAGGTGAGGAATCCACAGGCAGATATTGTATCCACCAGAAAAAGCATTACCGAAGGTAAGTAACTTGTTCTTCAGTCCTACCCCCTATGGAGACCTGTTGAATAGAGGAGTCGTATCGAGAAACTCGATATTCGCTGAAGACTTTACGTGTCTTAACTCCCGCTAAGCACCAACGTTTGTTGGGTCAGGCTTGTGCTCTATAATCGATCATATATCATTTAAAAATACGGTTGAAATATGGGACCGCGTGAGGAGACCTCAAGGCCGCCGTAGGATGAAGGATTCTCAAGCCTTCTGGAAGGATGTGAATGGCCCCCTTCTTTCAGGCTGTGACAGTTGGAAGGTTGATGTAGTCATCTCTGTGGAAGCATGGGTAGAGCATGTTTCTAAAATATTTGAGCCTGGTGCCCCAACCCAGCTTATGGTGTTGGGGAAGAAGCTCATAGCGACCCATAGGCAGGTATTGCCGTGACCAACTCAGTTAAGGTTTCGGATGTTATATTAGCTATTGAAAGCTGCCCCACAGATAAAGCTCCAAGCCCAGATATAACCCCTTTAAAGTACTTCCTCAATTCTGGGGACCATTAATCACCAGTGTGATAAGATCCGCAATTATAGGCCCACTGGGTCAAACCTGGCAGAAAGCAATCCTTGTGCCAATATTTGAAAGGAGAATCGGCCCCACTGCTATCACCCAAGTTCGCTCTTAGACGAACACAGTTAAAGTTTTGGGTAGGGTTATTCTGGCTAAGCTGGGAACATGGGCCACTTAGAACAAGGCACTTTCTGATGCACCGTTAGGGTTCCTTCGGTTAGGAACTGCGGAGCAGAGTCTAAATTTGTATGTTATAGCACATAAGAACATTAAGGCCAAAAAAGGCAGTGTACATCTGGCCTTTATGGATTTAACGTGTGCATTTGATACTGTCCAACAACCTAAATCTTGGTTGATTAAGGAAAGAAAGGGACTAGACAATACCATCATGAACTTATTCTGCTGGCTCCACGCGCATACTGCAGCTAAAATTCAATATAGTGGGGTAGGAGATCTCTCGAATTAAATGAGTTCTGTTGTGGGCATCAGACGAGGCTGTGTACTGGCCCCGCTCCTTTGTTTTACTGTACATCAACGCTCTTGAAGATTATTTGTGTACTAGAGGAAAAGATAAGCCAAAGATCGTCTCTCGCTCTGTACCAGTACTATTGTACGCAGATGATGCGGGGCGAATAGCTGGAACTGCCAATGGCTTACGGACATGTAGAATGCCAAAGAATAAAGCAAATAAATCCAGTTTAATGGACAGGGCACAGCACTGCATCAGCAGGAGTCCAAGGCAGAAAGATCAGAGACACAGTTCTAAGTGAAGTCATAACCAACTGCATGGCATGTGCTGAGATCAAAAGTATACAGAGTAATTAAAGGGGAGGAAAGGGATAATTAAAAGGGAAAGAAGTAGTAATATATCAGGCAATGTAACAGGACACTTATAGATGCATTTAATATGTTTATGGCCGACTTGGGGCTAAGGACAAATTTAACTAAGTCTTTTATAATGAAATGTGGACCCAGGTTATCGAAAACGAGGACATTTATGCTTTGTCATGGCTCTTCGAATGACCCCAATGGAGCTGCTCAGCCCCCCTCCTCCCCCATCCGCGCCTTGAAACCCTCACGGGTGAGTACTGCGCTCTACAGCACCCTGATTGATTGATTGATTGCTTGGTGGTACAGGAATTGTCAAAGTCCCACATTTTACCTATTTGGGCCTCAGATTTCATCTTTATTTAATTGGAAGTTTTTATTCAATATTAGAGCATCACAGTTCCAGAAGTCTATTGAGACCGTCCTTCAATTTACCAAAAAAACCTGTGGGTGAATTAGTACACATTTGTCAGAGTAAGTGTCTGCCTATCAGCACTTTTGGTGAGGGTGTGTGGGGCTACACCAAAAGCAGATGCTTACAGAAAATAGAATTTTTTTTACAAGAAGGCTTTTGGCCATCCCTGAATCAGCACCTACTAATTTTTGCCATGCAGAAGTAGGGTTTGTCTTCATAGACCATGTCAAACTCCAGCCCCTTCTGCTATGGCTTGGAATCTGGAGGAAACCAGAGGCGCATTTCAGTAGAGCCATTTTGGCTGATTGTCTTTCTTTAGACAACACACTTGGCATCCCATGGCTCTATTATGTAACGCAAGGTTTAAATAAATTAGGCCACCCAGAGCTCTACTCCAACCCTGCTGATCCCTCTGACTGGTCGCCTCTAGAAGTTAAAGAACTGTGTCATAGACGCAGTCAAACCGTGCGATTGGCCAATCTGGGCAATAGGGCTGCGGGACTCTTTAATTGGAATTTAAATGGGAGCCCATCACCAGCACTGTATGTACAAGTACAAAACTGAAATAACTCTTAAACACAGTAGGTCCGAGGTATAACTCCAGCCACTTATCTCATCGGCCCTTGCACACCAGGGAAGGTTCTGTGGCTCTTAAAGTGTAGCAGTATGTAACAAGCATGTGATATGGCATCATTCACTTAAAGTTAGTGGTTCCCAAACTGTTGTCCGCGGACCCCCAGGGGGCCATGACACATTCCGAGGAGTCCGCAGGCAGCAGTTTTAAAAGCACTGAAAAGTTCCTTGTATAATCAGCAGTTTTCAGGCAACAATAAAAGTGTCAAGATAATTCCGGTGATTAATGTACCTGCTGGAGAGAGATGGGAGCTTTGTCTAGTGGCAGCTTGACTCATCCAATGTAGCGCAGATGGTTAATATGCCTGCTGCAAAGAACGTGTACCATGCATGTAAAAAAACTGTATTTTATGTGCATAGCTCATTGGGTTACTGCTTTTGTCACAGAGATTCTTTTTTTACTGTGCAGTTAATAAGTTACAATCGTAATCTAGCACAGGGAGCTGTGAACTGCCATTGAAAAGCTCCATGCAAACTGCTTGGTACAGGTTGGTAAGTTATGTTATTTTCTCAGTCTTTCGTTATCCTGATGCTGCTAAAAAGGTTTGTTTGTGTAGAAATGCATTCTTATTATTGAACTCAACACTGACCACTGTGTTATGTTCTGGATCCTGAGTTTGTGCTTCTCTACACCAAACACTCCTAAAAAATGCCTACCAGTATGGATGACCTGTGAATCCTACACTTTGTAGTCTCCTTTCCTTTATGTAACGTTTTCTACACAGTGATTTACAGATGTATGATTCTTTTTTGTGTGTGTTGTGTGTGTAATAATAAAATATAATCCATATTTGTGTGTGTGGTAAAGTGCTCTGACACCCCACACTGGTATGAGAGGTGCCATCAAACAAATTAAATACATGTGAGAGAGGGGGGCTATGTAGAGATGAGGGGCACAGTTGGAGGGTGACAGTGAGGGAATCATTGAAGAGCCCCAACAAAGATTGTCGTATCCTGGTGCACAGTAAGGTCAACATTTGTTATGTTTTAAAAGCTAATACAGTTCAATATATAATGACAAATGTGTTGTAGAACGCACCATTTTTCCCCAAACTTTTCTTTCGGGAAGAGCCCAAAGCTCCCTTTGTAGTGGTCAGGCTCACTCGCTGAATTTGGTATGCACCATACGGAGCCGGTTAGACAACATTTGCCAGGACGAAATAAAACCACACATTGAAAAGTCACGGAGAAGCAGAACCAATCTTTCCATTCAATTTTTTTGATTCTTGCAAAGATTTTCAATATAAAATAATAAAATCATTAGTTATTTGGGTATTTGTTTGGTGTGCACTTGTTTGTGTATGTTTTGCAAATTACTATTTTAGTTTTTGAAATTTAAATCTTACAAATTGCTTGGGGTTCCTCGGCTTCCAGTAATTACTCAGTGGGGGTCCACAGGAGTCAAAAGGTTGGGAACCACTGCTGTAAATGAATGGTGCCAATAACATGCTTGTTAATACTGCATCCTGCGGTCTACCCTAAACCGCGCCCATCCCATGCTTGTTACATACTGCATCATGTGTTCTGCCCTAACGGTGCCCATCACATGCTTGATTCATACTGCATCATGGGGTCTACCCTAAACCGTGTCAATCACGTGCTAGTTACATACTGCATCATGTGTTCTGCCCTAACGGTGCCCATCACATGCTTGATTCATACTGCATCATGCAGTCTACCCTAAACCGCGCCCATCACATGCTTGTTACATACTGCATCATGTGTTCTACCCTAAACCGTGCCCATCATATGTTTGTTACATACTGCATCATGCAGCCTACACTAAACTGTGTCAATCATGTGCTTGTTACATACTGCATCTTGTTTTCTGCCCTAAACTGTGCCCGTCATGTGTTCTGCCCTAAACCGTGCCCATCACATGATTGTTACATACTGCATCATGCGTTCTACATTAAACTGTGCCCATTACATGCTTGCTACATACTGCATCATGCTTTCTACCCTAAACCGTGCCCATCACATGCTTGTTGCATACTGCATCATGCAGTCTACTCTAAACCGTGGCCTTCACATGCTTGTTACATACTGCATCATGCGTTCTACCCTACACTGTGCCCATCATATGCATGTTACATACTTCATCATGCTTTCTACCCTAAACCGTGCCCATCATATGCTTGTTACATACTGCGTCCTGTAGGCTACCCTAAACCGTGCCCATCACATGCTTGTTACATACTGTATCATGAGTTCTACCCTAAACCGTGCCCATCATATGCTTGTTACATACTGCGTCCTGTAGGCTACCCTAAACCGTGCCCATCACATGCTTGTTACATACTGCATCATGCGTTCTACCCTACATCGTGCCCATCATATGCTTGTTATAAACTGCATCCTGTGTTCTACCCTAAACTGTGCTCATCACATGCTTGTTGCATCCTGCCTCATGCGTTCATACCTTAACCATGCCTATTACATGCTTGTTACATACTGCATCATGCGTTCTACATTAAACCGTGCCCATTACATGCTTGTTACTTACTGCATCATGCGTTCTACCCTAAACTGTGCCCATTACATGCTTGTTACCTACTGCATCTTGCGTTCTACCCTAAACCGTGCCCATCACATGCTTGTTACTTACTGCATCATGCGTTCTACCCTAAACCGTGCCCATCACATGCTTGTTACATACTGCCTCATGCAGTCTACCCTAAACTGTGCGTGTAACAAGAGGGAGAGAGAGGACTAGTTAGCTAGTCCGAGTCCCCGAGGGTTTATATGTGATTAAACAAAGAGGACTAGCTTAAGTTGACCAAAGTGTTACAGTACTCAAATTAGTTCTGTCACGGGCACCTTGTTGGTGTATTCATGAAGCCCTCACCCACCAACCTAGTGTGTGGCATGCTTCATCATCGGGCCCACCCAGTGACACCTAGTATGTCCCGGGTGTGCTACGACGCCTGATTACTGCGGAGCTGGTATATTGCTGAGAGTGCAGTGAGGTTGGGTGAGTTGTGATTTAAAACGGCTTGGTGGTGGTCCCAGTACCCGACGGTAAATTAAATTGTAATAACTGGGCCGTCACCAGCGGTTAAAAGTAAGGCTACAGGACGCGTGAGGGTGGCGAGTTACTGCCCCCTGCGTCCTTCAGATGGTCGACATGTTTCAGCCAGTGCCTTCGAGTATTCTGGCTTTCCTCAGGACCTTTTTTTTTAAAAAGGTGTGGTGAAATAAAACAGACTTAGTGTTGTGGTACAGACTATGTGATACACTCACTAAGGCGTTTTTCTATATGTGAGAGAGGGATTCCCTTCTCATGCATACGCTTTGGGTTATTAGCCAAGGCTTCCTGGAGGGAAGCGGTAAGGGGATGACCAGTCTTTCTGGTCAGTGCCTGCCTTGTACCTGTTGTCCCGCCGTCGTCCTCCGTTCCACCTTAAACCGTGCCCATCACATGCTTGCTACATACTGCATCATGCTTTCTACCCTAAACCGTGCCCATCACATGCTTGTTGCATACTGCATCATGCAGTCTACTCTAAACCGTGGCCATCACATGCTTGTTACATACTGCATCATGCGTTCTACCCTACACTGTTCCCATCATATGCATGTTACATACTTCATCATGCTTTCTACCCTAAACCGTGCCCATCATATGCTTGTTACATACTGCATCCTGTAGGCTACCCTAAACCGTGCCCATCACATGCTTGTTACATACTGTATCATGAGTTCTACCCTAAACCGTGCCCATCATATGCTTGTTACATACTGCATCATGCGTTCTACCCTACATCGTGCCCATCATATGCTTTTTATAAACTGCATCCTGTGTTCTACCCTAAACTGTGCTCATCACATGCTTGTTGCATCCTGCCTCATGCGTTCATACCTTAACCATGCCTATCACATGCTTGTTACATACTGCATCATGCGTTCTACATTAAACCGTGCCCATTACATGCATGTTACTTACTGCATCATGCGTTCTACCCTAAACTGTGCCCATTACATGCTTGTTACCTACTGCATCTTGCGTTCTACCCTAAACCGTGCCCATCACATGCTTGTTACTTACTGCATCATGCGTTCTACCCTAAACCGTGCCCATCACATGCTTGTTACATACTGCCTCATGCAGTCTACCCTAAACCGTGCGTGTAACAAGAGGGAGAGAGAGGACTAGTTAGCTAGTCCGAGTCCCCGAGGGTTTATATGTGATTAAACAAAGAGGACTAGCTTAAGTTGACCAAAGGTTTACAGTACTCAAATTAGTTCTGTCACGGGCACCTTGTTGGTGTATTCATGAAGCCCTCACCCACCAACCTAGTTGGTGGCATGCCTCATCATCGGGCCCACCCAGTGACACCTAGTATGTCCCGGGTGTGCTACGACGCCTGATTACAGCGGAGCTGGTATATTGCTGAGAGTGCAGTGAGGTTGGGTGAGTTGTGATTTAAAACGGCTTGGTGGTGGTCCCAGTACCCGACGGTAAATTAAATTTTAATAACTGGGCCGTCACCAGCGGTTAAAAGTAAGGCTACAGGACGCGTGAGGGTGGCGAGTTACTGCCCCCTGCATCCTTCAGATGGTCGACATGTTTCAGCCAGTGCCTTAGAGTATTCTGGCTTTCCTCAGGACCTTTTTTTTAAAAAGGTGTGGTGAAATAAAACAGACTTAGTGTTGTGGTACAGACTATGTGATACACTCACTAAGGCGTTTTTCTATATGTGAGAGGGGGATTCCCTTCTCATGCATACGCTTTGGGTTATTAGCCAAGGCTTCCTGGAGGGAAGCGGTAAGGGGATGACCAGTCTTTCTGGTCAGTGCCTGCCTTGTACCTGTTGTCCTGCCGTCGTCCTCCGTTCTACCTTAAACCGTGCCCATCACATGCTTGTTACATACTGCCTCATGCAGTCTACCCTAAATCAATTTGTTAGGTATAGAATTTTTAATTTCTCAGACTGCGTGGGCTTCATCTTGCGTTGCCTTTGAAGCACTATATGTTCGAGGCATATGAGCTGCAGATCTCACACTTGCATTAGATCGCCATCTGGTGTTGGGCTCGGATGCTTGCACCTTGTTGTTGTCTTGGAAGAAGTCTTTGTAGTCACGAGATAGGTGACTCGTCACTTGGACGATAGTGCGCATGGGCATCGACTCCATCCTTAGATTGTTTTTTTCGCCATTGGGTATGGATGCAACTTTTGCGCTCCGGTTCGAAATCTTCATTTCAAACTTTTTCGCCGCGCAAAACATTTTCATCTTCGACGCGCCTTTCATCGGCTCGATTTCGGTCGTCGACGAGGGCCGCTGGGCCTATCCACGCCGTAAGGCCTACGGCTCATGGAAAGGACGCCGTTCAAGAAATGGCCCTAGTGTGGAGCAAAGTTCCCGCACTGTGACCATCACAAAGTCTGTAACTTGTCTTATCACCTGAACACGATGAGTCCAGCTGTCCAGCCTGCGCATCCTTTCGATCGAAGAAGACTATTCAAGATCGAAGGGCTCGACGTCTCATCATGGCGCACAGATCAGCTCTGGAACCAGAGGACATCTTCGTCGAAGGCCCGGATGTCCCTGAAGAAGATTTAGAGGATCTCGAAATCGTGTCAGAGGCAGACGACTCAGACGACCCCATCACTCCTGGTCAACGAGAGAGTACTACTGCCCCTGCCCCAACCCCACCACCAAAACCAAAGGCACTGGCCAAGACTTTGCCTGTTGGCCCCAGTCGCGATCGCAAACACACTTCAGAAGCCCGGCCTCCGGGCCTGGCTCCGAAGAAAAAAGACACGCCTTCCGGTAGCTCAGGACCGAGCAAACCTCATATAATCGTCCTGCCGGCGCCTTTGGCACCGAAGCCAAAAGAACACTTGGCTCCGAAATCGGTGCCGACGCCTTCCACCTCCAAAGACAAATCGGCCCCGAAAACCTCGAGGTCTGTGGATAAGCCGGCTTCGAACACTTCCAAGCCTAAAGATCCAGCTTCGGCTCCGAAACCAAGATCCTCGGAACCGAAAGACAAGCCTAAGGACTCTACCACGCCTCCTAAGGCCAAAGACCATAAAACACAACAACAGCCTCGCTCGGAACCGAAAAAATTGGCACCGAAGACGGTTCCCGAGGAAAAGGAACTTTTTCATCCGGATCCTGTCGATCCTAGACAGAAAAAGATTTATATTAATCCTGAAACAGGACATGTCACAGCTGTACCATGTAAGAAGAGGAAGTTACACACAGCACCTGCCCCTCCAGTGCCTGTGAAGAAGGACTCTGCTACATCACCTATGCCTCCTTCTCCTCTACTTACTTCTAACCCACCTCCTCTCCCTAAATCTATTACACCACCTCTGCCTATAACTTCTCCACCACATACACCACCTCCAGATATTGATGGTGATGACCTAGGGGTGGGGGGTGACCCAAATGATCCGTTCACAGATCCAGACGATCCACCACAAGATGATTGGGAATACCCTGTCCCAACAGATCTACCAGACCTCCCAAGCCCCCAGCCATACCCCTCAAAACCATCTCCCCCAGACGATAATCTTGGTTTTGGACAATTGCTTAATAGGGCTGCCTTTTACCACGGCGTCACAATGCACTCAGACACAGCAGAGGAGGACTTCCTTTTGGATACATTCGAACCGTCCCAAAAGACAATGCAGATATTGCCATTGATCAAGGGAGTCATTAAGCATGCCCCTGAAGTGTTCAAAGATCCCGTACGTGCCAGGATTCTTAACCCTAGAATCGATATAGACCTGCTCCTGAAGACCCTGTGTACATTGGAGGACAGCTGCCTTTGGATTCTCTAGTAGTTTCCAACATTAGAAAGCGCGCTAACCTCCGGGGATGCGCCACCCCCAGATAAAGAGTCCAAATTACTGGACGCTTCTGGCAAAAGGGTAGCTGCGCAGGCAGCCAATCACTGGCGCATAGCCAACACGCAAGCACTGTTGGCTAGATATGATAGGGCCCACTATGACCAACTGGAAACCATATTACAACATTTGCCTGACCAATATAAAACCCAAGCAAATGATCTTATACAAGAGGGCAAGCTAATTTCAAACGCGTCAATTAAATGCGCACTTGACGCTGCAGACACTGCCTCTGGATCCATCAATACCAGTGTGCTCCTTAGACGCCATGTCTGGCTGCGCAATTCAGGCTTTAAGCAGGAGGTCCAGACTACCATCCTCAACCAGCCGTTCAACCAAGAACAACTTTTTGGCCCGGCTGTAGACACTGCACTCGAAAAAATGAAGAAAGACACTGAGACTGCTAAGTCCGTGGGAGCATTACAGTCTCCTCAAACACGTGGCTCCTTTCGTCGCTCTTTCTATAGAGGAGCCTCCAAAAACATTGGAGCAGACACCTCATCTTCGTTTAAAACCTCTACACAGACATCCCCCAGTAGAGGATATTTTAGAGGCGGATACAGAGGGAATAACAGTAAAGGAAGAGGCTGAGGTAATAACAACCCTCGCACCTCCCCCTCTACAGAACAGTGACTTCCTTCCGCTTCCCCCAGACCATTCCACTCCAGTCGGGGGAAGATTATCACAGTTCCTACCTGTCTGGAATTCCATTACAACAGACAAGTGGGTAAGACTGATTATCCAGTATGGTTACTGCCTGGAACTCACAGCTACCCCCCACACATACCACCCAAGCAGCGTCCAATGTCCACAGAGCATCTCACGCTCCTAAAACAAGAGGTTCTCTCACTGCTTCAAAAGCACACAATAGAACCTGTTCCCTTACAACACCAAGGAACAGGGGATTACTCGCTATACTTCCCAATCCCCAAAAAGGACGGGACTCTAAGACCGATACTCGACCTCAGACCGCTCAACCTATATATACTCTCAGATCATTTTCATATGATCACTCTCCAACAAGTGCTCCCGCTGCTACAACAAGGCGATTTCCTTGCCACACTAGATCTCAAAGACACTTACTTCCACATTCCCATCCATCCTGCTCACAGGAAGTATCTAAGGTTTGTAGTGGACAACACTATCAGTTCAAAGTCCTTCCCTTTGGAGTCCCCACCGCACCCAGGGTATTCACGAAATGTCTTGCCGTAGTAGCAGCACACCTGAGAAGACAACACATCCATGTCTTCCCATATCTGGACGACTGGCTAATAAAAGCCAAGTCCTTCAACCAATGTGTTCAACACACTCACTCACCAAACCATCCAAACAATACACAGCTTGGGGTTCACGGTCAACTACACCAAGTCGCATCTCCAGCCCTCTCATATGCACCAATATCTGGGGGCCATAATAAACACCTCCACAGCTCTAGCATATCCCAGTCCAACCAGGATAGCCAGCATACAAACTCTCATCACAAAATATCAAGCCCAACACTCTCTCCCAGCCAGAGTGTTCATGCAACTCATAGGCATGATGGCATCTTGCATTTTTATTGTACCTTATGCAAGACTTCAAATGCGACCCTTACAGGAATGTCTAGCACATCAGTGGAATCAGGCTCAAGGACAACTTACAGATCTGGTGTTGGTAGACAGCCGCACACATCGCTCTCTGCAGTGGTGGAACACAAAAAACTTGTCCAAAGGGCGGCCATTCCTCATACCTATTCCACAGATAGTACTCACGACAGACGCATCACTCGCAGGATGGGGAGCCCATCTCCACGGACATACAACCCAAGGCAAGTGGACCACTCAACAAAAACTGCTCCACATCAATCACCTAGAACTACTAGCAATATTTCTAGCTTTAAAAACATTCCAAGTACATGTACAAAACAAAGCTGTCCTGATCCGGACGGACCACATAACAGCCATGTACTACATACAAAAACAAGGAGGCACACACTCTTTGCAGCTGTCCCAGCTAGCACAGAACATTTTGAGATGGGCCATCCCACAAAATATGTATCTGCTTCCCGAACACCTTCCAGGAGTTCACAATCAGATCGCGGATCTGTTAAGTCAACAGACACAACAGATTCACGAATGGGAACTACATCCCCAAGTTCTTCTACCATTTTTCCACATTTGGGGCCAACCAGACATAGATCTGTGGGCCACACACGAAAACGCAAAATGCCCAACCTTCGCTGCCAGGTTACTACACCCATTGTCCAAGGACAATGCGATATGGATCAACTGGTCAGGCAGATTTGCGTACGCTTTTCGGCCACTCCCACTGATTCCACTAGTGGTACGCAAGCTCCGACAACAGTCTCTCAAACTAATCTTAGTAGCTCCCACATGGGCTCGCCAACCGTGGTTCACAACACTGTTGGAACTCTCACTAGTTCCGCACCAAAAAATACACCTGTCCCCATCCCTGCTAACGCAGAACCATGGAGAGATCAGACATCCAGATCCAGGTCAACTGAATCTAGCGATCTGGCTCCTGCAGTCCTAGAGTTCGGTTACCTTAACCTACCACCGGACTGTATGAACATCATTAAAGAAGTCAGACGCCCTACTACTAGAGCTTGCTATGCTGCAAAATGGAAAAGATTTGCCATTTACTGCACCAACAACCATATTGATCCACTGAATGCCTCCATCCAGAATATCATTTGCTCCCTACTGCACTTGCAAAGATGTAATCTAGCATACTCATCCATACATTTACATCTTGCAGCACTTGCTGCTTACATGCAAAACAGACAACACTTGTCCCTGCAATTAAGGCCTTCATGGAGGGCCTCAAAAAAATAACTCCTCCTAGATTACCACCCTCTCCAGTGTGGAATCTAAATATTGTTCTTGCTAGGCTCATGGGATCCCCATTTGAACCTTTACATAAATGCGAACTGCAGTTCCTCACATGGAAAGTGGCTTTCCTTATTGCCATCACCTCTCTTAGAAGAGTAAGTGAGATCCAGGCTTTAATCATACAAGAATCATTCTTACAATTACATCGTAAAAAGGTGGTTCTCAGGACAAACCCAAAATTCCTTCCTAAAGTCATCTCTCCATTTCATCTTAACCAATCAGTGAAGTTACCAGTGTTTTTCCCAAACCCGGACGCCGTAGCGGAGAGAGCTCTACACACCCTAGATGTAAAAAGAGCCCTGCTTCATTACATTGACAGAACCAAATAATTTCGCAAAACAAAACAGCTGTTCGTAGCTTTCTCCCCGCCGCATAAGGGTAATCCCATCTCCAAGGCTGGGATTGCAAGATGGATCGTTAAATGTATCCAAATATGCTACCAGAAAGCGAAACGCACATTGACAATTGCCCCTAGGGCGCATTCCACACGCAAACTAGGGGCCTCTATGGCATTCTTTGGTAACATTCCCCTAGAAGACATTTGTAAGGCCGCAACCTGGTCTACAACACACACCTTCACTAAACAATATTGTGTTGACGTGCAAGCCAAGCAGCAAGCTTCTGTGGGACAAGCTGTTCTTAAAACTCTCTTTCAAACCACTGCAACCGATACAGGTGACCACCGCTAGGGGAGATACTGCTGTACAGTTTATGCAAGTGTGAGATCTGCAGCTCATATGCCTGGAACGGAAAATGCTACTTACCAGTATGCATCTGTTCTTGGCATGTAGAGCTGCAGATCCTCACACACCCACCCACCTCCCCAGGACCTGTATCTGTTCCAGTTCTATCTTACTTAGATATACACACATGGACATCTTTTTCTTTCTACTAACTCCACCATTTCCCTTCATGGCGAAAAATAATCTAAGGATGGAGTCGATGCCCATGCGCATTATCGTCCAAGGAAGGAGTCACCTATCTCGTGACTACAAAGACTTCTTCCAAGACAACAACAAGGTACAAGCATCCGAGCCCAACACTAGATGGCGATCTAATGCAAGTGTGAGGATCTGCAGCTCTACATGCCAAGAACAGATGCATACTGGTAAGTAGCATTTTCCTTACTGTACCATGCACTTTATTCTTTTTAGCCTGTAGTATCTTTAGATACCTAGATTGTATGTCTCTTGTAGGGCGCTTCACCTGCTGCATTTTAATTATTGCAATTGTTGTTTTAAATATGATTTTTTTTTATTGTTGTAACTATTACTCTTTTTGTTGCACTTTTCTTGTATGGTTTTAATTACCTAAAGCATGAATAAATATGTTTCATGATTCCTTGGCTCCCCTTACTCCTATCGCTTCTTTCCCTGGATTATTTCTTTTCAGTGACTCTTCTCTCTTCTTCCGGCTTCTCCTTTCTGTTTCCGGTCACTTTTCACCCCTTTATTACTGTTATTCTCGGGTCTTCTGCTCATTATGCCTGATGACGTTGTTTATCTGATTTTCATCATAAGCGACAAAAAAACTGTTCGTTGAAAGTATTGGAAGTACAGAGTATCTCGTTTGCTGTTGAGTTTTATGTCTCTCTGCAGTTGACTGATGTATGTCTCGCTCTACTGCCGTCTTCCCTGCAGGTGGGGGACTATGTCCTGTTTGGCACCTACATCATCCAGCTCTACACACCGCTCAACTGGTTTGGCACCTACTACAGGTAAGAAAATGCATATGTTAGCTCACCTTCTGAGTGGGTATAGCCGCTGAGATGTAGGGGGGAGAGAGACTCTGCCCTCCCGCTCTATTGAATGCATATATAACACACAATAAATGTCACTCGTTTTATCATCTGCCTAAGGATGAAGGGCTTGGTCTGCCCTACAGGGACCTAAACTTGTGACCGTAGTTGCACAAGTTTGCTGCAGCAGGTGCATTATTCACTGAGCTGTCTTATAACCACGCGTGTGCTTTCTTTCATTCGCAGGATGATCCAGACCTCCTTCATCGACATGGAGAACATGTTTGAACTTTTCAACGAAGAAGAGGAGGTGAGTTTGTTGCTTCGCTGGACCAGGGCTGGAGCACAACACAGAGAAGCAGGGCCACACGTGACAATTATCTTGTTTTCTTTCAACGGGCACAATTAGCTTTCTGGGTCTGGGTGGTTTTGCAGTTACCTTTCTAAGTATAGTCCTCAAGCAAAACTACATGTCCCCGAATGCAAAATACTTTGGACAACCAGACGCATAATGGTGCCACAAATGGCCCACCTCTGCTTGACCACAGTACAACTTCCTCCGGGGCTGAATTCTTCCTGCTGGAAGGTCTGACCGTGGAAACGCCACCATGAGACGCGTGCATTTAGCTCTCTTTGTTGGCTTCACACGTGATTTCCGTCGCGCCTGTTGTCAAAAGCCACAATTTATAGGTCGTAGCCTACCAGACAGTGCAGCTTTCTGGTTTGCTAACGACATCTTGGGCGATATTTGGAAAACTTCCCTGGGAATGTATTCCGCCCACTGCTTACCATTGGCTTTCTGGTTTGTAACTCACATTTGCTTGCTTCCTATTTTCTTGCTTTATTTGTTTTAGGGTGTCTAGCTTGAGTTTGCCCCTACCGTTGCCCAAACCCTATTTACTGTATTCTTCCACCAGTGCTTGATTTCTGTAAACAGGCCTTTAATTCTTGTTCTTGTCTTGTCACATTTGCTGTGTGTTCGAAGACCGAGGTCAAATGTCTGGCTCTGTCTTCAAGGGAGCTTGGTATTTACTTTTCCTTCTCTGACTTCAGAGTGAGAGGATTTATGTGCCAATTATGCTGGACACTGGGGGGTACACATGAGGAACGCTATACAATATTTTATTTTTTTGCACACAACACAATTTTAATGTCTGTAAATGAACTGTGCAGCTATTTAATAATGAGAAAAGCACAAATAAAGCACATTTTTGGTAATTCTGAAGCATGGTGGAAACAAATATTTTAATATGATCAAAACAAATTAATACATCAGGTGATGACATTTCCACACATTATCGTTTGTGCGCTGAATACTTTTATCAGTAAAACTGTATGTGAGTGCAAATGTAATGGTCATTTCAAATTGAAGATGTGTTGTCGTTATTAGCAGTGCCCTACCACATTATGCATACTCCGCTTTATCCCACTCCACTCTGCACCACTCCATGCCACTGCACTCTACTTTTCACCACTCCACAGTACGCTACTGCATACTGCATCAATGCACTACATACTGCACCACTCCAATCTATGCCACTTTACTCTATACCACTTAACTCAATGCCTCTCTACTCTACACCACTGTACTCTATGCCAATACACTCCACTCCACCCCACACTACTCTACTATGCTTCACTGTAAACTTCGCCTCTGCACTCTACGCCTGTCTCCTCTAAGCGGCTGTAATATACCCTGCACCACGGCACTCTACGACACTCTAATGTATGCCACTGTACACTACGCCACTTTATGCCACTCTAGTCTACTCTGCGCCAATTCACTCTGCACCACTGCAGTCTACCCTGCACCACTGCACTCTACGTCAATGCATTCTTCATCACTTTACTCAAAACCAATACACTACGTCCCTACACTCTACGCCAATCTACTCTGCACCACTCTACTCCATTGCACTATACTTCACTTTACTCTGCACCACTCTACGCCACTGCACTCTACACCAATGCTCTCTACACCATTTCACTCAAATACACTCTACTCTGCAACACTGTGCTCTATGCCACTGAACTCTACGTCACTCTGCACCGTTCTCCTCTATGCCAATGGACTTTACACCACTTTACCAAAAGCCAGTGCACTCTATGCCAATCTACTCTGCACCACTTTACTGTACCCCACTTCACTCTAGTCCACTCTGACATTCCACTTTACTCCACTCCACAATACTCCGCTCCACGATGCTCCACTCCATGATGCTCTACTTCATTAAACTCTACTCCACTCTACAACACGCTACTCCTCTCTGTGCACTCTACGACTCTCTGCGGAACTCCCTCTATGCTACTAAACTCCACTCTATTATATGAGACACTACTCCATTGCTCCAATCTACACCACTCCACTCTATGCCACTCGAATCTGACACTCTATGCCACTCCCCTCTCCTGCACTACTGCACTCTATGCCACTCCACTCAACAACAATCTATTCTGCTCTAGGTCACTCTACAACACTCTACTCTACATCACTCCATGACAGTCTATGCCGCTCCACTCTACAACACTCTACTCACCTCTGGCACGCTACTCAACTCTACTCCACTATACTCCCTTCCACTCTTTGACACGCTACTCCCTCCATGACACTCCACAACACTCTACACCACTCTATGACTCTACACTCAATTCAACTGTACACCACTCCATTACACTCTACTCTACTTCAGTGTGCGACACTACAACACTCCCCTCTACCCCACTAACTTTTAGCCATGCTGAGCAGCAGCGACGCTGGTGTACAACATAGCTAAAACATATTGGCAAAGCCAATAGCTTTTGCATAGGTGGGACCAATTGGCTTGGCAAATGCTTGTTACCTTTTACAAGTAAAGAAAATGCTATTCAGGACCTAACCACTAGACTGCGAGATGATGCAGGGAGTGATGGTGTAGCAGAGTCTTGAGTTGTAAAACGGTTACAGTGGAGTACATTGTTTTATATCATTTTTTTACATTTTTAAACCATTGTCCTTCATATTATATACAATTTCTGAAAGTGCCTATTTATTTTCAAATGTTGCTTCATTCACTATCCCGGTTCTTCCCAGTAGAACCCAAGCGTATTTTGTGAAATCCCACGGCAGCCGAGAATTCTTGGCCATTATAATACCAAACCGCTCCCAGTCGAGTCCACAGTTCTTTAATTTCAGCAGACTCTGTTACAAATAAGCACAAAGATGTCTTATTTCACAAGACTTATTTTTTTATTTTTTTATGTTCGAGGCATGTGTGCTGTAGATACACATGCTTTGCATACTCCTGCCATCTAGTGTTGGGTCTGGATGTTTGCAAGTTGTTTTTCTTCGAAGAAGTCTTTCTTAGTCACGAGGTAAGGTGACTCCTCCTTTCGGTAATAGTGCACATGGGCATTGACTCCATTGTTAGATTGTTTGTTTTTTTCCGCCATCGTGTTCGGTCATGTATTACTGCGCTCCGGTTCAAAACTGTTCTTCGTGTTCCCCTTGATGCGCAATCCTCTCTACCCTCAACGGTATTGTTTCTGTACGCTTTCCCACTTCTTCATGTATCGTTTTGACAGTGGAATCTACTTTAGATTGGAAAGCTTCATGGACAGCCTTTGGGCCTAACCGTGCCGAGTCAGCTCTCTATTGATCGGACTCCGTTTAGATTCTGTCCTGGGTGCCACGCGAAGTATCCGCGCACTGACTCGCACGAATTGTGCAACTTGTGCTTGTCTCCCAAGCATAAAGAAGAAACCTGCAACGATTGCAGATCATTGTGATCAAAGAAAACTCTTTGCGATCGTCAGTCTCGACGTCGAGAGATGCAGCGTCAAAGCATTGAAGATACGCCGGACATCTTCGGCCAAGAAGACATTGATGAATCAGAAGCAGAGGAGGATGAAGCCTTTTCCCGAACAAGACTTGGAATTGGAGTTCGAGGTAGACCTTGATGCTGAAGAACTGCCGCAGGGACAAGGTGACATGAGTATAGAAGATCCCTTGACCCCACAAACTCCCAAAAAATACAATGCGTCAGCACCACCTCTGCCTCCTGGCCAAGGTTGGCACTGAGACAACACTTCCGACGCCGCGCCTCCAGGTCTGGCTCCAAAACAACCAATCAAGCCTTCCGGATCGGTACCGAGTCCTAAAAAGTCCTCCTCGGAACCGAAGCCCTCCGGTTCTAAAAGCAAGTCCAGTGCAGAGCCGAAATCCTCCGTGTCAAAAACAAGCAACCTTCAGAGCCAAAACCTTCCGTGCCGAAAGACTATCTTCCTCCGGCACCGAAGAAACCAGCACTGAAAACTTCGGCACCGAAACAGAAAGAGGCCCCTTCGGATCCGAATGTGGACATTATTCTATTCACACCAGATCCTAATCAGAAGAAGCTATATATTAACCCAGAGACTGGCCATATTCACACAATGCCGTCTCAAAAATGCAAGCTTCAGGATGAGGACACTTCTTGCAAGATCCCTTTAAAGAAAAAATATGTGACTACAAGTCTTTTTCATTTACCATCACCACCGCCTCCTTCTCCACTTGAGAATCCCTTGCAAATTACACCTCCAGATTCCCCCGCAATCTCACCATGAGGATGATGATGCCAATGATGAGGTATACATCTCCCAGCAGATCCATAGACAGATTACACTATTGATCCCCCGTGGTGATAATGATCCAGACCTTTACCCATCCAAACCATCTCCTCCAGACGACAATGCATCCCACCAAGAAGTCATTACCAGGGTTGCACAATATCATGGGGTGGCACTGCACAAAGAATCACTAGAGGAAGATTTTTTTGTTTGAAACTTTAACATCCACACACAGGTCATCACAAACACTTCCCATGCTTAAAGGCATGATGTGACACACTGATAAGATTTTTAAAGACACAGTCAGAGCACGCATCTTAACTCCTAGGGTTGCCAAAAAGTATAAAGCCTCCCCTACAGACCCTATATTTATCAAGGGCCAGTTGCCATTAGATTCCCTAGTAGTATCTAATGCTCGTAAGCGGGCAAATTCTCAGACATCACTAGATGCACCTCCGCCAGGTAAAGAATCCAAGTTAATTGACGCTTCTGGCAAGCGCATAGCTGCGCAAGCTGCGAATCAATGCGCATTGATTGCAGGGTCTTTTAGCCAGATACAACAGGGCACACCGGGATGAGATGGAGCAATCGCTTCAATATCTCCTAGATGAACATAAGGCTAAGGCATAGGACTTTGTAAAAGAAGGTAAACTCATTCCTAATTCCTTTATACAATGTGCTCTGGATGCTGCAGACACCGCAGCTAGAGAGGTTAATACCAGCATCCTGCTCAAGGGCCACGCTTGGTTAAGGATTTCAGGGTTTAAGACAGAGGTCCAACAACACACCTTTTGATACAGAACATCTATTTGGTCCCAACGAAGACCAAGCGTTAGAGAAAATTAAAAAGGACCCTGAGGTGGCCAAATATTTGGGAGCGCACCAGTCTGCATCCAACAGAGGCTCCTTTTGTCGCTCCTTTTACAGAGGAGGGTCCAAAATCCCGTCCCCAGATCAAAATACCTCAACTTATGAACAACCTGTCCTCTCCTTCCAGAGGATCTTTTCGAGGAGGTTATAGAGGCAACAACTTCAAGGGTAGGGGTAAGGGCAACACACCTCGTAACTTCCCCTTCCCCCAACAAACAGTGACTTGCCCACACTTCCCCCCGATTACACCACACCTGTTGGGGGGGAAACGTCAACAATTTCTCCCCATTTGGCTGTCTATAACAACAGACAAATGGGTTTTTGGAATTATCCAACATGGTTATTGCCTGGAGCTTACCAGCAATCCCCAAACACTCCACCTCGATCTCACAAGTTGTCTCCAGAACACATGCACTTGCTAGAACAAGAGGGCCAGTCTCCCTTACTAAAAGGGGCAATCGAGCCGGTTTCAATACTGTACCAGGGCTCAGGGTTTTACTCTCTGTATTTTCTCATTCCCAAAAAGGACAGTTCCCTAAGACCTATTCTGGATCTCAGAGAGTTAAACCGTTATATACTGTCAGAACACTTTTACATGGGGACGCTTCAACAGGTACTCCGACTTTTACAAAGAGCAGATTTTATGTCTACTCTAGATTTAAGAGATGCATATTTTCATGTTCCAATCGCAAATCCTCAGATTTGTGATAGCGGTCAAGCATTACTAGTTCAAAGTGCATCCCTTCGGAGTGACTACAGAATTATGGCGTCTTGCATTGCAAATGTACCCCATGCAAGGTTTCACATGCGCCCCGTACAAGAGTGCTTAGCACATCATTGGAATCAATCACAGGGTCTATTAACCCATCTAGTGTTGGTAGACAGCAGTACCCATCGCTCTCTGCAGTGGTGGAACCCACAAAACATATCAGCAGGCCGGCCTTCCATCGATCCTGTTCCACAGATCGGGCTCACAGCAGACGCATCTCTAACAGGTTGGGGTGCTCATCTCAAAGATTATACAATACAAGGCCTGTCAACACTCGCTCAAGGCATTTGAAATTGGGCAATCCATCACACGATTTATCTTCTGGCAGAACATCTGTCAGGAGTAAACAATCAAATTGCTGATCTCTGCAGAAAAGGCAGCAAAGTCATGAGTGGGAACGTCATCCCCAAGTTCTCCTTCCGTACTTTCAACAATGGGGATTTTCACAAATAGACTTATTCGCCACAGCCGAAAACGCAAAATGCCCAACCATCGGCTCCAGGTTCCCACACCCGCTCTCAAAGGGCAATGCCCTATGGATGAACTGGTCAGGGATATTTGCCTACACTTTTCCACCTCTCCCGCTCATTCCAAGTCTGGTTCGGAAGCTCAGGCAAACATCCCTCACACTGATTTTAGTAGCTCCCACATGGGCTCATCAACCATTGTACACCACCCTGTTGGAGCTGTTGATAGTTCCACATAAAAGACTGCACCTTACCTCCAGTCTCCTCACACAGAACCATGGAGAAGTCAGACATCCAAATCCCAAAGAACTGAATTTAGCGATTTGGCTACTAAAGTCATAGAGTTTGGTTATTTAAATGTACCACCACACTGTATCAATATTCTAAGAGAAGCAAGAAGGCCTATCAACAGAGCTTGCTATGCAGCAAATGGAAAAGATTTGTTGTATACTGCAACAACAAAATCAATCCTTTAGATGCTTCCATTCAAAACATTATTTGTTACCTGTTACATTTACAGCGAACAGTACTGGCTTATACGTCTATTCGTCTGCACCTTGCAGCAGTAGTTTCGTACTTACAAAATAGGCAACATCCGTCACTCTTCAGAGTTCCAGTAATCAAGATCTTCATGGAAGGCTTAAAAAGAGTAATACCACCAAGGGTTCCTCCTGCCTCAGTGTGGAATCTCAACATTGTTCTCACAAGACTCCTGGGCCCACCTTTTGAACCATTACACAAGTGCCCTTTCTAATTCCTCTCATGGAAAGTTGCTTTCCTCATTGCCAGCATATCACACCACTGAGGAGAGTTGGTGAGCTACAAGCATTAACTTTAGAAGAACCCTTCTTTCAGCTACACAAAGACAGGATAGTTCTCCGCACCAAAATAGTGTCTGCTTTTCATATGAACCAGTCGGTTGAGTTACCAGTTTGCTTTCCTCAGCCTCATTCTGTAGCAGAAGGCACTCTTCACACTCTTGACAATAAAAGACCTTTACTGTACCTCATAGATAGGACAAAAGACCTTCGCAAAACAAAACAACTGTTTATTGTATTTACTCCACCTCACAAAGGCAATCCTATCTCGAAATCTGGTATTGCCAGTTCGATTGTTAAATGTATTCAAACATGCTATGCTAAAGCTAAAAGAACTTTAACCATACCCCCTAGAGTGAATTCCACTCGCAAAATAGGGGCTTCTGTGGCATTTTTAGGTAACATTCTTCTAGCCGACATATGTAAGGCAGCTACATGGTCTACACCACACACATTTACCAAACACTATTGTGTAGATGGGTTAGCACGTCAACAAGCTGCTGTAGGCCAACTATTACTTAAAACACTGTTCCAAACAACTGCAACATCTATAGGTTAGCCACCGCTTCGGGAGTATACCGCTTTTAAGTCTATGCAAAGCATGTGTATCTACAGCACACATGCCTCGAATGGATAATGTTACTTACCCAATAAGCATCTGTTCTTGGCATGTAGAGCTGTAGATTCACATGCACCCGCCTCCCCGGGTACCTGTAGTTGTTGCAGTTCTTCACTATACATTTATACACATGGACATCTTTAAACAACACTTACTTACTTACTCCGTTCTCACCCTCTTGCATGAAAACAATCTAACAATGGAGCCGATCCCCCTGCTCACTATCACCGAAAGGAGGAGTCACCTTACCTCGTGACTAAGAAAGACTTCTTCGAAGAAAAACAACTTGCAAACATCCAGACCCAACACTAGATGGCAGGAGTCGATTCCGCTGTCAAAACGATACATGAAGTGGGAAAGCGTACAGAAACAATACCATTGAGGGTAGAGAGGATTGCGCATCAAGGGGAACACGAAGAACAGTTTTGAACCGGAGCGCAGCAATACATGACCGAACCCGATGGCGGAAAAAAACAATCTAACAATGGAGTCAATGCCCATGCGCACTATTACTGAAAGGAGGAGTCACCGTACCTCGTGACTAAGAAAGACTTCTTCGAAGAAAAACAACTTGCAAACATCCAGACCCAACACTAGATGGCAGGAGTATGCAAAGCATGAGTATCTACAGCACACATGCCTCGAACATAAAAAAATAAAAAAATAAGTCTTGTGAAATAAGACATCTTTGTGCTTATTTGTAACAGAGTCTGCTGAAATTAAAGAACTGTGAACTCGAATGGGAGCGGTTTGGTATTATAATGGCTAAGAATTCTCGGCTGCCGTGGTATTTCACAAAATACGTTTGGGTTCTACTTGGAAGAACCGGGATAGTGAACGAAGCAACATTTGAAAATAAATAGGCACTTTTCAGAAATTGTATATAATATGCAGGACAATGGTTTAAACATGTAAAAAGATGATATTAAACAATGTAACAAAATATGGTAGGAGTATGCAAAGCATGTGAATCTACAGCTCTACATGCCAAGAACAGATGCATACTGGGTAAGTAACATTAGCCTTTTCTTTACATATAGTAAAGCGCAGCTTTCACCCCAACAGGTAAGCCAGCTGCATACAATTAATCAAATAATAATAATTCTGTTATATTAAAATACATATATAATTAATGAATGGAACAAAATACAATTTGAAACAGAAATAGGTGACAGAATTAAAATAATGGGGAATAAGAGACGCAACTGCCAAACAATGGATTTCAGTGTACCTATGGCTACTAGCAGGACCAGGAAAATATAACAAGAGAAGATAAGATTATAGGAATTTCGAAGAAAACTAAAGGTCGGATAGATAGATGTTTTTTATTGCACAATTAATTAAAATCATTGCAATCGGGCCATATAAAAACAATGTAAAGTGCATAAGTTCCAATATTATAAAAGGGTATATAAAGATTTATCACCCTATTATTCTGCGATTTAAAAAGTGTAGACACAATTGGGGCAACTGTACACATGGGGATTTAAAACCGATTTGAAAAAGTTGGGCCGGCATTATGGATTATAACTGTTTGTGATTATCAGAGTCCAGGACTGCTTTTACTGCAGAAAGATATTTAATAAAGCGTGCCGCCAGCTGCACTGATTCACCTTTCATGCACTCGACCAGGGCAGCTTAATATGTCCGCATGTTTAAAATACGCCAAATGGGGCGAAGCCAGTATATTCTCAAAGTGCGTAGTTTCTCACAACTGCACAGTATGTAGCTTAAAGATTCCTCTACTCCCGCACACGTTCGGTACTGAGTGGATACATTCTCTTTATACACTAAAGGTCAGAGTTGCTGCGACTAGCAAAAGAAAGTGAGTTATATAGGTGCAGAGCTGCTGTAGAGAACCCCTGATGCAATACCCGACAGTCCTATGCCAGTGAGTCCCTAGTTGAAGCAAAAGATATACAATTAGTTGCCATCAACCCCTTCAATCTGAAGTCTTTGGTCCAATAGGCTTGCTTTCCCTGGGTCAGTACAGTAAAAGTGATACAGCGTGATTACTTAAATTTAAAAAATTTAACTTAATAAACCAGTGTAAGAAAACTGGGGTAAAGAGGCCAAACATCTTTGCAAACACTCGAATACCTACACACCGACAAACGCACAGTGGTACGAACCACAGGAAGCGAGGGGAAATGGTAAGGATAGGTGAAGCGACAAGGAACACACTGATGCCGCTCTCGGAAACCACACAGGCTTGGATGATCCGAAAGATAAAAAAATGCACAACTAATGGAAGTAAGAAGATGAAACTAACTGAGAAATGTGAGGCTACATATGTAGAGTGAAACCAAAAGGACATCCAGTTGGAGGTAAAGTGGTTGTAATGCCAAGTGAAGATGAGCTGTAAGGCGAGACGAGGGAGCTAGAACATCAGACGAGCTACAATAAATGTAAAAAGGATCAGGGCTTAAGCTCTTCAGGTTGAAAGACCAAGGGACATCCAGTCATTCATGGTGCTGAGACTGACCCTCCAGCAGAGGACATGTCAGGGATGCCTCCTTATTATGCAAGTGTTCCACATTGGTGTGCTATGAGATAGTGAGAGTGATCATAAGAAGAGCACTGGCTCAGCCCAGATCATGGCCATTTGGTAGATTGGATGGATCCCATCTGGACACTGCATGACTTTTGAAACTTACTTCACAACAGATCCAGCAGTGCAGGTGTGCACTGCAAGGAAGGGCAAGAAGGTCTTCTGGTGGATAAGGACCAGAAGAAGGCATCCCTCATTGGACATGGACATTGTCTGCACCCTAAGAGATGACTGAACCCCGCAAGATAAATGCAGAAGAGACACGAAGGAGCATCCTTTTCAGGACACTTATCTAGGAAGGACGCCAGCAACCGAGCTAAACGCGTTGGAAAGATAAGGGTTCAGCAAGGGCTTCTTGAGCAGTGTTTAAAGAGGATGCAAAAGTGCCGAAAGTGAGGGATTAATTTGGGGAAAGTAGATTTTCTTCATTTAGGTCACATCACCAGAGTCTCCGATGACCCAAGGTGGATCTAGGAATGTTGGCTTGGAAAGTGTCTCTGATCCTCCCGACACCTGGCCAGTCCACCCGCAACCTTGACATCAGCCACACAGATCATGGAGACTCCACAACAGACACGGGTCTCTTATTTACCACAGACCGCGAGTCTAGATGGTAAACATTTCACAGTTCGTTGTTGGTGAAACTCCCGCATGGACTCCAGACTGTTATATGTTTATTATCCCAGCTGGCTCTGTTCATTCCTGCAAATTGATTAGTAACTTTGTAACGCAAACCATGAAGGATGGATCTAAAAGCGCGATACGTTGACAGTTCCCGGAGTGGGATCTTGCACCTTCCGGGCACCTGCCTCTCGTGTCCCAAACCCTGTGGAATAAAGTCACTGAGTAAGATTAAAGCAGGACCCCATGTATTTTAAGCATCAAGTGCATTCAGGGAGAAATGAGGACAAGGAATGGGTCTATATTTCTTATTGTCTGTGAAATTGAGCATTTCATGTTTGGTCTAGAATAGTTAAAGGTGCTTCCCAAAGAGTGAGTCCTGGTGTCCAGAATAGTGATTCTCAGAAAGGCCTTTTTCCTCCAGATAGAGTTGTGCTGGAGACCGTTTGATATCTGAAGCCAAAAAGGGCAGATTGAATACAGAGCGGTCAAACATAGGGTTGAGGTTTGTTCTCTTCAGTATTGCCTCAGGGGCGCAGCTCAGGCCCCTGCAGCCACTGTGGTGCAGGGGGCCCTCAACTCTTTTGGGGGAGGAGGGGCCTTCAGGGGGACCCCATTCAGGCCAAGGCAAATGATTATTTGTGAGATGTGGGAGGCTCAGGGGCCCCTCATTAAATTCTGCTAGGGAGCCCCATAATTTTGTGTTTCACCACCGTATTGCCTGCTTATCCCAACAGACCACACACACCCTTGAAGGAAGCGGTTTCTCCAGTTGCTCTCAGTCTGGGACTCGGTCACCACATCTGAGCCACAGGTGACAGTAGCCTGACACTTCTGGCCTTCTATTCGATGCAATGCGCAGACCATCCGCACCTCTCCGTGTGTGCCAGCCGCCTCCTGCAGTGATGGCCGCATGACGTTTGACATTACCTTATATTCAAACATTGTGTGTGTTGTATTCCATGGGAAATGTCTCTCATGCATGAAGCAGTGAATACAGTAGGACCTTCCTCGGTTTATAGCGCCATTTATCACCAATATTGTAGATTTTTGGCCTCTTGCCCATAGGGACACTGTGACGGGAACCCATTACGTCCAGGCTTCCCCTCCGAGACCCCAAAGAAAATTAATGGAAGAAAGGGTCCATATATTTGGAGGGTGTGACCCTGAATCAACCTCACAACACTGAGGACAAACTATCGTAAAGAAATATCAACAGATAAGTGAGTCTAGATTTTCTAAACCAAACTCCACGTATATGCACCCACGCGGTACATATCTCTTCAAGGCACATAGATGTGGAGTTAGGAATACTACATTTACACTTCCCTACATGCACTCACCTTGCAATAGTTTGTCCCTCGATATTCTGTCCTCAGTATTCCTTGTACCACAATATCCTAGGGATCAATAGTACAATCGATCTAGAGTCTCATCTCAGAGTGGTCTTATGTCATGTGAACTGTTTGCATTCAGCTTCCTTATGTGGTGAGCCCTATGCACATTATGTAGTGCTAATAGTATGTAATGAGAGCTTAGTGACGGCTGTGTAACAGCACTGTTCAGATTGTGCAGTGATCTTATACCCATTGTGTTATGGGGGTTCGGGGTGATGCCCAAGAGTTGAAGAATCTGTGTATTAACTCATTGCATTAACAGCCCCCCTTATAATTATCAACCTTTGTTGGCAGTCCCTCTATTTACCAGTGTTGTTTACTTTCTATCAGGTACACCCCAAGTATTGTGCTCCCCCTTTGATTGTTCTCCCTGGTTTCTTAACTGAAACCCTCGTCTCCTGACTCCTCTCCTTTTCTCAACCAGGTGAAGGATGCAATTGGTGCTGGCGACCTGAAGTTCAAGCAGGGTCGTATAGAGTTCGAGAACGTTCACTTCAGCTACTTAGATGGGTAGGTAAACTGAGGGCGGCCAGGCGACACAGAGCATCTTCACAGTGGCACTACACTAATGGTACAAGCCCAGTGCTGCCCATTATTCTGTGAGACGTGTTGTCAGAGCAGTGATATCAGGACTGCTGAATCTTACACTTGCAGTGGTAGCTGCTGTTTGGGAACTTTGGCATTAGATGACCCTCAGTTCCAACCACGCATTATAGGTTAGAAGTCACAAAAGTATCCCATTGCATTTATGAAAGGGTATCAGTCGCTGTTAAATGTTGGCTACTTTCATTTAAATCATTTTTGTCCTTGACCTTACCCTGAATTTTATTATAATGATCAACATTCAGGTTGCTGTTGTACATTATGCTAGCCTTGGGGGACAATGCCACCTTGGGGCAGTGCTAGTTCAAGGATATGTGTGCATTTATTGCAAGGACCATCTAGTTGAAACAGAAAGATAACATAATCCTGTCTATATGTAAATCAAAGTTCACTGAGGGAGAAAAGAAACCAGATAATGTCCACACTTGATCTGAGAATCTCCTGGCTCCCAACACCGAAGGAACTACATACTTTAGAATGTTCACATGTTTCAGCCTCGATGTTTACTATCCTTATGCTGACCTTACTCAGGACCATATTTATTTTTTAAAGTTTTGTAAGAGAGCACAATCACAATCTTTAGAGAGGGTGGAATGGAAGGTCAAGCGTACGAGAGGTGCGGATCTTTAGTTTATTGGAGGAGAGGCTAAGAGCACTCGATGACCCTGTGGTTTGGCATGAAGACTATAGAGCATTTTACCCCTCTGCTTTTGAGCAGTGGGTTCTGTAACATACGATCAATGAGTTGCTATTTTGTGTTCTTTTCACAATGGATCATTATCAGTTTGGGAAGAGCCAGCGTATGATTTCTAACACCCTCTTACCTCTGCAGGAAGGAGATTCTGAATGATGTTTCCTTCTCGGTGATGCCCGGTCAGACGATGGCACTGGTGAGTTGCACTTTAAAGCGCCTTTCTTTGTGATTGTATTGTACAAGCTTTGGTGAGCCCTTGGTATCAGAATCTCAGGGACATAAAAGCATCTCCTGTGATAAGATGCCCTCTACTGAGGTTGCAAGAATAATGTTTGTCAGAGAGTACTTCTAATCTGCACCGCAAATATAGAGCTTTTACATGTTCTCCATCTAGCAAGAAACCGATGCAAAACACTGCAATGACCTCACAGTATATTAGAACGTAGGGAGATGGCATGACGCGAGAGCCTAGAGTTGGGTGTCTCCACTCGTGTCTCTATCATTGTTTTGTCTAACCTTTTTTTTGCCCTATTGTTTTTTTTACTGTTTGGCATTGCATTAACGTGTTTTGTTAGCAAACCATCTGAATGTTTAAGGCCAGTTTCAAATGTATTTGTGATTATTCGGCATTTCTAAGATATTTCGTTCTTTGCCAATTAAAATATTGTTTAAAAGAGCAACAAGTTAGCTATTCACAGTGACAGCTTTGCCTTCGACTTACTGAATCATTAACATGAGTTGATCCCAGTTTCAAGACCTCAGGGTGCTCCGGGGGGGCTTGTGTGTGGGTGGCAATGCAGGACATGTCGATTCTACTGCATGCTAAAGGGATCTTTGAGACATTTGTCATTAAAGATTCTAGCTCAAATGTTGTAGTGACTAATGTCTGCATGTGTGCCATACATGTCTGTGCATGGACCTGATTGTTTTCAAAGCTGCATTGAGATCAACTCTTTAACCTCTATGGTTTGTCCAGGTGGTTCACCAACACCAAAACCCCTTTCTGACTACAATAATGTCCTAAATTCCGTGTAACAAAAGACCTGCCTACAGTCTTTACCATAGAACACACGTAAAAGCCTCTTGTCTTTAGCACATGCCTTTCACAAAAAGAAAGCCAGGCGTGCTCGCTTTGTTATAACTTTTCATTCTCAGCAGATTCCACCTAAGGAATCTGAGACAACCTTCCCAGTGAACCGGAATGGTGTGCAGCTTTTACCATTGGTTCGACACTATAACCAGCGCAGGCCCATATCCAGCGTACATGGTAAACTGACAACCATCATACATAAAGTTATAACATTTCACATAAGTACAATATCACAATTGGCGAAACCACATGCAACCCTTCTCGATCGGGCCTAACAATCTTCTACTCCGAGGGTTGCCAGAGAGAGTGACAAACACAAAAACCCTTGCCTACTATGGTAATCTATGAGATTACATGTAACAAAACACCTGCCTATAGGCTTTAGCACTGTGTAATTGTTAGAATCCGGGGTCTCTGGTTGGCGCAGGTATGCACTTGCGACAAGCAGGGACCCTTTCCTCTAAGTCAGGGCAAAGGATCACCTCTTTAAAAATAACCCCTGCTCACCCTCTAGGTAACGTGGCGCGAGCAGTCAGGCTAAATTTTCGGAGGGCTTATGGTTAAGCGTTCAAGTTGTCCCACACAATAATCACCACCCCACCACACAAAAGACACAAGGCTGTATTTATCAAAAGTAGAAGTCTTTATATAAAAGGGTTTTCTTTTAGGCAGGTTGAATAAATACAGTTCTCTTAGCGAATCTCAATCCAGTTACTTTAAAATACTTAAGGGCAGTCCACAGGTTTTAAAATGGCACAGTTCTCTTTAAAATAAGTTCTTTAGGTCTTCGGGGCCCTTCGTAGCGCCTTTGGGGTGCTCTGGGCAAGGTTTTAACAGGACCTTGCCGTTTCTCACGCTTCTCGCGTGAGCACGAGTACGCTTGCCGAGTCTCACTCTTCTCGAGTGAGCACCGGTAATGCTTTTCAATGTAGTTCGGCTCAAAGCAGGTACGGTTCGAACTATGCTGCTCCCGAGGCCAGTATGGTTCAGACCAAGGCTGGTACGAGTCGAACCAAGGTTGCTAAGGTTCAAAACAGGATACTTCAGGGGTCAGTACGGTCCGTACAAAGGCAAGTACGGGCCGTATTTACGCACAATTATTTCAGATGGACGTACCCACAGTACGGCTCGAACTACGGGGCAAGGCAGTACGTTGCAAAACACTTCACATGTAAGTACGGTCCGTACAAAGGCAAGTACGGGCCGTACTAGGCGCACCAGTCTTGATGATTCCAAAGGCGAGTACGGCTCCAAACACCAGACACTTCAGATGTAAGTACGGTCCGTACCAGTGCACGTACGGGCCTTACCTTCGCGCGCGAACTCACCAATCTCTTTCAGTCTTCACGGGGGAAGTTCGTGGCGGCCTCGCGGTCCAGTCCAAGGGCGTCCCACGTCGCGCTGAAGTCCCAAGTGTCCAGGGGACGGCGAAGCTTCGTGGGGCGCTCGGGCAGGTCACAGGTCACCACGGAGGGGTAGAAGCAGGAGGGGCAGCTTCGGAGGCAATTCTTCAGCGCGTCGCGCCTGTCGGCTGTAATCGGGAGATGATCAGTGCGTCGCAGGTCCTCGCAGTGGCCTCCACACCCAGGGGTCGCAGAGGCTCGGCGCTTGGAGCCTGGTCAGTTTCTTCTTCACTTTGCGAGCTACGGCTCGGGGGGCAGTTGCTTGCTGGGCTCGGGCCAGTCAGGCCTTTACGGTGCTCACAGCAGCCCCGGTGGGCGGCAGTCGCGGTGCTCAGATAGAGGGGGACACACAGGTACTCGGGGGCCAGCGTTCAAGGCCACCTCCAGCAGCTCCTCTTCTTCTGGGAGAGTAGCGCCCACTGTTCCTGGGGCGCAGATCAGGGGGCAAGTTCACACGCAAGCCCTTGGAGAGTGTTTGCAAAGGCACAAGTTGAGTTAAAGTCTTTTTCTTCAGGCTTTCTTTCTCCTTCCAGCAGACAGGCACCCACTGCAGGCCAGTCTCTCAGGCAGAGAGACAGTATTCCTCCTTCAGCTTCTCCAGGTCCTTCTCCTTCAGGGAGAGTTTCTTCTTGGCGCAAACAGGATCTGATTTCTTAGGAGCCAGGCTCCTACTTTTATACACCAATTCTTTTGTTCTTTAGCGCCAGGGGGCCTGGGCCTGGCTCAGTCCAGTTTTTGGAGCACTTTGTTGTGGATGACTCTGCGCTTTCCTTTCAGCAGCAGGGCAGAGACATCAGCCGCTCCACAGGGGGCGGCGCCGGCTTTGTGCTGGCAGAGCACAGGTCTATTCAAGAGTCAGGGTGTACTCCTCCCACCCATCCTGGTGTAATCTCTCTACCCACCACCTGGCAGCCAACCTGTCTCTGGGGTTTCCCCAACCCTGCTCCTTACTGTTGCTAGGCAGAACACACACACACACAGCGCAGAGGCGGACTGAATGGCCAGATCAGTAAATACTAACTTTCTAAAAGTAGTATTTACAAACGCAGGATATTAAAATAAACTTTACTAAAAGAAGTATTTTATTATTCTGAGTTCAGGCATACTAAACATAACTTTCTACCATGCTCTATGAGTCCACTGGGATTACAGGGTGTAGTAATTCCAGTAGCCCATTCTGGCCTATGGAGAGCAGGTAGCCTTCAATAGTGAAAAACGAAAATGGCTGTAATTCACTATTAAGACATGCCACACACATCAGGGCATGTCCTACCTTATGCCTATAATGCACCCTGCCCTTGGGCCTACCAGAGGGGTGACTAATATGTAGTTAAGGGAAGGTTTAGGGACTGGCAAGTGGGTGCACTTGCGCAGTCAGCGCGACAGTACCAGACTGCGCGCAGGTTCTGCAGTGGCAGATCCTAGACACATTTTACTAGGCCGCTTCTGTGGGTGGCACAACCAGTGCTGCAAGCCCACCAGCAGCATTTGTATTTACAAGCCCTGGCACTCCTGGTGCACTTTACTAGGGGCTGACAGTAAACCAAATAAACCAATCATGGACACCAATCAATGTATACATTTTACCATAGGGAGAGCATATGCACCTTAGCACTGGTCAGCAGTGGTAAGGTGCCCAGAGTCATAAATCAGCCAACACCAGGTCAGAAAAAATACAGGAGGAAGGCAAAAAGTTTAGGGATGACCCTTCAAAAAGGGCCAGGTCCAACACAACCCCCTTCCAGCCAAAACGCAGGGTAGATCAATCACCACCGTGATGGTCTTCCCTGCTTGGGGCGATAGAACAAGGACCTGGCCCGCAACTGCAGGGGCAGACTCCAGTTCTATGCCAATCTGAACCTATTGGACTCCCTCTGTCCATACTCTCAGGGCCCACCAAACCAATCCATGGGGAACCCTTTTCCTCACCTGTGGACACCACCTGTGCAGCACCTAACCTTAACTGGCCCACAGGGGTGTCCCAACAGACAGACAGCAAAATACTACAGTGGCCACTGACAGTAGTCAGGGATGAGACCCAGGCTGTATGCCTCTCAGGGCTCTCAATCCTCTGTGGCGCCAGGGAGCGGGGGGCAGTAGCCCCAGGTGCTTGGCACCCTTTGTCCATTCTCCCCCTTGTCAGGTCAGGTATGACATACTGGCACTGACCCACCAGCCCCAGGACTGTACCCGGCGGCTGGACCCAAGACTGGGGTGGCCTCTCCCACACCCGGTCCTTCTCCTTGGGGCTCTGTACCCTCCCACCTGGAGTGGTACCCCCTTCCAGAATTGCCAGGGCACCTGGGGCAGGTGTCCTGCGCAATTCGCCCACCAGTTCAGGTGTTCTATCCTGCAACTGGGCGTCCAGGTCAGGGGGGACACCCTGAACCTGGCCCTCCAACCTAGGGTCTAAACCCTTCAGTTGAGCCGGGGTCAGAGGTGAGGACTCCCTCCCTCTGCACCCCCTTCCAGGGTACTGCCCACTCCCAACTGGCGTGGTACCCCCAGAAGCAACATGGGTCAGGACACTGATTACAGTAGTCCCACCCTCCAGGTCATTCAACACCTGAACCTGGCTTCCCAACCCTGGGACCAACCCATGCGGTTGAACGCTCGCCTGGCGCACCAGGACTTCCCGGGGAGCATGCATGCTCCCCCTGAGGGTGACACATAACTCATGTGTCGTGTGACAGTCTGCCTGGCGCTGATCTCCCGACCCCTGTCCATCTGACAGTGCCTGAAGATCCCCCAGGACAGAAGTGGTTTCACCATGGTCATTCACTGGTGACGCAGCCCTTCTGGCTGGCCCCTGACCCACTGGTTCTTCCACTGGGGACTCTTTCCCCCTCTCACCCCTCAATCTGGACCTCTGCACCCTCCCTACTGGAGCGGTACTGCCAGACACCAGAACCGAGGGAGGCCGGCTTACAGACACTCCCTGTTCACCCGCCACTAGGGGATCCACCTCGACGGGCGGCCCATCAGGACAGCCTAGGCTCCCTGCCTGGTGTTCTCTTAAAGAACCATCCAGGCTCTGAGACCGGGTTTCGGGCACCTGGGGGCCCGCAGCCCCACACTCACTCCTTCTCCACTGAGACAGGACGTGAGGCCCTACACCCCTCCCACTACCATGGGACCTAGCTGGGCTACTCTGCACCACTTCCACCACTCTGGGTTGGAAGATACCTGAGCCACTCCCCACGGGGTCACTCCCCAATGCCTCTCCAGACCCTCTGGAATCCACCAAAAGGTCTGCCTCCAATGTTAGTTCTCTGCGGTCAGAGAACTCACTCCCCAACAGGCGTTGACATAGCTCTGGAAAACAGGGACTTAAAATATGCTCTCCCACAATTGGATCACACAGCCCCCTAGCAGGGTTAACCAAACTAGCCTTCACCTTACCATCCAGTGCCTCACACACGTACTCCACACCACTCTCCTGAGACTGGCAAGACAGTATCTGACTGTCTCTGTCACACAACCCACACTCTTCTGGGCGGTCTTCACACTCACCTACCAGGACTTCAATTTTGGGGGAACCCCTCTCCCTGCACCTCTCATCTAGAGTCAGTAGAGTGTCCCTCCCGCCACTAGGACCATGAACCCCTGCGCCAGTCACCCTATTCCCTTCAGGGATACTGCGCACTACTGCAGCTACCTCATGCCCTTGAACCTCCTGGTGTATATTAACCCCCTCCTTCAAGTCAGGCGCCACATCTCTGGGTGTGCGTACTACTCTTTCAGCACTAAAATATTCACTATTGCTGCCACCATCTGAGCTGGGTTCCTCCTCCCACTCAGAAAAGCTCAACCTCTGAGCTACGCACCTTTCTTGCTGCTGGGCTGAGACACTCATGGCCTCAAGCCTCTCGAGCTCCATGTCATATTTCTTCATTAGGAAGTCATGCTTCATTTGCATTTTCTTTTCTTCCAGAGCCAGCTTCTTGCTTTCTAGCTCCAATTGGGCATTTACTTCCAGCTCTGCCAACTTCAATTCATGATCCCGGGCGGCCTGTCTGTCTATCAGCTCCTCTGGCGACAGGCCTCTGCCAAAACTGCGAACGCTTTCCGCTGGTTTCCATGGTGTAACTTCCTTAGTTGCACCCCTTGAATCAATCCAGGCTTTGAGCGCCTTGTAGAGATCTGATCTGTTCTTGCATCCTGCATGTGGAACCTTGAGCTTCCTGCAGAAGTACTTGAGTTCAGTTCTCTTGTAGCTATCCAGTTTTGACTCATCCCATTCAACCTCTCCAGCCTCCGAGGCTTCAGACGCGGTTTTCTCTATGCTGTTTGAGCCCGGCATGGCTTCAAACGCAAGGGATCTTTGGCAAGTGAAATTAAAATTCTAAAAGTTCTGTGGCTTAAGCTACTGGACTGTCCACTGTGCAATGGTTAGCAATCACTGCGCAGACAATAAGAACGCAAATCCGTAAATCCGCACCGCTGCCACCAATGTTAGAATCCGGGGTCTCTGGTTGGCGCAGGTATGCACTTGCGACAAGCAGGGACCCTTTCCTCTAAGTCAGGGCAAAGGATCACCTCTTTAAAAATAACCCCTGCTCACCCTCTAGGTAACGTGGCGCGAGCAGTCAGGCTAAATTTTCGGAGGGCTTATGGTTAAGCGTTCAAGTTGTCCCACACAATAATCACCACCCCACCACACAAAAGACACAAGGCTGTATTTATCAAAAGTAGAAGTCTTTATATAAAAGGGTTTTCTTTTAGGCAGGTTGAATAAATACAGTTCTCTTAGCGAATCTCAATCCAGTTACTTTAAAATACTTAAGGGCAGTCCACAGGTTTTAAAATGGCACAGTTCTCTTTAAAATAAGTTCTTTAGGTCTTCGGGGCCCTTCGTAGCGCCTTTGGGGTGCTCTGGGCAAGGTTTTAACAGGACCTTGCCGTTTCTCACGCTTCTCGCGTGAGCACGAGTACGCTTGCCGAGTCTCACTCTTCTCGAGTGAGCACCGGTAATGCTTTTCAATGTAGTTCGGCTCAAAGCAGGTACGGTTCGAACTATGCTGCTCCCGAGGCCAGTATGGTTCAGACCAAGGCTGGTACGAGTCGAACCAAGGTTGCTAAGGTTCAAAACAGGATACTTCAGGGGTCAGTACGGTCCGTACAAAGGCAAGTACGGGCCGTATTTACGCACAATTATTTCAGATGGACGTACCCACAGTACGGCTCGAACTACGGGGCAAGGCAGTACGTTGCAAAACACTTCACATGTAAGTACGGTCCGTACAAAGGCAAGTACGGGCCGTACTAGGCGCACCAGTCTTGATGATTCCAAAGGCGAGTACGGCTCCAAACACCAGACACTTCAGATGTAAGTACGGTCCGTACCAGTGCACGTACGGGCCTTACCTTCGCGCGCGAACTCACCAATCTCTTTCAGTCTTCACGGGGGAAGTTCGTGGCGGCCTCGCGGTCCAGTCCAAGGGCGTCCCACGTCGCGCTGAAGTCCCAAGTGTCCAGGGGACGGCGAAGCTTCGTGGGGCGCTCGGGCAGGTCACAGGTCACCACGGAGGGGTAGAAGCAGGAGGGGCAGCTTCGGAGGCAATTCTTCAGCGCGTCGCGCCTGTCGGCTTTAATCGGGAGATGATCAGTGCGTCGCAGGTCCTCGCAGTGGCCTCCACACCCAGGGGTCGCAGAGGCTCGGCGCTTGGAGCCTGGTCAGTTTCTTCTTCACTTTGCGAGCTACGGCTCGGGGGGCAGTTGCTTGCTGGGCTCGGGCCAGTCAGGCCTTTACGGTGCTCACAGCAGCCCCGGTGGGCGGCAGTCGCGGTGCTCAGATAGAGGGGGACACACAGGTACTCGGGGGCCAGCGTTCAAGGCCACCTCCAGCAGCTCCTCTTCTTCTGGGAGAGTAGCGCCCACTGTTCCTGGGGCGCAGATCAGGGGGCAAGTTCACACGCAAGCCCTTGGAGAGTGTTTGCAAAGGCACAAGTTGAGTTAAAGTCTTTTTCTTCAGGCTTTCTTTCTCCTTCCAGCAGACAGGCACCCACTGCAGGCCAGTCTCTCAGGCAGAGAGACAGTATTCCTCCTTCAGCTTCTCCAGGTCCTTCTCCTTCAGGGAGAGTTTCTTCTTGGCGCAAACAGGATCTGATTTCTTAGGAGCCAGGCTCCTACTTTTATACACCAATTCTTTTGTTCTTTAGCGCCAGGGGGCCTGGGCCTGGCTCAGTCCAGTTTTTGGAGCACTTTGTTGTGGATGACTCTGCGCTTTCCTTTCAGCAGCAGGGCAGAGACATCAGCCGCTCCACAGGGGGCGGCGCCGGCTTTGTGCTGGCAGAGCACAGGTCTATTCAAGAGTCAGGGTGTACTCCTCCCACCCATCCTGGTGTAATCTCTCTACCCACCACCTGGCAGCCAACCTGTCTCTGGGGTTTCCCCAACCCTGCTCCTTACTGTTGCTAGGCAGAACACACACACACACAGCGCAGAGGCGGACTGAATGGCCAGATCAGTAAATACTAACTTTCTAAAAGTAGTATTTACAAACGCAGGATATTAAAATAAACTTTACTAAAAGAAGTATTTTATTATTCTGAGTTCAGGCATACTAAACATAACTTTCTACCATGCTCTATGAGTCCACTGGGATTACAGGGTGTAGTAATTCCAGTAGCCCATTCTGGCCTATGGAGAGCAGGTAGCCTTCAATAGTGAAAAACGAAAATGGCTGTAATTCACTATTAAGACATGCCACACACATCAGGGCATGTCCTACCTTATGCCTATAATGCACCCTGCCCTTGGGCCTACCAGAGGGGTGACTAATATGTAGTTAAGGGAAGGTTTAGGGACTGGCAAGTGGGTGCACTTGCGCAGTCAGCGCGACAGTACCAGACTGCGCGCAGGTTCTGCAGTGGCAGATCCTAGACACATTTTACTAGGCCGCTTCTGTGGGTGGCACAACCAGTGCTGCAAGCCCACCAGCAGCATTTGTATTTACAAGCCCTGGCACTCCTGGTGCACTTTACTAGGGGCTGACAGTAAACCAAATAAACCAATCATGGACACCAATCAATGTATACATTTTACCATAGGGAGAGCATATGCACCTTAGCACTGGTCAGCAGTGGTAAGGTGCCCAGAGTCATAAATCAGCCAACACCAGGTCAGAAAAAATACAGGAGGAAGGCAAAAAGTTTAGGGATGACCCTTCAAAAAGGGCCAGGTCCAACACAACCCCCTTCCAGCCAAAACGCAGGGTAGATCAATCACCACCGTGATGGTCTTCCCTGCTTGGGGCGATAGAACAAGGACCTGGCCCGCAACTGCAGGGGCAGACTCCAGTTCTATGCCAATCTGAACCTATTGGACTCCCTCTGTCCATACTCTCAGGGCCCACCAAACCAATCCATGGGGAACCCTTTTCCTCACCTGTGGACACCACCTGTGCAGCACCTAACCTTAACTGGCCCACAGGGGTGTCCCAACAGACAGACAGCAAAATACTACAGTGGCCACTGACAGTAGTCAGGGATGAGACCCAGGCTGTATGCCTCTCAGGGCTCTCAATCCTCTGTGGCGCCAGGGAGCGGGGGGCAGTAGCCCCAGGTGCTTGGCACCCTTTGTCCATTCTCCCCCTTGTCAGGTCAGGTATGACATACTGGCACTGACCCACCAGCCCCAGGACTGTACCCGGCGGCTGGACCCAAGACTGGGGTGGCCTCTCCCACACCCGGTCCTTCTCCTTGGGGCTCTGTACCCTCCCACCTGGAGTGGTACCCCCTTCCAGAATTGCCAGGGCACCTGGGGCAGGTGTCCTGCGCAATTCGCCCACCAGTTCAGGTGTTCTATCCTGCAACTGGGCGTCCAGGTCAGGGGGGACACCCTGAACCTGGCCCTCCAACCTAGGGTCTAAACCCTTCAGTTGAGCCGGGGTCAGAGGTGAGGACTCCCTCCCTCTGCACCCCCTTCCAGGGTACTGCCCACTCCCAACTGGCGTGGTACCCCCAGAAGCAACATGGGTCAGGACACTGATTACAGTAGTCCCACCCTCCAGGTCATTCAACACCTGAACCTGGCTTCCCAACCCTGGGACCAACCCATGCGGTTGAACGCTCGCCTGGCGCACCAGGACTTCCCGGGGAGCATGCATGCTCCCCCTGAGGGTGACACATAACTCATGTGTCGTGTGACAGTCTGCCTGGCGCTGATCTCCCGACCCCTGTCCATCTGACAGTGCCTGAAGATCCCCCAGGACAGAAGTGGTTTCACCATGGTCATTCACTGGTGACGCAGCCCTTCTGGCTGGCCCCTGACCCACTGGTTCTTCCACTGGGGACTCTTTCCCCCTCTCACCCCTCAATCTGGACCTCTGCACCCTCCCTACTGGAGCGGTACTGCCAGACACCAGAACCGAGGGAGGCCGGCTTACAGACACTCCCTGTTCACCCGCCACTAGGGGATCCACCTCGACGGGCGGCCCATCAGGACAGCCTAGGCTCCCTGCCTGGTGTTCTCTTAAAGAACCATCCAGGCTCTGAGACCGGGTTTCGGGCACCTGGGGGCCCGCAGCCCCACACTCACTCCTTCTCCACTGAGACAGGACGTGAGGCCCTACACCCCTCCCACTACCATGGGACCTAGCTGGGCTACTCTGCACCACTTCCACCACTCTGGGTTGGAAGATACCTGAGCCACTCCCCACGGGGTCACTCCCCAATGCCTCTCCAGACCCTCTGGAATCCACCAAAAGGTCTGCCTCCAATGTTAGTTCTCTGCGGTCAGAGAACTCACTCCCCAACAGGCGTTGACATAGCTCTGGAAAACAGGGACTTAAAATATGCTCTCCCACAATTGGATCACACAGCCCCCTAGCAGGGTTAACCAAACTAGCCTTCACCTTACCATCCAGTGCCTCACACACGTACTCCACACCACTCTCCTGAGACTGGCAAGACAGTATCTGACTGTCTCTGTCACACAACCCACACTCTTCTGGGCGGTCTTCACACTCACCTACCAGGACTTCAATTTTGGGGGAACCCCTCTCCCTGCACCTCTCATCTAGAGTCAGTAGAGTGTCCCTCCCGCCACTAGGACCATGAACCCCTGCGCCAGTCACCCTATTCCCTTCAGGGATACTGCGCACTACTGCAGCTACCTCATGCCCTTGAACCTCCTGGTGTATATTAACCCCCTCCTTCAAGTCAGGCGCCACATCTCTGGGTGTGCGTACTACTCTTTCAGCACTAAAATATTCACTATTGCTGCCACCATCTGAGCTGGGTTCCTCCTCCCACTCAGAAAAGCTCAACCTCTGAGCTACGCACCTTTCTTGCTGCTGGGCTGAGACACTCATGGCCTCAAGCCTCTCGAGCTCCATGTCATATTTCTTCATTAGGAAGTCATGCTTCATTTGCATTTTCTTTTCTTCCAGAGCCAGCTTCTTGCTTTCTAGCTCCAATTGGGCATTTACTTCCAGCTCTGCCAACTTCAATTCATGATCCCGGGCGGCCTGTCTGTCTATCAGCTCCTCTGGCGACAGGCCTCTGCCAAAACTGCGAACGCTTTCCGCTGGTTTCCATGGTGTAACTTCCTTAGTTGCACCCCTTGAATCAATCCAGGCTTTGAGCGCCTTGTAGAGATCTGATCTGTTCTTGCATCCTGCATGTGGAACCTTGAGCTTCCTGCAGAAGTACTTGAGTTCAGTTCTCTTGTAGCTATCCAGTTTTGACTCATCCCATTCAACCTCTCCAGCCTCCGAGGCTTCAGACGCGGTTTTCTCTATGCTGTTTGAGCCCGGCATGGCTTCAAACGCAAGGGATCTTTGGCAAGTGAAATTAAAATTCTAAAAGTTCTGTGGCTTAAGCTACTGGACTGTCCACTGTGCAATGGTTAGCAATCACTGCGCAGACAATAAGAACGCAAATCCGTAAATCCGCACCGCTGCCACCAATGTTAGAATCCGGGGTCTCTGGTTGGCGCAGGTATGCACTTGCGACAAGCAGGGACCCTTTCCTCTAAGTCAGGGCAAAGGATCACCTCTTTAAAAATAACCCCTGCTCACCCTCTAGGTAACGTGGCGCGAGCAGTCAGGCTAAATTTTCGGAGGGCTTATGGTTAAGCGTTCAAGTTGTCCCACACAATAATCACCACCCCACCACACAAAAGACACAAGGCTGTATTTATCAAAAGTAGAAGTCTTTATATAAAAGGGTTTTCTTTTAGGCAGGTTGAATAAATACAGTTCTCTTAGCGAATCTCAATCCAGTTACTTTAAAATACTTAAGGGCAGTCCACAGGTTTTAAAATGGCACAGTTCTCTTTAAAATAAGTTCTTTAGGTCTTCGGGGCCCTTCGTAGCGCCTTTGGGGTGCTCTGGGCAAGGTTTTAACAGGACCTTGCCGTTTCTCACGCTTCTCGCGTGAGCACGAGTACGCTTGCCGAGTCTCACTCTTCTCGAGTGAGCACCGGTAATGCTTTTCAATGTAGTTCGGCTCAAAGCAGGTACGGTTCGAACTATGCTGCTCCCGAGGCCAGTATGGTTCAGACCAAGGCTGGTACGAGTCGAACCAAGGTTGCTAAGGTTCAAAACAGGATACTTCAGGGGTCAGTACGGTCCGTACAAAGGCAAGTACGGGCCGTATTTACGCACAATTATTTCAGATGGACGTACCCACAGTACGGCTCGAACTACGGGGCAAGGCAGTACGTTGCAAAACACTTCACATGTAAGTACGGTCCGTACAAAGGCAAGTACGGGCCGTACTAGGCGCACCAGTCTTGATGATTCCAAAGGCGAGTACGGCTCCAAACACCAGACACTTCAGATGTAAGTACGGTCCGTACCAGTGCACGTACGGGCCTTACCTTCGCGCGCGAACTCACCAATCTCTTTCAGTCTTCATGGGGGAAGTTCGTGGCGGCCTCGCGGTCCAGTCCAAGGGCGTCCCACGTCGCGCTGAAGTCCCAAGTGTCCAGGGGACGGCGAAGCTTCGTGGGGCGCTCGGGCAGGTCACAGGTCACCACGGAGGGGTAGAAGCAGGAGGGGCAGCTTCGGAGGCAATTCTTCAGCGCGTCGCGCCTGTCGGCTGTAATCGGGAGATGATCAGTGCGTCGCAGGTCCTCGCAGTGGCCTCCACACCCAGGGGTCGCAGAGGCTCGGCGCTTGGAGCCTGGTCAGTTTCTTCTTCACTTTGCGAGCTACGGCTCGGGGGGCAGTTGCTTGCTGGGCTCGGGCCAGTCAGGCCTTTACGGTGCTCACAGCAGCCCCGGTGGGCGGCAGTCGCGGTGCTCAGATAGAGGGGGACACACAGGTACTCGGGGGCCAGCGTTCAAGGCCACCTCCAGCAGCTCCTCTTCTTCTGGGAGAGTAGCGCCCACTGTTCCTGGGGCGCAGATCAGGGGGCAAGTTCACACGCAAGCCCTTGGAGAGTGTTTGCAAAGGCACAAGTTGAGTTAAAGTCTTTTTCTTCAGGCTTTCTTTCTCCTTCCAGCAGACAGGAACCCACTGCAGGCCAGTCTCTCAGGCAGAGAGACAGTATTCCTCCTTCAGCTTCTCCAGGTCCTTCTCCTTCAGGCAGAGTTTCTTCTTGGCGCAAACAGGATCTGATTTCTTAGGAGCCAGGCTCCTACTTTTATACACCAATTCTTTTGTTCTTTAGCGCCAGGGGGCCTGGGCCTGGCTCAGTCCAGTTTTTGGAGCACTTTGTTGTGGATGACTCTGCGCTTTCCTTTCAGCAGCAGGGCAGAGACATCAGCCGCTCCACAGGGGGCGGCGCCGGCTTTGTGCTGGCAGAGCACAGGTCTATTCAAGAGTCAGGGTGTACTCCTCCCACCCATCCTGGTGTAATCTCTCTACCCACCACCTGGCAGCCAACCTGTCTCTGGGGTTTCCCCAACCCTGCTCCTTACTGTTGCTAGGCAGAACACACACACACACAGCGCAGAGGCGGACTGAATGGCCAGATCAGTAAATACTAACCTTCTAAAAGTAGTATTTACAAACGCAGGATATTAAAATAAACTTTACTAAAAGAAGTATTTTATTATTCTGAGTTCAGGCATACTAAACATAACTTTCTACCATGCTCTATGAGTCCACTGGGATTACAGGGTGTAGTAATTCCAGTAGCCCATTCTGGCCTATGGAGAGCAGGTAGCCTTCAATAGTGAAAAACGAAAATGGCTGTAATTCACTATTAAGACATGCCACACACATCAGGGCATGTCCTACCTTATGCCTATAATGCACCCTGCCCTTGGGCCTACCAGAGGGGTGACTAATATGTAGTTAAGGGAAGGTTTAGGGACTGGCAAGTGGGTACACTTGCGCAGTCAGCGCGACAGTACCAGACGGCGCGCAGGTTCTGCAGTGGCAGATCCTAGACACATTTTACTAGGCCGCTTCTGTGGGTGGCACAACCAGTGCTGCAAGCCCACCAGCAGCATTTGTATTTACAAGCCCTGGTACTCCTGGTGCACTTTACTAGGGGCTGACAGTAAACCAAATAAACCAATCATGGACACCAATCAATGTATACATTTTACCATAGGGAGAGCATATGCACCTTAGCACTGGTCAGCAGTGGTAAGGTGCCCAGAGTCATAAATCAGCCAACACCAGGTCAGAAAAAATACAGGAGGAAGGCAAAAAGTTTAGGGATGACCCTTCAAAAAGGGCCAGGTCCAACAGTAATTATAACCCATCTTCAAAAACATATTGCCATTAACACATGCTTGTCACAATAAGTAAGTCAGGCCTCCTGGCTTTGTCATAATGTTTCATAATAATCGATCCAACTGTGGAAATTTATATAACTTTTCCCCTGAACTAATAAGGCCTTTAACCTTTACCTTTGGCTTGATACCATAACTAACACAGATCTTTTCAAGTGCATGTAAACCATCATCCATCCTACATAGAGTTATAAAATTACAAATATGTAGAGAAATACAGTTTTCAAAACAGCGTACAAACCATTTCAGTAGTGCCTAACCAGAAGCATCACAGTGAAAACCCCAGGGTGTATCGGAGTGTGTGGCCAACACCAAAGCCCTTGCCCACTATGGTGATCTGTGGTATCACATATAATAAAATATCTATTTAAAGCCTATGGCAATGTGATAACAACCCAATGTTAAAGGCCTACTGTCTTTGTCAAACTTTTTCATAGTATAACGGATAAAGTTCCCCCTGCTGTACATTATAAGGATATTGCAAGTCACAGAGGAGTTCCATAACCATATAGAGGAATGAGACTGAAGTCCTTTATAAGGTTATGGAGCTCCGAGGTGACTTGCAATATCTTTATCATGTACAGCAGAGGCTGTTTTATCCCATATAATTCATGGTCACAGCATCATCTTTCCACAAACCACTTGTATCCTTCGTGCATAGCTCTTTCATATGAAACAGAAGCATATTTACAAACGTGAAGAACAAAAATAGAACCTCTAGCACAAACTTGAACATCTCAAAAACATGTTAGATATTCGTTGCAAAAACATATAGAATCAATTTATATACAAGTCAGGTTTTTTGTGTGTTTTTTTTAAAGTTAAAAGCTGCAGTAGATTGGAATGTGTAGAAACATGCAGAAAGATTTTAAGTTTTCTCTACTTTTCTAAGGAGTGCAAAAAATAAACATGTTCTTTCTGCTTATCACTGTTAGCTAGATAAAACAGACCAGATGAAAGAAGAGCAATGTTTCGTTTTGTTCTTTAATTCTGCTCTGTGACCTGATCTGCCTTTCACCTCGGCTGCTTGCTCTGGCAGCAGGCGTTGGGACATCAGAACTCGATTATTAGAGTTGGGTATTGACGTCTTTTCTTTATAATCAGCGTCTAGGTGCATCACAAGTTGCTGATTATAAAGAAACAAGAGATGGGCGTTTATACAGGGATTGCAGAACCCCATGTATTACAAGCAGATCAGACCTCAGGCATCAGACATCACTCTTTCTCAGTGCACCAATCTGGCCTATAGCTTGTCACCATAAGCAACTTAGCCCCACTGTTTTAAGTGTAAGCTTTCTCACAAGGCAATTATTAGGCACAAAGTCAATAACTTATAAAAGTATACACAATGACAGTTGGCTAATCCAAATACTGTCTCTCTCTAGAGGGCTTAACAAGGATACTCACAGAGGAGAAATCTTTCTCCACGGTTTGTCACACGAGGTAACAAAAACAAAACTCTTGCCTAGCACAGTGATATGTTAAGATTTCATGTAAGAAAATACCTATCTGTAGGCTTTAATACAGAGTAATAATAATCCATCCTTATATGGATTGATGTTAACATATGCTTTTAACATAAATATGTCAGACCCACACAAACACAATAGCTTTCCATGCTAAAGTATTCGGTTGAAGCCTCTGGATAAACAAATACTTGTAGCTGGTGGAGGGTGAGCACTCTTTCTGTCGCAGCGCACAGCTGTTGCCAAATCAGAAGCTGCACTCAGATGAACCAACATCTGGACAGAGCCACAGCCCCTCTCTAGTTTTCTCAAAAGCTCTTTTTTATCACAAATGGTCTAGCGAGCTGTCATGTCGGATTTAAAAAGGGGGTCAGTGTATATACAGCTTAAAACAACAACTCCCACACAGGAATATTCAACCGACAGCTGACAGTTATAGAACAATACAATTGTCAACACATTATTTGCTGATGGAAGAATCAGTCGGGTTCTTTCGTTCATAGACATTTCAACCTCCTACATCATGAAATGGACGAGGTTGTCCTTAGGATGCTATGTTGATGCTACATATAAAATGGCCTCCATTGGATGAACACGGTTCCTTTTAAACACGTTTCTCAGTACCATCAAACCATATACCAGGCTACACATACTAAACAATCGCATCACATTTCACAGTGGGGGTAATTTAATCTTTGCGCGTCCTCTGTCCTCACCATGTGTCCTTGCCAGTGGCATCCTTGACCTCAGCCATATCCTGAGTGTCCAGTGGGTTTCACTGCCGCATAAGGGTGTGTTTAGATTCAATCCCATCACCAGCTCCACAGGAGGTACTACATACAACTCCCCCACTCTCTCTGAATAGAACAGATCAGAACAAGCTTCAGTCCTCAAGATACAGCAGGCAGTAGGTTCTCTCTGTTCTCTTGCACTCTTTCCCTTCTGTTTCTGATTCTCAACCCTCTCTCTTGACCTTCATCCAGGTGGGTCCTTCCGGCTCAGGGAAGAGTACGATTGTGCGACTCCTTTTCCGCTTCTATAATGTCAGCGGGGGCAGCATCCGGGTCGATGGGCAGGATATCTCTGAGGTAAGAATATATTTGCAGTCTCTTATGTGTAAATACATGACTGGGTTACACTGCGAAATGACACAACCTTTCGAGACCGGAGCACGAATGGTGCAGAATGATACTTAGACTCGCGTCTCCGTCGAGTACCTTGAAACCGTGCAAACCATAGAAGCTTTTACAAAGTCTCAACACAGCGAGTGCACGGGAGCTCTTCATCTCACCGACCATAACCTTGGAATGTTGGGCCTTATTTAGATCTCGGCGGATGGAATACTTTGGCACAAGCGTGGCGGATATTCTGTACGCTGTATTACGATCTCCATAGGATATAATAGGATCGTAATATGGTGGATAGGATCTCCATCACGTTTGTCACAGAGTATTCCCCTCCGCCAAGATCTAAATTAGGCCCTTCGTACCTAAATTTCAGTATGTGCCCTGCCTTGGTGTTAGTTCAGTTATTTATTTTATAGTTTTATAAAATACTGTGTTACCTTTCGGAAACTTCAGAGTAATGAATTGTTGATGGCTGCACAAGAACCAGAGGATTAACACTGGTTTGGAAGTAGTATCAGGCAAGGGAAGGGTAGAAAGATTGAACATTCTTTTGCCTGCATCACTATTTATTTACCAGACAGGCCCCGACTGGCGATTAAAATTCACTCCCATCAAAACGTGTGCAAGGGAGGGTGTGTGTCCTGCTGCCAACCAAGATGGCCACATAACTGTGTCGCTCTATACCCGAACCCATATATCTGTTTCAACCCGCGCAACCGTGACGACCATCTTGGTGTAAGCCCCTCTCGGATATTTAACTGCATACATTGGTGATTGTGGGTGGCCCTGCACTTCTGTTTGATTCAAAGTGGAAGGTTGGAGGCGGTTAGTTATAGTTTATTTAACCGAATGCAGGCATATTCACGGCTACTGAAATCGTATGATTCTGCTGCTGCCGCTTTTTTTGCATAATTATGGATTTGACGCATTTGCCACATAATCTATTGTCTACTACATAATCTGCAGATTATAACAAAAAATTGTTTCTAGCTCAAACTGATAAAAAGTTACTAAAAACGTGGCAACATGTGTGCGTGCGTTGTGGAAGGCCCTTCACAGAGGTTAACTGGTCAGCTTTCAGTTGCTTATTTTTGTATTTTCATTGTTAAAAACGTACTAATGAAGTGAAATCTTTATCCAGATAGTATTACCATGTATAAAAACCACAAACAATCCAGTAATATAAATAAATGTGCTGCATAATTAGCTTTTTCTTGCCGCATAATTTAGTCAACACAGCCGCATAATTTGATGCTCCCCTGCTGCATGATTCTAGTGGCCCTGGGCATAAAATATAAAAGCACACATGGACCTGTAAATACTTCTTTTACTGATTTCACTGCAGTTTGTTGTCACGTGTAGCTCCATGGCTAGTCTTGGTATTTCATGGGCCCAACCATTAAATTAATGACATGGTAAATCAGGCGGTTGACCAACCCTAAGAAGCAGGGGTTGGTTCTGGCATACCTGGAGAGGCACAGGGTAGATGTACCCTTTTCCCAAGAGACAAACCTTGACCCAAGCACAACCCCTACCTCTGCAGATAAATGGGGCCAATATTGATATTTCGCAACGGACAGCTGATTAAAACAGCATTATTTATGCATCACACGGTTAACTTGAAGCTGAATCTTATCCACTCTGGGGCACAGGGTAGACTGCTGGTGGTTATGGGCTCACAAATGATTCCCAGTTTTGACTTGCCGGAGTTTGTTTTTAAATCGACTGTCCCTGTGTAGGAAACATAATGCTAGCAATATGATAATGGAGTGATTTCAACCTCGCATGTGACCCTACAAGGGACTGGACGAGTGCGTTGAGGGCAAGCTCTACGGGAGCATCATTTACAAGCGGCAGATTATGGCCATGACTGATCTAGTAGATGTGTGGAGGGAGCGGAATGAAAAATCATTCTCCCTATATTCCTTTTTCCCGCTCCAGCAGTGTTTAGCTCTTGGTAAGAGCTATAGTGCGTTATTTAGAGTTGGATGGATGGATTACTTTCTCAAAACATGGCAGGTATTCCGTCTGCTGCACTACAAGTGCCACAGGCTCTAATGCACTTGTAATACAGTGCCGCAGGCTCTCATGCACTTGTAATACAGTGCCGCAGTCTCTCATGCACTTGTACTACAGTGCCACTGGCTCTAATGCACTTGTAATAAAGTGCCACAGGCTCTAATGCATTTGTAATACAGTGCCAGAGGCTCTAATGCACTTGTAATACAGTGCCACAGGCTCTCACGCACTTGTACTACAGTGACACTGGCTCTAATGCACTTGTAATAAAGTGCCACAGGCTCCAACGCATTTGTACTACAGTGCCACAGGCTATAACGCACTTGTAATACAGTGCCACAGGCTATAATGCACTTGTAATACAGTGCCACAGGCCATTATGCACTTGTAATGTTGCGAATGGGACCCCCGCCGTGTTCGTGATGCAGTATCCATCAGCCAAACTAAAACCCATAGATCCTTTGGTTCTTGATCACCAGTATTTACAGAGAACGCTCTCTGACCATTCGCCGGCGATGCTGGAGATTGAGTTCCCTGACTGTGCCCGGCAGAGCCAAAACCATCTCTGGTGACTCGCAGCACACCGAAGCCAGGCCACCATCAGACTGGAGACTAAACGAGTGTAAAAAAAGAAAACGGGCCTTTTCCGTCTGTGCAGCCAGGATCTGGGAAAACCTCCCCCTAGCCATAAGACCCGTTCTTACCTGTAGAATTCAATTAAGCAAAGAGTTGAAGACACCCCTCTTTGAAAGGCACTGCATCACAATTCATTAACACCCCAATAACCAGCTATATTTCCTATCAATCGTTGACTCTGTGCTTGCTCTTGACCCTGTACAGCGCTGCAGATGCACCACGTACCTCCATGCAGAGCTGGATCTGGTGCTTTCCGTCGGAGACTCTCAGAGGTGTCGTTTTTAGAGCTGAGATGCGTGTGACTATTGAGTTCTTTGACATCAATATTGGTTCCACCTCACAATTCTCTAAAGTGTGGGGAACATTTCAAATGTAAATTGGAGCGATTTTGGTGGCAAAATAGGCAGGAACGCTTATCTATTTGCACCCAGCTACACAGCTGGAGAGCGCCTCGACCTCTCTCGAAAGACAATGGGAAATTGGGTGAAACATTTCGACATTCGGGGAAATTAATAGCTCCTTGCGCCTCTTCCAAGAGGCAGCTGATTGGGAGGTGAAATATACCAGTAGAAGTGCTTGAGCCCGTAAAAGTAGGGAGGTGCAAGATGTAGCAGAACTTTATCTTGGATATTTCAGCAGAAGCACTTAACAGACCCCCCCAGGATATTGCAGCATGGATTAGCAAATTTAGCGGCACAAATATGGAAATTTAGCGGCACAAATATGGAAATTTAGCGGCATTATTGCGGCACTTTATTTTACTCATAATCATTCATTTTCAGCCTGAAATCAATTGAAGCTGATTTAGCAGAGTATTACACTTTGAAATAGGCATGTCTAAAGTGTCTGCAGCTCTACGGAAGCACAGCACCAGTCCTAACCTCGTGGGAGGGAGCTGTATTTATCCCTGGGATGTTCTAGTGCCATGTATGCACCCCTATTGGGGCACCACTGCCTACGGATCCGAGAGGCAGGACACCTCTTCCTCAGGCACCCTCTTTTGCCAATTGCGGGTGCCACTGATGCCCTGCAACATTGATAGCAACATAATATTATTTTTTTTGAATTTGCTGCAAAGATATTGGTAACAGAAGACAAATGAGACAGTAAATCTGTTCTAGGTTACTCAATTGGTTACATAGAGGCTGCATTTTAAAATATCTTACAGAGTTAAGATACCTGTTGTAGAGACCATTGTGTGCCCTGCAATTTCGAGGGGATTTTAATAGCGGTAAGATAACTTTTGCTCCCAGCTGAATGTTGAAATAAGAAAGACCTCCTACTGCCTGCACGTTGCTGCACCCAGCCGAATACAAACAACTTGCAGGCGCTGCTGAATTATCAGAGCCAAGGACAAATTCTGCATTTTTCTCTGGGAAAATAGCTGGCGGAAGTGTGATCAGGTGGGTTCCCCCTACTTTCCAGCACTGGTTGCCATCGCCAAAAAAAATGATAGTTCATGTAGCCTGATAATTGTAGTTGTTTTCTTGTCGGTTACGTTGAACAGTGCATTCTGCACAGACAGGAAACCTTTCGTCATGCAGCAGCAAGGTTCAATGACCACTGCCCATCTTCCATTTCCTTGGAATTTTGTGAGCATGGGTATTGACAACCTTATGCCTGCAAAGGCCTATCCAATAAGGCACACATACTGACATCGCTGACAGCTGTACTGTCAACACAGACCTAAAATAATTCAGTTATTTCCATTTCAATCGTTGACTCATTCCTTCTCTCTCTTCGTTTTCTTGCTTTTCTGTTATTTTTCTCAATCCTTGTCGCTCCACTTCCTTTACTCTGTTTTCATTGCCCCTTCCCTTTCTCTTCTCTTTATTTCCTTCCTCCCCTTCCTCTTTTCTCGTTTTCAGTTTTGTTCTTGCTTCCATCACTTCTAATCCCTATAATTCCCACTCCAGTGCTTCTTATCATTCTCTTTCAAATTCTCTTTCCTCCTTACTCGCTCTGTTCTCTTCTTTGTTGTTTTTTTCTCTCTCGCTCACTCCAATTTTCTGCCTCGGTTCTTTTCAGTGCACGGCTCTTCCTTCCATGCCTTTCCCTCCTGCTTTCAGTTTGTCCTTCCTGCCTCTCTCGTGCATTCACTTCCTGCACTTCTCCTTTGTTTTCCCATCTCTTCTATCTTTGTCTCTTGTTTATATTCCATCTCCCCACCTCTCCTCCTCTTCTCTTCCCACCTCTATGCCTCCCTCGCCCACTTCAGCACTCAAGCTCTCATCGCCCCCCTCTATTTCCGCTCAGGGAACCTTTTACTCATTCTCCTCGCATCTCTATTCTCCTGTCCCACCGCTCTCTACATCTTGTACTCTTTCTCCCTTCTTCCCCCATCTCTTCTGCTCCTCTTTTTCCCATCTCAATCTCGTTCTGCCCCCCTCAAGGCCTCTCCCTTCCCTCCCCTCTTTAGCCTTGGCCTCCTTTCGCACACCTAATTCTTCAATCCCATCTCTCCTTTGCCATCGCTATCTTCCTTCCCACCCTCTCCAACTCACACCTTCCATTTCTTTCCAACTTTCCCCTTTCTAGCTCCTTCACTCTTCCTTCACATCTCACACTTCTCTCCCCTTCTTGTCTCTTCACCTTTGCCCCTCCTCCAATCTCTCTTCCCCTCGTCTCTACATCATCCAGCCCTCCCCCGTTTGCGCGCCCTCACTCTTTCTCCCTCTCCATCTCTTCCAATCCTCATCCTCATGTCTCATTCGCAGCTCCCCCCTCTCCACGCTGCACATCTTTCCATCCCTCGCAGTTTGTTCTTCATTTAAATGCCTGCAGTTGCCGCTGGTCACATCAGCCCCCCTTCCCCACACCTCCTTCGCTCAGGCTGTCCGAAATCTCGCTTTTCTGGCATCTACCAGAGATTCACCATGGGTGGGAGGGGGCGGGGGTTACTTCTAGGAGTGAAGCCGCCCCATGTTCCCCACGAGGGCGATGTGCAGGAATACACACGTGGGGCCGACATTCCAGCAGGTCGGGTGAGATCTGCTAAAAAGAGACCTCTCCCCAGCTCCTGAAACATTAGACAGACATTGTTGTTACGTTTATCTGCTGATCCCTACAAAGGCCTAACAAATATGCAACACATATTGACATTGCAGACAGCCGTCCTGTCAGCACAGACGCCTAAAAGGGGCCTCCTTCCAAGAACTGTCCAACCGTCTAAATTTCGCGGGCAGTTTTGTAAAAATCGCGGCATTTTAACAAAACTGCAGATTTCGCGATTTTTTTGAAAATCGCGTAATCCTGGAGGGTCTGACTTAAGAGTTCCAGTGTGGCGCTACAGTCGACAGGGGCAGGACTAGTATATAGAAGCAGCCTTAGTGCAAGTGTGTGCGGACTTTTATACTGACCTACAAGGGCTAATACAGGCCCCGCACAACGTGTTGGATACCTGGATGGAGGTGGCTTGGGTTGATGGTGAACTCTGAGACCCCCTGCTGGAACCGCTCAGTGTTGTACAAATTAAGATGGCCATAGAGGGAAAGGCATCTGGCTCTGATGGGCTGACTGACACATTTTATAAAGCATTCAAGAAGGAATTGGTGCCCTGTTCACTAGACTTACATATTGAGTGAGTGCAGGTCAGTAGTTTGCCACCAACCAAGAATGAAGCAGTGGTGACAGCGCTCATGAGGCTAAGCAAAGATGATAAGGACTGTCAGAATTACCACCATCTCTCCTAATTAAACCCTGACCAGAAGATTCTGGCTTGGGAAGTCGTGAACCGACTGACACCACTAATGGGCAAGATGGTCCTACCGAGCCAATTTGGGTTTGATCCCGCAAGGCGACCTTGCATAACCTCAGAACCTTTTTCCCTCATGTCCATCAGAAAAGGCTAAACATTAGTGATGTCTGTATTTCTGGATATCGAGATGGCTCTCTATTCACCTGAATGGTCATTTTGAAGGGAGATTCAGTGGAGGCTGGTGCTGGGTCCATATGTCCTTGTGGTAGGTGTATTGCAAAGCCTTCACTGAGCTATTGTGCAGAGGATGCCGGTAACGGGGCGAGGAGGCGCAACCTCTGCCTTATAGGTTTCTCTGAGGGTGCAGCTAGCTCAAAGCCAGAACTGTTCTTAGAATCGTGGATTGCCTCCTGGATGCCCATGGGGCAGCTATCGCCATGTTTTACTGCACAAGGAGCACATGTCCTTGGCACAGAGGCCGCCTCCCTCCTTTTTCGCCTATCACCCCATGATCGCTAAGTTGCTGAATTATATGGACCGAGACGTGCTCATCAGAGGCTCATGAGCTGCTAAGACACTGCAGTATCAATCGACGCACATCATGTTCCCAGGCTACACCTGGCAAGCTCAACAGCAAAGGTAATCCTTTGATGCTGTCAAGCAAAAGTTGAGATTCTTAAAACCTCAGTATATGCTGCTGTTCCCGGCAAAACTCAATATGCTCCTCGACTCCAGATCATTTTTCTTACACTCACCTGAAGCAGCCTGAAAAAATGCACAGAAAACTCTCAGATGCAACATCTGCCCAAGCCCCTCCTCCCCCACCCCTCTGGGATCACCCGGACGGGACCACAGGGTCTCAGCAGGAAACAAGAGCATGCCGAAGAGGTGATTGTAGCGTCCTCCCCAGCCCGGGTACATGCAAGTGATCACGCCACACACGGAGCTTGGTATTACTGGTCTTTATTCCTCAGCGTGTAACTATTAACTGAACATTCTACATCATGAATTCGATCACCCACGCACGTAACTCACTGTTCTATGGAGTCCATCAGGGACCAAAAGGGTCCCATCATCCCTAACTCACAAGACACTACAGTGATGACAATCCCGTAAGCGATACAGCTCGGCACACGTTTCACCTCACTCCTCAGAAACAGAAGGCAGCCATCAAGAAAAAAGAGTGGGGTTAAAGGTCCAGCCCCCAATGTCGATCACCATCGGCTAGTTGTGTCAGATCAGACGGGACAACGTGTGCAGTGACCCCTTGATTGTACACCCTTCGCGAGTTCACCTGACCTACGTGTGATGTTCAGAGCTTCCAGGGATTCCGGCTACTGCTACCTAGCATACCCTCTACCATCTGCCAAGCCAGCAATACTATACCCAACTCATATATTGCTCTTGGTGGGGTAGCTCTATTTTAAATTACTTGTTTTTACTGGTTTTTTGTTTCTAGAGAATTTGGGTAACGGATGCTTCTGGGGTGTAAGTGTGGCGAGGGGGCAGTTGGGGGGGGGGGGGAGAGGAGTGTTTTCAGTCCTCAGTTTGCTGTAGTTTCAACCAGTTTCATGTTGGTTGCAGTGCTTTCTTTAGCAGAAAGAGACCTCCTTAAATTCTGATTTGGGAGGTCTCCCACCTGCCAGCTGCACGAGAGGCAGGAACTGCGTGGGAAGCCCAGTGGCATACATGACTCTTTGCAGTGTGCCTTCCTGGCCAGAGTGGCACACGCTGCTTGTGTAGCGCCAGGACACCCAGCTGCCAGGAGGCAGGTATCCTAAAAGTCTGCAATCGAGGAGACTGGAGGGTCTTCTTGCAGAGGGACTGAGAGCGATTCCACATCCCTTGACCACTATGGACCCACACGGCAAGTTTAACCATTTCTACTCTGATTTTGACTGAAGTGCCTCCTTTGAACACCTCTGGGGCTACCACCTGCAGAGACAGTGGGCTTTTCTCTTCTAGGGAGACTCAAAGAAACAGTCACTAACATAGGTTGCCTATGGTGCCCCTGAACGTTAATCTGCTGTGAGGAACGAGGCTGGTTGGCTCAGCAGTCTAAGGTCCAATTAAACTTGTGGGCAAGAAAATTCTTTTTCTGCTTTAACTCTTTACCCCTCCCTGTACTCTTCCCACCTGTGTGCAATCTGAAACTGCATCCTGTACAGTAACTCGACCTCTCCACCTGCTCCCACAGGGCCTGGTGCTTTCAGGTTCAAACAAAATCCTAGTTTGAAACCTCAATCAGTTAAATAATTTGTGCAACGCTAAAGAAACCTACACAAAGGCATCTGTGCGCTCTACAGAGCCAGGAACGACCAAGGAAACTTACCGAAGAATCTTATGATTTCTCACAACAAAGAGAGGGGCTCATGTTCTCAGACTGAACTGGGGAGGGCACTTCACAGTGCAAGGGTGGTTTTCAAGAGAGTCCTTGCTGAACCTGAGATCATTTATAGACATCAAATGAGCTTTCTCCCCCTCTATCCCCAATCTTAATGTCAGTATCAGGGTTCTTCTTCTACAACATGCTTCCTTATCAGTGTCTGCTTGGAAACCTGCGTCTTAATGTAGGTCCTACCCTTGGGGTGAGCCTTCCGTTCCCTTTCCGAGTGTTATTGTGAGATGTTCTCCTGATGACTCATCGTACCTGTGCAGCCAGCTCTTGGAGGAAAGCTCTCTTTACATCACCTCCTAAAATATAAATAGAGGGGACTAAGGGGGATTCAGTTTCACCTGACGGCATCCATAGGCCTTGAAGCAAATGTATCCTGGTCAAGGTTCGTTACTGTTGTGCCTACTCTTTTCCTTCACTCCAGGCATGGAATATCCTGTCGGAAGGATGTCCATAAACAAGTGACCAGGAATGACTAGCAGTTTTGAGTCATTGCAAGGGGCTGTGATCCCCACTTGAACCATTCACTTTGTTCCATAAATCCATGCCAGTCATTTTTTGTAAAGGCCAAGATATAGTTATTTTTTCTAATCTTTATATACAGAAATAAACAATTGGCTGCACCTTCACAATGTCCAACTCTGTACCTGTGATGAAATGACCCAACATACCTAAATCTGCTACATCTACTCTCATATTGCAGTAATTCTGGCGACCAGGGCTTTGGAAAGTAAGGGTCTCTGCAACAAGATCCTATCCAGGGTAGAAGTGAGCTCCCCTCAAACTGTCCCTCTCTGCCTGAATTTCTGCAGCCACCAATAGCATGCCCATGACCGATGATCAACAGATCTCTGACCATACTTTCTCTCTTCTAGGTGAAACAAGCATCCCTGCGCTCGCATATCGGGGTGGTGCCACAGGACACCGTGCTCTTCAATGACACCATCCGCAACAACATACGCTATGGGCGCGTGACTGCCTCCGATGAAGAGGTAGAGGAGGCCGCTCAGGCTGCTGACATACACGAGCGCATCGTTTCCTTCCGAGATGGTACGGCCACCATCTCATGTTCTCAGTCTGTGAATGGTACATATGATCCGAGAGTGTGAGAGAGAATGTGAGAGAGAGTATGAGAGTGAGTGAGTGAGATAAGAGTGGAGGTGAGGTGCTTTGGGCTCTTCCCACTGTCTGTAATTTAGGGTCTCTCTGGTGCTTCCATGTTGTCTTGTTAAGTTTTAGTCACAAATTGAATAATCAACAGATCACTGTACGTAATGCAGATTTTACAGCCCTTAGTGCAGATGAAGGGAGGGCTGAAGAGGAAGTAGGAATGCATCCTCAAGGACTGGGGTTTATCTTGGAAAGGGGAGTCTGCCATGGGCGGCTTGGGACAGGCAGAGCAGTGGGTGGTTACCAGATAGAGTAAAATACATTTTCACTACATGGTGGGGTGTAAGTTGGTTGGCTACTTTATGTAGCTTAGTTTCTGATGGATACATCTGCCAGTGGATTCCTCACCTTGTGAATATCCCCTGCGCCAGCATTCCACGGAACTTTTTTCCCCCAGCTCTCTACGCCGACGTGGACGTCATAATGCTTCGTCTCCGCTCGCGACTCCGTATGACGTCACCGGAGCCATAAGAGAGCCACATCGGCGTGATGACGTCAGATCCCTTTTTTCCACGCCGTCGACGCAGAGCGGTTTTCCAGCACTCTCCTGCTACTTTGTAGTCTTGTAGTGGTTATTGTTTCTGGATTTACCATGTCTTCGACGAGGAAGTCTGATTTCAAACCTTGTAGGGAATGTGGGGGCCACATGTCGATGACTGACCCCCATGAGGATTGTTTGTGGTGTCTTTCTTCTGACCACGATGTGGAGGAGTGTTCCAGCTGCAGAAGAATGAACCCCAAGGCCCTGAAGGAGAGAGAGCCGAAACTCGTCATGGCCAAAGCAAAGAAGGAAAGAAGAGGTAGGAAGAAGCAGAAATCGAGGCCGGAGTCGTCGACTTCGCACTCTTCGAAGTCGAAGAAACACAAGAAGAGGAAGCATAGCTCTTGGCGCCGGTCTTCAAGGAGTAAGACTTCGAGATCGCCGTCGCCTCGACGTCGAAGTAAGGGTGTTGTATATCCTTCTCCATCTTCTAGGAGGTCTCCAGAGAGGTCGCCTTCGCCGAAGCGTTTCCGGCGCGGTCCCAGGCGCAGTCTCCGGCGCAGTCACCGGCAACAGTGGAGTCTTCTGCTTCTGACGCTGAGCAGGAACTAGAGAAAGAGCTTTCTCCAGGACCAGCTGATCCTGCGGCGCCTGGTGAGGACACTTCGGCTCCGGTTCCGGGTACTCCTCGACCGTATTCAGAATCAATCCCTTATCCGCAGTTCCCGGCGCCGGGTGCGGATTCAACGCATTTACTTAATGCGATGTATGGGATTTTTCATCGGGCTGCCTTCCCGTCCGGCGCACCATCTGGTCCCGTGGGTCCTATGGCATACACCTTGGGAGTGCCGCAGCATTATGCTCAGGCCCCGTTTATGCCCTTTTTGCCAATGGCTCCTTCGTGGCAGTTTCCGGCACCGTCTGGTGATCCATCTCGATTTCGGCGGGAGCGGCCTTCTTCGGAGCCTTCCTCGACGCCGTTGCCGACCCCTTCGGCTCCGCGCCCGGCGCCGCCGACTCCGGCACCGCCGACTCCGGCGCCGCCGACTCCACGTTCGGTTCCACCGACTCCGCGTACGGCGCCGCCGACGCCGGTTCCTCGGATCCGTTCAAGGAGAGAGGCCCAGAGAAGGCATTCAGGATGCTAGTGGTCTTGATACCACTCCAGAGTGGGAGCATTCTTCGACCAGGTCTTCGCCACCACAAGAATTGGCCCCTATCATTCAGTTATCAAGAAGGCCGCAGAGTTGCTGGACTTGCAGTTACCCTCTGCAGAATATAAGCCAAACCTCCTGACTGAAGTCCTGCTTTCACCAACTTCGAATGTCGAACCCTTGTTGCCTTTTAATGAGGCTATCTTGGAGCCTGTGATGGATGTTTGGCGTAAGCCACTCTCTTCGCCTGCAGTCTCCAGACAGGTGGCAAGAAGGTATAGGGTGGCTCCGGGGGATCCAAGCTTTCTTTCTTCCCACCCTTCTCCAAAAAGCCTTGTGGTGCAAGCTTCATGTTCGAAGCATTCTTCAGGCGCCTTCCCTCAGACTCCTGCGGATAGGGATTCTAAAAAGACTGATCAAGCTGCCAGAAAGGTCTTTTCTTCAGGGAGCATGGCGCTTAAATCTACTAATGCCACTTGTTTACTAGGGCGCTATGTTCATGCACTGATGGACTCTATGAAATTATTTGCCCCTAAGTTGCCAGAAGGAGAGAAAGCTTCTTTTATGAAGGTGGTCACTGACACTCAGGCTGCTGCAAGTCAGGTGATTCAGTCGGGACCGGATACGGCTGATTCTGTGGCAAGGATAATGGGGTCTTCGATAGCCACTAGGAGGCAAGCGTGGCTTCGTTCTTCTGGCTTCTCTACTGATGTTCATGCCACTTTGGTAGACTTGCCTTTTGATGGAGAAAAACTTTTTGGCGAGAAGGCAGATTCTGCCTTGCAAAGATTTAAAGATAGCAGGTGACGGCGAAATCTTTGGGGCTACAGACTCCTGCTAAGGGATTTGGTCTTAAGAGATTTAGAGGCATTGGGAGATCCTCATTTCGTTCCTTCCGGCAACCTCAGCAGCAGCAACAGCAAAAGATGCTGACCCTTGCGCAGGTTCTTCAAGCGTTGCAGCAAGGAGACTGGATGGTGTTGATCGACTTGCAGGATGCGTATTTCCACATCCCAATCCTGAAGTCGCACAGGAAGTATCTCCGTTTTACGGTTGGGTCGCAACACTACCAGTTTGCGGTTCTCCCGTTTGGTCTTACTACCGCACCTCGAGTCTTCACTAAGGTGATGGCAGTGGTGGCTGCTCATCTCAGGAGGTCGTGGATTCCAGTTTTTCCATACCTGGACGACTGGCTACCCGTAGGTGGTGCAGAATCATCTGCAGGTAACATCTCAGCTGTTATTCGACTTGAGTTTTTCAATCAATGTGCCCAAATCTCACCTGGTGCCTTCTCAACGCAACCTGTTCATAGGGGCGGTATTGGACACTACTGTGTGTCGAGCATTTCCTCCTCCTCAAAGAATTCTCGACATTCAGGAGATGATCCCTTTATTCCAAAATGGAACGGTTGTTCCAGTTCTGAAGGTCCTTCGTCTGCTCGCCTCTTGCATTCTGTTGGTCAACCATGCACGCTGGCACATGAGGGCGCTCCAGTGGTGCCTCCGCAGGCAGTGGTATCAGCACAAAGGAGATCTCAGGGAGTCGATCAGGATCTCCAGAGAAGCTGCAGCGGATCTATCTTGGTGGAGCGCGGAGGGTAATCTGTCTCAAGGAAAGCCCTTTCATCTACCTCCATCGGTGTCCACAGTGATAACGGATGCATCCACTTTGGGGTGGGGTGCGCATCTGGGGAATCTGGAAATCAAAGGTCTTTGGTCTCCAGAGGAAAGGTTGCTTCACATCAACCTTCTGGAATTGCGGGCGATTCGTTTGGCGCTCAAGGCCTTCCTCCCTTCCCTTCGCGGTCAGTCGGTTCAGGTCCGACGGACAACACTACTGCGATGTGGTATGTCAACAAGCAGGGAGGAGTGGGGTCGTTTCGTCTCCGCAGGGAGGCGTTACGACTTTGGTCATGGGTTCAGGATCATCGGATTTGCTTGATGGCAATTCATCTGGCCGGGGTGCTAAACGTTCGTGCGGACAGTCTCAGTCGGCAGTTCTCCGCCGACCACGAGTGGAGGCTCCATCCGGAGGTGGTTCGTCACGTCTTTCGGACGTGGGGGACACCTCGGGTGGACCTGTTTGCCACTCACGAGAATGCGCATTGCCCGTCATTCTGCAGTCTCCAGTTTCCGATGCAGGGGGTGTTGAGGGACGCGTTTCAGTTGAGTTGGGGCTCACAACTCCTTTACGCGTTTCCTCCCATACCTTTGATTCCTCGGGTTCTGAGGAAGATTCGCCAAGACCGGGCCCAAGTTATTTTGGTCGCCCCGGATTGGCCAAGAAGGGTGTGGTACACAGATCTTCTCCACCTCTCCTCGTGCCCTCCGCTCCGTCTCCCTCTGAGGGCAGACCTCCTCTCGCAGTCGGAGGGGCAGGTTCTACACCCCCACCTCCAGAGCTTACACCTTCATGCCTGGAGGTTGAACGGGGCAACCTGAATTCCTTCTCTCTCCCACCTGATGTGGTGGATGTTATTTTATCGGCCAGGCGACACTCCACCAAGTCCATTTACTCCTACAGGTGGTCTAAGTTTGTAAAGTGGTGTGGGGAGAGATACATTGACCCTTTAAAGGCCCATCTTTCCAATGTGCTTCAGTTTGCTCTTTCCTTGGCTCAGCAGGGCTGTGCTGTGGCCACGGTTAAGGGCTATCTATTGGCCTTATCGGCTTTTCTGTGTCTTCCAGATCAGCCATCTTTATTTAAATCTCCTATTGTTTTAAGATTTATCAAAGGCCTTACTAATAGGTTCCCACCTACTCCTTTTGTAATGCCACAGTGGGACCTTAATCTTGTCTTAACTTTCTTGATGGGGTCCCCTTTTGAGCCCCTTCATAGTTGCCCTTTGAGGCTGTTGTCTTTTAAGACGGTCTTTCTTGTAGCCATAACCTCGGCAAGGAGGGTGAGTTTCAAGCTCTTAGTTCAAAACCCCCGTTTTTATCCTTGCATGCTGAAAGGATGGTACTCGGGACCAGGGCTGCTTTCCTACCTAAGGTAGTTACTCCCTTTCATCTGGGGCAGTCTGTTACTCGCTCTGTGTTTTATCCACCTCCTCATCCCTCCTAGGAGGAGGAAAGACTTCATCGTCTGGACCCAAAAAGAGTTGTGAGCTTTTACTTGGACAGAACGAAAGACTTTCGTTTAGACGATCAGCTCTTCGTGGGCTATGTTGGACATTCTAAAGCAAAAGTTGTGCACAAGCGCACTCTGTCCAAATGGATCATCTTAACCATCAAGATCTGCTACGCCTTTGCTGGTAAGGTTCCTCCTGAGGGTATTAGAGTTCATTCAACTAGAGCTAAGTCTTCTACCTCTGCTTTGGCCAGGGGTGTTCCTGTGGCAGACATTTGTAAAGCCGCAACTTGGGCCTCCCTCCATACCTTCGCAAAGCATTATTGCTTAGACTCTGAGATGAGGAGGGAGGGCCACTTCGTGCGCTCTGTCTTGCAAGTCTTTTTGGTATAGGAAGGTGGACACCCTCCTCCGGGAGTGGGACTGCTGTGGGAATCTATTCACAAGGTGAGGAATCCACTGGCAGATGTATCCATCAGAAGAACAAGTTACTTACCTTCGGTAACGCCTTTTCTGGTGGATACAGTATCTGCCTGCGGATTCCTCACTGGCCCACCCGCCTCCCCGTTGTCCACCTTTGTATACCTTAAAGGATGCCTTGTTTGACATGTTGTTTTATCTGGTACACTTTTAGGAAATGCTTTTGTTCCTTAGCTTTCCTTTTTTATATATGTACTATGTATATTTGTTCAAATGTTGTATACTGTGTATACTTTGAATCTGTTGTCGGTCCACCTGTTCGCCTCGGAGGCACGGAAAAAATGGGTGGAACTGACGTCATCACGCCGACGTGGCTCTCTTATGGCTCCGGTGACGTCATACGGAGTCGCGAGCGGAGCCGAAGCATTATGACGTCCACGTCGGCGTAGAGAGCTGGGGGAAAAAAGTTCCGTGGAATGCTGGCGCAGGGGATATTCACAAGGTGAGGAATCCACAGGCAGATACTGTATCCACCAGAAAAGGCGTTACCGAAGGTAAGTAACTTGTTCATTAACACTAGGAGAAACAATATCCCTACTTGCAAGTGTTTTATGTTGGCTGGCACCCTAAATCCTGTTGTCTGCTTTATTGTTTAATCTCTACAGGACTTGATACCATGACCGAATAAGCCTGTAGATCTCTGGTGTACAGGTTGACTTTTACCATTCATTATTACCACTTGACCGTACTCCCATTCAATGGGTAGCCAGGGGTAGTCAGGTGCTAGGTTTTCTTTGGATCCTGAAGAAAGTCACCAGACCCAATGGCTAGTGTATTGGGACGGAAACATGTCCAGCATTTCATGATGAGGAAGGTTTTCTAACAAACTACTCACCTCATCTAATCTTAGATTTTAATCTTGTGTGAGTGGAGCGAGATCAAATTAAAGATTCTAAGCTTCCCACTTGATAGTTTTAATTTAAAAGAGAACTGCATAGGACAACTACATACACACAATGCTCACAGACTAGAAATCAGGGTGAGATGCCCTAGCAACATGGGCGCTGTTGATGGGTGACCTCTATGAATAGGCGTGCCACCTGGTGTGTGTGAGGGGCCCTCCTCCTAATACAATAACCGCAAGAAAGTTACCCACACCGAGCCTGTAACGAATGTGAGATTCAGCCACGCGCTCTACATAGGCAGGTACCTGTATGTACCTGTAATATGGGGTAACTCTGTTGCTTTTCCTAGTGTCTTTTTAATGGGAAAATACCGGTCTGTATCTGTAATGTGAGTTTCTCATCCAGGGGATACTCATCAATAGTCATAATCTATGAATAATCCCCACCCATGTGTGATAGGCATCGGCAGCCGCGCCGATGATTTGGTTGGCTATCAGCCCGCCTTCCTGGAGAATTTCTGTGAAATCCTGCCGGTCCTCTCTCGTCAATTTTTCAGCGAACCTTGTAAGGGAATCCCACAAAGAACGGTCATATCGCCCTAGCAGGGCTGAAGCGCTAGCCACCTTCATGTGCGAGGCAGAGGTGCTGCACATCTTTCTGCCGTAAGAGTCCATCAGCTTGCTGTCTTTCTCAGGGGGGACAGAAGATGACAATGAGGCCGAGTGAGCTTTCATGGCCGCCGCCACGATCACTGAGTCCGCTGGCGGGTCCGCCCTCAAGAATAAGGGATCCTCTGCAGGGGCCTTGTACTTCTTCGCTATTCGGGACGGCACCGCGCCCACCGTAGCCGGAGTAAGGAACGTGGCCGTGGCTGGTCTTAAAGGCACAATCCCCCTACTCTAATGCCTTAAAGGCAAGGTGTCAGTTTTCCTTGTTTCTTTATACTCTACTGCAGCCTACAGGCGAATGCCTAAAATTACAAGTTTGCGTTATGGCAATAAAGCAGTGCTGTGTTACAATTGGCTTGGTGCTTCCTTTTTTCCTTATGGGTTAGGGGGCACTGCTATGCAAACCTATGTAATTTACAGCATTACCATGTTTGAAACATTTTAGGCTGCATGTATATGTTTTCACATATGCATATATATGTATATATATGTTTTTTTTCTATATGCTCCGGGATCCCGCACATGGGCGGGGATTATTCATAGATTATGACTTTGATGAGTATACCCCTGGATGAGAACTAGGATTACAGGTAAGTAACTAATCCTTCCTTTCCTGCTTCTCCCTGTTTTACCTGCAGCAAGATACCTCTGTGTGCCTGTATTGTGAGGAATCTCTGGTGCTCCCTCTGTGTACCTATAACAGTAGGGGTCTTGAGTGCTTCTCCCTGTGCACCTGTAGCAAGAGGTGGTGCCTCCTGTATACCTGAAATGAAAGGTACTTCTATGTACCTGTAATGAGTGTTGTCTCTGGTGCTTCTGTATCTGTAATGAGAGGCACCTGTGCGTACCTGTATCGAGAGATATAGACGTATATATCTGGTGCTCTCCCTTTGTGCCTGTAAGGAGAGGTATCTATGGTGCTGCTTCCTGTGTGCTTCTAATAAGAAATATCTCTGGTGCTTCTGCCTTTGTGCCTGTAATGAGAGGTGCCCTTCCCTCCATAGGATATGAAACTCAGGTCGGGGAGCGCGGCTTGAAGCTGAGCGGAGGAGAGAAGCAGAGAGTGGCCATTGCTCGCACCATCCTGAAGGATCCGCAGATCATCCTGCTGGACGAGGTAACCAGGGGGTTCAGCTCTTTGTGCCACAAACGTCTTACCCAGTAAGCCTCACTCAAGGAACCCCTCGCTTCATACCCACATTTATCCAGAGTGTCGTCTCCTTTTGTGCTAAGAACCGAGTCCAAAACTGAAGTCCTGCTCCTATATCGATCTGTAAACTGGCATCTCCTGTGCTCCTGCCCTGCTCTGAACCATTACTCAAGCTTGAGCCTTCCAAGGCCATGCTCGGCTCTGAAGCTTTGTCCGTTTATATCTTTAGAGCCCCTTCTTCCTAGTCACGGCTGAGGTCTGAGCTCTCACTGAAGAGCTGATCCACTCTAGCTCAGCATTTAAACTCTGTATCTCTGTTTTTTCATTCGAGCTCGGAATCTTTACGAAGGTCTGAAGCCAGTCGATTCTCTCTATCTGACCCCACATTTGAGAACTCCAAACTCTCCCTCAAGCTCCGAACCTCTTAGGCCTTATTTAAGCTCCAAATCGCTGTCCTTGGACGTCTCGTGCCCAGCTCGACCTCTGACTGTACACTCAAGCTGTGAACATCTCGGCCCTCATTTAAGATATGAGTGCTTACTCCCTGAATCAAGCGGTGAATCACTGAGTTCTCACGAAGAACCACTTCAACCCTCACTTATCTCGCAATCTCTGTTCCTTAATCCCTTTATGAAGCTTTGTAGATCTGAGCACTCATTCAAGCGCTGGGCATCTGTCTCCTCCATCAAGCACTCAGTGTCTGTTCTTAGACCTGCTGATAACCAGATCTCCTTCCTTCCCTGCTCCAGGCGACATCAGCTTTGGACACCGAGACAGAGAGAAACATCCAGACTTCCTTGGCCAAGGTCTGCGTCAATCGCACATCCATCGTGGTGGCTCACAGGTAAGAGTGGCGGATTGGGGCATCCTGGGCAAATGCAACACCAGCCTCATCAGCTTAACATAAACCTTCAGGGAGTATTCTATACTGTTAGAAATAGGGGTCTCTAGTTGGCAAGGGTTTGCACCTTTGTCCAAATAGGGACTCTTGCTTCTAGTCAGGGAAAGGGGGATACACTCCTAAAATAACCCCGGCTCACCCCCTTGGTACCTTGGCACGAGCAGGCAGGCTCATCTCAGGGGCAGTGTGTAAAGCATTTGTGAGCACATACAGTTACACAGTGAAAACACTACAAATGAACACCACACCAGTTTAGAAAAATAAGTATTCTTTATCTAAACAAGACCAAACGACAAAAATCCACAATACCATATTAAAAATAAGACTTTCAAATGGTAGAAACAGTTCAGTTCAATGCAAGTTGTAAATGTGACACTTTTCCAAAAAAGTACCTCAGATGCGTCACGCAAACAAACAAAAGGGTCGCAGGGAAGGTGATGCGTCGGTTCCCTGCTTTGGGGTGGTGATGCGTCGGTTCCTTACTGCATTTAAGGGGAGGTGATGCGTCGGTTCCGTACCGGAGAGGAGGTGATGCGTCGGTTTCTTACTGCGTTCCGGTTACGATGCGACAATATGGGACCTCGGTGCGATACGACAAAATGGTGACTTGATGCGATGCAACGATCCGGTATGATGCATGTACGTTTGCAGACGCACGGCAGGTGCTGCAACAGTCTTCTCGGCGATGCGTCGGGACCCCATGTGGATGGGGCACGCGTTTTCCTGGTTGTTCGGCGAGGCGTCGGAACCAAGTGCGGATGCGGAACGCTTCTTCCCAGTGACTTAGTGATGCGCCGGGAATCGGTGCAGATGCGACACGCTTCTTCTCGTTGCGTCGATCTTCCAGCTCCCAGTGACAAGCAGTCTCCAAAGGTCCTAAACAGCAGCAGGCACCTCTTTGCACGTTGGAATTCCCAGCAAGGAAATTCAGGGGAGCTGGTGGTGAGTATTTGTGTCCTTGAGACTTCAGAACAGGAGGCAAGCTCAGTCTCAAGCCCTTGGAGATCTTTTCTTCAAGCAGGTGACAAAGCAAACAGCAAAGTCCTTTTTCTCCTTTCCTTGGCAGCAAGCAGCCACTGCAGGCCAACCCCAGACAGCAAATAGCACAGGGGCAGTATTCCTCCTCAGCTTCTACAGATTTTCTCCTTTGCAAAGGTTCTGTCATGTTCCCTGTTCCTTGAATGGCTGGCGCGCGATGTATTGTGTGCGCGACAGCTCCCTTCTGCCAAAATCAGCCTCAGCAGGTCAGCCTTCTAGCCTTCCTAAACGGGACCTGCCCTGAACAACAGCTGACCGTCCCTTCCGGGGAGGACCTATATCTGCATCGAAGCCGCCGCAATCGGCGCTTCGTATTAAGGTACTGAGCTTCGCAGGAGTGAAAGCTCTATCAGCAACCAGAATTCCTCCGGACCGCGCAAGGGCGCCTACAGAACCGCTGAATATGCGACTCGTACAAGGCACGGAGCCGCGTTTACTTTGTATTTCCCCCAGCGCAGGAGCGCTATCACCGGCATTACGCGACCCGTGCAAGGGCACGGAGTCGCGTGTTTTGTTTGGATTTCCCTGAAGCGCAGGAGCGCTCTCAAGGGTTACAAGCGACTTGTGCAAAGGAACAGAGTCGCGTTTACTTTCTTTTTTCCGGCCAGCGTAGCAGCGCATTTGCTTTCCTTGACATAGTAATCCATGCAGGGGCACGAAGTTGCTCTCCCTGGATGATTACACCAGCGCAGGAGCGCTTCCTAGTTACCTCTACAACACGTGCAAGCACACAAAGTCCCATACTAATATTATTTGGCAACCAGCGCAGGAGCGCAAACTCTTTCCTTTCAACAGCAACCCGTGCTGGGGCACGTATTTGCCGTTTGACTGCTTCCGGATCAGTGGTGTTCGCAACGCTGCTTCTTTGGGGACCCAGAACACTGCTAACTGGTCTACTCCGCTCTCTAAGCGCTGCGTCTCAGGTGACTACGCTTTTTCTTCTGTTCTGTGTTGATTCTCCTTGTTATCTGTGTCTGGCGTGAGGGCTATCCATCTGTTCCATCCCTTAGGCGGTGTCCACCACGAGACCCCATGAGAATCCGAGGGCAGATCAATCCCAGCATCCTTCTACACTGTTTACACCCTATCTTGGTTGCCTCCCCCAGTCCCCTCTTCAGCCTGGTTAGTATTCAGTCCTTTCTGGGAGACGGAGCGAGCCGTAGGGGGTTATCCACGTCGGCCCTGCGGGATCACTCCACAAGCAGACGGTGAGTGTTGGGGGGTCCTGACAGAATACGAAGCCCACGTTGAATATCCCGCCTGGACGACATGGACAACCCTAATGTCACTCTGCAGAACATAGCCGTCATGCTTGCTAATATGCAAGCGGAAAACCGTAGTTTACGACAAGACATAACAACCCTACAAGGGCAGGTGGGCACGGGTCTTTCGGGGCCTTGGGGGCCATCCCCTTCGGTCAGGGTCAGGCAGGAAGGGTTGTTGAGGCCTCCACTGTTCAACCCTGGGGGTCCCTTGCCCACTCCCTCTCCTGCTTCTTCACCCATACAGGTGATAGCCCAACATCCTGCACAGTTGGCCGCTCTAGAACGCTTTTACGGTGACAGTGCTAAGTATAGCATATTTCTCAACTAATGTCACCTGCACTTCATGGCTCGAGCGTCTGCTTTCCCGGACGACGCCTCCAAAGTTGCCTTTGTCGTCTCCCATCTGATGACAGAACCGCCAGAGGAGATTGGTCCCTTCATTTACATGGTAGTTAAGCAGAACTACCAGTGACAGGAGCGTAGAACTGAGAGGTCCAAGGGGGGTGAGGCCAGGCTCTCGGCATACAGAGAAACAACCAAACCCCGCGATACCACAGAACCTATGCAGATAGGCGGCATCCGTGGCCCCCTAACCAAGGAAGAAAAAGAAAAGAGGCGAAAACAAAATCAGTGCCTGTATAGCGGCAAGAGTGGCCTTTTCGTCAGAGAGTGTCCGGTTAAACCCCGCAAACCGAAGGAGAAGACGCCTTTCGTTCTCCTAATATCCCAAAGAGACTGGCTGGGAAACGGGTCGACCCAGTAGCAAACGGGGTCTGTCTACTGGGATTGTCTGCCGAGAAAAAACAGACCCCTGCCTCCTACGTCAACCACCGACACATGGGCGTGCCCGTGTTCTTGCGATCCCCCACCGGGCTATCCTGGCACGTCACTGCATTAATTGACTCAGATGCAACTGGCAACTTTATCGACACCCATTTCATGGCCGGCCTGGGCATGTTTAGAAAAGCAAAAAAGAAACCAGAAACAGTCAAAGCAGTGGATGGCACAGACCTGACCTCTGGACTAATCCGCTATCAAACCGAGGACCTGGAAATGATGCTAGACACCAAGCACACAGAGACCATCACCTTCGACGTCATTGACGCCCCGCAGTTCAGACTGATACTGGGCATCCCCTGGCTGGTACAGCACAATCCACACATAAACTGGGTGACCAAGGAGCTGACATTAGCATCAACCCATTGTATTCCTTCTTGCTACCCATCTACCGAGAATCCCCGCACCAGAACGATACAAGCCTGTGCACTGCCATTAAATGGGATGGGTATGGTCGCACAGGGGTTCATCCCTGAGGAATACCAGGATCTGGCCCAAGTGTTTGACGAGAAAGGCGCCAACACGTTACCCCCACACCGGAGCCTTGACTGCAGAATCGACATCATTCCAGGATCCACGCTTCCCTGCAGCTGTGTTTACTCCCTCACCGAAAAGGAAAACGAACACCTTCGTGGCTATCTCAACGAATACCTACGGAATGGGTAAATGTAAATGTAAATGTCAAGGTACTTATAGAGCGCACTGTCACCAGACGGCCACCTTGCGGTGTCTTCTTTGCGGTTTCCTGGCGCTGATACTCATACCGCTGTGGAACCCCCCCTGGCTTTCCCTGTGAAGTGTCCACACCTGGGCACCCCCAGGGTGAAGCCAGGCATCCTTAGTGCTATTGGGGCCAGTGTGGAGGCTAAGCAAGCTATTGCCCAGAGTTGCAGCGTGGGGCCCGTGATTAGAATAGGCACCAAGGCGAGAATAGACAGGTCCGAGGAAATTGAGCCCGAGCACCGCCGAGGCGGGAATCGAACCCTGGTCCCTGGCCAGAACTCTGCTTCAGGGTCTGCCGCTCTAACCATTGAGCCACACTCCTCCTGGGTTCATCCGTCATTCCAGATCTCCCGTCTCTTCCCCTCTCTTCTTCGTGGCAAAGAAAGAAGGGGATTTACGAACGTGTATTGACTTCATGGCAATAAATGCCATAACGATAAAAAAAACGGTACCCTGTACCACTGATATCCTTCTTGTTGGATCAAGTGAAAGACGCAGCTGTATACACCAAGCTGGATTTATGCGGGGACTACCATCTTGTCAGGGTCCAAGAGGGAGACGAGTGAAAAACTGCCTTCAGAGCAAGGTGCGGCTTGTTCGAGTACCGCTTCATGCCTTTCGGGCTCTGCAATGCCCCTGCTGCTTTCCAGTTTCAAATCGACTAGGTGTTAAGGGAGTACATCGATCGGTTCTGTATCGTCTATATCGACGACATAGTGATCTACTCAGCGGACATGTCACAACACATACAGCACGTACGAGCAGTTCTCCAGCAATTGCAGCAACATGGGCTTTATGTCAAGCTGGAGAAAAGCGTGTTCCACGCCACCACAGTGGAGTTCTTGGGACACATCCTAACACCGGCAGGCATTGAGATAGAGTCCAGGAAGGTGGAAAGCATAGTTCAGTGGTCGTCCCCTGGTTTCGTAAAACAAGTCCAGAGGTTTCTGGGGTTTGCGAACTACTATCAACGCTTTATCGCAGGGTTCTCCAGGATAGTCACCCCCATCACTTGCTTGTTACGCAAAGGCGCACGTTACTTGTGGGACGAGAAAGCCGAAATGGCGTTCCAGGAGCTAAAGACAAGATTCACCACAGCACCTGTGTTAAAATACCCCGATCTCAACCAACCCTTCATAGTAGAGGCCGACACCTCACAGAACGCCCTGGGAGGGGTGTTATCGCAAAGAGACACCAAAACGGGTCTGCTACACCCAGTGGCATGCTACTCCAGGAAGCTACAGCCAGCGAAATGCAACTACTCCATCGCAGACAAGGAACTCCTGGCCATCAAGGCGACGTTCGAGGAATGGCGCCACTACTTGAAAGATGCTAAACACACGGTGACGATCTTCACCGACCACAGAAACCTACAGTTCCATCGTTCGGCCAGGGCCCTTACAGCTAGGCAACTACGGTGGACCCTATTCTTCAATGAATATGACTTCCGGATCACCTACTGACCCGGAAGGGAGAACGCCAAGTCCCCTCTTCAGCCTGGTTAGTATTCAGTCCTTTCTGGGAGACGGAGAGAGCCGGAGGGGGTTATCCACGTCGACCCTGCAGGATCACTCCACAAGCAGACGGTGAGTGTTGTGGGGTCCTGATAGGTTCCTCTTGATTCCCAGAAGTGATCTAAAAGTCTGGGGTCTGGGTCCCCCTTTTTATACACACAAATTCTTTGTTCTCTGAAGGTAGAGAGTGTCTGTACTCAGCCAAAACCAGTTCTGTCTTCACTGGTGCAGCTTCCTGGCAGGAGGTGGAGACAGCATTGTTGAAGGCAGACCAGGTCCAGGCAGGTGAAAGGAAATCTCCTCCCGCTACTCTAAATTCAACCCAGGTCCCATTCATCCCAGCCCTAACTCATCAGACTGCTGGAGCCAAAGCCCTCTCCCCAGCTCCTGTCACTCACAAGCCAGACATGCAATACACAAACCTAGCAGAGGCATACTGGATGGTTAGGCAAGACAATGCCCACTTTCTAAAAGTGGTATTTTCAAACACAGAATGTAAAAATCACCCTCACTAAAAGATGCACTTTTACATTCTGAGTTCAGACATACTAAACGTTGTTTTCCTATCTTGTTCCTAGGGCCAGTTATGTTTACAAGATGTTATAAACTAACTGCCCATTCTGGCCTATGGACACAGATAGCCTTGCAATCGTGAAAACAAAATTGGCAGTATTTCACTATCCGGACATGCCACAAACATCAGGGCATGTCCTCCCTTTCACATACAATGCACCATGCCCACAGGGTTACCTTGGGCCTAACTTAAGGGTGACTAACATGTAGAAAAGGGAAGGTTTAGGGACTGGCAAGTGTGTGCACTTGCCAAGTCGACATGGCGGTCACAGACTGCACACAGGCTCTGCAACAGCAAGCCTGAGCCATATTTTACAGCTGCTTCTGTGAGTGGCACAATCAGTGCTGCAAGCCCATCTGCAGCATTTGATCTACAGGCCCTGGGCACACATGGTCCTATGTACTAGGGTCTGTCACGTAAATCAAATCAGCCAATCATGGAATCACTAATCCATGACATCAATTTACAAAGGGTGCACTTGCACTTTGGCACTGAACAGCAGTGGCAAAGTGCCCAAAGCATCTAGACCAGCAAAAACATAGCAAAAACACAGGCGGCAACAGCAAAAAATGGAAGGGAGACCCATGCCAATGGTGCCAGGTCAAACATATACCAAAGTGTTTGGGAGATGGGGGTCGAGCTACCTAACAGTACAGGCTGAGACAGCAAAGCTATCTCACTGGTTACAGAGCTCACATAGACTAAGGCTTCGGACAAAAAATAGATACATCTCTAACAGCCTATAGACTCAAACCTCAGACACAGAATTGCCCTACTGTTATGTTAATCTCACCCAATGCTGTCTGCCCCTCCCCTAAAACCTATTGTTGCTTGGGTGAAGTACGTTCCTTGGCACCTGCCAGCGTGCAGACAGTCACATAGCAGGTGTTCTTGGGACACAACAAGCTGTAAACTTAAACAGTTCATAGTCACAGGAAAAGAGCACAGAGGAATGAGAGTTCTAAGGAAAAGGCTATGATAAGATAGTGTGGCTAATCCAGAAACGTAGATGAATGAGCAGACAAGCGTCTGTTTTTTGACAATCCACATTATGAGACCAGTAATAACAAAGTATCTTATACAAAGGACCCTAACAGGGCAGTAGTAAGCGCACACATTTGTCAACCACAAACAAACTGTTATACTAATAGTAACTATATTGATTGAAGCATAATCCTGATACAAATCATATGTGTAATATAAGCAAATAAAACTTTACAGAAAATATAAACACCCCTTCAAGAACATTACGTACAGCTAAAATAAGAAGTTTCATGTTCACAATTTAGTCCAACACTCTAAATATTCTTGCTCCGTTCCAGGATTTGTCTACAAAATGTATAACCATAGACACTAACATTAAGTCCTCGGTTGAGAAAAGAATTTCCTTGGCAGCCGGCACTCTTTCAAGCCCCTTTTACTTACTAAGGTACTAAACCTCTTAAGGCAACTTAACTGATTAATAGTATCAACAGGTATCAATGTTGCAGTTTAAATATCAACCAGTTACTGTGGCCTATATTTTGTCCTTAACATAAATAAAAACTCGCCAGCAATCGCATAATCCACAACACATCGCTCTGTAGTGGGCTGTTAACATAGAAATGTGTCTGCTTGCGCATTATCCTATGTAAGTTCTGAATTGGGCCACTTCCTTCAGGGAGAAGAGACCAGACAAGTTCCCCTGAGCAGGGGACTGTTTCTCTACAATCAGCATCTTGAGTTCATGTCCTTAGTAGACAAATTTCCAAGGAGATGCCTCACAGACCTACAGGTTACTAGCATGTGTGAATGTAGATACACATGCCCTGCTTACTCTTGCCATCTTGTGTTAGGCTCAAAGACATATCGAGGCACGTGACATGCTGTGACTCCTCCCTTTGCCCACAATACGCATGGGCTCCAACTCCACCCTACATTGGGTTTTTTTACCGCCCTCCGGGTTGGACTTGTTCAAGAGCAGTGCGTAGCCTTGCAGCTTTTTCGAGTCTACCTATTCTACTATTCCAGACCGAAGACTTGGAAAACAATCACCGCGTGGTTGGCGCTTACCAGTCTGTTTTTCTGGCTGATAAACCGCCTGACCTTCTACACCAAATGTGGCTATCGCGCATTGATGCCTCATGGTCGGGCCTTCCCTGAAATGACCTAAACATCTTAAGGTTTTCAGTGTATTGCTTTGGCGAAAGAATAGAGGAAGGGGGTGATGGAATGGGCACCCTTACAATTACTGCCCGAGGTGCAACGCAAAATAACCATGCTCAAACTAGTATGGCTTTTGCAACATCTTCCTCTCCCTCAACTACACGAAAGCACCTGCAAATTCTGCCTCGCCTTTCTCTGCAAAAAGACACTGAGGTATTGAAGAGAGAGCCCTTGGGCGTGCAGGAAGATGCAGCAGCAATCTTCTTGAGAGATCCCTGGTATCTTCGCGAAACACAACCCTCTCGACATCAAGGAGGAAGAAGTGGGCCCTTCGGGAGTCCCTGAGGCTTAAGCTAGGCCCAACCTAGAGAACCTGTCCTTAAGCACCTTTGAAGGAGAGGAACAAGAAAGAGCCTCCTCGGATGAAACCAGTAGGGTCTAGAACGAAGAAGACTCTTAGGGGTGTGAATATGATACCTGAGATACAAGGTCAAGGAAATAAATGCTGCAGGACCAAATGCCCCTACGTAAAGCAAAGCAACCCTTCGTACAGGAGTTATGAGTTGAGTCCCAAGCAGTGCAGCAAGAAGCAACCAATTACATGTCCGCTACCACCATTCAACTCTGGTCGGCACAGCGAGAATGCTTCAAAGCCAACCAGACCTCCACAGAAGGATATTGAGCTATGAGAGCCTTCGACTACCACATGAGCTAAGGGTGCTTAACACCATGTCAGATCTGAAATAACGCCAAGAGCCAAAACAAAGAGCTAAGTCAACGCAGAGATTGAGGAATCGGAGGCACACATCATGCATAAGCTTGCAGAAGAGCTCCCCACAGGCAGAAGAAGCTCTTCATCTACTCAAACTGGGAAAATTACTGCCAAGCTACCACCAGGACGGGCGTCAACCACACTCCCTCCAACTCCAGAGAAGCGTACGCTTACCTTCGAAGAAGAGTTACCTAGGCATTGGTGCCCTAGATGCACAAGGACAAGGGCACAAAACCACCACCCCAGACCCAGGAAGTCCTTACAAGGTTATATACCCATATGAGCAGCCCCTTGGGCCTGGGGATGAGGATGACTGCTGGAAAGATTATAACGTCAACCCTACGGCTGACCCTGATTTGAAGCCATACCCAGCAAAGCCATCCCCGAAAAAGGACCGAGATAGCCAAATCCATTGGTGCCATTCAAAGTACCACTTCAAAGGAGGGCTTTCGTTCGCAAACGTACAATGCCAGCAGCAGGCCTTCCCGAGGCCCAGGCAGAGGCGGTATAAGGGGCTTTTACAGAGGCAGTTAGAAGGTTAGGGGCAGAGGCAGCCCCAGTAAAGGCGTATCCAAGCACTGACAAGACGAAAAGTCCTACGCCTTTATTTTCAGAAGTGTGTAAGCCCAGCCATTGCCTTCTTCACCGCCCTGAAAAATAAAAAATCACTAAGCCTTGCCTCCAGGTCTGCACATTCACAGTCCTTGCGCAATGTATTATGGGTTGAATTGTTTAGGAACTTTTGCCTGCACTTTTCCTCTTCCACTCATCCTGTATATGGTGAGAAGGACAAAGGAGGTGTCAATGACCCTCATCCGAGTGGCCCCAATCTGGGCCAGACAGCCCTGGTAATTGCGATGTCCATCAGTCCCCATGAGAAGCTGTCAATCAGGCTGAACCTTCTCATGCAACAACATGGCTAAATCGGGCAACCAGACCCCAAGCAGCTCAACCTAGCAAGCTGGCACCTGAGGTCTTGGTGTATGGCTACCTAAACCTCCCTGATGAGTGTATGGCTATACTGTCTGAAGCTTGTGGGCCTACCACAGGTGAATGCGATTCAGCCAAGTGGAAGAAATGTATACACTCCTGTATTCAAAACTTCTAGACCCCTTCATGGTCAAGGCTCAAGACATCATCTGCTATCGTTTACACCTACAAAAGGCAGGTCTTGCATATACCTCCATAGACCTTCACTGGGCCGCTGTTGTGGCATACATGCAAAATAGCAAACACCTCTCGCTGTTCAAAATCCCTATGGTGAAGATGTTCGTGGAGGGATTCAAAAAGGTAATATCACCAGCCCCTGTGTGAAACTTTAACACTGTTCTTACAGGGTTATAGGTTCAACCTTTTGAACCACTTCTCTCTTGCAACCTACGGTTTCTATGCTGGAAGGTGGCTCTTCTGGTAATCATAACCTCACTCCGACGCATCAGCGAGTTTCTTGAACAATTCTTTCAAGTGCAGAAGGACAGGCTGTTCTTTAGAACTGATCCAAAGTTCTTTCCGAAGGTAGTCTCACCTTTCCACATCAACCACACTATTGAGCTGCCCATATTCTTTCCACTACCAGTTCTGGCAGCAGAAAGACATTCTTAACCCTAAACGTCGAGCGTGCTTTCATGTACTATATTCCGCAAAACTCACAACTCTGTAGATTTTGCTAAAGTCTGCAATTGTCATACCATTGCTAAGACAGACATTGCAAGATGTAGTGTCTGGTGTAACTGAACTTTGTACGCTAAAGCTGAACATGTACTCATGAAATCTCCCAGAGCACCCACTACTCTCAAAAGGGAGGTGACCATGGCTTTTATGGGTAAAATCCCATTAGCAAACATTGGCAAAGAAGCCACCTGGTCAACACACATTTGCCAATCATTACTGTGTGGACGTACTAGCCTATCAACAGGTTATAGTTAGCCGAACTGTGTTAAGAACATTGTTCCAAACATTTGCATCATCTGCCCACAAGCTACCGCTTAGGAGACAACAGCTTTACAGTGAGGACATGTGTATCTACAGCCACACATGCTACAAAGAGTAAATGTTACCCTGAAAGCATATGTGCACAGCGTGTACATGCACCCACCCTTCTCCAGGCAATGACAGTACAGTTTTCAATTTTGCACACTTCACTACTTTTACAACTTATGCATGTGTCACACCATGGAAGTCTTACTCTACACTCCACTTTCACTACCCATCCACTTAGGGGAAAACAATATAGGGTGAAGTCGAGGCCCATGCGCATTGCAGTCTAAGAGAGAAGTCACAGCGCACTCAGGGGCATATTTATCAAACGATTTTGTATTCACAAACGCTGCGATTCGCAAATTGCGATTCCTTAAATGCTATGTAACAAGCACCCAAGTTGTGCGATTTCACCTTAAGAAATCGCAAATTACCACCAACTTCAAGTTGGGGGCATATGTATCAAAAACCGTATTTGCGGTTCTCAAATAGCGATTTTTTGAGAATCGCTATTTGAGAATTGCAAAACGGGGTGTATTTAAAAATTCGCACATATTTTGCGAATTCTTAATATTCCTTAATTGCGATTAGCAAAATGCGAAATCGCAATTAAGGAATACCTTCCCATTCATTCCTATGGGCCAGGAGGCCCATAGGAATGAATGGGAAGTCATTCTCCAATTGCGATTTGCAATTTGCTAATCGCAAATTGAGAATAATTTCAAAGGTGCAAGGGTGTCATGATGACACCCTGATGCACCCCTGAAATGAGCATGTGTGCGCATATGGCGCACATACATGCCATAAGGGCATGTATGTGCGCCACATGGCACTTTGAAAAATGCCAAAAAGTGCATTTTTCAAAGAAATCGCAAATTACCACCAACTTGAAGTTGGTGGTAATTTGCGATTTCTTAAGGTGAAATCTCACAACTTGGGTGCTTGTTACATAGCATTTAAGGAATCGCAATTTGCGATTCCTTAAATGCTTCCGCAAAATTAAGGAATCGCAAAATTAGCGATTTCTTAATAATGCGATGCGAAAATGGCTGATGCATCACGTTTTGCAATTTTGTATTCGCAAACACTGTTTTTTTGCGAATCGCAGCGTTTGCGAATACAAAATCGTTTGATACATATGCCCCTTAATGACTTGAAAATTCTTTGAAGAAAAACAATACCTCATGCTCCTGCCATCCCTGAAAAGGCCTAAGCATTCTAAGGTTTTCAGAGCAATGCTTTGAAGAATGAATAGAGGCAGGGGGTGATGGTGTGACCCTTACAAATCGGCGGTCTAAGGTAGGAGTCACAGCACATCCCATGACACGAAATGTCTTCAAAGAAAAACAAGCTGTAATACTCAAGCCCAACACAAGATGGCAATAGTATGCAGAGCTTGAAAGCTACGGCATTATACGCTACAAACAGATGCTTAGACGGCAAGTAACATTCCCCTTATGGAATCTGCAGATTGGGTGAGAAAAGAAGAAAAAGACCTTCAAGACCCCAGAGTCCGATGTGCGCTGCTTTACCTGAAGGGCTGTGGAAGTCTTGATGTCTGCAAGTGTGGTTGTACCTCCGGGACTACTGCCACCATGCTGTGCAACAGATTGCTGCATGCCAAGCTTTCTCTTTGCCTTGCTGCTAATCTGGGGACATAGAGTGGTTCGATGTAGAGTGGCTCGATGTAGAGTGGCTCAATGTAGAGTGGCTCGATGTAGTGTAATTCACGGCGGAAGGGCTTCTGCACGTAGAGGCCTCAGTGATGGGGCGTAAAGCGTGTGAGGCGGGGTGTCTGGATGCAGACTGGCTCCGTGACAGGGCGTCATGCGCAAGGGTAAGAGGGTAATTGTTCGCACTGTAAATGCAACATGCCATCCTCTTATCAAATGTATCAGACCCACACACTAACGTTGGAGCCGCACGAGGAGTAGAAGGGTCTGCATGAGGGGGCGTCTCTGGATAGTGCCCATGTGAAGGATGAACCCATCCTGTATTTGACGAGGTATCCGTGAATCCTAAAGCAGGAATGGAAGAGATCCCGCGCCCCATGACTATTGTAAAAGACAGTTGTAATTGGGGGTTGTGTTTACCAGTAGCAAGATCAATAACCTCGATTTGCCCCTATATCAACTTTATAATATTGACCACCAACATATTGTGAACGCAAACATACATTGGGAGATACAAACGTGCTATTCCTGACCCCACATGTATGTTCCTTGTCCACATTGTAGCATCTATTTGTCTTGATACAAGACCCATTCTAAAGTGTTTCAGCAGAGGACCCCGGTCTCCTGGGGGTACACGCCTTGAAAGCAGTACAAGCCATGGGATGGGATCTGAACGGGTGGCTCCCATTGGACCCCCTCAGATCAATCATTCAGAGGAGAACCCATTCAAAAGTGACCCACCTATCAGCTACTTTATCTGTCTTCTTCGATCATGTCCCTTCTTCACTTGCATGACACGAAGCCCTGCGGTCCGCAGATTGTCATTTCATGTTTGCTAAATGTTCCCTGTATTTTTATGTCCAAGTCAGGCTTGGCCTCTTGGATGAGTGGCATACTGTAGCACCCTATTCAAAATTCCCTACAGTATCATTCTGCCCATTGGGAATCATTGTTTCATCGGCCTCCTCCAGTAGTGCTTTCTGACTTGGCACTACGTCACTGTTTCACTAGTGCCAACACGTCACCTTCTGGCCTCCGCCAGTGTCTTCTCTCACTTGGCTCTACACGTCACGGCTGCCTCAGTGCCTGTATGTCACCACTTGGCCATCGCCAGTGTCTTCTCTCGCTTGGCTCCGCACGTCACTGCTGCCGCAGGGCCTGCATGTCACCTTCTGGCCTCCGCCAGTGTCTTCTCTCACTTGGCTCCGCACGTCACTGCTATCTCAGTGCCTGTATTTCACCGCTTGATCCTCCGACAGTGTCTTCTCGCGCTTGGCTTTACACGTCACTGCTGCAGTCGTATCTGCATTTACCCTCTAGGGCCGGCGCCATGGTGTTCTCTGACTTTGCACTGTTTGTCACTGCTGCACCAGTGTCCCCATGTCACCTCAAGGCCTCTGTAAGTTGTGTTTTCCAACTTGGTACTAGGTGCCACTGCTACAAGAGTGCCCGCATGTCACCTCTTCCTCGCTGTCAGTTTTCTGTCACTGCTGCGCTAGTGTCTGAATGTCACCTCAAGGCCAGCGCCAGTAATTTGGCATTAACTGTCAGTACTACACCAGTGCCAGCATGCACCACCTCTTGGAGCCTCCACTATTCCTGTTCTCCTGCCTTGCCAGTAGGTGTTGCCGTTGCAGCATTAGCTGTGCCTTCCGCCAAAATCTCATCCACTGCTGTACTACTGATTCACCACTAGATGTCACTGCGACACCAGTGAATGTGTACTTCAGGCAAGGCAGGCCCTAATGTCCATCTCTTGAGCTGACGTCAGTGTTACAGCTTTGATCTCCCACCTCATGGCTTCTCTAGGAATGACTTTGGCTGTCCCGGTTCCAGGACAGAAATCATTACCTTCTGGATCCTCTGCCCCGTAATGCACAGCATTTACATCCAACTTCACAGCAGGCTTGATATATTTTGGAAGTCTGCTCAGAAGTCTTCAACTAGAATATGTGTTAGTTATAAGGGTCAGGAACCAGCTTTGTTGTAGAGGGTCTGATGAGGATGGAGGGCAAGTACTCAAAAGGGGACAAGTACTATAAAGGAATGTCAAGTTTCATATATTGCCTAATACTTGTGTTTAAACTGTTTCTAATTTCTCCCAAAGGTAGTGTGCATGCGAAGTGAGGTGCAGGTAGATTAAGAACCAGATATACTAAGATTGTTTCTTTTTATAGTTACAAGCCCTCTGAATCAGAGATTGTGACTGGATGTATCAATTCCAGCTTAAGAGTATTATGAAGGGGCCTGCTTTGGGCGTCCTTTCCAAACACCTTGTGTACTAGATGTATCCGTGACTTCCAGTAGTAAACTATTAAAAAGTTGCCGACCATCAAGTGCAGTCTCTTTTGAGCATCTTTCCCTTTGGGAACTGTGGGAAAAGTTTCTGGGGAATAGACAGTGGTCCAGGGGACCACTTCCAACTCTCAAACAAACTTTTTTTTTAAGAGATTTGTTTTTAAAGTATCTCTGTTTCCTTCAAGGAAGTTGGGGTTTAAAAAAAAACATGGAGATCTGCTGGCCCCTGCAGGCAGGCAACACAATGCACTGATTGTATCAATTCAGAGTGAGTCCCAATTTGCACCCAACCAAATAAATATTACCTGGTTAGGTGGGATTGTGACCCACTGCGATTTGAATGTTATTAACCTACCTATAAGAACATAGGTTGATTCACAGAATGTAATACTGGTTGCAAAAATACTTTTCACAAATTGCGACCTGCATAATGATATATCTGCCCCTAACTGATTTGCCCAGAATGACTCTGTTTTGTGAAGTAGGCAAACAGGATTGAAATTTAGGTCTCCAGGTTCCGCAGCAAGTCAAAAACATATGTGACCAGTTATTTCTTGATATATGCATGTGTGGCTTATGTCGCGGTCTCTCTCTGTCTGTTGCTCAGGTTGTCCACTGTGATCAGTGCCCATCAGATCCTGGTACTGAAGGAAGGTCGCATCGCGGAGCGAGGAAGGTAAGCCCGTGGCTGGTCAAGTCTTCATCATCAAAGTTAGTTTATTTCGGCGTACTGGCCCTTAAAACAGACATATCAAACAGTTAAATGTATTACCTGTTTACACCAATCATATAAATAAAACAGCAAATATAAGATGCATTTAAAATCTTAACCATAAAATTCAATAAAATCTGTAACATAGCAAATATAAGGTGCATTTAAAATCTTAACCATAAAATTCAATAAAATCTGTAACATAGCAAATATAAGGTGCATTTAAAATCTTAACGATAAAATCTAATATAAGCTGTAACGCTGTCCCCTATTAATCTTCTTCCACTCTGAAATCTTTCTCATAATCCACCCAGCGTATAAAAACTTTGCTAAGCTTCAGACGATCACTTTACTGGTATCAGTTCTAACAATTCACAGTGCGATCTAATATTGTTTTACCCCGAGTGACCAGCAAACTGGGAATATCCATGTTTTGCACGGGGGCGCGTAGGATTGACAAAAAAACAACAACTGGGGCACGGTTTCCTTCTCCTGTGTGCAGGCTGGGCATACTTCCACTACCACATTCGAGTTGCACCATTTTGAGCAAAAAATATTTAAAGGGAATATTCCATATCTAAATTTGATGATACAGTTGCCTTGGATCAAAGGGGCTAATTTAATCCATAAAAGGTTCATATAATATCCCAATTTAAAGTCCAAAAAAGCACCCGTGAGTGATTCATGTGGCACTGGGATATATTTGTTATTTCTTTTCCGGAAAGAACCTACCAATACTTATCTGATAGCAAGTTTTTCTAAACTTTTTGTGCCCTCCTCTGGTTATCCCATAACTCGCACAACCCCAGGGAGGCTCGCTTTGAACGATTTTGTTTAAGTCAGATGACCTTTGAAAGCTGTCCAGGGCTTTGACCTCTTCTAGCACCAGCTGATATTCTTATAGTTCTTCGGTACTTCAGAGTCTCCTCCAGAATACCAGCGCTGTGCTTGTGGTGCTTAGCTCCTGGTGAAGGTATTAGTCTTTCACCACTAATAGGGGTAGTGCTTTAGGCACACCTCCTGGTCCAACAAGATTACAATCCGTGAGACAGGTCTATGTCATGGCGCACACACATGATCCATGTTTGCCTATGGCTACAAAATCAGCTTTAGGGATCCAGACATCCGTAGAGTTGTGCCACTCCGGACAGGGGTGCACATCCAGTATCATACGGAGGACGTTTCCGCCCCCTACAGTATGGATGTATAAATATGGTATTTCAATAGTATGAACCCACCCAAAATTCAGCGAAGCGCTGTACAAAGGCAAAGGCAAGCATAATGCCAACAAGTGATCGGAGATGTGGGTGGATTGTTGACGCTTAGTGCAGTTTGATGTAGTGTTCTTTAAGCCTAGTAGTGTTCGTAGCAGCCTTGGGGCTGTCCTGATGGATACGGGGATGTTGTTGAAGATCCTGTATGCTTAAATGGAAAAGGCCTGCTGCTTTGTTCTTCATACTTAGTCTGCAGTCTAATGGTGTCCTAGCTGTTGGTGCACCGAGTACCCCAGAGATGGTCAGCTTTTCTGCAAGATAAGAGGGGGTGCTAGTCGTGAAGGCTTTGTGAATGATACAGCTGATTTCGAAGATGATGCGGGCCAGCAAGGGGAGACATTAGAGTTCCATCAGGATGAGGGTGATGTGATCATATTTCTTCAGACCCTGGATGAGATGTGCTTCATGTGTAGGGAGTCCTCAAGGGTTGTCAGCGTGGAGCCTGAGAGGCGACCATCCAGATGCAAGTGTACGAGAGCCTGAACAGCAGTTCTGACGTCACTTTCTGGAGTAAAGATTAACTTTTTTTTAAAAGGAGAACTGGGTGTTTTTGACAATGTGCTCCTTGGGTAGATTAACCTACCAGGTGACCTCATGGGAGACTAGCCTAGTCCTGAAGTTGATGTCCAGGGTGCATTCAAGTGTTTTGGTATTTGCTGAAAGTTGGGGTTTGAAGCCGTCAAGGTTTATGCTATTGAGCCACGTTTCTACGGCCTCTTATATGTTGTTGTTAGCAAATAACAGGAATTTGGTCTTGGTTGAGCTTCAGGTAGTGCGAAACATCTAGGTCTGGATAAGGTGCATGCAGTGTTTGAGGCTTTGGACGCCTGAAGCAGAGGAAAGTTTACAAGTAGAGATGTGTGTGATTAGCATGTTGGTGACTCTTGATGTTATGTGCGAGCAGTGCACCAAGCGACTCGTGCAGAGGCTGAAGAAGGCAGGTGCCGTGGGGGACAGGTGATCGGGATCTTTTGTGACCTGGAAATACCCATATGAACAAAGGTTTTAAGCAAATCATGAAATGCCTTCTCAATGGAAAGTGTGGGTGAACCATAACTACACGGTGGCTGTCATTTCTGCTACCAACGAAGGGTCTTTGCCAGGTATGGCATGCCGGCTGCACCAGCTCAGCTTTCACAGCACAGCGATGCTGCAACACAAACTTTATGAATGCCACATCTGATCAGGATCACAGCAGCCAGTCTGTGCTGCTGGTACCACATAGCCACCTCAAGGCATGATGGTGGCAGCCATTTTGCTCATACACCAAATGTATTATTGGGTAACCATAGAATAGTTATTGCAGAACACGTATTGTGGCAGAGATTGTTTGACTCCTATCCCTCCTCTCATTCTCCTTTTCTCTTGCAGCCATGATGAGCTCCTGGCTAAGGGTGGACTCTACGCCAAGATGTGGCAAAGCCAGCAGCAGGGCAACGACTCCGCAGACTCCGCATCTGACACAGAGAGCAAAGACCGCAGCTCAGAGAAACTGCAGCCGACAAAGACGAGGCACGAGCCCTGAGCATGCGCCAGGCTAGGAGCGCTTGTGTCCTGTATGGACTGTACAGAGACAGCGGATGCGATTTCATGGACACGCTCCGAGCCCTGAACTCTGATGCCGTACCAGGAGCGTTTTACATTAGGAGTGGGGGTTGGGAAGCTGCACGGTATACTTCACCGGAAACTGATTACTGGTGTGCCAGTCTGCCTGGGAGTTACAAAGATTGTGCCCAGTGAGTGCTACCCAGTCACAGGTTTTAGGTGACTGAGTGTTAGATGCTGGGATTTCTTGGGCCAGCAGAGCGATTTCTTACAGAGAACAGTAGGGGATAATTCAACATACCATATACGGAGGAGGCGGCTGCGTTTCTCAAGCACTTGGGGGTTCCTGGGAGAGGCTTAACAATTTAATCTGCAAGTGGTGTCACTAGTGGTACTGAGGTAACCCTCTCATACAGACTGCAACCGTTGATGATCTTCAATCTTGTGACATCACTAAAGGATATGTTGCGTTTGTGACCTACTACGCTTCACGCAGGCACCCAGGTGGGGAGCGAGATTTCTGCGATTCGTTCAATGGACTCGGGCAGAATATAATTTTGAAAGTGCAGCTGGATGTGTTTATATATATATATATATATATATATATATATATGTATATGTGTTTGTGTATATATGTATGTATTTTCTTCAAAGCAAAGTATCCCTTACAACCACAAGCCATACAGAATAGAGCTTCATATAACAAATTCCGAAAAATACCAAAGCGAATCCATTCTGCCCCAAAAATGATGGAGAAGCTCTGATCAGCACTGGTTTTGAAAAGGGCAGTGCACTTTTATGTTTTTGGGAGCACAACATCTATTTCGGTAGACACACAACTACATTTTTAAAGCCTCAGCTTAAAAGCGTGACATTGTGTTTAAAAAAGAATTAAAATGCTGTGAATCTTGAACGTGTGCAGATGGACCCCACCATCAGATCTCTGAATTAAAAACACTTTCTGTGCTTCAAATTTACAGTCGCTTGAAGGCTTGTATAGGGATCACAAATAATTCTAGGAAATGTTCAGGACAGGTGTTGTGTGGTCAGTCTTCACGAAGAGTTGCAGCTAGTGAGACTCGGAGTCCTGACTGAGCCGAAGACGCCACAGAGAGTTTCAACGGACAGAGGAATGGGCAGGCTCGATGGGTTCAATGGCCATCTTCTGTTCTCAGTATCCCATGGCCCTGGTATAAAGGTAGTTGGTAAATTCTAGCATTTCTGAAGTAAGTGGTAGATCCTCTCCATCCATTTCATCATCATTTAGCACTTCCCAATAAAAAATAAAAAAATGTTTCTCTCACCACCCGCTCTAAATCATGCCAGTGTGTATATTGAAACACTAACCATCTAAGACAATGTATAGAAAATTTAACCTGTAGATATGTTTGGCTACAGGTTATGCTGTGATTTTTGCAAATCTCAGGAAAGCCTCTGATAAGCTATTATGCCTGGTTCACAAATCTCTTTCAGGAAAGAGCCCTGCCATCTCCATAGCAAACTTCGCCAGTATCGTCCCAACTTTGAGATCTAAAGACCAGCATCTGCTCTGCCCCGTTGCATCCGCACAGTCAAATACGGGGGTATTTCTTTCTCCTAACTTGGCCCCCACCACTGGAACAAACTTCCACAGCACATTCGCAGCTGCTTCAAAACACTTCTAAAAACCTGGCTTTTCTAATTTCTCTACTACTCCCTCCCCCCTTACTTGGTATGTGCTCCAGCACCGCGATACACCAGCGGGAGGGATTCGATGCGCTATATCAAGCTCTTTTAACATAACATTACATTTCCTTCTTATGTTTTAATGAAGTTCACTTTGGGTAATCAATGGTGTGGCTGCAGTCAAAACCGCGTCTTTGAATGTAGATGAATTGTCATCCATGCAGAGTTTGTCTTTTTAACATAATTTCGTTGATGTTGTTCAAGAGATTTTGTTGTAGGCAGCAACCCTTGTTAGAGGATGCTCGTGAAGCCCCAGGCGTCGCTAACATAGAGGGTGACAATCTGTCGGGGTCTGCCACTCTAGTGTTCCAGGGGTTATTTATTTAGCACATTTATAAAGCGCCTGGTTACACTCAGCCAGTGTGTCCCCGTGCTGTTACTGGGGGCACTATGGGATTGTATAAGATTCGATCGTCTTCCAGTAAAACCCGGACACATTCTAGGACGAGAATGGAGGACTATGCACACGGGACATTGCAGTAGTGTGGGATGTACCGTGTTCCTTCAAGGACCTGCTTCCTCCTCCCCTCTGCCTCAGTCCGACTCAGCAGAGAAGTAGGTCCAGGGCTATAATAACACAGGGTTTACACCTTCCCTCAACCTTATTCCCTCAACATCATCTTATTTGCTTCTGGCGGACCAGGGAACGGAAAGGAGTACAAAGTACAGAAAGTAAACGGGGCTCTTCAATTCCTCTCTACTTCTGCTTCGGCAGCTTCCTTCCTGACCCAAACCCAGGAGAGCAAGGGCAGTGCCAGTGGTACCCAGGGGCAAGCCAAGGGCAGCAGCATCATATTCCTCTAGTTGACATCTGTGCCCTCATGTGGAATGGGAAGAAACCGAGCAGAGTGGGAGGGAGGCCACAGATCGATAATGAAAGTTATGCTGATAGCGCCAGCTAGGAGCCTCCGATCCTCGTTATGAGTTTCCTGGAAGGTGGCTGGGAGGTTCACCAATAACTCTGGGAGTGGAGAAAACCCGGGACATCACAAGTGGAAGCCGAGGGTGCCCTCAGAAATGAGGATTTAACACAGGAATCGGTAATTCGGGGTTTGACTGCACAGGTAAGTCAACATTCCCCACTCCCCTGATTTTTCACCAGCCAAAATCTTTGTGTGAAAATAAACAGATCTGTGGAAACACCGGGCGTCTCATAATTCCACTGGGGCCGGTAACTACAGTTACTGGCCCCATCCGTATTAAGAGGCCACTCGTAATGAGGGCCTTAGTGGTGACATCTGGAAGTGGGGTGTATCTCACCCGTCTGTCATTCACAGGAAGCGGGGGAGGTGTCTTCGACATCTCATAACACGCTGGTTTCAATACTCCTTTCTCCTTCTCTGGGATCCACCAAAGCTCTAAAAGCGGTCAGGTCCAGTGATCCCAAAAAGTGAAGTCGCTCACTATACATTCGTGCAGAAGACGAAGGGAAATAAGACCTCATCATTAATATGGGGCATGACGTGCACAGGTTTTTATATGGTTTTATATATTTGTTGTGGGTTTTATTCATTTGTATTGGCTAACATAAATAAAGTCATTTGGTTTTCCATCCACAGTGTTCGTAGTTTTTGATACCATTGCATGACTTTGGACACGCTAACCAGGCTTCCAAGAATGCATGTGTCTGTAGTTTTTGATACCATTGTATGACTTAGGACACGCTAACCAGTCTTCCACAAATGCATGTGTCTGTAGTTTTTGATACCAGTGTATGACTTTGGACACGCTAACTAGTCTTCCACAAATGCATGTGTCTGTAGTTTTTGAAACCTTTGTATGACTATGGACACGCTAACCAGTCTTCCAAGAATGCATGTGTCTGTAGTTTTTGATACCAGTGTATGACTTTGGACATGCTAACCAGTCTTCCACGAATGCATGTGTCTGTAGTTTTTGATACCGTTGTATGACTTTGGACATGCTAACCAGGCTTCCAAGAATGCATGTGTCTGTAGTTTTTGATACCAGTGTATGACTTTGGACATGCTAACCAGTCTTCCACGAATGCATGTGTCTGTAGTTTTTGATACCAGTGTATGACTTTGGACATGCTAACCAGTCTTCCACGAATGCATGTGTCTGTAGTTTTTGATACCGTTGTATGACTTTGGACATGCTAACCAGGTTTCCAAGAATGCATGTGTCTGTAGTTTTTGATACCGTTGTATGACTATGGACACGCTAACCAGGCTTCCAAGAATGCATGTGTCTGTAGTTTTTGATACCGTTGTATGACTATGGACACGCTAACCAGTCTTCCACGAATGCATGTGTCTGTAGTTTTTGATACCAGTATATGACTTTGGGCACGCTAACTAGTCTTCCGTGAATGTATGTGTCTGTAGTTCTTTATACCATTTTCTGATTTTAGACACACTAATTTGTCTTCCAAGAAAGTACGTGTTTGTAGTTTTTGATACCATTGTATGACTTTGGACATACTAACCAGTATTCCACGAATGTATGTGTCTGTAATCAGAGGGAGAACTTTCTTGCCAACAGCATGTATGCAGCTGGTGATGAAGTGAGTGTTGGACCATTAATGTTTCCCGCGTGGTATACAGGCATTTCCCCCACTCCTCGTGCTCAACTGCTTGCACAGCTGTGGCGGTATTATGAATACGGTGCACTTTTCCTGCTTGTGCCATGGCACACATCTTTCAAAACTGTGCCGGTCACAAACAAGAACATTGCGCCGTATTACAAAGAATGAGCTGTCCCCATGGCAGCGGCAAACTCGTTCTTTCTTGGGGGCAGTGCATTCAAGTGAAATACAGAGCAGCCGTTTATAAGCTCCTATGTATTTCACAGTGCCGGCGGCAGACCGCTGGCACTTTCAAGAGGGGAGAGCCAGCCCCTTGCAGGCGGGTGCAGTCAGTGACTGCCGGCAGATGGCTGGTGGGTCCATTGGACCGCATTCCTCCGCGTCCGAGGGCTGCCTTCAGGAAGCACACCTAAAGTGAGCGACCTTTTGTTGCTCACTTTCAGTGCGCCTCCTTAATGCAGGTTTCCCTCCACGTCCATAATATGGCACAGAGGCAAAGTATACCCTCTTGTGATAGCACCAGGGCAGTATGTGCACCAGTGCTATCATTATACCAGAAGGGGACGCGCAAGCGTCTGCAGCCCCTTCTCTAACATGATGGTGCCCCGGGGCGCACCAAGCCAGCACACACGCCTGTTGCGCCCCCGGGGCACAATGTATAGTAGAGCCCCTGGGATCTTGAATTCTAGTCGTACTAATCTAACCATGTGCGCAGAAGTTTAGGCCTATTCTTGACTTTGTGAGTCCTGAACCTGTCCTGTGGCCTGGAGTGGTTGCACCACGCATGACCTTATTATGGCCAAAGGACTATTGTCCCTGTCCTGCGCATGAATCCCTAAAGCGGTGAAAGCAACAGATCATGCTTAAGAAAGATCACTAGTGTGACCAGACCTTTTAGGTCTCTCAGACCTGCGAGACATATTGTGGGTGAGTATATTTCAGAAGGGAGCTTGAAGCCCCGCCCTTCATTTCCATTGGCCGGCGTCACCTTTTATGCTAAACGGTGGTCTGCCATTGGAAATGGGCGTTTTTGGTTGCCGCCCTTTGGCCTGCGATCCTGACGGGGTCGCCTGCTTCACGGCGGTCGTGAAGCACTTTCTTAAATTTATGGGGCCATGTGTTTGAAACACATGGCCCCATAAAGACAAGAAATCCCCATGCTCCGGCTGCAGCGTGGTCCTCTTTCACTTTCAGCACTGCGCTTGTTGAGCTTCTGATACCTCGGCATTAATTAAATAAAAATCGTCACAAGTAACTGCACAATACATTGCGTAAAACAATCCGTTTTAAACTTGAAAGCTCATGTTCTTCCTGCGTTTTAGTGTCTCAGCACTGTGTGATGATGCAGGCAATAGTACAACTGCTTCGCTGTCAGACTCTCAAGCCGTCTATGTGGCACTAAATGCTCAGAGCCGGCTGACCTTTCACCCCGCCTGGGAAGGGCTCACCCAATGACCTCCCACAACCCCGGGCACTGGTCGAACTTTCGATGCCTCGGCCGGCGCTGACAAGCATCTAAAACAAATGACATCGCGCGAGCAGCACCTAGAAAGAGACCGCGAGGTGCAAACTCGATCACCTTCAAACTCCTCATCCACGCACACAAAGCACTACACAACACCGGATCCACTTACCTCAATGACCGACTCAGCTTCCACACCCCCACCCGAAGCCTCCGCTCAGCCAACCTCGCCCTCGCCACAGTCCCCCGCATCCGGAAAACCACCGCCGGCGTCAGATCCTTCTCCTACCTCGCCGCCAAGACCTGGAACACTCACCCCACCATCCTACGACAGACCCAGGACCTGCTGGCCTTCAGAAGACTCCTCAAGACCTGGCTCTTCGACCAGTAGCGGCCCCCCTCCCCAGCGCCTTGAGACCCTCTCGGGTATGTAGCGCGCTTTACAAATGCAGTGATTGATTGATTGAGGGTGCGCAACGAGTAAAACAAGTGGAGTCCGACATTAGCGCACTGTGGATAACGGACTCCGTAGCCCTGGAGGACAGGTGGGCAGTGTGCCGCCCTGACACCCCCTCCTCTTGCATGTCTCGAGAGTCCGACAAGGAAACAGAGCTGTCTGCGAGATCAGAGTAAACACGCGCAACTCCCGTCACTGGTTTACTGAGTTTGATCAGAAAACGGGACGTGAGGAAAGGAAGAATAAGAAAAAAAACACACCCGGGCGTTTCAAGAACACAGGGTCGAGAACTAGCAGACCTCGCAGGGGTGTCGGGCGGGGGCTCTCACTTGTGATCAGCCGAGTGTATGAACGACTGTACACCTGCAGCTGAATGCGGATGTATGAATGAATGGGCGGGGTGCAAGAACCAAGGGATGGATGGATGCCCCAACATGCGTGGGTAGGGAGGTAGGCGGACGTTGGGACGGAGGGGTGGGTGGAAAGGGCATTACGATGGATGGATGAGTAGGTAGAAGTATGTGGCGGATGGATGGAGAAGTAGATGCATGGGTGAGTAGGTGGATGAATGCATGGATATGTAGAATGACATGCAGACTGGCACAGTGTACCCTGAACAATCACTGGGCACTTCTTGAATGGCGGAGCGCTGTTGGAACAGCACTGCACTGCGATCTCTCGAGCGACTCTCAAAACGAGCCTTGCTTTCACTCTAGCAGGACACCCCGTTATTCCTCACCAGCTGTGCTGGATCCTAGAAGACGCGGCATACACGTTAAGTTGTTCTGTGAAACGGTTTTAGCACTGCAACAAACTGTTTGATCTTGGGTAAAGCATTTCATTTATCTGCACCTCAGTTCCCCGCGCCTCCTACTCTCACGAACACTCGGACCCATTTAGAGAGCACTTCTCCTCTGTATAAAATCAAGCATTTGCTGTATAATTTTCCTTCGACACACATGACCTGTTTACGAATAAGCTACTTTGTTATTTTCCAGTTGCACCTTATTTCTCCGTTATTTCACGACGATTCCAAATCCAGCATGCTTTCTAAAAAGGTTTGCTTGGTGTGTCTGTTTGTAAAGCTAACTGACCAGTGCACTAGAAACGTAAGACAAACTGCGCCTCGGTGAATTTAGACGTGCACTTTTCCAAGCCAATGTATTCCATTGCTTATTCATGAAATACTTTACCCCCGAGAGATCTTCAATCCGAGTTCTTAAACTGAGCTCACGTTTTAAAGACAAAGAACCATGAAAGTGGAGAAAATACACCTGCGCCCGCACGTGCTGCTTTTTCATGGCTCTAGCCACCTTGGTTCTAAGAACCTCTTCACTCCTCAGTCCGTTTTTAAATAGTAAGCATTGTTTTCAAATTAAAGGTGCACACTTTTTATTCTGACCACGCCCTTTCAGTACTCCGAAAGATTCACCTACAGACGTTTCTCCAGTGCCCATGTCTTGCCACATCTTACTTGGATCGTGGTCGTGTGATGCGTAGTTCTCGCGAGAGTAGGCTGAGAAGCATTATATATTGCCCTTATTTGTGAAGGTGTTGCAGGGCAAACAGGTACCGGAACTGAAAACCACAGACGGAAAAAAAGTGCATGCTGAATAGAAAATATCTTCACCAAAACCCTGACAGACCCCGATTCTGAATGGAGGCGTACCAGCTCCACAAGTAATACTTCAGACCAGTGGTTAATTTGTAAAAATAAATAAATGTCGGGGCTCTTGTCAAGAGGAAGCCGGCACCGCCCATTTCCCCAGTTAGCGTCGCCTAAACAGATTCAAGTACATACCATGAAAGTGGGGAGAGGATGTGGCGTAATGGTCAGAGGTGCCGACTTCAGATCTGGGAACCAGGTTCGAGTTTGGCGTTGGCTCAACATCCTGTGATTCTGGGCAAAACACTTAATCTCCCTGTGCCTACCATAAATGAACGTGTCCTCAAGGGTACTGGTGTTGATGATTAAGTGCCGGTGCTGAGCACTGGAATCCACTGGCTCAAATTAAGCACTGTTTCAGATGTCCGCCTTCTACTACGCCATGATCTCATGCATGTGCTCACGGTTCCAGCTTTGTTCCAGCTGTGTTCCAAGTCTTTTCCAGCCATGTGCACATTGGTCTTGTTAGAACATGAAATGAGCCATACCAGTACGAGATCATGGAATGAACCAGAGCAGTGACAGAAACTTAAGCGTACAATAACCTAAAATGAGAAGGATAACAGAACATGAAAATAATTGAACGTGCTAGCCCTAGCATAAGCTAGAACAATGTATGGGCGGCGCCATAGGAATGATACAATTCTGCCACAGCAGCATTTTCCAGATAACTATCGATTTATTCCATGTGCCACATAAACCACTGTGTACTACATAATTTCAAGAGTGCAACAAAAATACTCAATATATCAAAAGTTAAGATGTATCAAGCATTGGCAAACCCAATAGGTCTGGGTTTAATGTGCTGCTTTGGCAAATTAGCATGGAACACATGAGGGGAAGCCGGCAGGAGTGGCCTGAGAGGACAATACATGTAAAGTAGTCCATCCTACAGTTCCAGCAAGAGCTGTACTGAAGGTGACCGGATGCACCCAAATGCCAATAGCATTAGATGATAGATGGATGCTCCACTTAGGTGAGTCAAGATGTGATTGGCTAGGTCTCAAGCCAATAGCTGAACGAGGTTGATCAAAGAAAGAACGCATATGGTTGAAAGAAGCAGACCAGGGGCCTACTCGATGTACATTGTTAGCAATAGGCCAGCAGGCAATTGTGCACTTTAACACAGCACCATACATGGTGCTGCACAGTAGCAAACTGTTTGCAAACGTTAACCGGTCAACTTTCAGTTGCTAAATGCTGTATTAAGTTGTTAAACTGGTGCAAATAAAGTGAAACTCGTGCCCATGCAATATAATTACATGTTAATACTATGAAATAGCAAAATAATACTGCTATGGAATGTGCTTAATTATTCTGCATAATTTAGCCTTTTCGTACTACATAATTTAACCAATCACACCATACAATCTGGCCATCCATTGCAGGGCTCCTGAATAAGAGCCGGAGAGGATGCAGAACATAGGATAGGACAGAACAGCATCACAATATGAAACATAATCAAGTGAAGGCTCTAGAGCCTGACATGAGACATAACAGTGCCAGAATATGAAACGAGGCAGAAAAGTTACACCACTTAACAAGCCTTGGCAAAGCCAATTGATTTAGATTGAATTCGCTAAGGCTTGTAGCTTTAGTACATTAGAGTGAGACTCTCGGGAGAGAGACGGCAGTAGACGACAGAGAGGTTTATAATTGTAAAACAGTCTATTATGCAGGTGACTACAAGCATTCAATCAAGGCATGAAGAACCGGGATTTAAACCCAGCGGCGCAGGGGACACGCCCGAAGTCTTCGGGTTCACCTGTCTTAGAGTACAGAGACACGGGATTCTTCTGTTGACATCAAAGATCAAATTTATTAGCTGCAGCCAGTAACAGAGATCCTAGAAGTACAACACGGTGTATGTTCTCAGGAGACTGCTCAACATAATAAAGCGGAGCATCGTCTTTTATGCCAAAAACCGAGTTCCTGGCTAGCATCAATTACTCACAAATTTGACCAATCAGAGGATGATATTTACAGAGGCATCACATAACGACAAACCCACTTTCAGTTATCCAACCCATCGCCAATGACAAGGCATAAATCCAGCATTCTTGCTCGAACAGGCCGGACGGGCCCATCATAAAAGACCTCAACCCAAATCAATAATTAGGCCATAAGGCCATAAAAGGAAGGAGCAGAAACAGATGAGAAGCAAGATAGAGGGGTGTGTGCATGTGCCATAGAATCAATAATGTCCTGCTCTTTGATCTCTATCTGACCAGCTGCTTAACAAGGTACTGGCTCAACAAGTTTAGCCTCGGGCAACAGGGTCAGTTGACTCAGGTCAAACAGGAGTCAACACGAATTCAAGCTAAGGTGTATGCGTCCCTAGAGGCTCGCTCGGCCACAGTCATCCTGTAGTCATTAGCCTATGTGAGGGCAACCACAAAATGGCGGTTATGCACAAAATGGAACCCAAGGGTGCAAACTATATCTTCAACTACACAGTGAATCCATCAGTGTAGCATGACGAAAACGCTTACGCATACCGCACTTGTCAGTCGCGGTTCGCCGATACCAAAACCATCATGATACGACAACCTTCATTAAATGGGTTCAGAATTCACGGAACCACAGGCGGAAGGATACATCCAAACAGTCAAAAGCATTAGGAGAGCGATAAACATTCCTATGGCTGTGTCAAGATGTGATCGACCAAGTCTCAAACCAATAGCTGAAATAGGTTGATTCAAGATAACCTATGGTGTAAGGGGTGGAATCAAAGCTTATTCTATATATGCAGTTAGCAGAAGGCCTGTTTAACAGTTGCACTGTCAAAACCAAGACCTAAACAAGCATTTGCTATGCAATAGGTCTCGCATTTGCGAGCGTTTGAGCTATTGGCTTTGTAAAAGACCATGCATTTTATTTGTGTGTTTTGAAAACCTGCAAAGGCGCTCTTTGTACATCTAGTCCTTGCTTACGAGATGCAAAGCTGGCAATAACTGCGCCTATTAACTGCCAGCCTTGCTTCTCGTAAGCATGGACTAGAAGTACAAAGTGCGTATTTAAGAACCGCTTCCAGCTTTTCAAACTGCATAAATAAAAGACATTGTCATTTCCAATGCCAATAGCTCAAACTCTTGCAAATGAGAGACGTATTGCATTGCAAATGCTTGTTCTCTGCGTCACTGGGAGCGAGGCACACTGGCCTCACTTGAGTAAAGTTCCACTATTATGTGCATGGCCAGGATCCCGCGCTGGGATCCCAAGTTCATGTCAAGTGCACATGCATGTGTGCTGTGTGTTAGATGCGTAGAGACAAGACTGAGAGTGTGAGTGAGTGATGGGGCTAGTGGGATGCGTGCTGGATGCCACTTGCCCGGGATACCACCAGGCAGAGGCTGAGGACTCTCCTCCCAGACAGAGGCAGGGCATTACCTGCGTTCTATGGCCGAAGGGAGGAGACGCTTAAAAGATAAACCCCCCAGATCGCTTCTACGGTTTGAGACACTGGATCCATATTCCTTGGTTAGAAGATGCGTGTGAAGGAGGTACTCAAACCACCCATAGTGGAAAAGACTTACTAAACGGCAGGACTGGTAACAACAATGTGAATATAAAAAAAGTAATGATTATGTAATAGTTGTGCAGCAAAGCCTAAAAACCACTGAAATCCACCAGTTATGATCCGCTAGACAAACAATAACTCCCGCCCCGACCTCAAAACTATACCTTGCCCCAGAATGGCCTTCTCATGACGTCAGCGATGATGAGGTAGAGGCCATGAGGAAATTATACTGATGACTTCACAGGTTACATTACATATCATCTTCCCTTTGGCATGGATACAGTATTATTTCTTTATATTTGTGATTATTCGATGAGTTTTTAAATTTTATAGGTGTGCGTGTATATATAGTGAGTTCACAACCCATCCATGTTTCGGTGTATTATGCTTGATGGTGGGACAGGTGTATAGTTTGTTTAGAGGATCGGAACTGCTGAGTTTCGGGGCTTTTAGATTTTGATATGGTTCACTTTTACTTTTTTCAGTGAATTTCTTAGTTTTTCACAAGAGAATGTTAGAGTTCGCATTATCAGAACCATGACAATGTTTGCTTTAAAATGGTTATTTTTTTTGTTCAGGTAATTTCTGTGGTGTGTCGCGAAGGAAAATTGGCGGGTGGACATAGGGCCCCGCCCCCGCCTGCGTCTATCCTCGCCACATATGACGGAGCGGGTTTAGATGCATGATCCGGCTGGGCCCCCGTCCGTGTCTATCCTCGCCACACATGACGGAGCGGGTTTAGATGCATGATCCGGCTCTTCGTCCATCCCCCCGATCCCTCTCCAGCCACGCATGGCCACAGTCACGCATGGGCAACAGGCATGCGCTGCAGGGTTGGATGGGCCTTCATCCTGCCCTATGGCCTTCAGCCGGGCCTGGCATGAGTCTGACGCAGTGTACGCAACTGCCCGCGTTCAACCCCCACCGAACGGGGCAGTTTGCAAGTTCAGCCCAATTCTCTTAAGCTTCGTAATTGTCCATCAGATGCTGTCGGAGTTATTACAAAATCATTTTTTTTTACCCGCTTCCCCACATTTCAACTTTATCCCTGCACTGGGTTCAGCTTGACAAAACAGAGAACGAAGCATGAACATTGCTGACTCATTTTGTACATATATCTCAAAGTTCCTCACAAAGAAATACTTTTTACTAAAACCCCTTTCACCACGCTCCGCTTGAAGGATCTGCGTGAAATTCAGCCGATCAGTAGTAGTTACACTTGGTGAGCGTCTGCCAAACTTTGTGCGTGTCTGTCTGTGAAACAGCACAAGCACAATTAAAAAGCCAAAGATGTTTCTGCCTCCCCTCCAGAGCTTGGTCCCTCCTTGGTGGATATTGTGGGACCCTGAGATCCGCTCTCTCTGCTTCACGTGCCTTCAGCCCGCGAAACTTCATACACATTTGTTAAACAGCACCAAAGCCATTAGCACACGAACACTTTCTTTTTTACCTCTTTTTTACCCCCCTTGAGGGATTTGCTTGAATCTCAAAATGTCAGCAGTACACTAACGTGTCTGTAAAGCTTTGTGCAGATTCATATTGGACCAAAGTTATTAGTTAATCCAAGACTTTGTCCCTCCCCCTTACGCTTGATCACTTTTATCGGATGTAAATAAACATAAGGTTCCTGCATCTTTTAAGTTTCTAACAGTCTGTTAAACCTCATGGATATTCTTTAAATTATAGCGCAGTTATTAGCGCCTAAAAATGTATTTATTTATTTTAAGGGTTTTATATAGCGCTAGCTAGATCCAAAGGTATTAGAGCGCTTGACATGTTATGAGAATGCATTTAACATTGAGTTACATGTGGGTATTCGTGAGGATCGAAATAGTCATAAAAAGTGTGCAAAACATATCTCAATAAAGTATTAGAACGTAAACACCAAATGTCAATAAAAATACAGTGATAAGGTCATGGCGATGAGAATAGATTAGAGATTCAGTTCTCTGGGATGTGCACTCTGGCCTCCAGTGGGGAAGCCTCTGGAAGCGTCGCGTCCCTAGGGATCTGTGCCAGTAACGCATGGCGGATCTGGAGATAACGGTAATATTCAGTGTCCATCATGCTATATTGTTTTTTAAGGGATGCAAATGGCAGAACCATGCCCTTCCCCCAAATGTCCTTGATTTGTGTGATCCCGATAAGATCCCACTTATCAAATCCCTTGGATTTCCAGAGGCTCCCTAGTTTCTCCGAGTTCCATAGCGGCGTGGCCAGCGAGAGGTCATATTTTATAAGCTACATTGGGAATAGTCAGATGAGGAGGGTTTTACACTGATATATTATTGTATTGCTTATCCGAAAAGTTAATAACATTTGTTTACAAAAACAAAATGGCTTAGCAACTATTCTTACACTGCAAGTTCCACACACATTGTAACTTTCTATGTTCAGTATGAATTTCAATAGGATCTTTAGCACACCATTTGCATTCGGTGCAAGCCATCTTCGTAGCCAAAAGTTCTATTTCTGTTCACTTACCAATAAGTGGGACTGATTTAAAAATAACTATTAAACAACCAGGATGTTCCAGTCCATCATCTTTTTGTAGCTGTAACAGAACATCTACGCTACCTTTTCAGGGGCATCAGTTTCTACTATGAATTTATAACGTGGTATAAAGATGTTGAAAAACTGATGCTGGAGTGAATGATGTTTTTAGAGTACTGAATGGCAAATGAGCTTGAGAATTCCATCTGAAAGCGTTTGGCATGAAACCTTGAGTCTCATTAATGTTGATGAGTGAAGCCAGTTCTAGGACAGGGAGAATCTTTTTAGGATCTGTTCACAAACCAGACATTCAATGTATTCATCGTGTTTCTCTGGTTTGCAGTCAACTGGTGTTGCTGTAACCTGGACCAGACTAGAGATACATGGGCACAATGTTTCATCTGTGCTGAGACCTTACCAGATATTGTAAGCATTCGAGAGAAGACTGTGCACTCTTCACGCAGTGAGGCAGCATGTTGTTAGACGCTGCGCTTAATGTATGGTTAACTGGCATCAGTGCCTAGACTGCATTAGCACTGCCGCGCTTGCATGCATCAGGCGAGAAGGATGGCGGAGGGACTGCAGGGTTCAGCACAGGGCACAGGATATCAAACTTGGGCTTCTTTGTGACTCAAACTGACACCATGGGATTCAGGAGGAGGGCACCGACGATAGCAAGCCTTATTAACTTCCATTACCAAAATAGTGGCCTGCATGGAGAATTCAGAATTAGAATCTTTTCTTGTGATGTCAGTTTCTTTTGAATAGTACATAAGAAAGCATTTGCAAGTGATGGATGCATTATAACAATATTCCCTGATTTTTCGTTGCAATCTTCGACCCTTGCGACTATTTTTCTTCCTGATTTTTGCTTCTTGCAGTTGGAACTTCTGTTGGATCCTCTGCTGAATATCCTTTCTTAGCTCCTTCCTATTCCCAATGTAGGAGAGTAGGATCTGCCTCTTATGGTTATTTTTGCTGACGTTTCACTGTTTTTCGACTTTAGTCTGGCTGGGACCCTGCTATTCAGTGCCCCACCCTAGCAGCTTCCTCTGTAAATTGATTGCATGTACTTTAGGTACACTCCAGATCGGATTCTGGGGTACGCTTATAAGTCCCTAGTATATGGTATACTATGTACCCAGGGCATAGGTACCCCAGAGGCCTACCAGGGGCTGCAGCATGTATTGTGCCACCCCTGGGAAGCCATTTCTTATGACACAACAGGTCTGCTACAGCAGCCTGTGTAAGGTGGTGTATGCACCCCTTACTGAGATATAGGTTCCCTATATCTCTCCATATCAGGCACCCCTATGGCAGGCCTTATCAATCCTGATGGCAGGGTGCTGGTTTTTATATGAGAGGGTGCCCATGCATGAGCAGAGCCCCTCTGCAGCCTTCGGAACCTTTATTCTGGGGTTGTTTGTGATGCAGCCAAACCATATACTCTTAAGTGCATTATAACCTTGCGCTAAATGCTAACTTTGGAATGACTGCATGGAAACATGTCGTGTTTGGTGTCAAACGCCTTGGAATCATACCTCCACACCAGTACCTGGTGTGAGAGGTATGATTCCACCCTACTAGAGGGAGAACCACTACTTCACCGGTACACTCGGTACCAGCTTCACAGACCCTGGCATCATAAAATGGATGCTTCCAGCCACAGACACGAGTCAGCCCTCCTGCTGCTGGACGAAACTCCGGCAGGGGAGGCCTGGACAGTAGGTTTCCTGTCAAAAGGAGGTGTCACCACCTCCCAGACAGGCTTTAGTGTATTGGGGCTGGGTGGGTGCACTCCAAGAGTGGTTTGATGTCTGCACTGGGGGCACATTTGGTGTCCCTGTGCATAGTCCAGCTCAAACCGGTTGCAGGGGCACTCAGCCCCTGCTCTGGCGTGAAACTGGACAATGAACATAGGTGTAGCCACCCCTCTGTCCTGACCCTCCCATAGGTGGGTCCCCAGAGTTTGCCCCACCCCTTCCTAGGGTATAAAGTAGGAACCCCTGACTACAGGACTTTAGATTTACCTGGACGAAACTCTGCTACAGAATCCCAGAACTTCTACTATCTACACGACATTGGATGACCGAAGAATCTCCCTTGGAGTAAAGGAGTTACTCCCCTGCAAGGCAGGCACCAAAGACGCATCTGTCCGGTTTGCATTGATGCTGCTCCCGAAGGACACCGACGATTTTGCAACACAGGAGGTGGGTTTCCAAGCTTCCCCAAGGCTGATCTGTGCTCTCAGCAAACCCGAGATCCAAAGCCCTCGTGGGGACCGTGCATCCCGAACCTCTGGACACCGCAACCATTTGCAGCAGCATATGCTTCTTGGCAATCTCTGAGGCTGTGCTTTGGGCTACTTGTATTACAGATCCCGAGCAGTGATTCCACCGAAGATTGCTGGCCTACACTCCTCCAGTGACCAGTGGGCTGGTATCTAGTGATTCCTCTCGAGGTCCCTTCGCGATCCCTTGTCCGTCGACTTGTGGGTCCCTGAGAAGGGTACTTTGACTTTCAATGGGCTTACCTGGTTGCTCCAAACGTACCCCAACTCTCCATAGCTTGGGGAGTCCACAGGACCTTGCTGGTCCACACCGAAGCCATTTTTCTCTCACCGTGTGGGTTGCCGTTGCCAAGGCTTGTTGGTCTCCAATCCGGAAACTGACCCCTCAGCACTCGACATCCTTCGTGGGACAGCTCGCCTGCGGACTGTGGTCATCGTCAACGCCTCCTGTCCCCGTGGCAGTGGAGTCAAGCTTCAAGTCTTAGCACCTGAAACACCCGACATCGGTGGGCATTCGTCTATCGTGTCCCTGGTCACTGGCAAGTGACCCAGACTCTGTCCCCTCTGCTTTCAGGTTCTTCACATCTTTGATCCAGGCTTGGATCACACCGGACACTTCTCCTTTCCACGGCAGCAGCACTTTGCAGCACATGGCCATTGAAATCAAGGACGATTCCCGACACCATGTGACACCTATGCGCCCGGCTTCCCTGGGTGAGGTAACATGAGTACTCCGGTGCTCCCGTGGGTGCTGGCCCTAGAGCCCTCTAAGTCTGAAAGGGTTTGCTCAAAGTCCTCTCCTAAGTGTCCTTATTCTTTAAAATTCCACCTGCGACTTTCCCATTGAATTGTACGGGGCTCGCGGCTGTGTTCTCACACTGCACACGTCCCCCCGTGGGTCCCTTGTGTCACTGCCTTGGGTGGTTCCTTGGGGTCCCAGCGATTCTACATGCTCTAGGCACTGTGTCTAGTCAAGTCGTGGTTCTTATACCAATTTCTTAATATATGGTTTGGTCTCCCCCTGGGGCCTATTGTATATTGTGCTATTTACTGTCGTTTAATAACTGTATTATTGTGTGCCTTGTCTCTAACTTCATAAAGTGGTTAGTAGAGAGTGTTTAGAAATAAATATATTTTTTTTTATATATATACCTTGTGTGGTTCTCCTTTCATTTAGTTATTCAAGAGGTTATAATCTGGTAAACCAAGCTGCTTTACACTCCTTCAAGACTTAGCCTGTAGGCTGCTCTCCATACCTACCAATATGATAGCTTTCAATAAAGGTTGTCTTAAACCTATTCATCAATAAGGGTTGTTTGGACTGGTGCAAGGTGCCCACTGTAACTAGTGGACAGCATATGCCAGGCCAACTTCTCACATTGGTGTGCAGCGGTTGGATTCAAGCTTGCTATTGTTTTACCAGATAATCTCTTTGAGTGACTAACTGAAAACCACTATAGGTACATAGGTACATATAAATCAAGTTTAGAATACAGTAAGTTCTACTGAACTTAGAGTTGTGTGTCAAGGGCTTAGCACACCCTTTCTACAACTCAAGAGAGTTTAGTAGTTCCCACTAGGTTAGGTGGGTGCAACACCTCACTGCACTAGTATTTCTCCAAGAGCAGAAGCCAGTGGCTCCTTGCTGACTAAGTATGACCATCTCTCATTTCAGGAATTGAGAAACATGTGTGCATCTAGGAAATTGAAGACAGGGAAGAACCCCAGGACTCCACGCCTTAGAGAGGCCTTGCTTTTAGATGACCTTAGAAAGATCCCAGGAGCTCCAGAGAGCTTCACAAAGATGGGGGCTAGAGCCCCATGGTGGCAGCAGCAGTGTCCCTAGAGGTAGAGATCATTCTTATGACCATAGGAACCTGATCAAGATAGTCCCTCCCTACCAGAGTGGGGATGACATCCACAAATGGATAACTGCACTGGAGAGGGCCTGTAAAGTACAGAGGGTCCCTCAAGAGCAGTGGGCAGCAATCTTGTGGCTCTCCTTTGCAGACAAATGTAGAGACAAGCTCCTCACTGTTAGAGCAGAAGATGCTGACAATTACAAAGTCTTGAAGAGTGCACTGATTGATGGGTTTGGCCTAACCACTGAGCAATACAGGTTAAAGTTCAGAGACACCCAAAAGGCACAGACTCAAGACTGGGTTGACTTTGTAGATTGTGCTACTAAGGCTCTGGAAGGCTGGTTACTTGGCAGTAAAGTGTGTGATTTTAAAGGATTGTACAATTTGATTATGAGGGAGCAGATCCTTAATAATTATCAAAATCAGCTGTTGCATCAGTACCTGGTGGAATCTGATCTGACCTCTCCCCAAGAATTGGGCCAGAAGGCAGACAAATAGGTCAGAACCAGGGTGAGGCAAAAGGTTCAGAACCAAGGTGGAGACTCCAAGAAGCAGGATTCTAAGAACTCTGATAAGGGTGGGGAAAAGGGTAAAGATCAGAAGTCTTCTCAAGGGCCCCAAAAATCATCTGCATCTGGTGGGGAGTCCCAATCTAACAAAGGAAAAGGCCAAAAGAAACCATGGTGTAAAATCTGTAAACAGAAAACCCATCGGACTAGTGATTGTACCAAGTCCAAAACCTCAACTCCAGCCACCATTGCCTCCAAGGCAACGTTTCCCCCTAGTTCAGCTCCAAGTGGTGGTACTCAGAATAAGGGTGTAGTAGGGTTAACCCTGGGATCTGAGATGGACTCTGGCCTAGTAGTTCTTACTCAGGCTGTACTGATCTGTGATAGAGGCATGGATATGGCCACCTTATTTGTCAGTCCCAGTAATCTGGGCAAATACAGACAGCAGCCTTGATAAACGGAAAAGAGGCTTTGGCATTCAGGGGCACAGGAGCAAGTGTCACAATTGTGACAAAAGATCTTGTGGCTCCTGAGCAAATCATACTTGGTAAAATGTACCAAGTGACTAATGCTAGCAATGTCAGGACAGACCATTCCTTGGCAGTTGTTAATTTCTCCTGGGGAGGGGTAACTGGCCCTAAGAAGGTTGCGGTAAGTGCAGATCTCCCTGTTGAATGCTTGCTTGGCAATGCTTTAGAAACTTCAGCTTGGGCTGAAGTGGAGCTTAGGACCCATGCAGAAATGTTGGAAATCCCTGCAGATGTATTTGCTATGACCAGGTCACAGGCAAAAATGTCTAACACTGGACAGGCCCTGGATTCTGGAAGAATGGACCAGGTGCCTCCCAAGAAAAGGAGCAGTAGGGGTAAGGCAGTATCTTCCCCCTGACTCAGAAAGCAGACCAGTCTCTTGAGGGAGATGATCTCAGTCCTGATGAAGGAACTGCCCCAGAAGAGCTTGAATCTGACCACGTTGAGTTCTTGGGTTGAGGGGGCCCTTCCAGGGCAGATCTGAGCCAGGAGCAGCTGAGCTGCCCTTCTCTTGAACCCCTCAGAAAGCAAGTTGCTGATAAGGCTGCAGGGAATGCTAGTGGAACCCATAAGATATATTGGGATGGTGGACTCCTGTACTCAAGAGTGTAGAAACCCCAAGCCTGGTGCCACCAGGAGGTTGGTTATACCTCTGAAGTTCAGGGACTTCCTATTAACACTAGCCCATGATATTCCCTTAGCAGGTCACCTGGGCCAAAACAAGACCTGGGACAGAATTGTCCCTCACTTTCATTGGCCCCACATGTCTGAAGACACCAAGGAGTTGTGTCGCTCCTGTGTAACCTGTCAAGCCAGTGGTAAGGCAGGTGGTATAACAAAGGCCCCCCTGATACCACTACCTGTGGTGGGGGTTCCCTTTGAGACGGTTGGGATTGACATAGTTGGTCCCATGGATCCTCAAACAGCATCTGGGCACAGATTTATACTGGTGGTGGTGGACCATGCCACTAGGTATCCAGAGGCTATTCCCCTTAGAACCACCACAGCCCCTGTGGTGGCAAGGGCCCTAATTGGAATCTTTTACAGAGTGGGTTTCCCTAAGGAGGCAGTATCAGACAGAGATGCAAACTTCATGTCTAGTTACTTGACTGCTATGTGGAAGCAGTGTGGTGTGAATTATAAATTCACCACCCCTTACCACAATGCAATGTGTTAGTTGAAAGGTTCAACAAAACCCTCAAGGGCATGATTAAAGGTCTCCCAGAAAAGCTTAGGCGCAGATGGGACATACTTTTGCCATGCCTTCTCTTTGCCTACAGAGAGGTTCCACAGAAGGGGTTGGTTACAGCCCATTTGAGCTTCTGTTTGGACATCCAGTGAGGGGTCCATTATGTCTAGTGAAGGAGGGATGGGAGTTACCTCTCAAACCCCCTAAACAGGATATTGTGGACTATGTACTTGGTCTCCGCTCCAGGAAGGCTGAGTACATGAAGAAGGCAACTAAAAACCTTGAGGCTAACCAGGAATTACAAAAGGCCTGGCATGACCAAAAGGCTGTGCTGACTGTTTACCAGCCAGGGCAGAATGTATGGGTGTTGGAGCCTGTGGCCCCAGCAGCCCTCCAAGTGGAGTGGCCCCATACCATAATTGAGCAGAAGGGAGAGGTTACCTACTTGGTGGACCTTGGAACTCCCAGGAGACCCCACAGGGTGCTCCATGTCAATAGGCTCAAACCATATGTTTGCAGGGCTGACATGGGCTTGCTCATGGCTACTGATGAGGGACCACCTGGTCTACCTAAGAAATGTTTTGGAGGCCCTGCAAAAAGCAGACCAAACTATCAAGGCCACCAAGTGCCAGATAGGCAGAGTCAGGTTGTGTACCTGGGCCACCTTGTGGGTGGAGGCCAGGTTCAACGATTGCAGAGCAAAATCCAGACCGTAATGGATTGGGTTGCTCCAGTCACCCAGAATCAGGTCAGAGCTTTCTTGGGCCTGACTGGGTACTACAGGAGGTTTGTCAAAGGTTATGGCTCCATAGTGAGCCCTTTGAATGATTTAACTTCTAAGAAAATGCCCAAGAATGTTCAGTGGACAGTCAGCAGTCAAAAGTCATTTGATGACCTGAAGCAGGCCATGTGCACTGCTCCCATTCTGCAAAGTCCTAACTACTCCAAAGAATTCATTGTCCAAACAGATGCATCTGAGTTGGGGGTAGGGGCTGTGTTATCACAATTGAATGAGGAGGGTCAAGATCAGCCAGTAGCTTTTATTAGCAGAAGGCTGACCCCCAGAGAGAAACGTTGGTCAGCTCTTTAGAGGGAGGCCTTTGCTGTGGTTTGGGCTCTGAAGAAGTTGAGGTCATACTTGTTTGGCACTCACTTTATTGTTCAGACAGACCATAAGCCCCTCTTATGGCTAAAACGAATAAAGGGTGAAAACCCCAAACTTTTGAAGTGGTCCATTTCCCTACAGGGAATGGACTATACAGTGGAACATAGACCTGGGAGTAACCATGCCAATGCAGATGGTCTCTCCAGATATTGCCACTTAGAACATGAAGACTCAACTGGTCAAGGTTAGTTTAATTTACTTACGTTTGGGGGGGTTGTGTAGGAGAGTAGGATCTGCTTCTTATGGTTAAACCCACTTTTTGCTGATGTTTCACTGTTTTTCGACTTTAGTCTGGCTGGCGCCCTGCTATTCAGGGCCCCAGCCTAGCTGCTTCCTCTCTAAATTGATTGCATGTACTTTAGGTACACTCCAGATCGGATTCTGGGGTACACTTATAAGTCCCTAGTATATGGTATACTGTGTACCCAGGGCATAGCTACCCCAGAGGCCTACCAGGGGCTGCAGCATGTATTGTGCCACCCCTGGGAAGCCATTTAAAATGACACACAGGTCTGTTACAGCAGCCTGTGTAAGGTGGTGTATGCACCCATTACTGAGATATAGGTTTCATATATCTCTCCATATCACTGCACATATAAACCTATCAGTCACCCCTATGGCAGGCCTTATCAATCCTGAAGGCAGGGTGCTGGGCTTTATGTGAGAGGGTGCCCATGCATGTGCAGAGCCCCTCTGCAGCCTTCGGAACCTTTATTCCGGCGTTATTTGTGATGCAGCCAAACCATATACTCTTAAGTGCATTATAACCTCGCTGTAAATGCTAACTTTGGAACGGCTGCATGGAAACATGTTGTGCTTGGTGTCAAACACCTTGGAATCATACCTCCCACACCAGTACCTGGTGTGGGAGGTATGATTCCACCCTACTAGAGGGAGAACCATGACTCCACAGGTACACCCGGTACCAGCTTCACAATGGATGCTGCCAGCCACAGACACGAGTCTGCCCTCCTGCTGCTGGACGAACCTCCGGCAGGGGAGGCCTGAACAATAGGTTTCCTGTCACAAGGAGGTGTCACCATCTCCCAGACAGGCTTTAGTGTATTTGGGCTGGGTGGGTGCACTCCAAGATTGCTTTGTCTGCACTGGTGTCCCTGTGCATAGTCCAGCTCAAGCCGGTTTCAGAGGCACTCAGCCCCTGCTCTGGCGCAAAACTGGACAAAGGACATGGGTGTAGCCACCCCTCTGTCCTGACCCTCCCATAGGTGGGTCCCCATAGTTTGTCCCACACCTTCCTTGGGTATCAAGTAGGAACCCCTGACTACAAGACTTTAGATTTACCTTGACAGTGCAACCTGAACCCCTGGACACCGCGACCATTTGCAGCAGCATATGCTTCTTGGCGATTCCTGAGGCTGTGCTTTGGGCTACTTGTAGTCCAGATCCCGAGCAGTGATTCCACTCAAGATTGCTGACCTACACTCCTCGAGTGAACTGTGGGCTGGTATCTAGTGATTCCTCGCGAGGTCCCTCCGCGATCCCTTGCCCGTCAACTAGTGGGTCTGTGGAAATATGGATTTTTCTGATCAGTTATGTCCCCTATCTTGGACCCCAACGGTTTCATGTATGAATCACAAGTACATGTATGTTCCCTCCAGTTCCAGTTATGAAGACGCAAACACATGTGCGTCCACCGTCAACATGTCCTCTTTCAGATCCGCCATGAATAGGCCGGATATTCCATTCCTAAGTATGAAAGGCCACCGGCTTTATATGGTTCACTTATGCCATTTTACAGTCCAGGCAAGTAGGCCCTGATTCTGTCGTCAAACTCTTCTTGCCTTCTGCCTCTGAAAGCTCCCGTCTGAGCCTGCATCTGTGACCATGAACTTTGTCTCATTCCCTGCGCGGCTCACGAAGCCTGACATCAGCCTGTTGCCTGCCAAAAACTGTATTTCACCTTCGAAATTATCTGCTCCGCTCCCTGCCCGATGCATTCCTGTCTAGTAGTTTAAGTAAACATTCTTCCAGCTACCGAGCAAAGGCCCGGCTTCTCTGTCTTTATGCAAGTAATTCATAGCCCTATTATTATGGAAGATTTCTACCCTCGCATCTAGTGTAGACACTTAGACGCTTGTACACGCACTAACAGTCAGTATAGTCAGTATAGAATAAGATTCTACTCTAAGAAGACCTCTCTTTTGGATAACATAGTTCTTTAAACATAGGATGTTAGATATGATTTGGGATTAGGTTGACTTGACCCTCCAGACTTCTGTCGCCACATGTAGAGCTAAATGTCAAGTCCCCTTCACCCCCTAGTTGCACGTCAATCACACGTCATGCTGCTGCGCGCGCATTTCTGCCAAGTATTTCTGCTGACATTGCGAAATTCTTTCATGGAACCACCCTATTATGACATCACACCTGATGACGTTCCTTAGTCACACCCAGTTACGCCTACTTTTTGCTACGCATGAATGTATTATCAACACTATCAATTGTTACGCCTCTTGCATTTGCTTCACTGTAATGCCTATTGTATAAAAGTGATTAGTTATCAATAAAGTATGTACTTCACTTCCTGAACCTTCGTGGTGATGGAACTTGGAGCAACCGATTCGAATCGTCCATTGGAATAAAGCCCATTCCGAACCTCTAATACCACGGATTCTGCCTCTTATTTACTGAGCTATTTTTATTATGTTTCTGTATCAAATTAAGTCCCGGTAATTAAATTATTTACCACATGAATGGCGCCCGAATAGGGACACTTTCTCATCTCACGCGCCGGCGGTGCGTTGCAGGCCCGGTCTCCTGCCACAGCTGGACGGACAACAACGCGTACCAGCAGGATTTCCTGTATCTCCCTCCGGTCAAGCGGGGGCGACTGAGGCTGCGATCAACACCCAGACGAGGCGGTGAGAAGTGCGAAGTATCCCGACCAGAGCCTAGCTGAGAGAGCAAGATCCGAGGTATACAGAGGCCCACCAGTTTCCGAAGTTTCCGAAGTCCCGAGTCGAGTCCAGTCCGGTTCAAGTTCAGTTCAGTTCCGAGGCCTTCCGTTCCGAGCTACCCGGTGAGTACCATTACTGGGGAGGCGTTCTGACGTGCACATAGGTTGTGCCGGTCAAGACGGGTTTGGGTACACAAATCCGGTCTGCACTGTTTTAGCAGTGTATCTGTACTGTTTAGCAGTATATCTAGTATATCAAGTATATAAATTCAGAATAATTCAGTTAATGCCGAGTATTATGTTTAGTGATTAAGTTTTCTTAGATCGTCATCATCATTTTTGCTCAGTTAAATGTTAAATGTTTTAAATACGTTCTGCATATTGTGGTGTGAATGACTGTTCATTATTGTGTTTATCGTATTAAGTTTGTTCAAAATCAAGTATCAGATCAGTTCTCAATATGCCGCTCTTTTCGAAATTAAGACAGATCACAACTAGAAAAGGGGTACTCGAAGAAGCTGTTCCCATTCCTCCTAGGGACACTCCAGGGTACTTCATGTATCATAAACACGGCTTAGACGCTATATTATTTCTTGATTTATGGGTAGACTACACCAAGGAATTACCAGAAAGTCAGAGGTGGCCCGCAGCTGGGACCTGGGATGCAGAGTGCATCATGAAAGTAGAGGAAGAGTTATGGAAAAGGAAAGTCAGACAGTCACAGAAAGACGCCGTTGAGTTATGGCGTAAAGAATCTCATAGACGTACAGAAAAAGCACTCCGACAGGAGGAGAAAAATAAGGAGAGTTCAAATAAAGTCCGAGAAAATCTATTAATTGAAGAAGGTACACGAGTGAAATCAGAACAAATAGACAGACAAAGAAATGCCCTTATGAATGGTATGTATCCCCTCCTGGCCGAGGGATTACCTAAGGCTACTCCGGAAATACCAAAAGACTTGCCACCCCCATTGTTTCCAATAAAAATGCATCCTAAGGGGCATCCTAGAACAGCAGAAGATGTTTTTCTTTCTTCATATTTAGATGACGCAGCTCCCGAGTATGCTAACCCCGCCCCACATAGACCGTCTGGCGGGGCGGTTCAACGCCAAGATCCTGTACCTGTATCTCTACAGCAACAAATCCTGACACAAGTTCCGGCAAGCACATCTGTTTCCACATCTGTTCCTACAGCTACTTCTATAGCTGTGTCCACACCTATAGTTGCTGTATCGCGCTCAACGAACCCTTTCACGCCCGATACCCCAGACGGGGCTACCGGAGGTGCTACCAACATTTCTTCTACGCCACCCAGAGTAAATAAACTTACCTTTCAAGAATCAGCACATCCACGTACCCCCAAACTCATTAATGCCCGCACGCTTAAGGAACTTCTTATAGATTGTAGATATGACCCTGTGCCCGGCAAAGAGGACGAAATGATCATGGCATCATTACGTATCAGACGAGCCGCGGTGTATCTAGGGAAGATACCAGGAATGACTGTGCATCTAGATAATATATACCATTTTGTCCAAACAGGGCGAGATTCTGAATGTATTAACAGAGCTATGGAATACCAGAAAGTGGAGATACAGGGGGAACTGTTACGTTTCCTCATAAATTGTGTGATCAGAAATCAAGACCGACCGGGGGTAGACCCGGAAGCAATGCAAACTCTTACCAGATGGAGCCAGAATATATCAGAAGGGAGACATGATAAGCAAAATTGTATAATAGCCATGTGCCGAAAGATCCGTAAAGAAATAGAACGCCTACACGAAGAGAGATTAGCGGTAGACCAGTTCGAACAAAGCGAGGAGGAAGGATCAGGACTGCCCACAGGACAGTCAGACACCATAGCCTATGTAGGTAGAGGAAGATCTTGTAATAGTACTAGATGTTTTATTGACCCGATACGTCCGATATGTCCAGATAATAACAGGAATTTCCAAACACCTATAATAAATATAAGGTCCCCCGAGCATTCGTTCCAAGCCGCTGACAAATTACTCCAAGAACGAAGGGGTTATCATTTTCTCGATTCTATGGATGAACAAGAATTAGCCAGGTCAGCCGTTCATTGGGTTGACAGTCCCGGAAAATATGGTGATGATACAGTAGCACACACATTTTTGAATCTCACCCCAGATGAACAGCGTTTAGCTGGGATTTATATGATTCAACAACTCCTTATATTATATAAGAGCCAACATTCAGATCCTGGTCCCTTACCTGAAATACTGACTGAATTACTCACGAATAGATGGAGAGGTTCAGGTACTAAGTTAATTAGAGAAATACTAGAATCAAGAAAGCAGTACATTCTTTTTGTATGCCCAGAACATGTCTCACTGCCCATCAAGGAAAGAACCACGTATTACATGGACCGACAGAATCCCTTACGAGAAGTCCACCCAATAAAAGGCGAGGACAATGAGTTTAAACGTGTATTTGTATATACGGCCATATCGAAAATAGAATTGTTAGAAATGAAGAAAGTGGTACCCAGTCATGACAAAGACCCAGCGGGTTTCCACCGAGAAATTAAAGACATGTTACTCATGGGAGAGTATACCTATCCCGACATTATGACAATATTAAAGGTATTGATGCCTGCTGGCATTTATGAAAAACTCAAGGAAAAAGAGTGGGAGGTGGGAGACCAAAAGATAGAATGGTCAGCATTAGAAGCAGAAGAGAAGGCCCGAACTGCAGGGGCAGGGCTTGGGGATAAAACTAAAGCACTACCAGGTTTACTAGTACAGGTACTGCCACGTTTATTAACTACGAAAAAGGAAGACTGGGGTACAATTTCAGCCTGTAAACAAAAGCAAGATGAAGAAACTAGTGATTTCTATGCCCGATTTGAAAAATGTTTTGGTATAAATAGTGGCATAAAAGCAAGTAGTGAATCATACCCACATCTGTTTGTGACAAAATTAGTTGAAAATTCCTTGCCTCAAGTGAAGAATAGAGTATTAAAATTCGAGAGTACCTGGCAAGGTAACACCCCATCACAAATGTTACAAATGTTACAGTATCATCACAATAGAATTAGAGAGGAACAAGAACATGAACAAAGACGCATGAAAGACACGAAAATGAAAATGCTAGTCTCCCAGACAGTTCCAGCTGAAGGACATAAAAAGGGTACGACACATTCCGGTGATTCAGCAGGACCTGTAAAAGGGACATGTAACTATTGTAAACAGCCAGGTCATTACATACACGATTGCCCAGTCCTGAAGCGTAATATCGCCACCGGTATTACAAAAGAAAGACCACGGCCACCTAGACAGGATCAGAATGAACAAGGAGCCCCGCAGCATGCACAGTCCATGCCAGCTCCACCACAGTCTATACAGTTTGTGCCAGCTGCACCAGCGCTGCCTGTTGCTGCCACACAAACCACGACACGACAGCTGTACCAGACCGCACAGTACGACTATCCTGATTATCAACGATACGCATGAACCAGCCTAGAGAGGGAAGTTGACTTACCACTTATCGAGGTCCCTGTAGACCAAGAAGGACCTTATGTACATAGTGAATTATTAGGCCAAGATAGAAAATTTTTACTTGATACAGGGGCAAGTCGAACAACTATAAAACGTAGTGAAGTTCCAGGGGCACCCCTCTCAGGCTCACAGAATATTTCCCTTGGTTTTTCAGGAAAACCTATTGTTAATGAAGTATCACAGCCTCTCCCACTTACGATAGGACCTTTGACCCGAACTACAGATTTATTGCTTACTAAATCATGTCCAGAAAACTTGTTAGGTATAAAAACACTGAAAGCTCTAGGAGCTATAATATGTTGTTCTCCGGAAGGAGTAAGATTGTTTTTACGTGATTTCAAAGGTCACTATGTGTCTCGAGACATGGATCCCCGACTGCAGACTTTACCTACACATCTATGGGCACAAGGCCCTACTGATGTGGGTTGCATGAATATTACACCATATCGAGTTACACTAAAGGCAGGAGTGGTACTACCACGAATGCGACAATACAAGTTACCACCAGATGCTGTAGTGGCTTTACTGCAAATCATTGACGAGCTCATTACCCAAGGAGTGGTTATGGAAACAGACTCCAATGTATGTAATTCACCGATAATTCCGATTCTTAAACGAACAGATCCTAAGGCCCCGCCAGTATATCGATTGGTTATTGATCTGCGCGATTTGAACAAATGCATTGTGCCACAATTTCCTGTGGTCCCAGATATCTCGTCATTACTGACAGCTATTGATTCCGAAGCAACATTCTTTACTGTAATTGATCTCAAGAATGCCTTTTTCAGCGTCCCAATAGATCCAGAAAGCCAATACTTGTTCGGATTTAGTTTAAATGGACGTAGCTTTAAATTCACACGCGCACCTCAAGGATTTACAGAAAGCCCCAGCATCTATAGCCAAGCACTGAAACGAGAACTCGACAGTATCCACATGCCAGTTAACACTGCCCTGCTTCAATATGTCGATGATCTGCTGATCACCGCGAGAAGCGAACCAGAATGTGAGAAAGCATCACTGACAGTTTTACAATTTCTAGCCGAAAAGGGGCACAAGGTGTCCCCTTCTAAGCTGCAATTCTGTGTCCAGCGAGTTGTTTATCTTGGACACTCGCTGTCCAAGGAGGGAAGGCAGCTTACACCAGATCGCATCCAGCTAATTGCTAATATGCCAATACCCAAGACACAAAAGGAGGTGCGGGCTTTCATAGGCCTTACTTCATATTGTAGGCAGTGGATCCCTCAGTATGCATTTCTAGCAAAACCACTCATTCAGTTGACAACGCAGGAGGCAGCCACATCGACTGTTCTCCCTTGGACTCAGGAACATGCACAAGCTTTTGAAAGCCTAAAGAAAGTTTTATGTCAAGCACCTGTTTTAGCAACACCATGTTACAATAAACAGTTTACACTCTTTGTTACAGAACGCGAAGGTACTGCCTTGTCAGTACTCACACAGGAACAAGCAGGATCACACAAACCATGTGCTTATTTTTCTAGTACATTAGATCCCGTAGCTCAGGCTTTGCCTGCATGCCTAAAATCAGTGGCAGCAACAGCTTTAGCAATCAGACAAAGCGATGCCATAGTGTTAGGACATCCATTGACAGTTCAAGTACCACATGCAGTAGAGGTTCTTGTGAATCGAACGCAAACACAACACTTGACTATAGCGCGACTTACAGGGTATGAATTAACACTGTTTCAGCCACATATAGAAATCAGATGTTGTAACACATTGAATCCTGCCACACTTTTACCTGTAATCGGAACAGACCCACTAGTTCATGATTGTATTGAAGTTATTACAATCACGACGAAACCCAGACAAGACTTGACAGATGTCCCATTGTCAGACCCAGACCTGACGTTGTATGTAGATGGTTCATGTATGAGAACAAATACAGGAGAGTTAGTGGCCGCTTACGCAGTCACAACAGACACTGAAATCATTGAAACAAATTGCATAAATACCTTGTCAGCTCAAGCCGCAGAGCTCATCGCTCTGACACAAGCCTGTATTCAAGCCACAAATAAAAAAGTCAACATATACACTGATTCACGTTATGCATTCGGAGTTGTACATGACTTCGGCGTGCTGTGGCGAGAGAGAGGTTATTTAACTTCTCACGGTGCCCACATTCAGCACGGACCCCTCATTCATGCCTTATTAGATGCAATACATCTACCCACTGCAATATCAATTATGAAATGTAAAGCTCATACGAAAGTTACTGATATCATTTCTCAAGGCAATGATCTAGCTGACAGAACAGCTAAACAGACTGCTCAAACTCAAACATCCGACATGACAAAGACAATAGTCCCGACGCCAACACATTGTATGACGGTTAAAGATCCTACTCTTGACGTAATTGACATACAGACACATGCTACACCAGACGAAATAAAGAAATGGACTGAATTAGGAGGGATCCAAACGGATCAAGGATGGATGATGAAGGAAAAATCTGTGTGGTTCCTTCCTGATTCAATGATCCAAGTCATTATTAACACTATACATAGTCCAGCGCATCTAGGAGAAAAAGCTATGCTAGACAGCATTCAACACATTTGGTTCAACAAACATTTACGAGCAGCAGCCAAACAAAAAGTTCGTACCTGTATGATCTGTTGTCAGTTCAACCCAGGAAAAAGCGTTCCCGTAGAACAGGGTGGATTTCAGCCTCCTGATCACCCTTTTGAAGTCCTCCAGATGGATTATATCCAGATGGAACGATGTCGAGGATTCAAATATGTTCTCGTAGTTGTCTGTGCTCTTTCCCGTTGGACAGAGGCATACCCGGTTTCAGATTACACTGCCCCGACTACTGCCAAACAGTTGGTTCGAGAATTCTTCCCACGATACGGTTTACCACGTGTGGTCTACTCAGATAACGGCCAGCCGTTCTCATCCGAACTAATGAAACACGTTTCACTTTTGTTAGGCTATCAGTGGAAATTCCACTGTGTCCGACACCCCGAGGCAGCAGGTCTCGTAGAAAGACATAATCAGACCCTGAAAATTAGATTGTCCAAAATATGTAGGGAGAAAGGTGTCGATTGGGTAGTAGCCTTACCAGTCGCACTCTTTTACATGAGAATGGTAGCACACTCTCGAACAGGGCTATCCCCGTATGAGGTGATCTTTGGCAGACCACCAAATATGTGGGGGACGCCTATACCACGCAAAATAACTGATATTGACTGTAATATGCTGACAGATTACTTGGCTTCCTTGATGTCTGCACTACAATCTTGTCGTTCACAGGTAGCTGCAGCCTTTCCTGACAACACTGAGGTGAAACCCCATGACGTAGTTCCGGGGGACCTGGTCCTGGTGAGGAACTTTGATCGAAAGACTCAGCTGGATCCTAGGTGGAAGTCGCCGCAACTGGTCTTGCTCACCACAAGGACAGCCGTGAAGATCGAGGGCAGAAAAGTCTGGATACATTCAAGTCGTATCAAGAAATTTCATGGACTACCATCGGATGTAAATACCACACCTCGTGTGTCTTCCCCCATTGACTCAAAACTTCCTTTTGTTGAAAAGAGTAATCACGAACTATATAAACTAAAACTCAGATCTAACCAGTCGGGCAATTTGATTGTTTAAGTCCTCTCCAAGGTGAAGCGGTTGAATTTGTCTCTGACATGTATCACTTAGACCTGAATAGAGAAAACACCCGAAAAATGTTGAAACGACATGCGTACTGTAAATCACTGCGTAGTCATTGCACAGTGACGTTATTAATTTTGTTTTTCTTAAGTCTTTTAATAATTATTGCAAGTATATTGTTGCACATATATTATCCTATTTCTAGACATGTTTATAATGTTACTGCTGAACATTCTTTTAGTGAATTACCTCCGCATGAGTTGTCTTATAGATTTGCGCTGCGCAATAACACGTTTATTAGTATGTTACAGCATTCCCATCAGGTTAGCAATGCTACAAATTGCTGGATATGTGGCCGACTCCCTCCCTATCAGAATTATAAAGGAATTCTACCTCTCTTTCCATACCCGTTCACACACAACGGCTCCTGTGGAGCATGGTTTAGTTTAATTAATTCCCTAGATTCGAATTCTGCAGTTTATCAAGATAACTGGGTATGGGGAAATTTGAACTTAGTTTTACTTAAAGTCTGCTACCCTAACAAGGAGGGACTTCCCAAGAGAACAGGAACTGATCTAGAAAATGAAGTGTATGGATTAGGTAATTTTACGCTTAATCTTATGATCCTAAATGTCGAATCCGAAGCTACTCCAATTTTGCCCGCTATGTCAATATTTCCAGTAAAAGGTGAATTATGTGTAAGAAAGAATGGTTCCATACATATGGGCCATAGTAGATGCACCACTGTAGTAGAATTTAGTGATCAAGGCAAGTCTACATTTAGAGCTTCCCGCCATTCCTATTTTATATGTGGTCAGACGGCAAATGTACGTTTGCCTCAAGATTGGGATGGTACTTGCTACATTGGATTCCTTTTGCCACCTGTTTTCCTAGCTCCTCCTGACTATCACAGAAATACTCGTTTAGTACACAATAGAGAAAGGAGAGATCTCCCAATAGTCGATTACACTGAAACAGCATGGGAAAAATACACAGATTTCAATAAAGGTCTTTCCCTATATAGGTACCGTTACTAATAGTAAGCTGATACGTAGATTAACTAGAACCCTTGAAGCAGTAGTGAACGAAACTATTTCCGCCTTAGGCAATTTAACAGAAGAGCAGTCTGCTATGCGGATTGTTGTGCTTCAAAATCGTCTTGTCCTTGACGTCATCCTGGCCGATAGGGGCGGAGCTTGTAGGGTCATCGGATCAAGTTGTTGCATTTTCATACCAGAAAATTCGCCATCTGTATATAAAGCCATAACTCGCCTTCATAAGATTGTAAGCCAGATACACCAGAATCCAGGCACCTGGACTTGGTCCGGTTGGTTTTGGAGTGTATTATCTACCTTTGGATGGAAGGTCCTATCCTTCCTAGGTATTGGCCTTCTCATACTATTCAGTTGCTGTCTATGTCTACAATGTGGACCAGCGATCTGTGGTCTGTGTGCCACATCGTGTATTCCAGCACCAAGATTTCATTCATCCCAGAAGAAGAAAGAAGAGCAAATGATGCTATATGAACAGATCAACGGATTGATGAAGATTGATATCTCTTAACGGGCAAGTAGGGGACAAGGAGGGAATGTGGAAATATGGATTTTTCTGATCAGTTATGTCCCCTATCTTGGACCCCAACGGTTTCATGTATGAATCACAAGTACATGTATGTTCCCTCCAGTTCCAGTTATGAAGACGCAAACACATGTGCGTCCACCGTCAACATGTCCTCTTTCAGATCCGCCATGAATAGGCCGGATATTCCATTCCTAAGTATGAAAGGCCACCGGCTTTATATGGTTCACTTATGCCATTTTACAGTCCAGGCAAGTAGGCCCTGATTCTGTCGTCAAACTCTTCTTGCCTTCTGCCTCTGAAAGCTCCCGTCTGAGCCTGCATCTGTGACCATGAACTTTGTCTCATTCCCTGCGCGGCTCACGAAGCCTGACATCAGCCTGTTGCCTGCCAAAAACTGTATTTCACCTTCGAAATTATCTGCTCCGCTCCCTGCCCGATGCATTCCTGTCTAGTAGTTTAAGTAAACATTCTTCCAGCTACCGAGCAAAGGCCCGGCTTCTCTGTCTTTATGCAAGTAATTCATAGCCCTATTATTATGGAAGATTTCTACCCTCGCATCTAGTGTAGACACTTAGACGCTTGTACACGCACTAACAGTCAGTATAGTCAGTATAGAATAAGATTCTACTCTAAGAAGACCTCTCTTTTGGATAACATAGTTCTTTAAACATAGGATGTTAGATATGATTTGGGATTAGGTTGACTTGACCCTCCAGACTTCTGTCGCCACATGTAGAGCTAAATGTCAAGTCCCCTTCACCCCCTAGTTGCACGTCAATCACACGTCATGCTGCTGCGCGCGCATTTCTGCCAAGTATTTCTGCTGACATTGCGAAATTCTTTCATGGAACCACCCTATTATGACATCACACCTGATGACGTTCCTTAGTCACACCCAGTTACGCCTACTTTTTGCTACGCATGAATGTATTATCAACACTATCAATTGTTACGCCTCTTGCATTTGCTTCACTGTAATGCCTATTGTATAAAAGTGATTAGTTATCAATAAAGTATGTACTTCACTTCCTGAACCTTCGTGGTGATGGAACTTGGAGCAACCGATTCGAATCGTCCATTGGAATAAAGCCCATTCCGAACCTCTAATACCACGGATTCTGCCTCTTATTTACTGAGCTATTTTTATTATGTTTCTGTATCAAATTAAGTCCCGGTAATTAAATTATTTACCACAGGTCCCTGAGAAGGGTACTTTGGCTTTCAACTGGCTTACATGGTTGCTCCAGACGTGCCCCGACTCTCCATTGCTTGGGGGGGTCCCCAGGACCTTGCTGGTCCACACCAATACCATTATTCTCTCACTGCGTGGGTTGCCATTTCCAAGGCTTCTTGGTCTCCAATCTGGAAACTGACCCCCAGCACTCGACATCCTTCGTGGGACAGCTCGCCTGCGGACTGTGGTCATCGTAGACGCCTCCTGGTCCCCGTGGCAGTGGAGTCAAGCTTCACCTCTTCGCACCTGAAACACCCGACATCGGTGGGCATTCGGCTATCTTGCCCCTGGTCACTGGCAAGTGACCCAGACTCTATCCCCTCTAATTTCAGGTTCTTCACATCTTTGATCCAGGCTTGGATCACACTGGACACTTCTCCTTTCCACTGCAGCAGCACTTTGCAGCACATCGCCATTGAAATCAAGGACGATTCCCTACACTATTTGACACCTATGCACCCGGCTTCCCTGGGTGATGTAACACGAGTACTCCGGTACTCCCATGGGTGCTGGCCCTAGAACCCTCTAAGTCTGCAAGGGTTTGCTCAAAGTCCTTTCCTAAGTGTCCTTATTCTTTAAAATTCCAACCGCGACTTTCCCATTGAATTGTACAGGGCTCGCGGCTGTGTTCTCACACTGCGCGTGTCCCCCATGGGTCCCCTGTGTCACTGCCTTAGCTGGTTCCTTGGGGTCCCAGCGACTCTACAGGCTCTAGGCCTTGTGTCTAGTCAAGTCGTGGTTCTTATACCACTTTCTTAATATATGGTTTGGTCTCCCCCTGGGGCCCATTGTATATTGTGCTATTTACTGTCGTTTAATAACTGTATTACTGTATGCCTTGCTCTCTAACTTCATAAAGAGGTTAGTAGAGAGTGTTTAGAAATAAATACATTTATTTTATATATATACCTTGTGTGGTTCTCCTTTCATTTAGGTATTCAAGAGGTTATAATCTGGTAAAGCAAGCTGCTTTACACTCCTTCAAGACTTAGCCTGAAGGCTGCTCTCCGTAGCTACCACTAGGATAGCTTTCAATAAAGGTTGTCTTAAACCTATTCATCAATAAGGGGTTGTTTGGACTGGTGCAAGGTGCCCAGTATAACTAGTGGACAGCATATGCCAGGCCAACTTCTCACACCCAATGTCAGGACTTTGCGAATAACTTCTGAATTAACCTTCAGCTTCAATCAAAAGCTACCAGTTTGCCAGTGAGGCTTTTCTTTACCCTTTTATCTGCCTAAATAAGACCCTCTAAGGGAGACTTTTAACACCTTTCACATGTAGTGTTATGTGGAGGATGGCTTCCCTTCAAACAGACAATAAAGATTGGGGTTCAATAGACTTTGTAAGTGTCCAGTTCATGACGCAATGCGATGCCCATAATGACTCCTTCTGCTTACCCAATGGATCCTTCGTAGGACCTGGCACAATGTGTTACGTTAGTTACGCCTTGAGAATTTGGTGTGAAAGATGAACTTTGTATTATTCTATGGTCTACATATATACCAGCAGTTCCTTCAAGTGTCCTGCTTCTTTTGGGCGAATGATGTGAAGTTAAGAGAATTTTTAGGTTCTCCTACTTTGTGTTTTGCTTTTCACCCTGCACAGTTTTGTGAAGATCTTGCTATCCTTTGGGCTGCGGTATTGAGGGTCTTAGCGAACATGACTGGGGTAATCCTCTCTTAGCTCTGTTGGGTTATGCCACAGACATTCCAACTAAGGTTCAGAAATGTATTGCATTGACTGTGCTGCTGGCCAAACGAAGAGTTGCGGTCCACTGGGGACGACGCCCCCGAAAGGCTCACAGACCGCACATAACGCAAGCTCGAAGAATGCAAAAGATTCCAATCAACCCCTGAGAAACAGAAGCAAACAGGAGTGTGGTTGCTACTTGTATTGGATCTTCCATACGTGAAACTGATAATCATCTCTTCCTTCTACTGACTGATGTGAGAACAGAAGAAGAAAAAGTTAATACCTCTGATTTGTTGTAAAGTGGCACCTCTTGAATGTTCATTGATTACCCAACTAGACCACTAAGAATAATATTCCTAAGAGAGATAAGAAGGTTCCTGAAGTGATTTGAACTGATAACAACTCAACATTACCTTCAGGTTTGACATACGGGTCTCTTTCCCAGTCCAATTGACAATTGGAGATTATACTGAAGTGTTATGTTTATACATTATTGTCTCTCCTATTTATGCTGCAAGTTTTAAAGTTCCTGTAGTGGGTCGAAATGCGGGGGCAGGAGACCAGGTCGGCTTAAGGATGGTTTTATTTTGTGAAACACTCGTCTCCTTTGGGTAGCCAGTCTTTTACTAAGAGTTGGGGATAATAGTGTCTTATCCCAGCCCTCCAGGTCTTCCGGCGTTCTCCACCCCTTTCTCATCCACCTTCATCGGGTCTTGCCGGGGCAGGAGTTCCGGAGTTCAGACGGGCAAATGAAAAGAGAAAACACCGAAACTGTGTAAATGAGGGGAACTAGCACACAAGGGTAGAGAGTGAAGGATCACCAGTGGATACCACACGTCTAAATGGGAAGGTGAAGTGCTCAGGAATGGGTAACCAGTCGGGAACCGGTAGGGAGTTTGTTACCTTATACGTCGGGTCTCTCCCTCCTTCCAACCCAACCCGCAAATCTCTCTCGTACCTGAGAGAGCCACGCTCCTCCTGGAGCGTGGCTGGGCGAACCGCGGTGTCGTTGGCCTCCTGGCTTCCTTGGTTCTTTCGGCAGCTCCGCAGTAAAGTCTCCTCTCAGCAGCTTCCACTCCTTTCCACACACGTCTTCCTCAAACTCCTCATCCTCTCCCGCTCCAGTGATGCCACACACCCTCTGCCTGGCTCCCGGCATTCTTGTTGGCCCAGCTATCGTGACGTCATCGTCGAGGGCGGTATCCTCAGGAGCGATCTCCCAGTTAAAGGAGCTGTACCTGTTTTCTCCCGCTTCCTCCTGCATGGGGTTAAAGGGACAGTTCCAGTCGTCCTGCTGTAGGGAAATAAGAGGAAGATAGTCAGGCGTCACATTCCAAATGTCCCTTGTCTGTTCCTTGCCCTCCTGGGTCGTATCAACCCCGAGACAGTTCCTTATGTCACCTGATCCACTCGAACGATATCATTGTCATCACTTTTTTGTCATGATCATTGCTATGCCTTGAGGAGTTACAAGTAACCAAGTTACAAGACAACGGACACATTTATTCACTGACTGAGAAAAATAAGATTGTGAATGCTTATTTGTGAAAGAGGTAACCGCTTAATTGCAACATCATCATCACATGCTGGGGCACCTTTGTTTTCAGAACCCAAGAAAGATCAATACCATTGACCGTGTATTGATTATAGAGGTTTGAATCAGATTATAGTCAAGGACAGATATCCTTTATTGCTTATAAATGAAATCCTGAAGTTGGTCCATGGAGTAGGGACATTTCCTAAATGAAATTTACAAAGTGCTTATCATCTGCTGCATACAAAAGAAAGTGATGATTGAAAACCAGCTTTCTGAAATGTGTTTGGGCATTTTGAATATAGTGTAATGTAATTTGGGTGATGCAATGCTCCTGCCATTTTTTATGGAGTCAATATTTGGTAAAGTGTTGAATCTGTTTCTAATACTCTATTTGGATGATATTCTGGTATTTTCAAACACTCTTGCAGTAAACCAAGAACATGTCATCTTGGTGCTATCAAGACTACAGCAAAATCATTTTTCTTGCAAACCTGAGTAGTGAGAGGTTTTTGTTTCCGGAGTTTTATATAGTGCGAATTTGACCCGAAGGTATCAGAGCGCTTTACATGAGCAGCAGTGGCGTTACATAAGGACACATTCATTTTTGTTAGGCACGGGAAGATTAAGTGATTTGCCCAGAATCACAGGATGTTGAGCATCGTTGCTGTGACTCGAACCCGGTTCTCCAGATTTGAGGTCGACCGCCCTAGCCGTTAGGCCAGCTTCTCTCCCTTTTGATAAGTAAGAAGCTAAGTATCTTCGATTTACATGACATGTTTATCGCTTTTCCATGGATCCAAAAAAAGCTTCACCTAGCTTGGATTGGTCTTCACCTACTCAAACTTTTCTTAGATTTATAAACATTTATTGGCAATTTACCAAACATTTTGTAGATAACTAGTGATTTCACTTGTGTTTTGGGGGGAGGGGGGAAATATGAAGAAAGACCAGGGCAATCAATCTGAATTACACGCAAGCAGATGTTTTATCAAGCACCCATCTTGAGCCATCCTTGAGTCTTGGCGTCTAACGGGCTTCTAGTCTCTTACACGACAAGTTGTATTTTATAATATGTTTTAGATGGATTTTTTAGGAATTAGGAAATTTGCACCTTGGTCATTGGCTACCTGTAGGCATCTTTTGAGCACAATTTGCTAAGAACAGAATAGTGAACTTGGTGGCTCCAGCATCTCAGCATAGAATGTGGAGATATAAAAGTGGAATATGCAGATAATCAGGGACTACAAAGTGAGGCAGTTCAGGGAATTTAACTGTACTTGAAGAGTATCTGAAAGTTCACCGTAAAATTGGGCTAAGTAAATCAGGCGAAAGTGCAACATAGTGAACTCACACTGGAAGAGCAATGGAAGTTTTTAGAGGAACAGAAAACATGAAAGCCTCCAGGGCATAATTGTTTACTGTTAGAATTCTTTAAAAAAATGAGTAAAGAGAAAAGTACAGATATATGGGAATTGGTCAAAGAGGCAGCAGAGACAGGCTTATCCCCTGAAAGTTTGTGAGAGGCATTACAGTGATACCCAAGGAGGGGAAGTGGCACTTGGTATGTTCTACATAACAAAATATCCTCCTTGGATAAAATGAAATCAAACATTTATGTTAAAGTCTTTTGACACACTGTCAGGCCTCATGTGAAGAAGGGCCAGTAGGAGGGTGTGGAAGTGGGGTATATGGTTGTTCAACAGGGCTAGCATCTTCTTGCACTATGAAAGCAAACACACCATGGGCTTTTAGTTGAAGTATGTGGGGTAATGAGGCTATCAGAGATTATATAATAGCCAGAATAGAACGCAAAGAAAGGGTTTTTGGCATTGTTCACGCTTTTTATTTTGAGAAGTATATTGCAGTAGGAAAGTTCCTAAGCTATTTGATGACAACAGCTTTGTATTTTGTACCGATCATGGCAATCCACGGAGCCAGGACAACCAGACATTGATACCTGAATCTGACAGTATCCTGACAAGTGCTTAGAGACAGCCCTATGTCTACTGTTGTGCCTGAATTAACATGCCCTAAGTTGGCAGGATATGCCCAGACGTGGGTCCCTTGCTCGCTATGCCACCAGATTCAAGCACAGCCTGGCTGATGAGAAGTGAAACCCCAAAACCGGTCCCAGGATACTTGTTTATAGTCCAGGGAGGGCCTGGCCAGACAGTTCAGGCTGGACTGTTCCCATGGTGAGCAGGGTCAAGGCTGATTTGCATATGGCTAGGTCTAAACTGGAATGGTTAGGCGTGCAAACAAATTATGGATTTAATCCAGATCTGTGACTGGGGATGAATGTTGGTTCAGCATTCCGTCCATCATCTCTTCTTTTTGCATTTGTCGTCCTAAGTTGGCATAGTATGCCCAGACATGGGTCCCATGCTTGCTACGCGATGCCACGCCACCAGATTCAAGCTAGCCTCACTGATGAGGGGTGAAACCCTGAAAGAGGTCACCAGGATGCTGAGTTCTGGTCAAGGGAGGACCTGGCCTGACAGTTCGGCTGGACTGTTCCCATGAGGAGCAGTGTCAAGACTGATTTGCATTCTGTCCATCATCTGTTCTTTTTGCATTTGTCGTCCTAAGTTGGCATAGTATGCCCAGACATGGATACCTTGCTTGCTATGCTACGCCACACCATGCCACCAGATTCAAGCTAGCCTCGCTGATGAGGGGTGAAAGCCCAAAACCGGTCCCAGGATGCTTGTTTCTGGTCCAAGGAGGACCTGGCCTGACAGTTTGGGCTGGACTGTTCCAATGAGGAGCAGGGTCAAGACTGATTTGCATTCCGTCCATCATCTGTTCTTTTTTGCATGAGTCAACATGACAGCCTGTGCTACAGGTTAGCGTTACAGGTGATAGAACTGTCGCTTCTAGCATCAGAGATGTCAGTTGTGAGAGTCCTCAACCCAATGAAAGGGAGGTTGCCACTCTTGAGCACGAGTCCGAATGAAAGTGCTGATGCAGTTCCGCTTCTGGTGCACGCTTCCTTGTGCTGGAGCATTCCCTTCTGCCTCTTGTGATGATCCTTGACTCCACCCCTAGCAACTATCAAGCAGGTAGTAACTGAGGTACTTGGGACATTAATCAACATGGCAGATGTGGATGCTAGGAGAGTAATCTTGTGCCGGAAGGCACTGACCCCCATTGCCCTGGGACATGGCACATTGTCTTTTAAAATTGATAATGAGTGAAGATATACCTTGCAGTCATGAATGAAACCAGCAGTATGCTGAAACACTTGCTGCCATCTGGAAGATCTTCCTTGTTGCGAATACTGAGGCAGATGACATCTTCCTTACACTGGTGGCCGCATTAGATGCACATTCTGCATTGTAAATCAGTGTAGAGATAGGACGCATCTGTCCTGCACCAGGCAAGACGATAAACTGTGCTTTATGTTGGGCCTTGGTTTACTAGTGCCCACTTCCACCCATGAGGGCTGATAGGGCCACCATGAGGGAGACTCCCTCGCTTTACTTCAGCTGTCCACCCCTGAGGGCGGATAGGGCCACCATGAGGGAGACTCCCTCACTTTACTTCAGCTGTCCACCCGTGAGGGCGAATAGGGCCACCATGAAGGAGACTCCCTCGCTTTACTTCAGCTGTCCACCCCTGAGGGCGGATAGGGCCACCATGAGGGAGACTCCCTCGCTTTACTTCAGCTGTCCACCCGTGAGGGCGGATAGGGCCACCATGAAGGAGACTCCCTCGCTTTACTTCAGCTGTCCACCCGTGAGGGCGGATAGGGCCACCATGAAGGAGACTCCCTTGCTTTACTTCAGCTGTCCACCCGTGAGGGCGGATATGGCCACCATGAAGGAGACTCCCTTGCTTTACTTCAGCTGTCCACCCGTGAGGGCGGATATGGCCACCATGAAGGAGACTCCCTCGCTTTACTTCAGCTGTCCACCCCTGAGGGCGGATAGGGCCACCATGAAGGAGACTCCCTCGCTTTACTTCAGCTGTCCACCCATGAGGGCGGATAGGGCCACCATGAAGGAGACTCCCTCGCTTTACTTCAGCTGTCCACCCCTGAGGGCGGATAGGGCCACCATGAAGGAGACTCCCTCGCTTTACTTCAGCTGTCCACCCGTGAGGGCGGATAGGGCCATCATGAAGGAGACTCCCTCGCTTTACTTCAGCTGTCCACCCCGGAGGGCGGATAGGGCCACCATGAGGGAGACTCCCTCACTTTACTTCAGCTGTCCACCCGTGAGGGCAGATAGGGCCACCATGAAGGAGACTCCCTCGCTTTACTTCAGCTGTCCACCCCTGAGGGCGGATAGGGCCACCATGAGGGAGACTCCCTCACTTTATTTCAGCTGTCCACCCGTGAGGGCGAATAGGGCCACCATGAAGGAGACTCCCTCGCTTTACTTCAGCTGTCCACCCCTGAGGGCGGATAGGGCCACCATGAGGGAGACTCCCTCGCTTTACTTCAGCTGTCCACCCGTGAGGGCGGATAGGGCCACCATGAAGGAGACTCCCTCGCTTTACTTCAGCTGTCCACCCGTGAGGGCGGATAGGGCCACCATGAAGGAGACTCCCTTGCTTTACTTCAGCTGTCCACCCGTGAGGGCGGATATGGCCACCATGAAGGAGACTCCCTTGCTTTACTTCAGCTGTCCACCCTTTTTCCACCAGTTTGTCAGCTGGTCAGGCAGGTGATTCTGTAACTGCTGACCATGAACCTCCTCCAAACATGAATAATTTTGCAGATGAGGAGATCTACATCATCCATGTGGTGAGTGCGAAAGAAAATGTGTTAAGAGCCTACAGGAAATGCCAAACATGCGGTGAAATGATTAAGCTATCCTTGGCCTTACATTGCAGCCAGTATATTGTCTCATCGCCTGTATTTTGTTATGTGGTAGCTGACCTGAAGAAGCTGAAATCGTTAAAAAGAAACAAAGGCCATTTCCATGGCTCTTGAACTCGGTGGTCACGTGAAATCTAATAAACCAAGATAAATTAGAAACTATTAAAACCTGGTCCCTGACCAGCTGACCCACCAAAACAGGTCAGCACATCCCCCACTGCACATTTATACCTTTTCATATGCACAGCTTCTACTTCTGTCATTGACAGGGAGATGCTACACAATTCCCAGAGGGCCATTGTGGGTTTTACCTGAGCAGTGATGGCCAAGACATTGTTAGGCGCGCACTCTTCAATTGTGTGAAACTTAAAAGTCAAAGAACATTCTTACTCTCATCTCACTTAGAGAATTTTGGTGATGCTTATGTAGTTTACATGATACAGTTGTTAAGGATGTTGAATGTAAAGCAAGTGGTTTGCTATGTATGTGAATGTACAAATATTATTTTTAGCAGACTCTATAATTCTACCATGTAAGATTACATGCTAATGATCTTGTCCATGTTTCTTTTTCTATCGCTCTTTTTTTTTTTTTTACACAACATGTTTTGACGTTTATTTAAACCACACAAACAGTTTATTACACTGGAAATAGTGGCTAACCAGAATGGGGGGCATGTGGTTCATAACACTGGATCTGACCAGAGGGTGCCACCACTTAGCAATGCAATATGTGGGACTCTTCACGTTAATAGCTGATGAAACAAGTTTATATTAGCATTCATGGCAGAGGGGTTTCAAAAACCATCATGTAAAATCATATCCATCTGCCACGGGTGACGAATATCAGCGATGACATCATCACACGTTGCCATCAAACAAGGGCATTGTAAGTAGGATGACGAGATCGCGCTACATAAGGACAAGTGTCATTTCAGGAAGAAGAATCTCACGTTTTTAGCGTCTGTCTTCTCCCTGCCTTGTGTCAATGCCAAACTACAGAAAGTGCAAGACATCAAGACTGGTAGACCACCACAAGATGCCTCCAGAGAGCATTGGCTCCCGTGGGGATGGCCAGCTGCAGGCGTATCATCTACAACTACCGAGGTACACTAAAACCAGCATGGATTGCAAGCATGTATATGGTATTTCTATATTGTGAACCTGGCCAAAGGGCAGCATACTGCTGTACGGGGTCAAAAACAAACATAAAGTCAACAAGTGATAGAAAAGGTAACTGGGTTGTGAGTTAATGCTTTGTGATGTGGCATTCTTTAAAGAGGGGAGTCTTCAGCTTCTGGCTAAATTGGAGCAGAGTTGGGGCGGTCCTGATGGATGGATGGATGTTGTTCCAGATCCTGGGTGCGTAGATGGAATAGGCCTGCTGCCTTGGTTTTTTTCATGTTTACACTTCTAGTCAGCAGTTTGATGGTGTCCTGGATGCGGTTGTGCCTAGAACCACTAGAGATGGTGTGCTTGACTGGTTGTGATGGCTTTATTAATGATGCAGCTGGTTTTGCAGATGAGGTGAGCAAGCAAGGGGAGTCAACTGAGTTCCATCGAGATGGACATCAAGCAAAAGACAAAACGGCACTTCAGTCAACAGATGATGACTTACTGGATGACACTATCATGGCCAACTCCAAACTGCGCAGTCCATCAAACTCGCTGTAGATGTCATTCCCTGCGCACTGTGGGCAGGACTACTTCAGAAAGATTCTAATGATTTGATATTCCCCATAGCCAATGGCCAGTCAAGAGCATGGAACGAGGAGAGGAGATAATATTGATCCTCTGGTTGGGCAGATATTTTGACAAGTATCTATAAAGGCACTCCTTCAAGGCTGCCACTACCCCCACGTCACCTGTGCTACAGATTCATTGTGTCAGCTCATTCGCTACCAAGACTTGACAAGTGAATATTACAGCTACAAGAAAGTTCTCCAGAGCATGCCACAACTACCATCTCCAGAACATAAAGGTGTTACGTGGCCCCCCTTTAATGAGACCTGCGTCACCTTTTGTCTTGATGTCAGTAATTATTGCTTTCTGAAAAGTGATGGCCATAAAGGGACACCTTACGGCACATAAACAATCACCCCTGCAGTGCAGGCGCCCTTGCAACATGGCAGCAGGGTGCTTGCGCCGGCACTAGGCAACTTTTTTTACTGCTAGCGCTAGGGTAAATGCAGGAGTGTGCCATATTGTTATGTTATGTTACTGGGTATTTGTTGAGCGCACAGCTACTCCCAAGAGTGTCCCGACGCTGAGTGCTGCTGGGGAACCCATCCTGGCTTTCCCTGTGAGATGGTCCCTACTGGGCATCTCCAAGGTGAAGACAAGCATTCCCGGCGCTGATGGGGCCGTAAGTGGAGATTAAGCAAGCTATTGCCCAGAGTTGCTGAGCGGGATCCATGGTTAGAGTGGGCACCGAGGCGAGAATTATCGTGTCCGCTGACCTTGGTCCAAGACCCTGCCGCGTCGGGAATAGAACCCTGGTCCCGGGCCGACTTCTGCTTCCGGGTCTGCCGCCTCTAACCGGTGAGCCACACCACACCATATTCTTGTGAATACAACGCATTCCTGTATTTAAAAAAATGTTAGAGCGTAGCCTTGCCAAATTTGGCATAACCTGAAATTTTTTGTAACTATGCCCCATAGTACCCAGCAAAGTGAAAGTTTAAGTTTGGTCTCTGACCTCCCAGATGCCAAGCCTCAGATGCTACATACGGCATAAATCATTCCTCCTTCCGCATGGATCTCTCCCCCTTGCTCTTCCGGAAGGTACGATGACGTGATTGTTTAATTCCTTTTCTGAGCTCTATATCTCAGCTAGAACTATTCACGGTTATTACAGAGAGGGACACGCAGCAGGACCAGAGCAGGAGGGGGCCGAGGTGGTCCCAGCAGGGCCAGGCCAGCCATATTTGTATCCACCCCCCTCAACTCTGAGGGCCAGGCATAAGAATTTTTGTTCTGCCAAAGTATTGTCATCTTCGAGGAGGGCGTGGTTTAATAGCCTCTTCGAGTTCCTCAATTGGGACGGCTGTTTGTTTCCCCTGATGCTTTAAAGGGACAGGCAGTACCAGCCCTCTTCCTTAGACATGGATGTCCATTGAAAGCCCTGGTTTTCATGCAGGATGGAGGCGGAGCCCTCGGGCTTCCAAGCCGTGATTGGCTCATCCACCCCTGGTTATTCTTTGCATTTTGCCTCTTGAATTTCTGTTTTAATAATGGGCTAAATGGGGCTGTAGATCTAAGCAGAGGTCGAAGCGCATTAACAAAAGTATGTGAACTGTGATGCTGCAAGCAATGGGGGTGGGGTGAGTGAGTGGGGGGCGTGGTCAAAGGTGTGACTAAAAAAACGAAAGACTCAGTAACTCTTCGGTCTTTCACCCTCTGGTGACTACACATAAAATAACGCACAGCGTAAATGAAAGTAAGTTTGGAGATGCACCAGCTCACATGACGAAACCGCCATTAGTTAATGCACTGCACTGAGAGCACAGGATTGAATCCTGGTTGGCGCAGTGAAGAATAATGTCGTGTATGTTTAGTGCTACGAGGTCCCAGTCTGTGACAGAAAGCACTGTGAACATGTAAGTAGAAAGTAGGGACTACTCATGTAAGTCATTATTTGAAACTTGCAATGCATACAGTATATGATAGGCTGCTAAAACATGCGCAAAAAGGTTTAAGATAAAAAAAAGTGCTTGCAAAATATAGATTTTAGTAATACCCAGACTGTAAGTAGTGCTAATTTTTTTTTAAACTGTCTTTCAAAAGCGCACACTTCACAGTTTATCTGGTAGCTCCCTTAAAATACCCCTCAAAAAGAATAAATCTGTGTCAGCAAGAAGCTTGAAGTGATTCTGTTATTTAAAGCCAATAAGGGTTCCAAACCCCCTTTACATTTGCGGATTGACCAGTTGGTCACATTTACATGTTTTTCAGGCAGGTAGGCACCCTGGAAAGAAGGCTTGTTTAGCTGTCTGCCCCTCAGTCGGTTTCACAGCCCAGGAGACTCTGCATTACACCCTAACTGAAGCATTTGAACTGTGGAATTAACCTTCCTGGAAAGGTTATCTTTACACAAAAAGTAAGGGAACTGTTTTTCTAAATTAAAAAAGTATGGGCACATCGTGCCCCTCAGACCCCCCTCCAAAACGACCACTGGCTCTAGAGTACAATAAATAAACCCGTACCTGATGAGCTATTCACAGGAGGCTGGGAAACTCGGGAGCTCTGTGAAGGAGAAGTGAGGCGCCGGCAGAGTCTGGGGCCCACCAGGCTCCCACACAAGACTGCTGTCAGAGTCAACAGAATGGAGGGGCTGTCCTGCTCCCTGTCACCATCACACCTGGACTCCTAACTAGGAGAAGTCAAGGGGAGCAACATCTGCTGCACGCCATCCTCATCGGGATCAGCTGGTGGTAACTGCGGAGACGACCCCTCGTGTTTCTACCCGAGTGATGTGAGTGCTTGGAGGGGTGCGCTCGCCCACCTGGTAAAGGAGTTCAGGTGCACACGGTGGCACTCGTCCCATCACAGACACACCGCTGCAATAATGCTGGGACGCCACTGTAAATGTTTGTGTTGGAGGGCACGGCCTGCTTGTTTTTCGATGTTGTTGTGTTGAAAAACTCAAACAAAATCTAGAAGTCAGGGAACCACTTATATGACCCAGAGACCTGCAGCAGCTTAATTCTCCCCCCCTCCCCCCCCCCCCCCCCCAACACTAGATGCACTGCTAAGTGGGACAAAACTCAGCAAGGCGGCAGTTTGGGGCCAGGGATTATGGGATTCTGAAGGGAAAGAGGAGTTGCTGTTGGTGGTTGTAGTGAAGAGAAAGAAAGTGAGAGTCCTAAACAAATGAGAGATGCTTTCTAGCCAAACTGCAGAGCTGGCAAGCTCTCATTCTGTACAAGAAGAACAACTTGTTGAAGAACATTTAGCAGCCCTAGGTGTTGTGTCCACCGAGCGCGCCTCTCACCCAGTAAACACATTACAATCCCAGGGGCTCTGGTGCACTCACTGGAGGGGCATGATGGAGTGAAGATGGGCCAGCTCAGTCATGGCACAAGTGCTCAGGAACTTTAACACTGAAGGATCATGTCCCACCTCACTCTGAGAATCAGTTGTGCCCCTGCAGCCTCAACTGAGGGTTGGACATGCCTCTCTAATGTGAGGCGCAGTCAGACTATGAGAGGGCCAGAGCACATGCTACTGCAGTAGAGGTGAACCAGCAGAAAGGGAGTGCAGACCTATGTTCACTTGGCGCGGTCACATAGGACTTTAGAGATTCGGGCCCAAAGTCTAGATTTAGACCTAAAGTCTAATTTTACACCTGAAGTCTAACTTTTATTTTGTAATGTTTTTTAATAACAACACAGTTATCATGATTCAGCAGTTGTGAGTGGAACTCCCATCATGTGGATACATAAACGCATAATGTGATTACAAAATAAGTGTATGGCGTTAGATTTACCTGCAGCACTTAACAGTCTGTGTCGGTAGTGTGGACAATGACTGCGTTGTCAAGAACAGTATAAAGGAGAAGAAAGAATGAAAAGAAAGAAACAGTAAGGAAACCAACAACGCAAGAGCGCAGAGATCCACAATAATCAAGCAAGGATACCTGGAGATGCATTATGTTCCCGCTCCTTCTGCAGCAGGAGGTTCAAACGTATGTTTATATACAGTAAAGAGAGCGAGGCAATAATGGTCATGCGAGGCTGGTTCCTGCTCTGCATGCCACCGGAGGGAAATGCAAAAACAGCAATTGATGGACAGAATGCAGAACAATGTCATACATTCACCCCAGTACAGAGATCTGGGCCTGAATCCATCGTTTTTTTGCTCACCATGCCGTTCCAGTTTGAACCCAGCCATATGCAAATCAGTCTTGACCCTGTGCCTCATGGGAACAGTCCAGCCCGAACTGCCAAGCCAGGTCCTCCCTGGACTGGAAACAAGCATCCTAGGACCGGTTTCGGGGTTTCACCCATCTTCAGCCAGGATAGCTTGATTCCAGTGGCATGGAGAGCAAGGGACCCACGTCTGGGCATACCCTTCCCACTCGGGGTGACCAATGCAAAAACAACAATTGATGGACAGAATGCAGAACAATGTCATACATTCACCCCAGTACAGAGATCTGGGCCTGAATCCATCGTTTTTTTGCTCACCATGCCTTTCCAGTTTGAACCCAGCCATATGCAAATCAGTCTTGACCCTGTGCCTCATGGGAACAGTCCAGCCCGAACTGCCAAGCCAGGTCCTCCCTGGACTGGAAACAAGCATCCTAGGACCGGTTTCGGGGTTTCACCCCTCTTCAGCCAGGATAGCTTGATTCCAGTGGCATGGAGAGCAAGGGACCCACGTCTGGGCATACCCTTCCCACTCGGGGTGACCAATGCAAAAACAACAATTGATGGACAGAATGCAGAACAATGTCATACATTCACCCCAGTACAGAGATCTGGGCCTGAATCCATCGTTTTTTTGCTCACCATGCCGTTCCAGTTTGAACCCAGCCATATGCAAATCAGTCTTGCCCTGTGCCTCATGGCAACAGTCCAGCCCGAACTGCCAAGCCAGGTCCTCCCTGGACTGGAAACAAGCATCCTAGGACCGGTTTCGGGGTTTCACCCCTCTTCAGCCAGGATAGCTTGATTCCAGTGGCATGGAGAGCAAGGGACCCACGTCTGGGCATACCCTTCCCACTCGGGGTGACCAATGCAAAAACAACAATTGATGGACAGAATGCAGAACAATGTCATACATTCACCCCAGTACAGAGATCTGGGCCTGAATCCATCGTTTTTTTGCTCACCATGCCGTTCCAGTTTGAACCCAGCCATATGCAAATCAGTCTTGACCCTGTGCCTCATGGGAACAGTCCAGCCCGAACTGCCAAGCCAGGTCCTCCCTGGACTGGAAACAAGCATCCTAGGACCGGTTTCGGGGTTTCACCCCTCTTCAGCCAGGATAGCTTGATTCCAGTGGCATGGAGAGCAAGGGACCCACGTCTGGGCATACCCTTCCCACTCGGGGTGACCAATGCAAAAACAACAATTGATGGACAGAATGCAGAACAATGTCATACATTCACCCCAGTACAGAGATCTGGGCCTGAATCCATCGTTTTTTTGCTCACCATGCCGTTCCAGTTTGAACCCAGCCATATGCAAATCAGTCTTGACCCTGTGCCTCATGGGAACAGTTCAGCCCGAACTGCCAAGCCAGGTCCTCCCTGGACTGGAAACAAGCATCCTAGGACCGGTTTCGGGGTTTCACCCCTCTTCAGCCAGGATAGCTTGATTCCAGTGGCATGGAGAGCAAGGGACCCACGTCTGGGCATACCCTTCCCACTCTGGGTGACCAATGCAAAAACAACAATTGATGGACAGAATGCAGAACAATGTCATACATTCACCCCAGTACAGAGATCTGGGCCTGAATCCATCGTTTTTTTGCTCACCATGCTGTTCCAGTTTGAACCCAGCCATATGCAAATCAGTCTTGACCCTGTGCCTCATGGGAACAGTCCAGCCCGAACTGCCAAGCCAGGTCCTCCCTGGACTGGAAACAAGCATCCTAGGACCGGTTTCGGGGTTTCACCCCTCTTCAGCCAGGATAGCTTGATTCCAGTGGCATGGAGAGCAAGGGACCCACGGCTGGGCATACCCTTCCTACTCGGGGTGACCAATGCAAAAACAACAATTGATGGACAGAATGCAGAAAAATGTCATACATTCACCCCAGTACAGAGATCTGGGCCTGAATCCATCGTTTTTTTGCTCACCATGCCGTTCCAGTTTGAACCCAGCCATATGCAAATCAGTCTTGACCCTGTGCCTCATGGGAACAGTCCAGCCCGAACTGCCAAGCCAGGTCCTCCCTGGACTGGAAACAAGCATCCTAGGACCGGTTTCGGGGTTTCACCCCTCTTCAACCAGGATAGCTTGATTCCAGTGACATGGAGAGCAAGGGACCCACGTCTGGGCATACCCTTCCCACTCGGGGTGACCAATGCAAAAACAACAATTGATGGACAGAATGCAGAACAATGTCATACATTCACCCCAGTACAGAGATCTGGGCCTGAATCCATCGTTTTTTTGCTCACCATGCCGTTCCAGTTTGAACCCAGCCATATGCAAATCAGTCTTGACCCTGTGCCTCATGGGAACAGTTCAGCCCGAACTGCCAAGCCAGGTCCTCCCTGGACTGGAAACAAGCATCCACCGGAGGGAAAGAAGAGGAGACGGGCTGCTTGGAATGATCCAGATGACAGAGTGCAATCAGGGAATGGGCTGGTGTCAACATGGGCGGCGCGTCAGGAGTGACATGTGGGAGTACTGCATGGATAGGGAACAGTGTGTGCAGTGGTAGTGAGACAGCTGCAGTGTCACCTGGAAATATGCAACAGTCGCATGTAGGTGACATGGGAGTAGCTCATGGCGGTTGCTCGTCTGATTTGGCTTCCACTTTAAGTAGAAAAGTCTCCCAGCATTCACCACCAGGGCAGAGTCACCCCTGAAACCGAGCAGCCTAAGGCTTCGGCCCTGGTCCACGTCAATAAGACACAGAGCCAACGTTGAAGGACCGGGGGGGCAGGGGATTTCCATTCCATTGCTATGTTGCATTTAAACAGGACAACCTGGGGTTGCGGTACACCCCCTTCACCAGCTGGAGAGCACGAGCCCAAACCGCATCGGAGAGTGGCTGTTATAGCACCTCGTTCCATCTGGCGCACGCCTTCATTGCATGATCAGAGGGGGGAGTATTGAGTGGGTTGTACAGAGTTGCGATGGCGTTTCGAGTGCTAATGGCAGTCAATAATGTGTTCAGTATCTCCCAAGTAGAGGGTTCATCTGTCCCGTTGTTCCATTTGTCATGAACCACATGTTGAAGAGCTTGGTATGTTGAGAACCGACCAGCATTCAGCCCATACATTTCCACCAGTCCCTGAAACAACGTGAGTGTTCTCTCATTATAGAGGTCGCCTACATATGTAATCTCCGCATCATTCCACGGGGCCAGGTCAATGCATTGCACCGCCTGGCACAGCCGCGGTAGATGCCAGATAACAATCGATGGGGAGTATGGGAATGTGAGGCTCTTGGGGTGCACATATCTGTGCCAGCAGAAACGGGCTACCGCCATCTGTCTGGTCTCATGGCTCATGTGTATGGTAGCATCAGACAGCCAAGTGTAAGTACTCACCCCCTGCAACACCGCATGCACAAGCAAAGTTGAGGGGTTTTGTTATGTGCCCTGCACAATCACACCATTAGCCATTGTAATTGCACTGCTATGTAGTAGAGCTCGAGATTGGGTGCTCCAAGTCTGGCCTCAACAAGTGGGCGGTGTAATGTGGACAGTGGAACCCGGCATCGGTCTGAGCTCCATATCAGCTCCAGTAGTAGGTTATGTAGTACATGAAAGAAGCTCTTAGCGAGCACAATGGGAAGGGCAGCAAAGAAATACAGCAACTGGGGAAGAACTAACATTTTAGAGATTGCTACTCCACCTAATGGGGGCAAGGGAAGCAAACACCAGAAGGGCAAAGATCGGAGTATGGAGCCTATTGCTTTGCAAGATTTCCCTACTTAAGGTCCTTCTCGGTGTGATAAACCTGTATGCCTAAGTATTTGAAAGTGTCATACCACTGCAAACAAGTCCCTAGGGGTTCCACCCACACTCTCGATTGATCTGTGTGCGAGGGGAAATAGACATTATTAATCCAGTTCATGCATAGACCAGAATTAGCGCCAAAGCATCCAGAATCTGCATGAGACCTGGAAGCGAAGACCCCCACCTCCCGCAGGGAGACTATAGGCATCGTCTTCATATGACGAGATTATGTGGTACAAGCCTCGTTCACGGATACGCAGTTCACTGCCCGCTGGCGCAGATGGCAGGCCAGAGGCAACATGGCCAATGCGAAAATGAGAGTGGATAGCAGGCAGCCTGTCTGGTACCCTTGCAAATGTCAAACGTGTCAGAAATCGCTTGCCCAGTTTTCACTCGCGCAGTAGGGCCAGCATAGAGGGTGCACACCCAGCCAGAGAATCCCAGTCCAAACCTCATGTTGGTGAGGACGGAGAAAAGGAAATCCCAACTCACCTAAAGTCTAACTTTAAACCTGAAGTTTAGACCTAAAGTCTAAGTTTAGACCTGAAGTCTAAGTTTAGACCTGAAGTCTAAGTTTAGAACTGAAGTCTAAGTTTAGAACTGAAGTCTAAGTTTAGACCTAAAGTCTAAGTTTAGAACTGAAGTCTAAGTTTAGATAGACCTGAAGTCTAAGTTTAGAACTGAAATCTAAGTTTAGAACTAAAGTCTAAGTTTAGAACTAAAGTCTAAGGGGCAGATTTATGAGCCCCTTGCGCCACTTTTGCGTCACTTTTCCCATGTTAAAAGTGACGCAAAAGTGGCGCAAGGGGCTCATAAATCTGCCCCTAAGTTTAGAACTGAAGTCTAAGTTTAGACCTGAAGTCTAAGTTTAGAACTGAAGTCTAAGTTTAGACCTGAAGTCTAAGTTTATAACTGAAGTCTAAGTTTATAACTGAAGTCTAAGTTTAGAACTGAAGTCTAAGTTTAGACCTGAAGTCTAAGTTTATAACTGAAGTCTAAGTTTAGACCTAAAGTCTAAGTTTAGACCTGAAGTCTAAGTTTAGACCTGAAGTCTAAGTTTATAACTGAAGTCTAAGTTTATAACTGAAGTCTAAGTTTAGACCTAAAGTCTAAGTTTAGAACTGAAGTCTAAGTTTATAACTGAAGTCTAAGTTTAGACCTGAAGTCTAAGTTTAGACCTGAAGTCTAAGTTTAGACCTGAAGTCTAAGTTTAGAACTGAAGTCTAAGTTTAGAACTGAAGTCTAAGTTTAGAACTGAAGTCTAAGTTTAGACCTAAAGTCTAAGTTTAGAACTGAAGTCTAAGTTTATAACTGAAGTCTAAGTTTAGACCTGAAGTCTAAGTTTAGAACTGAAATCTAAGTTTAGAACTAAAGTCTAGAACTGAAGTCTAAGTTTAGAACTGAAGTCTAAGTTTAGAACTGATGTCTAAATTTAGACCTGAAGTTTAAGTTTAGACCTGAAGTTTAAGGGCCCGATTCACAAAGGTAAAGTTAGACCAAAAGTGCAAGTTTACTACTTCTCGGTATTTACAAAGGTAAGTTACTACTAGTAACTTTACTACTAGTGGAGTTTACTGGTAGTAAAGTTACTAGTAGTACCTTACCTTTGTGACTACCAAAAAAGTAGTAAAGTTAGACTTTTGTTGTAACTTTACCTTTGTGAATTGGGCTCGTTATGAGTATAAGAAGTAGTACTACAGGGAACTCTTTTACGTACTCTTACATGGCTTTGTGTATTGGCCCAAAAAAATGAGAATATTAAAGGAATATTCATCCACAATTAGTACATACAGAAAGGACTGTGCTCTCTGTGAACTTTTACTAAGGGAGGTGGATATTTCGGGGCAGATTCACAAAGGCGTATAAGAGTACATAAAAGAGTACCCTGTAGTTCTACTTCCTTTACTCAGAATGGTTTTTGTGAATTCATAGCGTATCCAGTCCAGTTTATTTTGCCTTCAAGCACTTGTTGTCGTGGTTATCCCATTACATATTCAGGACTGAAATTGCCATTTTGCACAAAGAAGCTGAACTGGATGAAATATCCATGCATGGAGTCAGGGAACCTGGGAGTGCTGCGGTGTGCACGCGCTGCTTCTAGTGATAAAGGCTTCCCCTGCAGGTCAGGAGCAAATCCATGGTTTATAATGCTACGAAACGAATGCTTTTGCTGAGCGCAAACTTTAAGATGAGTTTTGCTCTGTCCACCCTCTCGAAGGGGTTCGAATGAACTGACTGAATATGAGGACACAGAACTACCCGGCTCAGACTTCACACGTATGAACTATCCAACAGGCTTTACAGACCCACAGACTGGCTTTACAGACCCACAGACTGGCTTTACAGACCCACAGACTGGCTTTACAAACCCACAGACTGGCTTTACAGACCCACAGACTGGCTTTACAAACCCACAGACTGGCTTTACAGACCCACAGACAGGCTTTACAGACCCACAGACTGGCTTTACAGACCCACAGACTGGCTTTACAGACCCACAGACTGGCTTTACAAACCCACAGACTGGCTTTACAGACCCACAGACTGGCTTTACAAACCCACAGACTGGCTTTACAGACCCACAGACAGGCTTTACAGACCCACAGACTGGCTTCACACAGTGGAGCTATCCCTCAGGATTAAGAATTTTCAGGCTTGCGTATTACCCAGCAGAGCGCCCAAAGGCCTCCCTGAACCCACTGACTCCGGCATCAAACAGCAGATCTGGTGTCCAGGCTACAGGGATCTTATCACGTTTCACAAACTGTATATGCAGAGCTTTCCCTGAAATGCCACAAAATGTACAGCTTGTATTTGAAGATAGAAGAAACATCTTTCTGGCCACTCAGAGCGAAGTGATCCATCAGGTGACACAGAATGTACAGCCTTTTCAAAGGACAGAAGAACTGCCCCTAAGATGATACAGGTTAAGCAGGGATGTGTCTGACAGAGCAGAGATATTCCTTAAGTGACTCGAGGCTTACGAGTCCAGGCCATAGGTAGGCCATGTGTGGTGGATGCTTCACGTTACCCTGTGTTCACTCTACAGGCCTTTGGAAGTACCTTTCATCTTTATGAAACAGCCAGAAAAAAATGTATTGTACATTGTTATGTGTGCGTCTCAGTAAAAAAAAAAACTAGGGTTCAAGAAAGGGACTTAAAAAGAGGTGCAACTTTTTTAAGTCTCTTTTAAGGCTGAGCAATCATAACAAAATAAATGTTTTTTCCACATTGAATTACATATGGTTATTTAAGGTTCATCTGCTGATGCAGACAAAGACCCTTCTCACAGTCCATCAACTAGACATGTTTATGCTATCTAACCACAGCTGCCATCTTAAATATCTGAATTCACCAATCTACAGCTGAAATGTAACCAGTTAACTTTTGGGCAATATCTGCTGCAATGTTGCTCAGTATGTGGAGAAAGTTGAATAACATGTCATTTGTTCGAGCTAGAAACACTTTTTTTTGTGTAAATCTTCAAACTATTCCGTAGATGGTGGATTGTGTGGCAAGCAGTAAACCTACATTTATACCGAAAAAATTGAGCCACAGAATTGTTTTTGCCAATGGCCTAGATCAATAGGCTTCATGCATAATCTGTGAGATGCCCCTCTTTCCAGCTTTCTTCCCTCACTCTCTTCCTTTATCTCTTTTACTCTACAACTGCCATTAACCTTGTCTCATTACTATACTGTAAAAGAGGTGTTTCTTTTAGATATAGTGCCACCTGGGTAGGGGGGCCCTCCCATGAGCTATTCATGCATTCTCGCCCCTTTCTAGGCTCCTTTCTGGCATCTAAATACAAAGTTCAGCTATTTTCATCATATTTGCATCTGTAGCCTCATTCAATCAATCAGGATTTATAAAGCGCAGCTAATCACCTGATAGGGTATCGAGGCGTTTGTGCATAGATGGGTTAATGGAGGGCACCGTTTCTTTCTGCAGCCCATCTCTGTCCCACGTAAACACTACTACAAGTACCTTGTGCAGTTGCAGCCACAGACAGCTAGACCAAAAGCCCCACTCCACCTAGCCAATGTACACTTCCAGCTGTCATTCTCTGACACTGACCCACCCTCATGGCCTCCTCCTGATCTACAGTGGTGGAGTTTGTTGTAGCCGGAGTACACTTCCAGCTGTCATTCTCTGCTACAGACCAACCCTCATGGCCTCCTCCTGATCTACAGTGGTGGAGTTTGTTGTAGCCGGAGTACACTTCCAGCTGTCATTCTCTGCTACAGACCAACCCTCATAGCCTCCTCCTGATCTACAGTGGTGGAGTTTGTTGTAGCCGGAGTACACTTCCAGCTGTCATTCTCTGCTACAGACCAACCCTCATGGCCTCCTCCTGATCTACAGTGGTGGAGTTTGTTGTAGCCGGAGTACACTTCCAGCTGTCATTCTCTGCCACTGACCCACCCTCATGGCCTCCTCCTGATCTACAGTGGTGGAGTTTCTTGTAGCCGGAGTACACTTCCAGCTGTCATTCTCTGCCACTGACCCACCCTCATGGCCTCCTCCTGATCCACAGTGGTGGAGTTTGTTGTAGCCGGAGTACACTTCCAGCTGTCATTCTCTGCCACAGACCAACCCTCATGGCCTCCTCATGATTAACATTGGTGAAATGTAATGTAGCAGGAGCCATCAAGCTCCTCTATCTCCAGATGAGCTCAGAACACTAAATACAGAGTCGTTCAACCACACTCAAATTTTGATATTTGTATGCAAGACCAGGCTTTGAGTGAAAATCACAATCCTGTAACCGTGACCGGAGGACCATGAGAATAAGAAAAAAAACAGAGTTTGCATATTGCACGGAAAATCATTAGTGAGCTGCAACTGAACAGATATCGGCCAGAGCCAAGCAAGGAAGGATGCACAGGAGACTCGAATGTTGTGCAATGTGGGCCCTCTAGGATATCCTGCAAAGCAGAAGTGCATGTGCAAGAGGCTGCACCTGCTGCATCTGAGAGGTTCTAGTCCAGAGTTTGACCTGCTTGACTTTCATAGACTATTGAGATTAGAGGGCATGCAGTAGCAATGGTGAGGAGAAAGCCATGAGGGACTGCAAATGTGGATGGACCAGGGATGGAAGGACAAGAGGAGATCCTGAGCAAGAGAAATGGTATTTCCTTGCTATAGTCCTTCCTAAGAGGTTTGTACCACCCCTCCTTAAGATATGCTCATGGACACGGCCCGACACTCAGTCTGGTACCCTTCTACGTCTCGACCCTGACATAGCCACCCAAGGCCTGCATCCTGAATTCATATATACATCAGGAGCAGGGATTTCAAGACACCCTCAAATTCTGATTTCCACAGCACTAACATATCGTGTCCCTTGATAGCCAAAGGCAAATAGAGAAGCAGAAAGCTTATGAAGACCTGAGCAACTCTTTGAATTGGCAAGAAGTAACAGAGGGACCAGGAGCGAACGACTTTACAATGTTTCATAGAATCCTGAGTAGCCCTTGGACACAACTGTAACTGCCCTCATGGAAGGCATTGCAAAAAGTAAAACTCTAAACAGTCTAATCTTACCTGGACTCCATCGAATCTCGCACATGGAGATGCGGAAGCACTAAGACACGGAGCCAATACAGAAATAAACCACGGTGAGCGTCCAGATTTGTCCTACAACTAGGTAAGTGACTACATCTGGAGGTAAAGTTGTTAAAACCCTATGAACACCCAACCCATCACAATGAGAGAATGTAAGTGGACCCTTGTCACTGAAACCATCAAGGGCCACTAATTGCCCTAAAACATTACATGGCTCAAGAATTAGCCAGGCTCGCAGTTGACACAGGTCGTCCCAGTAACTGGGAGCCGGACAACTAACCGGGGGCACTTTACCGTCATAGCTACATTAACCAACCCAAGGGTAGGCAGGGCCCCCAATTCTTCTCGAAATACAGACTGCATGCCTCATGTCTGTTCCAGGAGGTTGTCATGCCCGAGAATACAGCTCTCGGCACAGAGTTCATTCTCTGCTGCTTGTGAGTTCTTTACATTCAGGCGTGTCACCTCACTAGCGATTTGCGGGTGTCATCTGCATTTAAATTGGGACACCTGCACACCAGCAAATAATACTTTACACCCACAATCCGTACACAATCCAACTCAATAGTACTAAATTAGGCAGGTGCAGCAGAGACAGGCAGCTGCTCTTCACCTGCGTATTATGGGCCGGGAAACAGCCTGAGAGGTCACCTCTAGCAGCACACCAATGTGGCCTGGACCACGTGCGAGTAGCCTGTTACTCTGGATAGGTGCTGCTCACAGACTGCCAAAGGTACTGATCAGTGCTCTCCAGGGCCCGAGGTGGGGGTATCGATCTGAGGCTCCGACGATGTACTGGAGGGAGAACAGCCCTAGGTCCTTGGACAGTATTATCAACCGAAGGAACCTTCAGAGAGTGCGCAAACATTGAAAACAGGAAAAAAACGGATCATGTACATTTGGAAAAGCATATGGTCTAAGTCCCCGTAAAGGGATGGCATGCAATTTTAAAGGACAGAAGAGGAAGACTCTTCACTTTATGGCTGAATAAGACAAACTGGCTGATAGCAATGCATGTCCTTAAAACATGGCACAGTTGCTAAAGTATTTGAAAAGCATATATGATGCCAACCTTCTTTGTATGGTGTACCTCCTTCTTAACAACAAAGCACTGCACGCTACGAGGCAGCAGATTATTGTTCGAGTGTATCCATGTACACTTCAACAGCGTGGGAAGTTTATACAAAGAAGGGACGCAGTTCCTGTTTAAACTTCACTAATAAAGCATGGGAACTGTGACGCTGACTGCGATTTGGGCAGGGGTAGAGATGTGGCTAAAAATAACAAAATATTATTTCAGAATTTTGATGGCCTTTCATCTGACTTGGGAAGAGTTTTATTTATAGATCCAGCAGACATTTTTCCCTAATGTCAAGGTTATATCTTTACCTGTTTAATGAAATATTCAATAAAAAAAAATTCTGATTAAAAAAATTGAGGAGCCCAAGCAAAAAAAATGAAATCCTTGAAATAATGATATTTATTCCTGACTTGAATCCAGCATATTTCTTTTCAAGAAGAAACTGCGAGGGCCTTCAATGCAAGATGCTTGAAATCTGTGCTATCCAATCATATGCCAGGACCACACACACAGAGCTGGATTTGCTTGTGTGAATGAATCCACTGCCTGCAACACAACACATGTGTTTGTTGGGTGGTAGTCTCTCCAGGTCTTCTGTCTTGAAACTTTACCATTTTGTTGCCATTCACCAGCTGTTTGTCATGTTCTCCATGTTTTTACATTTACTGTTCAAAGTTTTAATTTGGTGCTTTTGGATTTCAGAATGGGTCACCTGATGGTATGTGCATTTCACATCAGAATCAGCACAGCAAGTCTTGACAGGTGATATCATACATTGTTGAGCTATTTTTTATATATGTGTGCGTGGGCCAACTTGTAACTTTTATTAATACCTTGTCGAGCAGTTCACTATGAGTAGGGCCACTGGAATGTGATTCTGAGGCTGCTGTATTTTCTCAATAATTATGGATTTGTAGCATTTGTCACGTGACCCATCATCTGCTGCATTATCATCAGAGTTTAACAAAACAAATTGCTTCTAGCTCAAACGGATCAAAAGTTACTAAAACTGCAACAACATTAATCGCCACGCAGTGGGAAGCCATTCGCAAACGCTGACAGGTCTTCTTTCAGTAGCTTATTCCTATATTTCGCTGTTACAATTGTACTAATGAGGTGAAACTTTTGCCCAGTGTTAGAATTTGTACAATTATCAAAAACATTTATACCATCACAAAATGTGCTGAATTATGCGCATAATTTGCCTTCTATTGCTGCATAATTTAGTAAACCCTGCCACAAAACTAGGTCCTCCCCACCACATAATTTCAGTTTCCCTGACCGTGGACAATAACTAAATGTAAAATATAATGCAGACATCCTAAATGAAATATGAATATAAAATAAACTAATCCGTGGGTAATCTATTGTTTTAACAGGAAAGGTTGGTTGTTTAAAATGATTACTTCAGATATCTGTGTGTATAACTTGTTGGTGCAATGGGGACGAATGACTTGTGTGTTTATAGCCCGATAAGGTCCAATCCTGGGGAAAAAGGATTGCGAATATGTGAATTAGTTTAAAAAATATATTTATACACAGTGTACGAGAGGCTGTACACAGTATAAGATAGGCTGTTACAAAATGTGCAAAAATAGTGGGAGACATATACTTACACTTTTTACAAGGTTTACATCACAAACGTGATATAAAGCCATGGTAAAGTGTTGTGTTGGGATTTACTTGCCAGCAAAAATTCTTATTTGCTCTGGAAAGTTGCCTAACATAAAGTTTGAAATAAGTTTTCTTTTCTCTTAACCTTTAAAACTTTGTATGAGTACTTCACTAAACTGTATACATACAGAGTAGTAAAAGTGTTAAACTATATGTCAAAGCATAGTTTTGTACTGGAAGGGTATCCTTCCACAAAACACTCTGTGCTTGACATCACTTGTCCATCCTTGCGTTATTGCAGAACACAAACAACAATAATGCATACTTGCAAACTGTGACTACAAACCTGCTGTCGGGTACCCCACAAGTCTTACCTTCTGCTTGTGAGGCAATCTCGCAGAGATGACATGAGCCACTACCACCGTTCCCACCTTACCCCAGCAGAGGCATGTACACCGACTAGGATGGCGACGGGTACAGGGAAGGAAGCCAGAGAAGGTGACCCCCGGTTAGGAGCCTCCCTCAGTCTGGGGAATGTCCGTGAGCACCGGTAGCTAAGAAAGAAAAGAGCAAACCCTTATAATAAGGACACAAGTGCACCCCTTACACCTCCTCACAAAGACACATGCGGAATAGGCTATTACCTTGTCAGGGAAGCACCAAGCAGTAAGGAAGTCCTAACAGTTAGAGTCACCGAGGACTAGCACTCCTGCACACTGAGGAACTAAGCAGGCGCCCGAGCGATGTTGTCCGAACAAAAACAATGCGCTCCTGCGCGGATTGTAAACACAAAAACAAAGTGCTCCTGCGCGTAAAGAACCAGTCTTGGCGCCCCAGGGCGACTATAACTAACAGAAACAAAAGCGCTCCTGCGCAGAAACAAAAATGGAACACAAGCGCTCCAGCGCGGTGACTTGCCAAAGTTACAAAGCGCCCCAGAGCGGTGATTTGCCAAAGTAACAAAGCGCTCCAGCGCAAAGAACGCACACACAACACAAGCGCTCCTGCGCAGTCACGGATACTTGGGCAGGGACAGAATACCTTGGTCCTGGCATTCAAACGTCGGCGAAGACAGTATCCGAAGCGCCGACCTGGTGGGAACCGCGGTTCATATGCCGTTTCCCCCGGATGTGCTGGACGCTGCAGTGGTAGATTCCGGTAGCGGAACTAGACCGCTAACCGCATTTGAAACGGAAGTCGGGCGCACTGACTTCCGCATTTGCCGTGGAGCATGCACACCTACCGCAGTCAACCGGGATACCAGAAGCCTATCGGAACCATGACAGCTGCCTCTTTACTTCACTTCAGAACTATGTGATTATACATGTTTAATGGACCCTGCAGCTTGCAGACCAACAAGAGGACAAGGAGGAGAGCAGCATAAGTCACTGAATCACAGGTTGCAGCACCTGTGAAGAGCAGCACAGCCTTGCAGCGTCAGCCAGGATTCCCCGGCCCCCAGAGAGAGCAAGAACGGTTGAATATAGACTGCTGAAGCCAGCAAGTTCTGTTGCCATTGCATGCAGCCAGTGATCTGCTTCCTCAGAGAAGACCCCACTGTGTAATGGCCTGAGAGAGGCCACAAGATGAGGGGGAAAAAGTTACAGGGGACAGAAGTAAGCTCTACGCAATCTTTAGCGGCCGTCTAATGCCACTGCATTTGAAGAGATAGAGCCACATGCCCCAGTGACGAAAGGCCACCACCTCAATCCAGGAGAAAGGCCACGCAAAGCGCCAGCAGAGAGTGCACATTAAGAAGGACCAACAGTACAAAGTCAGAGGTGTACCGAGGGCAGCATCAGCTAACTTGTCAGCATGGGCAGTAGCCCAGGAGAGAGAGGGACCTCTCTGAAAGGAGGAAGCAATGTTGAATGGAAGAGGCCGCACCAGAAGGTCGCCCGCAGCACAGAATAGCCACCGCTGGCCCATTATTGAAAGTATCACACGGAGTGAGTGACCCTGCCAGCATGCCCAAATCTAGGCAGGATCAAGTGCTGTGACAGCGCAGCCTTGAGGGGAAAGCGCTACGCCCTCGAGCGAGGAAGGGGAGCAGAAAGAAGGTGACCCTCTATCTAAGGGGTGGAGAATCAGGAAGAACCCTGAGGAAGAGACCAGACCTGCGTGAGGTCAACGAAAAGGGGTAGAGTCAAGTCCTACCAACAGGACAGACCTGCGACAGGTCCACAGCAAGGAAAAGACACAGTCCTAAAAACCCAGACGAGACCAGCGAGATGTCCATGTGGAGTCAACATGCGACACTAGGCATGATGCCACTTCACTATGAGGAACTGGTCGGAAGTAGAGAAGTGTGTGGAATGACGCCACATCCCAAAGGAGTTGAAGAGAGTGGCAAGATGCCATAATGTGAACAACCACGGCTGGTGCGCAAGAGAAAAGGGAGAAGAGCAATAAGACTGAGGACTCATGCCAATACCAGAGAGGGTATTCATCAACACAAGCCAGCCACCAGGGTGCAGAGACATCGCTGGAAATAGGTCCTCAGGAGGACCAACTGTAAGCCGCCAGCAAGCGCAAACCATGTCTAGAGCCCACGCATCACAGAGCGACCATCCAGACACCTGTCACCACACTTGATATAGATGGCATCCCTGCTAGTAACTGCACATGCTGAAGAATTGCAAATGGCTACCAAGTCCCTCCAGTCATCCTTATCCAAGCAAGACATCACTACCTGTAGTCCAAGTTGTTACATGGTAAGATCATCATTACCAGATGCACCACCAGACCCGCCTAAGGAACATCGCACCACTAGAGTGGAACGGTAAGTCTGCAAAACAACAAGAGGTGAACAAGGCATCCCTGGTGCCATGAGAGGCTGGCCACCCAGAAACCTTCTGTGAGCCTCTGTGAACCTGACACCTGCCGAAGAGAGCATACTCAACCATTGGACCATCCACCCTTGGGGTTGTACGAGGCTTGGCCGTTGCCATGTTGGGAGTTCTGCAGTGAACCCCTTTGCGCGGCTTAAGTGAGGCCCTGCACAGCCCATGCAGTCCAAGAGCAAGGTCCTCAAGGGAATTCCGGTGAGAAGGGAATCCCGACAAGAGAGATGCGTCTGCAGCAGCTCCATGACAGGAACCAGGAAGCACTGAAGTTGTGGATGAAGACTGGTCACCCAAAGACTATCTGATGAAGGCCCATGCATTTGAGTCTGTTGGCCGGAGCACACAGGATCCTGAGACAACCACCCTTCGTGGCTGAAAGAGTGACTTGGATGTGGTCCTGTTGGCACCTACGAGACACCTACGAGAGGCTGGCATTGTACACGCAGTCCCGTGGCAGACCAGCCGAAGGGGCCTCAAGGAAATTCCTGTGAGAGGGGAATCCTTGAATGAGAGAGAAGTCTGAGACTGCTGCACCAGCGAGCACTGGGAAGCACTTAGGCCTTCAAGAAGACTCCCATTCATCAATGTCATCCTCTGTCTTCACAGGTTGGCTGTCCATGGAGCCTGAGCGCCTTCAAAGAGATCTCCACACTGGACTCCACGACTGCTCCGGATGCACCCCACATTGAACTATGCACATAGTCTCCAACATTGAGAGACCTGGCTGGTCTGAACTACAACATCGAGGTAGACTAAAACCTCATGGAAAGGTGGTCAAGAGATCCAGTACTAGCAGGCAGATGGACTGAAGAGACTCAGTGGTGCTGTGTTTCTTTTGTTCGTTCTTTCCCACAGGTTGGACTTGTTTATCTATGTTTCAATAAAGTTTGGGAGGGATGTAGTGTCTGGCTGGACACCTTCTAGTGCTCAGGAATGTGCTGTATGTACACTCTACACCAGTTGTACTCATAATACGGCCCAGGGTGAATAGCAGATGAGCTGTGGTTTAGTTGCTGAGCACTAATATCCAGGAAAAATGTTAAATAAACGTGCAAGCGTTTATTAACCTGCAAATAAATGCTTGCCCATTTATTTAACATATATTTAGACCTCCTCACAGAATCTCTGACCCACCCAGACCCCCTACTGCAACCCTGCTGGCATCAGTGCGTGCCTCACTCACACCACAAACTCTACTTTGTGGTCCCTAGGCAAATGTTTGTGAGTACCGACGGTTTACACCCACCCATCACAGGCCTCACAGAACTGGTGACTCTGCTAATAAAACAGGCGCACGTGCCCTGGGCCGGTTCCAGTACCACATACCACTGTGTTTGTGTTCATATTTTTAGGTTGAGCCTAGAGCAGCGCATGCGCTGCTTGCTCAACTTTTAGTAAGGGGGTTTTCAAAGTGCTACCAGAGGCTGCCTCAAGCTTGCATTCACGATAGCGTGCACACGCGCAGCCGCCATCTGTCTTTTCTCCGTCATGGGTAATTAAGTGCATTGCAATCGCGATGCACTTTCACTTTCGGTGCCCGCGTGGCCAATGCTTTTCGTGCGCGCTTGTTGCTAACTGCCCCTCTCCTGTAATATCAATTAATTAGACTCCAGAGACGATAAAGCATACCTACAACAAAACTAAAACATCTTTCCTTGTAAAGGTGCAGAACCATGTAAATCATTTAGTAAAACAGCTTCATTTAATTAGACTTAGTCGTTTGTGACAAACACGAATGGGTGATTTACAAAACACAAACTGGTCATTCCTTTCAACTCAGATTTATACCACACGTCTAACAATGCCTTTCCTTTCATCAAAGCCATATATTTCTTTGTTTAAGGGCTGTAAGTGTGTTCGTGGTTGCATTCTGTCTCACTTCCAGTGCTCTGCATTCCAACTCCACGTGGCCTTTATTGTCTCGCCACTATGAACAGTACTGAGAGTCACAGGCTCTGGAGCCCTTTATCGTCTCACCACTATGTACAGTACTGAGAGTCACGTGCTCTGGAGCCCTTTGTCCCACCACTATGTACAGTACTGAGAGTCATGCGGTCTGGAGCCCTTTATTGTCTCGCCACTATGTACAGTAGTGAGAGTCACGCGCTCTGGAGCCCTTTATTGTCTCGCCACTATGTACAGTACTGAGAGTCATGCCCTCTAGAGCCCTATATTGTCTTGCCACTATGTACAGTACTAAGAGGCACGCACTCTGGAGCCCTGTATTGTCTTGCCACTATGTACAATACTGAGAGTCACACGCTCTGGAGCCCTTTATTGTCTCGCCACTATGTACAGTACTAAGAGTCACGCGCTCTGGAGCCCTTTATTGTCTCGCCACTATGTACAGTACTGAGAGTCACGCGCTCTAGAGCCCTTTATTGTCTCGCCACTATGTACAGTACTAAGAGTCACACACTCCGGAGCCCTGTATTGTCTTGCCACTATGTACAATACTGAGAGTCACGCGCTCTGGAGCCCTTTATTGTCTCGCCACTATGTACAGTACTGATAGTTCATGCGCTCTGGAGCCATTTATTGCCTCACCACTATGTACAGTGCTGAGTCACGCGCTCTGGAGCCCCGTTATTGTCGCGCCACTATGTACAGTACTGAGAGTCACGCGCTCTGGAGCCCTTTATTGTCTCACCACGATGTACAGTACTGACAGTCACGTGCTCTGGGGCCCTTTATCGTCTCACCACTATGTACAGTACTGAGAGTTCATGCACGGCGATGCTGGGGACTGTGCAGTGGTACAGGACCTCTGTGTCACAAGTGGGTATGGGGAGATCAGACACTTGCAAAGGCCCTTCCTTACAGCAGTCAGAGCCTGTACGAGCTTTAATTAGTGTGATAATATCATGGTACTGGAAATTTGTTCGCTTTTCAGTTTTTAGGTCGAGCCTGAGCTAGCGCACATGCGCTGCTCTGCGAGGCTTCTTGTAATCAGTCTAATCTTTTCTGTGTGGGTCTGACTCCACCCACGCATTTGGTTGGCTGTTGCCTGTGTCATTTTCTTATTGTAGCCTGCAAATGGCTAAAGGCGGATGGATGCATGTCCCACCTTTTTGGCAAATGTTCACTCCCACAGCGTTCTGCTTGCGGAAGCGAGCAGCGACTCGCAGGGTGGCAGTGACATTCCTAAGCGCACATCGCTGTGCTTTTGCTTTTTTGTATCTGCTCGTTTTGCAATGCAGTTGAATCTTGTTCAATATTTATATCTGCAGGTAGACGCCTTCTCTGCACCTCCTGCTGCTGTCTATTGCGTGCGTGCACAGGATCGTCTGTTGCTTGCCTGTGCTGCCCTCCCTTATCTCCGCTTGTACTGCCCCTGAGCGTACTGGGCGTCCCTGTTCTGCCGCTTAGTATGCCCCTGCCCTCTCCTGCTCGTTGGGTTGTCGCCGTAGTGGTTCCGCTTCCCCCCTTTGGCTCCGCCATTGCAGCACCCATTCCGTGTGTGCGCGAGAAAGCGAATAGGCGACGGAAGGCTCAGCCCGTGACTGGGAGGAGGCCCCAGGAGCGAGTCAAAAAAGCTTCACCGGCTGAGAGAGAATTGGTGGTAAGATCCGGTAGCGAAGCTGCCGAGTGTAAACTCATACGTATTATTACCCTCATCTCTTTGAATCTCCCCCAAAATATCAGTACCGGAACCCCCAAATTGCCATGTGACCAATGCAATTCCCAAAACTTTGCTCCACTATTTCTCATTGACAGCTCTAACTATTGCTCCCTGTCCGTCATCATCAAGATTCTTAAAGCATCTACCAGCACATAATTCCTCTGCTAAGGTCTTACAATCAGTTACCTGATTTCGCCGGTGTTTCTCCTTCGCATCAGCGCCATCCCACGAAGTGCTCCTGTCCCGAGGCTAGATTTGTTAACTCAAATATATATTAATTTACAGACAAAATATGTTGGTAGATGTCAACTTCCTAGGATTGAGCTAAACACTTGAATGTACTCAGATGCTTCCGGTTTCCTTTACCTTGCATGTTTGGATTGTGAAGCGTGCAGCAGGGTGTGGTGTTTTGCAGAAATGTTAAAGGTATTCAACTACAAAGAAAAGAAGCATCCGCTTGGCTAAAACATCGACAGAGCGAATAAGTCCCAAAGGCGAGACCTATTGGCTTTGCCAATGCTTGTTTTTCAAGTATGTGGGCCTTTGGCTCACTACTTTACAACAGGGTGCAAAGGAAAACTAAAGTAAATTATTGCTCTTATACGATGTCCATTTACTAGAACCCAAACTTTACTCCATGGTCGTTTGTAGACCAAATCCCTCCCTCTGCTCCAATATCCGAATGTGTCCACAGAAGTGAAGGCGTCTCACACCTGCCTGACTCCCGACCGCTTGTGCCGACCCTGGAGGCAGGCCCGGCGCTTGTGATGCGGGGGTGACGGGCCCGCCCTGTGAGGGGCGAAGGGAGGCACTGACCCGCCCAGAGGAGGGCAGCCGAAGGGGAGGGACCGAGAGCCGCTGCCGCCGTCTCCCTCCCGCTCCGGAGGCACACGCAACAAACACACCCCGAAGCGCGGCCCAAGCAGGCCCTCAACGGGACTCGAGTAGAGCCAGAGTCACACGAGAAGCGCGCGGAGCCGGACTAGGAGCTACGTGAGGCCGGGGATCGAGCGCGCCCTAGAGGCCCCAGACGAGCGGGAGGGAGGATGGCCCGGCTGTGGCGCCCGGAGCCGGAGGAGGGCGAGGGGGACCGCGGCTTTCAGCTGCCGGACGGCTTCAGAGACTTCCCGGTGAGTGACCCCAAAGTGGGGAAGGGCCGCCAGGAGGTGAGGGGGAGAGCCCCTGCACGAGAACCGTCTCTAGGGGACTAGAGGTTAAGTGGTGAGGGGGACCGCCGGCCGGAACCGGAGAGGCCGGGCGGTGGAGAGCAGGGATTGGAAGCTAGTTGGGGTCTGGGAGGATAGAAGGGGTGTGAGGCGCAGCCACCCAGGGACCCCCTCTCCCCTCTTTGTGACATCTGTAGCTATTTATTCTCTATTTCAAAAGTTTTATATAGCGCTAGCTTGACCCGTAGGTATCAAAGCGCTTTACATAACATACTGTAAAGAAAAACAGATGGAAATTGCATTACATAGTAGGCAGGCAGTAAGGAAACAAAACCAGGGATAAAAAAAATACAGCATGGAAGATAAGGTGGTTAACACAGTCCGGTCACCAACTATCCTTGAGTGTCAAGAGGAGAGGAGTAAACTCTGGATATTGAAGTCTAGGCTAGTTGACGTTGGTCAGGAAAGTATTTGTTAAGGAGATGGATTTTCAGGTTGTAATATATGGAAATGTATTATTTATACTAAGCATGTTTTGTTCAGGGTTATGCGGTTATTGTGCAACCTTTAAGGAATCTTTTAAAGAAAAATGAGAAGTTTATATGGTCCAAGGATTGTCAGCAAGCTTTCGAATCAGTAAAACATTTAATCACTTCTGCCCCTAAGCCCTTTACATATGGTGCGAAATGCATAATTACTGTAGATGCTAGTGGTTTAGGGGTAGTCCTTAGCCAAATAATTGCAGGTCAAGAGTGGACTATTGCCTTTGCTTCACGTACATTGAATGTGGCAGAGAAAAACTATAGTACAATTGAACGTGAAGCACTAGCTTGTTCATGGGCTTCAGAGAAATTTGAAATGTATATTTGGGGAACCAAATTCGAATTACATACTGATCATAAACCCCTAATATACATGTTAGGCGATAGTTGTTCAAATGAAGCCTCATCAAGATTGATAAGATTGTTGGCAAGGTTACAGGAATTTAACTTTGACATAAAATACATTCCAGGAGGAAAGAATGTTCGAGCTGATTGCTTATCACGTTTACCAGTTGAAGGCGATAGTGTTGAGGACGACAGCAAAAAAAATGGGAAGATGTGGAGTATGTTTTCACAATTGGTGACATAAATGAACAGTTTAAGATTTCAGAGAAAGAATGGTTAGAAAATTGTGATAAAGATGAATGCATGGTCCAAGTGAAGACATTTCTAATTAGTGGGTGGCCAGGTGATAAGTGTATGTCCATGGACGTAAGGTGCTTTCATCAGAGTTGTCTGTAGTTGATGATATCTTGGTTAGACGAGATTTATTTGTTCCTCCTAGTAATCTGCGGTCTAAGATCATTGCCTTAGCACATGAGGGACATTTAGGAATTTCTGCTACTGCAAAGAAAATTAAACGGATCTATTAGTGGCCAGGTATTGATGGTCAAGTCAAAAGATATGTGGAATCTTGCGCTTAATGTTTGTGCTCGGACAAACATTGGAAGACCTCAACTGCTCCATTATGTCCAGTTAGTTTGCCTAACAATGCTTGGGAGAAGATTGGGTTAGATTTCTCGGGTCCCATTAATGTTGTTAGTTGCGATAAAAGATTTTTGATAGTGGCAATGGATTACTATTCGAAGTGGTTGTATTTTTCTTTTGTGAGTTGTACTGATTCTTCTTCTGTAATATCATTTTTAGGTCTCGGCTAGCGAAGGCTGCGCTTGAGCAGTCTCGCTCGCGAGATTTAATGTTTTCTAGTAGTGGGGCTTGAACCCGCCCCTCTTCTCCATTGTTTGGCTTCCTAAACGGAGGCCAGCCATTGGAGGAGAGGGGCGTCTGTCAATTTAAGCCCTGTCTTTTTCGGATTCAGGGGGGGGGGGGGTGTTTTTTAGTTTCTTTCTCTCCTCTGGAATGTAAACATTCCAGCCAATGGGAAGAGGAGAGAAAGAAAACCACGCCCCCGAATCCGAACATGACGCTGCGTTTCTCTGAGGCATTTCTGCTTGACCTCTGAGAAAGATGGTGGTGGTCATGGCATCATCCCCGTCCATCCTCAAGATGCGCTTTGAAAACAAGAGGAGCTTGTTGCCACAAATAGCAGCCGGGTTACCGCTTGCAGCATCCTGCTTTGACGGCTGTGCTTCTCTCATTTAGTACCTCTTTCCTGCGCCCTTCTTTCACGCCACCGCTCCTCTGATCCCTTTTCTCCGCAGCTCAGGGGCTGCTCTCCTTGTTCGCCTTCCCAGATTTTCCCCAGCACTGCCCTTCCCCCTCGGGCTTGCTTTCTTCTCAGCCCCCAGTGCCCATTCCTCTGCGCCAGGCCGTGTCCTGCAGCAGCCGGTGCTGGTGGCAGGCCCTAGCCTGGTTGCAGACGGTCTGTCTGTTGATGAGCATGGTGGCCTGCAATAACGTGCCGCCAGTGCCGCTGGACGACGTGTATGTGGAGCCCGATGTCTGCCCCCGCGAGGTCACAGTCCGCGACTTCGTGCGCTACCACTACCGCGGCACCTTCCCGGATGGCAGCAAGTTCGACTCCAGGTGAGATGGGGAGGCAGATGGGCTTATAAAATGACTGGTCACCCACCAGGCTGCGGATGTCACAAAAGGAATCTAGCATGTAGCCATTTCACATGCTTTCTAGTCAGCCAAAGTGTCATAGGACTCATAAGTCTAACATTAGTTAGAATCCGAAAAGCGGGCCATTACAAACACCTTGAACCTCGCAGCCACGTCACACAACCCGGGCCAAGCTCAGACTTCCGGGTACTTCTCCATATGGGGCGCGCGTAATGCACAGGTCCACCGGAAGTTACCTATGTAGAATCACTCTGAGCCGAGCTGACTTCTGCTTCTCCGTCCACTTCCTGTGCTTTGAGTAGGTGCACCACGCACGGAGTTTCCACCAGCTTAACCTTTCGACTTGTTCCGCAGTTCCCTAATCCTTTGCTGAGACACCTGTGATGCTTGTGCACACCCACCATCCCAGGGAACCAATCTGCTTCAGTTTTATTACAAAATGGAAAATGGACGTGATAAAATAATGCTCTATGTGCAACGCCAATCGGAAAGATAGTTGATGCAGGCACTGCTTAATTTTCGCCGGTGGTTGCCGGTAGATCCCACCAGCACTCTTTTCGGCACCAACACTGACTTTTCCTCATTTGATACGAACTGTGAGCAAGAGAAATAAAAACACACAAACGGGAGAGACAGGGAAAGGCGGCACATAGGAATAAAGCAGGGCTCGGTAAGAGTGAGATAAAAGGGCAGCAAGTGTCAGGCCATGGATTGAAGAGGCCTGAGGTGAATTCAAGACTACGCGGTCTTGGTGCCCATGTTACTAATAGCAGCACCAGTGGAGAACTTTGAGCTCCAGCACTCATTCTTTTACAAATTAAGCTTTAGGTGCCGGGGATTTGAGCTAGGTTTAGGCATACTTTTATAATTCAAATAGCAGCTTTGGGGTTGGGAACCCCTTCGATTTAACTTCTTTTAACTGTTATAGTTTCACGGCATAAATCAACCTAGAATTTGTTGGTGTGTTGGCGAGTCTCCTGTGTGGAACAGGATGATTTCTCCACACTCGAGGCGAGATGATGGAGCATGTGCAGTGGCGGTGGTGATTTTATTGTAGTGCACGGTTAGTTCACTGGGGGCACGCAGTAGGGTGCTTTTTATACCACCCCATGTCTTCTGTTAATCAGTGGTCTCCACTTCTGCCTACCTCGCAGCCTGACCCTTCCGGTGTGCCCTCTAGGGACCCTTCTGCACCCATCACTTCGCTCCGCCATGGCGCAGAATTGAGTACAGGGAAGTGACATTGTATAGCGTGAAGTGACGTTGTGCGGCGTAGTGGCACGGAGTTGAATAGCACCAAGAGTAGAGTGACATAAAACAAAGCTCTTCAATGCCTTGTCAGGGGTAGTGTTATATAAATAAAATTATAATGGAGTGCAGTGAAGCAGCATTGTGGTCTGTGGAGTGGCGGGGCACTGAGTAGAGTGGCATTGGACATCCACATTTAAATAAAAATTGTACTGCAAAAATTATACTTGATTCCTGAGTGAAAACTTGATATGGCCCATTTCGTCAACTGATGCAGCTAGTTTGGGACCAATTGCTCAGAGGGCACCAAAGACAGGTTGAAAACAGGGCTCTGTAATTGACTACACTAACTTGAGTGCCTCTAGAGGCCCCCCAAAAATCAGTCTTTACCCTTTCCTTCCTATCTTCACTCACCTACATGGTATGTTAAGAGACAATAGTACAGTGGAAGATCCTTCTGTTTGAAGGTGGTGGGTGGGGGAGGGGGCGGGTGAGGTAAACTTTGTTCAGCCACAACCTTACGGAAAGTCCGTATGGAACCTTGGTCACTTTAAGCTCAACAAACTCCAGAAAATATAACTTTTCTCAACAGGCATTTAACAGTCTAAAATCGTTGTTGGAATGGCCCAAAAAACACATCAGATTTCGGCCCAACCTAAGCACCCAACTTGCCTCAACCCCTAGATTATCAGAACCTTATTTTCCTCATTCATATTCTAGTGCTGTGAAGCAGTCCAAGTAAGTACGTCCGGTTTCATACACATCATTGTGCGGAACAGGGTGACGCCTTGTCATCTAGTCAGCAGAATGGGATTGACGTAAATAACAATGCCGTTTCTTTAAATGTTTTAAAAACAAAAACATAAATAACAAGCATTGGCATAGCCAATAGGTCTCGCCTTTGGGACCTTATAAGTGTTTAGCCATGCAACTCTTGCATAACTAAATACTTATAAGGTCCCAAAAGCGAGATCTATTGGCTATGCAAAGCGGCCCTGCGGCCGCGAAAGTAATCGCGGTAAAGCGCCACCTGCGCACATGCACTGTAGCTGTAGGCTGGCCTCGTAGCACTTTTTGGAGCCCTCTCAATAAGTCTCGCCAGACCAGCGCATGCGCTGGGTCAGGCGAGACCTAAAAATAATGTCATGAGCAATGCCAATAGCTCTAACTTTAACAATGCCGAGACCATTGCATTGTAAAAGCTTGTTGAAACATCTATTTTATATTGAAGGAAGAGTTAAGGAAATTGTTACTGATAATGGTTCCCATTTTGTCTCTGAGCAGGGCATCAATTTTCTTGATAAAAATGATGTGAAACACGTAAGAGTACCGTTATATAGTCTAGCTGCTAACGGTTTAGTTGAAAGAGCTAATGGGTTGATTAAAGAAGGGGTTCAAACAGCAGTTGCTAACAACCTTGATGTGAAAGATTATTTACATTTTAAGGTCTGGAATTATAATATTACTCATCAGAGTACCACTGATGTAGCTCCTTTTGTTTTGTTAAGAGGGAGAAAACCTATTAGTCCAACGTGGTTATTGGACAAAGTTGAACGTTACCACAAAATAGATTTGCAAGGTCTCGGAGAACATGTCCGGGAAAAACAAAATTGTTCTAAAAAGAATTATGATTCCACAATGCATGTGAAGGAAGGAACTTTGAATAAAGGTGATTGGGTTCTGATTAAAAAAAACAAATAGTCAGCAAGGGTCAGTCAAAATTCTCAGAACCTGTAAAAGTTGTAAGAATCAATAGGACAGAAGTTTTATTACACAATAGAGGATGGTGGAATTGCAGTTCTCTAGTTAAGGTAACTCCTAAGCAAGCTAGGATCATTTCACAGAGAGTAAATGCACATTTTGGTAATGCAAAGCTGGACTGGTTTGATTTAGATGCCCATACACATGCCGATCTTAGCGGTGGTTTGCAAACTTCATTACCTTCTGGGAACAAGGGAAGTACGCAGATTCATTTGAGTGATAAGTTAGATAGAGGTGATTTTGTTGTGCATGTTGAAAATACAGCTGCTTTTTCTTTACCATCTGATTTTATTCCAGGAGGAAGTGGAGACAATTCTATAAGGAGTAGTGCGAGAATAAGATCTGCTCCTATCCATTCTAGAGACTATGTATATTATTGATGTGATTGTGTATGTATATGTATGTATATGTGTGTGTGTGTGTGTATATATATATATATATATATATATATATATATATATATATATATATATATATATATATATTCACTGAAAAAACCATAGGTTTCACACATGTTATAGTTAGCGGAAATTTTACTGATAAAAAACCAATGAAATTGCCCCGTTATAGTTAGTGCTGGCAACTATAACTCACGCGACCGCAATCCTCTGCTGATGCTAATACTGTATTTAGACACTTATTTGCCCATGTCTTCTTCCATACATTTTTAGCTATACATATATTACAAATATTTTTTTTTATAAAGACACATATGTCATCAGCAGAAGATTGCGGTCGCGTGAGTTATAGTTGCCAGCACTAACTATAACGGGGCAATTTCATTGGTTTTTTATCAGTAAAATTTCCGCTAACTATAACATGTGTGAAACCTATGGTTTTTTCAGTGAATTTGCAAGGTTTTTTAAATGCTAATTCCTAACTATAACGTGTGTGAAACCTATGGTTTTTTCAGTGAATTTGTACGGTTTTTTAAATGCTAAGTTACTTTACGCCATTCGAGGCGTGCGCGCCCACTTAACGCAGTGCGTTCCGTGCACGGTTTTTATCAACTTTAATAAGCCCTGTACATTTGGTGGCCTTCGGCCACCAAAAGCACAGGGGGTGGGGTCAATGTGGATAGTGTTTTTTTTATTTCGATTTTATAATTTCATGTTGCCAAAATATAGTTTTTTTACTGATGTAATAAGCCCTGTACATTTGGTGGCCTACGGCCACCAAAAGCACAGGGGGTGGGGTAAGTGTGGATAGTGTTTTTTTTATTTCTATTTTTTACCGTACGCTTACGGTAAGCGTACGGTAAGCGTACTCGGCGAAATTGCCGAAAAAAAAATAAAACCGTTTTTGCTCTTGGGGGATGTTTGGGGACTCCCTCAACATGACTATGTGGGAGGGAGTTGTCAAAACAGCCCCGTAACATGTTTTTGGGCATCATGTTTGATAAATAACACTCAGTGCGAGAGACAAAATGGCGGACGCCGCTTCCTGGTTTCGGCCGATTCGAATGTTTACTAAGATCTAAGAGCCAATCAGAATCGCGCACGCCACCGTACGCGTACGGTAAGCGTACGGTAAGCGTACCGTAAGCGGGCTCAGATATATATATTGATTTAAAGGCTATTTTCTCAGAATCTACTGAACAGATTTACACCAAACCTACAAAAGGCACTTCCTTGACATAGGGACTACCTCTCTGCCAAATTTCTAGTAATTCTGTTCAGCCGTTCGGGCTGTAGCTCGTTCTAAAGGTCCTATGGAAAAATGCATGGGAAAAACGCGTTTTGGGACCCCCCTTTTATCTCAGCCCCCGCTTGACGAATCCCCCCGAGACTTTCAGGGTAGGAGCGGAGCGTAGCGCCCCACCTATTTTGAGAAATTCGCGAGGATTCATCGACAGGCGCCAAAGTTATTCAAAATAGAATGTTGCGGATTTCCTATGGAAAAGGGGTCCTAACTATAACTACCTACTGGCGACCGCCAGTAGGTAATATATATATATATATATATATATATATATATATATATATATATATATTCACTGAAAAAACCATAGGTTTCACACACGTTATAGTTAGGAATTAGCATTTAAAAAACCTTGCTAATTCAATGAAAAAACCATAGGTTTCACACATGTTATAGTTAGCTGGAAATTTTACTGATAAAAAACCAATGAAATTCCCCCGTTATAGTTACTGTAGGCAACTATAACTCACGCGACCGCAATCCTCTGCTGATGCTAATACTGTATTTAGACACTTATTTGCCCATGTCTTCTTCCATTAAATTTTAGCTATACATATATTACAAATATTTTTTTTTCATAAAGACACATATGTCATCAGCAGAGGATTGCGGTCGCGTGAGTTATAGTTGCCTACAGTAACTATAACGGGGGAATTTCATTGGTTTTTTATCAGTAAAATTTCCAGCTAACTATAACATGTGTGAAACCTATGGTTTTTTCATTGAATTAGCAAGGTTTTTTAAATGCTAATTCCTAACTATAACGTGTGTGAAACCTATGGTTTTTTCAGTGAATTTGTACGGTTTTTTAAATGCTAAGTTACTTTACGCCATTCGTGGCGTGCACGCCCACTTAACGCAGTTCGTTCCGTGCGCGCACGGTGCGCTTCGCGCACCGTGCGCGCACAGTGAGCACGCGGTGCGCTTCGCGCACCGCGCGCCCACTTTACGCAGTTAGTGCCGTACACGCAAGGTGGGCACGCGGTGCGCTACGCGCACCGCGTGCCCACGTTACGCACCGTGCGCACATGGAGGACATATTATGCGCTTCCTTGTGATAGGTAATCTGTTAAATGTAATTTGTAAGTGATGACAATAATATGCCATGCACAGAGTTTTTTTTTTTTATTAAAATTTTTAGCGTAAGCGCACCGTACGCGTACGGTAAGCGTAATCGGCGAAATTTTCAAAAAATAAAAATTTACCGTTTTTGGCCTTGGGGGATCTTTGAGGACTCAACTAACATGGCTATGTGCATGGGCGCTGTCTAAACAGCCCCTTTATATGTTTTTTGCCTTTGTTTACAGCCCCCCCCCCCCCCCCCCCCCTCAGAGTGCGAGAGAGAAAATGGCGGCCGCCGCTTCCTGGTTTCGACCGATTCGAATGTTTACTTAGATGTAACAGCCAATCAGAATCGCGCTCGCGCACGCCACCGTACGCGTACGGTAAGCTTACGGTAAGCGTACCGTAAGCTGGCTCAGATATATATATTGATTTAAAGGCTATTTTCTCAGAATCTACTGAACAGATTTACACCAAACCTACAAAAGGCACTTCCTTGACCTGAGGACTACCTCTCTGCCAAATTTCTAGTAATTCTGTTCAGCCGTTCGGGCTGTAGCCCTGTCTAAAGGTCCTATGGAAAAATGCATGGGAAAAACGCGTTTTGGGACCCCCCTTTTATCTCAGCCCCCGCTTGACGAATCCCCCCGAGACTTTCAGGGTAGGAGCGGAGCGTAGCGCCCCACCTATTTTGAGAAATTCGCGAGGATTCGTCGACCGGCGCCAAAGTTATTCAAAATAGAATGTTGCGGATTTCCTATGGAAACAGGGTTCTAACTATAACTACCTACTGGCGACCGCCAGTAGGTAATATATATATATATATATATATATATATTTCTTTTATCTATTTATTAATTTAATTTATGGAAAGGGGGATGTGTAATGTATGGAAATGTATTATTTATTTCATGACATGTCTTTAAAACGTAGAACGTAAATTTCAGGGATGTAGCTTTAAGGAATGCTAGTGTTGAAATGTTATTGTGGGCATGTTGGTGTTTGACTGTGGGCAAAACGGACTAGGAAACTGGAGAAGAAGGTTGTGGGTCCTTACTCCTATTTAAACTTAACTTCTGTGGATTTTCTTTTATTGGATTTCCTAATCCTCCCTTACTGCACAGGTCCCTTTTGAAACGGGAGAAGAAGGGGTTGCATCTGAGGACTCTAGGGAGAGCGTTCCACATCCTGGGAGCGTTGCCAGAGAACGATCGGTTTTCTTTTTCAGTTTCGGAGGAATAAGAAGGAGTGAGTTGGAGCTTCTCAGCGTTCTGGATTGACCTGCTCTTACTAGTTTGTTGTTCAGGTAGTTAGGGGCCGGAGAGTGAAGGGTTTTGTGTGTGATGCAGGCCAGTTTGTAAATACACCTCTCTTCCATGGGAAGCCAGTTGAGGGAGTTGAGAGCTGGTGATGTGATCAGATCTTTTTACTCCAGATACGAGTCGAGCGGCCATGTTCAACACTGCCCTTAGAGGGGCTTGGGGAGCTTTTGGAGTCCCTGTTAGGATGGCGTTCCCGTAGTCGATTTTAGAGAGAACTAGGGATTGGACTACTGTCTTGAGGTCATCTTGGATAAGAAAAGGTTTCAATTTCTTGAGGTGTTTTGGAGAGAAAAGAGCACTTTTTGCAGAGTATTTGATGTGGGCCTCCAAAGATAAGTTCTTGTCAAGGGTGATGCCTAGAGACTTAACTGAGTCGGATAGGACGATGGGGCAGTTTAGGGCAACCAGATTCTTGAGCCACTCTTGGATTGGACGATGGGTGCGTTTTTAGAGAGAATAGGATTAGTTCTGTTTTTATCTGGGTTGAGCTTTAGGTGGTTAGCGTTGAACCAAGTTTGGATCTTGGTTAGAGTGGCATTGAGGTGTTGGATGTCGCTGGCAGACTTGATTTTGAAATAGATTTGGATGTCATCAGCGTAAAGGTGGTAATTCACTCTAGCTTTTTTCAAGATGATTGTGAGGGGCTCCATGAAAAGATTGAAGAGGGCCGGGGAGAGGATCGAGCCTTGCGGGACCCCAATTGTGACTTTTGTTGGCTTCGAGAGACCGGAGTTGATTTTAATTTGTTGTGAGCCGGGTTTGTAGGAAGGAGGTGAACCATTTTAGTACTGTGCCATTGATGCCGGAGTGCTTCGACAAGGTCTCCAGAAGCGCTGGATGATTTACTGTGTCGAATGCCGCAGATAGTTCAATAAGGATGAGTAGGCAGGCATCACCTTCATCTAAAGCCTTGTGAATATCGTCGGACGTTGGGCATAGCGGTTTCCGTGCTACAGCCTTTCCTGAATCCTGATTGAAAGGTGTCGAGGAGGTTGAACTCATCAATGTGTTTGAGTTGGTGGAGAACGCATTTCTCCAATGTTTTTGAAAGGAATGGGAGGTTGGAGATAGGTCTGAGGTTATTGAGATCATTAGGGTCGGCCCCGGGTTTTTTGAGAATGGGTGTTATTTGTCCAAGTTGAAGGGAGTCTGGGACACAGCCTGAGGTGAGAGAGGCGTTGATTATTTTTGTCCAGAAAGGGGAAATGGTGTGGCTAAGTTCTATTATTGTGGATGGGATGGGGTCCATAGTGTGGGAGGAAGGTTTTAGGTTATAAATTATACTGAAAACCTCATTTTCCGACATTAGCTCAAAGTCGGACCAATGCGCATTGTTTTTTAGCTGGAGGCAGACCTGATTGTCCTTGGTAAGAACTCTTTCTGAATGATCAGGGGTGGTTAGAGTGGGGCAGGTTAAGAGGGAAGGAGGGTTAGAGGTTTGGATGAATGAATGATCAATTTTCGAGACTTTATTAGTGAAGAAGGTGGCAATTTCTTCACAACGCTCATTGGTGGCTTTGATTTCTTGAGAGGGAGTGCAGTTAGTTTGGCTTTTGACAATGTTGAAGAGTTCTCTCGGTCTGTTTTTCGCCAGATCTAGTTGGCTGCGGAAGAAAGTCGCCTTTTCACTGAATATATGTTTTTTGTATGCTTGCCGAGCAGATCTAAGTTGCGCGAGGGGTTTAGTCTCCAAGACCTTTCCGTTTGTCTGAGTTGACGCCTTTCCTCATTCAGATCCATGTTAAACCAGGGTTTAGATTTGGTTCGCCTCAATTGTTTGAGTTTGAGAGGAGCTACTTGGTCTAGAACCTCTGTCATTTTTGAGTTAGTGTGTAGTGAGGTTATCAGCCGTCAATGATGAGGGTTGGAGTTGAAGATGGGCATGAATCCTGGGTTCAAGTTCGGATAAAGGGATTGCTTTGATATTTCTGGTCCAGTGTTTAGGTTTGTCATCACAAATAGGTTGGTGGAAGACAAGTGCATCAATCTTGAACAGAATGAGGTGATGGTCGGACCAGTCAATGGGAGAAATCGCTCTGAGAGAGACCAGATCATTGTTGGTAATGATCGCATCCAGTGTTGTACCTTTGAAGTGAGTTGGTTTATTGCATAGTTGTTTGAGGTTATATATTATAGGTTCTGGGTAGTGGAGTCTTCTGGGTCGTTCCAGTGGATATTGAGGACCCAGGAACACGTCTTTAGTGTCTGTCATGGAGAACCGTGATATTAGGTCTGTTAGTTCTTCGGGGAAAAGGGTACGCTCTCCAGGAGGATGGTAGATGGTGTGGAAATTGATGGGTGAGGTGCCCTTGGTAGTGAGTTCTACACCCAGGTATTCAAACGATAATTATTCTGCAGGTTTAAGTTTGGTAATCTGTAATCCTGCCTTGTGGATGATGGCTAGCCCTCCCCCGTTTTGATCGGTCTGTCTTGTCTGATGATGGTGTACCCTGGAGGGGTGAGAATGTCAAGAATGGGGGTGGAGTGGACATTGAGCCAGGATTCAGTGAGGAAAGCGATGTCAATTTCTTCAGCGAGTAGAGCTTCAGCAATGTCTGTGGGGTGTTGTACTGCTGATGTGCAGTTGAGGAGCATGCTAGAGAGAGGACGGGGAGCCTAGATGATGGGGGGGAGTAAGGTGGATAGAGGAGTATTGAGCAGGAGGTCTAGGCGAGTGGACATTTTTAGGGATTCTGTTAGTGCCGCTAATAACCGGGATGGGGAAAGGGGCTGTCTTCTGGTTCAAAGCGAGGTAAGAATCGTTGATCTCATCAGGTTTCGGTATCGAAAAGGGTTGGCGATCCCGGTTGGGTCGAAGTGCCTGACTCGCCTACGGACTGGAGGGTCGAGGGGTGCACTGTGGGGCCAAGGGAGCGGTATTGAGTGGGGTGGGAGGAAATCTACCCGGGGATAGGGAGCATGGCGGCTTGGTCCTGTTGAGAAGATCTTGTTGTAAGTAAAGGAAATCAGCAGTAAGGCAGTTAATTTTCAGTTCCCTTCTGTTCAGTTGCTGTGCTATTGAGCTGAAAAAGTTTAAGGTTTTAGGCTGGGGCCGAGAATGACTTGGGTCTTTGGAGGGAGTGAGCTACTCCTAACTGTTAAACAGCGGAACTCCGAGCGCTGGGAGAGCTATTGCAGCTTCGGTGAGAACTAAAAGTCCCAGAATGCATTGTGCTCTTGGCTAAGATACCAGACTGGTGAGTCGTTGGTAGATGCAAGGGGTGTAAAATAGGGGAAAGCAGGGGTAAGGGAAAGGGACGGGGAGGGGGGTGAGACAGCAGAGGACAGCGGTGTACAGTGGGTCGGTTATTTTGCAGTTTTATATAGCGCGAACTCGACCCGAATGAATTATAGCACTTTACTTGAGCAACATTACTGAACGACACTTTCATTGTCGCACATGGCTGGCAAGTGGTTGTCATTGCCACTGCTGGTATTTTCAACAAGTGTTGCACGTTCTGGAAACTGTAGTTTTCGTTTTCACTAGTATGAGCATAAACTTAGAAACGTAAATGTGCAAACTGAAAAATAGGACTTGTTCAAAGCGTCACAAGTTGATTCACTTGGCAGCAATTGGTGAGAGAGTAGGACTGGAGAGTAGTCCGAGGAAAGGAGAGGTGACGCCTAGATCAAAGCAAAGGCACAGTAATGGACTTGGGTGGGGAACGTGAACAGGTAGGGAAGGGGGATAAAGCGGTAGACAGTTGCCCTGAGGTTGGTCACATAAGAGGGCAGATGTCTGGGAAGGACAATGGTGGACTCAAGAGAGAGGGGCTGGGAGCCCTCGATGACAACAGCTTTAAGTTCGTTAGAGACAGTACAGAAAGCAGGAAGCTGCTTTGGAAGAAGGTTCAGTAGAGACGTGCGTCTTTGGAGAGGGACATACATACAAGAGCCTGGAGAAATGAGGACGACGGGACATCCAAATCCCTCTGTTACTGAGAGAAGGGACTCGAGCAACAGGTAGTTGTCAACTCGGCCATATTTGGCAGGTGTCACATTCTTTCTACTTCTGTTCATCCGCCTCACAAACCATAGAGTGTAATGGGTCACCTGCTTAGCAAACCAATATTACCCTCCAAAGAAATATTTAATTCTGCAATCACCTTAATTGGCTCACCCCTTATTCTCCTGACTTCACTTGAATTTTTCGTCAAGAGGTTGACAGTTGTTACATCAAACACTGACTTCGAAGACCAGTTGTGTGTCCAGTCTGACACTGTGCACTGGATATGTATGTACATGCTGGATCCCTACTGTAGGAGCTGCGATGTTTCATGGACACTAAACAATATGTGCTTAGTTGGGTTGCTGTAAAAACCGGCGGTACCCTGTAGTTGTACTACTCAAGATCACGCGGATGTTTGTTTTGATTTTGACCTTTTCACTGTCCCTGTAGACTTTAATTCGAATGAACCTACCTGTTCCTGCAGAACCTACGAACTGATCCTGAAATTATGTAATTCAGTGATTTTTTTTTTCCCTGAAGTATCGCTGTGGGCCCCACAAAAATGTCTTGAAGTTATTTGACTGTCCCCTGTAACATGTCGCCTGTGAGCCCCCCACAAAGGTCCTGTAATTAGTTTATGCAATGATCTTCTCTGATGTATACCTCTGGGCCTGTAGACATGTCCTGAAATTGGGATGTTCAACAATACCCTCTAATTATCTTTGTTTTGCACACTAGAAAGGTCCTGAAGTTAAGTTATTCTACAGCCCTCTTCTGGTGTATATTCTGTGGTCCCCACATATCCTGACATTAGGTTATTCAGTCATCCTCTTTGCTGTTTTGCTTGTGAACTCTCCTTCCCCCAGAAAGGCAAAGGCATAAGTTTATTCAGTGACCACAGCCTACTTTGTTAAATTAATGCCATCCCCTCATATGAATTGCCTGTGGGCACCAAGGTGTGCCTTTAAGTTAGGTTTGACCCCCTCTGATGTATTGCTTGTTGTCCCCCTGAATGTGCTCCTGTTGTCAGCTATTCAGTGATTTCCTCTGTGATGTATTACCGATGGGTCCCTATGATCTATCCTTAAGGTATGTGTGATCCCCTCTGATGTCATTTTTTGGTCCCACAGACACAACCTGACATACGGTTCGTCCATGATATGTGGGCCCCACAGAAATGCCTTTAAGTTATTTAATCTACCGATTCATCCCTTTTGGACCCCAGATGCATGTTCTGAAGTTTGGTCAGGCAGTGATTTACACTGATAGTTTTTGCCTGTGGGCTCCACATGCAACTAGCGAAATAAGGTTATTTGATTAGTCTCGTTGATGTATCGCAGAAGTTGTTTTATTCTATGGCCTCATGGAAATGCTAGAAAGTCATTTCATGTGTTCACACGTCATTGAGCTAGACAAATAGGTACCTTGGAACAAAAAAATTGGGTTTATTAAATGCCTTCGAGGGTAGCGAGATGAAAGACGTGCCTCCCATGCGGAGCTTGGGAATATAAAGAACGCCCAGAGAGGAAGAGTTTGAGGAAGCTAGCATAGAACCAAATTTTAAACGCTGCTGTCTGGTGCCTAGACTATAAACTTCTTTTGGCTACACCGAGAGCCTTGAAATTGCAAAGCTTTTCCACACAAAGCCGACAGGTGCATTTAGCCTCTGGAAACATGGGAGTGGCAGAGTAATTCTAGAAAAAGATGTTTGGCAGAGTTCTCTACTAGATAATTGGAAAGGTGAAAGTACAAAGAATTAGCAAGATCCTGCCGAGTACCATGGCAGCCTGAGCTGTTGTCTTGCATCAGTGCTGTTATGTAGTGTTAATCTAGGCAGAGAAGGATAGTGGAGAGTCAACATCATGGTATTGGCTGAGTAAGTAGGAATAGATGGGAATCCATCGCAAAGCGCCACCAGTCCGGGGCTCTGATATCGGAAGATGCACCAAAGACTATACTGACAGTTGTGCCATATTAAACTCTTACTGGTTGCAATCCGTCCAGCTGCCCTCCTTGTGAAGGTAGGTGCGGATGGTGGAGTGACCATGTGTGCGAGCCTGATCAAGCTGCGTCTCATCTGCCAGAATAAGCAAAAGTCTGGCTAGTTGAGAGGCTTCTGCTATGGAGAGAGTTGGGCTGTGAGAGGACCCTTAGGAAAGCCTATAAGGGAAAGTAAGAAAACTAGATTGATCGGGTGGGAACTCAACAGCCTGATTCTAGCCAACAAGAAAGTTTCAGGCGTTGGCGAACCTTTACTTAGATACCTCTGTCTACTAAACGATCTAGCAAGGTGCAGTGGTTCGCAGCACAGCATTGAGCATGGACATCAAGTTGAGGTGCACCATGGCTGTCTGAAATATGGCTTGGGCACCGGTCTGGGCCTTGTGTATTCGAGAAGGGCTAGCTGATTTGAGCTTTGTTCCTTAGCAAGCTTTGCAACGGTCTCATTGTGGAATGTCATGCATTAGCACACCGCAAACAGGTGACACATCATTACACCAAGGGTCTGGCAACCTTCCTCAAGCTCCAGTGCCAACAGGATGCCAAGTGTTTTCATAGAGTGAGAACAAGTCAACCTAATCTGTATTTAAGGTGATGACTCATCTAATGCCAGGTTATTGTTTGTTCACGTGCACAAGGAGGTCTCGGGAGTAAAAAGAAACCTTCCATGGTTTAAAAAAACTGAACAGCACAAATCCATCGAGATGATTTGAAGTTGTTTTAAAAACATTTCCATTCGTTTTTTTAATTTTTTTATATGGGTTTTACATCCTAGTGTTGTTAATGTCTATCAGGACATGCATTTGTACCAGATAATGAATAGCATCTTCTGCAGCAGAATTGCTACACAAGTTCCTCTCTTCACTGGTTCTCCCCGTCGATGCTCAGACTCCTTACACAGTAGTAGGCTATTTGCACTTCTAGTGGGTTTAAAAGTATCGCAGAAAGAAGCCGGACAGACACCTCAGTAGTTATTGTATGCTTTTTTTTCTGTGGGCGGGAGTAAAGTTATATGTGACCGATAGAGGATTATATATATATATATATATATATATATATTACCTACTGGCGGTCGCCAGTAGGTAGTTATAGTTAGGACCACGTTTCCATAGGAAAACCTCAACATTCTATTTTGAATAACTTTGGCGCCGGTCGACGAATCCTCGCGAATTTCTCAAAATAGGTGGGGCGCTACGCTCCGCTCCTACCCTGAAAGTCTCGGGGGGATTCGTCAAGCGGGGGCTGAGATAAAAGGGGGGTCCCAAAACGCGTTTTTCCCATGCATTTTTCCATAGGACCTTTAGAACGAGCTACAGCCCGAACGGCTGAACAGAATTACTAGAAATTTGGCAGAGAGGTAGTCCCTAGGTCAAGGAAGTGCCTTTTGTAGGTTTGGTGTAAATCTGTTCAGTAGATTCTGAGAAAATAGCCTTTAAATCAATATATATATCTGAGCCCGCTTACGGTACGCTTACGGTACGCTTACGGTACGCTTACCGTACGCTTACCGTAAGCTTACGGTGGCGTGCGCGAGCGCGATTCTGATTGGCTCTTAGATCTTAGTAAACATTCGAATCGGCCGAAACCAGGAAGCGGCGTCCGCCATTTTGTCTCTCGCACTGAGTGTTGTTTATCAAACATGATGGCCAAAAACATGTTACGGGGCTGTTTTGACAACTCCCTCCCACATAGTCATGTTGAGGGAGTCCCCAAACATCCCCCAAGAGCAAAAACGGTTTTATTTTTTTTTCGGCAATTTCGCGGGGTACGCTTACCGTACGCTTACCGTACGCTTACCGTAAGCTTACCGTACGCTTACGGTAAAAAAATAAAAATAAAAAAAACACTATCCACACTTACCCCACCCCCTGTGCTTTTGGTGGCCGCAGGCCACCAAATGTGCAGGGCTTATTAATAGAGAAAAAAAACGTAATTTTGGCAACATGAAATGATAAAATCGAAATAAAAAAAACACTATCCACATTGACCTCACCCCCTGTGCTTTTGGTGGCCGAAGGCCACCAAATGTACAGGGCTTATTAAAGTTGATAAAAACCGTGCACGGAACGAACTGCGTTAAGTGGGCGCGCACGCCACAAATGGCGTAAAGTAACATAGCATTTAAAAAACCGTACAAATTCACTGAAAAAACCATAGGTTTCACACACGTTATAGTTAGGAAATAGCATTTAAAAAACCTTGCTAATTCACTGAAAAAACCATAGGTTTCACACATGTTATAGTTAGCTGGACATTTTACTTATAAAAAACCAATGAAATTCCCCCGTTATAGTTACTGTAGGCAACTATAACTCACGCGACCGCAATCCTCTGCTGATGACATATGTGTCTTTATGAAAAAAAAATATTTGTAATATATGTATAGCTAAAATTTAATGGAAGAAGATATGGGCAAATAAGTGTCTAAATACAGTATTCGCATCAGCAGAGGATTACGGTCGCGTGAGTTATAGTTGCCTACAGTAACTATAACGGGGGAATTTCATTGGTTTTTTATCAGTAAAATGTCCAGCTAACTATAACATGTGTGAAACCTATGGTTTTTTCAGTGAATATATATATATATATATATATATATATATATATATATATATATATATATATATATATATATATATATATATATATATATATTCACTGAAAAAAACCATAGGTTTCACACATGTTATAGTTAGGAATTAGCATTTAAAAAACCTTGCAAATTCAGTGAAAAAACCATAGGTTTCACACACGTTATAGTTAGGAATTAGCATTTAAAAAACCTTGCAAATTCAGTGAAAAAACCATAGGTTTCACACACGTTATAGTTAGCTGGACATTTCACTCGTAAAAAACCAATGAAATTTCCCCGTTATAGTTAGTTAAGCTAACTATAACTCGCGCGCCCGCAATGCACTGCTGATGACGTCACATATTACATCACTCATGACATGGTCAGTGACATCACTCATGACATCACTGATGACATCTCAAATGACATCACTGATGACATCATCCAGTGAATGTGTGTTTTTCTGAAAATTAAATATGTTTTCGATATGTATATCTCAAGGTCGATGGAAGAATAAATGGGTATATAAGTGTCTAAATGGATGATTTGTTTTTGAAAAATTGATTGTGTAACTGATTAAGTGTATCATAGTGAATACATGGCTTAGTGAGTAATGTTTAAATATGTAAATATCTGTATCAGTCTCTCACTTTGTGTATAAGTGGCTGCATGGGTTGGTGAGTAGCTTCATGGGTGTCTATATAGGTTATTGGTTGTTTTTTTGAGTATCAGTCTGAGTGTGTGCATGGTTTGGTGGGGGGTATTATGTAGTGCATAGGTGCATGAATGAGTGACTCACTGTTTGTATGTGTTGAAGACAGCATGTGTGCAGGACTGTATGGGTGGATGAGTATGTGTATGGGTGTGTTAGTGAGTGAATGACTGTCTCAATAGTGTCTTTATGAGTAACTTCATATGTTTTAAACTAGTATATGTGACTTTTGGTGTATATAAGTGAGTATATGTGAGAGTGAGAGGTTGAAAGAGTTCCTGTATGAATAAGTATGTGTTTCAATAAGTGATTGTTTAAAAGACTAAGTATGTGTAAGTTTCCGTAGAAGTAAGTGTGGTGGTGTGTGTATAACTGTATATGCAAGTAAATGGATGTTTGATTCTTTATTAGCATGAGTAACTATGTGTGTGAGTAACTCTATGGATGAGTGGCATTGTGTTACAGGATGTTTAGGTGTATGAGTACATATGATGTGTGAGTACACGAATGAGTGACTGTACAGGACTGTTGGTGAATAAGTGGATGTTTATGTGGATCTTAGAATTATTGAAGAGGTTGTTGTAATTGGTATTGGTATGTCCATTTTTTTGAAAATTTCAGTCTCTATTTTTGAATGTGTGTATCAAAGGTTATATTAGGGTGAGAGGAGGTCTGCCACTCTATCACATGGATGATGTCATCAGTGATGTCATTTGAGATGTCATCAGTGATGTCATGAGTGATGTCACTGACCATGTCATGAGTGATGTAATATGTGATGTCATCAGCAGTGCATTGCGGGCGCGCGAGTTATAGTTAGCTTAACTAACTATAACGGGGAAATTTCATTGGTTTTTTACGAGTGAAATGTCCAGCTAACTATAACGTGTGTGAAACCTATGGTTTTTTCACTGAATTTGCAAGGTTTTTTAAATGCTAATTCCTAACTATAACGTGTGTGAAACCTATGGTTTTTTCACTGAATATATATATATATATATATATATATATATAATTTGTTTTTTTTGTGTGTGGCCCAGGAAACGGTCGTTGACTGGTCAGTGTGTGTCTGCTCCCTGGGTAGATAGATACTATGGGTCTCATGGGTGTGATTTTTATTTATTTATTTATTTTTATTTTTTTACAGCACCAACCCATTTATGAGAAGTAACCATGCTTACAGTTCCAGTTTTTATATCCAGGAATTATTGTATATGTTTCTATTGATATTTTCTATATTGGGATTAGAAATACTTTGTGCAGTGCGCCACTGACCAATAAATAAGCTTATTTAAATGTCCTTTGTTGTGTAAAGTGTTAGTGTACAGTGGTTCATGCACCTGCATTCACATTTGTTTCCTAGTGCCCTTTAGGAGTGTATATTTTCAAACGTCAGGGTTTCAGGTTGGTCATATATTTTTGAAGTGCATGAGGGTTTAGAGTTGTGCGCCAAACAAAGTGCCGCAAACCTGATAAGCTATCTGAACAGAAAAGTGACTTATGCTATTAGAGCCTTTTAAGGAGATAGCTGGCTAATCTACAGCTTTGGAGTACAGATTGGTAGTAGGTGCTGAGGTAAATTTATTATTATTATTATTATTTAAAAAAAAGAAAAATCTTTTTATTAAGAGCTCGCAAGACCATACAGTGTAAAAACATTTCCATTAGTACATCATGGAGTGATCACAGAAAATCGATAACAGATTGGTCATGAGGGAATACAGAAGATATTACACATCAAACAAGCATCTATTCGCCCACACCCAACCCTCTATACTTTCGCCAGGGTGCCCACACTTTCCCCCACCTTTTAGCACATCCTCTACTAATGTACACTGTTTCCTCGGCACGTTGGCACCAGTCTAGGTCACGTTTCCATTCCTCCAGCTGCGGGGGCTCAGGTGCCCCCCACCCCCTGGCAATGTTTTGCTTTGCTATGCCTGCTGCCATGACCAACCATATTCCCACATATCTGGACCAGTCAGATTCACCTTTTGATCATTAGTAAAAGCCACTTTGGCTCCAAGGGGACAGTCTCTCCCACCACTCTGGTCATAGTGTCCATGACTTTCTGCCAAAACCAAGCTATCTTGGGACAAACCCATAAAATATGCAGGAAAGTACCCTCTCTCTGACATCCCCTTACGCAGAGCGCTGTTGAAATCCTACCCCATGTGTATGGGCAGGTACGAGGATAATAAGTACGGTGTAAAATCTTGAGCTGCACTAGTCGAAATCTGGAGCGCATTGCGACCTATTGAGGGCTCTGAATTGCCTCCTGCCACCCCTCATTATCTATGCTACCCAGATCTTTGACCCAGGCCTCTCGGAGGGTAATCGGGGGGGTCTGGTAAATGATTTAGCGGTTTGCGATATATCGTGGAGGTCGGCTTCTCGGAGATGGGGTCAAGTAAGTCTATCCTCTAGCGGGGAATAGTCCGGTATCACGACCCCGCTGTGTATGTGGGCGCGCAGAGCATGTGTGAGTCTCATATAATGGTATCTCTGGGACTGGTGTAGACTGTATTCCTTCTGGATATCCTCAAATGTGAGGGGGGAATTCCCTTTCCAAATGTCCCCCAGGTATTTAATACCAATTAGTTTCAATCTTTTAAAACCGGTCAGCGCGGCCACCTCACGCAGCGGATCTCCCATCCATTGGGGGGTCTTACCGGTCAGTTTTCCCGCCCAACCAATGAGTCTATTAGCCTCTCTCCAACACTGAAGCACCACTTTAGTGTGTTCAGGCCACTCCGGTCGAGATATACGGGAATATAAGAGGGGCTCGTGATTCCCTCTTGGCATGACGGCTTGGTCAACCCTGTAGGCTGGCTCCTCCTTGCTTACATATACCCAGTCATTAATGACCGTGCTGAGGTAATGTTGAAGGAAGAGTGATCCAGTAGTGTGGTAGCTCGGTATGTGATGCACAGTTTCTTTAAATATAGTGTCTAGCCACCAGTTCAAGGAGTTAAGGACTGGTGAAATGTGCCTCAAGACTAAGTTTGAGGAGCTTTCTAGTCTCTGTTCTCTGAAGGTTACGAATTTGAAAGAAATTGACGGGGAAATAGTCTATTGGCCCAGTCGAGCGGTGATGTTACAAAAGCCGTTTTGGTTAATCCTTTCTGTGGGGTACCACTGTAAGGGAAAATGTGGTGCAGGTATCTTGCGGTATAGAAGCTTTCTTTAGAAACTTGGTTCACTTGTGATAGTGTTTGGAGTAATGATCACGTCTCAGTTACTTGAATCAAGTGACTCGGTGGTTAGTCTAATTCTTGTCAAGGGCAGGAAGTAGTCCACTTAGCCCAAACAAGTATTTTGGTCTTCTGGAGGTGTTCAATTTAATGTGGTTAGATAGAATCGGGTGGTCAACTGCTTGGGGCACATCAGTGGAGACTGGGATTTCTAGGTTCAGCATTATTTGTGCGTCATCAGCATATTTGTAGCAGCTGAGTTTGAAGGAGGAGCTGCGGCTAGTTAGAGAGCAATGATATGCTTTTAAGGGAAGAGGGACAATGATTGAGCCTTGATGGACATCTACAATGGAGGTAAATTGTTCAGAGAAGGAAGAAGTGATATAATGTGGGATCACAGGAAGCAAGCCATTTAAGGGCAGTACCGGGGTTACCTGTGACATTAAGTCTTTGAAGCAATGTATGTTCGTGGGCGGTGTCTGAGACCATGGACGGATCAAGTTGTTAAAGATTTGAAAAGTGTGGTTTATTAATGCAGTAGTGTCCTGTCACTTGGATCAGCTTAATCAGGTGATGTTGTGGGTCAACAAAGAGCCTTGTTTTCAGATCCTTCTTGGCCAGGAGTCCATCTGAATTGGGTGAGGAGTTTGTTCCGGAGTATGGCTGAGCTACAAGAGAGAGCACACTCTGGGATCTGGAGTGTTTGATCTGGGGATGTCGACCAGTACAGATGATGAACGAAGATCGCAAGGGGGCTGTGTATGTGAAACTTTGCCTGCGATAAATGGGTGCAGCTCCAAATACTGGTCTGTGCTTCAAGGCCAAGAATTTGGGTGCTTTTCTGACGTTCAGCCAGTTCGGTTCCCTAAAGTGGGACATTACGGATGACCTAGTTGGAAGATTCAGTAAGAGTGCTGCCGTGTTTTAGGTGACTTGAAGTCGATGTGCAAAATGAAGAGTTTCCGTAGTCTAGTGTGTACAAAATAAGTACATGAAGGAACGTTCTTCTAGTGGCAAATCATTTGCTCTAAATTTTGTAAAACAACTAAGAATATAATCTGAAATGAAGCGATGGTGTAGAACGTTATTACCGATCTGGAAGCTAAAATTCTCTTGAATGTAGGAAGTTTAGCACTGTTTTAATCTACAGGTCAATGATGCAACCTGTGTGACATCTTTTAGGAAAATAATTTTCACTTTCATAATCTTGAATAAAAAACTTTGGACAGCTGTGCAACCTGACGCATGAAATACACATGTGCCTGTTGGAGAACTTATCATGCATAAGACACACAATTGATGGACGGAATGCAGAACAAATCAAACCATTCTTAACGAACTTAGCATGCATGTCACTAGTTTGATTTCAGTGGAACAGATCAATCTTCATCCTTCCAAGCTTGATGAAGAGTACCATTTAGCTAGGTAATAACACCTGTGTTTTTTATAACCCAGTGTAAATTCAGGATGTGACAGTTGGTGCCATAAAAAATACTGTTTACAGCCGTGCCGAGGCAGGTGACATCCTCCACCACTAGTGCATTCAGCTCCGTGTGAATCATTTGTGTTTGAGAAACCTTTCTGCAAGCTCACTGCTATTGCCTTTAAATGTGTTGTAAATGGTTTCTGTGAGAGATCACTGGGCCAGCTTTTCTCACGAGGAGGGGTAAAAGGCACAGGGAGGGATGGCTGCAGGTAGCCAGAGAAAGCTAAAATTAATTGTTTGGAATATCACCAGTAGTTGCACGTTTTTCTGGATTCTGGTGTCTGTTTTCCTCCCATTGGAGGACTTCGTGCCCATGGTCCAATGTTGTCCTGGCAACCATGGGAATTTCAGGTGTCATGGGATGTGCACAGTAAGGCGCTCTCTCTCAGGAATTGTGCAGAACGACATTTTGAGTAGTAAGTGTGTCACAGTCTCACGCATCTAACTCTGTATTTCATCTCCACCAACACTACTTCCATCAAAGTTCTACCACTTCCTGTGCCATAGCTCTAAAAGTATCCCTTCCTTGTATCACGCTTTCCCTCCCTTGTGATATCCATGGCACTACAGTCTCCTGCACCTATCAGCATTCCCTTCCTAGCCCCATCATACCTACCCCTGCAATGCATCTAATGCTTTATTCCCCAACCTGTGTGGTTTCCAGCTTCTCCTCTCTTGGTACTCACTCCTCTAAGACTAAACCTCCTGTCTTCTCCATTATTCCTTATTTGGTCCCATGGCATTCCCACCCTGCCATTACAAAAAATCCCACTCCAGCTGGCTTTTCATGTATGATCACAAAGCTGTTATTGGAGGTGCACCCTTTGGCACAAGGGCATGGCTCATTCACAGGATAACTATGCAGGTAAGCAGCAGAAGGCCTTTCATAATAAAGTTCTGCTGTGCTGACTTGTGCCAGCATCTTTGGTGATAGGGCAGTCATAGATGTACGTTGGCTTACTGGCCTTTCTGATGGACCGGCCTGGCACAGATTTTCCAGCTCATCAGGCTTGAGTATCGTGTGTGTGCCAGCCACTGGTGTGTAAGACTACACCATTGTTTATGGAAGTGTATGAGTGAGGGCTGAGTCTAACAACTCTCTTGTCTGTTGTCTCCCTAGTTTCTGCCAGGGCACCCCCAGCTGAGCGAGCGGGTGCGTAAGCGCTTGTACTATGGCTGGGACAAGGACTGCAGCCTGGACTACCTCTCGAGCCCAGTGGCAGGTGAGTCTTCGAGATGATTCAGAGGTTACTGGGGTCACTAGAGAATACTCTGCTTGCAATTGATTGAAAATATTGTTGCTTCAGTGGTAGAGTTGCTGGCAGGGCAGCTAGGAGATTCCTGCAGGCCGCTCTAATGGGCCACAAGGCTGGCGAGATGACTTCCTGTAGGATGGGAATGGCCTTTCAGAGGTACTGTGAGCCTTCCTGAGAAATTCTTTGATTCCTATATGTCTGTTTAGTTTGAGACGCCAGATTGAGACAACTGTTTTGCTTGAGGTTTCCTTGAAAGAGTGTGGACTTTATGAGCATTGAACAGGAATGTATTCCTCGCCTGACTGGTTTAAGGGCAGTACCTTGAATTCATATCACACCTGAAGTGTGCTCAAGTATTTCCGTTGAAAGTGTTGCTTCCTAGCCACGTAACCAGTCTCTGCGAGTCCCGCTGAGGTGTCGCCACGTGTCCCTTCAGCTCTGAGCCACCATTGTCCCGGAGAGTTCTTGCAGGTGACTCACAGGTTGCGTCAAGGGAGTTCTTCACGTGGTGTGGCCTGGCCTCCTCACTCCATATCTTGGTGTCTAGCACAGCCCGAGCCAATCTAAGCTGCGGAAGGTTCAGAACATTAGGCATTACACACAATGAGCTTTTTTCATATTCCCTTGTCTTTTAGATTATTCTGTGCCATGTTTTTAAATTGTTATCCTCGCCTGATCTACCTCTCCGCTATTGTCCCTGTTACGCCACGGCTTGTGCCGTTTGAGCAGAGGAACGCACCTGGCAGTACTCCGCTCCTGGACGCTGCCGGAATCCCTGCACATTTAATAATATTCACTACCTTTTATCTTGTAGACCATCAGCCATCGGTCCACCCACATTTTGTTACTATTTTAAATGGCAGTTTACTGCTACTCAAGAGCAGAACTCTTAAGCATTAAATAAGCAATGCCCAGTCAACGCCCCAGAACAACCCCATGGTCCACCCTCCAGCATTATTTCCTGATCATTCAGACACCAAACACACTATCACTGTACCCTCCCCCTGCACCAATACGAGGCGGACAAACGTGGAAGGGATAACAGGGGCTGAACACTCCATACAACCTAAACAACTAACTGGGCTTTATCTTAAAGCCCAATCAATTCCTAAGCATACTTTGGAGATATGGAGCCTATTTGACTCAGAAAAACCGGACATATGTCTTGTCACTGAAATTTGGCTTGATGAGGCCCCCTCCCCGATGTTGCAGTAGCTTTCCCCCCGGAGTATACATTGCACCGCCTTGACAGGACCAAAAAGAGAGGGGGAGGACAAGCAATCGCTGCTAGGGCTGACCTTAAGATCAACCTACTCAATACTTTCCTCACCAAATAGGTGGTACTGTGTATTTTTAAAATAGAGAACTACACTAATGGAACCTGGAGAGGTGTGTTAGTCTACGGACCACCCGGTACTAAAACTAACTTTACCAATAAGTTGACAGAGATAATTGCCCCTAATTGTGCTAGCAGCCGGTATGTTCTTCGGATCACCGATTTTAATTTTCATGCAGAACTCCTAGATGATCCCGAAACTATCCAACTGATCTCCACTCTTGAATCACTGGAACTAGGGCAATTGGTAACAGGGCCCACGCATGAAGCAGGCCATACTTTAGATCCTTGCTTCACAAATTCATCTAACATCGAAACGGAATTACCCATTCCTATGCTTTGGTCAGACCACTGTCTTCTCAAATTTCGCATACAGTCCACCTCAATATATAGTAATCAAATCGGTGAACAAAGACTGAGCAGACCTTGGAAAAAAGTTGGTCCATCAACCCTTGCATCCCACCTCAACCTCCCATTTTATAAAGACACCGATAACATAGATCAAGTAGCTGACATTTTAGAGAATCCAATTACTCAGGCACTTGATATTGTAGCACCTCTAACTAAAGTTAATCTTAAGCATAAAGCCTCACCACGGTTTAACGAAGATCTAAAATTGGATAAATTGGCCAGTAGGAAAGCCGAGCTCAAATGGAAGATTACCAGAAAGTTTACGGATAGAAAGGAGTACAACCTCATACATAGACATTACTGTGACAATCTAAAATTAGCCCAAAAAAGATATATTGGCAATCAAATTAATAAAGCTGCAAACTCAAAGCACTGTACAAAATATTAAAGTAATTCACCAGCCCCATTCCTGCCAGTCCAAAAGCCTCTATTGAATGGGCTAACAAACTTTCTGCATTCTTTGAGGAGAAAATTAACCTCATTCATAACCACTTTTCTAATGCAATCACTGAATATCCTGAGACGGCTCTTATTAGTAGTCCGGATCTTGTTTTAAATTATTTCTGTGAGTCCACTAAACTCATTTAGGAGAATATGAATCTCGCCCTCTTTTTAAAATAAAATCCGGTTCCCCAACTGATCCTGTCTCACCCCATATTATGTCCAACATCTCCCCAGTCCTCCTCAAAAGTCTAACTGATCTTCTTAATCTGTCTCTAAAAAGTGCCACCTTGCCTATCATCTGGTAGGCAGCAAGGGTCAAACCCATCCCGAAAAAGCCTTGTATTGACCCGAAAGATCTTACCAACTATCACCCAATCTCTCTCCTCCCCTATTTTGGAAAGGTTTTAGAGTCCTTGGTCAATAAGAAAATTACAACCTTTCTGGAGGAAAACAAATTACTGGACCCTTCTCAATCTGGGTCCAGGGCAGCACACTGCACTGAAACATTGCTGATAGAGATAGTTGACAGTTATAAGACTAGCCCAGGACATCAGGCAGTCAGCTATGCTTGTCCTACTTGATCTGTCAGCGGCATTTGATACCAACTTCCACAGTCACTGATACATCGACAGTGGGAGAAAGGGATCAGAGAGAACACCTTAAATTGGTTCAGGAGCTACTTAACAGATCGAACCCTGAGGGTCCAAACAGGCACCTTTATTTTTCAAAGTTGAATGGTAGATAAAGGTGTCCCCCAGGGGTCTATCCCCAGCCCCACTCTTTTCAATCTTTACCTGCTCCCCCCTGCCGATTTCTCTCCCCCCCCCCCCCCCCCGCCCCCCTGCAAAGGTGATCAGATCTTATGGGTTCGACACGGTGTCGTATGCAGACGACACGCAAATATTGATCACCATGGACACTGACCCATCCGACACCGAGCTCAGATTCATAAACCGCATGACCCATATCAGTACCTGGATGCAAACTAATCACTTTCAGTTAAACAGAAGCAAAACGGAGATCATCCATTTCGGGCAGGCTAATGAGCACTGGTCTAATGACTCGTGGCTCCAGAATCTCGGCCCCTGTCCTCCCCCCCCCCCAAATATGTAGTTCGCAACCTGGGAATGATAATTGACAACAAATTGTCCATGAGAGACCATGTCAATCAGGTAGCGGGCATATGCTATGGATCAATGCGGACCCTGCGCAAGGTCTTCCAATGGATTCCATCTGAAACAAGAAAACCACTTGTGCAGGGTCTAATAATCAGTCGGCTCGATTATGGGAATGCTCTTATGGCCTCCATTAATGAAGAGCTTTCCATGTCTTTGGCTAGTGCTGTGAGGCCCTCTGGTGATCTGTGCGCTTAATAAAATCTTGTAACATAAAGAGCATCTGAGTGGCACATTACAGCAGTGGCCACACACACACACACAGTCCTGATGCTATCGCAGTAAAGTAAGCATTGGCAGTTGATGGGCAGCCATTGCAGCATTTGACATGGCTACACTTCTTGTATTCTGGGACACTGTGCGTGACTGGGTCAATGCCCTTTGATTTGTGCCTTAAGAGCAGGGCCAGATACTCTGGATGATTCCTCTGGAAATGGATCCAGTACACCAGCCTGTCTCAGCAAAGCTAGAGTAGGTGTCCAGAACTCAACGCAGTACTCCAGTTGGGCTTTCAGAGCTTGACCCAGGGGCCAACGTCAGTCCCTCAAAGCTGGTCACAGTATTACAGAAAACGTCACCAGAGAAATTCCATTTCTTTTCCTCAGAATTTAAACCATTTCTTAACCATTTTGGGCTTGCAGAAATGATACCCCACAAACAATGTTGTGCACCCTCGTTTGCAGCTCCTCCTAGTTTGTTCCACTAGGGTCCACCCTCAGCACACCTGTTCCACTCGACCTTGGGTTTGAAGACCACTTCTGAGACTCCAGTGAGGTTTGAATACACGCCTATTAACATTAGCCTGCATTTGCCCTAAAGATCCAGAGAACCAACTGTTTTGGTTTGGCTCTGTCTTTACTTAAAACATTCTGAGCTGGCAGTGATGGCGCATGAACAGAATATAAAAACTGACTAATGAAATAGTTTTTACTTAATTCTTTGTTCTGTGTCCTTAGTGACTTTTTTTCTATAGTGCTGACACTGAGACTCAAACTCCTCAAGGTGCAACCAATCTTGGGCAGGTAACAGATTTGAGAGTGTGAAAGTTTGTTTTGCATCGAACGTTCTGTTAGTGATTATTCGAGCCCAGGTTTTCTGGTTCCACTGGCAGCATCATAGGCAATGGACCACATACTCCTCTGCCTCCCGACACTGAGTCATTTACCAAATTATAGTGACCTGGTCAGACTAGGGTATAGGCTCCTATAGTGCCGTCTGTGTGCGCACCTTGAAATGCCTGACTGCAGGTTTTGAATACTCCCACAGTTCAAGTGTTGCCCTTTTCTCTATAAGCACTTTTCCCTCCTCCGTTTGTAGTCGGTTTTTAATTTTTTTTTAATGTCTTGCATTCAGTCGAGTAAAAGCCACAGAGTTTTTCAGACAAACATTTCTCCTTGTTTTAGCGACCAGTTGTCTGATAAAGATAAACTTGATTGAAGAGCTACTAAGGGCAGTGCTTGTTCTTTGAAACGTTTACCTGATTGCTATTCCACTGGTTGATTTCTTATCCATTTCAAGCCATCAAAGCCAAGCCTGTGAAAAGCAGGGCATGATGTAACGAGACCTGCTTGAGTCTGTTATTGATGGATGGTGGAAGCTGAAAGAAAACTCTACTTACTAGATGTTGCTTCTTTCTTTTAATTTTATTAGGCTGGTTGCTAATTGGAGATGAGGTTGCTTCGTAGAGTGCTCTCAGTAACTTTCCCATCCTTTCCTATTTTAGATATTGCGGTGGAGTTGCTTCAGAAGAATGCTCCCAGTCCTATCCGACGGCTGCAGAAGAAGTATGCCTCCCATGTGGCTCGGTGAGTTCCAGGCAGCCTCTAAGTAGGTAGGGATTTGGTTCAATAGTAGACTGGCTGCCCAATGGCCTGGGGATCTCTGAGCACTGTCTTCTGGGCCTGGTGTTCACTCTGTACCTTGCCCCAGCTCTTGCAGTCTTTCTGCATGTACCCCCATTCTTAGTGCCCTGCAACCCATTATCCCTGTCAGTTGGGGGGGGGGGGGGAGTAGGAGGAGCTCTGTTTGTGCCATTTTGAGGCTCCTCCAACATTGTCTCACGGTGTTAAGCTGCATTTTAGACCTCATGGGGCATCCTTCTGACACAGTGGTGGACCCTCTCTCCGGGCAGGGATGGTGGAGTGCTTCTTGTTGTCATTGTCTTGTGAGCCCTTTCTGCTCTGCCAAATCCTTGGGAGTTTTTGGCTATGCTTTTCCTCATCCCTGAAGGGCCCCCCTATCAACTTGTGAGATGCTCAACATCAGATTTTGATGTGGCATTCTACACAGACAGGACTGCTGATGTCTGAAGCTTGGTTTGTTTGCATAGTTGTGCCTTGCTCAGACCTGCCGTGTTGACAGGTAGCATCATGGGCGGAGATTCCTCCTTACAGCTGCATGTCAGACCTGTCCCTGGGTCCGTCTCATTATTGTCTGCGGTTGGTGCTTGCTTTTACCACCGGTGTTCTCAGACCTTCAATTGGGTACACTCTGTTATACACTCATGAGTCTCCCTTTAGATACTCGGCCTTCCAGTAATGGTAAGTTAGAGCAGGAAAGACTTTCTGTTGGTAGTGGGAGGGCTAGAAAAGTTTATACAACATGATACCCCAACAGTGGAAGTGAAGCCAAAATCTGTCTCTGCTTCTGGGTCCTAGATGCAACCCCAGATGTATTTATAGTATACAGGCTTGTTAGGTTTGTTATGATGTTGAGCCTTCTGGTTGATGTCACCCTTGGTTGAGACCTCTGAAAATGTTGGAGCCCCTCCGGTTTTACTGTTGCTTTACTTTTTAGGCTGTCATGGAGCAGAGGTCCCCAACCACACAATGTATCTAGTTAAGACGTGCTTGGCCCTCAACTCTAGTGTCTTTTCAGCTTCTCTTTCATGAGTGTGCAACTCTAGCATTGAAGACCTTTGCCATGCTCCCTGTTGGACTTAGTCAAATGTCCAGTAAGCCCAAAACCAGGAAAAACTGGAAGAGGCGACCTGGTAGTTTGATGTTCAAGTCTCTAGTGCACTTGAAGAATTACAGTGAGGGGGCTAGGCTGTGTTTAGCATGATACATTTAAGTGATTGGATTGTTATTTGGGGTGGGTGACATACCCACCTCAAGGAAAAATTATAACCACTGTCGGGGTGAACGCTCAAAGTCACTAAATCAAAAATCTTCAAACCTTTTTACTAGAGAACCAATCCCTTACCCAAAATGTCAGGCCCCCCTCCAAACCGTTATGGAAAGATTTTAGGGGGGGGGGGGCAAGAGGTGAAGAGCTGGACAGGGCATATGAGATCATTTCAGGGGTGTTATTTAGTATTTCATAAGCCACACTAAATGTGAGAATTATAAATGAGAAAATGCATATAAAATAATCTGACATGACAGAAACACTACTCCAGTTATTTGGAGTGTTGGGAACCCCTCACACTTCTGGGGCCCAATGCAACTGCACCGATGATTGTCTGCTGCTTAGGGCTGCAGCTATTTCCTCTGCCCCTTCCCCACCAATCCTCCTCTTCACTCTGATCTTGAAACACTGTCCCTTTCAGAACAAATGAGCTCCCATGTGTTGCCTTCCTCTTTGCAGCAAGGGTGCTTTTAGCCCTAAAGATATCCACCATCCTCGATTGTAAAGTAAGACAGTCCTAATTGTGATGCAGTGGGCCTCACACTTTTGCCTTTGCCACTGTACCTGTCTCACTAAGGAGAGCTAAGGCCTTGTGAAGCTGACAGTTGTCCCTGCCCCTTGTTAAACTGCCACTATCTTCCTTTCTGCCATCTCCTAGGCTTAAGGTAAAGTGTCTTCTCTGCTTCATTGTTCTCCACTCTTGAGGTATTGGTTCAGTGCTGAAAGCAACTTTGGCACAACGGAGGTTTAGATGGGCCTTCACAAACCAGGCTGCGGTGCCACTGCTCCTGCAGCACCAATAATACCCACTCCTCTGGCTACACTACTCTCCCTGTTGCTTGGGACCTGTCCATGTGCAGCAAGGTTGATTTGGGCCCCAATGCTAGCAAGGAAAATGACTCTGCACCCCCCTTTTTGCAAGTAACATTTCCTTAATTGGGGTACAGTGGTACCTCACTCCATTGCCTGAGTGCCATTGCACCTGGTGCACTAATGGTAGTGATTACACTAAAAAAAATGCATTTCTTAACACCTTCAGGGTGTTTCTTTGAGGTAGTGCGTAGCTGTCTTTGTCCATTTGTAAACGAAAAGGTTAGTCTCCTGCGTAGCGCCCCCGTTCTCCAGCCATCTCTTTGACAATATACGTGGATTTTGCACCGTTCTGCATTCTATGGGTCCTTTGTTTTAGGGCGATCAGGGAATTGTCCTTTTTGGCCTCCTCCCTGCCACCCCCTCGACACAACTGAGAGGACACCTGCATGTGAATGGAGGTCAACATTGGCATGGTATAGGTGGACAAATGGGTTTTAATTTTACAAAAACCTATCCCATACATTTTGTTAAAAACCACCATCTCTGAATTATTAAGGGGTCCTGGAGTACTTGGACGGTGCTGAGGCGGGGATGTGTAACAGAGCCGTGCAGTCTGTTGTAACGCATGCCGTTACAATGCACATGCCTTTACCACACACGTCTTTACGACAATTTTCGATCTAGAAAGGATGAATGGTAAAGGCATATGCATGATACCAGTTTCCCCAGCAAACATAAGCATCTTACAGGTAGGTGTGTGTTGAAAAAATATTTTTTCCCGGTAGGTACAAACACTTGTTTTGTATACACACATTTATACACCTGCATATTAGTATGTGTATAAAAAATATATATAACCTTAAAATAATCCCCCCCCCCCCCCCCCCTCCCTCACCAAAACCCATATCCACCCTAAAATTACCTTTGCCACCCTAAAACCCATACCGGACCTATAATTACCATTTCTTCCCAATAACCCATACTCGCCCATGAGGGTATCCAGGAGCGTAGATTCGGCTGTGTTCGTAGTTAAACATCCAGGTCTTCAGCTTCTTGCGTAAGTTGAGTGGAGTGGTGGTCCTTGTACGTAGAGGGAGTTTGTTACAGCATCTGGCTGCTATGGAGACAGCGCAATAGTCCGTCTTGCCTCTGCAGATGCCGGCGGTTCGTGCTTGACAAAGGGAAGTAGCAAGCAGGTATTTGGAGGGTCGGCAGAGTTGATGTCGGTCGTAGAGGTAGCCTGGCCCTGCGTTGTGGAGGGCTTAATAGGTGTGGATGAGAAGCTTGAATTTGCAGCTTTTGCTAGATGAGTAACTAGTGCAGTTCCATGAGGTAGGGTGTGAAGTATGCGCTTTTAGGGATGGTTTGGGGTCTTTGAGTGAGTTGGCTGGAGATGCCGCCGTAAAGCGCGTTGCCCTAGTCAAGCCTGCTGGTGATAGGGCTTGGGAGACCGTGCGTCTAGTTTACGCGGGGAGCCATTTGAAGATGTTGAAAACCATTGTGATGTGGCAGCAGGATTACATCACGGCGTTTACTTGTTTGTCGAGAGCTTGTCGTTAAGGATGCTGCTGAGGTTTCAGGTGTGTTCTGTGGAGGTGGGCATAGGACCCAAGTCTGATGTTCCCCAGGAGGAGTCCCGGGGGAAGTTCTTATTACCGAATATCAGGACATTTGTTTTATCCATGTTGAGTTTGAGCCAGTTCTCTTACATCCAGTATGCTACGTCGGACATGCAGGCCCAACAGCCGGCGAGAACACAATCCCCCTCACACACGCGCACACACAACTCTGCGACGCACTAGCAAATCACTTACGCAACATGATATCCTCAAACTACAGGAACTTTGAGCCCCAACCTACTGACCTAGTCAGTCTCCCCACTCCTACGGAAGCCTCCCCTGACCAACATCTCACTGCATGGGAACAGCTCTTCACAGCCAAAATGAACTCCATCCACCAAGGAGCACCCACAACCCCTGCCCCCACTGCCTCTTCAACCTAGGAAGCAACAAGATCAGCCACCAACTTGCCACCATCCTCAACGCATCAATCGCCACAGCCACCTTTACTGATGCATGGGAACAGAGGTCCGACCTCTCCTCAGAAACCCTCCACAGACCCTCCGTGATCTTCAGAACTACTGCCCCATCTCACCAAGTCCTGGAGAATGCTATTAACCATCAGCTCACCGAAAACCCGTAGAGAATCATGCTAGATCCCTCCCAATCTGGCTTCCAAGCCAACCACAGCACGGAGACTGCCCTGATTGCTGCTATGGACGACATCCACACTACTCGACAAAGGAGAATCAGCTGCCCTGATCCGTCTCGACCTCTCTGCAGCTTTAAACACAGTTTCCTACTACACACTCACCAAGAGATTGCACCAGAATGGAATCGGATGGATTGCATCATTTCTCACTCGACACACGCGGAGAATCCATCTACTCGCCTCCCTTCACCACTGAACCCAAGAGCACCATTTACGGACTCCTCTAGGGTTCATCCCTCAGCCTCACCATATTCAACATCTACATGACACCTTTAGTGGACTTCGTCGGAACCCACGATATCTACATTATGTCCGACACCCAGCTCATCCTGTCGCTCTCAGCTATCCCCACCACAACGAAGACCAACTTTCACAACTGCATGAAGAACATCACAGCCTGGCTCAAGGACAACTGCCTAAATCTCAACACTGACGAGTCCAAAGTGCTGATCTTTGGCAACCATACCTCACTCTGGAACGACACCAGGTGGTTGGCGGAACATCGCCCAGCACCTGAGAACCTCCACTGGCTTCTTGTCCAGAAAAGATGCCAATTCAAACTACTGACGCACTCCTTCAAAGACCCCACGACCAAAAAACGCTATACGTAAACCACTGCCTAAACGTCCACCAACCATCAAGAAACCTTAGGTCTGCCTCTCACCCTGGCACTGACACCTTGCATCTGCCCACAGACACCTTGCATCTGCCCACAGACACCTTGCATCTGCCCACAGACACCTTGCATCTGCCCACAGACACCTTGCATCTGCCCACAGACACCTTGCATCTGCCCACAGACACCTTGCATCTTTTTCCACCTCCCTGCCAAGACCTGGTACTACCTCCCCCTTCATCTCTGAACATCACCCTCACTGACTAACTTTAGAAGGATACTCAAGACCTGGCTCTTCGTCAAGGCTCAGCAACCCAGAGCCTGGATACCCCCACAGGTGATAAGCCATGCTCTAGAAATACCGATTGATTGAATTTGTTCCTGGTGGTGGTGTTCATGTCGGTGAGGATGAGCGTAGTGTCATCGGTGTAGGAGACAATGCTGATGTTGTGGTTTCTTATGATGCTGGCAAGAGGTGCCGTGTAAACGTTGAACAGGGTTGGGCTGAGTGACGAGCCCTGGGAGACTCCATAGAGGAGTTTCTTGAGTTCTGAGGTGAAAGTGGAGAGTCTGATTCCCTTGTGTCCTGTTGGAGAGGAAGGAGAAAATCCAACTTGGAGCTCAATTAATATATTGTGTAAAATAAATACACATCTGTGGTAAATAAAATACCGGACTGAATTTCATACGGAATCTTAAAATAAAGTAAATAGCTCAAAATAACAAGAGGCAGAATCCGTGGTATAAGAGGTTTTCTAAATGGGCTTTATTCCATTCAAAATGGCCGACTCGAGTCGCGGCCTTCAGGTTCCGTCACCACGAGGGTTCAGGAAGTGAAGTACAATAATTTATTAACAGACATGTATTTTTATAATAAGTACATTACAATGAAACGAATGTAGAAGGCGTAACATTTGATAAGAAAAGTGACAAAACAGTGACATAATCGAAACTAGGCGTAATAAGAAATAAAAGAAACATGATTGGTTTGCATTATCAGACATAGGTGGATCTATAAGATAATACTTGGCATAGATGCGCGCGCAGCAGTATGACGTGTAATTGACGTGCAACTAGGGGGTGAAGGGGACTTGACATTAACTCTACATATGGAGACGAAAAGTCTGAGGGGTCAAGTCAACCTAATCCCAAATCATATCTAACATCCTATGTTTAGAGAACTATGTTATCCACAAGGAAGAGACTCTCGGACAGAATCTATTCTATACTGACTGTGTACGTGTACAAGCGTCTAAGTGTCTATATGAGATGCGAGGGATAGAAAACTTTCCATGGCAACAGGGCTATGAATCACTTGCAGGAGGACGGAAAGGCTGAGTCCTTTGCTTGTGAGCTAAAGGAAATGTTTACCTAAATCACTGGACAGGAATGCATCGGCTGGAGAGCAAAATAGATAATTCGAAGGTGAAATACAACTTCTTGGCAGACAGGCGAAAACTGGCCGAGGCAGGCACCGTTAGCTGCACAGGGAGTAGGACAAAGTTCATGGATACAGATGCGAGCTCAAGCTGAAGCTGTCAGAGACAGAGAGCAGGGAAAGGCTTTGAGGACAGAATCGGGCCTACTTGCCTGAACTGTAAAAATGAAGTAACTTAGCCATATAAAGTCGGTGGCCTTTCATACTTAGGAATCGAATATCCAACCCTGTGATGGCGGATCTGACAGAGAACATGTCGACGGTAGACACACATATGTTTGCGTCTTAGAAACTGGAACTGGAGGGAACATACATGTACTTGTAACATGCATATAGAACCGTTGGGGTCCAAGATAGGGGACATAACTGATCAGGAAAATCCACATTTCCACATTCCCTCCTTGTCCCCTTCTTGCCCTTCACGAGACATCAATCTTCATCATTCCATTGATTTGCTCATGGAGCATCATTTCTTCTTCCTTCCGGCATTCTGAACGGGACCTGTGATGTGGAATGCATGATGTGGCACACAGACCACAAATCGCTGGTCCACCTTGCAGGCATAAACAACAACTGAAGAGCATAAGAAGGCCAATACCTAGGAAGGATAAAACTCTCCATCCCCAGGCTGATATCACACTCCAAAACCACCCGGACCACGTCCAAGTGCCTGGATTTTCGTGTATCTGGCTTACAATCTTATGAAGGTGTGTTATAGCTTTATATACAGATGGCGAATTTTCTGGTATGAATATGCAGCAGCTGGATCCGATGACCCTGCAAGCTCCGCCCCTATCGGCCAGGATGACGTCAAGGACAAGACGATTCTGGAGAACAACAATTCTCATCACTGATTGTTCCTCTGTCAGATTGCCTAGGGCGGCTATAGTCTCGTTTACTACAGCTTCAAGAGTCTTGGTGAGTCTGCGTATCAGCTTACTATTTGATATTGTACCTATATAGGGAAAGATACCTTTATTGAAATCTACATACTTGTCCCATGCTGTCTCAGTATAATCGACAACTGGGAGATCTCTTTGCTCTCTATTGTGTACTAAATGAACATTTCGATAATAATCAGGGGGAGCTAGGAAAACAGGTGGCAAAAGGAATGCTATGTAACAGGTACCATCCCAATCTAGAGGCAGACGCATATATGCCGTCTGACCACATATGAAGTAAGAATGGCGAGAAGCTCTAAATGAAGATTTACCTTGATCACTATATTCTACTGTAGTAACGCATTGGCTATGGCCCATATGTATGGAACCAACTTTTCTTACACATAATTCACCCTTAACTGGAAATACTGACATAGTGGGCAGAATTAGTTCAACTTCGGATTTGACATTCAGAATCATAAGATTAGGCGTAAAATTACCTAATTTATACACTTCATTTTCTAAATCAGTTCCTGTTCTACTGGGGTGACCCTCCTTATTAGGGTGACAGACTTTGAATAAAACTAGATTCAGATTTCCCCATATCCAATGTTGTTGATAAACTGCTGTGTCTGGGTCTATGGAATTTAATAAACTAAACCATGCTCCACAGGAGCCATTGTGTGTGAATGGATGTGGAAAGAAAGGCAGAACTCCTTTGTTATTCTGATAGGGAGGAAGTCGGCCACACACCCAACAATTGGTGGCATTACTAGTCTGATGGGAATGATGTAACATACTAATGAAGGTGTTATTGCGCAGCGCAAGTCTATAGGACAACTCATGTGGGGGTAGGTCACTAAAAGAATGTTCATCAGTTATATTGAAAACACGTTTAGAAACAGGATAATACATATGCAACAATATACTTGCAGTAACTATTAAAAAACTCAAGGAAGACAAAATTAATAAAGTCACAATACAGTGGTTACGCAGTAATTTACAATAAGCATGTCGTTTCATTATGATTCTGGACTCTACATGATTCAGACCTAAGGGATACATGTCGGGACAGATTCAACCGCTTCACCTTGGAGAGGACTTAAACAATCAAATCGTCCGACAGCTTGGATCTGGACCTGAGTTTCTGTTTATAGAGTTCGGTGCTACTGGCCTCAGCCAAAGGTAGCTTTGAGTCAATGGGGGAAGACACACGGGAAGTACTGTCTGTGTCAGGAGGAAGTCCATGAAATTTTTTGATATGGCTGGTATGCACCCAGCCTTTCCTTCCTTCGATCTTCACAGCTGTTCTGGTCGTCAGCAGGACCAACTTAGGAAGTCTCCACCTTGGCTCCAGTTGGGTTTTCCGATCAAAATTCCTGACGAGGACATAATCGCCAGGAATTACATCATGAGGTTTCACCTCGGTGTTGTCGGGAAAAGCTGCGATTACCTGTGAACGACAAGATTGTAGTGCAGACATCAAGGAAGCCAGGTAATCTGTCAGCATATTACAGTCAACATCAGTTATTTTACGGGGTATAGGCGTCCCCCACATATTCGGTGGTCTACCAAAGATCACCTCATACGGGGATAGCCCTGTTCGAGAGTGTGCTACCATCCTCATGTAAAATAGCGCAACTGGTAAGGCTACTATCCAGTCCACACCCTTTTCCTGACATATTTTAGACAGTCTGATTTTTAAAAGTTGATTATGTCGTTCCACGAGACCTGCTGCCTCGGGGTGTCGGACACAGTGGAATTTCCACTGATATCCCAACAAGAGTGAGACATGTTTCATTAATTCGGATGAGAAAGGCTGGCCGTTATCTGAATATACAACACGTGGTAAACCGTACCGTGGGAAGAATTCTCGAACTAACTGTTTGGCAGTAGTCGGGGCAGTGTAATCTGATACGGGATACGCCTCTGTCCAACGGGAGAGAGCGCAGACAACTACGAGAACATATTTGAATCCTCGACAACGTTCCATCTGAATATAATCCATCTGGAGGACTTCAAAAGGATGGTCAGGAGGCTGAAATCCACCCTGCTCTACGGGAACACTCTTTCCTGGATTAAACTGACAACATATCATACAGGTACGAACTTTTTGTTTAGCTGCTGCTCGTAAATGTTTGTTGAACCAAATGTGCTGAATGCTGTCTAGCATAGCCTTCTCTCCTAAATGTGCTGGACTGTGAACTGTAGCTATAATGGCTTGAACCATGGAATCAGGGAGAAACCATACAGATTTCTCCTTCGTCATCCACCCTTGATCTGTCTGGATCCCTCCTAGTTCAGTCCACTTCTTTATTTCTTCTGCTGTGGCATGTGTCTGTATGTCAATTACGTCAAGTGCGGGATCCTTAATTGTCATACACTGTGTTGGTGTCTGAACTATTGGCTTTGTCATGTCTAATGTGCGATTCTGAGCAGTCTGTTTAGCTGTTTTGTCAGCTAAATCATTGCCTTGAGAAATGGTATCAGTAACCTTCGTGTGTGCTTTACATTTCATAATCGATATAGCAGTGGGTAGATGTATTGCATCTAACAAAGCATGAATGAGGGGCCCGTGCTGAATGTGGGCACCATGGGACGTTAAATAACCTCTCTCTCGCCACAGCACGCCGAAGTCGTGTACAACTCCGAATGCATAACGTGAGTCAGTGTATACATTAACTTTCTTATTTGTGGCTTGAATACAGGCTTGCGTTAGAGCAATAAGTTCTGCTGCTTGGGCTGACAGAGTATCTATACAATGTGTCTCAATAACTTCAGTGTCTGTTGTGACTGCATACGCGGCCACTAAATCTCCTGTACTTGCTCTCATGCATGATCCGTCTACATACAACGTCAGGTCTGGATCTAACAATGGAACGTCTGTCAAGTCTTGTCTAGGTTTCGTCTTTATTTCAATGATTTCAACACAATCATGAGCTAGTGGGTCTGTTCCAATTACAGGTAATAGTGTAGCAGGATTCAATGTATTACACCGTCGGATCTCTATGTGTGGTTGAAACAATGTCAGTTCATAACCGGTAAGTCTTGCTATGGTCAAGTGTTGTGTTTGTGTTCGGTTCACAAGAACCTCTACTGCATGTGGTACTTGAACTGTCAATGGGTGTCCTAATACTATGGCATCGCTTTGTCTGATTGCTAAAGCTGTCGCTGCCACTGATTTCAGGCATGCAGGCAAAGCCTGAGCTACGGGATCTAATGTACTGGAAAAATAAGCACATGGCTTGCGTGATCCTGCTTGTTCCTGAGTGAGTACTGACAAGGCAGTACCTTCGCGTTCTGTAACAAAGAGTGTAAAAGGTTTGCTATAACATGGTGTTGCTAAAACAGGTGCTTGACATAAAGCTTCCTTTAGGCTTTCAAAAGCTTGTGTATGTTCCTGAGTCCAAGGGAGAACAGTCGATGTGGCTGCCTCCTGTGTGGTTAACTGAATGAGTGGTTTTGCTAGAAATGCGTACTGAGGGATCCACTGCCTACAATATGAAGTGAGGCCTATGAAAGCTCGCACCTCCTTTTGTGTCCGGGGTATTGACATGTTAGCAATTAACTGGATGCGATCTGGTGTAAGCTGCCTTCCCTCCTTGGACAGCGAGTGACCAAGATAAATAACTCGCTGAACACAGAATTGCAGCTTAGAAGGGGACACCTTGTGCCCCTTGTCGGCTAGGAAATGTAAAACTGTCAGAGAAGCTTTTTCACATTCTGACTCGCTTCTCGCGGTGATCAGCAGATCATCGACATATTGAAGCAGTGCAGTATTGACTGGCATGTGGATACTGTCAAGTTCTCGTTTCAGTGCTTGGCTGTAGATGCTGGGGCTTTCTGTAAATCCTTGAGGAGCGCGTGAGAATTTAAAGCTGCGCCCATTTAAACTGAATCCGAACAAGTATTGGCTTTCCGGATCTATTGGGACGCTGAAAAAGGCATTCTTGAGATCAATTACAGTAAAAAATGTTGCTTCGGAATCAATTGCTGTCAACAATGATGATATATCAGGGACCACAGGGAATTGTGGTACAATACACTTGTTTAGTTCACGCAAATCAATAACCAATCGGTACACTGGTGGGGCAGTAGGATCAGTTCGTTTAAGAATCGGAATTATCGGTGAATTACATACATTGGAGTCTGTTTCTACAACTACTCCCTGGGCAATTAGCTCATCAATGATTTTCAGCAAAGCCACTACAGCATCATGCGGTAACTTGTATTGTCGCATTCGTGGTAGTACCACTCCTGCTTTCAATGTAACTCGATAGGGTGTAATGTTCATGCAGCCAACATCCGTAGGGCCTTGTGCCCATAGATGTACTGGTAAAGTCTGTAGTCGGGGATCCATGTCTCTAGACACATAGTGACCTTTAAAATCACGCAAAAACAACCTTACTCCTTCCGGAGAACAACATATTATGGCTCCTAGTGCTTTCAGAGTTTTAATTCCTAACAGATTTTCTGGGCATGATTTAGTAAGCAATAAATCTGTAGTTCGTGTCAAAGGTCCTATCGTAAGTGGTAGAGGCTGTGATACTTCATTAACAATAGGTTTTCCTGAAAAACCAAGGGAAACATTTTGAGAGCCTGAGAGGGGTGCCCCTGGAACTTCACTACGTTTTATGGTTGTTCGACTTGCCCCTGTATCGAGTAAGAATTTTCTATCTTGACCTAATAATTCACTATGTACATAAGGTCCTTCTTGATCTACCGGAATCTCGATAAGCGGTAAGTCAACTTCCCTCTCTAGGCTGGTTCATGCGTAACGCTGATACTCAGGGTATTCATACTGTGCAGTCTGATACATTTGTCGTGTTGTGGTTTGTGTGGCAGTAGCAGGCAACGGTGGTGCAGCTGGCACAAACTGTATGGGTTGCTGTGAGGCTGGCATAGACTGTTGCTGAACTGGCATGGACTGTCCATGCTGCATAGCTCCTTGTTCATTCTGATCTTGTCTAACTAATCGTGGTCTCTCTTTTGCAATACCTGTAGCTATATTACGTTTCAGGACTTGACAATCATGTACATAATGGCCTAGTTGTTTACAGTAATTGCAGGTTCCTTTTACAGGAACTGCAGAATCACCAGAATGTGTCACACCCTTTTTGTGACCATCTGCTGGTACTGTCTGAGAAACTAGCATTTTCATTTTTGTATCCTTCATGCGTCTATGCTCGTGTTCTTGTTCATCCCTAATTCTATTGTGATGATACTGTAACATTTGTAGCATTTGCGACGGAGTGTTACTTTGCCAGGTACTCTCGAATTTCAATATTCTATTCTTTACTGGAGGTAATGCATTTTCCACTAATTTTGTCACAAATAAATGTGGATATGAATCACTACTTGCTTTTATACCACTATTTATACCAAAACATTTTTCAAATCGAGCATAATAATCGCTTGTGTCTTCATCTTGCTTTTGTTTACAGGCTGTGATTGCACCCCAATCTTCCTTTTTTGTAGTTAATAAACGTGGCAGTACCTGTACTAGTAAACCTGGTAATAGTTTAACTTTATCCCCGAGCCCTGAACCTGCAGCTCGGCCCCTTTCTTCCTCTGCTAATGCTGTCCAGTCTATCTTTTGGTCTCCCACTTCCCACTCTTTTTCTTTCAGTTTTTCATATATGCCAGCAGGCAAAAGCACCTTTAATATCGTCATAATATCAGGAAAGGTGTACTCTCCCATCAGTAACATGTCTTTAATTTCTCGGTGGAAACCCGCTGGGTCTTTGTCATGACTAGGTACTACTTTCTTCATTTCTAATAATTCCATTTTTGATATGGGTGTGTAAACAAATACACGGTGAAACTCATTGTCTTCGCCTTTTATTGGGTGCACTTCCCGTAAAGGATTTTGTCTATCCATGTAGTACGGTGCTCTTTCTCTGGGGGGCAAGGAGAGAGAATCTGGATTTACAAAAAGGACGTACTGCTTACGTGACACTAATATCTCTTTAATTAGCTTGTTACTAGAACCTCTCCATCTGTACGTAAGTAGTTCCGTTAATATATCAGGTAAAGGACCAGGGTCAGTATGTTGGCTCTTATATAATATGAGGAGTTGCTGAATCATATAGATTCCAGCTAAACGTTGTTCATCTGTACTGAGGTTGAGAAACGTGTGTGCTACGGTCTCATCACCGTATTTTTCAGGACTAACAATCCAGTGAACGGCTGATCTGGCTAATTCTTGCTCATCTATGGAATCGAGGAGGTGATAACCCCTTCGTTCTCGTAGTATTTTATCTGCGGCTTGAAACAAATGTTCAGGAGACTTCAGATTCATTACAGGCGTCGGATACGTTCTGCTATTATTTGGACATACAGAGTGTATTGGATCAGAAAAACATCTAGTATTTTCACAAGATCTTCCTCTGCCTACATAGGCTATGGTCTCTGACTGTCTTGCAGAGTTCCCTGATTCGGACACTTCATCTTGCTCAAACTCGTCTGTTCCCAATCTTTCTTCATGAATACGCTCTATTTCTTTACGGATTTTTCGGCACATGGCTATTATACAATTTTGCTTATCGTGTCTCCCTTCCGATATATTCTGACTCCATTTTGTAAGAATAAGCATTGCATTCGGGTCTACCCCCGGACGATCTTGATTTCTGATCACACAGTTTATGAGGAAACGTAACAGTTCCCCCTGTATTTCTACTTTCTGGAATTCCATAGCTCTGTTAATACATCCTGGATCTCGTCCTGTTTGAACAAAATGATATATGTTATCCAGATGCGTAGTCATTCCTGGTAACCTTGCTAAATACTCTGCGGCTCGTCTGATACGTAATGATGCCAGGACCATTTCGTCCTCTTTACCAACCACTGGGTCATATCTACAATTTACAAGGAGTTCCTTAAGCGTACGTTCACTTACGAATTTAGGTGTACGTGAATGCGCTGACTCTTGAAAAACAAGTTTATTTATTCTGGGTGGTGTAAAGGTACTGCTAGCACCTCCCGTGGCCCCATCTGGGGCGTCGGGTGTGAATGGATTCGTTGAACGTGACACAGCAACTATGGGTGTCGATACCCCTATAGGATCGACTGCGGAGACAGATGCGGGAACAGATGTGCTTGCCGAAGCTTGTATCGGGACTTGCTGTTGCACGGGGACAGATACCTGATCCTGACGTTGAACCCCTCCGCCAGACGGTCTATGTGGTGTGGCGTTAGCATACTCGGGAGCTGCATCGTCTAGATATGAGGAAAGAAAAACATCTTCTGCGGTTCTGGGATGCCCCTTTGGATGTACCTTAATTGGAAATAATGGGGGTGGCAAGTCTTTTAGCATCTCTGTAACAGCCTTAGGTAGTCCTTCGGCTAGAAGGGGATACATACCATTCATAAGAGCATTTCTTTGTCTATTCACTTGTTCTGATTTCACTCGGATACCTTCCTCAATTAATAGATTTTCTTGAACTTTATTTGAACTTTCTTTACTCCTCTCTTCTTGTCTACGTGCTTTTTCTGTTCGTCTATGAGATTCTTTACGCCATAACTCAACAGCGTCTTTCTGTGACTGTCTGACCTTTCTTTTCCATAACTCTTCCTCCACTTTCATGATGCACTCTGCATCCCAGGTTCCCGCTATGGGCCACCTTTGACTTTCCGGTAATCCTTTGGTATAATCTACCCATAGATCAAGAAACAATATGGCATCTAAGCCATGTTTATGGTACATAAAATGCCCTGGGGTGTCCCTAGGAGGAATAGGAACTGCTTCTTCAAGCACCCCTTTTCTGGTAGTAATCTGTCTTAACTTCGAGAAGAGCGGCATATTGACAACTGATCTGATACTTACTCTTGAATTTTCTTAATACGAAAAACACCATAAATGAACAGTGAACAATGAACAGTCATTCATACCACAATATGCAAGACATTTCTGAATACTTTAAACATTAAACATTAAACATTATAACAATGATCGACAATGATGACAGTCTGCCTAACTAATCACCACGCTGAATTCTTGACAATAACTGAATACTTCGGGATACTTGATATACTGCTAAACAGTACATATACACTGCTAAACAGTGCAGACCGGATTTGTGTACCCAAATCCGTCTTGACCGGCACAACCTATGTGCGCGTCAACACGCCTCCCCGGCGATGGTACTCACCGAGTAGCTCCTTGAAACGGAAGGCCTCAGAGAATGGACAGGACTCGATAACTGCGGACATCGGACCCTCTGGACGTCGGGATTTCGGAAAACCTGGTGGGCCTCTGTATACCTCGGATCTTGCTCTCTCAGCTAGGCTCTGGTCGGGATACTTCGCACTTCTCACCGCCTCGTCTGGGTTGATCGCAGCCTCAGTCGCCCCCGCTTGACCGGAGGGAGCTTACAGGAAATCCTGCTGGTACGCGTTTATGGTCCGTCCAGCTGTGGCAGGAGACCGGGCCTGCAACGCACCGCCGGCGCGTGAGATGAGAAAGTGTCCCTGTTCGGGCGCCATTATGTGGTAAATAAAAATACCGGACTGAATTTCATACGGAATCTTAAAATAAAGTAAATAGCTCAAAATAACAAGAGGCAGAATCCGTGGTATAAGAGGTTTTCTAAATGGGCTTTATTCCATTCAAAATGGCCGACTCGAGTCGCGGCCTTCAGGTTCCGTCACCACGAGGGTTCAGGAAGTGAAGTACAATAATTTATTAACAGACATGTATTTTTATAATAAGTACATTACAATGAAACGAATGTAGAAGGCGTAACATTTGATAAGAAAAGTGACAAAACAGTGACATAATCGAAACTAGGCGTAATAAGAAATAAAAGAAACATGATTGGTTTGCATTATCAGACATAGGTGGATCTATAAGATAATACTTGGCATAGATGCGCGCGCAGCAGTATGACGTGTAATTGACGTGCAACTAGGGGGTGAAGGGGACTTGACATTAACTCTACATATGGAGACGAAAAGTCTGAGGGGTCAAGTCAACCTAATCCCAAATCATATCTAACATCCTATGTTTAGAGAACTATGTTATCCACAAGGAAGAGACTCTCGGACAGAATCTATTCTATACTGACTGTGTACGTGTACAAGCGTCTAAGTGTCTATATGAGATGCGAGGGATAGAAAACTTTCCATGGCAACAGGGCTATGAATCACTTGCAGGAGGACGGAAAGGCTGAGTCCTTTGCTTGTGAGCTAAAGGAAATGTTTACCTAAATCACTGGACAGGAATGCATCGGCTGGAGAGCAAAATAGATAATTCGAAGGTGAAATACAACTTCTTGGCAGACAGGCGAAAACTGGCCGAGGCAGGCACCGTTAGCTGCACAGGGAGTAGGACAAAGTTCATGGATACAGATGCGAGCTCAAGCTGAAGCTGTCAGAGACAGAGAGCAGGGAAAGGCTTTGAGGACAGAATCGGGCCTACTTGCCTGAACTGTAAAAATGAAGTAACTTAGCCATATAAAGTCGGTGGCCTTTCATACTTAGGAATCGAATATCCAACCCTGTGATGGCGGATCTGACAGAGAACATGTCGACGGTAGACACACATATGTTTGCGTCTTAGAAACTGGAACTGGAGGGAACATACATGTACTTGTAACATGCATATAGAACCGTTGGGGTCCAAGATAGGGGACATAACTGATCAGGAAAATCCACATTTCCACACATCACATATTAAATCGAGCGAACAGAAAAACATCATTGTAGGAAAAAAGTACCAAGTTAAGGGAAGACAGGACACTGTTGTGCTGATAGCAGTTTCTTTGTAAAGTTACGGAAAAATGATATCTGGAAAGACTACAGATCTCGGTGAAAGTAGTTATCCATATTAGCAAAAATCAAAGTGCAGAGATCGGCTGCAGACAGACTTTCGCTCACATATACTATGTTTGAACTTTCTAAAACAATTCAACCAGAAAAGCCCCCTTTCCAATTTTATGTATACATACATCTTTCCTGCACTTTGCAGTTTTTGTATTGAAAAGCGCCAAAGAGCGTGTGGAAAGCCAGCTTGGCTTTGTTTTGAAGAGCCAAACCCAGTTGGTGAAGGCCTAGAGCCAGGCACTCAGCCTGAGCCAGGGGTTGCTTGGCTTGCCCACCATTCGTTAGCCAACATGCACTCTATATACTACTTATTAATCAAGCCTTGGCAAAGCCAGTAGGTCTTAGCTTTAAAATGTGAGGGCTAAACTATTGGCTTTTCCACTGCTTGATTAAAACAACAAATGAACACAGAAATGAATAATAAAAATGGTTAGTGAAGCTTTGCTTGCAGACGCATCAGTGTGCATCTTGGAATGTTGTCGTTTTAAAAAAAAAAAAAAAGATTCGGAGATGGCTGTTCACGCATCATGATGAATGGGTGGCTATTTTGAACTTGGTTTTCTGATTTTTGAAATGGGGTTTCTGAAAGGAAAGCATTCAAAAATAGCTTCCAGTCAAAAATGCTGTAAAACATGCTCTAGGGGAGGGATTTACACAAGCAGTGCAAAGAAAACCATTGAGTAAGAAGTAAGAAATTGAGATTAGCAAGAAAGCTGACCAGGGATGAGCAAAGGGCTAAACCATGCCCCAGCATAATTATTGGTATTGTACAGAATAGGTCTTTTGACACAGACTGCTATATCTGTAGGTAAGACCTAACAAGTTAGGTACTCAATTTATAGGGGACTGGTCGAATTTTATAGGGTTGGGCTGGTAAGCGGCCTTTTTTTTAAGAGTGTGGTGGTTGACCTGTTAACAGATGGAGCCAGTTGCTTTGTAGTGGACTGTAAGAGGGCAGCATTCTCCCTTGACACGGGTACCTTGCTAGTGCACGTCCAAGCTTTTGGAGCTAGGCTCTGTCTTAAAACATCACACCAAAACCATGGCACACCTCTAGGTGATTTATAAATGTTGGAGTCCACTGGGTGGGGAAACGGAAAGCAAAGCAGCACAATCTTTCCTAGACATACCAGGTTTTTTGTTGCTACATCCCTGCTGTCATGCAGGCGATATAGGTGCCCTCGTTTGGTGGTGACTGTCCTCCGCAGTCTCCTAGACCTAACTAGTGGGGTCCCAGCCCTTAAACAGCTGTACATGTGTGTTTTGACCAGTGAAGCTGTGGTTATGAATCTCTTGTGCTCCATCTTTTGAAGGTATATGTTCTCCTCTGTTGGTTGTATCCAGTGTGTTCGCTTTATGGTATGCGTTGGCCACTCTGTCGATGTAAGGCAAAATGCAGGCCTTCTAAAAAATACATTTTTGTTTCCTCCATGCCAGCCAGCACTTTCTAATAGTTTCTGATCTTTTTAATCCTTGTTGAAGTGTGCTCGGTCCTCCACCCACGGTTACTATAACTTGTTAGGGTGTCTTGCATTTCTCGCCTGCGCCATTCCCTGTCACCTGTGTGTTTACTCTGATCTCAGTGAGGTGTTTAATGCGCCCTATTCCTGATTGTGTGGTTTTGTCCGACAGCGAGGCCTGCATCTCCCCGTGCTCCATGATGCTGGCATTGGTTTACATTGAAAGACTCCGGCACCGAAACCCTGAGTATCTGCAGCAGATCTCCTCCTCCGACCTCTTTCTGATCTCAATGGTAAGTGTTATTAGCACTGTTAAGAGAGCCAGCCTCATCACCTGTTTGCTTTCATTAATCTCCTCGAATAGAAGTGTTCTGTTTTTGGGGCTCAGTTTTTACCCATTCTGGATGCTTTGTTGACTGAAACATAAGTTGGAGTTGAACAGTCACACTGGACATCTCATGGAAAATTGATGGGGTCCCTTTTGCAACATGCACGGTGCCTGGGGAGGGGAGTTTAGTACGTGGGGCCTGCAAGACATTGCGGGAGTTCTTGAGTAAAATAAGAAATGCACAGTTAATTGATGGACACCATGTGCTCCCCTGTGTGGAGAGCTGTGCCTAACCTGTGGGACCACAGCCATTGGCTTTCTGTGGGTCTGGGTGGTGCTAGGCCAACCAGGGCTCAAAATCTTTAGGAGTCTTTGTGATGCAGGATTTTATATATCAGTTGTTGCAGTCCTAATGTGAGACTTCAGTTTAACAAAGGGACATTTTACTAATTTGAGGACTGTTGATGCCTTTTTTTCAAAGCTTTTTACTAATCTGATTTAGCTTCCAAGACTGAACGCCTTTGAAGGACTTTAAAACGCACTGAGAATTGTACATAGTCCTGAGCCTGCATGATTCGTTTTCCATGGTCCTAGTCTGACCATCTATACATCGACCTGCATTGAACAGCACCATCTGGTTATAAACACACACCGGCGGGAACATTTAGAGTTCAGATAGCAGATGTTAAGTCCTTTAGTGTAGTGGAGGAACCTCTTCTAATTGATGGATTCCTCCAAGAACTTGACGGTGTATATAAACAGTGAGTCGAGACTCGCCTTCTGCATGTTTTAACATATGTCGTGTCCCTTGGCCGACTTGGCACTCAAGAGTTTATTAGGATACAATTAATTGTTCCTGTTGACTGAGAGTTAGTCTTCTACTAAAGAGTGTACACAGAGTATTCATGTACATTTCTACACCACTGGAAGCCTTCAAAAAGCATGTTGGCCAAGTATGTATATGGTATTTATGTAGCGGCAACCCAGCGAAAAGGCTGTGGATCGCTGTACAAGGTCTGCAGGCAATGATAACGGCTACAGTTTTTATACTGTTTTCATGAGATTCAAACTAAGATCCTCCATTCCTTCACTTTATTAAGAATTTGCAATTATTACTTGTATAGGGAAGACGTCGAAGTAGGACTGGGACATCCTAGCCAGACCTTGCAAGACGAGGCATTTCCTGGACTATTGCCAGGGTGCCCATTTACATTTTTGAACGCTTAATTTGCTGCCTTATATTGCAAGGTCTGTGGTGCAACATGCCCTGCGTAGGTCTGATCCAGAGAGGTTTTAACTGTTGAAGCTGGAGCCAGTTGATGTGGAACAGGCGCATACAAAGCTTGTTGTTTTCTATAAGCACAGAGAAATGGATGCAGCTTTTTGTCCTGCTACGGTGAGATGGCTGTAGACCTCGATACGCCAAAAACACGCAAGCTGTTGGCTTTGGCCTTCTAGTTCACCTGGTTGTTGTCTGCTCTGTGCTTCATACATTACACATTTTTAAATGCCAGCAAGTATACACATTATTACTGCTGACTTCTCTGAAAGTGGTAGTGGTTGTGCCAGTCACATAGTTGATGCTTCACATTTCGCTTGGATTTGCCTGTCTACGGCAATTGTCTGATCCAGAGTCGAGGACCTACTTTCTGGAGGATTTGACTTCAAATTCTGGCCGTTGAACATTTAGAGTTAATTATGCGCTCTCATAAACTGAAGCTCCTAGATCGCTGTATGCTTTTATACTAATAGATTGTTCTGATTCTGTCAGATTAAATAAAAACTGTGTAAAATGAAGAAAATCTATTATAAAATGAGTTTGTAGTTTCTTGTACTTCATATCTGGTTTATGACCACTTTAGTTTCTGTCACATTATGGATTCAAGAGTCTGTCTCAGAGCCTTGCTTGCGAATCCCCTTTCTCGAGGGGAGTCCTGATGTCACTCCTCATGGCCTAAATGTGTGGCCACTGTTTCCATGGATCTGTTCTATTAGAAGCTCTGCAGGACCATAAAGTGTTATCTCTCCCTTCTGTTGATTGCAGATGGTTGCCAGCAAGTACCTGTACGATGAAGGCGAAGAGGAGGAGGTATTCAATGATGAGTGGGGAACAGCCGGCAGTGTGGATGTGCAGACTGTCAACACTCTGGAGATAGGTTTCCTGAGCGCAATTGTAAGAACCTACACATGCTTTAACTTGGTTTGTGACTGCTCATGTAAAATATAGATTGCAGCATCTTGCAGGGAGAAAAATCAAATTCCTAATCCTGCATGCCAATATTGTTGATTGCCCAAAGGAAAAATGAAGTGCTGTCCAGGTCTGCCTTCCCAACCTGTAAAGGCACAACGTCTGGTGAGGGAGACTAGCAGCAGGAATGTTGTCCCAGAGAAAGCATCCTATAGGGATGGTGGCGATGTAGTTAATAGTGAAGATTTAAAAAAAAGGGGTGGAGGGTATCACTAGATAGGAAAGGGGCGCTATGGATTTCACCTTTGTGCATTTAAAATAGACATGACCTCGTAATGGGTAGTGATGAATGCAATATAGGAGGGTTGAGAGCGCAGCAGCACGTAGGTGTGCTTTGATTTTCAACGTGAGAACAGCATGCATTGTGCAGAAGCCCTTACGCTTCTTGCATTTTTTTTAGCGCACCTCTCACCCTGGGCCTTTTAAACAGCTTTTTATGAATCTGAGGCAACCACTATAAAATCAGCCACTGAGCCATCCAGAACTTGTGTCCTACTTTTGTCAGGAGTCTGTAATTTTGTGTGATGTAAAAGGTGAAACTTGAGACCTTGATTTTGATATATCAACTTAGTGTGCCCATAATCCTAACTTCCACCCCCATCTCCTCTCCTAACCCTCCAGTTCCTCTCGTAGTGTAACTCAATTATGTCCCAGCCTCCCATGATATTTACTGTCCTCTTTGGGCTCTCACCTGTCCTTCCTTCCACTCACTAATGTACACAGGTCTTGATGATGGTCTCTGTCTAACCCTTCTAGACCTCCCTTCGCTGCTGCTCCAACTGACTGGCATTTCTACCTCTTAGTCTGACTCTTTCTCAGGCCCCTGCCTCTCAGTTCCACTGGTCAGTCACTCTTGCCCATGTAGCCTTCCTGCCCAGTCTCCCGAACTTAGCTGCCTGCCCTTTTCTCTCTAAGTTGTTTCCTCCCTGATTGTCATTCTGCCTACCCTCTGGTGCTCATTAAATATTTACCATTTGCCAATGCATTCCCCCATTAGAACAAAGCTCGTTGGTGTCTAGGCTTTGTATGTCTGGTTAGATCCCTCATGTTATTTCTATCTCCATAGTTAAGGGTAGTACCTCAGAAGTATGCTGTAGCCTGCATTTGATCTGAAGCACAATAATCCTGTACCATCCGAATCCGCACACATTTGTGCTGTCTCTCATTGCATCTTACTGCTGCCCCTGGATGAGTTTCATTGTACTAGAGCAGAATTAGGAAAGACCCTTCTCATCCTGCACCCAAGCACCATCCCAGTGAAGGCTGGGTACCTGCCTTTTATCCCTAACCTGTAGATAGTGTTCTCCTTCAAGCTCCTTCCCTTGGAGAGGCCTCGATGCCTTGCGATTTCACCTGAAAGAGAACAGGGCACTGTTTCAATTCCCACTCTGTAAGGAGCTGTGTTCTGTATGCTTCGACAGTAACATCTTGTCTCTCTCCTATAGGACTGGAGCCTATTCACAGACCCCAAGGAGTTTTTCCAAGTTCTCAGTTGGCTGGAGGGCCGGTAAGTATGCAGAGTGCTAAAACTGCTGGCTGTGTTTAGGTCTGACGAGTGATCATATTGATCAGATCTGTAGAATTGCCTCGGTTCTTCTTCTCCCTGACTGGGCTGAATTATTTAAGAAGGAAAATCATGGCTGTAGAGCTTGTGGGTAGTGCCCGCGGTGTCATGGATCACTGCCTATACATGACATGAAGGTGGGATAAGTTTATACCGCCATTGATGAAGCGTGTTGGGGTCACATTGTGAATGATTGACTCCTTTTAGTAAAATTAGCCCCATACATAAGACTTTATTTTAACTGAATATGCTCCTTAAGTTGTCTGTATACACTAACTTTGGTTTTTAGTTTCTGTTTTAGGAATTGTCTATAGTATTTTTTTTGATTGGTCTCAAATTGAAATGGGATTTTTTTATAGATGTGCTTACTGCTTTTGATGTTCATCCAACGTCTTGTTTTAATTGGTATGGTATATTTTCTTAACTTGTGATATTTTACTTGTTGATAATACCAGCCATTTCCCCTTTGTAGGGTTGCAGAGCAGCAGGGCAGGTGTCGTGGTTGGTTCACCTACACTGATCTCTGTGTACTTCTGGAGCAGTGTGTGTGGCAGCAGGCCCTCAGCCAGTTCTGTCATCATGTTGCCAAGGTAGGATCCTGGTATTGAACATGAACATACTTTAACAATTAATGTCTTCTGTGGCCCTTTTTTACTGAGCTTCCTTCAGACCGGACTTAGCAGACGTTATTTGGGTGATCTAGTTTCTCTTTCAAGTAGTTTGCTTTTACATAGCATACTTAGCAAGCACCATTGGTGAAGTAAATTTCCAATTTCCTTGCACAGCAAGGTTATTTGGGTTGGTTAGCTCTATTACAATGCTTATCTGGTGTCCTGTGACTAATTTACCCTTTTACTCCCATTGTACTTTTGTTATTTGTTTATGGCCTGGTCCATTTCTCTGCTAAATATCTGAGCTTTTCTCTGCTTGCTTATTTTCTTATGTGAGTGGGCATGCTTGCAATAATTTGTCTTGTTTTTTTCACAGTTGGCATGTATTTTGGGAGTTGTATATCTGGCCGGTGTTGCCACTCTCTTTGCATCTGTTGCTGTGGTGCACCAAGTGGTGCATGTTGAAAATGTCACCATAGCCATGGCTCCTTCTGGGGAACCCATTCTGGACGAAGCGTCGCTGCTGAGCCCCGAGGCACCACAACAGATCCTTAGCCCCCAGGCAAGTCTTCCGCCTCCTAACCCACAGACACCTCTTCAGACCCTCCTGGCTCCATCCTCAAGCCGCCCACCAGATATCACAGTGTCTTTCAACCACGATACTGGTCCTCCTGTTAAATCGGTCACTCAGGCATATATTTTGGAGAACGACACCCTGGAGAAGCGTTCTGGTGTCACAGCTACCGCGCTTTACCTGTGGGGCTCTGTTCTAACAGCATTGACCTACAACGAAACACCCGATTCTGACGAGAAACCACTGCAAATCACCACACGCTGCCCTAAATGTCAAAGATGTCAAAAAGTCTCTCGTTTATCTGGGCCCCACCTCAAATTCAACAATTCTGAATCCTTCCATCATTCTACTCGCATTCAATCCGGACTGATAATTCATGCATCCCTTGCAAAGTCCCTGTGCAAATGTTTCTCCTACACCAACAGAGCTAACACCTGGAACCCCTCCCTAGGGTTGGCCCCACACAGCCTTCACACCGCAGCGGACTTCATGAATCCCCTGGTTCAGAAACAGTGCTCCTCCTTAAAGACTGAGACTGACTTCAGCCGCCTGAAAACTTTCATTGTTGCAGGATGAGGATGGTGCATGTGACTAAGAAATAAGAATGCCGAACAGCCTCATGCTTGCGACCGCTCGTGCTTGCTGCCTGCTCAGTAGTGAAGTGCAAAGCCTGCTGCTAAAAAAATGTTTTGGTAAGCTCAGTGAGCTTTGTTAACAGATCTTATTGTAATACCGAGTAGTAAATAGAAAGGCGGCTTCGCAGTTATTGCATCTTCCTACTGCGCAGGCGATTCTCTCTTTATGCACATAGACACATAAACACACTCCACAGGTGAGTGGGGAGTGCATTCACACAATACACCATATTGGGAAAGTTGTTGGTCTTTCTGCAGAGGCTTTTTTTTCAGATTTGCTAAAAAAAGCACTTTTTTTCACAGATCCCATATTTTGGCTTCCACCAAGTTCCTGAATTCCAATCTTCTATTTACCTGGCATTTCATAGGGCACAAGGATTGTATTTGTAGTGGATGTCCTAGTAGTGACAAAATCCTTCTGTTCCTTTAGGCCCTATTGCAGTTTGACATTGTACTAGGCTGCATGAGCTGCCGTCAGTTTGTTTTTAAGAGGAAAAAGAGAGCAGGAAGATCAAAAATGGTTCTGCTTGGGGATGCTGTCAAGTAATGTCCATCTTGTTACTGGCGGATGAAATCTCCAAGTATCAGGAGCGCTTACCAACTGTAAGTTAGTTGGCGCAGCTGTGTTACGGGTTATTATAAACCATGCGTGGAAAGGCTTTATCCTCTAACTAAAGTGGCCCTCCGTTGGCCATCATAGTGCCATGTAGACTCATTGCGGAGCAACTAACTGCATTCCATCAAGGTAAGAAATCAACTTTTTGAGGCGATGGAACAAAAAAAGGACAGAAACTGATATTTTAGTTCCCAAAAATCCACCTGGACAGATAGTCTTTCTGCATGAAGCTTTAGAAAGGTGAAATGTTCTAACTGGACCTTTGCCCACACACTGCCTGCTCTCAAACTCCTGTTTGTGTGATCTTTCCCTGACTGACTGCAGACTGTTTTCTTTCTCTGCAATGGAAATACTACATTTTAAGTAAAGAATATCAAGCGGGTTTCCTAGTGTCCAAGTTGAATCTGCTATCTGTGATCAGGGTGCTGGCTTTAGCCTCTTTTTGTCTTCAGCTTCCAGTTTGAACTGGAATCAGATTGGGTTTCATCATACCCTGGGGGTATTCCCCCAGTAGTCACTGAAGTTGGGTTCTGCAGCAGCCTCTTGTCATATAGCTGAAGCATGACCCAGTGTGCAATCGCTCAACACCCAGTGTATCTCCAACTACATACTGTGCTTCCCTCCCTCCACAGATCCCTAAAACTAATCCGTGATTGTGTCCTGCCCGTTTGAGGGACTCTGCCCTCAATAGTCATTCATCAGCAGCTTGCTGTATCTGCCTTCAAATCTTGTGTGCCTTCAAAAAGAGGAACTGTCGCTTTCAAGACAAAGTGGAAAAAAACAATATGCCTCAAACCCTAGGCAGAAAACTGTTGTTGATGTTATGTTTGTAAACACGTCTATTTAAAAAAAAAAAAAATTAGACCAACGTGCTATCCAATAGTCTTTGACTTAACAAGCTTTCTAGTATGCTTTTTTTCCCTGGGCCTGCTCATTGGATCCCATGTGTGCAAGATTGGGTCAACATAAAATACTTCTGTTCTTTAAGAAAATTGAAGAGCTTGTAAAACAGTCTGTATGTCTAGTTGTCCATCGCCTCATTAGCAAAAAGTTTTCAATTCAAAATAGCAATAAATTACTTGAATCATATATTCAACCCTCCCCAACGCGTGTCTTCTGGGGAAAGTGTGTCTCTTCCCCCCCCCTCCCCTCCCCACAATGTTGTAGTTTAGTTGCAGCAGGAAGCCAAGAATGCCACAAACTGTTGATTTGGCACATCCGAAGCAGCACCACAGTCTTACACAAGGGATTGAAAAAAAAATTCTGCAATACATTTTCGTGCTAAAACATTGAATTATCAAACCTTATCCAATCTAAGAGTTTCTGAAGTTTTGACCTTTGCTTGTCAGTTTGCCTCAAGACACTGACTACAAATAGCACTTTTGCAATTTCATGTTTGCTTAGTTTGTCAACCTTTTGAATTTGTGACAAGAAACAAAGCACTACTTTACTGCAAGGCGTAGTCTCTTTTCAGAGACTAAACTGTTTTATGTGAAATTTGTAGCTACTTGCGTGGGAATGAGCTGAGTGTACACAAGAAGTAAAGGCTAAGCATGCTTTTATTGTGTATAGGGGTCAGCATAGGAGGACAAGCTGCTGCAGAAGGAATACCGCAAGTATGCATAATGTACACTAGGCTGGCACATCTGCAGCTGGAACGCTATGCAATCTACAAGTTTGTATAGTAACGTAGGTTCAGCTGAAGCATATTCTAAGTAATGGGCTATATAAGGCTTGACGGTGCGCATTTTAAAACAAATCTGCTCCTGGTCTTTAATTTTCAAGGAGTGGCGTGGTAGGACGAAGGATGGGAGCTCAGTAGTTCTCTACCCACTTTCCCAATGGTCCCTAGTCTGAAGGAGAGGCACTTACTTGGAGCATGCCTAACCTGCAATACTCAAGTACTGTCCTAATAAGTTGATATCCTATCCTCCATGGGCTCGTATGACCTCACTAGGATAATTTTTCTTGAATGAAGCATACTTGTAGAGTATTAATAGTGCTGTGGGACTTGGTTTCGCAAAAGTAGTAGAGGTAATTATATGAAAGCGTTGTCCCTGTAAGAAAACCACTATTAGCCAACACCTAGTGGAAAATCATCTTTGCTTATTCTTACAGTATTTATATGGTTATACACCAGGCAAGTGCTAAGCTGCATTAGATTGCACCAGGCACAATAGCCAGGGGTTAAGTGTCTCCTAAATGTGACAGGGTTTGTTTCTGTTCCAGAGTGGTGGCCCACTCCGCTTGCGGGATCCTCTCCCATAGAGTTGACTGTAGTGTCAATAGGGGTTTGTTTTTTTAATCGGGCCTAATTGGTATATTTACTTGTACAGTCTGATGCACCATTAGCCGGCTTATATTCAAGGTGCAGGTTCCCCGACATTGGATTCCAAAATTCAGTAGTTCTGGTTTTGGATGGTAGAATGGGGGTGAGGGAGTTGCAAGAAATACATTCTGAATGTGTGCATGAGGTTCACAGGGGAATAGTTTCAGGAGACTAGGACATGCCTTTTTCAAAATTCATGATTGGCCCCTTCTGATTGTGAACTGAGGTAGGAATTGCAGGGCACTCTTTGGTCTTTTTCTGATTTGACAGTTTGCAGACTAGTTTGAGCTGATGCAGACTGTTGTGTCTCTGCCGGTTCAGCAATCCAATAGGGTTTAAGGTGAAATTGGTTTTTGGAAATGTGATGATGCGAGGGTGCGATGTACGAGTTACAGAAAACATGGGAAGCAAAGTTCAGAATGTCTGGTGCTGCGCACAGTTTTGGGGTTTCAAACTGGTTGCAATATTTTTGCTTTTGCAAATGGGTACACAACTTAGATGGCACCTTTGTGTGTGTGTGTGATAGTAAACTCCAAAGGGTACAAAATGGAGGAAGGCAGGGAGGGGGTCTCGTGACATTTCTGTGCTGTGTTGCTAGTTTTCATTCTAGGGCTTATAACCTGAAAGGTGATTTATGAAACTGGCAGTGTTTTGCAATTGGTGGCTAAGAATGCCTTGGTTTGTGGAGAACTCAATTCGGGTCTTTGGTACATTGTTCTAGGCAGTGCCAGGTAAAGAGCGGCATTCATACAACACTTTTGTTCATGCCTCCACCACTCTGGAGAAACCTGTTGGTGCGACAATTGACTTGGGTAGAGGCATAAGGTGCACATGTAATGGATATTTGCAATGATGGAAGATAGTGTACACGTGTGCTCCTCCAGATTGCATTGGAACTATAGCCGACCCCACTTTGGAGCTGTAGCCACCCCCCACTTAACTACCAAGTATCTGTACTCGAGATATGTCTTTACTGTCACTTTATATTCATACAGGATCTCCCACTTCTCATCACATGATGGGACTGCAATATAAACTCCTCTGCTTATCAAACTGCTTTTACTCCTCAGTGCTCTGTGTTTTGTCACTTAAACGTGGATGAGACTGCAGTTTTCTGTACTTTTTCACACTCTTAAAGTAATGTCACCTCTGGAACTCTGCTTTGAGCACAGTTGTGGGACACACCACAGCAACAGCTTTCCTAATATTTGGGTTTATTTAGCCTCACAAATGTTTTCATAATATCATATTTGTTCTCAAAGTAATATTTTACAGCTATATTTTGTCCTCCTTTTTTGAGTCTCAAATAAATGGTTTGTTGAAACGTGTTTAGAGTCTTGTGTGATACTTGTCTCTACACATTTTGTGGGAGATTCACTTGAGGTTCAACAGCAGTACTGAAAGAGTGAAATGTATTGGGGTCACAGCGGCACGGTAGGTGAGCGGACACACGGAGGGAGCAAAGGACTACGGCTCCCAGCAAACCTAGCTGACACCGCCCCCTCCAGCCTGCACTTCCGCCGGGAGGCGCTAAAAACAAACGACTCCCTCGGTGGAGCGGGGGTCACAGCGGCACGGTAGGCGAGCGGACACACGGAGGGAGCAAAGGACTACGGCTCCCAGCAAACCTAGCTGACGCCGCCCCCTCCAGCCTGCACTTCCGCCCGGAGGCGCTAAAAACAAACGACTTCCTCCGCGTCGCGGGACGCGCGCGGGCGGCGCCGGGCTAAGCCCGGGCAAAGGGCGGGCCCTCTGTGGCCCTCAGAGGACCGATTGAGGCCGGGACGGGCCACCTCACTAACGTATAAGACTATATAAGTAATCACACGGTGTGGGCGATCTGCCTATCCCATGGTATATCGTTTGTGTTGTATTGGTATTAACCCGTTCATTTTTGGCTATTAGGTATCATCATATGTGTTGGTGCTGCCACATTGTGCGATAGTTTAATTTAAGTTTTACGAATTCCCAGGGGTTTGCCTATTATGGCCAAAGCTTTAGCAAGCAGTAAATCCTTGACTACGTCAACATTAGATAACTACTTAGTTAAAGTAGTCACCAAAATCAATAGCGATAGGCGTAAATCCTTAGGTCAGGGTTCAAACTCAACGACTACTAGCCCTCTCTTAAATAACCCAGTCACTATATCCTCTCCCCCATCTCATGCTATGAACTGTTCAAATGAGAATAATGATTTGGTAACCCTGGGTGATCAACTCCCTATTAAACAAGAATCACCTGAAGTAAATAGGGATTTAGTAATTGATGTCAATGAGGCCTTAGAAGACTCTCCGGACCTGTCTACCCAGAGAGTGCTAAGATCTCGTAAACGCACTCAATTGAAACAGGGTTGCGTACGAAGTACTCACAAAAAGACGGGTTCTGCTTCATCAAATCGGGTTACCAAGGACTTAGCCATTCCTAATAACCCCATGGCCAAGATAGATTCTCATCAATTTGATTCCTTGGTAGGTCTTTTAGAGTCCAAAATCTTGAAAATTGTTGAACCCTTAGTAACCAAGATTGACGAACTATCTGCTGAGATCGAAGGCTTACGTAATCTTTTGGCACGTAACAATAATCCCTCTGGGAATATGTGCAGAGTAGCTGAGGGTCTATCTGTATCTGCCGATACCTCGAAGTCCCCAAAGGTTACTCCAAACTGTGCAGATCCACTGGTTGTTGAACCCACGACAAATGTGAACAACATTTTACCTCCCGAAAGTTGTTCAAGTAGTAATAATGCAACGGAAAGCACACATTCAGGAGGAGCAAAACCAGATTTACCCCCTGATTGCGCCCCATTTGTTGTAGTATTAACAAACGTACCCCCCTTGAAGGATGTTGCCCAGAAAATTAAACCAGAAACCCACGAATCCCTTAAAAATAAATCAGTCTCGTGGTTAAATAAGCACTATGGTTTTCCAGTACATTTAGCCCACCTGATAATAACAACGAGAAGAGTTTCCTGGGTAGGGCGCTCTCGTAAGACCATAAAGGGGGACTGTGTTGTAATAAATTTTAGAAATCCCTTCATAGTGAATAACATCTTATCAAAAGCTACTTTGCTCCCCCACTTTGATGAGGGTATTACCCTTCGCTCACTGGGTTATTTCTACAAACAACAGACAAATTTACCCCATAGTGCTCCGTTGGAGGGCAGAGTACGTTATCCTGAAGGTCAGTTTCCTCAAGGTCTTGTTACTTCCAATCGTTTTCAGGCTTTGAGTAACTTAGATTCTAATGACTGACTGCACCATGTTGGGGCTACTTCTAGACTTACTAGGGAAAGTTTATTCTCTACAGGGGAAGAGGACATGGTTTCTAGTGGAATTGTGCCAGGTACAAGTATAGAGGGTACCCAAAATGCTATGATTACAATGGGGAATGTCATTGATGAAAGAGTGGATGACATTGTCGTTGCCCCTCGGATGCCCTCAGGTACAAGTGTCCTTAGTTGGAATATAGCTGGCTTCAACAGCAAAGCACATGATCCTACATGGAGGGACTGTTTATCAGGCCACGAAATTATTGGTTTACAAGAAACTTGGGACACTGAAAATACCTTTTTGCTGGATGGGTTTTCTGCTTTTTGGTCACCTGCGGTGGCCTCTTGTAGGGGGAGGGCTAAAGGCGGACTTCTAACTCTCATCTCATTGACTATTGAGGGTAAATACAGCAAAGTGGAGACAGGCTCGCCTTATTGTCTAGCAGTAGAAATTCAATCCAACTCTAATGGGATTTGGCTCATTGTAAATTTTTATAATTCATTTATCAAGAGCACGCCAAATGAACACTTACTCAGTCTATATGATTTTCTGCAAATGTATAATGAATCTTGCAAAAATCCTTATTCGGTTATTGTGCTTGGTGATTTTAATGTTCATTGTTGTTTTAACAATTGTTTTATATGGGACAGTTTAGGTCCACCAAATCAAGGAAATATACATTTCGATCACACACCACAGGGGATGTTTCTAGATGAGCTCCTTGTTGGGAATTCCCTGATTCATCCCGTCAATTACATTAATGACATCCCGACCTACAAAGGAAGTGGCTTAGGTTCCACCATTGACTACATTTTTGTCACCTCTAATTTAGCAGATAATGTAAGTCAATACAAGGTAAAATGGTCTGTTTATAGTGATCATAATCCTGTCCAGTTAATTCTGACTGATGATCTTAAGAAAAGAGAATCTGACAATCCTACTGTCAGAACACTGGACATAAGGCCAACTGACCAAACACGCCGCCTGAAATGGTGTCAGCTGGTCCCAAAGGATTTTATTGAAAACTTGTGGGTAACGGTTGGGGATGAAATACATCTGTGTTTGCAAGACGGGATCTTTAGTGATGCAGTTCTGACAGCTTATGATAAAATTTGCTGTCAGGTAAATAGTGATCTTAAAAAAGTATGTAAGGTTAAACCCATAATTGGGGAGAAATGGTTTGACCACAGCTGCTCATCTGCCCAACGGAAGTTAATGACACCTCTGAAAGCGGTCCCACTAGATAGAGCAGAAATTGCCATTTGTAGGAAGGCCTATAAAATGGCTCAGAATAAGCGCAAAAATGAAATTAGGGATGAGGCATGGAATGAACTCCTGTCCATTGATGTTATCAAAAACAGTGCTAAATTTTGGTTTATCGTAAACAAGCCTTTTTTTAACGGTAAAAGTAATAATGAGCTTGAATGCGGTATCCAAGAGGACAAATGGTATACCCATTTTAAACAGGTGTATGATGGAGATGGTCCGAGGGTGGGGTCCTCATTTAACCCTGAGAGTTATACCTTGTCTTTCACAGAACTAGAGGTCACAAATGCAATCTTGCAAATGACAAGTAATAACGCGCCGGGACCTGATGGAGTCCCGGCTGATCTTTTTAAATCAGATATAAAACTCTGGTCCAAAATCCTATTTAATGTTTTCACAAATGCTTGTCAACTGGGCCTTCCATCGACGTGGGCGAAATCTGTCATCATTCCTATTTTTAAAAAGGGGGATAGAGGCGACCCGAGCTGCTACCGTCCAATCTCCCTCATAGATTCTTCTGTGAAAGTATTGGGGAGGGTGGTCCTTGCCCAACTGTGAATGGTTGGTTAGAGGAATCAGGAAAACTCTCTAAGGTCCAGTATGGATTTAGAAAAGGGATGGGTACCACAGACCAATGTTTAAATCTACAACTATTAATTGGTAAATACACGGTGGCCAAGAAGGGAACCTTGTTGGTTGCCTTCATGGATTTGTCATCGGCCTTCGACCGGGTAAATAGATCAAAACTGTGGCCCCTGCTCCTAGCACTTGGAGTAGACAAAGACATCGTCCACTTCTTAGCGGATCTACATAGAGAGTTAATAGCAACAGTTTGTTACGATCAAAGGGGTAATTGCACAAAAGATAAACCCATATCAAATGGGGTTAGGCAGGGGTGCATTTTGGCACCTCTCCTTTTTACACTGTATATAAATGAATTAGACAATACCCTAATCGCTTCATGTAATGATATCCCTCGTGCAGGGAAATGTTTAATTCCTGCTCTTTTATATGCTGACAACGCCGCCCTAATTGCTAGAACGGGAGTGGGCCTTCAGTTACTGCTTAATTCATTTGCTGATTTTATGAAGGCTTTGGACTTATCTGTTAACTTTGTTAAATCACATGTCATGGTTATCGGCCCTAAATCCGCTAAATCTAAACCCTTTTTATGTGGGGGTCATCAATTATCCAGGGTATCTTCTTTTCCTTATTTGGGTGTTCTTTTTGATGATCGAGATTCTTGGGTAACCCAAATTACGGCAAAAAAGACTGTTTTCAAGAGCAACCGTGGGTGTTCTGGGTTTCGCCAGAAAGCTAGGTGCCAGACCAATGAAGGCCCTTATCCAGGTTTATAAAGCTAAGTGTCTCTCCATAGCTTTGTACGGAGCTGAGATTTGGGGCATTAAAAATGCCAAAAGCATTCAGATGGTTGAGGATAGATTTTTAAAAAACCTCCTCTCAGTCCCGATCTCAACTGCTAACTATAATGTTCATCAGGAACTTGGTATCGGTTTTCTAGAAGACAGTATTGCCCTGGCCCCGATGCTGAAATGGATCAGCATTTGGCTTAACCCGGATTTACACCTGAATCACATAATTTTGAGATACTGTATGTCGCTAGATCATGGGCTACATATACCCTGGTTGAAATATATTCGGAACCTGGCTATTAAGCTTGGTAGACCAGAATTGTTTCATTCTCCTGAGACCCTGGTAAAAGGTGACATTAAATGGTGTAAAGAAACTCGTATGTACATATCTACCTCGGTAAGGGAAGAGAAGGAGCTGGTTAAAGGCACCGTTAGGGCCCACCAGCTCTGTAAAACAACATCCTCCATGGAACCTTATCTTGGATTTGTTACAAATGCAAATCACCGTTTCCTTCTAACCAGATTTAGATTGAATCAATTACATCTACTGATTGGAGCTAAGAAAGGTTGGAAAAGGGCGTTGGACATTGGCCCTTGTTCTTGTGATAATTTTTCCCCCCAGGATATGATACACTTTTTCTTCTTCTGTGAGCACTTTATTGATATTAGGAAACGCTTTTTAATCCCTATATTAAGAGACAAAGGCTTTGTTCAAGTGAGACCTGCTTTTTTGTATCTTCAGTTGTTAAACAATGTATGGGAAACTTTTAATATTGCGAATTTTTTAACTGTGGTAATTCGCTCCTTGAAGAAATGAACTGTACCCTTTTAATGTTTTTTTAATTGGACACGTTGCCCTGTCAAATTTATCTGTGTCAATGTGTTTTTTTTAGGTATGGTAATCTACCAAAATGAACTTTGTCTTTTTAATATGTATTTATTGTAGTATGCTTTTATGGTTTGCACTTAAACCGAATAAAGACTTTGTATTGTTTCCAGGGTGTTTTAGTTTATCGTATTTTGCTGAAAGTGTGGCATGGGTGGAAAACAGACGCATATTCACATGCACACGCTTTCACACTCACTACTGGCAGTCGCCAGTAGGTAGTTATAGTTAGGACTTAACGTTTTTTTGTTGGCCAATAACTTTGACCCCATGTGACGAAAGATTCCCCAAAAAAAGTTCATCCATGTGAGGAGCCCAGCCATGAACCTCACGAGCATCGTGAGAAACCCCACAGGGCGGTTATGGACCAACCCGGATGGGAAGGACCCGATCTAGATGTCCAAATGCGTTGTGGGAGCGTCGCGGATCAAGAAGGAGGAAGGTGGACTATGCGGGGCGCATTGTCGCCGGCGAATGAAGGAGTCTCTCTAGAGGAGCACACTGGAGGAGAACGCGGGAACCAGAGCTGGTGAGGAAGCGGGAGACGTGCCCTCAGAGGTCGTGGACCTCCCGCAGGGAGAGGACCCAGCAGGTGAGACATGCTCGCAGAGCACTGCTGTAGAGACCAGTACTCCCAGGAGGGACAAGGAGGCTGGATCTCCCATCACCACGGCCCAGGAGTGTCGTGGACTCAGGCAAGTGCCTCCTGCAGGTTCTTTTTCATTAAAGGTTTGGTGGGCGGGTTTGAGGGCCACACCGCCTTGAGCACCGTTACTCCCCGCACCTAGGCACTTCACTGGTAGGACACTGGTGGAGGAGCACAATTTCCCCAACACTCCTCATTTAAGTCAGAGAAGCAACCGCTTGCAATTTTGCCTGTTTGTTTTCTTTTGGGTTTCTGCATCCCTCCTGAGGACCTCACCCCGATGTGGACGAGGACCAAAGGAGCAAGAGACCCGAGACGAGGACATTTGGCCTTCTAAGTTGGAACCAGCCATACTCCCTCGTAGGATACTAGGAGTACTAGACAATCCCTGTGTGGGACAAGAATATATGAAATGGACAACCACCTAAAAAGGTCTGCGAGCATCTTGTCTGAGGGTGGGATTCGGGTGCGCGAACGGACCACCCTAGTACAATCCACTTCCGCTCCTTCCTGGAAAGTTTCGGGGTGATCCGTCAATCTTCATGCATTTTGCAGAGAATTCTTTAAGACCGGTTTTTAGCAAAAACTAAGCTAAAACGGGATTACCCCAAATTTGGCGGGATACAAGATCTTGATCTGCAAATTGTGCTTTTGTGATTTGGTGTAAATCTGTTCAGTAGTTTTTGAAATATGAAGGGTCAAAAATAGTATATTTTGGTAGTTGGGCTTAGCATGAAATCAATATAGAGGCCTGTGCTGGTTGAGAGGCCAATATTTCCTGTGAGCCTTCACGCTCTCACAGGAGTGAGCAAGAGGGTCCAGTGAATCCCCTGAGCGCTCTGATTGCCTGGCTGTTGGAATGTTAGCAATGAAATGGCCACCATTGGTGTTTACTGTGGAAAAAATAGAGCTGTTGTAAAAATGAAAAAGCTATATAAGGGGGCAGCAGAAAGTCATGCTGTCTCCCTACATTTAGAGAGGTGTGTATGGGATAACTACTGTGAAGAAAATGTATGTTCACTAATTTTTACAAACTTGCGTGAATGCGAATAGTAAAAAGGAGTAGGTGAGTTCTCAATACATTCCATTACTAGGAATCTATATTGTGGTGTTTTTGGGGTTTTTTTTTTTTTTTTGGACTTCTGTAAGATATGAATACTGTGATTAGAAGGTTAAATCTAAAGTTAAGATTTCGCGAGACTCGCTGGATTGTGATAAGTAGGAAGGGGGAGGTGATGTTTGCATACACTTGCTATGCACACTTGTTACTGTATGAAGGAATCTTACTGGAGATTGTGTTCATCAGACTCTACTATGTATGCAGATTGGTTTTAGAAGAGTTGAGAGTAGAGTTGAGGCTCATCCAGACACCTTACTAATAACACCCGTCTTCGGAGATAGGTCTGAAAGGAGAGCCCACTCCTTCGCCATACCTTACTACGCACACCCGGCTTCTGAGAGAGGGGTCCGAAGGAGAGGCCAGTCCCACCCATTCTGCTATGCACACCCGTCGTCTGAGGGAGGGGTCTGAAAGGAGATAGTCCCTCCTCACACCGTACTACACACACCCATTACAGAGAGGTCTCAACAGAGAGGCCAGTCCCTGCACAAACCTGTAAGAAACTGGCTCTATATATATACTACATCAAAATGAGGTTGTGTGTCCCCAGAGGTAGTCAGAGGCTAAAGTTAGATAGAACCTTACTCTCTGATTGTGGTAGTTTGGTCGAGCAGTAAGGCAGTATCAGAGGACCGTGTTAAGCATTTAATGTACAAACTCAGTCAGCAAATGAATTCACACACTTAACTGAGCTCTAGGCCAATTGTTTTTGTATAAAAAAATACACTGTTTATTTTTAGAACTAAGCAAGCCTGGCACAGGTAAGCATTAAATACTTTTCAGTAATAGATTACTGGATATAGAACAGTTTGAAAATGAAATAGAATTTGTACTTTCATGTTCGAGGCATGTGGGCTGCTGAATTCATATCTGTGCATGGATCGCCGCCTAGTGTTGGGTCCGGATGTTTGCACGTTGTTGTCCTGGAAGAGTCTTCGAAGTATCCTGAGATAGGTGACTCCTCCCCTGGACCATAGTGCGCATGGGCATCCTCTCCATCCTCAGATTGTTTTTTTCCGCCATTGGGTTCGGATGTGCTTATCTTGACTCAAGTTAGGAAAAACTCTTTTCAGGCCAAAAGGCCTTTAGTTCGCGTCGGTACTGTTCCCGATCGGTATCGACAGTTACTTGTTAGTTTATTAACTTCAAAACAACTTTTTCGCATCGACACCATCGACGATGGAATCGAGGACACCATTCAAGCGGTGTCCTGTTTGCAATGCGAAATATCCCCATATCGACGTCCACCCGGTGTGCAACAAATGCCTTTCACCGGATCACGACGAATCCACATGTATGGCCTGTGCCCGATTCCGATCCAAGAAGACCCTTCGGAATCGACGAGCGGCAAGACTTGAAGCGCAGCAAGCGGCACCGGCCCCGACCAACATCTTCAGCGCCGAGGACGAAGATGTAGAAGGCGTGGAGAACCTGCCCTCCAGCCCCGCTTCCGAACACGATTCCGGATCGGAAGACATCGAAGAACAACTCTTTTTCACAGAGATGAAGACGACACCGAGGTAGGAGACTACGGTGAGGCCTATGGGGCCGAAAAAAGTGGCTCCGGTGACGAGCAAGGCCTACCCGTACAGACGGAGGATATCCCAGTGCGTCAGTCTATGGCTCCGGTCGAGGGATCGCCTGCGGGCCTTACCCAAGACCTATCTCGCAGTTCTTCGGCCCCGCCCTCGGGCCCGGCCTCGGACATTCAGCGACAGCCATTAGGACCCAAACCGGCTGGTTTCCCTTCATCGAAACCGAAACCAAAAGTCGTGTCGGTTCCACAGAAACCGAAACTGAAAGTGGTACTGGTCGGATCGAAGCCCACTACACCTTCGACGCCAGCAAAACCCGTCGGCACCGACCGCACCAAACGGGACTTCGGTGCCGAACTCGAAGCAGCAGACGTCGGCACCGACAAACCGCCTCGGCACCAGGCACCGAAACAATCGGCTCCGGCCCCGAAGGTCAAAATAGCCGCTGCGTCGCACACCCCTTCGAAAGCAGCACCTAAGGCACAATCATCGACGCCGTCAACGGCTACCGCCTCTCCTCAACTCGATGACCCCGTGGCCCCGAAGAAGCCCACGCCTGCCTCTACTGAACCGCTCGGCGCCAAACAACCGTCGGCGCTCCAGGTGCGACAAGTTGCAGAGTCCTTGCAAGGCATCAAAGAAAAGGCAGCCCTCCAGGACACGTCGGGCCCAGAGCCGAAAAAAGCTCAAAAAGCTTCTCCAGCGACACCTCGTATCACTTTTGGCCTGCCGCCATCCACGGCGCCAAAAATGTTTGAAATAAGAACTCGTGTCACCCAAACTAGGATCACACCTGCGGAACGCTCTCCTACGGAGACGTCACCATCTCACATCATCGATGCCAACACCGGCAGAATTATGCTCCACAAGGGGAGAATATCTTCCGAACACGCTTTGGACTCCTACCGGATCCCGCTGAAGAAAAAGCTGCCAGCAGATTCGGAGCCAGTTCTTTACGAACGTCTCCATACCTCCTACCCAGATCCACAGTCCTTCTCCCCGACACACTCCGAAACCGACGTTTTGGAGGACTATATGGGTGACGACGTCCCCTACCCAAGAGGGATGGACCCTGAGGGCCAACAGGACCCTGACCCGGCTTGGGATGACCCTGTAGACACAGGTGCACCTATGGATACACAGGACACGCAGCTCTATGGCGCAAAAACGTCTCCCACAGAGGACACTGCCGCATTCAACGCCCTAATTGAACGTGCTGCGGAAAATCATGGTGTGCAACTCCACTCTGATACAATCGAGGATGATTTTCTAATGGATACTTTCGCATCCTCAGAAAGGAATATCAAAACTCTACCCATGCTAAAAGGTGTCCTCAAACCAGCAAAGGACATTTTCAAAGAACCCACCAGGGCAAGAGTGATAAACCCCAGGATCGACAAAAAATATAGGTCGGCGCCTGGGGACCCTACGTACATTAGAGGCCAGTTGCCTCTAGATTCCATCGTAGTCGCAAATGCTCGCAAACGGGCACACTCGCAAACAACTGGGGATGCTCCTCCCCCGGACAAAGAGTCCAAGGTGCTAGAGACCTCCGGCAAACGGGTTGCAGCCCAGGCAGCTAACATATGGCGTATTGCCAATACACAGGCGCTCCTAGTTCGATACGATCGCGCACACTGACACATTAGAAACCCTACTCCAACATCTCCCTGACCAATACAAAGAGGGAGCAGAGATCCTCATCAGGGAGGGACAACTCCTCACAAACTCATCCATGAAGTGTGCACTGGATGCCGCAGATACAGCTGCCAGAGCAATAAACACCAGCGTCATGCTACGACGACACGCCTGGTTACGAATCTCCGGATTCAAACCTGAGGTTCAAAATAACATTCTCAATCAGCCGGTCAACCCCGACTACTTATTCGGGCCGGAAGTTGACGCCACCCTAGAGAAAATAAAAAAGGACACAGACACTGCGAAGTCCATGGGGGCTCTCCAAACACAGACCTTTCGGAGTGGCTCCTTTCGTCGCCCCGGGAATAGAGGAGCAGGCAGAGGACAGGGGTCACAGAAAACCTACAACAAGGGCAACACACAAAGTACCTACGATAAAAACACCCGGGGTGGGTATCGTGGCTCCAGCACAAAGGGCAGAGGACGCGGATACGGCAATACCAGGTCCTCCCCCAAGAACAAACAGTGACGCCCGCTCCCTTCCTCCCGACCACATAACACCTGTCGGGGGAAGGCTACAACGGTTCCTGTCCACGTGGAACTCCATCACCACAGACAGGTGGGTCAAAGATATTATCAAACACGGTTACTGCCTCCACCCACAATACCGCCAAAACACCGTCCTATGTCCTCAGAGCACTTAGCGCTCTTACAGCAGGAAGTAATGAGTATGCTGGAAAAAGGCGCAATAGAGGTCGTACCCGTCCACGAGCAAGGCATGGGGATTTACTCCCTGTACTTCTTAATACCAAAAAAGGACGGGTCACTCAGACCTATACTAGACCTGAGACCCCTCGACCGCTACATTCTGTCAGAGCATTTCCACATGCTCACCCTACAACAAGTCCTCCCGCTGCTCAAACAGGGAGACTTCCTAGCCACGCTAGATCTCAAAGACGCATATTTCCACATACCCATTCACCCCTCACACAGAAAATATCTCAGGTTCACTATTCAAGGGCAGCACTACCAATTCAAGGTTCTCCCCTTCGGCGTGACAACAGCACCCAGAGTTTTCACAAAGTGCCTAGCTACTGTGGCTGCACATCTACGGAGGCAACACATTCACGTCTACCCTTACCTGGACGACTGGCTTGTTTAGGCAAAGTCAGCCCGGCAATGTGCCAGCCACATGTCCCACACCATTCACCTTCTTCACAGTCTGGGGTTCTCACACCATAACTCCCAAAATCACATCTCCAACCCGCACACGTACAACAGTACCTAGGTGCAACCATAGACACTCTGGCAGCCACAGCTCAGCCAAATTTAGTGAGGATCAACCGCATACAAATGCTGATTTCCAAGTTCAAACCACAACACTCCCTTCCTGCGCGAGTGTTCATGCAGTTGATAGGCATGATGGCCTCCTGCATCTTCATAGCCCACACGCGAGACTACATATGCGCCCGCTTCAGGAGTGCTTAGCACGTCAATGGAATCAGGCTCACGGGCAACTGAAAGACCTAGTGTTGGTGAGCGGTCGGGCATACAACTCTCTGCATTGGTGGAACCCACAAAACCTTTGCAAGGGCCGACCGTTCCAAGAGCCTGTTCCACAAATAATACTGACAGCGGACGCGTCTCTCCAGGGATGGGGAGCTCATGTACTCAATTACACAGTGCAGGGACTATGGACAACACAACAAAAGAAGATGCACATCAACCTTCTGGAACTGATGGCAATCTTCCTAGCCATGAAGGCATTCAAAGTACATCTGTGCAACAAGGTCGTGTTGATCCGGACGGACAACATGACCGCCATGTACTACATACAAAAGCAGGGAGGAACACACTCTCCACAGTTGTCTCATCTGGCTCAGAGCATGTGGAAGTGGGCCATTCAGAGGAACATGTTCCTCATGGCGGAACACCTCCCCGGCAAGGACAACCAGATGGCGGATCTGCTCAGCAGACACAGCCACCAGATGCACGAGTGGGAGTTACACCCATCAGTACTCCAACCGTACTTCCAGCAGTGGGGTCATCCAGACATAGACCTATTCGCCACAAGCGAAAACGCAAAATGCCAAAGCTTTGCCGCCAGGTTCCCACATCCGCAGTCGCAGGGCAATGCGATATGGATGAACTGGTCCGGCAGATTTGCGTATGCTTTTCCCCCAGCACCATTGATACCGCTGGTGGCGCGCAAACTCAGACAACACTCACTGACACTCGTCCTGGTTGCTCCAACGTGGGCACGCCAACCATGGTACACCACCTTTCTCGAACTTTCCGTGGTGCCGCATCAAAGGCTGCGGATCAAACCCGCGCATTTGACGCAGAACCATGGAGAGATTCAGCACCCAGATCCGCAACAGCTGAACCTGGCAATCTGGCTCCTGAAGTCCTAGAGTTTGGCTACCTGAATCTGCCACCTGACTGTATGGACATCATTAAGGAAGCTAGAAGACCCACTACCAGAGCTTGCTATGCAGCCAAATGGAAAAGGTTCGTAATTTATTGCAATAACTATGACATTAACCCGCTGGATGCATCCATCCAAAACATAATTTGTTACCTCTTACACCTATACCGATGCAATCTGGCATACACCTCAATACGTGTCCATTTGACCGCAATATCAGCCTATCTCCAGACCAGGCAGCACCTCTCTCTATTCAGAGTGCCTGCCATCAAAGCATTCTTGGAAGGACTCAAACGAGTAATTCCTCCAAGCCACCCACCAGCTCCAATGTGGAACCTCAACTTGGTCCTCACACGCCTGATGGGTCCACCCTTCGAACCTCTACACTCATGCGAGATTCAGTTCCTCACCTGGAAAGTAGCTTTCCTAGTAGCGATCACTTCTTTGAGGAGAGTTAGTGAACTCCAGGCACTAACCATTCAAGAGCCATTCATACAGGTTCACGCAAACAGGGTTGTACTACGTACCAACCCAAAATTCATGCCCAAAGTGATCTCGCAGTTCCACATGACTCAAACTATTGAACTGCCTGTTTTCTTTCAAAACCCACAAACTGTCGCAGAAAGAGCACTCCATACACTGGATGTAAAGAGAGCCCTCATGTACTATATAGACAGGACTAAAATCTTCAGGAAAACAAAACAACTTTTCGTTGCCTTTGTCCCACACCACAAAGGTAACGCCATCTCCAAAGCAGGTATAGCCAGATGGATCGTTAAATGTATTCAAATTTGCTATCAAAAGGCTAAACGCACATTAACGATTCCCCCACGAGCCCACTCAACACGTAAGTTAGGGGCCTCCATGGCTTTCCTGGGAAACATTCCTTTGCATGATATATGTAGAGCAGCCACCTGGTCCACTACACATACATTTACCAAACACTACTGTGTAGATGTGCAATCAAAACAGCAGGCAGCTGTAGGACAGGCTGTTCTCAAAACTCTTTTTCAGACCGCTGGCACTGGTGGCCGCCGCTAATAGTGGGTACTGCTATGTATTCTATGCACAGATATTAATTCAGCAGCCCACATGCCTCGAACTGAATATGCTACTTACCAGTATGCATCTGTTCTTGGCATGTAGGGCTGCTGACATTCATATCGCCCACCCTCCTCCCCGGCGCCTGTAGCAGCTGCAGCTCTCAGAATTACTGTATAGCATGGTCATCACTTTCTGTATCTACTCCATCACTGCCACAATGGCGAAAAACAATCTGAGGATGGAGAGGATGCCCATGCGCACTATGGTCCAGGGGAGGAGTCACCTATCTCAGGATACTTCGAAGACTCTTCCAGGACAACAACGTGCAAACATCCGGACCCAACACTAGGCGGCGATCTATGCACAGATATGAATGTCAGCAGCCCTACATGCCAAGAACAGATGCATACTGGTAAGTAGCATATTCATTACAGGGGAGCAGTAGTATGCTACACTTAGCAAATCAGTCCATTGAAATTAATGTTTTTCAGTAAATTACAAGTAAGTTACTTTTCAGAATATTTTCAGATTTCAAAACTCCACACTTGGAAACTTTTTGGAGCAGTACATTGAAATGAATAGGCTTTTACAGTAAATTGCAGGCAAGTTACTTTTCTAACTCAGTGCTGGATACCTAGATTCAGCACTGGGACATTTCCTGCAAACAGGTAAGTAAACACGTTTTGGTTATTTGTGCGATTTTTAAAGAATATTTTTAGATTTCAAAACTCCACACTTAGAAACTTTTTGGAGAAAAAGTGTCAATGTTATCCTATGGAGGGGAAACAGGTGAACGGTTCTCGGGTAAGTAATTGACTGTGGGATTTAAGGTTCTGGGGTTAGACTCCGGGGTCCCCCAGGGTCAGTGATGCACTGTTGTTGCACCCTCAGCGGCACTAGGGCAGCCGGGTGCAGTGTGTTGAGGCTCCATGTTATTCAATAGGGGCCCTCCGGTTGGTGGCTGCTGGCAAGCAGGCCACTGGGTTGTGGGAGCAAAGCTCCTAGGGTTAAGGTCAGGGCAAATGGGGAAACAAAGTAGCACAAAAGGTGCACCCTCGGTGGCACTGGGGCGTCCGGATGCTGTTTCGACGTCGGATGCCCTGTTTTCTATGGAGAACATCCGGTTTGCAAAAGCACTGCATGCAGGCAGACTAAGGACTTCTGGGTGTGACCACCACTTGGAGAGGTAAGTTGGGAAGTTAAGAGTTGGCTAGGCACCGTCTGTTTGGGCACAAAAGGCCGTGGGGCGTCGGGTGCAGGGGTGCCTTTTGGGGTTGGATCTTCTTACCAGCTCCTGGTTGGGGGCCTTCTGGATTTAGGCTGCAGGCGTCCGCTTGAGGCAGGTTAGGGGTCGCCAGATCTCGGGTCAGTATCACCGGGGTGACCTCGTGGTGTTTTTCCACTCGGGCCGAGTTCGGCGGGTGCAGAGTGGGCTGGATTCGCAGTCTCCGGTTGGCACCAGAAGCTGCAGTTTGAACAAGTCCAGTATTCATGGGAGATTCAGTCTTTGAAGTGAAGGCAGGCAGGTCCTCCGGGGTTTTTGAGGTTGCTGGCTGCAGGACACACCGGGATTTCGCAGGAGCAGGTTCGAGGGGCCAAGTCTGTGGGCGTCGTCCTCTTGTTAGCTCTGCACGGCTCTTCAGTCCTTATCTTTTCTTGTCGTTTCTGGATCTGAGGAAGCCAGGTTCAGGGTGCCCCTAAATACTAAATTTAGGGGCGTTAGAGGTAGGTAACGGGCAGGGACCGGGCAGGGACCAATGGTACCCTTCCCTGGGGTGGGTACACCCCCTATTCTGCCACTCCAGTGGGAGGAGGGCAGGAGCATGTCCCTGGTTGGCTGGGTCCCCCCTTCCTCAAGATGGCGGGGACTCGAGGTTGTTCTTCACCTCGCCTCCCCCACCTGAGGGGTGGAGTTGGCATTGGTGGGAACACCTCTCTTCCTCACTTGTTTTTCCCGTCTGTTCTCCCGCCCAAAGTGGGTGGTAGAACCAGTGGAGACCAGTTACTGAAAGCAGCAAATGGTCTGGAGAGGCTCACGAAGGCGGCATGCCTTTTGAAGCTTCTCCTTCATGAACCCTACCCACCCTGGGGGAGAACTTGGCACCTCGTCCCAGGATGTGCATTGTTTCAAGCCCCTGAGAGCAGCAGCTCTTGACCCAGGGGTCAAGAAACATGTCTGGTGGTGGCAGCCTAGGCAGCCACTCAGTCAGGTCACTAGAAGTTAGTTGAGTTTCAGGGGGCATCTCTAAGATGCCCTCTGTTGTGCATTTTACATTATATCCCACACTGGCATCAGTGTGGGTTTAATGTGCTGAGAAGTTTGATACCAAACTTCACAGTCTTCAGTGTAGCCATTATGGTGTTGTGGAGTTAGTAATGACAAACTCCCAGCACCATATACTCTTGATGGCAGCACTGCACTAACCGTGCCCAGGAATGGACATGGGCACTGTAGGGGTACAGGGCTAATGCACCTGTACCCTCACCACTGGCATAGGGCACCCAGCTAGAGGGGTGACTGATGTATGGGTTTGGTGGCTCAGTGGACTAATGTGTCCATTGCAGGGGCCTGTGTTCTACCTCATGGTCACAGGTTCAAATCCCGGCAGGTCCACTCAGCCTTTCATCCATCTGAGGTAGATAAAATGAGTACCATTGAGTTGGCTAACAATGAACATCTGTTCAGTGCCAAGAGACCTCTGGGTGAACATGCGCTTTACAAATGCACATGTTATGTTATGCCAGGGCTGTGGTTTGTGGGCATGGCACACAGATGTGTGCCATATCGACTCTTCATTATGTCCTGCACCAAGACATGCAGTGTGTGTGTGTGTCAGGGTACAGGGCCTCTAAGGGTGTCACAATAAGTGCTGCAAAGAGGAATGAAAGGAGATCCCAGTCCCTCCCCACACCCTACTACACACATCCGTCATCTGAGAGAGAGGTCTTAAGAGGGGGCAGACCCCCAACCCTACTACGCACACCTATTCCAGAGAGAGGTCTTAGCAGAGAGGCTAGTCTTGCTGCACACCCATCATTACAGAGAGCGGTCTACGCATAGAGGCCAGTCCCTATACACACACCCTACTACGCAAACCCGTCATCTGAGAGAGGTCTAAAAGGAGAGGTTACTCCCTCCCTATGTCCTACTACTTACACACATCGTCTGAGAGAGATCTGAAAGGAGAGCCCAGTCCCTCCCTTAACCCCATTATGCACACCCTTCTCATCTGAGAGCGAGGTCTCAAAGGAGAGGCCAGTCCCTCCCCACACTACTACACATTCCTATCATTACAGAGGTCTCGCCAGAGGCCAGTCCCTCCACACACCAAACTGTGCGCACACCTCATTTGGTCTGAAGGGAGATCCCAGGCCCTCCCCACACCCTACTATGCACACCTGTCATCTGTGAGCAACGTCTAAAAGGATAGGCCTGTCTCTCCAGACACCCTACTACACACACCTATTACAGATAGAGGCCAGCCCCTCCACACATCCCGCTAGGCACATCCGTCACCTGAGAGAGAGGTCTGAAAGGAGAGGCCAGTACCTTCATAACCCCTACTACACGCACCTATCATTACTGAGAGAGGTCTCTGCAGAGAGCCCAGTCCCTCCCCACACCCTACTGTGCACACCCGTCCTCTAAGAGATTGGTCTGAAAGAAGAGGCTAGTCCATCCATACACCCTACTACAGCCATCCGTTATCGGAGAGAGAGGTCTCAAAGGTGGGGTCAGGTCAACACCCGTCAACTGAGAGCAGTCTGAACGGAGAGCCCAGTCCTCTCCACACTCTACTGCGCACACCCACCATCACAGAGCGAGGTCTCAGCAGAGAGGCCAGTCCCTTTAGGCACACCCACCATCACAGAGCGAGGTCTCAGCAGAGAGGCCAGTCCCTTTAGGCACACCCACCATCGCAGAGCAAGGTCTCCGCAGAGAGGCCAGTCCCTTTACACACTGCGGTCATTGGGAGAGTAATGACGCCTCAAAAAAAGATTGCGGGTGACCTATCTCTATCAGTAACAATAACTGAGCAAATAAACAATTTCTATTGAATATTTATCTGTCGTACTCACACATTTTACAAAGATTTGCAAACTGTGACCTGTATCCTGTTTTGCTAGAGAAAAAAAATTATTTTACTGAAGTAGTGACGGAACATTACAATTATTTTAAAGCCATTCTACCATAATGCAAATAATTGGTTTTATTTAAAAAAACAAAACTAGAAATTCACTGAAGTAGTTTATTAATTGGGTGTAATAAAGATAAGTTCTCCTTAAAAAATTTAAAAAAAAATAACTTAGAAATTCACAGAAAAAAACAAAGGCTATAGTAATGTTAGGTGTATATGACCTTGTGAGCATTAGTTTTGATCTTTAAAAAAAAGAATAAATTCACCAGTTTATAACTTGCACTGCTTATGACCTCACGTATGACATCACTCATGGCCTGTTCTATGCCATCATTTACGACTTCACTGATGACCTCTCAAATAACATTGACATTACGGATGACTTCATCTAACCTTTTTCCCGCATAATAATGTGAATTATGCTATGAGTAAAGCCATTGCAATTTATACAGTAAGAATCGACCACATATATATACCCTCATTGAGTATGGTGTTAAATCTGTATGCAACTAGAAAACCAAAGTAGTGAATGTCCAAAACAAATGTCCTACTACGTGTGGGCCAGAGCGGAGGGCACGGCTCTTTCAAGGGAAGAAACACTGGGCCTCAGGAAGATGCCTATAGCACATCATTGGGAGGTACTATTGCAGGCCATGGTGCGACTAGACGGGGAGCATGAGGGAATTTGTCACGGGCGCGGCGTGGGCACCCCCCCTAGAGCGGCCAGATGGTGGCCAATCCAGGAGCGAGGTAGGCAGTACTGCGACTAGGGCCTAGCTGCCCAGGTGGGGCGCAAAACAAATATGACAATGCCAATAAAGTAGTTCTATAAGGGGCTTCGAGATGGGGGGGGGGGAGGGGCGGAGCAGGGGACAGAATCGGGTGACGCTAGACCGCAAACCGGATGTTGCTGGGGCTGTTGTTTTGATTGGGTATCTGAAGTTCTACCCCATTATGTCTTAGTTCGCTAACTGTTTATGGTAAGGCGCCTGGGGAAGGTGGGTGGAATGTTAACATTCCTCCATGGGAGGGGTGTTTCTCAGCGACAAGAACTTGACAAGGACTTCATGGTTTCCCCGCAGCTGAGACGCCTCCAATACTGTTATGAGACCTGGAAATATGCCTACCTTTCACCACTTTATGTACACCTGCCTGGGTAAATATTGATGAAGTCGCGATTGTTGTAAGTTGCTCTGGCTTCAATGTGTGCTGTAAACCTTGATAAATGCCAATAAACAGATTTTATAATAACAAATGTCCTACTACGGACCGCTTTTATCTGTATCAAACCCCCTGACTCAAACCACGCCTACATTAAGAAATGAAGTTGATATCGGTAGAGAACGGAGTTCTGTAAACAGTGCTTACTCTATGGAGAGCGTTTACGTGATACCACACTGTTTGCAAACACAAACTAATATACACCACAGACTATTAAATAACTACTAAGAACAGTGCACATGCTATAGAATAGCTGTAAAAAAATACACTATTCCCTAAAAATAACCAAGATCTGAAGGTGCTAAACATTCTACCTGCACCGTTTATACTATGGTGAAAACTTTACAGATAGCCCATCTTCTGACGCTGAAGAAGCACACATACATAGGATGGGACCTGGTGTACAGTTTTCTATGTTAAGTAGAATTTGTCATGCTGAGACGATGCTCTTCAATAACTCAATGCTGCTTACAATACTTAGTATGTAGAATCTTTGCCGTGCTGGAAACTTTTTCTGCAATACCAAAATATTTATGTGGAACATAATGAACATAAGTCTTATCATCTGTACACGCAGTTAGTCTTGAATACAAAGATTTTTAATGTGTCCAATACCTTTACACAGCTATGGTGAATTAGGAGGACATGCGTTTCCTAAAAACTTTCCCCCCTCCCACCCCCATTAACTGGACACAAACTGTACAAAATTAAGTGGAAAAGTAATATAGTAGTTATTTGCTACAATCGAAACTATAAAACAAACAAGCGCACTCATGGATGAGGTCATCAGTAATGTCATTTGAGTCATCAGTGATGTCTTTTAATGATGATATAGAACATGTCATGAGCAATATTATATGTGGGTGTCCTAAGCCGTGCATGGTGGGGCGCACGTTCTAGTTAGTGCTAATTATAACCAGTGCATTTGTGTTTTTTAGTTGAGAACGATGATCACACTGACAAATTACTATAATGTTATTTTAACCCTTTTCAGTGATTTTTTTTATTTTATATCCCCCCCCCCCCCCTTCCTTTCGCCTCCCCCTAACCCCCCTCGTCACTAGGTAGTTATAGTTGGGTCTGATTTTCCATAGATGGAGCATTTTTTGGTTTTCCAATAATTTTTGCCCCTTTTGATGACTCTTCACTAAACGTTCCACAAAAAAGGTTGGTTCACTTCAGCTCCTTCCTAGAAAGTTTTGGGGTGATCCGTGAAGTGGGGCAGAGAAAAAAGGGGGGCCCCAAAGCACATTTTCCATAAACTTTTTAAAGGCGGGCTAGGGCAAAAACTGCTGAAAAGAATTTCACCAAATTCATCAGGAAGCTAGATCTTGGTCTGTAGACTGTTTTTTGTGATTTGGTGTAAATCCGTTCAGTGGTTTTTAAGATATTAAGGCTAAAAAAATATATATGGTCACTATATATATTTTTTTAGCCTCATGAGCCACCTCCGTGAAGGCAAATTAAACAAGCATTTGCAATGCAATAGGTCTCGCATTTATGCTAGTTTGAGCTATCGACATTGCAATTGACAAAGCCTTTTATTTATTTTTATTTTTTAAACATAAATAAGTCATTGTCATTTACAATGCCAATAGCTTAAACTCGTGTAAATGCGAGACCTATTGCATTGCAAATGCTTGTTAAATGTTGGCACAATAAAGCCAGATACTATGACCCTGATTACAAGTAAGTCGGAGAGATATTCCTGTGGGCGAAGCCACCGCAGCTGATTTAGAGTGACCCAATGTTACAGGGCACAAAAAGACCGGGCGGAGAGACCAAGTGCAGACTGGATCCCAACCGATCTCCTTCAACAGGGGAAGTATGCAACACACCAAGAAACTGGCATGTTAACCTACACATAGCAACTCACTGTGTCCCAGGCTCACATTTACTGCCTGGTAGTAATGGTCCCCAGAATCTGGTAAAACCTGTGGTTCGTTATCTGGTAACTTTGACCCGCGTAGTTATTCACCATTACAGAGTACCTGCACTTCTATTTTTCAATTTCAAGCACTGCTCACAATGATCTAAATGCTTAGCAAAACGTTCCTAGAGTGTCCATAAAGTGGGAAGTTTGCCACCTGAAACATAAATAAATAGTAAATATGCAACATGGAAGTGTGTAACGTGCCCCGTTTCATTTCTGCTCGCCCCTTGTGATTTATAGCTCTTCTCTGTTCACTCTGAGTAAGCTCACGTGCTCCCAGGCTCGAGTGTGCACGAGCTGTACCCATCACGTTTGAGGCCCTCATAACGAAGGTGTGAAATTGTGCGTCACGTTCTCTCCATGTGACCATTTGCAGGCGTGTCATTGGCCATGGCAGCTCGCTGTACTGCTTGCTTCAAACCCTGTCTCTCCATCACGATAGGCTGGCAGATCAACTTTGTGTGACGAAAAGGACAGGCCGTAAAGAGCCATTACCGTCACCGGCTGACTCGTCGCACAGGATCAGGCCGTGTCCACTAGTGCTCTGCTGCGCTCCTTTATGCTATAGCGTGCAGTACTATATATATATATATATATATATACACACACACACCCGTATCATAATCTGCATATCATGTTGCCCCCCCCCCCTCCCAGTGGGCTATGCCTCCTGATCACAAGCTGTGCAATGTAGCCCTCTGCAGCTTCAGTATCCACTCTCATGGCAATCGGTGATTCACATTAATAATTTACACACCAGACAGCCACCTGCAGTCTCTACACCTTCACAATCTGCTCAGCGCACAATTCCTGCAGCCTGTGCACTCCATCACAATATTTAGAACATACATCCCTAAATCCCGTCACTATCTGTAAAACATACAGCCCTGAACCCCATCCCAATCTGTACAGCCCACAGCCTTGCACTCCATCACAATCTGTAAAACATACAGCCCTTACACCCCATCACTATCTGTACAGCACACACACCCTGCACCCCATCACAAACTGTACAGCACACAGCCCCTGGGGCCAATGTACGCCATCACAATGTGTAAAACATACAGCCCTGCACCCCATCACAAGCTGTACAGCATACAGTCCTGCACCCCATCACAAGCTGTACAGCATACAGTCCTGCACCCCATCACAAGCTGTACAGCATACAGCCCTGCACCCCATCACAAGCTTACAACACACAGCCCCTGCACCCCATCACAAACTGTAGAATATACAGCCATGCACCACCTCACAATCTGCAGAACACAGAGCACCTGCAGCCTCTGCAAACACGTTCATTGCAACACGCAGCCCTTACAACCTCTACAATCTGTACATCATGAAATCCCTGCAACCTTTGCACCCCATCATACTCTTCACTGTACACCACAGAGCTCCTGCACACCTTTCAAAATCTCTACAAAACACAGCCTTTATTTTTTTTTACCCCCAGTCCAATCACAATCTGCACATCTCATAGCTCTCTGCAGTCACAATATGTACATCACACAATCACAATGCATCTCACTTCACAATCTACACAGCATAGCACTTCCCATTCCAATCACCCTCCGTACAACAAGCAGTCCCTCCAGCCTCTGCATCTGCCATCACAATATTTGCAATACACACCCAATCTTACCATCACAATGCCACAGGCCACCCATTTCAATCTAAGTCTGTGCAATATACAATCTCTACAACCCAGACTTTCCATAGTAAACCCCATCACAATCTGTACAGCGCACCACCTCCAGCAGCCTCTGTCTCCCACCACAATCAGTACAGCATAGCGCATGCATTCCCATTACACGTTGTACCACACACAGCCACTTCAAGTCTGTACAACACAGCCCTTCCCTCCACCCTGCGCAATCTGTGCAGCCACAGCCCACTAGCATAGTCTGGTGCCATGGGCTCTATTGCTCAGAAGGAAAAGGGTCCCCGGCTGCTGTTTAAATTCTGATACAACAATATTCAGGGTTCAATGAGCCCCTCTGGGCCTGGGTGCCACTGCACTGCTGCACCAATGGATGCTCCGCCCCTGCTGCAGCCCTTGCCTCACTGCAATGCACACCTCTGCAGCCTCTGTGTCCCTCATCCCAATCTGTCTATCACGCCGCCCCTTTAGCATCTGCACCTCCCATCAAACTCTGCACAACACTGCACAATATATTCTGCACATTCCTCCTGTGGCCTCTACATGCACCACCCCTATACTTCGAACTGTAACACACACAGCTCCTGTGTCCTCATCACACCTGAACAGTCGCCTTCAGCCCCTTCATTGAGGCCCTGAAACCCCATCACAACACACAGCCCCTATATTCCCCACCTCAACCTATAACACAGGCCCTGCAGCCTCAGGGGCGTAGGAACCGTGGGAAACGGGGATATATCCATCCACATCTTTGACTGAGTGGTGAACACCTCCTCCCCCCAGATGTTCGTCAAAACTTATTTCAGACAGTGGCAGATGTGTCTCCGAAGCCATGCTGCACCCCACAGCTTACTGAAGCACTGTAACAGGAGGGGCAAACTCTCCTGGCCTCTTTGTTTTAATTATTTAATTGCAGTCACGCGGTTGAGGCTCTTCTGGAAGAGTTCTTTTGTCAATACAGGCCAGCCAGAGGAGTAAAGGAAAGCAAGGCATGCTATTTTATGATACTGTTATTTCTGGCTCCGCTGGCCTAAAACAAGCTCAGGGTCGGAGGCCTTGGCGCAGTCTGCAGATTAAGGTGCTTACTGCGAAAGCATGAAAGTCATCCCGGCTTCCACCTTCACTGTGCAACCACAAAAGGAACAAGCTTTGAGAATGAATCACTCGGAACTTCCTGAGAGAGCCCCATGATTGATAGGAAGGAAGGGAGAGGGGAGGGACAGCAGAGAGAGTGGGGTGGAGGAGCTGGGAAAAGACACGAGGGGGAAAACAAAACAAGCCTCGATCTCTTGTCTTTATGGGGCCATGTGTTTAAACACATGGCCCCATAAAGATAAGAAATCCCTTACGACGGAAGGAAAGCAGGGGAGCCAGTCCAAGTGGGCCGGCATAAAAAGCCAAAGGGAGGCAACATACATAGCTCATTTCCAATGGCTGGCCACCGTTTAGTATAAACGGTGACGCCAGCCAATGGAAATGAGGGGCGGGGCTTAAAGCCCTCTTCAGAAAATCCCCTCCTAGAAAATCTCTCGCGGAGTCGGAGCAGGGCTCTGCCCTGCAACGCCACGCGAGACCTAAAAATGAAGCCCTGTGATTGGTCAAGAAGCCCGTTTTTCCTGTGAGTCTTCATGCTTTCGCACAACTGGCTGGCTATTACAATTTTTTTTAAAAGCCGCCACTACTCTTCACTGTGAAAAATTGCAGGTGCTATGGAAATGGAAGTAAAAAGCTATATAAGGGGGGCAACAGAAAGGCATCCTATCCCCTAAATTTGGAGAGGAGGTCTCCAAGGCATAAGTGCTCTGATAAAAATAAATGTATATTGTTGTAAAAAAAAAAAAAACATTGATCTCGGTACTCTTGCAGGATCGTGAATAGTAAAAAAGGAGTAGGTGAGTTCTCTATACACTGTACAAGTAGGAAGGCCTATTTTGGCCCTTGTTATTCCGAGGGGGTGTGTCAGGCATAATTGCTGTGATGAGTAGAACGTTATTTCTTACCTAAAAAAATAAACACGATCTTGCAAGACTCGCGGGATAGTGAAAAGTATGAAAGAGTAGGTGATCAGTGAATACTCTAGTGTGCACACTTGTTACTGTAAGGGGGGGGACTCTTATCCGAGATGGTGTATATTGGAGTCTATTATTTACGCACATGAGCTTTGGAAGAGTTGTGAGTAGAGTTAAAGCTCTCTGTGGAGAGGCACATCCCTCCCCACACTCTACTATGCACACCTGTCATCCAAGATGACTCCGTGAAGAGGCCAGTCTCTTCCACACCCTACTACGAACACCCATTGTCTGAAATAGGTCTGAAAGGAGAGGCCAGTCCCTGCTCACTCCCTACTAAGCACACCCGTCATATGAAAGGGTGGTCTGAAAGAGGCCAGTCTTTCTCCACACCCTGCTAAGAATACCAGTCATCTGAGAGAGAAGTTTGAAAGGAGAGGCCAGTCCCCCCCTACCGCCCCCCACACCCTACTACGCACACCTGTCATTTGAGAGATAGTTATCAAAGGAGAGGCTGGTCCATCCACACACCCTACTAAGCGCATCCATCTAAAAAGAGAGGTCTGAAAGTAGAGGCCAGTCGCTTGCCATACACCCTACTACACTCACCTGTCATCGGAGAGCAGTCTCAAAGGAGAGGCAAGTCTATCCACACACCCTACAATGCACATCTGTCAGAGGCCTCGAAGGAGAGGCCAGTCCCTCCCTTCACACTAATACGCACTCCTGTCACCTGAGAGGGGTCTCGGCGGAGAGGTTCGTCGCTCCCCACTCACTGTTACGCACTCATTTGAGAAAGGTCTCAAAGGAGAGGCCAGTCCACCAACACACCCTACACTACACACTCATCTGAAAGAGAGGTCTCAAAAGAGAGGTCAGTCACTTCCCATACACCCTACTAAGCACACCTGTCATTTGAGAGAGCGGTCTTAAAGGAGAGGCCAGTCCATTCAGACACCCTACTACGCATACTTGTCATTTGAAAGGAAAGACTAGTTCATCCCCACTCACTACTACTCGCACCTGTCATCTGAGAGAGGTCTGAAACGAGAAGCCAGTTAATCTCCACAGCCTACTCAACACACACACACACACACGTTATGTTGCAATGCAAAGCCATTGCCTTTTGAAATAATGTCTGCACACAGGATATATTCTTCAGTTATGCTACCATACATACACGGGAAAAAAAAAACCCTAAAAAATTGTTTTTTTTTATCCTATTAACTAACTGAAGAAGCCAAAGCAATGTAATAGGTGTGGTGATAACGTTTTTTAAAAACTTAAACATTTAGTGAAAAAAAACTAAGGTTAATGTTAGGTGAATTTCTCAGTGGCAATGTTTTGAACTAAAAACACCAGTTTCAGCAGTTATAGTTAGCAGTGTTTACTATAACCTGCGTACCTGCCATTCACTGCTTATGACCTCACATATGACATCACTCATATGTTGTATGACATCATTTGTAACATCACTGATCTCTCACATGACATCATTGATATCACTGATGGCATCTACCAATGAGTTTGCTAGTTTCTTTTATAGTTTGGATCATGGGTGAGTACCATATGACAAGTCTACCTAATTTTGTACAGTCTGGTTCCAACTATTGGTTTTTAGCATTTAAAAAACACATCTGCTCCTGATACAGCATCGGTGTGTAGAGGTATTGAACATGTTGTATATCTTTGTATTCGAGAGTAACTCTTTGTGCAGGTGTCAGTTGACTTGTGTTCATTATGTCCCACACACGTTTTTGGGAGCTGCAGAATTTTTTTTCCCACAGGAGTAGGATTATGCGTGGTAGATGCTAACGTTTGTAAGCAGCCCTGAGTTATTAGACAGAATTGTGCCCGCATAAGTTTTTTACTTCATACAAGACTATGTACACCATGTACTAACCTATGTACATGTTTTTGTTTTGCTTGAGAAGATGGGATATCTGTGAAGTTTTCACAACAGTTCAAAGGGTGTAGGTAGTAGGATCTTTAGCACCGTCAGATCCTGGGTGTTTGTACCAAATAGTGTCTTTTTTGACAACTGTTGGGTAGAGTGTACACTGTTATTAGGAGATATTTTTTAATACTCTGTATTTCTCATGGAAGTTTCACTGTTTGCAAACAGTGTGGTATAGAGTGTAAACTCTAACGTAAGCACTGTTTACAGTACCAAGTTCCCCACTGAGATCAACTTCATTTCTCATTGTAGGTTTGGTGAGTTTCAGGGGTTTAATACAGATAAAAGCTGTCCTTAGTAGGTCCTTTGTTCTGGAGAAGACATTGACTGTCTTTATGAATTTGGCCTTCTGTGAAAAGTTGTATACAGATTGTACACCGTTCTCAATCGGGCTTTCCTGTATATCTCTGGTTGGTTGTTAGTATAAACTATACTAGCTGTATAGTGAGTGGTATAGGGTCAGTGTTGCACATAATGCTTGTTTTCAACACCTGAGGGAGTTCCATCTGTGATGGTACTGGTGAAAGCTGATATTCTCCTGAGCTATTTTGTACTTACTGTCAGGTCTATAACGTTACAGTAATTTATAGAGCAATATATAAGAAAACCGTTTGGATGTCATCAGTGATGTCATTTGGGATCAGTGATGTCATAAATGATGTCTTCGGAACAGGTCAGTGTCATTTATGGGGTCATAAGCAGTGCAGGTCTCGCCCAACCGAGATTCCTTTCCTTCTATTCTGCCCGCTACCACCATGCGTCATCTGTGATGGAACGGACGCCTTTTAGACATTGCCCTCGCACAGGTCTGTAATCTGTGCCTCCTACCCAAGCACGAAAATGCCTCTTGCAACACGTGCCAGTCAAAAAAGAGACTTTGAGAGGTAGTGATGACACCCCAGGCCTCTTTGGCACCCAGGACCTTCAGGGAGGAACATCATCGCAAGTCCTCAGCAGTCGATGAAGGGGCTTTCTCGCCTGAAGAGAGTTCCTGCTCTGACCTAGAAGACCTCCCACCAGCTCAGTAGATCGTGAGTACAAATCCTGCACCCCCTTAACATCACTTCGAGCTTCCATCCCACAAGGGGCTCTCAGCTGCTCTGGGCCGGCACTCCCTTCGGGCCATTTTCAGTACTTACCCTTGACTTTGGACCCTACTCCCAGTGTCAGCTTGACACAACAGAAAACTTTGAAGCTACATCATGGGAATAGAGCTAAAATTAGAGGCAAAGGTAGCTGCCCCAGCCAAGCAATGACTTGCACTCCTGTCCAGACCGCACAACACCTGTCTGGGGAAGACTTCAGATGTTCTTCCCTACCTGGTAACGCGTCACTTCAGATTAGGAGATGCTAGACATCATCCAACACGGTTATTGCCTGCAGCTCATTTCATACCACCTCGCAGATAAGTCCTCTCTCCGGAACATCAACAATTCCTTCAAGAAGAGATTCATGAGCTCCTTCTCGAAAATGCTATGGAGCCTCTGCCACAGCATCTACTCTGCTCACAGGTGAACTCTCTCTCTACTTCCTCATTTCCAAGAATGATGGGTCCCTTGGACCCATTCTGGACCTCAAGCCACTCAATCAGTACATCTATCAGAACATTTCCACATAGTCACTCTTCCGGATGTCATTCCACTGCTACAACAAGACAAGTTCATGGCTTCACTCAACCTCAGAGATGCCTACTTCCACATACAGATTCATCCAGCATATTGACGCTACCTCCTGTTTTTGATAAATAGCAAACACTACCCGTTTAAAGTGCTGTCCTTGGGGGTTGGGGGGGTCACTATAGCACCAAGTTTTTACAAAATGCCTTTCAGTAGTAGTTGTGCACGTGCGAAGACGGAATCCATGTATTTCTATACTTGGACGATTGACTGATAAAGAGGGCAACACAGCATCAGTGTCCTGTGCACACTCAAGCCACTAAAAATCTGCTTCATGACCGGGCTTTACCATCAATGCGGTAAAGTCACATCTCCAACACCTTCAAATCTAACCCTATTTGGGAGCCATCCTCAGTGCAGAGGTCAGCAAAGTATAGTAGTCTTCTCATGCGCTGCTCTCTTTTTCAGACCGGTCAACAGGTCACAGTCCTGCACCTCCTCGGCATGATGGACTTCTGCATCGCCATAGTAAACCCATGCAAACATACACATATGCCTGCTGCAGGAATTATTAATGCATAAATTATCTCAGGCAGAGGGTCATTGGTAAAATCTGGTGTTGATCAGCTGCCACAGCTCACTCTGCAGTGGTGAAATAACAATAATTTGTTGCGGGGGTGGCCCTTTTCTCGACCCAATTCCGCAGATTGCCACTACAACAGACTCATCTCTCACTGGGTGGGGGGAGCATCTACGAAACCGGACTGTCCAGGATCAGCGGAATCCCAACCACAGGGCCTCCACATCAACTATCTGGAGCTGTTCGCTGTCCATCTAGCAGTCAATGCCTTCCTTCCCCTTATAGTGGGCAAGGTAGCCCTCATGTGGATGGCCACATATTGCATACAGAAGCAGGGAGGCACTCCTTCCTAGCTTTCTAATCTAGCTCAGCCCATCTGGCACTGGGCTCTCCACCACAGGATCCACCTGCTAGCGGAGTACCTCCCGGAAGTGGACAACAACTTTGCTGACTTACTTAGTAGGATGCAGCAACAAGTACCCTAGTGTCCTCCTTCAATACTTCCAGCACTGGGGGAGGTCTGTGAGCTGTCGGCCACCATGAGCAACCACACTCTCTCACTCTTAGGTACGGTAGAGTCACTATGGGTGATATAAGTTCCTTTATTGGACAGATCCTCCAGTCTCGAATAGGGGAGGAAGAGAAACGAAAGTCACAAAATGGGCAAGCTGAAACAAAGGAATTCCGATTCCATAGGCAGCTATTGTCGGGATAAGGATTCCAGGGTACCGGAAAAGCAGGAACAAAAGGACACAGTGTGGAACACTTGTTCTGATGTACGTGGGGGAAGAGTGATCCCGTCACCCGTGTGCTCTCCGTGCTGTGCCCAAGTGAATAGGGGGTTTCAGTGCTTCGGGGTAGAGTGACCCATAACCCCCACCCACCAACCCCTAAAAGAAATAAACTGTGCTCTGGACCCCAGACTCTCCTGGGCCGTGGAGTTGGGAGTCTTAGCCTCCGCTTCTCCGGTGGGAGTACTGGACTCTAGGGCGTTGCTCTGTGAGCGGTCTCCTCTCAGGTGGTCCTCTTCGGGCAGGAACGATTCTCGGGTCTTCTCTCCTTCTTCCGCCTCCAACACTTCCTCCCCGAGTCCGATCCCTTGCGTCTCCATATCGTCCTTGGTCCCGCCCACCTACTCCTCGATAGGCAGTCCGCAGGTTCCTGCTTGAGCTGCTTTAGCGCTCACCCTGCTTCTGGTCTGGAAAATAGCGACCGCCATGTTGTATTTGTCGGGGCATCCCTCCGTCACAGGAGGGAAACCCTCACACTGTCAAAACATGGACCTCCTTTGCCCCAGCAAAATGCTCAAACATCGCCTCCAGATTGCCACAGTGCATGGGCAATGCACTATGGATGAACTGGTCTGGGATCTTTTCCTATGATTTTTCCATCTCTTCCCCCCCTCATTCTATTCATGGTTCGGAGGGTGTGGCAAACCTCCCTCACCCTGATGGCTCCCACTTGGGCCAGGTGACCCTTGTTCACCACTCTCATTGAGCTTTCAGTGGGTCTGTGCGAGAGACTCATCAGCAAACTGCTTATTCTCAAAATAGGCAACATGTCTCACTTCTTTGGATTCCACTCATTAAAGCTTTTATGGAATGACTTAGGCAGTTCCTCCCTGGGTGTCTACGGCCTGTTGTGGAATCTTAATTTTATCCTAACAAGACATATGGGATCCCGTTTTGAGCCCTGTTGGACCTGGCACCTTGGCGTGGGTCTCCCTTCCATTGTTTTGCTGTTGACTCATGTGTTTTTGCTGGTTATAGATGCTTTGGGCACTGTGCCACTGCTGTCCAGTGCCACAGTGCAAATGCGCCCTATGGTAAATTGATGTATGGATTAGTGATTCCATGATTGGTTGGTTTGGTTTATGTGTCAGACCCTAGTACAGTGCAATGAGTGTGCCCAGGGCTTGTAAACCAAACGCTGCTGGTGGGTTTGCAGCACTGGTTGTGCCATCCACAGAAGCAGCCTGTAAAAGTGTGTCTCAGGTCTGCCATTGCAGAGCCTATGTGCAGTCTGGTACTGCCATGTTGACTGGGCAAGTGCACCCACTTGCCAGTCCCTTAATCTTCCATTTTCTGCATATTAGTCACCCCCTCTGGTAGGCCCAAGGGCAGGGTGCATTGTAGGTAAAAGGTAGGACAAGCCCTGATGTGTGTGGCATGTCCTAATAGTGAATTACAGCAATTTTCGTGTTTCACTATTGCAAGGCTACCTGTTCCCCATAGGCCAGAATGGGCAGTTTGATTATTACATCTTATAATCCTAACTGACTCGGGGAACTAAATAGAAATGAGAGTTTAGTATGCCTGAACTCAGAATGATAAAATGCATCTTTTAGTAAAGTTGGTTTTAATATTCTGTGTTTGAAAATACCACTTTTAGAAAGTGGGTATTTTCTTGTCTAACTATCCAAGCCTACCTCTGCTAGGTTGTGTATTCCTTGTCTGGAGTTTGAGTGACAGGGGGATTCCAGGAGACAGGGTGAGTCCGCACTGGGCTGAATAGAGCGATCTGCATGCAAATGGGAGGGAGGAGTTGCACCTGGGACCTGAATAGGGCTGTGCCTTACCTCCACAATGCTGGCTCCACCTCCTGTGATGCGTCTGATGTCCCTGCCCTGCACTGTGAAAGGAAAGGAAAGGAGTCCTGTAAACACAGTGCTCCAGGACTGACCAGAACTGGTTTGGACTAGGCAAAGGCCTCTCTGCTTTCAGAGAACAAAGAGAAACTGTATAAAAAGGTGGACCCAGGCCCCAGACCTTTAGATCACTTTTGGTAAACAATAAGAAACCTTTGCTGAGGAGAGGAACCAGAGAGACTGAGGAGAGACTATCCCTAAGTGTGAGGGATTGACCTGCAGTGGTTGCCTGACTGCCAAAGAGAGGATAAAGGACTTTGTGCTACTTTCATTCAACTTGTGAAGTATCTCCAAGGGCTTGAGATAGTCTGAAGTCTCTGGGACAACAGACTTCACCCACCAGCTCCCCAAGATTTCTTTGGAAGTGCCTGCAGTTGTGTTGGGCTTTCTGAGGGACTGCGTGTCGCAAGGAGTTGGAAGCGCGACGCACGAAGAAGCGGGTTGCCGATCTGCCGCTTCACAACGCGAAAGCGCCTCGCATCGTCTGAGAAGACGATCGACGTCGCACCAGACTCCACCGCATCATCGGAGAAGCGTGTCGCTACCGCAGCTGCTGTCGTCGCAAAGCTGGTCACCGCTGGTGTTGTCGCTTCATTGCCGAAGCGCCTCGCATCGCCGGAGAAGAGGATCGACGTCGCATCAGATGCCGCCGCATCAACGGGAAGCGTGTCGCAGGGCCTCTCGTGGCTCAGAAGAATCGTTGAGTCGCCGTCGGGCGTGCACGCATTGTCGCATCAAGGAGAAGACGCCATTTTTGTTTCATTGCACTGGATCTTCATCGCATCACTGCATTGTGGGCCTCATTGCCACGGAAGCGCAGTAAGAAACCGACGCATCACCTCCTCATGCTGAGAAGAACCGACGCATCCCCTACGCATCAGTAGGGACCCAACGCATCACCTTCCCTGCAACACTTTCGTTGTATAGTGTTACGCATTCAAAGGTACATTGAACTCAGTGTCGCATTTACCATCTTAAGAGAACTAAGCTATTTCTATCATTTTTAAAGTACAGTATTGTGGATTTTTGTCATTTGTGGTCTTGTGTTAAGTCTATATAAAAATACTTATTTTTATACTACAACTTGTGTGGTGTCCATCTGTAGTGTTGTCACTGTGTTACTGTATGTGTTCACACATGCTTTACACACTGCCTCTAATATAAGCCTGACTGCCCGTGCTAAGCTACCAAGGAGTTGAGCAGGGGTTATTTTAGGAGTGTACACCCATACCCTGACTAGAAGCAAGGGTCCCTATTTGGTCAAAGGTACCTACCTCTGCCAACTAGAGACCCCCAGTTCTAACATTGGTGGCAGCGGTGGGATTTGGACTTGCATTTGTGACTCATATACAGTGATTGGTGAACACTACTAGTGAATGCAGACCAAACGCAACCACATACTTTTTGGTAGATTGTTTTTCCTGGGATATTCTATTTTTGCAAAGAACTGCCAAGTTTAGCCACCATGAGTAAAGCAGCATCCATAGCATCTGTTGATTTTGATTGGGAAGAGGAGAAACTAGAACTCTACAACGTGAAACCCCAAAGTAATTCCCATGGGAAAGGTTCCCAGTCTCCCCCTGAGAAGAAGCAAGGGGCCCGACAGGTAGACCTGTTTCCAGGGGACCCCTGAGGTGTTACCTGTGGTAAAGTGGGCCATAAGTCTGTGATCCACGGTGCCCACAGTTTGGAAAGACATCACCCACTGGTGCTCCACCCCGGCAGATGGCGAGTGTAGCCCTGAGGTAGGAGATGGGTGTCCAAGGTAGGTGGGGTCCCGCAGAGATGTCCCTTGTCTCTTTAGGAGACTGTGAGGTGGTCCCCAGGACCCAACTGCCTGATAACACTACGAAGTACAGGCAGTGGGTGACCATCAATGGCCATAGAGTGGAGGCTCTTAGAGACACAGGAGCCAGTGTGACAGCTGTCAAGTGTCACCTGGTGTCTCAAGAGCAGGTTGTACCCATTTTACCCAGTTGTTGCCACTGACAACACAGAGAGCCACAGCAAGGTGGCTCAGGTTCCCTTTGAGTGTTGGGTGGGGGGTCTCCGGTACTCTTAAAGTAGCTGTTAGGCCAGCCATGCCTGTTGACTGTTTGTTAGGGAATGATTTGGAGAGCTCACCTTGGGCTAAGTTGGAGCGAAGTGCTCATTTGGAGATGTTGGGTCTGCCTGACTGGGTGTGTGTGACCACACGGTCCATGGCAGCCAGTAAGGGTGGTCAAGAGGGCCTGGAGCCTGAGAGGGGGGCCTAGGTGCCTGCCTTAAAGAGAAAAGGCAGGGGACGCGGGACACCGGCCCCCGAAGTTCCCACGGTCCAGGAGGAGGCAGACTTTGAGGGGGATGCCCTGGAGCCTACAGGGGAACAGGTAGCTGAACTGGGGGACCTGCCTGAGCTGACTTATTGGCAGCAGGAAGGAGGACCCTCCAGGGAAGAGTTCTGCAAGGAGCAGAAGGACTGCCCTTCTCTTGTGGGTCTGCAGCAGCAGGCTGCAGACCAGGCAGCAGGTGATCAGCCTGAATCACATTGGATCTACTGGGAGAATGATCTCCTATATACTGAGCCTAAGGTTGCTGAGCCTGGGTCAGCCCGTGTACTGGTGGTACCCCAGCGCCTCAGAGCCTTCCTACTGGGGCTGGCTCATGATGTGCCGTTAGCAGGACATTTGGGGCAGGACAAGACCTTTGAGGCTTGTCACCCACTTTTATTGGCCCCAAATGCGCAAGAGTTAAGACACTCATTGCAGGACCTGCTAGACTTGCCAGGCAAGTGGAAAGAGTGGGAGGAAGCAGAAGGCTCCTCTCCAGCCATTCCCTGTGGTCAGCACCCCCCTTTGAACAGGTGGGTATTGACATTGTGGGGCCACTGAACCCCCAGACAGCCATGGGCAACAGGTTCATCCTGGTCTTGGTGGACCATGCCACCCGGTACCCGGAAGCCATACCTCTGAGGACAGTGACGGCCCCCGTGGTGGGACGGGCGCTGATGGGAATTGTCTCCCGAGTGGGGTTCCCTAGCGAGGTAGTGTCTGGCCGAAGTACAAACTTCATTTCCAAGTATATGAAGTCCCTGTGGCAGGAGTGTGGGGTAACCTATAAGTTTACCACTCCTTACAACCCCCAAGGAAATGGGTTGGTTGAGAGATTCAACCGAACCCTGAAAGGCATGATTATGGGTCTTGAGGAACCTATGAGGCGTAAGTGGAACGTCCTCTTACCATGCCTGCTCTTTGCATACCGTGAGGTGCCACAGAAATCTCTAGGGTTCAGCCCCTTTGAGCTTCTCTATGGTCACCCAGTGAGAGGACCTCTGAGTCTGGTCAAGGAAGGCTGGGAGCAATCTCCCAGGAAACCTCCCCAGGATGTATATAGCTACATGCTGGCCTTCAGGAACCAGACTAGGCATTTCAGGCAACTCGCTGAGGCGAATCTGGAAGCCAGCCAGGAGGAGATGAAGCAGTGGTACGACCAGAATGCCACTCTGGTAGAAGTTCAGCCTGGTCAGAAAGTGAGTCATGGCCCCAGTGAAGCCTTGTGCGCTCCAGGATGAGTGGACCGGACCATTTGAGGTGGTGGAGCGCAAAAGCCCCTTCAGTCTTGTCCTCCAAAATTTCTCTCTTGGAAAGTAGCTTTCCTGGTAGCGATCACATTGAGATGTGTGAGCGAGCTCCAAGCTTTAACTCTGGAAGAACCTTTATTTCAGCTTCATGAAGAGAGGGTTGTCCTTTCACTTTTACCCAAATTTCTTCCTACGGTGGTCTTTCATTTTTACCTTAACCAGTCTGTAGAACTCCCAGTCTTATTTCCTCAACCTGACTCAGTTGCAGAAAGGGCGCTCCATACCTTAGACATTAAATGAGCCTCAATGTACTGTGTGGATTGAATGAAGCCCTTCCGGAAAACTCCATAACGGTTCATTTTTTCTGAACTGTATAAGGGTATGGTCTCTAAATCAGGCACAGCTAGATTGATAGTTTAATGCATCCAAATCTGTTATGAAAAAAAGGTATGGACTGCTCCTCCTAGAGCCTACTCTACTAGGAAGAAAGAGGCCTCTTTAGCGTTTCTCTGGAACATCTCCATGGCAGACATTTTCAAGCAGCTACCTGGTCTACACCACATACCTTCACTAAACACTACTGTATAAATGCGTTGGCCTGCCAACAAGCCAGTGTCGGCCAGGCTGTACTTCTAACCCTTTTTCAGTCTTCTACATCATCCACATGCTAGACACTGTTTAGGGGAGGACTGCCTTACCGTCTATGGACAGCATGTGTACCTACAGCCATACGACTCAAATGGAAAATGCTACCCTGTAAGCATATGTTTGTGGCATGTAGTGCTGTAGATTCATATGTGCCCACCTTCCTCCCTGGATGCCTCTGGCTGTTGCAGTTATTGCATGGTCATCTTTCTCTCTGCTCCAGCCTCACCTGCCGTGCGGATAAAATGCTACAATGGAGCCGATGACCATGCGCTTTGCAAGCAGTACCTTGTGACTCAAAGAATTCTCTGAAGAAAAACAACATGCTCCCATCTGGGCCCAACACCAGATGGCAGGAGTATGCACAGCATGTGAATCTACAGCACTACATGCCATGATCAGATGCTTACAGACTAAGTAACATTTTCAATATATAAAATTTCATTTTGTTTCATCCTATAGGAAAGTAGGATCTGCTTTCATGGTTCCCTCCACTTTTTGGTTGGTGTCAGTGTGTTTTTGACCTAGTCTGACTAGGATCCTGCTAATCCGGTGGCATTTGATACTGTCAATCCCGGCATTCAAACGGATCGCTTGCATGAGCTAGGAATTGGACACAAAGCTCTGGCCTTATTAACAGGTAACAATATACCACCTTAGAAACATTTGTCTCCAAAACATGGAATCTCCCGTGTGACGTCCCTCAAGGGGCGTCATTAAGTCCCACCCTATTTAATTTGTTCATTAGCTCTGGGTTAAACTTACCAGAACCTTTTGGTTTCTCAGTGGTCTCCTACACAGACGATACAAACATACCGGTGTCTGCCTCAGGAAATCCGGTCTATACAGCTTACCAATTCAGTCTCTGTATGGAAAATATCAGTGTTTGGATGGCAAAAAATTGCGTATGCTTGAACTTTAGTAAGACCGAAGCTCTGCTCTTCGGAATCAATAACCTCTTTTGGTCCCCAGACTGGTGGCCACCAGACATGGGACCTCCACCATCACCAGTGGAAAAGGTTTGAAACCTTGGTCGTTTTTAACAAAAAGCGCTCCTTTGAAAACCAGATCGACCAAATAGCCTCCTCAGTCTTCTTTTGTTTGACAATTCAGAGGAAAATTATACCATTTATCTCCTCCAAGCTCCAAAGAGTGATCATGTCTGCACTGATTTTTGTCCAAATTGGACTGTTGTAACTGTTTTTAAATCGACCTTAAAACCAAAACTGATATCAAAACTTATGACACTACAGAATGCAGCAGCTCGTCCTGTGCCAAAAAGAATTGCTTTCCCGGCCTTGTGCAATGCCTTTAAGCTTTACACAGTATTGGTCCAGTTGGCCTTAGGCAACGCTTTAACTGGTATACACCTCCTAGACTCTTACGTTCCTTGGGCTCGAATAATATTTTGGTGCCCAATTTCACACTTGCCTGTTGGGGCAGTAAAAGCTTTGTGGCCATTACCGCTAAATTATGGAATTCCCTTTTAAAATGACAAATTCCCAGACATTTCTACAGTTCAGGAAAGCATTAGATGTGGATCTTCTGAAACCCAGGTCACTTGGATTGCATCCTGCCTGCTGAACGCTTCATGTAGCATAGGGCCAAAACCCCTTCGGGTATACAAGCGTTATACAAAACTTTATAACCTAACACTTTCTCCCTTGATTGACCATGGTTAGTACTTTGGTACATTCACATTTGGCTACTGGTGTACACTTGTAATCCATAGTATATGGTACTAAGGTGCCTAGGGCATACGTACACCAGGGTCTCCCGTGGGCTGCCGCATGTATTATGCCATACATGGGAGTCCACTTAAACTGTGACTACAGGCCTGCCATTGCAGCCTGAGTGAGTTGGTTCGTTCACCTCTCGCCACAGATATGTTTCCTAATATCTGTGGTCACTTAACTTTAAACCTGTAAGTCACTCTTATAGCAGTCTCTGCAGTCCTGAGAGCAGGGTGCTTGGTTATAAGTGTGAGGTAGCCCCTGCATGAGTAGGACACCTCTACAAACTCCAAAGTAGATTCTTCAGGCTTAGTAAGTGCGGTCAGCCATTTTAATACATAGGGAGGACATGAGTCATTATGATATGTCTAACTATATAGTGGCTGCACTGAATCCGGTTATGTTTGGTATTAAACGTGTTGGAGTCATACCTCAGCACCGATTCCAGTGTTGAAAGTATGGTCCCATGTACTGGGGGCTCCCTTGGGTTACACCCCACCTCCCTCCCCCCCACCTGTGCTCCTGGTAACAGCCTTTCGGAGTCTGATAGCAAGCTAGTGCTGCTCCCAACTACAGACCCAATTCTGCCCTCCTGCTGCTGAGCCAAGCTTGAGCAGGAGAAGGTAGAACAATAGTTTTCCTGTCACAGGGAGTTGCGACCACCTCCCAGACAGGACTTGGTGTATTGGGCTGGGGGCGCTTGCCAGCGCCACAAGACTGCTTTGAAGGCCACATTTGGTGCCCTCGCTACATACTCCAGTTTGAGCCTGTTTTGCCCCTGGCGGGAAACTGGACAAAGGACATGGGAGTATCTGCCCCTCTGCCATGCCCTTGCTCTGGGAGGGACTCCTGAGGAGTTCCAACCCTTTCCATAGGGCACTTAAGGGCTTGCCTGTGGGACAAGACTCGAGCCTGAAACTACGTTGCTCTTTGACTATCTGGACCCTTGGACTTCGACTGGAACCAAGACTGGACCAAGGATGACTCCTGCTGCTCCTGGTCCTGCTGTTCTTCAAGGCTTTGTTGTCCTTGTCCATGCTTTTTCCAGGTTCTTAAACAGACCTGTGGGCATCAAGGACACCTGAAGTAATTTCCCTTGGTGTGAAGGAGTCACTTCCCAGCATCTTCAGGCACCGCAAAGAAGCTGATGAGTCTGCTGCTCCTGTCATCCTACGGACTTCCTGAGGCCCAGCAACAGAGGTGGTGGTTCTGCAACTCCCTCGAGGCCTGTCCTGTCCTCTATAAGTTTGAGGCCAGTATCTCTTGTTGGAACCTCTGGCACCAAACCCCTGTGCACTGTTGACTTGCTGTTGCCAAGGCTTGTTGGTGCTGTACTCCAGAGATCTTCGGGCTACAAGAAGCTTCAGCATCTTTTTCCTCCAAGATCAGCATCCTCCCTGCATCCTCTGCACTGTGGGTTAATTCTTGGTGAGCTGCTCGTGGTCCTCTTGTGACTATTGTGCCTTTTGTAAGAAAGTGGCTCTGTATATACTGTCCCCAAATAGGTACAAGGTGTACAGAGTCCACAGTCCCCAGAGGTTAGGCAGAGGTTAAAGTTCGATATAACCTTACTCTCTAAAGTGGTAGCTTGGTCGAGCAGTAAGGCAGTATCAGAGGACAGTGTAAAGCATTTGTTGTACACACTCAGTCAGCAAATGGTCTCACACACTCAAGAACTGAACTCTAGGCCAATTGTTTTGTATATAAAAATATATAGTAGTTTTATTTTAGAACCAACAATAGGTACTTTCTCAGAATAAAATGCTGTAGTTGTACACTTTCAATAAGCAAAAGACTTTTAAATGCAATAGTCCCAGTTGTTGCAATAGGCAACACAATTCAAACACAATTATAACATTGAGCTCAATAGGAGTTTTTAAGTAAATGCAATTTCAGTTACTTTGCGTATGATTTTCTTACTCTGGGCTGGATCCTAGAATCAGCCCTGGTGCATTTCCTGTAAACAGTTGAATGAAATCGTTTGTTACACAGGCGATTTTTAAGAAATATTTGTATGTTTCAAAAATCGACACTTAGAAGAATTTCTGGCAAAAAACAGGCAATGTTATCCTATGGAGGAAAATCATGTTATCGGTAAGTATGGTTGTAATTACTTTTCAGGGTCGGTGCTGGGCACCAAGATCCAGCACTGGGATCTCTCCTGATAACAGGTGAGTAATTTCGTTTTCGTTGATCGACTGATTTTTTGTGAATATTTTAAAGTTTCAAAACTTGACAGTGGAATTTCCAAGTGAAACCAGTCAATGTTACCCTATGGAGAAAATGTAGGTTATCGGCTTTCAAGTAAATACTCGACTGGCAGAGTTAAGGTTCTGGGCATAGACTCGGGGGTTTCCCAGGGTCATGTAGGTACAGTTGTTACACCCTCAGCGGCACTGGGGCAGCCGGGCGCAGAAAGTTAGGCCCAATGTTAGCCTATGGCGGGCAGGGGGCCTTTGGTTGGTGGTTGCTAGCAGGCAGGCCACGCGGCTGTGGGAGCTGGGCTCCTGGTCACTTACACAGGGCAAGTGGGGAAGTAGAATAGGATAGATGATGCACTTCCAGGGGCACTCGGGCGGCTGGATGCAGGGTGCTCTTGAGCCGTCGGGCGCTCAATGGATTTTAATGGAGAAGCTACCAGATGAACAAAGGCTGCAAGCTCGGGGATGGAGATTCTTCAGGTGCGACCACCACTTCGAGAGGTAAGTTGGGAAGCTGTAGGTTAGGTAGGCACCCAGGAGTTGGGCACAGGGGGCTGCAGGGTGCCGGGTGCAGGGGTGTCTTTTGGCGTCGGAAAATCTTACCCTCTGCTGGCTGCGGTTGGAGGGGTCCCTGGTTCTGAGGCTGCAGGTGTCGGGAGCAACGTGGAGGTTCCTTGGGGGCTGGATTCTTGGTCACAGTCGCAGGGGGGACGTCCTCGTGGTCTTTGTCAACTCCGGCACAGGCCAGGCTTGGCGGGTGCAGAGTGTGCTGGAGTCGCGGTTCCTGGCTGGCACCAGGGGTTTGTTACTTGCTTTGAGCAGAACCACTGCTCGTGGAAGTCCCAGTCTTTTAGAGTCACAAGGCAGTCAGGTCCACCGGGGTTTTCGAGGTTGCTGACCACTGGAGACGCCGGGGTTTAGCAGGAGCAGGTTCGAGGGTTGACAGGCCTGTAGGGCTGGGGCCAAGTTAGTTGGTGTCTTCCTCTTGTTAGCAGCTGCACGGCAGGTCTTCTTTCTTCTTGCTTGTTTCGGATTCGGGATCTGAGGAAGGAAGGTTCAGGGTGCCCCTAAAAACTAAATTTAGCGGCGTTACAGGTAGGTAAAGGGCAGGGACCAATGGGTCCCTTTCCTGGGGTGGGTACACCCCCTATCCTGCCACTCTTTAGTGGGAAGAGGGCAGGAGCCTAGTCCTGATTGGGCAGGGCTCCCCATCTTCAAGATGGCGAGAGCCCGGGGATGTGCTTCACCTCGCCTTCCCCACCTGAGGGGTGGGGCTGGCAGAGACTGGCACACCCCCTTTCTTCCCTTGGGGTTTCCCGCCAGTCTTGCCGCCAGAGTGGGGGCTAGAACCGGTGGGGACCAGTTGCTGAGTATAGCAAGTGGTCTGGGGAGGCTCACAAGGCCGCCTGCCTTTGAAGCTTCCCCGTGCCCATCCTGGGGGAGGAGACCTAGCACCTCGCCCAGGACATGCACTGTTGCAGGCCCAGGAGAGCGGATGGCTCTCTACCCAGGGGTCCAGCAACATGTCTGCTGGGTGGCAGCCTAGGCAGCCTCTCAGGCAGGACGTGGATTGTGGGTTAGGTTCAGGGGGCAACTCTTAGTTGCCCTCTATCGTGCATCTTACATTAAACCCATACTGATGCCAGTGTGGGATTTAATGTTCTGAGAAGTTTGATACCAAATTCTCAGTCTTCGTTGTTGCCATCATGGTGCTGTGGAGTTCGTGTTGACGACCTCCCAGCACCATATACTCTTAATGACAGCACTGCACTTACAGTGCCCAGGAATGGACCTGGGTACTGTAGGGGTACAGGGCTCATGCACCTGTACCCTCACCACTGGCATAGTGCACCCAGCTAGAGGGGTGACTGAGGTATGCCAGGGCAGTGTGTTTGTGGGCATGGCACACAGAGATGTGTGCCATGTCGACTTTGTTTTGTTCTGCACCAAGACACTCAGCCTGCAAAGGCAGTGTGTGTGTCAGGGTACAGGGCCTCTAAGGGTGGCACGATAAGTGCTGCAGCCCTTGGGGGCCTTCTCTGGTCACAGTGCCCTGGGTACCTATGGTACCATTTACCAGGGGCTGAGATGTGGCCAGAGATGCCAATTGGGTTTAGGCTTCAATGCAGTTTTAGGGAAGGAACACAGGCCCTGGGCACCTTATTGGCAGGAGCCCAGGGCACACTCAAAGTACATCAGCAAATCAGCAAAAAGTGGGGGCATACCATGCAAGAAAGATGGCACTTTCTCACACCTTTGGCCTGTGGGTCCTCCTGAGGTTCTTCTACTGCTTCAGTGGGCTCCCTTGCTGTTGGTGAGTGCCTTGGACCTTGCTGGTCCCAACTATGCCCCTTCGTTTTCCATGCCAGTTGCAGCTACCAAGACTTGTTGATGCTCCTGCTGGACACCAACCTTTGATGTGGGACAGCTTGTGCACGGCTCCTGGTCTTTCTGTGCATCACCTGGTCCAGACAGCGACGAGGACATCGTAGACTCTTCTCAACCTCTTATCATCGGTGGGCATTGTGTCTTCGTGCTTTCTGGTCATTTCCAAGTGGCATAGACTCTGCTTGCGTGTTCCTGACTCCCAGAATCCTCCCTTGGATTCCACTGGACTTCTTCCTGAACTTTTCCAGAGGCATTTTCTTCTAAGTCTTCAATTGTCGTCTACAAAAGTTTCTGATGTCTCTTCACCCTTATAACCCTGGCTTCTCAGGTGTAGGTAACCTGGTTCCTGGGGCATCCATGGCAGGGGTGGCTTTCCAACCTTCTGTCCTCCAACAGAATTATTTGGGGTCCTCTGGGAAGGTTCCTTCTTCAAAGCTGCAACGTGACTTCTCCATTGACTTCCATTGGTCACCTGGCTGTGCATCCACTCTGCACACATCCTCTGTGTGGTTCCTAAGTACTTACCTTGGGTGGATCCTTGTGTCCCCAGCTACTCTGAGTCTTCTGGTCCAAGTCATGTCCTCTTTTGCAGTGTGCGTTCCACTTTCCTAATATATGGTTTGGTCTCCCCCTGGAGACGACTGTATTTTCTGCTACTTACCTGATTGCATTTGAAGTGTTCTTGTGTTCTCTCCGGGTAGGAGATATACCAATGCATTAGAGAGTTTTGTTTAATAAATAGAAGTATTTTTGTATGAACACTGGTTCTTTTTCATTTAGCTTACACTATTGATTAAACTGGTAAAACAGACTGCATAACACTCCTTCAAGATAAGCCTGAAGGCTGCTCTTCACAGCTATCACTTAGAGTTTTCTATAGTTGTCTGTGACCATTAAAATCCCCATAAGGGTTGCTTGGAATAGTGCAAGGTGCACCACTTAAATAAGTGCACCATATATTAGTCCAGCCTCCTCCACATTTGTTCAACCAAAAGATAAGCTAAACAGGGTGTTCAAGTATTAACATGTAGCCAGTATTTGAACTGCCATCGTACACAATCATATCTGTTTTCACTGAATATATTTGACACACTATGCAATCGCTACTATTTGTAAGATTAACCATCAGTGAGCATAAGCTATTACAGTTGCACATGGAAAGATCCCGTTTCCAGCTGTCGGTTTCCTGGGTGTCAGCCAGTGTATTGCAATATGCCTCTTAGCCAATAACCAAATTAATTGAACAAATCTAACCTTCGTTTTATTTTTGGGCAGATTACATTGGTGCCTATTAGGCTTGTCTCGAGGAGCAGTGGTATAGTGAGGTAGAAGCGATTAGCACATCGTTCCACAACCTGTTTCCTGTAGGTGTTATGTGCGTTCAGTCACATACTAAGTGTTAGTAAGGGACCTTTTGCTCATTGCAATTATAGCAACCCAGTGCCAAGTCTGAGGTGCTGCTGGTGGGAGGGAACCATGATTGCTGGAGTGAATTGTGGTGGCCTAAGAGTTTGGGGGTGGCTTCCACCCCTAAACCTGTAGTAAAGACCCTTGGGGTCTGGATGGACAGCTCACTTAGCTTCCAGACTCAGACAAAAAGGGTGGCAGGAACTTGTTTCAGCCTGCTGTGCGGGCTCAAGCCTATTCTGGCATTCTTTGATGCCTCGACCAGACAGATTATTATTCAGGCCCTGATTCTGTCCAGGCTGGATTATGCCTGCTCGCTGTACCTAGGAGCAAACAAATCCGAAGTTCAGAGGCTACAGAGAGTCCAGAATGCGGCCGTAAGATCGCTTTTGGGCTTGCGCAGAACCTGCCCAGTGACCAGTGCAATTTGCCATCTTCATTGGTTGCCTGTGGCCAGGCGAATTGAGTCTAAGGCACTGTGTATTGCCTTTAAAATCCTGAAATTGGCATCTCCACAAATTCTGTCTGACCTTCTTCTACCTTACACTCCTACACGATCACTTCGATCTATGGGACAATGCTTGGTGGTGGTTCCCCGGGTGAGAAGAGCGAGAGCTGGTGGGCGCACTTTTCGTAACAGAGCTGCTATTCTGTGGAACTCTTTGCCGGCTCATATTCGTGGGCTCACCAACTATTTTCATTTCAGAAAGGCTATTAAGACATTTTTGTTCCCCTCTTTGTAGGCTTTGGTGTCACTTGCATACGGCTCTTTTGTTGCTCAGCGCCGGGACGCCTCTTAGCCGAGGCAGCTGACACGCTCTATAAAACCCGTTAACATAACATAACGTACTCGTATCCAGTTGATTGCATTGCTGGGGTCAAATACATTCTGTGTAGGAAGTTAAAATGCAGTAGGCAGACCCTAGCGTTGGTAGACGCTTCATTCTCAGGTGCACTCTGCCTACGTGTGTCTATGAACTATATCCCTCCGTCTATTTTCCTCTAACCTTCAGCTTTTGTTTGGTTGTATCTTCACTGATAGTTGTATAAAAATGTGTAACACAGCTGTGGGTGTTCCTGATCTGCTCCCACCAATAGGCTTAGCATTCTATACTTGCGGGGTGGTCTGACCCCACACCCTCTCTTCCCCCGAGCTGCAGTGCTGCCCCGCACAAAGCATGAAAGTGAAGGAAGTGACTTCTAGCCAAATGTGTATTGCACACTAATGAATTCAGTGCATCCAGTTCAAACAATTCACCCTCAGTCATACAACCTCCCTCCTTCCATTTAGACATGTGAATTTCAGTTCAGTATTTAGTCGTGCAAAAACCACGAAGCTGCCATCATGGCATCCCTCGCTCTAGATCTGAGTACATTTTATTTGAAGAGTGCCGGCAAATGATCTGATAGGACCTCCCTAAATATTGCACTTTTCTGAGATACTGCGCATGTTCCATATGCCCCAGAACAAAAACAACTCTGGTGTATGTTTGCTGTGTGGAAGCAACGTTAGTGTACTTCCTTTCCATGGGGTTGTGTGCCCTCTAAACATCAGTTATGTTTAAACCTCCATGGCATGTAGTAGTGAGCGGGTCAACCTTGATTTGTAGGCGGGATTCTAAGGCAATCTGTGTACAGCGGCATCTAAGACACAGTGGAAGTCACCCATCCTCAATCTTGCAACACTCAGATATAGGGACACAACCTCGCCCAAGGGGGCATAGAAGTCCATAACATCTGCATTCAGAGCATATATGCCTTCCAGTGTTATAGTCCTCCAATTTATATGGCCATATAGTACTAAGAGGGTTCCTTTTGCATCTATGTGATCTTTGTCCAGTGCTAGTAGAACTCTGGGGCAGCCCACAAACCCACTCCCTCCCCCCACATGAGTACTGGACTGTGGTAAAATCGACCCCACTTGTATTGAACCTTCAATGCCGCCTCAGAGACCAGGTACCTCTCCTGAATGCACACTACCTCGTTTTTTTTGTCCGCAGGAACGCGCATACTCTAGTTCTTTTAACCAAGTTATTTAGTCCCCTGAGGTTCCCTGGCAGCACGGCGATGGCGTCATGTGTTTTCCTTGTCTGAACTTTTAAGTGCGCAATGGGCCAACAGTCGGTGTACTGTAAGCCACAATAACATGCAACATAGAACAACCAATATTATACTAAACGGGTGTTTCCTAAAGGTGTTCCGATAATGCATCCATACCTCACCAGAGACCTTGATAGAATCATATGGCTGAGTGTTACCATGATGGGAAGTGATGGAGCAGGTAGTGCAAAATTTTGTATACCTCCTCTATTCTGCATGAAAAATACTAATTATATAATCTATTAACTAGAATATTATTAAACTAGTTTGCATGTATATAAATCAACATTATTATTTGAATTACACGTGGGATTTGCATTTTGCATGGCTAAGTAACCTTTATAACTAAAATCTGTACGCATATTAACAATAGTATATGTGGTAATAGAATACTGCATGATATATGTTGCTTTTGTGATGTTGCCGACGAGGAGGACCGAAAGGGTGAATATTATTGCTTTAAATGTCGCTATATGCTAGATAAATACAAGCACATAGAGGGATTAGCAAGGGGTTAACATTAGGATCACCATTTCCATGTATTAATTACTCTTTTGTGTTTGTTTCGCTTAAGTTGGCATTCGGGCCTAAATCAAAGATGGCCGCTGGCACTACACGACGAAGTGGCCACTGTTCCATGAGGCGCAGAGTGTGCTACGCATGCGTGAGAAATCTCCTAAACCTCGTCACGACCTTTGTTCACCATGTACCTGGATAAGGCCAGAAAATGGGAGGTCTGCCAAGATAGAACAATCAACCCTACAATAAAACCGGAACAAGCCGACTATTGGACTAACCAATGACCTCACCCCTCGAACTGTACTGAGAACCTTAAACTTGCATCGGACGATCTCAACCAGCCAATCACGACTGTTCTAAAAACTTTAAATTTTATCTTCTTTACTTCATTGTATTATAAAAGGGTAGTAGAATAGAGAGGAATGCGGACTCTTCGCTTTGCTTTTTGCGTCACGTCGCTTTGCGTTGAAAGGCGTTTCCTGAATCTTTGAGGGTCTGGATGCTGCCCGATCAACTGATGACTGTGAACTTTTCCTAAATCTATGGGCAATGATAGATGCTTGCACGTCTCTGGTCCTTTGTCGATCTTTTGAACTGTAACGTGCTGAGCACAGAACTTTTGAGCTTTGGCCTGTTTCCAGACAATTTACGACAAAATTATACAGAGCCAATGAATTAGAGGACTCCAAATAGCCAGATTAGGTAAATATGATGTTCCGCAATTTAATCAAATTTTGATATAAATTTTCTAAACTTTAACGAGACAAATGCAAATATAAATCATTATAAAATCTTAGATAAACAATTATTGATTAACAAGAAATCATGAGTTGTGAGTTTTTCATTTAAGAGCTAGATTCCGAAGTCTTAAAATGTGTTTTAGCTGGTTCTAAATCACCATCAACCAATCCAACTAAATTGGTCCGTTCGACCAAGTGGGAGGAGTGCCTTGATGTTTTGAGGATTAAGGATCTGTAGACGAAGGGCGTTAATGTATATTTTGTAAATAACTTTTCCCTCCCTATAGGTAAGGTGTTCCCCTCACATGTCCAGCGTTTGGATCACTCATCCCTCCCGTGTGTGCAGACCAGTGTGGAAGTAGAGCGTGAGTGTTGGTGTTATGGGCCAATGACTGCATGTGTGAATGAGTTAGTGTGACGTCAGGTCTGCGACGCAGGGAGGGTATTGGTACAGGTTGTTCCCTGTTACCCGGTCTTGTGCTGGATCAGTTTTTCTGGTAGCAGAGTTATGGTTTTATTGTTTTGGTTTGGTGATTATTGCTTATTCATCTGATTATTGCTTATTGATTTCTCAAATTTGCTTATTGGTTATTGATTGCGGATGTTTGGATGAGTATTGGTTTATGTATTAACACTATGTTGAGTCACGTCGAGTTCTATGTTGTTTGACGGCTGCTGGGATGTAGGAAGTCGGAAGTTTGTAACGGTTCTGTAGTAGGGCAGACTGTTCACTGCTCTCGGGAAAGACGGAATTGTTGTTGCCTTGTAGGTACACGGGGAAAACGTGTGACGATTGGAGTTGCACGACGCATTATCTGGGTTAGATTCGGTAATATCGTTGTGTGTTGCCATTAGGGACATTTTCTGTATGAGAGAAATGTATGGTAGCGAAGGTCACGTGTGAAATTTTCGTCTTGGGTACCAGGAGTCCAAAAGGCACTCTGATTACGCTTATCACTGGAAAGGTAATAGGTGTTCCCTAAGCCTGCTAGAAGGATAAAGTAGAGGGAAGTGCTACTTTATTAACAAGTGTAATAATTCTGTAGTAGGGCAGACAGTTCGCTGTTCTCGGGAAAGACAAAATTCTGTGTGAATGAACTACATTTTCCATATGAAAGTGCGTGAATGAAATAGCATTCAGGTTAATTGTGAAACAATGGTTTTATTTCTCAGGAGCAGAGCGTCTCCAACTAGGTGTCTTAATTATGGAGAAACGGTTAGCTGAGGCTTGTTAGAAGGGTAAGGTAGAGGGATGTGCTACTTTATCAACGGAAGTAACGATTCCGTAGTAGGGCAGAGGTAAGCGCTGCTCTCGAGAAAGACGGAATTCTTATAAGAAAGGTCATTAACTATTATTTTTTTAGCTAAACAGATAATGGTGGTGTTTTTATGTTGTTACTAACGGATTTGTAAGTCAGAAAGAACAAAGGAGAGCTTACCGAGAACATTTTGTAAAGGAGGGGTCAGCACAAGCAGGAATAGCAAGAAAAGCTGACGTCAGAAAGACCGCGCTGGGATTGGACAGTCAATAAGAAACGTTGACGCTCCTGATTGGTGCATTAGTGTATGCCGCGCTGAGAGTGGAGAATTACAGGGTGACGCAGACGCTCCTGATTGGTGCGTTAGTGTGAGTCTCCCTACGATTGGTTAAAACAACAGAATAGTCGTTGGGAAAAACTAGCGATACACGGAAGACAAAATGATGTATTACGATCCACCAGAAAAAGAGAAAAAGTCCTGGTTTGGAAAAATCAAGAGTTTATTTAAAAAGGACAAACCGATTGTGACTAGAGAGGGACAGTTGCTTCCTCCACCAAAATCATCCGCATCCTTTATGGTTGCGAAATACGGATATCATACTTGTATTTGGTTAGACAATTGGGCAAAGTATACAAAAGATGATGGAGTTTTTGCATTTCCAGAACATGGTTCATTTAATTTAGCGGTTTTAAGGAATTTGAGAGAGAAAATGATTAATCTAGAACCGAGACCTAGACCAACACAGTTCGAAGCATTGACAGAATGGGAAGATGAGATGCATGAGAGAGAAAGGCAGAAGAGTGGCGGAAGATATAGGCACATGTTTGGTAGATCATATGGACAGGAGAATCATGATGACAGAATGAGGAGATGGCAAAGTGCAAATATGACTGATGGTTTGTTTCCTGTGAGACATGCTGAAGAAGTTAGTGGAAGAAAATGTACAGAAAAGAGAAATAATCTAGAATCAGGAGGATATGGAGTGCATGAATTGGAGGATGATGTGCTTGATGACATGTTTTATAAAAATCCACCCCTGTATCAACCAGATTCTGACATGCTGACACCAAGTGCCCCAATGAGAGAGACTATGCGAAACATAAACATTGAATCAGTACCACAATAATTCTTTCAGAGAGATGGAGAGAAAACAGGATGGTAAAATGAGTAATGAAAATTCAGCAGAATTAGCAAAAACCACTTTAGAGTTAAACAAAAAGATTAGGGAATTGACTAAAAATTTAGAAGCCGTGACTGTTCCAGTAACTATAGGTCCTGTAATGCCTATTTTTATAAACAAAAGGATAATGAACATTGTCTGATGGTCCCTTATAACAGTAATAAACGGATTGAGAGGCCAAGGAAAAGTTCAGACGAGAATCCATGGAGACAAACAGTAAGTACATCAGAACAAAGTACGCCTAAAATTTTTACAGTAGATCCAAGTTTAGTGGAAAGACTGATAATGACTACAGAATCTGTATCAGAAACACCAAGAGACTCAGAACGCGGTAATGAGGAAAAACCAGTAAAACCAACTTCAGAAGAATTAAGTGAATGGTTGAGGAGTTTACAGAGAAAAGACAGAGAATCCCATTCTATAGACGTGGCCAAGCGAAGGATGGTTTTGGAAGAATTAATAGTAGGGCCTATCCCCACAGAAAAGCTGAAAACCTATCGGGATGAAGAATTATTATTTCTATGCAAAAGCATAACTTGGAGAGCAAAGAATCTACATGAAAGATTAGGAGAAGTGGCAAACGAAATGGATATAGACATTGAAAAAGTTAAAGCTTTACAAAAGCCCTACAGAGTAGATTTTTCTGAAAAAGATATTGAAAATGTGAACACCACAGGAAGAATAACTCAGATTAAAGACGTAATCATTTTGTTGAGAAAAGGGGGAGATGTGGATAAATGGAAAGGTAGGTGGTTTAGAAAACGAGATGATGCCTCCGATAAAAAATTTGCAGCTTTCCCCGTAAGAGAAAAGGAAAAAGTAGTGACAGAATGTCCCATGAGAGAAATTCCAGTAGGAGGATATGTACATGTCCCTTGGACTAGGCAAGATATTTTGTCATTTACCAATGATTTCCCTCGACTATGTGAAAAACCAGTCGAGTGGTATAGACAAGTGGATAGGTTTGTAAAATTATCGAAAGTTTTGTGGATTGATCTAAATAGTCTTTTTAACATAATAGTACCAGCAGATTTATGGACAGACTGTAAAATCATGATTAATTGGCTTACACGAGAATACCCTAGAGATCCAAAGACTGGTGCCCCTGATCCAGATGTGATGAAAAAATATGAACAAGTAATTGCTTTCCTGAAAAACGAAGTACCTCCCAAAGAAACTGATTGGGTAAAAATTGATCGAACTCATCAGGAAACTAAAGAGTCAGTGCATGCCTACTATGAAAGGTTGATCCTTGCCTTTAAGCAGTTTAGTGGTGACGAAAATTTAAGCGAAAGGGATTTAAGTCATTTTGTGTATAGATTTGTATATGGCCTACGCACAGAAATGTGTGAAATGATTAAACAGCATACAATGGATGGCAAAATAAGAAAATAGATGAAGTACTAAGACATGCAAAATATTTTAGTGATGAATTTGAAGCCAAGCAGCGAACATTAAAAGAGAAGTCCATGTGGGCACAGGTAAAAGTGATTTAAAGATAGGAAGCTCAGCTGATTGAACAAGCAAATAGTGCAGGACCAAAACCTAAATTTAATGCTGGAAAAGGAAAGGGACAATTCATTATAGAAGAAGCCAAAACGAAATGGCCATGTCATAATTGCGGAAGAATAGGGCACTGGAAATCCGAGTGTAAATTTCCTCCGATCAGAAGCTAAGCAGGTACAACCCATGTACACCGGTAATATGCAAAGACAAGCATTTGCAATGCAAAAGGGGCTTGCATTTGCGAGAGTTTGAACTATTGGCATTTTAAAACCTGCAAGCCGTGCGTAAACACTTATAATTGCTGCTTACGAGAAGCAAGGCTGGCAGTAACTGCACCTCGATTATGGTGGTAACCCCTGCATTGAAAAAATATATTAACCAGGCCTACAGGATCCAGGGGGGCAATTTTATCCCCAACTCATTGATAGTGCATAGTGCCCCATAAACAGCCTCTGCCCAAGCAACTGGAGATGCTCCTTCCTCAGATACGGAGTTGAAAATGTTCTATGCAGTAGCGAAGAGAGTGGCTCTCGGGGTGACAACTCACTGGATGATTGCCAAATTCATTGGGTCTCCTCTCTAGATGCAATCCGTATCATTGGAAGGCTATGTAGAAGCTTCTTAAGCACCTCCCTCTGCTCACCGGAGACCTAGTTTCTATGAGTGAGACAGTAGCAACAACATTAGGTGCACCCTAGATGTAGCAAACGCAGCAGCCAGGGGCATTAATACCAGTCTGTGTGCCAGCATGTCTACCTTTCCGGTCCACAGGGTGATCAGATGTGTGAGAAAATGAAAAAAAGACAGACATTGCCACGTCAATTAGCCCTTTATCCCGAATTTCAGACACCTTTCATTGGGGGTGCCTACAAAGGCAATGGCAGACAAAGGTAGGGGTGGCTTCCCCGACCGAGGATAACCCAATGCCTGTAACAATGGGAAAACATCACTTCTGACCAGTAGACCCTCTCTGTTGTATGGAAGGACTACAGTCTCGAATTTTAACACCACCGCTCAACATTCAAATTATCTGTCACATACTGAGTTCAGCTTAGCTCCTGTAGGAGGAGGTAAAGGCACTCTTAGCGGGAGTAGAAGGGGGGGGACATAGAACACCAATGAGGGGAGAGGGTCTAATCCATCTACTTCCTTCTCTCCAAAAAGGACGGCATGTATGGAGTTGCCCAAAGATACTGTCAGATATGCCAGGTTGTCAGTAGCACCCATGTCAACTCTAACGCCACTAACCTGTATCCGAGATTCTAGCAGAAACGATGGTAGATGAGAAAGTCCCTGATTCCCGAGAGCCTGATCCCCAGCAGAGGAAGACAACCTAGCTGCGTGAGATCAGGCCTGGGGGAAAAGGGGATTGGATAACAGAAAAAAGATGAGGCCAGTGGTAGGAGCTCTTCAGGGTTTGTATCGGGGACGTAATCTTCTCTCGGAAGATCAATACCTGCAGAACAAGGATGAGAGAGAGGCAGCAGATGAGACGGGGAATTCTCTCCTTACGTTGGAAATAACACACTACCTTATTTCTACCCACCAGTGCTGTTGTGTCCTGGGACTTTACATCAATCCCTGCGCTAGCAATCTGGTTACCTCTTGAGCTACCTTTACTGCCCCAAGTACATAATACCCCGACCAGGGTTTAACACACACTGTTCCTGTTTCCTCCACAGGAGTGTGTGTTTACTTTCCGAAAACAGAGCCCTAGGGTTCTAGTGTCCGTAGCACTGCCCCTGGCGTCTTCGTGATGTGATACCTCCTCACACCAGCTTCTTCAGAGGCCAGATGATGGGACCCACAAGGGGAGCACCCGAGACCGAGTAACCACAGAGGTCGCGGTGCTCCTAAGCAAAGGAATATCCCCTCTTTGGGCGTTCGTGGAGATAGTACTGAAATGTTAGGTACTCGGCATAAAGGCAGAAAGGCACACCGGGACTTTGTCTGCCTCGAACAGTCTCGTACAGTTACACTGAGTAACGGGAAAAAGCACACCGGGACTTTGCCTGCCTCGAGGAGTCTCGATAAAGTTTTGTTCACACTAAGATAGGCAAACACGCTCGTCTCACCGGGAATACCTGTGCTTTGGACCTTCCGTTTTCGTGGCGTTTCTTACTCGAAGTCGGAAATGCTTGCTCCTCCGGGAACGTGGGACTCGGCCCGACACTGGAAGGGATGCGGAAATGCTTCTCGCTGGAGTCCGGCGGGGAGCACCTTCCGCCTTGAAAATCCTCGTGACCTTTGATTGACAAGCACCTTCCGCTTCCAGCGGAAGTGCTTTTGTAGTGCCGGTCTCTGTATGCGCCCCAGTGCCTGTAGGGAGTTGTAGTTTAGGAGGCCCTGACGGCGAGGAAATGCGGATACGGACCCTATCGTTTTCTGGTAACGGGCCTTTGGGGGCGAGAATACGGGTGAATGCTACAGTACCCCTTCTCAAGGACCGACGACTCGGTGGTCGACCGGGCTTACCTGGGTTTTCCTCATGAAACCGTTCTACCAGTTCTGGGCAATGCAAATGCTCCTCGGGTTCCCAGGTTCTATCTTCCACCCCGAATCCTTTCCAGTCCACTAGATACCTAACCCTTCCTCGAACTAACCTGGAATCTAGAATTTCTTGCACCTCATACTCTTCCTGACCCTCTATCTCGATGGGTTGAGGTCTTTCTGGTAATCTAGTACTGGTTAGGCATGGTTGAAGTAGGGAGACATGGAAGACCGGGTGGAGCTTCCATGCACTAGGTAATGACAGCCGCATGGCTACAGGGTTTATGATTTCTTCTACGCTATAGGGCCCTACAAATCTTAGTTTGAACTTATTCACTCCCCTCAAATGTAGGTTTTTTGTAGAGAGCCATACCTTGTCCCCCACTTGATACTCGAGTTCTCTTCCTATCTGCATAGGTTTTTTGAGTGGCATGGGCTAGGTTCTGTTTGGCTTCTGTTAATTCTGCCCTAAGGTGTGCATGATGTTCGTGTATGCTGGGTACGGAGGAGTGGACTGGCTATTCAAACGGGAGCATGTTGGGGTGATGACCATAAACACAATAAAACGGTGAACAACCTAGTGTGGAATGTGTGGCGTTGTTATAGGCAAACTCAGCCATCCATAACAAGGTAGGCCAGTGTATAGAATTTTGCATAGAAAAGCAGCGGAGATATTGTTCCATGGTTTGATTTAGGCGTTCGGTTTTGCCATCTGTTTGGGGGTGGTAACTAGATGAGAGTCGTGCATCAATGTCCAGTGTTTTGCAGAGAGCCTTCCAGAAGCGCGAGGTGAATTGTGTCCCCCTATCGGTTATCAAGACATTCGGGATCCCATGAGCACGGACGACATGCTGGAGAAAAACCAAAGCTAGTTCCTTTGATGTGGGCAACCTCACCAGGGCAATGAAGTGACCCATCTTCGTTAAGTGGTCGATCAACACAAGTATTACGGTCTTCCCTTGGGAGGGGGGCATTTCAACTATAAAGTCCATTGATATGGTGTGCCAAGGTCGTGGGGGAATAGGCAAGGACCGGAGTAGGCCTACTGGTTTTTCGTGTCGGGCTTTTCCTTGCACACAGCACAACTCTTGATATATTCATGGACGTCTTTTCGCAGTCCGGGCCACCAGAATGACCATTCCACACAAGCGATGGTCTTGTATGTTCCGCGATGTCCACCCAAAACGGAGTCGTGAGCCCATTGTAAAACCTGTTGCTGCTGAGTTGGGTGAGGAATATACAGCGCATGATAGTGATATGCCAGCTCCTCCACTTCCGACTTATGTTCTGGTTCTTCTTGAATCCAGGCTTGTACGTCCACGTCCGCTAAGGAAACCCTCACATCCTCAAGGAAGTCTGATGAGGTGAGGAGTGCTATAGTGTGTCTGGGTGGACTGTTCTCCGTGAGTATACACGGTGGAGGATCTGGGGTTTGAGAGGTGGTGTTGTCTGATTCACCCAGTCGGGAAAGGGCATCCGCTTTCCCATTTTGAGGCCCAGGCCGGTATTTAATAACAAAATCGTAGTCCGAAAAGAACAAGGTCCACCGTAACTGGCGGGGGGTCAGCGCTGATAGTGATATGCCAGCTCCTCCACTTCCGACTTATGTTCTGGTTCTTCTTGAATCCAGGCTTGCACGTCCACGTCCGCTAAGGAAACCCTCACATCCTCAAGGAAGTCTGATGAGGTGAGGAGTGCTATAGTGTGTCTGGGTGGACTGTTCTCCGTGAGTATACACGGTGGAGGATCTGGGGTTTGAGAGGTGGTGTTGTCTGATTCACCCAGTCGGGAAAGGGCATCCGCTTTCCCATTTTGAGGCCCAGGCCGGTATTTAATAACAAAATCGTAGTCCGAAAAGAACAAGGTCCACCGTAACTGGCGGGGGGTCAGCGCTCTGGCAGTCTTCAGAAACAGCAGGTTTCTATGATCAGTGTAAATTTCCACCGTGTGTCGCGCCCCCATGAGGTAGTGTCGCCATTCCTCACAAGCTCTCTTTATCGCTAGTAATTCCTTGTCCGAGATGGTATAACTGACTTCACAAGGAGTGAGCTTTCGGGAATAGAACGCGACAGGGTGTAATTGTCCAGTTTCAGGATGACGTTGGGATAGCACCCCTCCCACCGCGTGTTGTGATGCGTCCGTTTCAAGAATGAAAGGCAGCTGTGGATCAGGATGACGCAGGATGGGGGTTTGCGTGAATTTATCCTTCAAATCCTGGAAGGATCGTGCTGCCTCTTCTCCCCAAACGAAAGGGACCTGTTTTCGTAGCAAGCTGGAGATGGGGCGTATCACCTTTGAAAAGTCTTGAATAAAGCGCCGATAAAAGTTGGCAAAGCCAAGGAAGCTCTGCACGGCTTTGACATTCTGTGGAGTTTGCCATTGAGTGATAGCTTCCACCTTGCTTGTTTCCATTTGAAAACCTTGGGCGTTGATGATGTATCCCAAAAACGCTACCTCCTGAACATGAAAGAGGCATTTCTCCAGCTTGGCATATAAGGAATGATGTTGTAATCCCTCTAACACTGCCTTAACATGGACTATGTGTTCCTGATAGGTTGCTGAATAGATTAGGATGTCATCTATGTATACCACACAGAAGGTATCCAGGTAACCCCGCAGCACCTCATCCATGAAAAACTGGAAGGCTGCCGGGGCGTTGCAGAGCCCGAACGGCATCACCCTGTACTCGAAGAGACCGAACTTGGTCCTGAAGGCGGTCTTCCACTCATCGCCCTTGCGAACTCTGACAAGGTGATAGGCTCTGCGGAGGTCAAGCCTGGTGAAATATATTGCCCCTTTTAACTGGTCCAACAATACTGGTATGAGAGGAAGTGGGTACCGGTTCTTTATGGTTAGCCTATTCAGTGCACGGTAGTCGATACACGTCCTCAATTCTTCGCAATCTTTCTTCGGTATGAAGAAAAGAGGAGAGGATGCGGGAGAGGAGGAGTGTCTGATGAATCCGGATGCTAGATTGTCTTCGAGGTATGTCTTGAGATAGAGCGTTTCGGGTTCCGTCAACGAAAACACTCGGCTGCATGGAATGTGCGATCCAGGTACCAGTTCAATACGGCAATCATACTCCCGATGGGGAGGTAGGGTGGTTGCTGTTTGTTTATCAAACAGATCGTGATACATGCGGTAGTCGTCAGGCAGTGTAGTGGAACAACAATACCGTTCTTGTGCGCAGGCGGTCGCTAAATACGTGGCAGGTGTTTCTTCTCCCTCTATACCCCTCCGTCTTGGCATCTACAATGTTCTTGGCAATTTACCGAAGACAAACTAACGGTGCATTCGGCCCAACTGATTGCAGGGTCATGTAACGTCAACCACGGTTTTCCTAGGATAAGACGAAACTGAGGGGCATCTGTGAGGTCGAATTGTATATACTTGTGATGATCTGGACTCACCGTCATCTGAAGGGGCCGTGTCCGGTATTTCACTAGACCTGAAGAGAGGGTAGTTCCATCTACTGCTTTTACGTGCTCTGGGATGTCTTTCTTTTCGCTGGAGATCCCCAGTCTTAGGGCATACTCTTGGTCTATGTAGTTTCCAGTGGCTCCAGAATCCAGCAGCGCGTCCACTTCTAACACGTTCTGGGGAGTGAGCCATAAGGACACCCCAATGTTCAGATGAGCTACGGCTGGTTGCAGGGTATTAGCTAGTACCGATGAGATCGTGACACGTGGCACGCCCAAACCAGAGAGCTCAGCCTGATTCGGACGTTTTCGTTTTCCGTCGGGTCATCTAGTTTTGTAGAGGCCTGTACTCAAGAAACGGGAGTCCTGCCGCCGATCGGCGTCCTAGCACGGCACTCTCTAATAAAGTGGCCACCCTTGCCGCAGTAGAGGCACAGTTTCATTTTCCGTTGTTTCTCTCTCTCTTCCGGGGTAAGGGGGCCTCGGAGTCCTCCTAGTTGCATGGGTTCCACTCCCTCTAGGGTCTTTGGTTGTTCGTCCACGGAGCTCTTTGGCCGAGTATAGGGAAAACGGTTTTCTCCTCTGTTCTTGTCCCCTTTACGCTCCAAGAGGCGATGATCCAACTGTACGGTTAAGTCGATCAATTCTTCGCATGTTTGTGGCAGTTGCACAACTTGGGCGAGTACATCTTTGAGCTCCCCCCTAAGTCCTTGATAAAACAGGGTTATCCTTTTTTCAGGGGGCCACTCTGTCTCCACCACCAACCGATTAAAGGTTGTTATATAGGTGAGCAAGTCTTGGGATCCTTGTCGTAATGTGAGCAATTCCCGATCCAACGTCAGCATGTGGGATTTTCTATCGAACAGTTTCCTTAAGGCAAGGCAGAAGTCCGGGAAATTGTGGAGGACAGGATCGTTTCTTTCCATCAAGGGGATAGTCTAGCTGGCGGCGTTGCCCCCCATATATGACATCATAAACGCCGTTTTTGCGGCGTCTCCCTGGAATACGGTTGGGTTGCATAGGAAATGAAGCCTACACTGATTTAAGAAAGTTTCGAATTTCTTGGGATCCCCATAAAAGCGTTAGGGGGCTAGAGGAATACTGAAGTTCTGTAACACGTGAACCGTAGGAACCGTGTCTGTCGGTGTGGGGGAATAAGGGGTAGTGAAAAATCCCCGTCCAGGAGCTGGGTTAGGTGTAGTAGATACAGGAGGGGGTAAAGTTGCTGGCCTGATGTAGGAACTCTCCCCCTGCCCCTTGCGAGAAAGACCCGCTACCTCTCTCCGCAAGGAGCTCACCTCTCTCTGAATGTTCTGATTTTCTTGTCGGGACGTCTGAACCTCCTGTTGCAGAGCCGTCATGCTTTCCAACAGTGAGGTGAGCACTACACTAGAATCCATCGTCTGGGCTGGGCGTAAACGTGGGCTTGTCAATCTGTCAGATATGCCAGGTTGTCAGTAGCACCCATGTCAACTCTAACGCCACTAATCTGTATCCGAGATTCCTGCAGAAACGATGGTAGATGAGAAAGTCCCTGATTCCCGAGAGCCTAATCCCCAGCAGAGGAAGACAACCTAGCTGTGTGAGATCAGCCCTGGGGGACAAGGGGATTGGATAACAGAAAAAAGATGAGGCCAGTGGTAGGAGCTCTTCAGGGTTTGTATCGGGGACGTAATCTTCTCTCGGAAGATCAATACCTGCAGAACAAGGATGAGAGAGAGGCAGCAGATGAGACGGGGAATTCTCTCCTTACGTTAGAAATAACACACTACCTTATTTCTACCCACCAGTGCTGTTGTGTCCTGGGACTTTACATCAATCCCTGCGCTAGCAATCTGGTTACCTCTTGAGCTACCTTTACTGCCCCAAGTACATAATACCCCGCCCAGGGTTTAACACACACTGTTCCTGTTTCCTCCACAGGAGTGTGTGTTTACCTTCCGAAAACAGAGCCCTAGGGTTCTAACATGCGTAGCACTGCCCCTGGCGTCTTCGTGATGTGATACCTCCTCACACCAGCTTCTTCAGAGGCCAGATGATGGGACCCACAAGGGGAGCACCCGAGACCGAGTAACCACAGAGGTCGCGGTGCTCCTAAGCAAAGGAATATCCCCTCTTTGGGCGTTCGTGGAGATAGTACTGAAATGTTAAGTACTCGGCATAAAGGCAGAAAGGCACACCGGGACTTTGTCTGCCTCGAACAGTCTCGTACAGTTACACTGAGTAACGGGAAAAAGCACACCAGGACTTTGCCTGCCTCGAGGAGTCTCGATAAAGTTTTGTTCACACTAAGATAGGCAAACACGCTCGTCTCACCGGGAATACCTGTGCTTCGGACCTTCTGTTTTCGTGGCGTTTCTTACTCGAAGTCGAAAATGCTTGCTCCTCCGGGAACGCGGGACTCGGCCCGACACTGGAAGGGATGCGGAAATGCTTCTCGCTGGAGTCCGGCGGGGAGCACCTTCCGCCTTGAAAATCCTCATGACCTTTGATTGACAAGCACCTTCCGCTTCCAGCGGAAGTGCTTTTGTAGTGCCGGTCTCTGTATGCGCCTCAGTGCCTGTAGGGAGTTGTAGTTTAGGAGGCCCTGACGGCGAGGAAATGCGGATACGGACCCTATCATTTTCTGGTAACGGGCCTGTTTGGGGGCGAGAATACGGGTGAATGCTACAGATACGTACCTTATGGGAGGGAGCGTCAACCCATATGCAGGCAGCTTTAAGGAAAGAAATAGTATTGAAGCCACAACTGGGTATATTGAACATATGGGAGGCGACTGACCTCACGGAAGTTGAACAGCAATTCACAACATTGGGGTACACATTGATTAAATGTGAACTGGCAAGGAGCTGGGGGGGGCGCAGAGCCACCATTCGTTACCACATGGGCTAAGGAAATGGATAGATGTATGCTTGCAGAAACAGAGGTTTTTAAGATGAGGGGATGCCCCAAAAAATGGGATAAGAAGTGGTCACAATGGAATAAATATAGGGGAAAGCCCTGTGTGTCGCCTACAGTTGAACTGGAGCTGAATAGACGTGTTGCATGAGAAAGTCCTACTTAATGGTTCTGTACATCTATGGCGGTCCAACTGCATTGTTGTATATCCTGAACATATTGTCCACGTTTGTGTCTGTGGCTGTGATGAAAAACCAATAAACAAAGTTTTAAAAAAAAAAGGACGGCATGCTCCGGTCAGTCCTATCCTTCTAACCATTGAACAGGCCCAGTGCAAGACCTCATCCCCTTGCTATGACGAGGCGATTTCATGGCTGCATTGTATCTGAAAGACGTCTACTTTTACACCCCCATACATCTAGTGAACCATTGGTATCTTAGCATCATGGTAAGTGGGAAACACTACCAGTTCAAGGTTCTCCCCTTCGAGGTTACCACAGCCCCAAGTGTATTTACCAAGTGCCTGGCAGTCGTGCCAGCCCATCTGAGCAGAGATGCTATTCACATGTTTCCATACCTAGCTGACTGGCTAATAAAGAGTAGCAGCAGAGCCCAATGCCTAGAACACACTCAAACCGCAGGGTCTCTACTGTACAAACAAGGCTTCAGCATCGATGTGAAAGGTGCATCTGCAGTTCCAGCACATTCAACCCCTCATAGCATCAGTCCTAAATGCAGAGACTAGTAAGGCATAGCAGCAGCTTCTGCTTCAGACACACTCCCATTTCTGTATGAACCGTGATGAAGAAATGATTGGGCATAATGGCTGCTTGTATAACCATCATTCTGCACACCAGATTGCACAAGTGTCTATCACAGCAGTGGGTGAAGTGAAAGGACATTGAAAGGGGTCTGGAGTTGGTAATGAAAAGGCCCAGCAGTCTCTCCACTGGTGGAACAGCAACAATCTGCAGGCCCATTCTAGACCATTTCCCACACGTGACCATTACCACAGATGCCTTTCTCATGGGGTGCCCACCTTCACCACATGACAATCCAAGGTACATGGTATCCACAGCTCCTAGGTCACCACATCAACTATTTGGAACTGATAGCTATCAAACTCTAGCCCTCAGAGCATTCCTCCCAATTCTCCAGAGCAAAACCCCACTCATAAAGACAGACAACATAACTGTCATCTTCTACATTCAGAAGCAGGGAGTGACGCACTCCTCCAGATTTCGAGTTGGCCCAGGAGATTTGGCATTGGGCAGCCCGCCACAACATACAACTCTTGAAAGAACATCTTCCAGTAGTGCCAGTGGGTTCCTCGAATGGGAACTCCACCCACAGGTCTTTCAAAAGTACTTTCACCATTGGGGGAATCCAACAATAGATCTGTTCTCCACTTGTGCAAATGCAAAATGCCAAAACTTCACTGCCAGATACCCACACCCACAATCCAAGGGCAATGCACTATGGATCAATGGGTCATGGATATCTGCTTATGGTTTTCTGCCTCTTCCCATATGTTGTCATACAGTGCAACAGGTGTCTGTGACCCTAATCCTTGTTCCCCAACATGGGCACAATAGCCTGGGTTCTCCATGCTTTTAGAGATGTTAGTCAGCTCTGAGGAGAAGCTCCCAGGACTGCCAGACATTCTCATTAGGCATCAGACATCCTGATCCCAAACAACTCAATTTAGCAATTTGCCACTTGAGTACTTAGATTTTTGATGGATACTTCTAACCACAGATTCCTTACCTTGTGAATATTCCCCAGGAGGCAGTGTGGATTCAGAAACCGCACGCTGCTAGGTGGGTGGCATTTTGAAGCCCCACACCAGCATTGTTCTGCTCTGGAAGTGACCACGTATGCTTACATCAGTATCTTTCTTTCCGCACCATCAGAAGCAGATCCAGAGCAATTCCTTAGTTTTTTGGCTAGTTTTTCTTTCCAAATTCTCAGTGTGCAAGAGATGTCCCCTCCCAAAACAGGGTTTAAGCCTTTTAGGGACTGTTGCAAACAGATGGCTGTGACTGACCGATCCCCCACAATGTGTGCTTGTGGTGCCTGGGATCGGAGCATGTTCCCAGGACCTGTGACGACTGCACCCAGATGAACCTGAAGGCCATGCTGCAGATCTTCAGCTTTACCAGTTCCTTCTGGTGAGTCTATGGGCCTCGAGTATCTGCAAGAGCTTCCAGTAGGACTTCTGCCGACAGACCCTCCCTCAGCACCATCTATTCTTCAAACCTGCTTCTGGTTTTGCAGGCCCTGTGCCAGTTCCTTTCACATTGATGCTCTGGTGCTAGAGGAGGCTGCACAACCAATGCTACTCTCTAACTCCGAGCTGAACTCATCCAGACCTTGACCAAGACTATGTTTCAATCCTACTGGGGTGCAGCCTTCTGTCACACCCCCCTGATTCAGATACCTTGTATTTATTGCAGCAGAACAAGATATTTCACAATTTCTTTGGCACACACAAAGTAAATGACAATTTTGAGAATGGGATGACCTTGTTCCACAATACAATGAGGAGAATTGGTATGTGAAGGTACAGGAAGCCAGTGGCCTAGACACCTTCCCAATCAACGGGCCTAGTTTCCCCGCCCGGCCCTGCCGTGGAAGATAGTGCCTCTTTTGCTATCATGATGTGGAGGACAGCAGAAGTACTTCATTTACAACTACCCACCATTAAGGTAAAGGCTAATGTCCTTTTCTTCAACCAGGCAGACACCTACAGAACCAGTCTTAATCTTCAATGGGGTCCTCACTGGACACTTTTGGGCAAAACCATACTCTGGATCTCCAGTGAACAGACAAACTGCTCATCACCAGGCAACCTTGACTTTATTACACAGCACCTCACGCCTGAGAGGTGAATCCTAATACCGTTCCCACCACCCCACCTGACTGAGTCAAAATGCATTGATACTTTTGGGAAACGTACATTCTCTTCTGCGAGCCTTGCTCTCAGATCTGTCAACCCCTGCTGCCTCTTAGGTCATCACTCACATGCCTTACGGGACACAGTGGCCTAAATTTTGCCAGCTATCCCAGACTACCTGAAGGCATCACTCAGACTATTCAGAATCAACGTGATGCAGCAAAGTTTGTCACCTACTGTGCCTTGGACACAACCGACTGTTTAAGTTGGGCGATTGGAAGATGAGTGGCACTTTGGGGCCATGCCTGGTTGAGGACTATAGGTTTCTCTGAAGATATCCAGGCTTCTTTTTATGAAAAGTGGTATAAAGCGCACACATGACCCATACGGGTATCAGAGCACTGTACAAAGTGGGGTAAGTATGAGTACAACAACAAAATGCATCAAAAGAGTCACAGGGGGACCAGTAAGGTTTCAGCAGAGAAGAAACATACACCCAATTGAAACAGCATGTTAAAGAGTATCCAGACCGGAGAAAGAAGTAGATTGGGATAATATTCTTTAATAGACATGCCATTCAATGTCTCTCGCAAATTCAGCGCTGGAACAGTTTAAGAACACCAGGATACAGCACGTTCATTAGCTATGCATGCCCCATCCATCTTCCACAAACAATTTTGCCCCCTCCCAGGGGTTTTAAGTTCTATTAGACTCCACCAACGGGCCTTCCAGCCTTTTCATGAACATGGTCGCAGCTCACAACAATAACACCTACGACATCAAGGACAACATCCAGCTCAGTTGCCCATTGCTTCAATAAGTGCAGCTGCAAAACCGCGCCAGTGTGTCCTTCCCAGCACACAGCCACCCTGTCCATCAGATTTCGACATTTCCTCCAGATGTGGCAAAGCCACCACCTCAGGCAAGTGATTTCTCCAAATTGTCCATTGGGCTATGCACCTCCATTCTTTAAACCCCACCACACCTTCCCCCACCATAAGGCCGCTTACAGAGGACCACCTTTTTGTTTTGCAACTAGAAGTGCAGGCCCAATTTAGCCAAAGGGGCTATAGAGAAAGTTCTGGCATTCGAGATAGGAACTGGGTGTTACTCCCACTACTTTCTGGTGCCAAAGGAGGACCGTGGCCTTAATCCTATTATAGATCTCTGCCCTCTCAATGCCTTCCTGTGGAAGGACAAATTCACAGTAGTTACGCTAGCCCAGGTCTTGCCTACCCTAGACCCTGGAGACTGTATGGTGGTGTTGGACTTACAGGACGTTTATTTCCATATCTCTATAGGCCAATGGGTCCTACCTGCAATTCACATTGGAGCTCAAGCATTGCCAGTTTGTGGTGCTTCTGTTTGGCCTCACCAGTGCCCCTCGTGTGTTCAAGAAAGTGATGAGGGTGGTCGCAGAACATCTTTAAAGGTTGGGTGCACCAGTCTTCCCCCCACCTTAATGACTGGCTTTTGATGGCGGGTTCGCCCCAGGCAGTCAACCACCTCCAGATGATGATGAACCTCCTAACATAGCTTGGGTTCACTATCAACGTACCTAAGTCACACCTAACAACTTCCCAGATGTTCCTGTTAATCAGATCCATTCTGGATGCCGTATAGTTTGGTGGCTTTACCCCAGAACAGAAAGTTCAGGACATTCGAGCTATATTCCAGAGGTTTCAGTTTCTGTCGTGGATCTCACTGCTGGGGTTGATGTCCTCCATTTTCCTGCTTAAACATACCAGAGAGCACTTGCTGGTTCTGCAGTGCGGCCGAACGTCCCAGTGGGCAAAGCACCAGGGGTATCTGTTGGATTGTCTCCAGATTTCGGAGCTGAGTGCAAAAGATCTACAGTGGTGGCTGCTGGACTGCAATATGGGTCAGTGACAGACCCCTCTCCTTACTCCACCTATATTTGACAATAATGACAGATGCATTACCTCTGGGTTGGGGAATCCACATCGGGCAGATGTGGAGAGGCGATGTGGAGATCAGAGGCCTCTGGTTTGCAGCAAAAGCTCGACTCGACATCCATAACCTTTTTCCCCAGTGTTTCTATTGCCAAGTACCTGCAATAACGTTGGTTTTGTTGAGCCTTTTATGTTCAGTTTGGAGGTCTTTTAGACTCATGAATGAGTGTCCGTGAGCATTCTGGCAGTTCACATGGTGGACAATTTGGTAGTGATATATATGCCTGTGGTACAATTTCAAATGTGATAGTAAGGGTTGGGCTGGTCCCACATGTTCAGGAGTCACAAGTAGACGTGGCCAGGTAGAAGTAGATGAAGTTTATTAAGTTCTTAGATGTATATACAGCAAGCCCCACCAGGAGCAGCCTCTTAGCTGCTCAGCCCACCTTCTCAACTGTCTCTCACCCCCCCCCCCCCCACACACACACACACACACACAGGCACCCAAGCATTCCAATCACACTAACATTCTACGCGGAACACTCACACTGGCTGAGCAGCTAGGCACAGAATGAAAGGGAACATATTAACAAGAACTGAGGATATTACAGTCCAATTTCAAATGTGATATTAAGGGTTGAGGTGGCTTCACAATCCTGCTGTCCACTTGGTGGTGGCTGTTGGCGGGGTGCTTAGTTTTGTACACTATTCAGAGGTGATAATTAGCTGGCAGACGGCCTATAGTGAGAAATTGTAGGGCAAGGGATTTGGAGCAGTTGACATAAAACGGAAGGGGTTTTGGAGCCAGTGTGTTACAGTGGAGAGGAAAGTGAGAGTGCTGTGGCAATGGCTAGAATCTTTGTTGAGAGAGAGCAAGGGAAGTGGAATGGAGCATGGGACAAAAAAAGCATGCAACCTTTTGTGGGGGACTAGACTGGCATGGGCCAGGCTGTAGTGAGAGAAGGAAAAGGGGAATGCAGGCTGCTGCGAAGTGCAGAAGAGCACAGCCTGTGATGAGAGCAGAGGTAAAGGGGAAATGTAACCAGTGGTGGAAGAGTGGGGTAAAAGGTATTGTGAGAGTGGAATCAAAGTGCAAGCCTGCCCTGTATGAGAGCAGAGAAAGAGGAACAGAACCTGTCAATGATCAGTGGAGATGGGGGAGAGTGGCAAGTAGGGGGCATGTAGCCTGCCTGTGGCAAGAGTTAAGGAAAAGAAAGTAAGTGGCAGAGAGCAGGGGACAAGCATGTGGCCTGCAGTGCAAAAATGGAGAGGGCATTCAAGGGCCATGGAAGTCTATACTGAGAGTGGACGAGGAAACAATGCACTTATAACTCATTTGGGGCCTCATGTAGGAAGCCAAATACCGGTCGGTAACGGCCGATTTTCGGTAATAATACCGTTACCGACCGGTATTTTGGCCATTGGTATGTAGGGGGACATATTTTGCTTTCGGAATTTACCGAATCGGTAAAATTACCGATTCGGTAATAATACCGAATCGGTAATGTTACCGAATCGGTAACTTTTCCGAATCGGTAATTTTACCGATTCGGTAAATTCCGAAAGCAAAATCGAGATGTAGGGGGAGTGTGTGTGTGTGTTTATGAGTCGGTATTTACCACCAACTTATAGTTGGTGGTAAATAATGAATGTATGTGTAAATGCATTTTTACGCGCGTAGCAGTGTGCAATGTGGCATACATACATGCCCTTAGGGCATGTATGTGTGCCACATGTGCACACATGGCCGAAACAGGGGTGCAACAGGGTGTCAATGTGACACCCTGCCACCCTTGTATGTGTTCCCCCCATTACCGAATCGGTATTTACCGATTCGGTAATGAGGCATACCTTCCCATCAATGGGAAGGTATGCCTCATTACCGAATCGGTAAATACCGATTCGGTAATCACCGACTAGTAACGAATCGGTAAAAATTACCGACTCATTACCTACATACGAGTTACCACTTCTTAAATACCGAGTCGGTACGGCTCGGTATTTAAGAAGTGGTAACTGGTACGCTACCTACATGAGGCCCCTTGGTCCCTGAAATCCCTTTAAGCAGTTGGGCCATGCAGATCCCTTCACATGATGAGATTACTTCTGGCTCATTTGGTGTGAAGGCAAATTTTTTTTATAAAGAAAATGAATCCCCATTTCTATAGTGACAAATTATTTATAGCAATTTTTAAGCACATTACTGGGGAAACTGACAGCTATTCAATTGCTTTTGGAATCTTAGCAGATTATGGTGGGTTCAATGTGTTAGTGCTACTGAATTCCAGAGTTTTGTACCTGAGATGGTAAATGCTCTTCCTCCCCATTTTTCATATCTGTATTTGGGAACCACAAACTGTATAAAGTTTTTCGATCTCACGGATGTGGTGGGATGACATTTCTTTAGTCTGTTGGGGAAACAATGTGGATTTGAGCTGCATGAATGCTTTTGTTGGGATAATGACTTCAAAGTCTCCCATTGCTCGATGTACAAAATATGTTTCTGTGTGAACAATCTTTAAATTATGCTACTTTTTAGGTAGAGACTAGAGGCAGTGCACATGGGCTGCTCTGCGAGGCATGCTGTATTCCCTCTGTGGAGATTGAATATACCCACTTCACGCCCACTGCTATTCGTTGGTTGCTTGGTCTGCCTTTACAAATTCCAGAGTTTTCATTGGTGAATAGTGTACATTTGTACCGCCTTGTGGCTGTTTTGTTCCCACTCTGGTTACTGGCCCTGCTATGTGGATCCTTTCACTATTGAAGAAAGCGGGCCAAGTCCCAACAGGCAACTTGGGCAAGGCATGCACAACTATCGAGAAATATATTGAAAACGTAATGTCTCACTAGGCAAATATTGAACGATAAATCACAATTATTTAAACCAGTGATTCACATATTTTTTTATATGTGCAGTATTTTTCAATGGGCAAAGATCAAATTCAATCGTACAAACAATATGCATAAAAAATCCAAATCATTACAATCCACAAATTACAAAAACACATTCAAGGTGTGTACCCAATGCATTTCCGCACGCCAAGTCCCTTCATCAGGGGAAAATCTGTAGAGAAAACAAAATCAGGAATTCTAATGCACATACATGGTTGACTTGCAGTAAACATAAACGCATGCCAGCTTATACATTTAAGTGCCCTGTATTCATTGATGTACTCCAAGATGATTGTGGTATGTGGCTATGTGCATCCATATGGGGTGTGATAATGCCAGGTCAGAGTGATTTAGTGCATTATGTACGTGTTCTATAACACATCCAAGTAAATCTATCAACACCGTGATACCTTAAATTCTACGTTGCTCACCAACAAAAGTGTTCACAAAGTTCTATGCTGCTTCAGTTTGCCCACAGTTACTGAACCCCCGTATAAAGGATGAAACACACGAGAAGCATAAAACCACACACTGGTTGTACCGAGATTGTGAAAGGGACTAACGGTACTTACTGCAGACGCGCAAGTGCTTGCCTGCTAGGCGTTGAGACACGACTAGCTGATGCAGATGGAAGAAAAGAACTGCAGATGAACAACATTCTCAGACGAGCATTCTACAGTAATTGAAAAGAATACAAAAATGCCCATACCTCGTAAAAACGTATAGTGTACGGGAAATCTGTTCTTGCAGCTAGACCTGTGAGTTCCTCAATAGTATGACCGTAAACTACGCTGCAAAATGAAGCAGAGTGAATTATGGCCCCGTTAGTCCGAATCATGCGGTATGTAGATTCCATAGTAGTAAGTTCTTATCGGTTCGATCTTGATCAATTTGGACTTTGCAGCGATGTCCGGCTCGCGCAGTGGCGTTCGGAATAAGAGCGGGGTGCAAAGATAGCTCTTGTTCAAGTGTTTAAAAAAGGCAGAAGTGCTGTGGTTTCAGCACACCTCTCCACAGGTCTGGTCACAGGTGAGCGCCATCTTAAAACCTGTTCATGAAAACAAATATGCCCTGAGGCATGACAAATAACTCACCTAGAGGATGAGACATTATGAGTGGCATCTACATGGCGCATTGATGTTTAGATTTATACTGATGTTCAGTGCCAGATGCAATCGTGAGTCTCTTTCCAATGACGAGACTGCAATAATCTTGAACATCTTGCCGCGAGTTTGGTGTGACCATCACACTCGCACTGAACGTCAGTGTAAATCTGAACATCACTTGAGTTCTGTGGTATGGCTGTATTTGGCTCTGTAGCTGGACGGGAAGAGAGGGCCCAGTGTGTGTCCTGCTCTGTGTGTGGGGTCTCCAACCAACTGGGTGCTGGTTGGCGAGGGTTCCTGGCGCTAGACTTGGACGGGCTAGCCTTCACCAACTCTGCTGCCCCATGTCCTTGCAGGTGATCCAGCTCTGGGGACAAAATTTACATATTCTCCTTATGTCACAGATTCTTATTCACAACAGCTCATTCATACACTCGTTCATTGGTGGGGCCCATAACACCAACACACTCGTCATTCAATCTATCTCACTCGAATCTGTACACAAGAGGAAAAGGCGCTGGACATGTGGGTACCTTATTAACTATCAGGATTCATTTGCTTTTACATTATATACACGTTCTATATACATCTTCAGAATCCTGACTTTAACATGAAGGCACTCCAGTATTTGGTTGATGGACCAACTAGTTGGACTGGTTCATGGTGAATTGGAACCAGCTAAGACAATTAAAGCCTAGGAAAACATTTGATATTTTCAGTAATTAACTTAAGAACCACAGACTCGTTTCTTATTATTTCAATTTTGTTTATCTAAATATTTGCCGAACTCTTAAATCTTGCATTTAACTGACTACAGCTCATCAATTTGATTTAGATTCGTTAAAGAGAAAAATATGAACATTCAGAAATTACTCTTAGACATAATTTTACGGAAAATACATTGAATCATTACCAATCGAAAGATGATGATACCTTCACATCAAGTAGGGAGCTAACTGCATTCTCAAATGAAGGCTCTCTCGAACAGGCAGTCCAACCCTCACCAAAGGATCAAACCATCGTGCGAAATACAGGATACAGCGTAATAAAGTTCAGAATTTCAGCAAAGTCCTAACATCAATCCGGAGCATGGACCAATTCCACACTCAGACTGATAGCATAGAATTTTGGAAACACAAAGAAATAACCCAAAGATATATGCAGCCACAACCGCAACCTAACGAACGCTGCTGCAACCAACCCTTCCAACTCCAACTCTCCTATTTTTAATGATTGATGAGAGGGTTTTATACCCTTTTCTGCCTTACTTCATTTTAGAATAGCAACTTTAGGGGCAGACCAAATGTTCTGATTGGACAGTTTGGGGTTATCAGTAGTTTATTGAATTTTTCCCAGTGCAAACTGGTTCTTCATAGTGACTTTTCACAAAGTTCTCAAATCGTCATTGTCTGTTCAGTTCCCAGGCGGGGAAACAGTAGTTGTATCCTTTTCAAGGTAAAAAGGGTCCTACTGACAGGTTCTCTCTTTGTCTCTTCCTTGACTCTCATTTGGTCATCTTCTGGCTGGCGGTCAAGTTCCCAACTTTCAGCCTTGGCAGGGAACACGATGTCAGGAGTTCAAGCTACCTCGTGATTTCAAGGGCCATCTGGGCATGCGCAGAAGTCATCACGTGCACATGGTAGCATCTGCTTCAGAGAACGCCCTCTTGGGTACTGCGGCCTAATAGGCCCGAATATCAACTTAAGCAGAAATAAACATAACCGCAATTAAAATATAGAAATGAAAGTTCTGATGTTCAAACCCATACTAATCCCAATATATATTAGTATTTTCCTAGCTGTAGCAACATTTAAAGCAATAATACTTACCCTTTAATAATTTTTTTAAATAACAAAACGATCACAAAGCAACATAAATCATGCAATTTTACTATTTCACCACAATCTAAGGTTAGTTTGCGTACCATTGTTAATTAATTAATTTTGCCATGCAATTTGCAATTTAGTCCCACATGTATTTATGTTTATCAAGGTGTAAAGGTTGATTAGTAACACTTCCACTGCAAACATGTTATTGTAAATTAATTTTAGAATGATTACGTAATTAATTTCATGCAAATTAGAGGAGGTATACAAAATTTTGTTTTACCTGCTCCATCAATCCCCCTTTGGTGATTTTAAACTTCACCACTATTCACTAATTTCACTAAATAGTTCTCCATACTGTTCTCCTTTGTTTTCTTGTACATATTTTCTTAAAATTCTTCTAATTCTATTCTTCTATCTCTCTCTTATTTCTTTCTCTTTATTTTTCTTGTTTTCTCTTTTTATCTTATTTTGTAATTTTCTTCTGTAGTAGGGGATCTCTGTGTATAGTCATAATCTAGTGAACAGTCCCGCCCATGTGCGTGGACCCCGGAGCAATACAAATAATCTCTTAAAATGTCAAGCCATGCAGACCCGCATCTACACTTAAGAGAGGATTCAAAGACAGATAATGCAGACTATATCCACAGGCTACACTGTCCAGTACTTCAACTAGAAAATTCCACCAACATCCACAAACAGCACTGCCTGCCCAGCTTTTTCCACAGAGAAAAACCTGCCTCTACCAGCAAAAGCCTCTGGAATGATAGAGAGGGAGGAATGGACAGACAAGCCCCATAGGCTGCCATTATGTGGCTCAGAACAGGATACTGTGCCTTTAAGAAAACTTTCCAGAACTTTTCCAGTATCCCAGAATGCACAGCAGGTCCCTTTTACTTTCAGTTCTTTTTTCCGGCTCCTGCTAGCAGGACCCTGGAGCATTGAGCTCTCCCTTTTCAAGGGTTTATTTGGATTTGTTCACTTTTCAAGTGCTTATTAAGTACCTTGTTGCCTTCCTTCTTGTGTGTGCTCTGTGTTGTCAACATGCCTGGCTTGTTTGACAAGTGCCCAGAGTGCGAGAGAAAGAAGGCCAAGTCGGACCCACACAGGGTGTGCATTGTCTGCCTTCCCCAGTCCCATGTTCCAGAGGAGTGTGACATTTGCCAATCTTTCTCAGCCAGGACCCTGAGAGAAAGGATGAAGATCAGGCTCCAAGGCCTGGAGGACAGAAGGCTGAGGGCACAAGGTGGGTCAGGACGGGCTGATTCTGCCCATGCTGAGGCCCCTGGGGGACTCCCCAGGGGCAGGAAGCCCAGCAAACGTCCCCATTCTCCGTCGGCATCGAGGGGGATGGCTGCAGTTTGTTCACCGTCTCCCCAGGGCTCTGGGGAGAAACGGCGTCGACGCTCGACGTCGTGGGAGCTGAGCAGTCCGCCGTCGACGACATCATCATCTTCGTCGACTCCGTCGAGTCATCGGCGTCGAGAACAGTCCCGGCGTAGGCGCTCGCCGTCGAGGCGAGGTCGCCGTTCGCCGTCGGCAAAGAGGAGAAGGTCACCGTCGAAGGGATCCCCGACGTCGAGGACCTGTCGGAGGCGTTCGCCGTCGAGGAGGCGTTCGCCGTCGAGGAAGCGTTCGCCATCGAGGAGGCGTTCATCGACACCGAGGCAGCGCAGGAGGAGTCCTGACGCCCGGAGTCCCTCGGGGTCACAAAGCAAGAGAACGGAGTCACCGGGCTCGGTGTACTCAGTGGTGTATACACCTCCTAAGCCTAGGTCGCCACCCTTTCCTCCTTTGCCAAGGGAGCCCTCACCACAGATCCCTACGCCACCGCCTCCACTTCCTCCTCCTCCTCCTCCTCCTCCTCCTCATACCATTCCGCCTCACACACCGTCGGGTCCACCTGTGGCCCCGCCACGGTCGGTGTCGTTGCCTAGGTATCCGACGCCGCCGAAGAGAACTCCGAGGCCGCGGCACCAGGTTACGCCACCGTTGCCTGCGCCTGCGAGGCCGGCTGAGCGGCCGAAGCCAAACAGATCGCGCTCCCGCTCCGGACGGAGAGGAAGATCACGGAGCCGTGGACGGTCGTCATCGACATCTGGGCGACGCCGCAGGAGGCGCAGAGCCAGATCCCGCACCCAATCGTCTGCCAGGGACTACTCGCCGAGGCTGTCGGACTCGCCAGGGACGGGAGTATCGCCTGTCGATGATGTAGTCTCCAGGAGGTGCTACTGAGGGGTGCGGCCAAGCTAGGGATCACGGTGACGGTGCCAACACCTACGACGTCCGTGATCTTCGAGACGCTGCACAAAAAGCACCTGCCTCACCCCCTGCTGCCACTAGTGCCGGGATTGGTGGAGCCCGCTACGGAGTTGTTCCTCACTCCGGCGGTGACGAAACCAGCCCCCTCAAGGCTCCTGAAGACGTATCGGGCACCGGAATCGGACCCGACCTTTCTGAGGATGGACCCGAAATCGGACTCGGTCATTGTGACGGCGGCAAGGAAGCAGCATGCTACCACTCCTTCCTCGACAGTGCCGCCTGATAAGGATAGCCGTTGGCTAGACTCGGCGGGCAGAAAGGTCTGTGGGACGGCTTCTACCACCATGAAGGTGGCAAGTGCCGGGGCTCTGTTGGGGCGCTACGACCGTGCCCTATGGGAGTCTCTCCAGCAGTACGCGGAGCTGCTGCCTCGCGACAAGAAGGAGGACTTTCTAGAGACTTTGCGTGAGGGGATGATGGTGTCAAATCAGATTATCAGCGCGGCGGCGGATGTGTCTCTGTTAGCGGCACATGGATATTGTCATGGCATCAACCAACGGCGTCACGCTTGGCTTCGCCTTACCTCACTCAAACCGGAGCCACAACAAAGAGTGGCCAACCTGCCTTTCTCGGGGTAAACCCTGTTCGGCCAGCATGCGGACGACGAAATGGCCCGCATGAAGACAGAGGCAGAGACCCTGACGGCTGTCGGGTTAGAGAAGCCTGAGAAGAAAAAGCGCCCGTTCCAGAGACGGTTCGGGGCTGCAGGCAGAGGGCGTGGGCAGGCCTCGGGACAGCAGCAACAACAGCAGCAGCAGTTCCGGAAACCCTTCCAGAAGCGCCAGAAGGGTAGAGGAAGCCAGCAGTCCGCTACAGCGACCAAGGGCCCGGCTGGGTCTCGGCCCTGAGCGATTACTTCCCCTGCAACCGTTACCCACTCCAGTGAGGGGAAGCGTTCAATCTTTTCTGGCAGAGTGGAGAAAAATTACTCAGGACAAGTGAGTGCTGAATATTGTTTGCAATGGATACAGTCTTCGGTTCATCAGCCCGCCTCCAGCGATTCCGCCGATAAGCTCACGGTATCAACTGCGAGAGCTCCAGGCGGAGGCAGACATCCTGTTGAGGAAAAAGGCGGTGGAAGACGTGCCTCTGTCTCAAAGGGGAAGAGGTCTGTACTCTCGGTTCTTCCTGGTTCGCAAGAAGGACAAGAACGAGTTCAGGCCCATTCTGGATTTGCGGCAAGCAAACAAATGGATTCGCAGAGAGAAATTCTGCATGCTATCGTTGCATCAGATTTACCCTCAGCTGCAACGAGGAGACTGGCTCTGTGCCATAGATCTACAGGATGCGTACTTCCATGTGCCCATTGCACAGAAGCACAGGAAGTTCCTGCGATTCCAAGTTGGCGCCAATCATTATCAATACACAGTACTGCCATTTGGGCTAAAGTCTGCGCCCAGGACCTTCTCGAAGTGCATGGCAATGGTAGCTGCACACCTGCGGAGGAACAAGGTGTTTGTCTACCCGTACCTGGACGATTGGTTGATCAAGGCCTTCTCCTTCTCGGAAGCACAAGCGCACTTCCAGAAGACGTGCGTTCTCTTGAACAAGCTGGGGTTGCACGTCAACATGTCCAAGTCTGTCCCGACTCCGGTCCAGTGCATACAGTACTTGGGGGCCTCCATCAATACGCTGTCAGCAAGCGTGTCTCCTTCGGAGGAGAGACGGTTATCACTCCTTCGGAAGGCTCAGGCTCTTATGACCGCTCCATCGACGACAGTGAGGAAGGTGTCTTCGCTGCTGGGATCGATGGCCTCATGTATCTTCCTCACGCCTCACGCACGGCTGCACATGAGACCACTGCAGGAGTGCTTGGAGGATCAGTGGGATCGGAGGACAGGTTCTTGGGACGACAAGATACAGCTGTCTCTGCATGCTCTTCAGTCGCTGAAGTAGTGGTGTTCGGCGGAAAATATCCTCAGGGGGGTTCCCTTCCACAAGGACATTCCCACGAAGAGTATTGTGACGGATGCGTCTCTCCAAGGCTGGGGAGCGCATTCCGGAGACTTACAGATACAAGGAAAGTGGTCCCCGTTGGAGTCGACGTACCACATCAATTTCCTGGAGCTCAGAGCCGTTTACTTGGCATTGAAGGCCTTCCATCCGTCCTTCCAGACCAACTCGCTGCTTGTACAGACGGACAATACAACCACGATGTATTACCTCAACAAGCAGGGGGGGTCGAGATCACGCACTCTGTCGCAGGAGGCGCAGTCGATCTGGCACTGGCTTCTGGCCCGAGGACTGACGATTACGGCCACGCATCTGCCAGGTGTGCAGAATGTTCAGGCGGACGCACTGAGCAGACTGATTCAGGAAAACCACGAATGGGCCATAAACGATGAAGTACTAGGGGACGTCTTCGCAAGGTGGGGGACTCCAGATGTAGATCTGTTCGCCACCGCCAAAAACAGCAAATGCCGAGACTTCGCATCCAGGTACTACCAGCGGGGGACGCTGGGGAATGCGCTATGGATTGACTGGTCGAACAGCTTTCTGTACGCTTTTCCACCCATTCCCCTGATTCCGGCGGTACTCATCAAGCTGTCCCAGTCCGGGGCGCGGATGATCCTGATTGCCCCGGAATGGCCCAGACAGTGGTGGTTCACGGACCTGCTTCACCGGTCTCTCCGTCCTCACATACGGCTGCCGTGCAGGCCGGACCTTCTCACGAAGTTCGGGGGGCAGTTGGTGCACCCCAACCTCTCGTCTTTGAGTTTGGCGGCATGGCTCCTGAGATAGTGCAATATGGCCATTTGAATCTACCAGCAGATTGTATGGATATACTGAAGGAGGCTAAGCGACCTTCCACTAGGACGTCCTATGCTTACAAGTGGAAGAGATTCTGCATCTGGTGCAAGTCCAAGCACTTTGACCCGACGACATGTAAGGAAGATGTCATCCTTCCGTACCTTTTGCATTTGGCGCAGTCTGGCCTTAATTTCCATTCCATTAAGGTCCATCTCGCTGCTTTGACTGCTTACAGGAAATGCCCTTCACAGACTTCCTTCTTTCAGATCCCTGTGATCAAGGATTTTTTGGAAGGCTGGAAGAAAGTGTTCCCTCCTGTCAGACTTCCCTCGCCTTCATGGGAATTGAATGTTGTGCTATCCAGATTGATGAAGGAGCCTTTTGAACCTATTCACAAGGCTTCGTTGCAGCACCTGTCTTGGAAGGCGGCGTTCCAAGTGGCCATTACATCGGCCCGCAGCGTGAGTGAACTTCAGGCGTTGTGTTGCCAAGAACCTTATACAGTATTTCATGCTGCTAAGGTTGTTATGCGTACTCACCCTAAATTTCTTCCTAAGGTTATATCTGATTTTCATGTCAACCAGACCATAACTTTACCTACGTTTTTTCAGAATCCCTCTTCTCCAGCGGAAAGGTCTCTACATTCCCTGGACGTTAGGAGGGTGTTGAAGTTTTATCTTGATAAGACCAAAGATATTCGTAGGTCAGACCAGTTGTTTATCAATTATGGATCAGTCAGGACCGGTCTTGCTACCTCCAAACAGTCCATCTCTCGGTGGATTGTGTCCTGTATACAATTGTGTTACCAAAAGGCTAATAAGACCTTAGGGGGTAAACCCAAGGCTCATTCCACCAGGGGCAAAGCTGCCACGACTGCTTTGGTGCGTAGTGTTCCGATTGCAGAAATCTGCAAGACGGCCACTTGGAGGTCGGTCCATACCTTTGCTGCGCATTACTGTCTGGACACGGATGCCAGGGCAGATGCTCAGGTTGGGCAGGCTTCGCTGCGAAATTTGTTCGCACAGTAGTGGTATTATTTTGTAGTCTTCTCCACCGCCGTTTTGGTGTGGGGATGGGCTCGCCATTCTATTCACTAGATTATGACTATACACAGAGATCCCCTACTACAGAAGGAGTAGTTTCTTTTCTGTAACTCCAGTTCTGTAGTAGGGGTATCTCTGTTATAGTCATAAGCGCCCGCCCTCCTCCCCGGTGGAGAGATAAATGTTAATGTAAGGAATGCTACAGGTCTGGCGTGTTACGCCTTCAAAAAGAACTGAAAGTAAAAGGGACCTGCTGTGCATTCTGGGATACTGGAAAAGTTCTGGAAAGTTTTCTTAAAGGCACAGTATCCTGTTCTGAGCCACATAATGGCAGCCTATGGGGCTTGTATGTCCATTCCTCCCTCTCTATCATTCCAGAGGCTTTTGCTGGTAGAGGCAGGTTTTTCTCTGTGGAAAAAGCTTGGCAGGCAGTGCTGTTTGTGGATGTTGGTGGAATTTTCTAGTTGAAGTACTGGACAGTGTAGCCTGTGGATATAGGCTGCATTATCTGTCTTTGAATCCTCTCTTAAGTGTAGATGCAGGTCTGCATGGCTTGACAACTTAAGAGATTATTTTTATTGCTCCGGGGTCCACGCACATGGGCGGGACTATTCACTAGATTATGACTATAACAGAGATACCCCTACTACAGAACTGGAGTTACAGAAAAGAAACTACTCCTTTTTATGCACAAACATCCTAATCTTAATATTAACACTAAAATAATCACAAAAGTCACAGGTATCAGTATTTTTCCCCCAAAGGAGCTACCTAATGTTGTTAATACATTCTTAATAGTGGAAAAACCCTTACCACGTTTCTCCCATACACCTTCAACCTCCATTGGAACAATTTCTTCATGCAATTCAGTTATATTCTTAATATATTTCTTTATGTTGTGACTTTCGTCAGGAAGAAATGTAAGTACAGCAATATTGTACTTTCAGCATTCCACAGACTCCTCCCTCTTTTGCCAATATAATGTCAAGGGCAAGTCGATTTTGCATTACCATAGCTCTCATGGCAACCATTTTGGTATTTACCATTAAGAACCCTCCAGCTGTGCTTGTTGATAAACCATCCACAACTGTAGACAATTTTCTAATTTTATGTGCATTCAGAGATATTCCAACTGCTGGTATCAGTGCTCCAAAGAAATCCCCAATAATTTCTGACCAACTCTCCCTTCTTCTACGTGTTAGCTGTCTACCTATTTCGTGCAATCCGTCATCTCCCCTTTCCACATGAAATATTTTTGGAAAGACCAGGCCTAAGTAACAAGTTCCGTACCAATGGTCCGGCAACCTATAATAAGCTCTGTTCCCACAGATGTAATATATTCCAGGTAATACCGGATATTTTCCTCCTTTAAATCCCCATCCTCCGAAGATTTTGTATAAGTCATGGCACTCACTTGTTATGTTATGTTATGTTATGTTAAATGGGACTTTTATAGCGCAACGGCTACTCCAAAGGAGTGTCCCGGCGCTTTTGTGCTCCAGACCAAAGAAAGAGCTGGAAAACATAACAGTAACAAGAGCAGGGGCCTAAAGAGGGGGCAGATTATCCAGTGAACAACCAGGTTTTTAAGTCTTTTCTGAAGGCAAGCAGGTTAGCGGTGTTTCGCAAGGACACCGGTAAGGAATTCCAAAGCTGCGGAGCAAGAAAGCTAAAGGACCGGCCGCCTAGCCGAGCCCTTTTGATGCGTGGCACTCGAGCCAAAGCCAAAGCTTCTGACCTGAGGGATCGTACAGGTCGATAGAAGTCCAGCCTCCTCTGAAGATATTTGGCACCATTGCCATGCAAGGCCTTATGGGCGAGAGTCATGGCCTTGAAAAGTATCCTCTTCCGCACCGGAAGCCAGTGAAGGGATACGAGGAGATTGGAGGCACTGGTGCGGCGGTGCAGGCCAAAAATTGCACGAGCAGCGGCGTTCTGAGTAACCTGCAAACGCTGGAGGAGGTATTCAGGCAGACCCAGATATAGGACATTTGCATAGTCCAATCTGGACCCTATGAGTGCCTGAACAGTGATCCTCCGATGTTCCTCCGAGAGAAGGGGAAAGAACTTGCGCAACATTCTGAGTATCCCAAAGCATGTTCCCGTAAGAGTGGAAACCTGGGATTTGAGCGAGAGCTCGTTGTCAATTTTAACCCCCAGGTTCTTAGCCCACTTAGAGGACTGAGTGGGAGGGAACATGTCAGCAGGCCACCATCCCTGCCAATCTGGTTCTGATGGGCATCCGAAGAATAGTATTTCGGATTTGTCCGAGTTGCATTTGAGGCTGTTGTGTGAGAACCAGCTAAAGACAGCCCCAAGGCACTCGCAGATCCTTTCTCCATCGAACTTGCACCTACAAAATAATTATCATATACAGTATTATCTCTACTTATGCATAACTTCCCTTTCTGGGTCCAATCTAAAGCCATTGCCGGGTTTGTTTCTCCCTTTAAGTGATTTTCCTTCCCAACATCCCAAAATGGTGTTCCCATCTTTTCCCCAGAACCTTCTTTTGCATTTTTACTCTCCTCTCCCCTACCATGATCAGGAAAGTTTTCTCTTCTTTTCTTAAACTACAAGTAAGTTTATTCTTAAACACTTCTTCTAAAGTTAATTCTCTTGTTTCCAGAAATAATTCACCAAGGGGCATATGCATCAACAATGCCATTTGCGATTCCTTATTAGCGAAAAATAAGGATTCGCTAATAAGGAATAGCAAAAGGCTATGCATGTAGGAATCGCTATTCAAATAGCGATTCCTTAACTTTCCTTAATTGCGACTAGCAAATAGCGAGTAGCAATTAAGGAATGCCGTCCCAATCATTCCTATGGGCCTCCAGGCCCATAGGAATGAATTGGAGATTGCATGAGCAAATTGCGAGTACCAGTAGGTTCTCGCAAATTGCTCATGCAATTTCAAGGGTGCAAGGGTGTCAAAATGACACCCTATTGCACCCCTGAAATTGATATGTGCACATATGTTGCACACACACATGCTCTAAGGGCATGTGTGTGCGCAACATGAAAATTTGAAAAATGCACAAAAGTGCTTTTTTCAAAGTTTTTGCAAATTACCATGCAGTTCATCTTCATGGTAATTTGCTCCCCCTATTAGCGAAATCGCTAATTTTTTAACTTTGATGCATTGCATTTAAGGAATCTCACTTTGGGATTCCTTAAATGCAATCGCTATTTAAGGAATCGCTATTTAAGGAATCCCTATTTAAAGAATCGCTATTTAAGGAATCCCTATTTAAAGAATCGCTATTTAAGGATTCCTTAAATAGCGATTTTTGCTTTTGGGTTGATGCATTGGGATTGGGTATTTTTAACTAGCTAACAGGAGTTATTAACGAATCGGTATTTTACCGACGGTTTTTTGGCTTGATGCATGAGGCTGATAGAGTTTTACCAGGAATCACCTTGTTTAGTTCAGGAGCTACAGGAATCTGTGAGAAAATATTATTTATATCAGTGTAATAGTATTCTAATTTTCCGGTTTTATAAAATAAACTGGCTAGGACACTACAAGTTATACAATATGTCAAAGGAAGGTGATAAGTGATACAGATGCAGGTAACTGCATGCATACATAACAATCTCTAACGTCCATGGTTTTTAAATACTCATATAATGACTTTGAAAAAACATTCTTGGAAAAATCATTTATGGGCTTGACTTATCTTTGTGAGATTCTGTTCTATCTACCAATTTTGTGACATGACTGTCATCAGCGTTTTCATTATTAGTTCCATTTATTGTGTGTCCACCTATATTTTCAAATGTTACTCTAAATTAAATTGTTATTGCTAATATAATCCAAACAAGCATTAATATTCCTGTACAACAAAAACACATTTTACACCATCTCCGGAGAAATACACATGTTGGATTTCTATTTTCATTGTTTGCCGTTTTGTAAATGATCAGTGTCTTTTGACTTAGCCTCTTTCTTGAACAATTTACCTTTGTCTAAAGCTAAGGCTTTAGTTGCCTACTTGGTTCTTTTCTGGTCATGGGTCTTGTCCGTGCTTTCAATTCTTTCCGAGTTCTTTTGTCTCTTAATCCATGTATGAATCGTCCTCATCCTTAGGTTCACAGTCTTTGTTCAGAATTTCCTGATCATCCGTTTCTTCTCTAGTGTCAGTCAAGACAACTCTCAGGATTTCCGAATCTTCTTCTTTGTCCACCTCTTGCACAGTCACTCTTAGACTTTCTTGGCTATCAGCTTCCTCTTGTGTATCAGGATGTGCCACATATTTCCATTCCGGTGACTTGTACTTCGGATTTGGTTTCTTTATCCTCTTTGTGTTTTGCAAATGCTTCTGCTCCATGTCCTTTTGTTTCTCTTGACTAGACACTTCATTCACTTGTTCAGCATTATCATGCTTTATTCTGGTCAGTCGGTATCTCAACCTCTTGATTTTGTTGGGCCAAATATCTTCTTTCAAAGGCCTTTTCAATTTAGATCCTTTTCTTTCTCGCTCTGTTTTCCAAGCTCTTTTCCTCAAAATTCTTCCACCTTTTTTTTCTGCTTCACTTTCTACTGATTCTGTCTCTGTCTGGATTTCACCGTCTTTTAGTTTTATCCTCAATATTTCAGGTTCACTGTCTGTATCTATCCCTCCTCGTATTTCTTCCACACGATCTTCCTGCTGACTATCTGACCCTTTTTCTACCTGTGTGTGTTGTGTCCCTAAACCTCCTCGGGGTTCTTCGCCAATTACTTCACCCTCACTCTCTGTATCTAATTCCTCACCTTCTATCTCTATAACCTCGGGGGAAATTTCTCTTGTGCTTGTACTCAGGATTTCTTTTCCAAAGATTACTTGTTCACTTCTTCCAGTTTCATGATTTGTTCTTTCTCGTATTCCTACTTGTTCTGTTTCAGATTCAGAGCTAGTATCGGAAATTTCAAGGCGTCTTCTTAGTGGTACATTTTCCTGTCCAGCAATTTGACTTGGACCGTGTTCACCTGCTTCTGGTTCTTGTCTTGTTCTCGTTTCTTCTGATTCTGAACTGGTATCTGATACTTCTCGATGTTCTTCAGATTGATCTTCCGGATTTGGGACTCGAAGAGTGTGACTGGCATGAATCCAGTTCTTCACCCCAGCACACTTCACAGCAGTTGTTGTCAGAATCACTTGACGTGGTTTTCCCCAGCGTGGAACCAGACAATTTCTTCGGTGTCCTTTTGTGCGGACTCAATCTCCCGGACTCTAGTCATGAGCTGGCTTCTTTTCAAGAGTGGTCGCATCTGGTGAAACACAGAATGTACCATATCAGCCAATCCTTTGCAATAATCCAAGACGATGTCATCAGATATAGGCAGCAGTTTGTTGACAGGAATGAAAACATGTCTCATTGCTCTACCCATGATAATTTAATTGGGGCTCAGACCAGTCTTCCTATCAGTAATTGATATAATGCTCATTAAGACAAGAGGCAAGATATCTGGCCATTTGAGACCCCTGGCCAAACACATTTTCCCCAATCTGTTCTTTATGGTGCAATTCATTTGTTCTACCACTCGAGAAGCCTTTGGTCGGTAGGCACAATGTAATTTTTATTGTATATTTAATGCTTCACAAATCAATTGTATAATTTAATTCTGGAAATGTGTAACCCTGGGCGTTGTGAGACTACGCGGAGCATCACAGAGTGGGGGCAAATCTACGCACACCCCGTGTAGCCCCACTACGTGCCACCCGCCCTCTTTTAAATGCAGTTATAATGTTTAAAAGCTAGCTCAAATTAATTAAAATAACTTACCTGAGCTGCGGTGTCCCGGGGCTTCCTCTTCTTTCTCTATCGCCGACTTCTTCCTCACAAATGCTCATGCGCGGGCGCCCACGCATGCGCATTTGTCACAAAAAACGTGCATGTGCGGGCACCCGCGCATGCGCATTTGTGAGGAAGAAGTCAGCGATAGAGAAGGAAGAGGGAGCCCCGGGACGCCGCAGCTCAGGTAAGTTATTTTAATTACTTTGAGCTTGCTTTTAGAAGTTTTTAACATTATAAGGGCACTTAAAGAGGGTGGAGGTGTCATGGTGCAGCGGGGAACCAGGATTCAGATTGTCATGGTGCAGCGGGGAACCAGGATTCAGACGGCACGCGCATGCGCAGCAGAACTGAGCGAGTCAGCGTTCTAGCTGTCCGCTCGTCCGTACAACCCGGAAGTGCCTCACTCGCCTGGGAAGCGCTGCCGGTTGAGACCACATTTAGCCGCGGTATTCAACCGAAGCAGCGCTTCCAGTACAGAATCGGAGAGCGAGCCTTCCGCTTGCCGCCTGACCGCCGCTCCAGCCTTGACATCCAGAGACTTGGTTTTTGGTTTTTGCCTACCCGCCTTGCGTCACCCTTGCTTGGCTGCCTTCCTGACTCCTGCCTTCCCAGCGCAGGAGCGCCTCAGCCCACATTCCCTTGGCCCTCGTCTTGACTCCTGCCGTCCCTTGCCTCTGCCTTCCCGGTGCAGGAGCACCTCTGCCCCCATAAACTCGTACAGCAACACGCCACAAGGGTGCTCACAGCTGTATTAGGGGAACGCCACACCGGAGCGCCCAGAAGTTCCGTGACACGCACAGGGTAGCGTGTTCACGGCATCGTGTGCCCTCCGTAGACCTCAAGAACGTCACTGCGACACACACAGGGAAGTGTGTTCGCAGTAGTACCCTGATTTTACCGCGCCGGAGCGCTTTATGTTGAGACATACTGCGACACGCACAGGGAAGCGTGAATCGCAGCACCTTTAAGTTCACCGCGCCGGAGCGCTTTATGCTGAGACATACTGCGACACGCACAGGGAAGCGTGAATCGCAGCACCTTTATTTTCACCGCGCCGGAGCGCTTTATGTTGTGACATTTTGTGACATTTCCTTTCGTTCCTTGGAAGCACCTCCTCCTTGCACGTCCGCAACGCACTCCTTGCTGGCAGAAGAAAAGCCTGGACCCACTTGCCTTTCAGGTGACTATGTTTTTGAAACCTGGTGCTGGATGAATGCATAGCATAAGCAAGTAGGTTAGAAGCTGAGCCCGTTTATTAATCCATGGGTCCTTTTCTCTTCTAGTTGGCGATCCTCCAACACACCCTCAGACAACTTAGCTCCTGCCAGACGACCTCATTTTCCCTGTCCTTGTCTCCTTCCCCTGGTTCCATCCTCAACTCGGTCAGTGTATCCACCTGCCGAGGTGTGGAGGGGAGCGGTGGAGGTTGTTCGTGTCGTCTCTGCGAGATAACCTCACGAGTATACCAGGTAAGCCTCGTGGGGCCTTGACAGGAGGGAGGCGGGTGGCAGGCAACTCCGCTCCACCGTGGTGTGCGTGTAGCCTGCCTGCTCGAAGCTTACTTCGCGGACCGCAAAGTAGGCAAAACTACGTACATTCCACGGGCGTAGCGCAGCACTACGCCCAGGGTTAGAAATGTGTACCTCTATCTGTTTCAATCGTTACTGGAAAACCAAATCTAGGAATGAACTCTCTCAGTAGGAATTTCGCTACAGTAACTCCATCATTCCTTCTGGTCGGGTAAGCCTCAACCCAACGGGAAAACAGACAATCACCAGTTGCATGAGGGCATTTCAAGGAAATCAAGCTGCATACGAGTAAAAGGACCTCCCTCCCGTCCTATGGTTCCCAAGCTCACCACAGTTTTCCTTCCTAGATTGAATTGCTGGCATATGAGACATCTCTGACAAAGGCTCTCAGCTATAAGCTGAAACTTTGCATTATACCAGGTTTGCTTAAAAAGTCTAATCATGGCATCCCTGCCCATGGTACATCCGTGCCATGGTAGAGATCATGCTATCAGGCATTACTGGTCTTCCATCTCTGTAAACCCAGACTCGGTCTACTTCGCGTTGTGTACATCCTGATTTCATCCACTGTTTCTTCTCCTCTTCCACTGCTTCTTCCTGTAACTGTCTCACTTCATCCCATGTACTTACGGTGTTAGTAAAAAGCAAGGGACATAAATCCATTTCCTTTTCCCTGTTACGATTTAGTGAAGTCTGATTTTGTGCACAGTATTGAGCTAGGTCATTGGCAAATTCATTGCCTGCTGACACATAGTCTGTTCCTTTCTTGTGTGCGCTACATTTTATAACAGCGATCTGTTTAGGCAGCTGTATCGCCTCGAGTAATTTTCCAACTATTTCTGCATTTCTAATTGGAGTTCCACTCGACGTCAAGAATCCTCTTCGGGACCAAATTTGCCCAAAATCATGCACCACTCCAAACCCATACTGGCTGTCAGTAACCACAGTGACTCACAAATTCTTTCCCAACTTGCATGCTCTAATCAATGCAAATAACTCCGCAACTTGAGCAGATCGCACTCCTCTCAAACAAGATGCTTCCAAAACAGTCGCAACGGTGCATACAGCATATGCAGCACTCAAAATCCCTTCTCCAGTTCTTAGGCACGACCCAGCCACAAACATCACATAGTCACTCTCTTTCAGAGGCACGTCTTTTATATCAGGACGCGGTTTTGTGCAAAAATCAAGCACTTCCAAACAATCATGATCAACATCATCTTTCACTTCTGCATTCACAGCATCAGGCAGTAATGTTGATGGGTTCACATTAGTGCATCTTACAAGACTCACATTTGTAGCACCCAAAATCACCTTTCATACTTAGTTAGACGACTATGCGTCATGAACTGTGTTTTACTTCTTGTCAAAAGGATCGCCACATCATGGGGAACAAACACTCTCACAGGATATCCCATTACAATCCCTTCACTTTGTTCCAAACCTTTGCATGTGGCAGCTACTGCTTTCAAACATCCAGGCAATGCCACAGCTACTGGGTCTAGTACAGCTGAAAAATAAGCAATCTGTTGTCTCAATCTTCCATGTCTCTGTACTAACACGGAAAGAGCACATCCATCTCTCTCACTGCAATAAAGCTCAAATTCTTTCTCATAATCAGGCATTCCAAGAGCCGGTGCTTCACACAAGCTGTCTCTCAACTGTTTAAAAGATTTCATCTCTTCTTTATTCAACTCAAGTGGATCTCTCACATCACTCTTTGTCAATCGTACTAATGGTTTTGCAATCAATGAGAAATTGCTGATCCACTGACAATATCCCACCATTCCAAGAAACATTCTGACTTCTCTCTGTGTCATTGGGGCTCTCATTCCTTTAATGATTTTAATTCTGTCCATTGTTACTTTCCGCAGGCCTTTTTCAATCTTATGACGTAAGTATTGTACTTCTTTGTGGCAAAACTGTAATTTTGATGGTGTACCTTAAGTCACGGGTACTCATAGTACGGCCCACGGGCCGCCAGCGGCCCGGCAAGCCTTCCTTGTCGGCCCGCGGACCATGCAGACATCGTACGTTGTTTTTTTTTTTTTTTTTAAAGTGTGTCAGCAAACACCGCCGGAGTCTGAAATACAACAAATCCTTATTAGCAAGTAAATGGTCTTTTAAAGACCTGTGAAGTACTCCGGTGAGGCTGTGTGTCAGCCCGGGAAGCTGTCTCAGCCTGGGCTGCCACAAATGCGGGTGAGGTGACAGAGGACAGCATGGTGTGAGTGCCCGGCGAGGTGAGGGGGGGGCAGCAGGGAGTGAGAGCCAGCAGGGAGTGAGAACCAGGTGAAATGGCAGAGGGTGACAGGGGGCAGCATGGAGTGAGAGCCAGGTGTGCTGACGGAGGGCAGCAGGGACTGAGAGCTGGATTTTACATTACACAGTGAGAAGGGGGAGTGGTGGGGCTGTTTATGTGCTGGTGTCCGGGACGTCTAGACACAGTAGTGTGCACTGCCCGAGGCACAGAGACAGAGAGAGATTCACCTAGACAGAGATAGACAGGGACAGACTGACAGATAGTGGAAGGAGGCATGCAGAGGCAGGTAGAGGCAGAGACAGGCACGGAGAGAGGCAGATGGAGAGAGGGAGACAGACGGAGAGAGGGACAGGGAAAGAGAGGGGGAGGGAGAGAGATGTAGAGGGAGGGAGAGAGACGGAGAGGGAGAGAGGGAAGGAGGGAGAGGGAGAGAGGGAAGGAGAGAGACGGAGAGAGGGAGACGTCGGGAGGGAGGGAGAAGGGAGGTAGACGGAGGGAGGGGGAGGGAGAGGGAGGGAGGGAGACAGGGAGGTAGACGGAGGTAGAGAGATATGGAGAGGGAGGGAGGGAGACGGGGAGGGAAAGGGGGCAGGGAGGGAGACGGAGGGAGGGAGACAGGGAGACGGAGGGAGGGAGACGGAGGGAGAGGGAGGGAGAGGGAGGGAGAGAGGGAGATGGAGGGAGGGAGATGGAGGGAGAGAAAGAGAGAGGAAGGGAGAGGGAGGGAGAGAGGGGGAGGGAGAGACGGAGACGGAGGGAGGAAGAGAGACGGAGGGAGGGGGAGGGAGGGAGGGAGAGAGGGGGACAGAGGGAGAGAGAGGGGGAGGGAGAGGGAGAGGGAGACAGAGGAGACGGAGACAGAGGGAGGGAAAGGGAGGGAGACGGAGGGAGAGAGGGAGGGAGAGAGGGAGACAGGCAGGGAGAGGGAGAGACAGACAGACAGAGGGAGAAACAGACAGAGAGAGAGAGAGAGAGAGAGAGAGAGGGAGAGAGAGAGAGAGAGAGAGAGATGTGTGTATGCCGGGTTTGGTGGCTCAGTGAATGAAGGCGTCCACTGCAGGGGCCTGTGTTCAACCACATGGACACAGTTTTTTTTGCTCTAGCCCCTCCCCCACTGACCCCGCCCCCACCGGTGCGGCCCTCGGCCACAAACCACACTAAATTTGACCCCTTAGAGAAAGTTTGTGAGTAACCATGCCTTAAGTCCTCCATCTGCCAAATGATTCTATAATGCCACTGTGTCAACCACACATGCTTCTCGCGTCTTCGATGCCACTAGTAGGCCATCGATATATTGAACGACCACTGAACTTTCTGGCATCTTTAAATCTTCCAGCGACTTCTTTAAAATCTGATTAAATATTGAAGGGCTCTCTGTATACCCTTGAGGGATATGGCACCGTGCCAAAATACGCTCCCCGAACCGGAACGCAAAAATTTGTTGGCTATCAGGGTGCAATGGAATAGAAAAGAAAGCATGACACAAGTCAATGACTTTGTACCATTCTGCATCATGGGGAATCTGATATAGAATCACTGAAGGGTTTGGCACAATGGGACAGCAAGGAACAACAATTTTTATTCACCTTTCTCAAATCCTGTACTATGTCCTATTTGGCTTTTTCAAACCCATGATCGGAGAGTTACATGGACTGCTCATTATCTCTCTCAGAATTCCTTGTTCAATCATTCTGTCTATTACAGGCGTTACTCCTGCAATTATTTCTAGTGTTAATTTATACTGAGGAATGTTTGGCTAATTTACTCCTTCCTTTACAGTTATTTTCACTGGATCTACTCTTTTCATTAATCCAACATCCTCTCCTGTGAAATCCCACACTTCTGTTCTCACTGTTTCTTTTAACTCTTGAGGCAACCCTTCTGGATCAAATACAACAAATGCTTCAGTAATTTCTGGTTCTAAGTTTGCCATTGTCATTCTATACAGTACATCTTCATCTAGAGTTTCAAACCCTATACCATCAGGTGTACAAAAGATGGTGCAATTCATCTTGCAAAGTAAGTCCCTTCCTAACAGATTTACAGGACTAGTGTCACACACTACAAAACGATGCATATCAGCAAATGTCCCTATTCTAACCTTTACAGGATCAGTAAGATAAGCTTTTATCTGTTTATTAGAAACTCCAACCACTTGGATTGTCTCACCCGAGAGAGGAAGATTTTTCACTTCAGCTGATCTAACAGTTGAACGAGTAGCACCAGTATCCACTAGGAAAGTAACGTTTACTTCATTCACCTTTCCATCCACAAAGGTTCCTGTTTGGTCTACCTCTAGACTTGGTGCAAGTATGCACTCCTCTTCCTCTCCTAGGCACCGTCAATAACTCTCTTCTGACTCACTTTCATCACGTTGCAGCCAATGCTGCGAAATGGCACCAGCGCGCGGTAGCTTTGTTACCTGTTCTTCGTTGTAGAATCCTGTCTCATTACTTTATCTTTGAGGATTTACGTTCTGTGGAAAAGGTGGCTTTAGCACCTGACACTGTTGGGAAACAACCTAGTTCTGTTGCGGCGGTTGGCAACTCACCTCATTCTGCACCTGTAGATTTAATGATGAATTATCACCATTAGCTTTCGGTGGCAATTTACACTGGGATTTCCAATGCCCTAATTTTCCACAATTATGACATGGCCATTTCTTTTTTGCTTCATCTATGCTAATCTGTCCTTTTCCTTTTCCAATTTTAGGTTTTGGTCTTGCTTGCCCTATTCCATTGGCTTGTTCGATTAACTGGGCTGCTTGTCGCTCCGCTACCTTAACCTGTGCCCACATTGCCTTTACTTTCAACTTATGCTGTTTGGCTTCAATTTCATCACTAAAATATTTTGCATGTCGTAACACTTTGTCTATCTTTTTGTCTTGCCAATCTACCGTATGCTGTTTAATCATTTCACTAACTTCAGGCCTCAAACAAATCTGTAAACAAAATGACTCAAATCCTTTTCACTTAGTTTGTTGTCTCCACTGTATTGTTTAAAAGCTAACAGTAACCTTTCGTAATATGCATGCACTGATTCCTTAGCCTCCTGGTGAGTTCTGTCAATCTTTACCCAATCCGTTTCTTTCGGAGGTACTTTATTTTTCAGAAAAGTAATTACCTGATCATATTTTTTCATCACTTCTGGATCGGGGGCTCCCGTCTTAGGATCCCTAAGATACTCTTGTGTTGGCCAATCTATAGTAATCTTACATGCTGCCCATAAATCTGCCGGCACACTTATATCAAAAAGACCATTCAGATTTATCCACAACACCTTTGAAAGTTTGACAAACCTATCTACCTGTCTATACCACTCAACTGGTTTTTCTCTCAACCTTGGAAAATCATTTGTAAATGACAAAATATCCTGTCTAGTCCATGGAACATGTCCATATCCTCCTCCAGGAATTTCTCTCATGGGACATTCTGTTACCACTGGCTCGTTTTCTCTCATTGGGAAAGCTAGAGAGGCCTTGTCTGTAGTTTCCTCTCTCCTTCTAAACCATCTACTTTTCCATTGATCCACATCACCCCATTTTCTTAACAATGCGATTACTCTTTAATTTGGGTTAATCTCCCTGCAGTATTCAAGTTTTCAATATCCTTTTCAGAAAATTCTACCCTGTATGGCTTCTGTAATGATCTTTTTTTTTTTCAAAATGTATTCCCGGGGGCGTGGCTTGCAGCCGACAGAAATGGCCGCAGCCTAGAAGAGCTCCGCGCTCCCTGACATTTTGCCCCATCTATCCTGTCTTTAATCCGCGTCCACGGCGACGTTAAAAGGCACTGCTGACGACCTGGACGCAGCGGCGACGCTTGGGCGGACTCTCGGGCGGTCGAGGCCGCAGAAGTGACAAACTCCGGGAGACCGGGAGTGAGGCCTGCCTCCCGGGACCGCAGCAGGGGACTAAAGTTGTCGAGCTGAGCCACGGTGGTGGCGCCTGGCGCGCCCTCGCGCAGACAGAGACTGCGGGGAGGCGGAGCGGCAAGCCTCAGAGCAGCGGCCCCTGACACACGATACTTCCCGGACGGCGGAACGGGAGCGGACCTGAACCCCGCGGCGCTGAGAGCCCCCCCCGGGGAGAAGTAAGCCTGCTGGACGGGGTGCGTGGTGGGGAACAGGGACGAGCTCGCCGGGTGAGGAGACGGGGGAGCTCCGGAGGGGATTGTAGGCGTTGGCGCACCAGCCCCCCCGCCGGTACCTAAGACGCTTTGGAGACGACATCGGCCCGGCTGTTGGGGAGCCGGAGCGGCGGCCCGGGGTCCGGGTGGGTCACGAGGTGCGGGCTAGTCGAGCCCACAGAGACGCTGCTGCAGACAACCCAGATCTGCGTTTCGGGGTGCCGGCCGCGGCCATGCTGGGAGTGTGACTCGAGGCCACAGATCGACTGGTGGCAGCTTCGGTGCCAGGCGAAGGGGGTAGAGACTCACACCAACGGCCCCCCCTCGCAGTCCTAATCGACAATTCAGACAACAGCGCTGTCGCAACGGTGGGCGGCGACGGAGTTCCCCGCGGCCTCGAAGGAGTGGGCCTCTGCAGGACAACGACCTCTGGTGCCGGTGGCGGCGGGGAGGAGAAGACGCACCGGACGGCCGAGCGCTACCCATACTGGCAACGGCAAATACTGACTGCCCTCGCGCCTGCCTCCTCCGCCTCGAGCCGTGAGACACACCATGGGGGGGAAAGGACAACGTGGGACACAGGCAGGAAAGCTAGACAAATATGCCTACCGCCCAGAGAGATCGGGGGCCCCGGAGACTCCCAGGAAGGGTGAGGACGGAGCACCAGCCGGCCCGCCTGGAGAGTTCACCCTGCAAGATGTCATGCGCACATTGACGCAAATGCAAACGGCGATCGGCACGATCTCAACGGATATCAACCTGCTACGGGCGGACGTCTCCAAGATGAATGACAGGCTGAAAGAGGTGGAAGTCACGACGACGACCCTGTCCGCGGAAACGACGCAGCTGCAAAACAGAGTGAGATCCTTGGAACAAGTGCAGAAACAACTGGAGGCAAAACTGGACGACCAAGAAGGGCGCTCCCGTCGAAATAACATCCGCTTAGAGGGAGTGCCGGAGACAGTGCGCGGTCCGGCACTGGATCTATTTGTTGAAGATCTGATTAAGACTAAACTCCAACCTAGAGGACTGTCGGGGTTTTTCTCGGTGGAACGGGCGCACAGGGTGCCGGGAGGATCGCCCAGGCCTGGGGCCCCCCCACGGCCTATACTGGCGAGAATCTTCAACTTCCGCGACCGAGACGCCATTTTACAGACGGCCCGAGTCGCTCCCCCGCTACAAGTAGAAAATACCAAAGTAGAAATATACCCGGACTACACTGCGCTTGTGACAAAGCAGCGGAGAGACTTCCTGGAGGTAAAGAAAGAGCTCCGGAGAAGAGAACTGAAATATGCGATGCTCTTCCCCGCAAAGCTCAGGGTGGAGGCGGAGGGCAAGACTTGGTTCTTCTCGTCACCTACAGAGGCCAGAGAATGGCTAGAGGGCTGGAGGAAACCCACGGGCCGTCCTGGTGCAAAACAGAGACCGGGACACTCAACGGATGGAGCGGAGGAATCGGATCTAGCCTGACAGGGGGCGACCAGAAAACTAGTTCTACGCCGAACACGCCGCAGGGACCGAAAGAACAGTGACATTGGCTCGACGACCGGTGCGGCCCCGGAGGGGTGGCCATGGGGGCCGGACTTGGACCTCCGCGCCGGAGACTCACCCTGGCGCTGCACAGGGGACTTTCGTGGGCGGCGTATGCTGCCATTTTGCTGAAGGCTGTCACCAGGGGCCCGCACCGACGGAGAGGTCGCTACAGCCGTGGACATCTCAGAACTTCTGAGGGGGAGAATGAGACTGGGGGCAACTGGCGTCTCCCCCCTGGCACGCAAGTACAAAGTTAGGGGTGTAATGCACTCTGCTCAGTTGGGGTGGTGGGTAGTTTGGAATCCGCCGGGCAGGGAAGCAGGGAGGGGGATGGGGGGAATGGGTGGTTACCAGGAGGTTTTTGTTACACACAGTTCATCTGCATACCGAGAATACAGGACACGTCAATACAGCCACTACTCACGACGTCCATTGCATAGGGCACACACACGACACCATAATCTATGGGACCAGACAGGAAACAGTCCTTAGGGGAGGCTGACACCCAGAACGTCACCACCCATACTAGCCACGGCAAACACCTCACAGTTCTATCGTGGAATGTCAATGGGTTGGGGGACAAGATAAAACGGGGGCTGGTACTCCAATACATTAAACGGAAAGGGCCGGCGGTGGCTCTACTACAAGAATCGCACTTGGTAGGTTCCACGTGTAAAGCCCTAGATAGATGGGGGTATACCATGGGAGTCCACTCGGAGTTCACCTCCGGCTCCAGGGGTGTGGGAATATTGATTAACAAGCGATGTCCACTCATAGTACAACAGACGTGGGCCGACGCGCAGGGCAGGTTCGCGGCGCTGGCGGGACAGTGGGAAGGGAAACTATACAACTTCGTTTCGGTATATATCCCGCCGGCTTTACATAATACAGCGCTCCCAGACCTCGGAGCATTCCTGCTTTCGCTTCCGCAAGGGGCGACAATAATAGGAGGGGATTTTAACGCAGTAATTGACGCGACCATAGATAGGCGTCCCCCTAGAGGGCCCAGTAGCCCCAGTTCCAAACTTAGAGATTTCATAGATACGATGGGCCATACGGACGCCTGGAGGGCGAAGTTCCCACGTGATAGGCAGTACACCTTCCACTCAGGAGTCCATAACAGCGAGTCGCGGATAGACCACATTTTTACCCAGATGCTAGGGCTGGATCAGCTAGCTGAGGTGGTGCACTTGCCCAGGGGCATATCGGACCACTCCCCGATACTGCTCACCTGCTCATCAAGCATCCCCGACAGGCGTAGGCTATTCCCGATTTACCCATATTATATAACGGTCAAAGAGATCAAGAAAACATTGGTCACCACCACCAAGCGTTATTTCAATGAGAATGAACATACGGTGAAGTCACCAGCGGTGCTCTGGGAAGCCTATAAAGCGGTCCTGCGGGGCCAGGCCATTCCATCCGTGGCCCACTACAAGCAGCGCCAACGCCAACAACTCCATCAGTTGGAAGAGAATCTGCAAAGGGCGGAGACAGAGCATACCGCAGACGTGACGGTTGCCACCACACACGGCCTGCAGCTGGCGCGACAAGAGTATAGGGCATTTGTATGGGAGGAGGCAAAATCTAGACTTCAGAGTACAAAGAACACAGTCTACGAGCAAGGGGACAAGGCGGGCAAACTGCTGGCCTGGTTAGACAAAAAAGACAAAGAAAACAGGTGGATAGCGGAGCTGGCCAAGACAAATGGTGAGGTAATTACGGACCCACAGGCCATAGTGGAGGAACTGGCGGCACATTATGAACGTATATATACTCCGACAGCCACGGCCACAATTGCTGATAACAGAGCCTTCCTTCACGACATCCAAATGCCAAAACTGGCTCCAACAGCAGTACAAGCGCTTGAGGCTGATATTACGCAGGCAGAAACGACCCTGGCGATACTCGCACTCCACACAGGGAAAGCCTTAGGGCCTAACGGTATCCCGGTGGAACTCTTCAGACACCTGGCTACAGTCCTCACGCCCCACTTAGTGAACATGTATAAAGATAGCTTACAGAAGGGGGAACTTCCCGGGGACCAGCGCCTGGCGACGATAGTAGCAATACACAAACCGGGTAAACCGAAAAACAGTTGCATGTCATATAGGCCCATATCTCTCATCAATGCGGAAGCAAAGATCCTAGCCAAGGTGCTGGCAATGTGACTCCAGCCTCACTTGGGGGCGGTGGTCCACCCGGATCAATCAGGGTTCATGCCGCACCGGAATACGGCGCTGAACCTGCGGCGAGTGCATAGTGTCATGGCACGTAAATCATTAATTCAAGAAGATACTATAATCCTGTCCCTGGACGCACAAATGGCGTTCGACATGGTGGAATGGCCATTTTTATTCGCGGTCCTTCACCACTTGGGGTTTGGACCAAACTTCATAAAATGGGTGGAACTACTATATACGAAGCCTATGGCACAGGTGGTGGTCAATGGGAGAATCTCAGGCACTTTTCCCCTGGCTAGGGGGACGCGGCAGGGATGTCCGCTGTCGCCGCTTCTCTTCGCACTTGTGCTGGAACCCTTGGCAGCGTGGATACGCCAAGATCAAGTGATCCGTGGGCTCAAGTGGGCGCCGGGCTGGGAGGACAGAGTATCGCTCTATGCAGACGACATGCTCCTCTATCTGGCCTCACCGACCCGTTCGCTCAACTGTCTTATGGATATCTGCGAGGTGTTCGGCCGGGTGTCAGGATACACAATAAACTGGACGAAATCGCTCATTTACGTACTCTCAGGGGATCAGCCTCGACTCCCGCGAAACTGTGCGGCCAAGATAGTGTCGGATGGGTTTAAGTATTTGGGCATATATGTCACGGCGCACGACTCCCACTTCATAGCTGAAAATCTTCAGAAACCTCTGGAGCGGTTCCGCAAAGATGTGCAGGGCTGGCGCGCACTACCGCTTACTCTCTTGGGCAGGGCGGCCCTCTTTAAAATGATGGCACTCCCGAGGTTCCTGTACGCCCTGCAAAACACACCCTTTCCGATACTCCCATCGTACTTCAGAGAGGTCAATAATGAGCTGAACAAGCTGCTCTGGGATGGCAAGGCAACGTGCATAGCGATGCACAAACTAGTGAAGGGTTGGTATGATGGAGGAATAGGGCTCCCCAACATTAGGGTCTATTACTGGGCCGCACACCTGGCGGTAATTAACCAATGGCTTCACGTGGACCAGGCAGACCCGGCCTATCGGATGGATAGACATTAGCTGGGGGCGGACAATCTCATGGGGATACTCTACAACACCAATCAACACAAACATCTCATAGGACCAACAGCTCACACAGTCAGGATCTGGCATGAAGTTCAGAGGGCTTTGGGGTGGGAGGGAGTCATCACGCGGGCGACGCCGCTCTGGGATACTAACAAACTAGGGAGGCTCAAGAACACGAAGGGCTTCCGACAATGGGACCTGATCGGTATTTCGAGGGTGGGGGACCTGTGGAAAAAGGGGGAGATCATCACATTCACGCAGCTGCAAGAGAGCTATGGCCTGGCGGACTCGGAGCAGTACAGATATTTACAGATAAGGCACGCATTGACGGCACTCATACCCCAAGGCACAAAATTGCCTGAATCCTCTCCCCTCGAGGATAGGCTCCTTACTGATCATATAGCTAAGAAAGTGTTCTGCTTGGGTTTTCGGAACCCGCTCAACAGAGCCTCTCTAACCCAAACCAGAACGTTACCCCCTCCCTAGGGCCTATTTACACCTAAATAACCACATATTTATACCACCTAAGGACAGGGAATTCCTATTACATACATATATACCAAGACCTTACAGCCTCGCGGTCCCAAACGGACCCAGGACTTCCTGCCCAGACGGCAGCCACAGCCTCGCGGTCCCAAACGGACCCAGGACTTCCTGCCCAGACGGCAGCCACAGCCTCGCGGTCCCAAACGGACCCAGGACTTCCTGCCCAGACGGCAGCCACAGCCTCGCGGTCCCAAACGGACCCAGGACTTCCTGCCCAGACGGCAGCCACAGCCTCGCGGTCCCAAACGGACCCAGGACTTCCTGCCCAGACGGCAGCCACAGCCTCGCGGTCCCAAACGGACCCAGGACTTCCTGCCCAGACGGCAGCCTTAGCACGAGTTCATCCTATCATTACCCCGACATACAACAAGGGAATTAACAACAAGGGAATCAGTGTTACTATGTATCAGATCACACAAAGACGGCTAGTTGAGCACAACCTGTTCCCCAGTTCGAGGGGCTCCTTTCTCCCTTATTCAGTTACCACCTACCTGATCAGGATTAACATCTGTTCATGTCAGGTCACAGCTGACTAGAAGAATAGGTTACCCTCTTACACAAGAACACGTAGCACATATTGCTTTACTACAAACTGAATACTTTATTTAGTTATTACATGCACACTCACGGAACATAATACATATCACATAACCTGCAAAGAAAAGTGAAAGATTAAGTTGTACACTCTAATAGTAAGGGGTTGACATCACCTTGGTCGTATGTAGCCTGCACTCAATGGTCATCTAGGTTCCCTTCTCGTCTGCGCCTCGGCTTCGCCTGGAAGTCACACCTCCGCAATCACGGGTTTACTCCCGTCTCCCTCTCCGAGTCACTGGGACCTCTTCCTCATCGGCTACTCTCTTCTCTTTGGAATATCTATTTCTCGGTTTTTCTCCACCTTCAAGTTTGTCATCTGTCTTCCCTGGAATAAGTAGTAGCTTTACTGCTAACGGCCAGGTGCCGCCTATGGACTAAAAGCAAGTGCCAGTATCTGCCTCAAACTTTTACTAATATAGATGTGCATTTCCTCATGGAAAATTCCAGCCCGTAACCTGCCGCCCACCAAATTCTTGTACCTCCCCGTGCCAAGGACACGTTCCCAGCCGGCCGGCCTGATGTAGTGTCTTCGGCATGAAGAAAAATACAATCCTTCGATAAGGGCCGGCCTGAACCGGTTCTCTCCAAGCGAATAACACCTCATAACTAAAACATCACCCTTGACCTAAAAACATCCCAAGCTGCCGGAGCAGAAAGAAAGATGGAGTCTCTCCTGATTGAGGCCTACCAGGCCTGAATTCAGCACGGCTCCATGAAATACCCTCACTACAGGACAGGTTACCCCTAATACTAACGAATCTATCCCCTAGGCTATGTGTGCAAGCCCTGATCTATGGGGAAGAACACAGGATCATGTCGAAGTGCCTAGTAAATAGGCTCTATACACTACTCTAACCCTTAAACTTGAATGGAAAGAGACTGAAGTCATATTGGTCCCTCTTTAACACAAGAAAGGCCGGGAAAATCGAGCAGTACATTTCACCCTTGACTTCAGTCTATTATACATTCATTAAATGGAGCTAACATCTGTGGAAGAATAATATGAAACAAAGCTAACTGATCTATGTCTAGTACCAAGTGTGCAGAATTGAAGTAGTGAAGGAATACACTGAATAAAGCAACAGATAGAAATCAAAACAGCAACAGCAATCAAAATACCACCTAATGTTTGGCGTAGCATGTGTATATCGGGTAACCAATTAAAGAGCCAGTCAAACCAGCCCTGGTCAATGTGTTTTCTAACTTCTTCTGTTAAGTCACGCAACTTGTCGATGTGTGCACGAATGGATTGTGTATGGTCAGACAAGTTAAAACAACAGAGACCTTCAAAGTCGGAGCAATCATGTCCATGTTTAAGCAAAAGATAATCAATGGCTGCTCTATTTTGCAAAATGGCCCTACGTTCACCCTGGGCGTCTAATAGCATGTCAGACAAGATTGTAGAAGTATGATTAATAGATTTCACCATCCAGCAAGCCATTTTCCCAATAGATTTGGCATTATAAACCGCCAAAGCAGGAACACCAATAATTGAAACAGCTAAGCTAAGGTATTCAGACTTGGAATATAAATGCAAAGATGGGTCACAATCCTCCTGTAACATTACAGTATCTCGAAGCACACGAGAGTTGGCATTCGGATGTGATGCGAACATCAGCAAACTGAGTCTCGTAATGGCACAAGGGCCTCCGGAGATGTTTGCAGGGACATATGGCCAGGAAGTATTACCACATGAGAAAAGCCATCCGGCAGGTAGTAACATCGTGCGATAGTGACTGGGGTAACTACCAAACTATTACAAGTCATATTGTTCTGAACTGAAACACATGTGGTCGGTGTCCTTTGAAAGCACAAAGTCCGTTCATGAGCGGTAAATGAAGTGGCGCCTTTTAGTTTTAGGCGCAGACATTCAGAGATCGCACTAGGATTACACGTAAGAAAGAAGCACAAATCACCTTGTGTGATATTATAAGTAAGTATTTGGGACTGGATGGGGGTTTGCTCGTTCGGCAGTTCAACACATAGGGGGCAATATACATGGGTAGCAAAATCACCCAGGAGAATATTGGGACGGGCCTTCGAAACATTAAAAATATGAATTAAAGTTTCCAATGAGGCGGGGACAGCAACCAGACAGGTCGCCAGAATGTCATGTACAGATCTCATCGGTGTCAAACAGAAGTGAGGGGCGTCAGTCACCCTCTTGGCTAGAGCTGTCCAAAAGTTCGATGATGAATCCCACGCAGCGAAGGAACGCAACACTCGGGTTCCCAGTTCATCCCGGGTTGATAGGATCCCTCCTTTCTCGTCGTACCAGTCCGAAAACAGTCCGGCTCCGACACATCCTGCAGCAACAATCCAAAGAATGATCTGAAAAAGAACCAAATACAGGCATTAATCATTCTCGTAGATAACATTTATCAGCCGGGACCGCTTCCCAGCTATCTTTCCCTGGTCTCATAACCAAAATGGTATTGTCCTGACCGGTGGCAATGACCTCTGCTTGTTCAGGGGGATTCTTAGGCGACTGCACCCAAACTCTGGCCCCAGGATTATCCGTGGAGCCAAAACCTTTCTGGCCTCGTACAGTTAGCAACGTTGGAGCAGTGCCTTTCATTAATGCACCACTGAAAACAGGCATTATGAGTAATTGAGCCACTCGGTCAGTGCGATGTATCAGTAAGTCAACCTCACTGCTATTCAGCAGGAGCACCTTAATCTCTCCCTGATAATCACTGTCGATAATTCCTCCAAGCACCTGAATGCCTTTTACAGCCAGCCCCGATCTAGGGGCGATCAATCCGAAATTTCCAGGTGGTATCTGAACACCAACACCTGTCTCTATGATGACTCGATCTCTACTTTTTATAACAATGTCATCCATAGCATGCAAGTCTAAACCTGCCGACCCTGGGGTCGCTCTACATGGAGCCAAAGCTCCGGGAGTAATTTCCCAATACATCACAGTTTCTCTGATTTCATTAGGCATAGCCTCAACATTCGGGGGAAACAAACGCATAAGTGGAGATTCAGCATTTAAAAAAGGACGATTATTCAAAATCAATAGTGCTTGGGGCAAAAAGTCTCGCCAATTTTTATACTTGTCATCTGTTAACTTACGCAGCTGGTCCTTTAGCAGGCCATTCAATCTCTCCACCAGGCCCGAGGCCTGTGGGTAGTAGGGTATATGGAATATCCATTCAATATTATTTTCCGCACAAAATTCCTGTACCAATCTTCCACGAAAATGGGATGCATTATCAGATTGAATTTGGAATGGCACACCATAGTACATCATAATCAATTCTAATGTTTTAATGGTATTCAATTGGGTAGCTTGCTTACAGGGAAGGGCTACCAGCAGGCCACTGTATGTATCAACAATAGTGCAAACATATTGACAATTCCTACTCATGGGAAGTGGACCAATGTAATCAATCTGCCAAATTTGAGCGGGCAGTTTTCCGCGATGTAAATGACCTTTAACAATTTGGGGCACCTTACGCTGTCTGATATGCTGACAAACGGGGCAGTGTAAAATAACATTTTTAATTAGATCTAGGGGAATATAAATTCCTCGATCAGCAGCCCACCTGCTAGTGGCCTTCTCTCCAAAATGTCCTGCCTTCTGGTGTGCCCATTTCGCCAATCCCGCAATATCAGAATCTTGCCTGTCCACCACTGCCTCAGCAATTTTAGACTTCTCATCTGCAATGTTATGAAAAAATTTGTCAAGAGAATCTATCGGGGTGTGAGCATCCACATGGAAGATTGTAACAGTACTCTGTGGGAGCATCTCCCAAATCTCTTGCCATAACTCTTTTCCCCATAATTCTTTGGAGTGTAACTTCCAATTATGGGAATGCCAAGTTGGCAACCAAACAGCCAGTCCATTGGCAGTAGACCAAGAATCGGTGAAAATATGACATGTACCAGGTAACTCTTGTTTCAAAACTTGGTAAACAGCGTAAAGCTCGGCAAATTGGCTGCTTTTACCCTCACCAGTTGTGCTCAACAATTTCTGTGTAATCGGATTATAGGACACCGCCTTCCAGTGCCGTGTCATCCCTATAAACCTCGCTGAACCATCAGTGAACCAAACATGGTTTCTTTCCGCTGCGGACAAATCATCAAAAGGCTTACCCCACTTGACAGGAGACTCCTGTGCTAAAGGTACGGAACATTCACTCTCAGTCTCAGTCGATGGCGCTCGCGCCACCTGCTCATGTAAAGAAGCAACTCCTTTCGGGCCCACACGTGCCCTGTCTTGTATGTACCATTTCCATTTAATCACACTCGCCTCTTGAGCGTGTCCAATTCGGTGAGTTTTCGGCGAACTCAGAACCCACTGCATGATAGGAATTTCCGGACGCAGAACTATATCATGTTCCAAAGTCAATTGCTCGGTATCCACCAGAGCCCAATCACAAGCAAGTAACTGTTTCTCAAAGGGTGTGTAACGCTCACCAGCATCAGGTAACTTTTTGGTCCAAAAACCTAACGGTACTTTACTCCTGCCTTGTTTCTGCCACAAACTCCAATTTGCATAAAGGCCCTGTACAGACACATTCAAATCCACGTCACCATCACCAACAGGCCATAAATCCAGAGCATGTTGAATTGCCTCTTTTGCCAGACTAAACGCATCTTGCTGTGGTTTATCCCATTCAAATGCATTCTTTTTACGCGTGACCCGGTACAAGGGGGCCAATATTTGACTCAAATGAGGAATATGCTGGCGCCAAAAGCCAAACAGACCAATGAAGCTCTGGGCTTCTTTCCTATTTCTAGGAACTGCAAAATCAAGAATCTTCTGTTTAACCTGAGGGATCACTTCACGGTGCCCTTCATGCCAATTAATACCCAAAACTTTTACAGCCTGGGACGGACCTTGCAATTTATCTGGGTTGATTTCCCAACCTTTCTCACGCAGGCACTCAATGACTCTGTCTAATTGGGTCTGAACTTCCTCTTGTGTTTCGCCTTGGATCAAAACATCATCAATATAATGACATATCTGAATTTGGGGATGAACCGGTACCTCAGCCAAATGCTCTGCCACCAGCCGGTGACATATCGTAGGACTATGCACATAGCCCTGGGGAAGACTTCTAAACGTCATCTGACGCCCGTTCCACGTAAAACTGAATTGTTCCTGACACTCTGGGGCAATCGGAATCGAAAAGAAAGCATTAGCAATATCAATGGACGCATACCATGTACCTGGATGCTTTTGGATTCTCTCAATTAGTGTAATAACATCCGGTACTGCAACAGTCAAAGAAGGTGTGTGTCTGTTCAATTCTCGATAATCAACGGTCATGCGCCAAGAGTTATCACTCTTACGCACCGGCCAAACAGGATTATTCCAAGCAGAAGTAACTGGGGTTATGACTCCTGCATCCACCAACTCCTGAATAGTGGTACTAATCTCCTCATGACCACCTGGAATACGATACTGCTTCTGACGAACCACTTTTGTCGCCTGGGGAACTTGTATGGGGGGCATTCTTAAACGACCAACCCGTATAGGTCTGGACGATATATAATGCGTTGTTCCAAATTGGTAACATCCGTCATCTAGATGCAAAGTCATTCCTTTCAAAATATCAATCCCAATTATGAATTCTAGGAGTGGCACTACTAGTACAGAATACTCTTTTCTAGGAATTCTACCTATTCTCATTTCAAGCAAAGTTTGAACTGCAGGGGTTTCTTTTCCACCTAATCCGGTAATAGTAAAAGGCTGACCTGTAAACTTCTTCGATTTTCCATGAATAAGAGTGGCCTCCGCTCCTGTATCTACCAATGCTCGGGCCCTTTGGATGTCTCCAATAAATGTCAATATCTACATAGGGTCTATTATCTCTGTGAGCCCATCTGTGTACCGGAGCTTGACCTATTTCCTAATCATTCTTACTGCATTCTGTATACCAGGATAAATCAGGATAAAGACTCTCACGCTTCTTAGGTATCGGTACCTCCTGTTCATATCCATTCCCAGTACGGAACGGATTCGTATCTTCTGCATTGTACTGCGGGTTACGATCGACCAAACTGTGACGATCCTCTCTCCTCCTCAACTCAGGGGATTGATCCCTATCATCTCTACGTCTGCTGTAAACATAGTCAGTTCTCCCCCTTTCTCTTTCCCCCTCTCTCTCCCTGTCTCTCTCTCGACGGGGGGACACATCACGTACAGAACGTCGATCATCACGACGAACAGAGCGCCCACGGCGGTCGTCATCACCGCTACCGTCAGAACCACCACGATCACACTCAGTGGTCCGAACACGCCGGGCACCCTCCTTTCGATCCAAGCCACGTTTGCGAAACAACTCCCACAAACGAGCGGTAGTCTCACCATCAATGTCCTCCCTCCGCACACCATCAGCCAGAAGACCAGAAAAAATATCACGTCTAGTAAGTTTATTTTCACCAGGAGTACGAGTGTCAGGCCGGGACTGACGTTCAGGTTTAAACCACTCACCCAACTCACCGAGTTGGCGCACCGATTCCAAAACCGTAGATAACACGTTACCAGTCTGATTAATCAATAAAGTCATCATGACCTGCTTATAGGCAACAGGGGAAGATCGAATGATACGGTTCCGCACAGAAGATGTCAACAAACCATCAAGCAATCTGTCAGCAGTACCCAGAAAAATTGCCGTTTTCATCACCTCCTCTTTGAGACGTTGAGCAGCATCACGCAAAGTATACCACGGCTTGTCATTCACAGGCCAGTCAGATTCAGTAGGATAATTTTGATTACAACCCTCAGTCGCCAATTGGAGTAAAGAAATCTGACCACCACCATTATAGTTACGAAAATGATCCTGCACAGTAGAATCCAAACTCAAGGAACAGAACTTTAAACAATTGCCAGTATCCAACATAATACCAGCAGCGCCCAGTTCATAAAGGCGCACCATCCATGTGAGCAAGGACTCACCAGCTCGCTGCCGAAATCGCTGCAAAATATCACTAATTTCCTGTTGAGTAAAGTCTTCTAAACAGTCCAAAGAAATACCCTGCGGAGCATTGGGAGACTGCTGCAACTTCCGACGGAAAACTGGATGCGCAGAAACCGCGGGACGAGCATCACAAGGAGCCCGATCAGTACTCGTAGAGGGACAATCAGTGTAAGAGGCATTGATCCCACTCGAAGAACGAGCGTAATCACGGGGTGCACCATCAGAGGTGCGAGAAGCAGACTTACAATCATGGCGGGAGCGAGAAGACTCGCGCTTGGCAGACTCCTCACCCGAGGAACAAGAATCAGTCGAGTTCCAGATATTACCATCCCATTCATCAGGATTCCAATCCAGCCCGGCTGTCGCCACGACCAGACGCACCTTTCGCGTCGAAACCCGACCGCGCCTGTTCTTGTATTTATAACGAGCAATTCGCACAGCCGCCCGTTCGGCAATAGTTTGGTAAGTCTCAAGTTTATCAGCAAGCAACCTATTTTGACACCGCAACAAAGTATGAGAATTCTGAATCTCAACAAAGTGCGCTTCTACATCTTTAAGAGATGTCTGTAACTTCGACAATCTCTCATGTAGAATCCTGTACGCAGACAAAACAATCCAACCTCTGCGCCCCAAAATGGGAATCTCCTCACCCTTCGATACGGGTGCCTTCTGCAAACAAGCAATCACATTAGCCGGCTCTGCCAGCTCCAAAGAAGAATTCCAATTCTCACTCAAACCAGTAGAATCAGCCCACTCACGGGCCAAGGCTTCATAAGGCGTTGAATCCCATCCGGGAATATCAACGGGCAACTTAAAAGTAGATTTAGACCTTCTAGAAAACATCGTGAAAAAGGAAAAAGAAGAAAAGAAGAAGAGAAAGAGAAAAGAGAAGAAAAAAAAAAAGAAAAAAAAAACTACACACACAATTATACAAAAATAAAAGGCAAACAAAACCACGCACGCGCCGAAAGCAAACACAATAGAACACAACGCACACAGGTTTCGTAAACGGTTCGTGACGCCAAATGTTCTGCTTGGGTTTTCGGAACCCGCTCAACAGAGCCTCTCTAACCCAAACCAGAACGTTACCCCCTCCCTAGGGCCTATTTACACCTAAATAACCACATATTTATACCACCTAAGGACAGGGAATTCCTATTACATACATATATACCAAGACCTTACAGCCTCGCGGTCCCAAACGGACCCAGGACTTCCTGCCCAGACGGCAGCCACAGCCTCGCGGTCCCAAACGGACCCAGGACTTCCTGCCCAGACGGCAGCCACAGCCTCGCGGTCCCAAACGGACCCAGGACTTCCTGCCCAGACGGCAGCCACAGCCTCGCGGTCCCAAACGGACCCAGGTCTTCCTGCCCAGACGGCAGCCACAGCCTCGCGGTCCCAAACGGACCCAGGACTTCCTGCCCAGACGGCAGCCTTAGCACGAGTTCATCCTATCATTACCCCGACATACAACAAGGGAATTAACAACAAGGGAATCAGTGTTACTATGTATCAGATCACACAAAGACGGCTAGTTGAGCACAACCTGTTCCCCAGTTCGAGGGGCTCCTTTCTCCCTTATTCAATTACCACCTACCTGATCAGGATTAACATCTGTTCATGTCAGGTCACAGCTGACTAGAAGAATAGGTTACCCTCTTACACAAGAACACGTAGCACATATTGCTTTACTACAAACTGAATACTTTATTTAGTTATTACATGCACACTCACGGAACATAATACATATCACATAACCTGCAAAGAAAAGTGAAAGATTAAGTTGTACACTCTAATAGTAAGGGGTTGACATCACCTTGGTCGTATGTAGCCTGCACTCAATGGTCATCTAGGTTCCCTTCTCGTCTGCGCCTCGGCTTCGCCTGGAAGTCACACCTCCGCAATCACGGGTTTACTCCCGTCTCCCTCTTCGAGTCACTGGGACCTCTTCCTCATCGGCTACTCTCTTCTCTTTGGAATATCTATTTCTCGGTTTTTCTCCACCTTCAAGTTTGTCATCTGTCTTCCCTGGAATAAGTAGTAGCTTTACTGCTAACGGCCAGGTGCCGCCTATGGACTAAAAGCAAGTGCCAGTATCTGCCTCAAACTTTTACTAATATAGATGTGCATTTCCTCATGGAAAATTCCAGCCCGTAACCTGCCGCCCACCAAATTCTTGTACCTCCCCGTGCCAAGGACACGTTCCCAGCCGGCCGGCCTGATGTAGTGTCTTCGGCATGAAGAAAAATACAATCCTTCGATAAGGGCCGGCCTGAACCGGTTCTCTCCAAGCGAATAACACCTCATAACTAAAACATCACCCTTGACCTAAAAACATCCCAAGCTGCCGGAGCAGAAAGAAAGATGGAGTCTCTCCTGATTGAGGCCTACCAGGCCTGAATTCAGCACGGCTCCATGAAATACCCTCACTACAGGACAGGTTACCCCTAATACTAACGAATCTATCCCCTAGGCTATGTGTGCAAGCCCTGATCTATGGGGAAGAACACAGGATCATGTCGAAGTGCCTAGTAAATAGGCTCTATACACTACTCTAACCCTTAAACTTGAATGGAAAGAGACTGAAGTCATATTGGTCCCTCTTTAACACAAGAAAGGCCGGGAAAATCGAGCAGTACAGAAAGCCATATCACTCACTTACAAAAAATCATAAATAACCAGCCAGACCCTACGCAAACTCTAAAAGCAAGATGGGAGACGGACGTGGGGGAGTTGGATGAGGCGGATTGGCAGGAAGCGTTAGCGTCCCCCAGGGAGGTGGCGATTTCGGCCCGATTTAAACTGGTACAACTAAAGATACTGCATCGTACCTATTACACAAGGACGCTACTACACAAATTACACAGAGCCGATACGCCGCTTTGCGTTAGACAGTGCAGGGAACAGGGCACGTTCTGGCACATACTATGGGAATGTGTCGCCATCCAGAACTATTGGAAAGCAACAGTACGCACAATGGCGCAGGTGATGGGAGTGACCCTGATTCCCGATCCACGGGGTTGCATCCTGAATGTCTGGGAGGCAGCGGATATTACTCAGGCAGTACAAACATGGGTGGCTCTAGGGGTGGCCTTAGCAAAAAGGGATATAGCGCAGCAGTGAGGAGCCAGGCAAGCCCCGACACTCAGAAAATGGTGCAATGGTATGGACGAACTGATGGTAACCGAGAGAGCAGTCTACGTGCATAGAGGCTGCCCCAAAAAATGGAACAAGATATGGGGGAAGTGGAATGTATATCGGGGCAACATCTGCGATCCCCCACAGGACGACTCACAATCAGACACTTCCGACTAGTAGGGGAGCACGCGGAGAGAACCGGGGAAGGAGATGAGGGAGGGTGGAAGGAGACAGGTGTCAGGATAATGAAGAACCCGATAGGGGTCTCTCCTGTTGATTACGATTGTATTCGCGAAAGCTGTAACGTACGTTGTGAAACACGATATGGTAATGCAGTAAAGGTTGTAAGTGAAAAGGTTAATAAAAAGTTTTCAAAAAAAAAAAAAAATGTATTCCCATTTCACTCGCTGTCTAACTTTTCATGCAACGTCCTTGCTCTCCAAGTAATGCTTTTACACAAAAACATTAATTCCTCATCTTGGTATGCTTTTAATTTTTTAATTTTTTTTGGAATGGTTCCTACAATTAATTCTTCTAAAGTCACTTTTAATTTTGCCACATCTAAAGGTTGTGGTTCTGTGTCTTTTTTCTGTAAACTTCCTAACCAATCACTTAATTCTTCAGATGTTGGTCCTACAGGGGTTGTCGCTATTCTCATTTTATCTGTCTTTTCTCTGGGGTTTCCGTTGCCGATTATGTTGCCATAGGTGTCTTACTTGCTGGACTTTGATTTACAGTTACATTTTTAGGGGTACTTAATCCTGATATTCCTGCAGTAATCTTCCATTCATTTTCTCCTGAACTACTCCTACTTTCTCCTTTTGCATACCGCAATTATATGGGACTGTTAAACAATGCTCACTATCTTTTTGTTTATCAAAAACAGGTATCACTGGTCCTATAGTTACAGGCACAGTCACTGCTTCCATATTCTTTGTTAATTCCCTAATATTTTCAGTTAATTCTAGTGTTCTAGCTAATTTAGCAGACTTTTCATTTTCAGATCTTACCATCTGTGACATTTCTGAATCATTAAATGATTATTTTTCCTAAAAGTATTCGGCATTGGTTCAAACCTTTTATTTGTTACAGTTTCCTTTTGCGGTGCACTTGCCGTCACCATCGCAGAATCCTGCTGATATGGTGGTGGGTTTTTATAGAACATGTCCTCGAGCACTTCATCCTCTGATTCACTCACTCCATATCTGTAACCTTCTGACTCTGTGTTATTTCTTTTTTCTGTGCATATCCTACCTCCTGTATCTCCAGTACCTCTCAGAGGAAACATACCTTCAGTCATGCTCGCATTTCGCCATCTTCTCATTCTTTCATCATGGGTTTCTTGACCACAATTTCTACCAAATACATAATTAAACCTTCTCCCACTCCGATGTCTTTTCCTTGCATACATCTCTTCTTCCCATTCAGTCAAAGCCTCAAATTGGGTAGGTCTGGGTTTTGGTTCCAACCTCATCATTCTATCTCTCAAATTTCGTAGTACTGCCAGACTAAATGAACCATTTTATGGAAACGCTAACTTTGCCCAATTCTCCAACCAGATACATGTATGATAACCATTTTTCGCTACCATGAAAGATGCAGGTGTTTTCGGTGGAGGAAGTATCGGTCCTTCCCTAGTTACAATCGGTTTATCCTTCTTAAATAGGTCTTTGATTTTTCCAAACCATGACTCTTTCTCTTTCTCAGGCGGATCATAGTACATCATTTTTATTTTCAAAAGTTCTTAATCAACCAAGCTCCGCAAATCACCTTTTTACTGCTTCTCCGTATTCTGACCAATCCTAGCGTGACTCACACTAACGCACCAATCTGGAGCGTCTACGTCACTCTTGTAATTCTCCAATCCCAGCGCGTCTCACACTAAAGCACCAATCAGTGAAAGCTTCATTTTTCTACAGCTGACCAATCCCAGCGCGGTCTTTCTAACGTCAGCCTTTCCCACTACTCCTGCTGACCCTCCTTTACAAAATGTTATCGGTAAACTTTTCTTACGTTTTCTTTAATCAAAATCTGTTAGATAACAACATAAAACATCTCCATTGCCTGTTTTGCTAAACCACCAAAGAGATAGCTTTGTTCATTTACACAAGAATTCTGTCTTTCCGGTAGGCAGCGCTTACCTCTACCCTACCACAGAATTTTTCAGTTTCTCCGATAAAGTAGCACTTCCGTTTACCTTACCCTTCTATCAAGTAAAAGGCAAACCTGCTTCTCTGGGGATAAAACACATGTGGAGATTACAATGCTCCTGAGAATTAAGGCCAGAATTTCACAAGAGAACCTATTACTATTCCACTCACACACATTCATACAGAGATTTACCTAACATAACACAATTCCGTGTTATCACAATTCTTGAAACCAGACAATGTTCAATTCCATGTGACTTCTCTTGCCACATAAATCCACTCTTTACTTCCCGGAAGCTTCCCATTTTCCAACTACACTTAACATAAACAATACTCAACATAAAGTGTTAAACATAAATCGATTATCACCAAACCAATACAATAATAACCATCAATCTGCTACCAAGAAAAACTGATCCAGCGTGGAGGACAACATTGACATATTCTTCTTATGTCACAGCTTCTTATTCACAACAGCTCATTCATACACTCATTCATTGTTGGGGTCCATAACACCAATACACTAGTCATTCAATCTATCTCACTCTAATCTGTACACAAGAGGAAAACGCACGGGACATGTGGGTACCTTATTACCTATCAGGATTAATTTGCTTTTACATTATATACACGTTCTATATACCTCTTCAGAATCCTGACTTTAACATCAAGGCACTCCACTATTTGGTCAATGGACCAACTAGTTGGACTGGTTGATGGTGAATTAGAACCAGCTAAGACATAATTAAAGCCTAGAAAAACATTTGATATTTTCAGTAATTAACTTAAGAACCACAGACTCGTTTCTTATTATTTCAATTTTATTTATCTAAATGTTTGTCGAACTCTTAAATCTTGCATTTAACTGACTACAGCTCATCAATTTGATTTAGATTCATTAAAGAGAAAAATATGAACATTCAGAAATTACTCTTAGATATAATTTTACAGAAAATACATTGAATCATTACCAATCGAAATATGATGATAGCTTCAGATCAAGTAGGGAGCTAACTGCATTCTCAAAGGAAGGCTCTCTCGAACAGGCAGGCCAACCCTCACCAAAGGATCAAACCGTCGTGCGAAATACAGGATACAGCGTAATAAAGTTCAGAATTTCAGCAACGTCCGAACATCAATCCGGAGCATGGAACAATTCCACACTCAGACTGATAGCATAGAATTTTGGAAACACAAAGAAATTACCCAAAGATATATGCAGCCGCAACCCAACGAACGAACGCTGCTGCAACCAACCCTTCCAACTCCAACTCTCCTTTTTTTAATGATTAATGAGAGGGTTTTATACCCTTTTCTGCTTTACTTCATTTTAGAATAGCAACTTTAGGGGCAGACCAAATGTTCTGATTGAACAGTTCGGGGTTATCAGTAGTTTATTTAATTTTTCCCCATTGCAAACTGGTTCTTCATAGTGACTTTTCACAAAGTTCTCAAATCGTCATTGTCTGTTCAGTTCCCAGGCGGGGAAACAGTAGTTGTATCCTTTTCAAGGTAAAAAGGGTCCTACTGACAGGTTCTCTCTTGGTCTCTTCCTTGACTCTCATTTGGTCATCTTCTGGCTGGCGGTCAAGTTCCCGACTTTCGGCCTTGGCAGGGAACACGGTCAGGAGTTCAAGCTACCTCGTGATTTCAAGAGCCATCTGGGCATGCGCAGAAGGCATCACGTGCACATGGTAGCATCTGCTTCAGAGAATGCCATCTTGGGTTCTGCGGCCTAATAGGCCCGAATGTCAACTTAAGCAGAAATAGACATAACAGCAATTAAAATATAGAAAAGAAAGTTCTGATGTTCAAACCCATACTAATCCCAAAATATATTAGTATTTTCCTAGCTGTAGCAACATTTAAAGCAATAATACTTGCCATTTGATAATTTTTTTAAAAGCACAAAACAATCACAAAGCAACATAAATCATGCAATTTTACTATTTTACCACAATCTAAGGTTAGTTTGCGTACCATTGTTAATTAATTTTGCCATGCAATTTGCAATTTAGTCCCACAAGTATTTATGTTTATCAAGGTGTAAAGGTTGATTAGTAACACTTCCACTGTAAATTAATTTTAGAATGATTACATAATTAATTTCATGCAAATTAGAGGAGGTATACAACATTTTGTTTTATATGCTCCATCACAGGGGTACTGGGGAGGCGGTCGGGGCGAAGCGGGTGGTGGGGAAAAACGGTGACCAAGTGGGAAGGCAGCAGAGGCTTTTATTTAGAGAATGACTAAAACAAACTAAGTTTAAAATAAAACTAAAATGAAATTAAATTCAGCTAGGAACTGCCGGCTGTCGGGCACTCACCGCGCACAAGGCAGGAGCCGCCCAGCAGAGCCCGGCGGGAGGAACCCAAATGGGAGGAAGCTGGCGAGGACCTGCTTGACTTTTCTACTTGCCGTCTAGGGGCGTGACATGGGGCTTGTCTGTGAGTTGTTGATCAGTTTCATACAGACACATTTCCTAAAGTAATTGATTCTTCATGACAGTAGCAGTTAATGGTGAGGAGGCTGTTTTACAATGTTGGTATGGTTTGGATACTCTCGTGCTGAGTGTAAACATGCCTGGCAGCTTGAGGCAGGCCTCGGATCTAGTCTTAAAATGATAATGCTCTTTCCATAGACAGGCCTTTGCTTCAGACAATCCTTGTTCTTCGTGTGTAAGTATTCGGACCCCTTGTCATGAAGTTTGTGTTTGGAAATATGAACCTGCACATCTTGAAGGTCTGTTCTTTCAGAGTGAAGTCCCACAATACATACTGCCTGACAGTTGTCAGCCATACATTTGGCACCCGTAAATTGACGATAATGAATTATATCATCATTGATGTATTTAGATCCTCAGCCAGTCCTACACCCTAAAAAACACCCACCCACCGAGGAGGACAGATGTAAAGAGACACGGAGGCGAAACAGTAGACAATCTGCGAAACTGCAATACTACACCATGAACCAGTGGCAAGTGCTTACTGCACATACCCTGGATGCATTCAGTGGGGGGCTGGGGGGGGAGGGGTCAAGCTCCGTTATGACCATCTACCTGTTCTGCTCAGATTTGTCCCTGTTGCGTTATAATCCGCCTCCACAGTTCGTAAAACATTAGGTACTAAACAACAATAGTGCTGACGTATGCTATATTCTTCGCCATCACTGAGCCCGCGGGATCACTAACGTCCAATGCTGTCGTTTAGTGTTTACAGGTACTGATGTACCGTACACAATGGAGCTAAAACCTTAAAGTTTATTAAAACGTAATCCCTGACAATATATAAGTACCGATGATGTACCCATCGAATGACCCGTGTCAAATGTAACTTAAAAAACAAAGTGAACATGTATAATAACTGTACAATTATTGAAAATTCTAAAACAAAATAAAACAGGTTGAAATAAAAAAAATCATTGTTGTATTTAGGTCCTAATTTGTAATGCAAATTGTAAATGTTTTTGTATGACACATTGTCCTCCTACAGTTGTTAATCAAGTCATTATTCTGTTTTCTAACACTGGTCATGGAAAGCCATAGCTTGATATTTCGTTTTTTACCATGCGCCGACAGCTTGGGGTGATTTTTTGTAGTTTGAATGGTAGGATTAATTGTATTCAGTGAAGCATTTTCAGATTTCTAGGTATTTCTCCTCAGATCTTTGTGGATATATGCAAACATTTAATCTGAATTCAGTCCAAATTAGGATGCATTCCTAATCCATAATTTTTTCATAAGAATATGGTGTTTTCTTCGTAATTAATAGTCTTAACTGAAAGAAATTCCTCTTCTCCAAGTAGTGGACAGCAGTGGTTTGTTAATTGTCATTGTTTGAATGTTGGACAGGTTAGCATTTGCTACACATAGAAATATGTGTAATTCATCCCACGTGCACAGCTCAACGTCACACACTTATAGTGAGTCATACATCACATAGCAAAAAGTGCAATTCAGAGCATAGTGTGGAACTCCCCACAGTTTAAAGTTTGTCCACCTGCATAGCACAAACCTGAGACGGGAACATTGGGTCTTTGAGGATGTTGTGTATCCCGAAGCTCTTAGTAGTAAAGCCCTGTTTTTTAGCACATCCCCTTGTCCAGAGGGGCGGAAGCATCTGAAAATATTATGCTTCTAAAGTTTGTTACACACATACTTTAGGGTTTGCCTTTCTTTGCCTTGTTTAGTTTGATGGCTTTATTCTGCTTCACTCACGACAAGCCTAAAATGAAAATGGAATGTATGTAGTTAGTATTTTCATTAATGTTTTATTTTAATTAGTTAAACTTTCTTTGTGGTTGTCGCGCTTCACCGTTGCTCCCTTCGAGGCTCTGACAGTAGATGGATATTTTCACTTATTTTGGAAAGCTCATGTGCCACTAAAAACCGAAACCGTTGTCTTCAAGGTGTTTATATTTATAACTTCTTTCCAGTTGATGTTTTGTTGGAAATTCATTTACTAGTTAGGTCTCGCCTGACCCAGCGCATGCGCTGGTCTGGCGAGACTTTTCGAGAGGGCTCCAAAAAGTGCTACCAGGCCAGCCTAGAGCTACAGTGCATGTGCGCGGGCACGCGCGCCGCGCTTGACCGCGATTACTTTAACTTTCACGGCCGCACGGCCGCTTTGATGTTTGGCCGCTTGGCATAGCCAATAGGTCTCGCTTTGGGACCTTATAAGTATTTAGTTATGCAACCGTTGCATGGCTAAACACTTATAAGGTCCCAAAGGCGAGACCTATTGGCTATGCCAATGCTTGTTTTTAAAGTGTCTCCACAACATTACTTGTTACTCCTCACCTTTGCGTGTTTTTTTTTTTATATCAAAAGGTTGAGCTGTATCTTTCCTCGTCGTCCTTTTATGAGGTCTTAGAAAGTAATGTATGTTTTTTTGTTTGTAGCTGAACACAGTTTGTACCATATCCCTTGCATACCAATGTCATTGATTAATGGTCTCTGGCACTTTCCAAACTTCCATTCCATTTCAAAAGCTTCAGGATGTAATGGGATGTTTTAATTCGCATTGTATTTAGCAGTCATCTCGTGGTTTGCTTCTCGGACTGTATTAGTGAACCCCCAGCAAGGCAAGAAGTGTCATGGCTGCATGCCCATCACATGGCACCTATCGCTGGGGGCGAAGGGGCTGAGGAGGCACATTCATAAACTGAGGACTCTGCAGGAAGGTGATGCATCCACCGTCAAGGTTCTTGTCAAAGATGAATAAGTATATGTTTTAGGGGACTCCAGGGATAGTGGTGGCACACAGGGGGGCTGCAGAGGGTGCGGCATTGCATCACAGACCTTAAAGGAAAGAGGGGCACACAATGAGGATGCACGGCAGGCAGGGCACCCCTAGAGGGGCTGCAAGGGAGGTGCAGGGTGGCACGCAGTGGCTGCAAAGGAGCATAAAGCTCAGAGGAAGGGAAGACACAAGACTGCTGGCGAAGGAGAGGTAAACACAGGCTGCAGGGGCAGAGCAGGGTGACACATGGCCAACCAGGGGCAGAGCGGGGTGACACATGGCCGACCAGGGGCAGAGCAGGGTGACACATGGCCGACCAGGGGCAGAGCAGGGTGACACATGGCCAACCAGGGGCAGAGCAGGGTGACACATGGCCAACCAGGGGCAGAGCAGGGTGACACATGGCCAACCAGGGGCAGAGCAGGGTGACACATGGCCAACCAGGGGCAGAGCGGGGTGACACATGGCCGACCAGGGTGACACATGGCCGACCAGGGGCAGAGCAGGGTGACACATGGCCGACCAAGGGCAGAGCAGGGTGACACATGGCCAACCAGGGGCAGAGCAGGGTGACACATGGCCGACCAGGGGCAGAGCAGGGTGACACATGGCCGACCAGGGGCAGAGCAGGGTGACACATGGCCAACCAGGGGCAGAGCAGGGTGACACATGGCCGACCAGGGGCAGAGCAGGGTGACACATGGCCGACCAGGGGCAGAGCAGGGTGACACATGGCCGACCAGAGGGTGCAGAGCGACAGGAGCAGGTGGGGCAAGGGGCGCGTGAGGGAGGGCACACAAGCCTCAGGTGGGAGGGAAGGGGCACACATCAAGGATGTGGGGTCACAAGGACTACAGAGGGCCACACAAAGACATTACAGAGTGTGGGGTTACACTGAGGGGCTGCAAGGGCCCTGCAAATGAGGGAGATTTAAGGGGGGCTGATGGCACGCAGGTGCTGTAGAAGGCCAAGTACAGATGCTGCCGGGGCCGGACAGCATATAAAGAGAGACTGCAGGACGACTGGCGCACACCATTCATTATGCTTCCAGCAAAGCATCTTCACCCACCGCCATACATCCACACAACCAGCATCATGCCAACACATCAACCACTGTAAGTACAGACAAACCACATCCCATGCCCACCGCCATACATCCACACAACCAGCATCATGCCAACACATCAACCACTGTAAGTACAGACAAACCACATCCCATGCCAACAAACCCACCGCCATACATCCACACAACCAGCATCATGCCAACACATCAACCACTGTAAGTACAGACAAACCACATCCCATGCCCACCGCCATACATCCACACAACCAGCATCATGCCAACACATCAACCACTGTAAGTACAGACAAACCACATCCCATGCCCACCGCCATACATCCACACAACCAGCATCATGCCAACACATCAACCACTGTAAGTACAGACAAACCACATCCCATGCCCACCGCCATACATCCACACAACCAGCATCATGCCAACACATCAACCACTGTAAGTACAGACAAACCACATCCCATGCCCACCGCCATACATCCACACAACCAGCATCATGTCAACACATCAACCACTGTAAGTACAGACAAACCACATCCCATGCCCACCGCCATATATCCACACAACCAGCATCATGCCAACACATCAACCACTGTAAGTACAGACAAACCACATCCCATGCCCACCGCCATACATCCACACAACCAGCATCATGTCAACACATCAACCATTGTAAGTACAGACAAACCACATCCCATGCCCACCGCCATACATCCACACAACCAGCATCATGCCAACACACCAACCACTGTAAGTACAGACAAACCACATCCCATGCCCACCGCCATACATCCACACAACCAGCATCATGCCAACACATCAACCACTGTAAGTACAGACAAACCACATCCCATGCCCACCGCCATACATCCACACAACCAGCATCATGCCAACACATCAACCACTGTAAGTACAGACAAACCACATCCCATGCCCACCGCCATACATCCACACAACCAGCATCATGCCAACACATCAACCACTGTAAGTACAGACAAACCACATCCCATGCCCACCGCCATACATCCACACAACCAGCATCATGCCAACACATCAACCACTGTAAGTACAGACAAACCACATCCCATGCCCACCGCCATACATCCACACAACCAGCATCATGCCAACACATCAACCACTGTAAGTACAGACAAACCACATCCCATGCCAACAAACCCACCATCATATGACTGCACATGCTGTATTACATGTCCTCAAAACCACCAATACAAACCCATCAGATAACACAGCCATGTTTATACACCCGCCAACATCATTATACTCCCCAACAAGTGCCCATGCCAACCTCAACTGCTGCATGCACCCACAGTGATGCGTGCTTAACCAACAATAAGCACCCACTCATCCCCTCTCAGGCCACCACAAAGCAACGTTTGTATGCCCACACCCAGCAACTTCTGTACATACACCCGACATGAAATCCAGACAGCATCATACGCTAACATCCCTACCATCATAGATCCATAGAACCGCCACTGCACACACAGCATGATACACCCACCTACCATCATGCACACAACATTTACAGGTGCTCTGCAGTGTTACTCCAAAAACATAGTTACACCATCATTGATCCTTTTCTAAACTTACAAAACTATTATAAGATTCTCCCAATCACATCTCCATTTGAGCTTTTTCAAGTAATGGCAGGGGTGTCAGTTAAAGTTCACTTACTGTGGCAGAGTTGTGTCAGAAGATGAGTTTTTTGTAAAAATGTAATTTGGAACAAACAAAAATGCTCCCTCCTGCCTCCCCCCTTATCGCCTCCCCCCCCAAAAAAAAGGTTTACAAGGAGTTAAAGCTGATGGACATGTTTAAAGTGGATTCACTATGAAAACTAGAAGATTGAGAAATTGCCAAATTAAGGTGCTAGCGTCAGCTCATGTCCTAACACCATCGCATGAAGTCAACCTTCACGCGCCCCCCCCCAGGATACAGTATTTGGTATATCGCACACCTGTTCAAACAACAACAATCACAACACAGTATAAAAATATTCAGAACATAATATGCCTACACCCACCAGCCTATATTTCTTCACACTACCCTGCATCCATCCAACAAGTCACAGGACACCCACAATCATGGGCCCAGCATTGCGTGACTGCACAAGCACCATATACAACCACCGATATACTACCACACATCCCCACCACACAGCCATGTGCATAGTCCCACACTTAACATGCATCTATGAAGCAACACTGAATGGCCTCACTGCCACCATTTTACACACATCATTATACACAACACATCCACCTTCAAACAGACAAACACCAGCAGAGATACACGGTCACAATAAACATAATGTAGCTACATACCTACTGTCATAGGCCAACGACCCTCATACATCTACACTCTAATGTCATGTAAAAATGAAAACGTTTAAAGCAAAACAATGCCGGTATTCCAGCTTGAAAGAGCACACTTAAAAAGCATTGGCAAAGTGATTGGGTCTGGCTTTTATGTGCTAAAGAAATCAAAGACAGCCATACACTGTTGTCTTTTGCATGCATTAGCATTTATTTTTATTTTTTTTATTTTATTTTCTCAGAGAAGCAGTAATTCAATTAATCCAAAAAGAAAACAAAGCATAGGATTACATTACAATGGAAAAAAACAGAGAAGCGAAAATAATAAGAAATAATAAGAAAGAATCAGTCCCAAGAGATAAAAGCGAAGCAAGCAAACATATTAAATCATGATTCATCATTTCCCTATTGCTCCATGAGGGGCCCCCACACCTGGCAACCCCTTTTTTTCGCTCTCCGGCCTTTACATTTGTATAATGCCACCTCTAAATTAAACACATGGAAAAGTCTAGCGTACCACGCCTGATATGTGGCAGGATTCACATCCTTCCATTGCGAGGCAATCATTATGCGCGCTACCGCTGTTATCATGAAACAAAATATACTTGGGTTAGTTCCAACTGTAAAGTCTCGTCACAGCCGAGTAGCATCAATGTTGAGGTTAAATGGATCGTCCGCCCAACACTTTGATACAGAAAAGTTTCGATCCCTTGTTTCAATACATCCAATTTACAGCAGTCAAAGAACATGTGAACCATATCAGCAGGGCCCTGTCCACACCTTGGGCAAAAGTCATTTTCCCTTGTTCCCTACACATACAGTTTTGCTGGTGTAAAATATAATCTGAATACCGTTTTAAAATGTTGTGCTTTAAGATTTGCGCATAAAAAAATAGTTTTAGACAGTCTTAAAGATCTACACAGGTCGACATCCTGATTCTCCAGCTTGTCTGCACAAACACTTTCCGACCTCGCTATACATATTAGGCCATGGGGGGTAAACTTGAAACAAAAACTCATTTTAAGACAACAGCAAAAAAGTCTCACCTCCACTACACAAGCGTCCACCCTAGAACTTTAGGAGAGAATCTGCCATATGGCCAATATCTGCGATACGTACTGCTCCAGCGTAAAGGGCAAATTTACATATTCTCCCTATGTCACAGAATCGTCATCACAACTATTTCATTCATGCACTCATTCATTGGTGGGGCCCATAACACCAACACGCACTCATCTCAATCGAATCCTGGACACAGGAGAAAAACGCTGGACATGTGGGTACCTTATTACCTATCAGGATTATATTTCTTTACATTATATACATAATTTACATTTGTACCTATAGAATCCTGACCTTAACATCAAGGTACTCCACCACTTGGTCGACGGACCAATTAGTTGGACTGGTTGATGGTGAACTAGAACCAGCTAAAACACAAATAAAGCCTGGGAAACATTTGATTAAATTCGGTACTCAATTAAAGATTCACAAACTCATTTCTGATTAATCCAAATTAGTTAATCTAAAAATAATTTGCTCTGCAATAGCATTTAGGCACTACAGATTATAACATAATTCGGTTTCTTTCAAGGAGAAAATCGAATCTTTGGAAAATGAGCATAGATTTAGAAAATACATGAGATAGTTGCCAAATATCCAAATTCTCTGCTACAATCTCCGGTGACAAACTGTCCGACCCACAGCAATAATCAAACCAGATGAAATAACTTCCCGAAAAATCTAAGAAACCCAAGGTAAACCATGGAAATCTTCATCAGCTCAACGTAGACCCAATGCCATGGAAGATCAGCCCGAAGAACCACACCCCTTCGGCAGATGGGGGTATTTTATACCCTTTTCCCTCTTACTTTTTTTTTTTTTTTTAAAGTTTTTATTGAAATTAGACAAATCAAATAATACAGATTTTGCAGCTGTGCGATACACAAATGACCAATCAGTAGCAGCATTGTGACATTTCCGGTCCTGAAATAAACAATACCACATCATGAATGCAACCGACAACAAGACCCCATCTACCAATCCATCATCAACACCTGCCCGAACCTGAACCAGGGGGATCCCTGACCCGTGAGCTGTCTCCAGGGTACTAAAGACGTCCCCCTCCCCTGCCCTCATTTCTAACATGGGAAAACGCCACTCGGTGTACAGCACCCGACCCCAGGAGCTTAATATCTCCGCGTCGACACCCCAGCAGGACCCCTACATCTTCGTAATAGTGGGTTGGTACGACCTACCCCACTCCAGTGGGAGCTATTCCGGGATTCGGGGATGGCGGAGTCGAGCCAGGCAAGCCTGCAATGTAGGTTTTATAAGGGCCCCAGATGTCCCTAGGACGCGCTATCGTTGGGAGGAGACTAGAGTAGAGCTCGCTATTCGTGCTGCAGAAAGCCATGGCTGTAAGCCATGTCTTGGACGTGGGAGCTGTCTTCCTCCCCCAGTGCTTTGCTATCTCCCGCTTGGCCAGAAGAAGCCCTAGAGAGGCCAGTTTACGGACATTCTTTGGGAAATTGACCGTATAACCCAACAGTGCGACCTCAGGAGTGGGAATGAGTGTAAGCCCTAGCATCTCTTCTAGGATCTTGTGAACCTGAGCCCAGAATGTCTGCAGTCTCGGACACGTCCAGGCCATGTGTGCAAAATCGGCATGTGGTGCAGCGCATTTCCAGCAGGCGTGCGGCCGCGCGGGATCAATGGCGTGGAGTCTAACCGGGGTCATATACCAACGGCGTAGGAATTTATAATGTAGGAGTTTGTGACGGCTATTCAATGACACTGTGTCGGTGACCTTGCAACATGCCGTCCATTGTTCGTCCGTGATAGGCCTACCAAGGTCTGTCCCCCACTCCTCCCGCGCACGATCATCCGCACAGGGGACCCGCGCCGCGCACGCCCTGTACAGCTTGGAAACAATATGTGCCCCCGTATCGGCGTCAATCAGGATGGTGAGAGGTTCTAGGGAGGCCGGCTCGAGGGGGAATCCCTGAATCTCCGCCCGGGCGGCGCAATAGAGCCGGCGAAGAACGAACCGGTCCATGAATGTAGCGTCACTTAATCGCGCGTCCTCTGACGCCGAGAAAATGTGCCCACCCGGGTACAAGTCCCCGATCCTGGTGAGGTCAAATTTCGTCAACGTTCGTCGCACTAGTGCTTCATCCGTGCCAGGTAACAGCCCAGGGTTGGGTATCGGGAGGGAAGACGAATACAGCAGAGGCTGAGCCAAATAGCGCGAGAGCCTGTTCCATGCCCAGCTGGTGGTAGACACGGTTTGAATGTCCTTTGGGTCCCTGGGGACACCTTCGGGCAACACCGTCGACAGGCGACCCGGGAGGACAAAGTCCGCCTCTGGGCGAAGGAATGGGATCCGAGCATCAGGGTGATACCAGGCATAGGCATGTGCACACTGAGCGACTAGATAGTATAAATATAAATCCGGCACTCCAAGGCCGCCACGATCTTGTGGGAGTGTGAGGGTCGCCCAGCGGATCCGGGGGTGTTTCCCGCCCCAGACCAGCCTAATCATGAGGGACCGCAGTGTGGAGAAGAAGGCCCGGGTCAGAGGGATAGGGATGTTATTGAAAAGATACAAGAATTTGGGGAGCACTATCATTTTAAGAATAGCTATCCTGGCGGACATAGAGAGCGGATGCCGCAACCACCCATCCACCTGAGTCTCCAGCCGCGCAATCGCGCAGCCATAGTTGAGGCGGATGATTTCGTCCGTGTTCAAATGTATTTGTATGCCCAAGTATCGCACCGAGTCTGAGCACCACTCAAGAGGGAACTCACATTGCCATGGGGAGGTGCCGATAGTCAGTGGGAAGATGATGGACTTATGCCAGTTTATGCCCAGGCCCGAATGGCTACCGAAACGAAGGATCTCATGTATCAAGGGGGCCAGGTTGGCCTGCGGCTCCCTGACATACAGGATTGTGTCATCGGCATAAAGAGAGGCTAGCAATGGGCCCGTCCGAAACTGGAGACCCCTGTGGAGGTGCCGCTCTTGGAAATGCCGAATCAGGGGGTCCATAGCCAAAATGAACAGGAGCGGTGAAAGCGGGCAACCCTGCCGCGTACCGCGCGTGAGTGAGAATGGGCGAGATAGCGTGCCGTTGAGACGCAAACGGGCCGTAGGGCGACTATAAAGGAGTCTGACGGTCGCCAGGAAGTTCATGGGCATGCCCATGCGCTCCATGACGGAAAGAAAGAAAGGCCACTCCAAAGAATCGAACGCTTTTTCGGTGTCTAGGAGGATCGCTGCAGCCGGAGTGGTCGGGTTAATTCTGTGCAGAACCGTGAAGAGCGTTCGCAAATTAAGCGACGTAGAGCGGCGGGGGACAAAGCTGGACTGTGCGGGCGATATAATGAATTCCATCAGCTGGGAAAGCCTGTTGGCCACTATTTTGGCCAAGATCTTATAGTCAGTGTTTAAGAGGGAGAGGGGCCTGTACGACCCACACAATGTAGGGTCCTTATTCGGCTTCGGGAGCAGCACAATGACCGCCTCACTAAGAGTTGACGGGAGGGAGCCACGTTCCAAGGCCTCCGCATACACCTCTATTAGCTTGGGCGCCAGCAGATCCGAAAAGGCCTTGTAGAAGTCAGCGGAGAAGCCATCAAGGCCCGGGGCAGAAGAGCCCCGGAGCACTTTGATCGCCCCCCGCACCTCCGCAACCGTTATAGGTTCCGCCATGAACTCCTGCATGCCCTTATCCAGGAACACAAGAGCGATTTCCGATAAATAGGCCGCACGCGCGGCCGCGGAGTCACCCAACTTGGTGGTGTATAGATCTGTGTAGTAGGCCAGGAACTCGTCCCGGATCTCAGCGGGCGTTGTGCGGAGCTCCCCGTCCGTGCCCCGCACCTCGGCGATCAGGGACTTGCTGTATGGTGGTCGCAAGGCCTGCGCTAGCGTGCGCCCTGGTCTGTCCCCCTCTCCATACCTACGCGCAACCTGGTATTTCCCCAGATACAGGATCTCCCTGTCCGCGGCTTCCCGGAAGTCAGATAACAGTCGTAAGCGCCTGGTAAATACCTCGTCCGCGGGTGCCTGCTGCGCCTCAGTGTCTAGCGCGTCTAGCTGTGTCTCCAGTTGTGTTATTGTGGCGCGCAATACTTTCAGGACCCCCACGTGCTTGGCAATGCAGACCCCTCTGATGTATGCCTTGAACCCATCCCAGAGCACTGCCCACGAGTCCACCGAGCCAGTATTTATGGTGAAGTAGTCCTCTATCGCCTCGGAAACCTCGTGCACAAAAAGGTCATCCAGCAGCGCCCTCCCAGGGAAGCGCCACTGCCGCTCAAACCCCTCAGGTCGAGGAACGTCTAAGCCAAGCAGGACTGGAGAGTGGTCCGAGTACGTTCTCGGGAACGTCCTCAACGCGCGGAACCAAGGGGACAGGCCCGGGAAGAGGAGCCAGTAGTCAATTCTGGTCCAAGTGTTGTGCTGCCCTGAAAAGTGTGTGTAGTCAGTAGTGTTTGGGTGTCGCCTGCGCCATATATCCGTCAACAAGAATCGACGGCAAAGGTCCTGGAATGCGCGCCTTGCCCTAGGCTTAGAGTCGGTGGCCCCAGAGGTGCTATCCAGCCCCACATCCAGCAACATGTTTAGGTCGCCGCCCAGCAAAACGTCAGCCGGTGCCAGGGTTACCAGTTGGGCCGCAAGCGCACTGAAAAAATCCGGGGAATCAGTGTTGGGGGCATACACACAGACAAGAGTAACAACATGGCCCATCAAGACCCCCTGTACAATACAGTAGCGCCCCTCCCTGTCCCCTAGAAACGTTTGGCATTGAAACGGGACCCTCTTATGGATCAGCACCGCAGTGCCTCTGGCGTAATTACTATAATTAGCGAAGTATCGGTGAGCGCCCCAGGAAGCCGCAAAGCGAGAGGGCATGGGGCCATGCAGATGAGTCTCTTGGAGAAAAGCAATGTCCACCTGATGCCGATTTAAGTAATGCAGTACTTGTTTGCATTTACTCCGGTTGTTCAGGCCCCGGACATTCCAAGTCATTAACGATAGATTGAGAGGAGCTTCATTCAAACCTATGTGGGCCATTGATGCCAGTCAGCAGGTGATGGGAGCAGCAAAATCGGAATGTCACTGTGTATCAATAAAGTTCGTTCACACATAGCCGTAGTAGTAGAATCAAAATTGCTTACCCCAACCCGCCTCCCCCCGCCCAGCCAAACCACGCAAACGTGAGGCAATCCCAATTCTGGAAAAAAAGAAGAACATAACTCTAGGCAGGAATACACAGTGTAACCAAACAACAAAAAGTAGAGCATCGTAACAGAAAACGATCCCAGCGGTTTCAACCAAAGGGGGGTGACAACGATCCGCAATCAACCCAGCGCTGCAGCACCTATATACTCCAAATGTTAATACGTCCTCAAATAACCAAAGTCAAAACAGTGCAAAGTTCAGTAACGGGCGCAGTCTCAGCCGACACCGGAGGATGAGAACAGGTCCTGGCTGCCCGCAGACCCACTACCAGGGGGAGACCGTCCACCCTCATCTCCCCCCGGCGGGCCCCTGCGCGGCTTGTAGGTACGGCAAAACTCCTGCACCGCAGCGGGATTGTCAAATAGCCGAGCCCGGCCATCAACCTCGACCCGGAGCCGGGCCGGATAGAGCATGCCATATTTAAGGCCCAGGTTCCGGAGCGCCGCCTTCACCCCCGCATACTTACGCCTGGCCTCCTGGACCATGGCAGTGAAGTCTGGGTAGAATGAGAGTCTTGCACCTTGCCAAGTAATCTCGCCCTTCTCTCTGGCAAGCCGCAAGGCCGTGTCACGGTCTCGGAAGTTCATAATGCGGGCAATCAGGGGGCGAGGCGGGAGCCCCGGGTTAGGCCTCGGCCCCAGGGAGCGGTGGGCACGCTCCACCACGAAGCCAGGAGTGAAGGAGTCTCTCCCAAAGATATCAGCCAACAGTTGTTCCACGAAAACATCCAGCCGGCCCGTGGCCGTGGACTCCGGAACCCCAATAATCCGTACATTGTTTCGCCGACTGCGCGATTCCAAATCTTCGTTTTTGCTGGCCACTTCCTTCAGTATGCGCTCCAATCTGTCCACCCTTTTGATCTCCTGTACCGATTTATCCTCCACTGCCGAGATCCGGGCCTCAGCCTCTCCCAAACGATTGTCATGGGCCTGGATTTTGGCCCCCATAGTTTCCAGCGTCTTATTGAGGGCGTCAAAGCGACCATCCAGGGCCCTGAAGCCGGCACGCATCTCCTGTAGCCAGTCCGGGGCCGGAGCCTGGGTCGTCGAGCCGCCGGTCGCCCCACCAGCCGGGTCCGGCATGTCAGGGGGGTTATCCGTGGGCTGCTCAGACAGTTTCTCGAATTGCAGCGTTTTCTGTTTGGGGTCCTTGCGACCCATTCTCACAACCGCCAGACGTGTGGAGCGCAAGGGAGGCGATGGTACGATGGAGCGTCCGGCTAATCCTTAGCCAATCTGGTCAGGAGCACTGATGATGGTGGGCCCACCGGGCACCGGACAGATCACGTCCTCACTGCGCAGCAGGCAAGAGCCACGACTCCGTGTAGCCAGCAGGGCCCCAATGGAACATCAAGTGCGCCATCGCGATGTGTTCAGCAGCCACGATTCGGCGCCGCCGGGAGGGGCAAGGGAGGAACGCAACAACCAGCCGCGGAGCACATGGCAAAACCCGAGAGGGCCCAAGTGACGAGGCAGAGACAACCCGGGCGTCGGGCCCAGCGCAGGGCCCCAACCGCCCCCCCCCACCGCCAGCAGGCCGTCCCGCCACCCCTCCCAGGCCCCCCGACCGGATTAGTCCGGGGCCCCAGGGAGGAGACAACGAGCGAGGCCGCGGCCGGAGCGCAGGGCCAGAGCCGTGCGCCCGGTCGTCCTCCGGTCCGCAACGGCGTAGGGAGAAGGAAGCGGGCCCCCGCCAGCCAGCACCCCGGTGCTCAATGCCCCCCCCTCCGAGCCCCCCGGTTACCTGTCTCTCGGCCGGCCGCCCTCCTCGCACTCGAGTCCCCCGCTCCCGGATCAGCCCGCCATCTTGGGCCTCAGGATGGTGTGCTCATCTCCGGGCGCCCCCGTGGCCCGGGAGGTCCGCTCTGCATCCCAGCGCACTCCGGGGCCTTAGTAGGGTCAGCGGCAGCGTCTGGCGTCCCGCGCCCGCATCAGGAGGGCGAGGAAAGCAGGGTTTGCGCCGGGTCGATGGCGGAGCTTCAACGCCGTGCGGCCATCTTAGCCCGCGGCTTGGCCACGCCCCCCCCTTTTCCCTCTTACTTCAGCTCAACATGCAACAATTTAGGGGTAGGGAAAATGTTCTGATTGGATGATCCGGGGTCAACTTGTAATCTCTCAGAGTTTCTCAGGACCAACTGGATTTCCATGAGACTTGGCATAGCAAAGCACAAAATGTATGCTATCCGTTCGGTTCACAGGCGAAAGTTCCAAAAGTAACGGTTGAATAATAAGCAAGCATCCTTATACAGGTCCTCCATTGTCCCCTTGGTAGTTCACACAGTCAATCACTTGGCAAGCCTCCATGCTCCTATCCTTGAGAAGGAACACAATGTCACAAAGGCTGGGGACACTTGGAGATTTTCAGAGGCATCCGATTCTGCGCAGAAGTTATCGCGCTCACATGACGGCGGCTTCATAGGACCTCTGTTTTAAGGACTGCAGGCCCGAATAGTAGGCCCGAATGCCAACTTAAGCAAAAACAAACATAACAGTAATTAAAATATAGAAATGAAGATTCTAATGTTTAATCCCACTCTAATCCCCATGTATATTAGTATTTTCCTAGCTTGTAGCAACATTTAAAGCAATAATGCTCACCACTCTGCAGCACTGAAAGCACAAAACATCACAAAAGCAACATGAATCATGCATGTCTCTATTTCACTGCAATCTAAAGTTAGTTTGCGTACCATGGTTAATTAATTAGGTGTTCTGCCATGCAATTAGCATTTTAGTCCCACGTGTATCTTGTGTTTATCAAGGTGTAAGGGTTGGTTAGTAATGTCTCACTTCAAACTAATTAGTACGAGTTAAATTTTAGAATGATTACGTAATTAATTTCATGCAAAATAGAGGAGGTATACAAATTTGTTTTACCTGCTCCATCAATCCCCCCTTTGGTGATTTTTAACATCACCACTAATCACTATGGGGCAGATTTACAAGCCCCGTGCGCCACTTTTGCACCGCCATTGCGTCACTTTGGTGACGCAGCGGCGGCGCAAAGCTAACGCCGTGCTGCGACAGATTTACAACGTGACGCATCTAGGGAGATGCGTCACGTTGTAAAGCCCTGCGCCACATTAAACCAGCGTCAGGTTTAATGTATGCAGGGTGGGCGTTACTTCGGAAAAAGCCTCGGAAAAGTGACGCAGTGAAATCTACAAGATTTCACCGTCATTTTTCCGACGCTGGTGCGTCAAATCCTTACGCCTGCTTCAAGCAGGCGTAAGGCGTGACGCACCATGTTAGGGATAGGGCAGGTTGGAACAGTGCTGGAGTTGCGTCGCGCTTGCGACACAACTTCAGCACTGCGCCAACCTTACCCCAGCAGATGCGTCACGCATCTGCTTGTCCTTGCGCCACGATGCACCGCATTGTAAATGCGGCGCATCTGCAGTGGCGTAAGGGCAAACTTGCGTGACGTATCTTCCCTGGCGCATCCCTGCTGATTTGCAGGGATGCGCTAGGGAATGTAAATCTGCCCCTAAATTTTCAAAAAAAAATTCTACAGAAATGGTTACTCAGTTCCCTTGCATTTGTTAGGTTACATCATAGTGTTTCCCATATCATTGTCTTTTGTTTTCTTGTACATGTTTTCTAACAACTCTTCTAATTGTATATCTTCTATCTCCCTTTCTCTTATTTCCTTCTCTTTTCTTTTCTTAATTTTGTTTTTTATCTTATTTTGTAATATTCTTCTTTTTATGCACACACATCCTAATACCAATATTAACACTAATATAATCACAAAGGTCACAGAAATCAGTTTTCTACCTACAAAAGAACTATCTAATCTTGTGAATAGATTCTTAATAGTATAAAAACTCCTACCAAGTTTCTTTCAAACACTTTCCATCTCCAGTGGAACAATTTCCTTATGCTAATCAGTTATATTCTTAATGTACTTCTTTAGGTTTTGACTTTCGTCAGGAATGTAAGTACAACAATGTTGCACTTTCAGCATTCCACAGACTCCTCCCTCTTTGGCCAATATAATGTCAAGGGCAAGTCGATTTTGCATAATCATAGCTCTCATGGCAACCATTTTGGTATTTACCATTAAAAACCCTCCAGCTGTGCTGGATGATAAACGATCCACAACTGTAGACAATTTTCTAATTTTATGCGCATTCAGAGATTTTCCAACTGCTGGTATCAGTGCTCCAAAAATATCACCTATAATTTCTGACCAACTTTCCCTCCTTATACGTGTTAGTTACCTACCTATTTCGTGCAAACCGTCCTCTCCCCTTCCCACATGATACATTTTTGGGAAGACCAGGCCTAGGAAACATGTCCCATACCAGTGGTCCGGTAACCTATAATAAGCTCTGTTCCCACAGATGTAATATATTCCAGGGAATACCGGATCATTCCCTCCTTTAAATCCCCATCCTCCCATGATTTTATATAAGTCATGGCATTCACTTGCACCTACAAAATAATTATCATAGACAGTATTATCTCTACTGATGCACAATTTCCCTTTCTGGGGCCAATCTAAAGCCATTGCTGGATTTGTTTCTCCCTTTAAATGATTTTCCTTTCCAACATCCCAAAATGTTGTTTCCATCTTTTCCCCAGACACCTTCCTTTGCATCTTAACACTCCTTTCTTCTACCATGTCCTGGAAAGCTTTCTCTTCTTTTCTCAAACTTCAAGTAAGATTATTCTTAAACACTTCTTCTAAAGTTAACTCTCTTGTTTGCAGGAAAAATTCACCTAATGTTCTACCAGGAATCACCTTGTTTAGTTCAGGAACTACAGGTATCTGTGAGAAAACATTATCTACGTCAGTGTAATAGTATTCTAATTCTCCTGTTTTATAAAACAAACTAGCTAAGACACTACAAGTTATCCCATACGTCAAAGGAAGGTGATGATAAGTAACACCTTCTGACACAGATGCAGGTAATTGCATGCAGACGTAACAGTCCCTAACCTCCATGGTCTTTACGTACTCATACAACAACTTTGAAAAACATTATTAGAAACATCATTTATGGACTTATCTTTGTGAAGTTCTGTTCTATCTACCAGTTTTGTAACATGACTTTCATCAATCTTTCCCTTATTAGTAGTGTTCTCGGTGTGTTTTTCTATCTCTTCAATATGAAATTGTTATGACTAACATGATCCAGACAAGCATTAGTAATCCTGTACAACAAAAACACAATTTACACCATCTCCGGAGAAACCCACATGTAGGTTTTCTACTTTCTCCGTTTGCCATTTTGGTAATGATCAGTGGCTTTTGACTTAGCCTCTTTCTTCAACAATTTACCTTTGTTTAAACCTAAGGCTCTGATTGCCTACTTGGTTCCTTTCTGGTCACGTGTCTCGTCTGGAGTTTTTAATTCCTTGTGATTTCCTTTGTCATTTCAATTCATGCATGAATCGTCTTTGCCTTTAGGTTCACAATCTTTGTTCAGAACTTCCTGATCATCCGTTTCTTCTCTGGTGTCAGACAAGATAACCCTCAGGATTTTTCGAATCTTCTTCTTCAACCACTTCCTGCACAGTGACTCCTAGACATTCTTGGCTATCTGCTTCCTCTTGTATCTCAGGAAGTGCCACATATGTCCATTCTGGTGACTTGTACTTCTGGTTCGGTTTCTTTATCCTCTTTGCTCCTTGCATGTGTTTCTGATCAGTGTCTTCGGTATTTTCTTGACTAGACACTTCATTCACTTGTTCAGCATTAGAAGATCTTATTCTGGTTAATTGGTATCTCAATCTTTTGATTATGTTGGGCCAAATCTCTTCTTTTAATGGTCTTTTTAATTTTGTCCCTTTCCCTTCTCGTTCTGTTTTCCAAGCTCTTTCCCTAAAGTTCTTCCCCCTTTGCTTTCTTCTTCACTCTCTTCAGATTCTGTATCGGTCTGACTGTTACTTTCTTTGGATTTTATCCTCAGGACCTCAGGTTCACAGTCTGCATCTATCCCTCCTCGTGTTTCTTCCACGCAATCTTCCTGCTGACTAACTGTCCCTTTTTCTACCTGGGTGTGTTGTGTCTCTACACCTCCTCGGGGGTCTTCCGCAATTACCTTACCCTCACTCTCTGTATCTAATTCCTCAACTTCTATTTCTATGATTTCGGGCGGAATTTCTCTTGTGCTTGTACTCGGGACTTCCTTACCAAAGACTACTTGATCAGTTTCTCCAGGATTCTCGTTTATTCTTTTTTGTATTCCCACTGGTTCTGTCTCTGATTCAGAACTGGTATCAGAAATTTCAAGCCGTCTTCTTAGTGGTATATTCTCTTTCCCCAAAATTTGACTCAACCCCACTTTGCCTGCTCCTGGGTTTTGTCTTGTTCTCGTTTCTTCTGATTCTGATTCAGAGCTGTGAGCACGAGACGGACCGGAATTGGAGCGGGACTGTGCCGCTGGGCTCCGCTCCGGAAGCGGGAGACGGTCTAGCGTTCACACCAACCTTGGGGGAGGAGCCAACGATAGAAGAGGAAGCGGGCCGGATGAAAAGGGGAGAGACCAAGGAAGAAGGAGAGACGAGCGTAGGAGAAAGGCGGACGAGGAGAGTACAGGAAGGAGCAGCGACGAGCGGAGGAGATCGGCGGACGAGAGGAGCGCAGGACGGCGAGTTGGAAGACGGCGGACCCAGAAGAAACATCGAGGTCTTTACGGCGATCAAACCCGGTGGGCTGCAGGGAGCAGAAGACGCCCCAGGTCCTAGCGCCGCGGTCCGGGGAACGGGCCGTGGCTCGAGGCAAGTGGCTCTCCGGGGACCTTTCGGGTGGGGTTGGTGGGGAGGTTGTGAAGGACAGTGAGGCACCAGAAGAGGGTGAGACCCTCCCCGACTCCAGCACTTCCCTCCCTACACGCTCCTTCGGTGATGGTAGCACACAGCGAATACAGAGAGTAGCAGTGACTCAGACCTGTTTTCTTTTCTTTTCTTCCCTCCCTTCAACCACCGAGCCCCTCAAGTGGCGGACTACGGAACATTGAAGACGACGTACCCTCCCCATAGAAGACCGCACCCACAAGTAAGAACCCTCGGACAGAGACTGTTTTGTTTTCTTATTATACCTGTGACTGTTAGGAGATTACTCCTGCTTATACTTGGTTCTACTTTGCCAACCCTTCCAAACGTGTTAAAAATAAAGGCAGAACCAATACAGTGGTAGTAGACGGCTTATTTGCGGACCCGCCACCCCGTTGGGGACTATAGACTACCACAAGAGCAGGTATCTGACGCCTCCTGATGCTCTTCTTCAGATCGACCTCCAGGATTTGGGACTTGAAGAGTGTGACTGGCATGAATCCGGATCTTTACCTTTGCACACTTGACATGGTTTACCCCAGCGTGGAACCAGACAATTTCTCCTTCTGTGTACTTTGATGCGTACCCAATCTCCAGGACTCAAGTCATGAGCTGGCTTCTTTTCAAGAGTTGTCACTTCTGGTCCAAACTGATGAAACACAGAATGTACCATATCAGCCAATCCTTTGCAATAATCCAAGATGAAGTCATTAGATATAGGCAGTAGTTTGTTGACAGGAATGAAAACATGTCTCATTGCCCTGTCCATGATAATTTCATGGGGACTCAGACCAGTCTTCCTATCAGGAATTGCCCTAATTGTCATGAGTACAAGAGGCAAGACATCTGGCCATTTTAAACCTATGGCCAAACACATTTTCCCCAATCTGTTTTTATTGTGCCATTTATCTGCTCCACCACTCCAGAAGCCTCTGGTTGGTAGGCACAATGCAGTTTTTGTTGTACATTCAATGTTTCACAAATCAATGTTATAATTTCATTCTGGAAATGTGTTCCTCTATCTGGTTCAATCTACTGGGAAACCAAACCTAGGAATGAACTCTCCCAGTAGGAGTTTTGCTACAGTAAATCCATCATTCCTTCTGGTTGGGTAAGCCTCCACCCAACGTGAAAACAGACAGACAATCACCAGTACATATCTTAGCCTGTTACATGAGGGCATTTCAATAAAATCAAGCTGCATTCGAGTGAAAGGACCTCCCTCCCGTCCTATGGTTCCCAGGCTCACCACAGTTTTTCTTCCTGGATTATATTGCTGGCATATAAGGCATCTCTGACAAAGGCTCTCAGCTATAAGCCGAAACTTCGCATTATACCAGGTCTGTTTAAAAAGTCTAATCATGGCATCCCTACCTATGTGAACCTGCCCATGGTACGTCGTGCCATGGTAGAGACCAAGCTATTAGGCATTACTGGTCTTCCATCGCGGTAAACCCAAACTCTGTCTGCCTCTCGTGGTGTACATCCTGACTTTATCCACTGTTTCTTTTCCTGTTGCCCTGCCTCTTCCTGTAACTGTCTCACTTCATCCCATGTATTCACAGTGTTAGTAAACAGCAAGGGACATGACTCAGTTTCCTTCTCCCTATTACGGTTGAAGGAAGTTTGGTTTCATGCACAATATTGCACCAGGTTATTGGCAAACTCATTGCCGACTGACACATACTCAGTTCCCTTCGTATGTGCTGCGCATTTTATAACTGCAATCTGTTTAGGCAGCTGTATCGCCTCAAGTAACTTTACAACCATTTCTGCATTTCTGATTGGAGTTCCACTCAACGTCAAGAAACCTCTTGACCTTCCCTGGTAGGTCGCTCCCCCCCCAGCTGCAGCTCCGCCTGCACCCCCGCTGTCTCTGCTGCCGCCAGTGAAATCGAGGCCCTCCACCACCCGCAGACTTCCACCTGCGCCTCATCCCTGGTGGCCAGTGGTGGCCTTAGGTTCTTTTCCGCTTGTTGCCTGTTGCTTGTGTGCCTGTAACTGTCTGCCCGCTCCTCTTCTGTGCCACCCTGACCCCGCTCGCCGCTTTGCTTCCATGCCCCCTTCTGATTTCTGTACCCCTCGACAACCTCTATGGCCCCTTATATTCTGTACCACTGACTTCTGTGCCTTCTGTGCCCCTTTGATTTTGTACCCCTTGTGCTTTTTGGGTCTTCTGTGCCCCCTTCTCGAGTCTGTGCCCTGTGCCGGTCTCCTTTCCCCCGTCCCCGCCACTGCCTCCCCTGCGCCCCCGCCCCCTCCGTGCCCATTCGCTCCACCCGTCCCTCGCCTCCCGCCTCCCAGCTGCTCCTCCCTCCCCACCTCCCCATATATGGCGGCCGCTGAGCGGTGAGGAGAGCGACCCTTGACCTTCCCTGGGAGGTCGCTCCCCCCCGCTGCAGCTCCGCCTGCACCTCTGCTGTCTCTGCTGCCGCCGGTGAAATCGAGGCCCTCCACCACCCGCAAGCTTCCACCTGCTCCTCATCCTTGGTGGCCAGTGGTGGCCTTAGGTTCGTTTCCGCTTGTTGCCTGTTGCTTGTGTGCCTGTAACTGTCTGCCCACTCCTCTTCTGTGCCCCCTTGCCCCCTGCTTTGATTCCGTGCCCCCTTCTGATTTCTGTACCCCTCGCCAACCTCTGTGCCCCCTTATATTCTGCACCACTGACTTCTGTGCCTTCTGTGCCCCTTTGATTTTGTACCCCTTGTGCTTTTTGGGTCTTCTGTGCCCCCTTCTCAAGTCTGTGCCCTGCGCCGGTCTCCTTTCCCCCGTCCCCGCCGCTGCCTCCCCTGCAGCCCTACCCCCTCCGCGCCCATTCGCTCCTCCCGTCCCTTGCCTCCCACCTCCCAGCTGCTCCTCCCTCCCCACCTCCCCATATATGGCAGCCGCGCAGCAGGCGCGCTGCTGGCCCGCCGAAGGCGCGCCTAAGGCAAGCCCGTCTGCGCCCATCCGTGCCTGGACCGTGCCCAGCGCCAGAAGCCCAGGCCCGCGCACCAGCCACGAGGACCGCTGCCTCCGCTACGACGCCAACACCCTCTTCGCTTTCAACCCAGGAAGGACCCACACCTGCTGCAAGGCCGCCCGAAGCGCATCCACAGTCCCTTCACCTGCCGGAACTGCAGCTTCTCCTGCCTCGAAAAGCGCCAAGACGCCTGCCACGACGGGACCCGACCAGCTTAGATGCATCCTGATCAACACCTGTTCCGCACACAAACACGCCGTCGAACTCTGGGAACCTACTCGACACCGCATCACCGGACGTCGCCCTCCTGACCGAGACCTGGATGAATGAAGCCTCCTTGCCAGACATCGCCATAGCCATCCCAGACGGGTACAAGATCACCCGCAGAGACCGCACCAACAGGGCCGGAGGAGGAATCCCCATCGTCCACAAAAACACCATCAGGGTCTCAACAAACACCAATGACACCCTCAGCACCGCCGAACACATGCACTTCCAGATCCACACGGACCCCAAGACCACCCTAAGAGGCACCCTCGTCTACAGACCGCCAGGACCCCAGCCTCAATTCTGCGACTCCATCGCCGACCTCATCAGCACACACGCGCTGACCTCCACCGACTACATCCTCCTCGGAGACCTGAACTATCACCTGGAGAACAACAATGACAACAACTCCTCCACCCTGATCGACAACCTCGCCAACCTCGGACTGAAACAGCTCGTCCCGACGCTGACCCACATCGCCGGCCACACGCTAGATGCCATCCTCTCCTCAAGCCCCCACGTCACCTTCAGCCACTCCTCCGAACTCACCTGGACAGACCACCACTGCATCCACTTCTCCTTCCAAAAACCCCTCACACACCACCGCAACCCACAGACCCCCAGCCGCTGCTGGGGCAAAGTCACTGAAGAACAACTGCAGACAAGCCGCGCACTCAACCCTCCGACCAACCCCACCAACCCCGATGAGGGTGCACTCACCCTCGAACGCTGGATGAACGACTGCGCCAACACCGTAGCCCCGCTGAAAAAAACCACCAACAGAGACACCAGCAAAAGAGTCAGCTTGTTCACCCCGGAACTCCTCGACTCAAAACGCACCTGCCGGAAATTGGAGAACATATGGCACAGCGACAAGACGCCAGACAGCCGCGCTGCCCACAAAGACGCCATCCGCAACCACCACCACCTCATCAGGACCGCCAAAAGGACCTCCTTCACAGACCGCCTTGACAACAATGCACACAACAGCAAGGAGCCCTTCACCATTGTGAAGGAACTCTCCAACCCCAGCTCCAGTGCCATCGACATCCCACCATCGCAAGCCCTGTGCGACTCCCTCGCCACCTTCTTTCACCGGAAAATCACCGACATCCATGACAGTTTCAAACCCCGGATGACCCCTGCAGGCCTCGCTGCACAGGACCCACCGCACCCCACCGCCCACGACACCCTGACAACCTGGGCCAACCTGAGCATCGAGGACACAATCAAGACCATGAGCACAATCCACTCTGGATCCCCGTCCGACCCTCTCCCGCACCACATCTTCAACAAAGCCAGCAACTTCATCGCACCCCACCTGTGCAACATCATCAACCTCTCCTTTGAGACCGCCACCTTCCCTGAGAACTGGAAGCACGCAGAGATCAACGCCCTACTGAAGAAACCCAAGGTGGATCCGAGCGACCTCAAGAACTTCCGACCCATCTCCCTGCTTCTGTTCCCAGCAAAGGTCATCGAGAAGATAGTTAACACCCAGCTCACCCGTCACCTCGAAGACAACAACATCCTGGACCCGTCCCAATCAGGATTCCGCAGCAACCACAGCACCGAGACTGCCCTCATCGCCGCCACAGAGACATCAGGATCCTTCTAGACAACGGCGAGACGGTGGCGCTCATCCTCCTGGATCTCTCCGCTGCCTTCAACACCATCTGCCACCGCACACTACGCACGCGACTCCAAGACGCAGGGATCCAGGAGAAAGCCTTGGACTGGACCACCCCCTTCCTCTCCGGCAGAACTCAGAGAGTCCACCTCCCCCGTTCCGGTCCGAGGCCTCCGAGATCATCTGCGGCGTCCCTCAAGGATCCTCCCTCAGCCCGACGCTGTTCAACGTCTACATGGCACCACTAGCATGCATCGCCCGACAGCACGACCTCAACATAATCTCCTACGCCGATGACACGCAGCTGATCCTCTCCCTCACCAAGGACCCTCTCACCGCCAAATCCAACCTCCAGCAGGGAATGAAGGCAATCGCCGACTGGATGAAGGAAAGCTGACTTAAGCTGAACTCAGACAAGACGGAGATCCTCATCCTCGGGCCCAACCACTCAGCATGGGACGACTCATGGTGGCCCGCAGCACTGGGGACCCCCCCGGCCCCCACGGACCACGCACGCAACCTGGGAATCATCCTAGACTCAAAACTCACCATGACCAAACAAGTCAACGCAGTCTCCTCCACCTGCTTCAACACCCTCCACAAGATCTACAGCTGGATCTCGACAAACACGAGGAAAACAGTCACCCAGGCCCTAGTCAGCAGCAGACTCCACTACGGAAATGCCCTCTACGCCGGAGCCTCGTCCAAGCTCATCAACAGTCTACAGCGAATCCAGAACGCCTCTGCACGCCTGATCCTCGACCTCCCACGCCGCGACCACATCACCCCCCCATGTGAGGAACCTGCACTGGCTCCCCATCGACAGGAGAATCTCCTTCAAGCTCCTGATCCACGCACACAAGGCACTCCACAAGACCGGACCAGCCTATCTCTACAATCGACTCTCCTTCTACGTACCAAACAGGAAACTACGCTCTGCTGACCACGCCCTGGCCACGGTCCCGCGCATCCGTAGAACAACCTCCGGAGGCAGGTCCTTCTCCCACCATGCCGCCAGGACCTGGAGAACCCTCCCCCTCTACCTACGACAAATTGAAGACCTGCTGACCTTCAGGAGACAACTCAAGACCTGGCTCTTCCACCAGTAGCAGCAGCACCCCCCCCCATCGACCCCCAGCGCCTTGAAACCCTTATGGGTATGTAGTGCGCTCTACAAATTACATGATTGATTGATTGATTGATTTGGGACCAGATCTGCCCAAAGTCATGCACCACTCCAAACTCATACTGACTGCCAGCAACCACAGTGACTCGTAGATTCTTTCCCAACTTGCATGCTCTGACCAGTGCAAACAACTCAGCAACTTGAGCGGATCGTACTCCTCTCAAACAAGATGCTTCCAACACAGTCGATACCGTACACTTGGCATAGGCAGCACTCAAAATCACTTCTCCAGTTCGCATGCATGACCCATCCACAAACATCACATAATCACTCTCTTTCAGAGGCACATCTTTTATTTCCGGACGCGGTTTGATGCAAAAATCAAGCACTTTCAAACAATCATGATCAACATCATCCTTCACTTCCGCATTCACAGCATCAGGTAGTAATGTTGATGGGTTCACATTAGTGCACCTTACAAGACTAACATTTATAGCACCCAAAATGACCTTTTCATATTTGGTTAGACGACTATGCGTCATGAACTGGGTCTTGCTCCTTGTCAAAAGGATTGCCACATCATGGGACACAAACACTCTCACAGGATATCCCATCAGGATTCCTTCACTTTGTTCCAAACTTTTACACGTGGCTGCCACAGCTTTCAAACAACCAGGCAAAGCTACAGCTACGGGATCTAACACAGCTGCAAAATAGGCAATCGGTCGTCTCAATCTTCCATGCCTTTGTATCAACACGGAAAGTGCACATCCATCTCTCTCACTGCAATAGAGCTCGAATTCTTTTTCGTAATCAGGCATTCCAAGAGCTGGTGCTGCACACAAGCTGTCTCTCAATTGTCTAAAAGCTTTCATCTCTTCTTTATTCAGCTCAAGGGGATCTTTTACATCACTTTTTGTTAGACGTACCAGAGGTTTTGCAATCAGCGAAAAGTTGCTGATCCACTGGTGACAATATCCTCCCATCCCAAGAAACATTCTGACTTCTCTTTGTGTCATTGGTGCTCTCATTCCTTTTATTATCTTAATCCTGTCCACAGTCATCCTCCTCAGGCCCTTTTCAATCTTATGACCTAAGTATTGTACTTCTTTCTAGCAAAACTGTAATATTGATGGGGATACTTTGAGTTCTCCATCGGACAAATGATTTAACAGTGCAACTGTGTCCACCACACATGTCTCTGGCGTCTTAGATGCCACCAATAGGTCATCGATATATTGCATGAGCACTGAGCTTTCGGGCATTTTTAAATCTACCAGGGACTTCTTTAGAATCTGATTAAATATTAATGGACTTTCTGTATACCCTTGAGGGATACGGCACCATGCCAAAATACGCTCACCGAACCGTAATGCAAAGATTTGTTGGTTATCAGGGTGCAATGGGATAGAAAAGAAAGCATGATACAAGTCATTGACTGTGTACCATTCTGCATCATGGTGAATCTGATATAGGATTACCGAAGGGTTCGGTGCAATGGGACAGCATGGAACAGCAATTTTATTCACTTTTCTCAAATCCTGTACTATCCTAAAAGTCCCATTCGGCTTTTTCAAACCCATGATCGGAGAATTACATAGACTACACATTATCTCTCTCACAATTCCTTGTTCAATCATTCTATCAATTACAGGCGTTACTCGTGCAATTATTTCTGGTGTCAGTTTATACTGAGGAATATTCGGGTAATTTACTCCTTCTTTTACAATTATTTTCACAGGATCTACTCTTTTCTTCAATCCAATATCCTCTCCGGTGAAATCCCATACTTCGGGTTTCAGCGTTTTCTTCAACTCTTGAGGCAATCCTTCCGGGTCAAATATAACAAATGCTTCAGTAATTTCTGGTTCTAAGTTTGCCATTGTCATTCTATACAGTACGTCTTCATCAGGAGTTTCAAAAGCTATACCATCAGGGGTACAGAAGATAGTGCAATTCATTTTGCACAACAAATCTCTCCCCAACAGATTTACGGGGCTAGTGTCGCACACGACAAATTGATGCATGTCAGTGAATTTCCCTATTTTAACCTTTACAGGATCAATGAGATAAGCTTTTATCTGTTTGTTTGAGACCCCAACTACTTGGATTGTTTCACCCGACTGAGGAAGATTTTTAACGTCAGCCGATCTAACAGTTGAACGAGTAGCACCAGTATCTGCTAGGAAAGCAATGTTCACTTCATTCACCTTTCCATCCACAAAGAGTCCTGTCTGGTCTACCTCTAGAGTTGCGCCAAGTACGCACTCCTCTTCCTCTCCTAGGCACCGTCAATAACTCTCCGCTGACTCACTCTCATCGCGTTGCAGCCAATACTGCGAAACAGCACTAGCAAGCGGTAGCTTTGTTACCTGTTCTTCGGTGTAGAATCCTGTCTCATTACTGTATCTCTGGGGATTTACGTGCTGTGGAAAAGGTGGCTTTGGCACCTGACACTGTTGGGTAACAACCTGCTGCTGTCGCGGCGGTTGGCAACTCACCTCATTCTGCACCTGTGGATTCAACGATGAATTATCACCATTAGCTCTCGGTGGCAACTTACACTCGGATTTCCAAAGCCCTAACTTTCTGCAATTATGACATGGCCACTTCTTCTTAGCTTCCTCTATACTGACCTGTCCTTTTCCTTTTCCAATATTAGGTTTCTGTTTTGCTTGGCCCATACCTTTAGCTTGCTCGATCAACTGGGCTTCTTGTCGCTCAGCTACCTTAACCTGTGCCCACATTGCCTTTTCTTTCCGTTTACGTTGTTTGGCTTCAATTTCATCACTAAAATATTTTGCATGTCGTAACGCTTCATCTATCTTTTTATTCTGCCAATCTATGGTATGTTGTTTGATCATTTCACTAACTTCAGGCTTTAACCCATAAACAAATCTGTACACAAAATGACTCAAATCCTTTTGGCTTAATTTCTCATCTCCACTATATTGCTTAAAGGCTAACAATAACCTCTCGTAATACGCATGTACAGATTCTTTAGCCTCGTGGTGAGTTCTGTCAAGTTTTTACCCAGTCAGTTTCTATCGGAGGTACTTTATTTTTCAAAAAGGTAATTACCTGATCATATTTTTTCATTACTTCCGAATCAGGGGCTCCCGTCTTAGGATCCCTAGGATACTCTTGCGTTGGCCAATCTATTGTAATTTTACATTCTGCCCATAAATCTGCAGGTACAATTATATCAAAAAGACCGTTCAAATCTATCCACAACGCCTTTGAAAGTTTGACAAACCTTTCTACCGGTCGGTACCATTCAACTGGATTTTCTCTTAACCTTGGAAAATCATTGGTAAATGACAAAATATCCTGTCTAGTCCAAGGGATATGCACATATCCTCCTCCTGGGATTTCTCTCATGGGACATTATATTACCACTGACTCTTTTTCTCTCACCGGGAATGCTGAGAAAGCCTTATCTGTAGTTTCCTCTCTTTTCCGAAACAATCTACAATCCACATCACCCCATTTCGTTAACAAGGCAATCAGTTCTTGGGTCAACCTTCCTGCAGTATTCAAGTTTTCAATATCTTTTTTGGAAAAATCTACCCTATATGACTTTTGCAATTATCTTATTTTCTCAAAATCAATTCCCATTTCACTCGCTGTCTCATTAGCTCCTCATCCTGATATGCTTTTAATTTATCTGTTGGAATGGTTCCTACAATTAAGTCTTCTAATGTTACCTTTAATTTTGCTACATCTAAAGGTTGTGGTTCTGTATCTTTTTTCTGTAAACTTCTTAACCAATCACTTATTTCTTCAGATGTGGGTCCTACAGAGGTTGTCTCGGTTCTTATTTTATCGAGTATTCTCTCTGGGGTTTCAGTTGCTGATTCTGTTGTCATAAGTGTCTTACTCGCTGGACTTTGATTTACAGTTACATTTTTAGGAGTACTTAAACCTGATGTACCTGCCATATCCTTCCATTTATTTCCTCCAGAACCACTTCTTTCTGTCTCCTTTTGCCTACCACAATTATAAGGAACTGTTAAACAATGCTCACTATCTATCTGTTTATCAAAGACAGGCATCACCGGCCCTATAGTTACAGGTACGGTCACTGCTTCCATATTTTTAGTTAATTCTCTAATTTTCTCCATTAATTCCAATGTAGTTCTAGCTAACTCAGCTGAATTTTCATTTCCAGTTCTAACGGGTTGTGGCATTTCAGAATCTTTAAATGGATTAATTTTTCCCAAATTAGGTGGCGTTTGCTCAAAGTTTTTATTCATTACAGTCTCCTTTAACGGTGCACTTGGCGTCATTAACGTGGCATTCAGTTGATATGGGGGTGGATTTTTATAGAACATGTCCTCCAGCACTTCATCTTCTGATTCACTCACTCCATATCTATAACCTTCGGACCCTGTCTTATTTCTCTTTTCTGTACATTTCCTGCCACTCGTCTCTTCAGCATTTCTCAGCGGAAACATACCAAGAGTCATATTCGCATTCCGCCATCTTCTCATTCTGTCATCATGACTTTCTTGACCACAATGTCTACCAAACATGTAATTAAACCTTCTCCCACTCCGATGCTTTTCCCTTTCCTACATCTCTTCTTCCCATTTGATCAAAGCTTCGAATTGGGTATGTCTGGGTATCGGTTCTAGCTTCATCATCCTTTCTCTTAAATTTCGTAATACAGCCAAACTAAATGAACCACTTTCCGGAAATGCTAGTACTTCATCCTCTTTGGTAGATTTTGCCCAATTCTCCAAGCAGAAACATGTATGATAACCATATTTCGCTACCATAAAGGATGCAGGTGATTTCGGTGGAGGGAGTATCTGCCCTTCCCTAGTCACAATTGGCTTATCTTTCTTAAATAGGCCTTTGATTTTCCCAAACCATGAATTTTTCTCTTTCTCAGGTGGATCGTAGTACATAATTTTTATTTTACAACGTCCTTACTCAACTAAGCTTTGCAAATCACTTCCTTCACGGCTTTTCCGTATTCTGTCGAATCCCAGCGTGACTCACACTAACGCACCAATCCTGGGCGTCTACGTCACACCGGTAATTCTCCACTCCCAGCGTGGTGTTTCTGACGTCAGCTTTTCTCGCTACTCCTGCTCCTGCTGACCCCTCCTTTACAAAATTCTTGGCAAAACCTTTCTTACGTTTTCTTTACTCAAATCTGCTAGTAACAACATAAAACATCTCCATTGCCTCTTTCGCTAAACCAAAGAGATAGTTTTGCTCATTTACACAAGAATTCTGTCTTTTCAGTTGGCAGCGCTTACCTCTACCCTACCACAGAATTTTCAGTTACGCCGATAAAGTAGCACTTCCCTCTACCTTACCCTTCTTACAAGCAAAAGGCTAACCCGTTTCTCTGGGGATAAAACACATGTGGAGACTACAATGCTCATGAGAATTAAGGCCAGAGTTTCACAAGAAAACCTATTTACTATTTCACTCACACACATTCATACGGAAAATGTCCCTAAAGATAACACACGACGATATTACCACTTTGAAATCAGACAATGCGCTGTGCTACTTCACTTGCCACACATTTCCCCCTGCGTGCATACAGGGCGACCAACTTCCTACTGTTTTAATTGACAACATAAAACGCAACACAAACTCAACAAAGTGTTAAACATAATCAATAATCACCAAACCAATGCAATAAAACCATCAATCTGCTCCCAAGAAAACTGCTCCAGCATAAAGGGCTAATTTACATATTCTCCCTATGTCACAGAATCGTCATCACAACAAATCATTCATAAACTCATTCATTGGTGGGGCCCATAACACCAACACGCACTCGTCTCAATCGAATCCTGGACACAGGAGAAAAACGCTGGACATGTGGGTACCTTATTACCTATCAGGATTATATTTCATTACATTATATACATAATTTACATTTGTACCTATAGAATCCTGACCTTAACATCAAAGCACTCCACCACTTGGTCGATGGACCAATTAGTTGGACTGGTTGATGGTGAATTAGAACCACCTAAAACACAATTAAAGCCTTGGAAACATTTGATTAAATTCGGTACTCAATTAAAGAATCCCAAACTTATTTCTGATTAACCCAAATTTGTTTATCTAATAATAATTTGCTCTGCATTAGGATTTTGGCACAACAGATGATAACATAATTTGGTTTATTTCAAGGAGAAAATCGAATATTTGGGAAATGAGCATAGATTTAGAAAATACATTGGATAGTTACCAAATATGCAAATTCTCTGCTACAATCTCCGGTGACAAACTGTCCGACCCACAGCAATAATCAAACCAGATGAAATAACTTCCCGAAAAATCAAAGAAACCCAAGGTATACCACGGAAATCTTCATCAGCTCAATGTAGACCCAATGCCATGGAAGATCAGCCCGAAGAACTACACCCCTTCGGCAGATGAGGGTATTTTATACCCTTTTCTCTCTTACTTCAGCTCAACATGCAACAATTTAGGGGTAGGGAAAATGTTCTGATTGGATGGTCCGGGATCAACTTGTAATTTCTCAGAGTTTCCCAGGACCAACTGGCTTTCCATGAGACTTGGCATAGCAAAGCGCAAATGTATACTATCCGTTCGGTTCACAGGTGAAAGTTCCGAAAGCAACGGTTGAATAATAATCAAGCATCCTGATACAGGTCCTCCATTGTCCCCTTGGTGGTTCACACCGTCCATCACTTGGCAAGCCTCCATGCTCCTATCCTTGACAAGGAACACAATGTCACAAAGGCTGGGGTCACTTGGAGATTTTCAGAGCTATCCGATTCTGCGCAGAAGTCACCGCGCTCACATGACGGCGGCTTCATAGGACCTCTGTTTTAAGGACTGCGGCCTAGTAGGCCCGAATGCCAACTTAAGCAAAAACAAACATAACAGTAATTAAAATATAGAAATGAAGATTCTAATGTTTAATCCCACTCTAATCCCCATGTATATTAGTATTTTCCTAGCTTGTAGCAACATTTAAAGAAATAATACTCACCACTCTGCAGCACTGAAAGCACAAACCATCACAAAAGCAACCTAAACCATGCAGTTTTCTATTTCACCACAATCTAAAGTTAGTTTGCGTACCACGGTTAATTAATTCGTTGTTCTGCCATGCAATTAGCATTTTAGTCCCACGTGTATCTTGTGTTTATCAAGGTGTAAGGGTTAGTTAGTAATGTCTCACTTCAAACTAATTAGTACAAGTTAAATTTTAGAATGATTACGTAATTAATTTCATGCAAAATAGAGGAGGTATACAAATTTGTTTTGCCTGCTCCATCAGTAGAAATTGCAGTGATCTACAAGATTTCAAGGATCAAGCACAGTCGCTAACAATGAAACTGAAGGAATAGGATACCCAGACAGGATCATCAACACAGCAAAAAAACGAGTACCCAATCAAAACAGAGATGGCCTGCTGGAACAAAAACACCAGACTTTGCATTTAATTCCATTGACATGTGTTACCACCTATAATCCAATCTCAAATCAAATACCACGGATTATACAAAAACATTGGAAGATACTGAACACTGGAAAACTCAATTGGGAAAAGCCCCTATTGTCTTACAAAAGAGGCAAAAGTCTAAAGGACAGCCTAGTGACAACACGTCCACAGCAGACCATCAGGCAACCCAACACTGTGTTAAATGCATGGGGGCTTCCAAATATGACAAGTCACTTCCCATGTGGAAATTGTAGTGGCTGTCATCTGACCAAACCCACTAAGAGCTTGAATTTGGAACCCGGAAAAATCTGGCACATAAAAAAAACATACAAATTGCAATTCAATGAACGCCATTTACCTGATCACATGTCCATGTAGGCTGAAGTACATAGGCATGATGAGTTGAAAAATAAAGACACGGATTTGCGAACACCGGAGTAATGTCCGGTGTAAACCTAATACTACGCGGATGACTAACCACTTTCTCGAAGTCGCACACACCACCAATGATTTGGACTGGGTGGTAATAGAACAAATTGAGTCCAATACCACTAACATCCAAAGTCGTCTCCTTGATAAAGAACAACGATAGCTCTATCATATTTCTACCCATATACATGGGCTGAACGATAACATTCTCTGAAACTGCCTGAATAAATATCCATGATACTATTCAGAACAGTGTACACTACCTGCACACAAAACACCCACATATAAATCCACATAAAAGAAACCTCTGTGGAAGACACCAGTACTATGCCTTCAGGGGCTAATGGCAGCTAACAACGCAGCACCCCTCTTTTTGATACTTTCTTCTACAAATGGTCAGGCTACTGCCTAACTACCAGTCTTGTATTCTGTAGTGCTCTACGGACTAGTCAGTACAATAAACATCACTGTAGACCTTACTGTCAGTGACGTTCCCCCTTAATCTATTTTTGTGAGACAATTTGTGGTCAGTGACTTTCCTTCCAATCCATTCTTTAAGCAACTCATTGTCTATTTTGTATGGTACTTTATGGCAATTTTAGAAATAACTGTCCCTTTGACCATTCCACGTCAAATGCATACCCTCTTATATGCAGACGCAAAAGCTGTCGCATTCAGTATGCACTCTAATCTTTCTCCAACTGGAACCCAACGTACCGTGTCATGCGCGTTCGTGCTGACGTGCGGACGTGATCCCTGTCCCAACATGTTCCCGCCAGACTCACCTTTAAAAACAACGCCGGCTCCTGACACAGGTATCGTTGCGATCCAGAGGAGACCGGAGTAGGTGTAGCAGCGGGCGTCTAACCTTGAAAAGTAAGGTTTTCTTTTTCCTTTACAGGGCACGTCAATTTACGGACCGAATCCACATATCCATCTTCTGAGACCTAGTGACACGACAAGTACTGGCAGATACTAAATGTATTTTTCTTTAATTTTCTTTCATTACTTCCTCAATAATGTGTGACTAAAGGTGTACACTCCTCGTGGATCAGGAAAGCTACCAGAATCACATAGCTAGTGTAATTACAATTTATATGACATCAGAAAAGCATGCGTGCACGTAAAACAATATATGTGCATAATCACTAGCGCTGACATAGATTCATAGTTCACGCTAATGGCCTTGTCGCACGCAGAACAATGGCATAGCCACTTTCAATCTTAAAATATAATTGTAATGACGTGCATCACCATGTCACAAAAACGCCAACCATTCTAGATATGCATGCCCACGTGATAATACTATGCATGGTATAATACAAACTGGTAGTATGTTGCATGTCTGTGGTATGAGTGTTGACACACGTGGTTGAGCGACTCAACAAGTGCCCTGGCAACCGCACCACTGGGCAGATGCTGAATGAGTGTACATAAGAGTAAACTGACACCAACAGCGTTACCAACCATGTTTTTTAAGTATATCTGTTTGCCCTTTTTACTTTTTCTGTCTTTTGTTTTACAGGTTTTATCTTTACCAGTGGGCCCGGTAAGTATGGTGTAACCACTGCATACACGACACACCTTAGCGCATGTGCTGAAAAAACAAACATGAGGCTTATTTTTGCCACCTTCACTATATCACATCAGTTGGTCCTGAAGAAAGCCTCCACAATTTTTTTAAGAGGCTGAAACATGTCGACCATTAGGATAATGAAGACCAACCAGTAATCTACTTTTTATCCATTTATTTTTTAATATATCCTGGGTCGCTGGGAATAAAAAATTGGTCAGTAAGGAATCCCAGAGATATTTTTAACTTCACCACTTCACCACACACCACCAAAAAAAACGCTCTGCTGTAATCAGGCATTGTAGCACAGCTGGGTACCCGGTTGGGAACCCAATGATGAAGCATACCACCAACTAGGTTGGTGGGTGAGGGTTCTTTTTACAAAACTGAGTGGTGCCTGGCTCAGTAGTTGTAACAGAGTCGCCTCTATTGAGTTTGTCCACATTGTTCATGATAATAAGTACTTCGGGATAAGGACGTTCCCTGTATTCTGTCTTTGCTCTCTTTTGTTTCCTACATAATAGTTATTATTAACACATGGAGTCATGCAAGATTAGATTTGCACTAACTGTGCCAAACCATAATTTGTCATTAAATGCAATATTCAGCAAGTACTGACAAGATTCAAGGACAGTCGGCATTCTGTTTTAACCCAGCCTCTAAAACGAATTGAAATCTGCATTTTAAATAGAGTTGTAGGACTTCTGGGCTGGCTGTCCAAGATGGCAGGCGCGAGTTGATCGGCTCCCAACCCGATTGCATTAATCTCTCACAATCATGTGGACCCAGAGCTAAGTGTACCTTTGGATGACAACACTCTACTTCAGCACACACTCATTCTGCAGGGGTTTTCGGACGCCAGACGTAGGAAAGGAGGGCCTTCCGTTATATCCCATATCTCACGCCAAGCATTGATCATACCATTGTACTGCTGCAGGGCGTTCAAATGAAGCAAAGTACTAAAGGTCCAACTCCATCTTATGTAAGCCTCAGCTCCAACTTGGCTAATGGAGGTTGGCATCGTCGCACTTTTAAACAATGGACGTCGCCATCTTTCCTGATTTATGCAGAATCATTGTCATGCCTGCCATTGAATGCAGATGCCACCTGACCTAAGAACTGTGGAAGCTTCAAGTCATTTGATTAATAACATAGATACAAGACGTAATGAGACATTCGTCTGGGTCATATGTCTACTCTTCTCCATGTCGAGGTTTAATAAGCACACATGAAGACATTTAACACAAATAATGTAGTCTACGTTGACGTCCTATTACCTTTTATGTTAATAAGGAAACCTCTGGGACGCTCACCTTGATCTATGCCAGACTTTCCTAAACTTATGTCAGAAATTCCAATTTCTGATAAGATTTAGTACATATTTGACAAAGTGGCCACTTGACAACTTGTCAGAAGAGATCCTTCACCCAGATTATCTCCCGAGATTCTGCCAGAGACGGTTTCACCTACTGCCAGCACATTTCGCAGATGCTACATCTTGCCTGAAGCTGAGAAAACCGACCCCAAGAGGAAGAGCAACTGACTGCTACTGCATCGTGTGTTTTCCCTTCGCATGGAACACTGTCTTCCTGTCTCTGCTGATTAAGACAGCCTTTGCTGTCAACAAGGTGTGCAGTATCTCTCTTCTCCCTAAGAATCTCTAGACTGCAAGTTGCTCTGCCTTCCATACTCTCTTCAGCGTAGCGCATAGAAATGGGCATTCGGTTAGATTAGGTTTGATTTTAAATTACATTTTAAAACATGTTGGAAATGTTCAGGTTCTTCTGTTCCTAATAACGTAACTGCTTGCTGTTTTTATATTATTCTGTGTAATTGCTGTAGACGTACTGAGAAGCAGATTGTTACTGTAGTGATAAATACTTTTACTTAAAAGTGTTCATTCTTCTTAGTGAAGTGTGTGTTTGATCCTGGGATAAGTGAAATATGTGTTGTTACTGTTACCACAGTGACCCTGATTCCATTAGGGGAGTGTTAGTAACCCAAAAGCAATATTTCTATGTCTATTACACATTGAATTGTGTTTTGTGGGACTGTAACATCTGCCTTTCACATTCATCACTGGTGTGATTGAACCAAGTTCACTCATGTCGTCTGTGGGTGGGAAAGCAGAAGCACACCTTATAGAGATTTGCCAAACTTGTAAATAAGGCAACAGTTGGCGCCCAACATGGGCCTCGTATCTTACGGTTACACCTTGAGTCGTTTTTTTCATTATTTACCAACACTTAAACAATTAATATGTCATTATGGAGATGTCCCTAGTAATCATGGTTCCCTCCTACTGGGTATAAGAGAGCACCTTTTTCCGTAGGTTTGTCAAGCTTGACTCATAAAAGGTTCTTCCCCATTCTGTCTTTTTTTTTCTTATTCTTTGATTCCTGTTTTCAATTGAATCCATTTGTTATGGCGGCACCTACTGTGATAGGGGTCACTAGCACAAAAGCAGTCACTCAACATCTCAAAGCTCAAGGTGTCCACAATGGAGTGGGCTGGGGGGGTACTATTGTAACAGCTGCACATCTAGCATAGGCCTTTGAGCCTTTTTACTCATGGATTGAATTCCATCCTATTGATGTTGCTTCAGGGCAATTTCAAGAATATTTAGCGGTAGATCCGGCTGCGCACTATAGGGCTTACCAGGATTTGTAAATCCCTTTAACTTACCAAGAACACTAAAACTGGTTTGATGGGAAGTTGCCACATATGTAAAGAAATGTCGGTTTAGGGTCTATGAGCAATGACGGGCCACATGGCCAGTCTTGGCTGGCTACACTCCAGTTCATAGCCCTCACAACCTAACAGACCTTGAGGTGGCAGGGGTGTGAGGTGGCAGGGGTGCTAAATTATACATTAGCCTTATTCAGGAGGCTTGAACAGTTTTGTACAGCGTACTTTGAGCTCCAGACCTGCTGTTGCAGCAGGACCTGCCACTCCAGTACCAATGCAGACTATAAGTCCACAGACTATTAATGCTATCATGGAGAAATTAGTGAAGCACCCCGGGGAAAGGAAGTCATTAAGGTAGCTGTAGGAAAGTAGGACCTGCGTTTGTAGTTACCCCCAATTTTTGGCTGATGCTAAGCTGTTGCTGACTAGCCTGACTGGGATCCTGCTAATCAGGACCCCAGTCTAGCTGCTTTCTCCCTTAAATTGTTGTGGTTAGTACTTAGGTACATCTCAGATTGGATACAGGAGTACCCTTATTAGTCCCTACTATGTGGTACTAAGGACCCCAGGGCATAGGTACCCCAGAGGTCCACCATGGGCTGCAGCATGCATTATGCCACCCATAGGAGACCATTCAAAATGTAACTACAGGCCTGCTATTGCAGCCTGTGAAAGCTGGTGCTAGCACCACTTACTAAACATATAGGTTTCCTATATCTAGGGTCACTGCACTTAAAACCTATAAGTCACCCCATAGCAGGCCTTTGCAATCCTAAAGGCAGGGTGCTTGGTTCTAAGTAAGAGGGCGCCCCTGCATGAGCAGGACACCCCTATAGCCTATGGAGACCCTTCTCCCGGGTAGTCAGTGAAGAAGCCATATACCATATAGAGGGGCACCACATAATTACGCGATGACCATCTCGAAAACGGCTGCAATGAATCCTAGCATGTTTGGTATCAAACATGTTGGAATCATACCTCCCACACTGTAAATGGTGTGAGAGGTATGATTCCAAGCACTGGAAGAGCCGTCCGTTAGGCTCTGTGTTCCTGGTGCCAACCTTCTAGACCCAGATAGCACAAAATGGTTGCTGCCGACCAGAGACACACTTCTGCCCTCCTACTGCTGAGCCAAGCTCGAGCAGGGGAAGGCAGAACAATAGGCATCCTGGCACAGGGAGGTGTGACCACCTCCCAGACAGGATTTAGTGGATTGGGACATGGTGGGTGCGCTTGCCAGCACCACTAAGTCTGCATGAGGGGCACATTTGGTGTCCCTGTGCATAATCCAGTTCGAACCAGTCCAGGAAGCCGTTGGCTCCCGCTCTGGCGTGCAACTGGACAAAGGACATGGGAGTAACCTCCCCCCCTGTCCATACCCTCCCCTGAATCGTCCCAACCCTTTCCTAAGGGTACTTAAGGACTTACCTATGTGTGGTTCCCTAGATTTCGTTGTGGGGCAAGATTCAGATCATACACAACTTCTACCGTCTGGGCACGCTGGACTTTGTTTGGGCCCGACTACATCTCCCTTCCAGTCTGCTGCATCGTCTGTGCCTTTGCACCATACAGAAGCCTTCCAAGGTCTGTGGACATCAAGAACACCTGAAGGAATCTCCCTTAGTGTGAAGGAGTAACTCCTCTGCATTCTCAGGCACTGCAACTAAGTTAACTGGTCTGCTGATCCTGAGCTACTCCGGACACAGTAAGGTTATGCAACACAGGTTGTGGTTTTCCACAGCTCCTGAGGTCTGCCCTGCCCAGTCACCAAGTTTGAGGCCAGTATCTCCCATGAGGGTTGCAATAATCAAACCCCTGTGCACCGCATCAACTTGCAGTTGCAAAGGCTTGTTGGCTTCCTTCCAAGAAGATTTTCGGGCTCCTAGTAGCCCCAACAAGGAGCACCTCCAGTGACCAGAATCTTCAGCCACACCGCATTGTGTGCATCGTGGCCTGCATCTTTTGGTGAGGTGCTTGAGGTCCTCTTGCAACTCCAGTGCCTCAGGCATGTGGGTCCATTTGAGAGTCATCGTAGTTTCTTTTGGTCTCTCCTGATTGCTTAGGGCCTGCCCTGACTCCCCTGCTTTTGGTGAGTCCCCTGGACCTTGTTGATCCTGCTGTTGCACCTTCTTTGATTTCTGCATTGGTTGCATTTGACAAGGCTTGTTGGTCCTCCCGCCGGACACCGACCCCTCAGCATTTGACATCTGATGTGGGATAGCTCGTGCACGGCTCCTGGTCATCCTCACGGTCACCTGGTTCTCACAGCTGCAGAGTCAATATCAACATCATCCATCCTGCAACACCCGACATCGGAGGGCATTCGTCTTCCAAGTCTCCTGGTCACCACTCAGTGACATAGACTCTGTCACCTCTGCTTGCAGTATGTCTTATCTAGAATCCACCTTCGAATTCCACCGGACACTTTCTCCTTCTTAAGCAGCGGCACTTTCCTACTCACCTTAGGTGGTTCCTCTGGTCCCCAGCACTTCAATGTCCTCTCAACACTGTCTTGACCCAAGTCATGGTTCTTATGCCACTTTCTTAGTGTATGGTTTGGTCCCCCCCTGAGGTCCACTGTGTATTTCGTGCTATTTACTGTATTTCTATGCAAAGTATTGTGTGCATTGTGCTTATCTCCGTGTAGGAGATATCAAAACGTGTTAGAGAGTATTCTATAATAAATAAAAATATATATAAATACCTTCTGTGGTTCTTTTTCACTTAATCTATATTATAAGATTTCATTCTGGTAAAACAAGCTGCTTTACACTCCTTCTGGACGAAGTCTGAAGGCTGCTCTTCACAGCTACCACTTAGAGAGCTTCTAAGGTTGCCTAAGAACTCTTAAATCACCATATGGGTTGTCTAGAATGGTGCAGGGTGTTCACTTACATTAGTGGACATCATATACCAGGCCGGCCTCTCACAGTAGCCTTCCCTCCAAGAGTACCTGATGATATCAGACATTTATACCAGTGAATGGGCCATGTTCTCCTGCCTCATACACGAATCAAGCAGGGTGATACGAACACTCTAGTCCACATGTCATGCCCTTAAACTGAACCACAACCCAAGCACAATACCCTCTAAAGCCAGAAGCAAAACATGATATAAAAGCAATACTAGGTCAGTTGCATTACCACGGCATAATATCGCCTTGTCTTTCACCAATGAACACGCCCCTTTTTCTCACCTCCAAACCAGACTGCTCCTAGAAAATAATATTAAACTACAGAAAGTTGAATTCACACTTGCAAACTTATCCTGCACAAAGCACACATAGCACAGGTTTAATGACCAATCTGATGTGGAAAAAATATAAAACAACCCTGGATATTTCAAATGGGTTCTTAAGTCAAAATAAAGCGCCTGAGAGTTAGTATCTAACCACTTTCAGTTTCAAAAGTGTGCAGTTTTCATTCTGATTTTTGCCTATGGGCAACAACACAGTCCTGGCTTGTTTTCAGCACGAATCATGGAGATCTTGCGACCAGATCCTGAGGTATTGTCATACATCGATGTTATATACCTAACTGATGATGGTCTGAATCTGCACCTGACCAGGGTAGGCAGAGTGGCGACCATACTAACATCACATGGTTACAAAATTAACTTTATAAAATCAAAGACTGCCTACCTGACGGCGACCCTCTTAGGATCCAAGTTATCCAGGGAGGGGAAGGGTCTAGCCCAAACTTTCTTTAGAAGTGTGCCTCCTTGCAACCTCTCAACACACTGGAAAACCTGCAGTCCCTGCTAGGATTTTTTTTAACTTAGTTTTTTTTTTTGTAAATTCTTTTTATTAACAAAATTCAACATTTGGTCACTTCACAGTTTAAAATCAATAGAGTTACAGTGTTCAGCCGCAAGCCCCTGGATCGTCCCTCAGTGCAATAAGGTACAACATAACAGGATATGACATTTTCACCGTCTTATGGGGATACCATTTCTTCTGGGGAAGAAGGGACTGGGGGCTCGCAGATGTTGCCCCGGTATGCATTCCAGGGAGACCACATCGCCACCCACTTCCTGGGGCACCCTCTCGAGACATATACTATCTTTTCCTGCAGCATGCACCAATCCATGTCTTTTTTCCATGCTCCAAGCGACGGCGACGTATCCGCCCCCAGAGGCACGCTATATTACGCTTTGCAACCGTCAGTCCTAGTGTTACCCATATTCTGCCTTTAACCGGTATGTCCGTGGGCTCCCAGATGTTTAAAAGGCATCATTTGGCCTCAGGCCGCGACCTCAGCCCCCACACCTTGCTTATACAGTCGTGTATCTTTGCCCAGTATGTTTGAACCTGCGGGCACTCCCATAACACATGAAGAAATGTCCCCCTGTCCCCACACCGCCTCCGGCAGAGCCCGTACACTCCTCCTCATCGACACCAGCCTAGTGACCGAAATATACACCCGGTGCAGTACCTTGAGTTGCACGAGCCGCAGTTTTGCCGATATCGCCACTTCCTTTGGGGACGATAGCGCCTCTCTCCATTCCTCCTCATCAATTTCAAGGCCATCCGCCTCCCACCTCCCTTTGAGGGGCCCCAGCGGGGCCGGGGAGTGATGTATGAGTTTTTTGTAGGTGAGGGAGATCGCCCTCTCGGGCAAGTGACCATCTAGCAGTCTATCCTCTAGGGGGGAGGAATCTGGGAGCGACAACCCCGGTGGAATGTTGGATTGAAGAGAGTGGCGGACCTGCATATACCGGAAGAATTCCGAGGGCGCCAAATCATGCGATTGCTGTAGTGAGGCAAAGGGCACCACACCCCCAGCCCCCCACAGGTCTCCTATGCGGGATATACCGATCAAGTCCCAGTTTCGAAAGCCCTTAGTGCGTCCCAGTGATCCGAGCTGCTCCGACACCCAGAGCGGGGTTGCCTTTGTCAGTTTGCCAGCCCACGCCAGCCGTCGGTTGACAACATGCCACAGTTGGACCGAGTGTTGTGTGAGTCCCGTGAGGTGAAACTTTTGGGGTCGCGAATAGAGTGCCGCCTCGAAATTTCCTCCGGGGAGGAGCCACCTATCCATCCCATAGCCCGGGTCGTCCCCACTGCCGTACGTGCCCTGGTTGATGGCCGCAAGGTGCGCTGCCCAGTAATATTTACGGATGTCCGGCAGGGCAATGCCTCCATCGTACCACCCCAAGGTGAGTTTCTGGAGAGATATGCGCGGCGAGCCACTCCACAGCAGGTCCCTCTGAGCGGCTTCAATCTCTGCAAAATATTTGTGTGGTACTAGATCTGGGTAGTTTTGGAGCGCATACAGAAACCGCGGCAGGGCCATCATTTTGAACGCCCCAGCAGCGTCAGTGGGAGCCTTTTCCACACCGAGACATCCCTCTGGAACCGTTGCAGAGGTGGCCTAAGGTTGGCCTCAAAACGTGTTTTTGCATCCTTGGAGATGTAGATTACAAGATATCGGAACCCCTCTGTGGCTATCTGGATCGGGCAGTCACGTGGAACCAGCGGTGGGGCCCCATGCAACACATAGAGCAAAGATGTCCCCCAGTTATGGTAGCCGGAGTTCAGCCCAAAGCTTGTAATGATGTCCAATGCCACCCGGAGTGACCTCGCTGGGGAGGCAAGATAAAGCAGGATGTCGTCAGCATACAGCGAGATACTGTCTTCCCATCCCCCCGCCCATTTCAGCCCTCGGATCGAAGGATCCTGTCTTATCCAGGCGGCTCTAAGCAGAGCGCAAACAGTAGGGGCGAGAGGGGGCAACCCTGTCTCGTCCCCCTCTCAAGGGTGAAGACCTCAGAACTCCTGTTATTTACCACTACCTGCGCCAGTGGTTCGGTGTAGAGGAGGCGCACCTATCCGACAAAGACAGGTCCGAATCCCAACTTCGTGAGGACCGCCATCATATAGGGCCATTCCAGGGTATCGAAAGCCATAGCAGCATCCAAGGACACCTCCACCGCATCTTCCTGGATCGTGTGGCAGCGTCCCATCACCCCATGAAGCCGCCGCAGATTAAGGGCCGTGTTCCGGTGCGGCATGAAGCCTGATTGGTCGGGATGAACCAGCTTAGTGATTAGTGGTTTGAGCCGGTTCGCCAGGAGCTTAGCCAATATCTTAGGCTCCGCATTCAGCAGTGATATAGGCCTATAGGAGGAGCAGCGGTCCCTGGGTTTCCCCTCCTTGGGGATAGCCACCAAAGTAGCAATGCGTTCGTCTCTGGGTAATTTCCCCTGCGCCCTACTCTCTTCGAACATACATTTGAGATGTGTACCCAAGCAGTCAGGCAGAAGCTTGTACAGCTCAATAGGCAGGCCGTTTGGACCCAAGGCCTTCCCAGTCCGCAGGTCTCCAATAGCTTTGGCCAGTTCGGCGACTGTAAGGTCGCCGTCCAACGCCTCGAGATCCACCTCTGAGAGCACCGGCAGCCTAATATCCTTCAGGAGCTCAGCCGAGTCCTCCTCTGACCGGTCCGTCCCTCTGCTGTACACACCCTTGAAATGTGCAGCAAATTCGTCAATTATCGCCTGCGGCTCGGTAAGGGGGAGGTCCCCCGCAGAGCGGATTTCAGCCACCCCCCTCTGTACCATTGGTTTTTTATCGAGCCAAGCGATAAGCTTACCCGCCTTGTCCCCTTGATCATATAGCCGACCTCCTGTGTGTCTGGCTAGCGTCTTTGCGGCCTCTGTGGCGAGGGCCTTGTATTCAGCTGCCTTCAACTGCATATGATGCTGGGCCTTCGGGGTCCCACGCACTTGTGCCTCCCATTCTAGTGTGAGAAGGTCCTGCTCCACCCCTAGCATCTGCGCCTCCCTCTCTTTTTGTTGTCGGGCGATTTTTGAGAGGGCATTCCCCCTCACCACCGTCTTAAATGCCTCCCAGAGGGTAGGTGGGCCTTCCACCGTCCCGACATTATCGGTAAAGTAGCGATCAATGGCACGCGCAAGTGACTTCTTAAGCTCAGGATTACACAGCCACCAGGGATTAATGGGCGCGACACATCCCACCCTCTTCTCCCCGAACGTGAGATGTGCCCATAGTGGAGAATGGTCCGATATACTCCTGGCCAAATGCTTGACGTCTTGAACCACAGTATCATGCTGCAGGAGAGTAAGGAGGTAGTCTATTCTGTAGAATGTGTGGTGAGGCCCCGAGAAGAACGTGTATTGCAACTGAGTGGGGTGGCGCAGGTGCCACAGATCGACCAGCCCATATGCTTCCAGTAGATTGGCGAGCCACAGTTGCCCTGGGGCGATGTTTCGTGGCGGCTGTCTATCCAGGTCCCCGGATGCTACTGCATTAAAATCCCGCCCAACTAAGAGCTGCCCCTCAGGGAGGGAGAGGAGGAGCGCCCCCAGATCTTGATAAAATTGGTTCTGGAGACCAGGTGGAATGTACACCGTCACCAGATTGAGAGTGCGGCCCTCCCATCTACCCGTGAGTACTGCGTAGCGGCCCAACGGGTCAGTTTGTGTATGCTGAATTACCATCGGGAAGCTCCGGCGGATAAGAATGCCCACCCCTCGTGACCCCGACGTGAAGCCTGCATGTGTGGCTAATGTGTATCCCCACCTTTTAAGCGCCTGACAGGTATTGCCAATAAGGTGCGTCTCCTGCAGTAGGACAACATCCGGGAGATGCCTTTTGAGGAATTGGAGTACGATACTCCTCTTGAGCTTGTCCCCCAACCCATTCACATTCCAACTAAGCACTTTGATACTTTTATCCCACTTCATAGCCATTTCCACAGATGATGCAAAGTTGACGTCCTGAGTTCGCGGCCCCCTGACCTCTATTATTGGGATTGAATTCACGTGACCAGATAACACTCCCACCTCCCATCATAACCTTGCTAACAGCCTCAAAAACTTCCCGCCCCCCCTGCCTCCCACCCCTCCCTGCTACCCTGCTGTGTAGGCTTACAACTACCCACATCCCCCAACTAGCAGAGCGCCTTTCGCCCTAAACAAGAAGGAGAGATAGCCCCTCCCTTCTGCAAACTTATTGGTGAGGCGTGCGCTGGTGCCAGCTTCAGCCGGTGGGCGCCCCCCCCCCCTTTGCCAATGTCTACCGTGTTCTATAGCCCATGCGAGTCTGCCACCACGACGGCCACTATGTCCCCCGCTGCACCGCCCCGCCCCTCCCTCGAGTGGGATAGTCAATGTTCACCGCCAGTGGGGCACAACCCCATTGTTCAGCCTGCTAGGTGGTTCCCAGCGCCTCCCCCACCCAAGGCACCCCCCCCACACACACCCCGGCAGAGAGGCCCCCACCTCTGTGGAAACCATCCTGGGCACATCCCCCGCGCATTTTCTCAGAGTAAAGTTATACATTGCAGTGTAGCAGTCAATTAGCAGGGGAGCCCTCCACTCCGTGTCACCTACGTCCCTGCTGTCTTCATAGGCCAATCATATCCGGACTGCGGGATCGTGAACGCCACGAGCACTGACTTGTCTTGTCCAGCTCCGGCCCGTCGACCCGGGGGGCCTGCGAGCCGGTACGGGCAACGCCTCCCTCGTCCCTCGCCGCGCCGCCTGACTGTTGCGACATTCCCCTGTCTAGCCAGTCTTGGACCTCTGTAGGTGTAGTGAAGCAGAGGGATTTGCCGCCATCGATGACCTTGAGCTTCGCTGGAAAAAACATCATGTACTTGATGCCCCTCTCCCACAGTGCTGCCTTCACCCCTTCAAACGAGCGGCGCTCCAGTTGTACCTTGAGCGTGAAGTCCGGAAAGAACCTGACCGTTGCGTTTTCGTACTTTAGGTCCTCTTTTGCGTCCCGATCTCTGTAGTTAAGGATCCGCGCTATAATGGTTCACGGCGGGGCCCCCGGCCTGCGTCTCGGGACCGGCGCGCGGTGCGCCCTCTCCACGGAGAACATGGCGGATAGCCGTTTTGGCTTCAGACTGTTAAGGATGAGGTCCTCAAGAAACAGGTCCATGCTCGGCCCCTCCGAACCCTCCGGGACCCCCACCACCCGGACGTTGTTTCTTCGGGCCCTCCCCTCCTGATCCTCCAGCTTCAGGGCCACCTGGCGGTGCTGGTGGACAAGGTCGTTTACCCTTTGCTCAAGTTTCCTGGAGGAGGCTTTGAGCTCCGCAATGTCAGTCTCGTTGGCCCTGGCTTTGTCCGACGTTTTATTGAGGTCCGTGCGCAAAAGGTTCATTTCAATGGACATTTTATCGATTTTAGTTTCCAGTGTGGTCCCCATGGTCTGAATGGCAGACAGGATGTCCGCCAGGGAGGGCTCAGCCGCCATCTCCCGCTCCCCGGACACTCCCTTGGTCTGGGGGGCCTGTCTCGGGACCGCGTACTTATCCAATTTGTTGGACTGGGCCGCTGCCGCTCCCTTCGGCCTCATGGTGTGATCCTCTAGCGGCTCCCCACTGGCCAGCGACTGCCGCGCACCTCCGGATTTGGCCTCCGTCCGGGCCCACGATACTTCCTGGCCCCACCGCTCTAATTGCTCACAACCACTAGTGGATCTCAGCAGACCGGGGATCGCTCCGGCGCCCCACCGCCACTCCGCCGCCCCCGGGATGTCTCCGGATCAGGCCAAGGACGGGCAGGGGGGGGGGGGTTATGAAGAAATAGGGGAGGGTATGTCCCAGTCCAGGAGCCCACTTCACAGATCCTATCGGCCGGCAGCCTGAGGACGAACCAATGGGGGGGGGCCAGCGCAGGCTCTCCCCCAGCCGGGATTTCCTACTGTGCGCCCGGCCCTCTCCACCGGGCCTCGCAGGATCGCCGCTTACACGTCAGGGGAAGGGGGGGGGGCCAAAGAAATCCACACGATCTTCGGGCCTCGCCGGCCAACCCCCACCTCACACATGTCGAGCAGGGGCGGAGAAGCAGGGTCCCCAGGCACCTCCAGGCCGCCCCCACGCTATCTTCCTCTCTGGGTGTCTCCCACTGGCCGCCAGTCTTGCCACCTCACCTCCGCCTCCAAAGGTGTGCCGCTGTCATGGTGGGGCGGCCGGGCCGCCCTGGGAGGGCCGTTCCTCGATCTCCGGGCCCGTCTCGGCCAGCGACCCTCAAGGGCACCGCCCCCGCCGCCGATGGCAGATCCGGCGATGCAGCGCCTCAGCGCGAGCCGCAGGCCCCCTGGCAGGCCGCGGCGCCGGGACGTCGCGTGCCCTCCTCTGCCCGTCCCCGAACCGCTCACCAGCACCGCTCGACCCAGCCGCTGTAACTCCGCAGCGGAGGCGTCCCCAGCTCTCGGGGTTCGGATATCACGGAGCTCTGGTCACAGTCAGGGTCCCCGCACCTCGTGGCCACACCGCACGGGCTATTTTGAGCGGATATTTGCGGGGAGAGACGCCGCTTTGGCGGAGCCTCGAACTAAGCGGCCATTTTCGCCGGCGCTTAGCCACGCCCCCCTTTTTTAACTTTGTATACGTATTTATTTGCCTCACTTCGCTGAGAGTGAAGCCCTTATATAACTGGATTTCACCCACATTTTCATCCAAACAACGGCTGAATGTGCATACTGTATCTTGCATGCTCTACAAGCAGACATGCTTGAGATTAAATATTTACAAACTAGGGACAGAAAAAAAACCAACCTAGTAATCAGTCATACCCAGTTACTATGCTTACACCTATGTGACCTACAATGAAGGACAAACTGTCCCCACTGCTTACAAGTCTCTACTTTGTCTTCCTTGGCTGAAGCACATTTTGCTTCCATCGAGAAAATCCTGACAGCTGTGCAAACATCTATCTTAAGAGTGCCCTTTTCTGCAGGCAAAACACATCATAATTGTTTCTCCCATACAAGCACTAGAGGTGACCAGAAAGGCAAGCACTCCTAATGCTAGTGCCCTACACCCGAGATGGGTACAGTGGGCCTCTTCTTTGACTTGTCAGTTCTCACACTTGTTGTGTTCGACTCATCCTTCTGTGTGCAAGGCTACAATGATGATTTTGACCACTGGCGGTTGAATGGATTCAAGGATTCAAATGGAAAACCTATAAAGAAGAAACAGCTCTGGGGAAAGGAAGCTGCCTTACAGGACAAGCTTCCACTGGTCCATGGGAGAAACACTTTGGGCCATCTGCGTGACGGCATTCACGCTAAAGGGAACTGTGCAGCTGGCTTAGCGAGAAAGGCTGCAATACAGACTGTCAGAATAGCAGTCCTAACCAGACCTCAAATGAAGATCGAGACAGATACTTTAACAGCCATAAAGGCAACCAAACAAGCTGGGAAACCTCCTACAGGTTTTCCTCCCAATTACTCCTACACCCTTAATTCAGATACATTTTCCTGTAGTCACGATACCATGAGTGGAGACTGAATAATTCCTAATATTCTGTCCAGATTAGATTTAATCAAAGAAGCCCACAAGGGGTTGGCATCTGCACATGCAGGAATTAATGCAACGGTAGCAATGCTACTGAAATGCTACTGGTGGCCTTGTTCATATAAACAGACTAGGGATTATTTTAGGGAGTGGGAAATTTGGCAACAGATTGAACTTTCCTCTGTCAAAGACCGTTGCCAACTCCCCTCATGATATCAAACATCCCCTTACAGGTGATTTATCTGGACCACATCGGCCCTCTTCATTCAGGTAACCGATATAAATACATATTTATTTTTCAACGGGAGCCAAAAATCGTGGTTTCTTGAGCCCATCATGTCCAGATCGGCTATATGTTTGACGGAGCGCACCCAATCATCAAAACTAGGAGGGGCTACTGCCACCCATTGTTTACATATCTCTCTCCGCGCCAGTAGCACACAGTAAAAGATAAGCCTTGCCTGTTTTTTTGTAGCTTTAGCCACTGGCTCCACATGTCCAAAAAAAACCAAGCATAATGCTTACCTCAATGTTAGTCCCCATCATTTCAGACAAAGCCCTACTCACGTCTCTCCAGAATACCTGTATTTCTGGGCAAGCCATAAAAATATGGACATCGTCCTCTTTCATACTACCACACTTTGGGCAGGCGACTTCACCTCCTCTCCCGAACTTTGATCATCTCTGAAGGGACCAGTAAGCTCTGTGGATAGAAAAGAGGTGATTTCTTCTCAGGTATGCAGGCTTTACTTTTTTAAATAGCATGGTCATAGATACTTGCCATTGGTGTTCCAGCGATGTCTCAGGCAAGTATCTTCCCCACAGTTCCATTGGCAAGGTGAAACCTCCGTCTTCCAGATTGATCATCAGCCAATAGATAGCCGCCAACTCCTTCTTGTGTGCTGTCTCTTGCATCAATCGGGCTTCCAGATCATTTTGTCTCAGTTGTGTATGTAGAAGTTGATTCTGTCGTTGAGGTATTTGGTTACGTTGTTGTGTAGGCATTTGTAGGCACGAGTGATCATTTTGAAGGTGACTCTTTACACCACGGGGAGACAGTGGAGTCTACGTAGATGTTGGCTGATATGTTAGTGCCGGGGGATGCCGAGGACGAGTCTGGCGGCCGTGTACTGTAATGACGGTAGTTTGCGGAGTAGGGACTTGTAAATGGCGGCGTAGAGTGCGTTACCATGATCCAGTCTGCTGGTGATGAGTGCAAGGGTGACTGTCTTCCTTGACTCTGGGGGTATCCATTTGAGGGTATTGCGGAGGATGCGGAGGGTGTTGAAGCAGCTGGAGGTGACGGCGTAGACCTGTCTGTTCATGGTGAGGGATGGGTCGAGTACGATGCCGAGGTTTCTGGCGTGGTCCGAGGGGGTAGGTGGGCTTCAGAGGGCGAAGGCCAACAGGTGTTGTCCCACGCTGAAGGTGTGGTCCCAAGGACAAGGACTTCTGTCTTCTCGGTGTGGAGCTTCAGGCAGCTGCTGGTCATCCAGACTGCGACGTCCCGCATTCCTTTCTGGAAGTTGAGTCTGGCGGTGGTGGTGTCTTTGGTGAGGGAGAGGATGAGCTGGGTGTCATCAGCGTAGGATACAATGTTAAGGCCGTGTTGTTGGACGATGGCTTTGAGGGTTCCATGTAGATGTTGAAGAGGGTCGGGCTCAGAGATGAACCCTGTGGGACTCCGCAGGTGATTTTCATGGGGTCAGAGAGGAACGGTGGATGTCTGATCCTTTGGCTTCTTCTGGGGAGGAATGATCAGATCCAGTAGAGGGCTGTTCCTTGGATGCAGGCCTCATGTAGTCTGGCGACTAGTGTGTGGTGGGAGACGGTGTCGAAGGCCACTGAGAGGTAGAGTATGATGAGGGCTGCGGAGTGGCCTTGGTCCAGGAGTGTGCGGATGTTGTCTGTGGCGGCGAGTAAGATGACCTCGTTGCTGTGGTTGGTTTGCAATCTGGATTGGGACGGGTTGAGGATGGTGTTGTCATCAATGAATCGTGTCAGTTCCCTGTTGACTGTTTACTCTGCAACTTTGGCCGCGAAGGGGAGGAGCGAGATGGGCCGGTAGTTCTTGAGGCCGGTGGGGTCAGCTGTGGTCTATGTGAGAAGGGGCCAGACTACTGCAACCTTTAAGTCATCTGGGTAGGTGCCTGTTTTGAAGGTGGTGTTGATGGTGCGTTGCAGTTCGTGTGTGATGGCGGCCGCGACTCTGTGGTAGATGTGGGAGGGCATGGGATGGTGGGGGCCCACGAGTGGATGCCTTTCATGGTTGAAACTGTGTCTTCGGCTGTGACTGACATCCAGGTGGAGATGGTGGGCTGGCTGGTGTATCCGGTGCCCGGTGTGTCTGTAGACGAGGGTTCCTCGAAGTGTGGAGTTGTGGCTGGTCTGGATCTGGAAGGGCAGGTTTACGGCAGAGGGGAAGGTTTCCCTGGAGGTGGTGAGGCAGAGGGTGCTCTTGTGGACAATAGCAAGGCACCCTCTCGGGTGATTGGTGCGGTCCTTCCTCTGGTTCTTGTATCCGTCCGAGATGGTGGTGTTGATGTCAGGGGCGGGGGAGGCATTGGTCCAGGTCTCCGTGAAGAAGGCGATGCCGGGCGAGAGAGAGTCGAGTAGGTTCCAGATTTCCACGTCGTGTTTGTGCACGAAGCGCCTGTTGAGGAGGATGCATCCTCTGGTGTTGCCAGTGCTAGCGTGGGCTGTGTTGGAGTCCGGGGTAGTGGTTAAGCTCTGGCGACAGTGGAGGCAGGAGAACTGGCCGTGGGTTGTGTTTACCGAGGCCTGTTGTCAGTCTCTGACTTTCCCGGGGTTGAGTGCGTGGAGGGTGGCTGTGCTGTAACAGTGAGTAGCCCGTGATCCAGGCTTCCTGGCGCTGGTCGCGGTTAGGTCGCAGACGTGCGCAGACGGGCTTGTCTTACGCGTGTATTCTGCACGCCAGCGGTGGTGTCTGCTGCGCAATCGCGCAACGTCTGCCATTAAGTAGGGGAGGGTGGAGAAATTATCATTTGGGAGGCGGGAATGTGCGAGGACAGGGGTGCGGGCAGCAGCGGCGGGAAGCGGGAAGTGTGGGCTCAGAGAAGCCAAAAAAACTGTTAAAAAAGGTAAAAACAAGGGATATTTAGCTGATGTGATCATGCGATGTATCCTCAGGGGGTGGGCGGATGGTTAGGACTGTTCCAAACACGGAGCAGGGAATGTGCGGATTGGCATGCACACTCAAGTGCGCAATAACTGTTTGGTCGGCACACTCAGGCCGCCCAATGCAGACATGCGCACACACACATCCCTGCGTCCACGAACCATCCAGTGTTCTTTACGGGTTTACCACTGCACAACTATCCAGACACCCCCCGCACTTCTCAAGGGTGGCCGCTGTGCTCCCATGCACAGTGGGCATACCACTTGTGTGCCAAAGGCACATACGTAGTTGCGATGCATGCCATAACATCGCATTCCATTCCAATACAAACTAATACTAGGCACATTGCAACAGTAGAGTAGGTGTTGCATAGCAGAGACATGAAGATCACTGTTCCCACTACAGTGAGTGCAACCCAAAAATAACCTTTGCACAACAAAACCCAACCGTGAACCCTGGAATTCCTTTCCGAACACCCAAAAGACACCCAAAAGATCACATTTGAGACAAATGCACCCCCCAAATTTTTCGTTATTTTGGCACAAAACATACCCAAGATTTAGAAATTTAATCCCAAAAAAACCACCCAAAAATTGCAAAATTTACCCCAAAAAACACCTAATTTTTCATATTTTACCCCAATAAACACCACATTTTTTATATTTTGCCCCCAAAACACCCCATTGTTCATATTTTACCCCAAGAAATAGACCATTTTTTACATCCAAAACCCATACACACCTGAATAACTTTAAATTACCACATTTCTGACCTCACAATGCGATGTACTGCCTGCGTTGTACTGGACGTCTCCCATGCCAAAGGCAAACCATAGGCTAGCCCGTCTGCGTCTGTCTGCCCCTGGGCCGCGTTCAGCACCAACGAGCACCAAGGAGCCTTCCTCTTGGACACTCCACCGCTACGAAGCCAGCACCTTCCTCAACATCAACCCTGGATGCCACCTCACCTGCCAGGACCAACCTCTGCTCTAGACCAGACGTCGCCATCGCCATCACTGATGGATTCAGTATCACCCGCAAGGAGCAGCCCGACCTTCGAGGACAAGGCATTGCCATCACCTACAGATGCACACTCCGACTGACCACGCACACTAATGACCCAACGGTGACCATGGACAACCTCAACTCCCAGATCCAGACCAAGCCCAAGTACATCCTCTGCGGTACCCTCATGTGCAGACCCCCCATTGTCAAATACCATTGTTGACCTCATTGCACCCCAGGGTCTCTCATCCACCGACGACATCCTACTCGGTTATCTCAAGTTCCACCTGGACAACCCCAGTGAGCAGAACACCACCGCCTTCTGGGGAAAGTCCCCAACATCAGACGCAAGCTGCAACTCACCTCAGCAGGCCACATAGAAGGACATACGGTCAAGCACGTCGCCTCCGCCAGCGGGAGCTTCGACTTAAGCCACAACACCGGACTCTCCTGGTCCGACCATCATTGGAAACCTCACGTCTTCACCCTGCCCACCTGAAGCCACCGCCATCATCGCACCCCCTCGCAGCTGGATCAGGGCCACAGAACATCTCATCAACTCCCTCTGCACCAACACTCCACCAATACTTCCAAATGATGACAAAGCAGCACGCAACCACCACCGATGGATCTCCAACAGCGCCAACATTCGGGCACCACTCATGGACAGCACTGCGTCAGTACCTTCCGCCTGCCTGATGGCAGTCGTGAGGGTTAGTCAGTGCCACAGGGAAAGGCTGGCCCCATGCATTGCTGGAGTTGCATCATGGTTGTGACACGACTGCAGCAATGCGTGACTTTAGCGCAGGCAGATACGTCACGATTCCTGAGTATATGTCATTACTTGTGTCATGGAGCGCTGTCCAGTGATCACAGCGCATCCATGCTGTCGCAAGAAGGGAGTAGTGAGAAGTGTTGCAACGCTGTCTTGTTGCAGCGCAGCAACACTTTTTTATGACTGTGGCACAGGAATTATTGATTGTGTGCATTCCTGCACTGTAGTTTTGTCGCAGGGCAGCGCTGCAACATTGCTTGCAGCGCTGTCCAGCACCAGAAACATGCATGGATGTGGGCCCAAGACTTAAACCCCATTTTATTTTATTTTATTTTATTTATTTTTTGAAAAACCTTTATTACAATTTCAAAGAGATACAAGTATGGGCCTACAACCAACAGGCCGGCCGCTAATACGCAGTGTACGCCTAGGCACAGCTTAACATTCACATCGATGAGGCAATAAAAAAGTTACTGGAGTGCTAATCATCGCAGTCGGCCGCAGCCGCAGTCCATAAACAAGCAAGAAAGGTTTCATATTTTGAGAAACTAAAAACATCAAACACACAAGGCAGAGGAAGTTAATGACAGTAACATGTGCTCCCCGTATCGAAGGAGTAAACCAACCCGGGTAGACAGAGGGGGGGGGGGCAAGGCAGAAGAAACAAATACGCATGTCGCAGGAGCATACAGGAATGCGCGGGCTAGGGAGACAGAGCGGCATCCATCTCACGCTTCTGGGGCGCGCGCAAATATCTCCACGATAGGAGTTCCAGGGACCCCACACCTTAATCCACTTCCCAGGCTTGCCTCTCGCCACATATACCGTTTTCTCTCTGAACATACACCAGTCCATGTGTTCCTTCCACGCGGAGACCGTTGGTGGCCTCTGGGAGCCCCACAATTGTGCAATGTCACGCTTCGCTACCATATATCCCAGAGTCACCCATTGCGTCTGCGTCACATTGTAATCAGTCGGCTCCCAGACATTCAACAAACATCTTCGTGCCTCCGGCAACAAGGCAACATGCGTGACTTCTTCTAACACCGCATGCACTCTGCACCAAAACCGAGTCACCTCCGGACACTCCCACAGGATATGGAGGAAAGTCCCCAGTAGTCCACAGCCTCGCTTACACAGACCATCCACCGAATACCCCATACGCATCAAACCAGGCCCCGTGACGTACACTCTGTGGAGTATCTTAAGCTGGACGAACCGCAATCGGGCCGGGATAGCCACCTCTTTCGGGGAGGCCACCGCTGACACCCAATCCTCGTCGTCCAGTTCCAACAGTCAGCAATCCATGTCTCCCGCAATGAGGCCAGCAAACCCATGCGATCATTGATAAGCTTCTTATAAATCAACGAGATGGTGCTATCCGGCACATAGCCGTCCAATACTCTGTCTTCCAACGGGGAATGCTCCGGAATAGCCGCCACGTCCGAGAACACGGAACACAAGGCATGATGGACCTGAGCATATCGAAAGTATTCCCTATCATTCAACTGATATTCAGTTTTCAGCATGTCGAACGTCTTAAATTTCCCTTTCGTCCAGAGATCCCCTACCGTGCCGATACCAATCGTATCCCACTTCTCAAAGCTTTTCGTAGTATACAGATAACCCAAACACTGGGAAGCGTACAATGGCGTAGCCCGAGTCAAGCGATCCCTCCACCCCATCGCCGCATTTGCTGCATGCCACACCTGCACCGCGACCCGCGTCGGGCCCGTCAAACGCGCATCAAGGGACCCCGAGTATAGTGCTCGATTATAGTCCCCGCCTGGCAGTAACAATTTGTCCATCTCAAAAGCCGGGTTCAAAGCAGGCCCATACATCCCGTGATTGACGGCAGCCAACTGGGAGGCCCAGTAATATCGCTTAATGTCAGGGAGAGCGACTCCCCCATCATACCACGGTAGGGCTAGTTTGGCAAGAGCAATCCGCGGCCGCCCATCCCAAAACAATCGACGCTGGAGACACTCCACCTCCCGAAAATAACGGGCCGGCACTACGTCCATAGTGTTCTGCAGGGCGTACAAAAAACGTGGCAGCGACATCATTTTGAACAATGCTGCCCGGCCGAGCGGCGAGAGCGGCAGCCGCCGCCTACCCACCACATCCGCCCTTAGGTGCTGAAGGGGGGGGGGGGAGATTCCGTTCATACCGGGCCACCGGGTCCAGGGTTATAAAAATTCCCAAATACGTAAACCCCGACTGCGCAATCTGGATAGGGCACCCCCGCGGAAGGGGGGGGGGCCTCCCCGGAAAGAACGTATACACAAGACTTAGCCCAGTTGATGACCAATCCGAAATTCCGACCAAAGGAGCTCAACACATCCACTAATACAATGAGCGATTTGCGCGGAGATGCAAGATACAAGAGGATATCGTCCGCATATAGGGAGACACGATCCTCGTACTCCGGCGTCCATCTAAGGCCACGGATCGAGGGGTGCCACCGCAACCACTCCGCAAGGGGCTCCAAACAAAGCGCAAAGAGAAGAGGCGACAGCGGACATCCCTGTCGGGTGCCCCTACCCAAAACAAAGGGAGCCAACACCCGTCCGTTGACCACCACCTGTGCCAGTGGGTTGTCATAAAGCAATTTCACCCAACCGATAAACCCCGGGCCAAACCCAAACTTCGCCAATGCTGCCCAGATGTACGGCCATTCCAAGGTGTCAAATGCCATGGTAGCGTCCAGGGACGCCAAGATGGCCGGCTCACGAATGAATGGCGCGCGAGCAAGGACGCCATGCAGTCGCCGCAGGTTCAAAGCGGTATTGCGATGGGGTATAAAACCGGATTGATCCTGATGAATCAGGTCGCCCACAACCCGGATCAGACGATTGGCCAGTACCTTGGCGAGGATTTTGGGCTCCGCGTTTAACAAAGAGATAGGCCTGTAAGAAGTACACCGATCCCGCGGCTTCCCTTCCTTATGGATAACAACAATAGTAGCAAGACGTTGATCAGAAGGGAGGGAGCCCGCTGCCTGAGCCTCAAGGAACATGTCTCGGAGATACGGCGCAATCGCATCTGGGCGCAGCTTATACAATTCGATGGGAAGTCCGTTAGGACCCATGGCCTTACCAGAGGCAATAGAGCGAATGGCCAAAGCAATCTCATCTGGCGACAGGGCCGCATCCATCAATAATTTATCCTCATCAGATAGGGAAGGCAGAGTAATGTCTCGAAGCAGCAGTCGAGAGTCTTCCTCCGATCGCTCTGAGACCGGAGAGTAGACCCCGTGAAAATACTCCGCAAAGCAATCAACAATATCACCGGGGTCCGTCACACGCACACCATCCACCCTCTCAACCTCCGGTACCACTCGACTCGCTCTCTCCTTCTTATCCAACCAGGCAATCAACTTTCCGGCCCTATCACCCATATCGTACAAACGCCCCTGTTGCTCCCTGCTCATACTCCTAGCAGAGTCAGTAACCAGCGCCTTGTAGTCGGCCTCCTTAAGCTCCAGCACATGCAATCTGTCATCCGTAACACCTTGCTCCAAATCACTCTCCAACTCGGTGATCTCATTTTCTAGCCGAACAACCTCCTGCGCCTCGCATTTTTTGGTATGGGAAATGAGAGATAGGGCCTGGCCCCGGAGCACCGTCTTAAAGGCCTCCCAAAGGGAGATGGCGGAGGACACCAACCCCACGTTGTCATTAAAGTAGTGTTCCAGAGACTTAACCAGGTCTGCACGAATCGTGGGGTTTCGTAGGTACCAGGGGTTGATCGGCGCCACCCTCCCCTCCGCCCCCAGGGCGATATCTAGGTGTAACAAAAGGGGGGAGTGATCAGATATACCGCGTGCCAAATGTCGCACCTCCCCGATCATCCATGCCTGGGCCGCAGGCACTAGCATATAGTCAAGCCTCGAAAGACTACCGTGGGCCCCGGAGTGGAAGGTATATTGCGCCTGTCCAGGGTGTTTCAACCGCCAGCAATCTATCAGTCCCAGGGTATCCAGAAAGCCCCCCAGCCAGTTCTGGGCCCGAGGGAGGTCCCTAGGGGGGTGTCGATCCTCAACTCCAGAAACCACAGCGTTAAAGTCCCCCCCCAGAACCAACACCCCCCCCGGGAGCCCAAGCAGCAGGTGCCCCAAATCAGCAAAGGTGGCCGTCTGAAGGCCTGGCGGCACGTAAACCGTGACCAGCGAAATCAACTTACCCTCCCACCTCCCCACCAGCGCAGTGTAGCGCCCTCTGTCGTCGTGGAGCACCTCATCCACCACCAACGGGAGAGAGGTCCTGACTAAAATGCCCACTCCCCTCGAGCCAGAGGTGAAACCAGAATGGGCCAGAAGGCGATATCCTCGTCTGTTCATGGCATGGAACGAGTTCCCTATGAGGTGCGTTTCCTGCAAGAACACAATGTCAGGCAAAATACGTTTCAAGAACTGCAGGACTACCCCCCGCTTTATCCTGTCCCCCAGCCCATTCACATTCCAGGAAAGAAGTCTCAGCCCCCTACCCCCCATCCCTCCCAACACAAACCATCCCCCTCCCGGGGAGCACAATCATAATAGCACAGCAGAAAATATTACCTCGCCTTGTGAAACCAACAAACAAACCCCAGCCCCACCCCATCAACCCCAACGAAACTCCCCCCTCCCTGCACCCCTGCGTGAGCCCGAACAGCCCCCCCAACATGCAGTGTGCCTGTCGCCCCAATATGAAATTCACTACAAAAAGGACAAGAAAAACCCCAGAAGGAGGAAAGGGCCCCAGCAAGCCCCCCGCAACCTCCAAATACCACAGGGCAAAGCGTTACAAACTGGAGTCCAGTGCAGTCACAGGTGCAAAACGTTACCAGTACAGTCCATCGCCAGGATCACAGTTCCATTCCTACTCCGTCAAACCCTCTCCGCTCTCCGCCATCCGACCCTCCCGATCCCGACTCTTGGGCAGGGCATCCAGCCACTCTCCCGCCGCCTCCGGCCGGTCGAAGAAGTGTGAGCGACCATCTAACTGGACCCGCAGCCTAGCCGGGAATAGCATCGCATGCTTGAACTCCATGTCTCTCAAGCGCCGTTTGATGGCTGAGAAGCCCATCCGTTGCTTTTGAACCGCTTGCGTAAAGTCTGGGTAAAAGCTAACATGAGAGTTCTCGAATTTTAATGGCCCAGCCACCCTCGACGCCTGCAGGATAGCGTCTCTATCCCGAAAATTAAAAAGTCGGGCAATGATAGGCCGCGGGGGGGCACCCACCTTAGGCGCACCCCCTGGAATCCTGTGGGCCCGTTCCACAGCGAAGAACTTGCTCAGCCCTTTGGGTGCTAGATGAGTCACTACTAGATCCTCCACAAACAGATCCACAGCAGACTCCTCCGACCGTTCGGGCACGCAGATAATGCGGACGTTATTCCGCCTGGCCCTGCTTTCGGAATCCTCAAGGCGACGATCAGTCAGGTCATTGGCGAGCTGCAGCCTCCGCACCGTCGTCTGCAAAGCGGCCACATCTACCGTTAGGCTCGACGCCGCTTGAGTCAATGGGTCGACCCGGTCATTGGTTTTTGACAAATCCGCTCTGACCAAGGTGACATCAATCAGCACCGAGTCCAATTTATTAGCCAGGGTATCCAATTGCTGGTTCACAGTCACCTTCATCTCCTCAATGGCCCCCATGACATCCAGCAGAGTCAATTCGGATGATGCGCCCGAGGTCTCCTTGGGCGGCTCAGGCGATTTACGTGATCCACTAGGGGATCCCTTTGGCTGCGCATAGCGGTCCATATTGTTGGCCTGGGAATAGGCTCCCCTCTGGGTAGATTTGGGTTTCAGTTTGTCGCCGTCCGCTCTCGTTGTCATCGTCAGCGACCAGCAAGGTCAGCACCCTCCAGCACCCGAAGGAAGGCCAGGAGATCCGCGCCACTAACTGAAATAGGCCCGTTTACAGTTCAAGACTAGGCTTTGCACTCCGTCCTCGGCGCAGCTCTCCCAATGTCTCAACATCAGTTTCCGCAGCTCAGCTCGAAACCGAAAGTGAAAGCACGGGGTCCGGGGCAGGCCCAGCCTGGCATGCCGCTGTTGTTCACTTCGCGGCCGGGCACCTCACCAACCCGAGTTCGGAACCAAGGCCGGAGAAGGCCGCAAACTTCAGATCGCCAAAAAACCGGCTCCCGGAGTCCAATTTCGATTTGGAAAACGAGTGGCACCTTGGCGCAAGATCATAAACAGAAGCCCATCGAAAAAATCAGGATTATGACAGGATAGACGTGGGAGGTTGCGGAGGCCCTCGGGAGCCACAAGCCTACGCGGCCATCTTGGTTGCGCGCTAGGCTCCTCCCCCTAAACCCCATTTTTAAGACCAGCTATTTTCTGGTCTTAATTTCCTGCAGCTAACGGGCCTTAGTGCCACTTTTTTTCGTGGGTCCGGGCCATCCTTGCTAATAGGGCAAGTGCAGTTAGCGGGAGTTTTTGTGAAATTTAGAGAAGGAACGCCTACCTTGCATGTCATTAGCAATAAATATTGCTGGCATGCACGGCAATAGAAAAACCGGCTAATAAAGCCGGAAAGCTGTCGCTAACACCTGTAGGCGACAGCTTGCTAATAGGGGGATAGAAATATCGCCACTTTAGCGGCAAAAAAGTGCTGCTAAAGCGGCGATAGGCCCTTGATAATATGCCTCTCCATTTTATTCTATTACATTTTGACCAACTTTATCATCAAATCTGTCAGGAGAAAATTGAGATCTACAGTTCCCGTCATTCCCCGGAGCAATGTCTAGGTTGGACAATACTATGCTAAAACTACGCACTGTCATCTATGTACAAGGACGCAGAGGCGTCGAGTTATACAATGACAGGGCAGGAGCTCGGCACGCTGGGAGAGTTTAAATGCCGGGCGCTAGAACACTCTCGTTGCACCGGCAGACAGGAGGCTATTTAGGTCTGCACACGGTGCTGAAGTAAATGGGGCCAGACATGGTTACCTGATCCGAGCTCAGTGTGTGATTATCTGCTGTGCTCAGTGGGTGATTATCTGCTGTGTGTGATTATCTGCTGTGTGTGATTATCTTCCGTGCTCAGTGTGTGATAATCTTCCGTGCTTAGTGTGTGATTATCTTCCGTACTCAGTGTGTGATTATCTGCTGTGTGTGATTATCTGCTGTGTGTGATTATCTTCCGTGCTCAGTGTGTGATTATCTTCCGTGCTCAGTGTGTGATTATCTGCTGTGTGTGATTATCTGCTGTGTGTGATTATCTTCCGTGCTCAGTGTGTGATTATCTTCCGTGCTCAGTGTGTGATTATCTGCCGTGCTCAGTGTGTGATTAACTGCTGTGCTCAGTGTGTGATTATCTGCCGTGTGTGATTATCTGCCGTGCTCAGTGTGTGATTATCTGCCGTGCTCAGTGTGTGATTATCTTCCGTGCTCAGTGTGTGATTATCTTCCGTGCTCAGTGTGTGATTATCTGCCGTGCTCAGTGTGTGATTAACTGCTGTGCTCAGTGTGTGATTATCTGCTGTGTGTGATTATCTGCCGTGCTCAGTGTGTGATTATCTGCCGTGCTCAGTGTGTGATTATCTTCCGTGCTCAGTGTGTGATTATCTGCTGTGTGTGATTATCTGCCGTGTGTGATTATCTGCCGTGCTCAGTGTGTGATTATCTTCCGTGCTCAGTGTGTGATTATCTTCCGTGCTCAGTGTGTGATTATCTTCCGTGCTCAGTGTGTGATTATCTGCTGTGTGTGATTATCTGCTGTGTGTGATTATCTTCCGTGCTCAGTGTGTGATTATCTTCCGTGCTCAGTGTGTGATTATCTGCCGTGCTCAGTGTGTGATTATCTTCCGTGCTCAGTGTGTGATTATCTTCCGTGCTCAGTGTGTGATTATCTGCTGTGTGTGATTATCTGCTGCGTGTGATTATCTTCCGTGCTCAGTGTGTGATTATCTTCCGTGCTCAGTGTGTGATTATCTGCCGTGCTCAGTGTGTGATTAACTGCTGTGCTCAGTGTGTGATTATCTGCCGTGTGTGATTATCTGCCGTGCTCAGTGTGTGATTATCTGCCGTGCTCAGTGTGTGATTATCTGCTGTGTGTGATTATCAGCTGTGTGTGATTATCTCCTGTGCTCAGTGTGTGATTATCTGCCGTGCTCAGTGTGTGATTATCTGCCGTGCTCATTGTGTGATTAACTGCTGTGCTCAGTGTGTGATTATCTGCCGTGTATGATTATCTGCCGTGTGTGATTATCTGCCGTGCTCAGTGTGTGATTATCTGCCGTGCTCAGTGTGTGATTATCTGCTGTGCTCAGTGTGTGATTATCTGCCGTGCTCAGTGTGTGATTATCTGTCGTGATCAGTGTGTGATTATCTGCCGTGCTCAGTGGGTGATTATCTGCTGTGCTCAGTGGGTGATTATCTGCCGTGCTCAGTGTGTGATTATCTGCTGGCGAACAGGCTTGAGAAGCGCTGTTCTCCTCCCAGCAGCGGCTATGAAACCATTCGAAAAACAATTACATAATGGTTTACTCCATTATACCTTCGAAAAGTAATGGCACATTTAGCACTACATTTTAGCAAATTTGCCACGTTCTAATTTGAATGTCCCTCTATTGTTTGTTTTAAATGCTAATATGTGAGATTAATACTCATCCAATATAAAAAATATACATCAGTATAGACGACTGAATCTTTTATACCTAGCTATACTAGCACTAGATAATTGTTAATCAACAATCATTGTTCTGTTTATGTACTATAAGTGTGTGACTGCAGGGGAGCGCTTCCCTCGTCTGTCCCAAAGTAATTCAACAACCCTTAAGGTAGGGTAAGTGATTGCTGTGATAACACAATTTGATTTGTTTGACGAACACCTGAGCATGCTCACTTGTAGTGTGTTATGTTGTAGCATATTTCGCACTGTGATTGGCACTCATCCCACATTGAAGCTTAACAGAGATTTGGATGGGGTCGAGTACTGCATTCATTCTACAAGTGTGAAGAGAGTGTGGCAATGTCTACACATTTTGGGTGAGTGCCCCATTTCATAAGGAGGAATGGCAGTCCAATAAATGATTTCAAACCTAACAACAACAAATAGCACAGAGTCTCGAGGGACAGGTCGTTGCCCAGAGTGCACCATCCTCGTGTAAAGCGCAGGATGCTCGTGGGTTGGAGTCCACCAGGTTTTCTGTCTCTAGGTGATAAGTTGGCATAGCTTGCTCTCAATAAACATAGAAACAGTGATTCCAAATGAAAAGCATTACCTTAGGAGTCACAGAGTGTATGTTAAAAAGAACCCTCGCTCACCAACCTAGTTCATGATATGCTTCATCATAGGGTTCCCACCCTGCGGGGCCGAGTGCCTCTCAGGTGTGCTACGACGCCCGATTACAGTGGAGCAGGTTTTTTTGACTGTGCAGGGAGTGAAAAATAACACCGTGAAGTTTAAAATTACCTTTACTTGTCCGGAACAAATTTAATAATGGAGCAGTAAGGTGAGATTAAAAGGTGGTAAAAGTGGATGTTTCAATTGGTTAAATTGACCAACAACATCCTGAGTGAGTAAGTGATGGCCGGTCTACATGTTTCAGCCTCCTTACGCAATTAGCGAGGCTTTCGTCAGGACCAGGTAAGCCACGGGGGTATGCACACGCTAAGGTGCACCTTCATCTGTGGCAGGGTTTGGACCTTCAGTGTTGTCTGAAGGAAAATAAATATCGATTGTGAAAGAGCGTTACCCCTTGGATAATAGCGGGGGGTGGTGGACTATTGTCACACATATGCCAAATCCAAGTGCCCACTCGGCACCTGGTTCAAACCCGATCAGGGACCCCTTGGATCCATCCTCGTGTAAAGCACAGGATGCTCGTGGGTTAGAGTCCACCAGGTTTTCTGTCTCTAGATGATAACTTGGCATAGCTTGCTCTTAGCCAGGATTGAGGGAAGCTACTTCCAGGCCATATTTTGCTTAAAATTGCAAAAACATTATCAATAAGAACAGCGCTACCTGTGGTGAGGGGAGAGGCAGAGGAGGGGAACCTTCCTGCCTCGCGGAGCTTGGAGCTTCTAGCAGTAAGGAAAGGGCAGGGAAAGGAGCCGCAGGTCTTTAGCTGGACATAGGAGGAACAAGTGAAAGATATTTGGCAGAGAACAAAGAGGAGAAGGGATTGAAGTGGTGCTTGCTGATCAGAATGGATGACCAAAGCCTACCAAATGAAACTGACTGAGTCCGGAGGCTTCTGGTTGGCATCTTGGGTCAGATCTGCAAAGGGAGAATGCAACAGGGTAGACTAATACAAATGAAACTTTCCCTCGACTCATTACTAAAACGTTTTTTAAAAAGGCTGCTGCATAAAACATAGTTTATGTATACAATACATGCATGACAAAGATAACTGTGTGTTTGACTGAGTTTACTTTTTAGCTATAAAGTAGTCTAGTGGTGGGCAGAACTCGCACAGTTTCACTCTGTGAAATTCCACGGAGTTACATAAAAACTCAGCACAATTCTGTGGAGTTCCAACAATGGGTGGAAAATATGCAGCTCATGCCAGTAGCGCCTGTAGTGTGAGGAGCTCTGAAAATCAGCACAAACGGCACCATGTGTTGCACAGTAGCACACATCCAAGCGAGTTGATTTGCAGCCGCTCAAGTAGAAAATCTACACGAGGGGCAGCAAATCTACCCGAGAGGCGGCCCTCTGACTGCCCGCATTAGGAAATCACGCCAGGGGATGCCGCTTCTCACTCGCTCGCACTCACCAGCTCGCATTTTCTGGAGCCTTGTGGGAGAAAAATTCCGCCATGCAGTGATTGACAGAATTTGGCCAGAACTCTGTATTGAAGAGTAACGTGATTTGATCAATATTCCACCAATTACGTGGGCTGAATGAAACATTCTGCCCGCCCCTAAAGCAGCCACTCTTACGTTGCAATGCGAGCCCTCCGTATGAGGCGGAATGATAACCCAAACCGTCAACATGTGAAATAATAATTATAATCCTGCGAGAAGGACCAGAATCCCACTGCATGTATATTTTAAAGAATTAATAACAGGTTGTGAGCCTGATGGCTAATACTATCTATAGCCAGACCTACAAAACTAGTCTGGATGAGGTCATCCGGCATGGCTTTGGGGGACTTGAAGGCACTGCCCATTGCCACTACTGATGAGTCTAGGCACTCGGTAACTCATCCGGCATGATTTTCTTCACTCATCCTTGTTTTATGCATCCATACATTCACCCAGACTCATTTGTGCTTTAATCCACTCACCCGTCACAACCATACATGCTCAAAAAAATCACCAGGCATATACTACATAAATTAAAGGAATTAACATAGAAAAAGAGAAAAATGCAAGCCGGTAAGATAGGCTTATTCTTTGGGGGGGGGAGGGGGAGGGGAATGAAACAAAAGATTTAAGATCACAGCAGGCGCCATCATGGATGGTATTTTGCACCGTATGTGCGAAGCATAAAAGCAATGCACCTACAAGGGCCTACATATGCTTTTCACAATAAGTATGTCAGCCCTACTATCTTTATCATAACTTTTCATAATGAACAAAGAAGACCTAAGCCTTCTGACGTAACTTTTCACAATAAACTCATCAGGATGAAAGCCTTTGTTGTTGGTTGTCACCATGAGGAGCTCGGGTCTGCTGCAAGGAGCAGGAGCTTTCCTACCAGGCAAACAGCAGCATGCTCCGAAGAAGGACCGATTTGGCACTGGGTAATCCACCCTGAACGGCCTACTGACTTTAACATATGCTTTTCACAGGACATGAGTCAGACCTACTGTGTTTGTCATAACATTTCCTACCAATCAGATCCGCCTTGATCATTAGCTTGTCGCCAATTCAGGCCCATTGTATTGAGCTTAAGCTTCCATACCAGGCAGCATGTGCAATGCAAACACTTGTATTGGTGGAAGGACACCTATTCTTCCCAATCAGTAACTTACAGAAAAGGGCTGGAAAAGCCTCTCTCTTAGTACTTACAGGTATTTTGGTGATTACAGTAGCACGGTCAAGCTAGACCTAAAATGGTCTGATGCTCTCTGTAAGCTGCGACCAAGGAAAATAAACTAACCTGTCAGCTACATATAAAGTTTAGTGGCCCATTTGTTTTGCCAAATGCGTACTATTTTGTCTCCCATGAAAATCATCTAGACTTGAAAAAGGTCCTATTAATTTATTATAGATATAGGTAATGTTATTGCAGATATGAAAACTTGTTATACTCAAATGGTTTAAGATTTAAAAAGCATTTTACATTTTTAATTAGTGTGTAATCAAGTTAGATGAAACAATATCCTCTTCATAATATGTTTTAGCATTTTTTTGTGTCAAAGTAACTTTACTTTGCCTTTCAGGAAAGAAAAGTAGAATTGTTAGCAATTTTTTCTGTCATTTTCAGCATATGCAAAAGCTGTTCATGTTTTGACAATCTGGTAAAGAAGAAGAATTATTTAACCCTTATGTGATACAACTCACTCCAACAAGGGTGAGAGTAACTCCACTTCAGGGTATGCAAGAGAACAGACCACATCAAACTTGGAGGAGAAGTCAGAGAAGGGTTTCTGTAGAAAAGAAACAAGCATTTGCGATGCAATAGGTCTCGCATTCACGCAAGTTTGAGCTATTGCCATTGTAAATGACAATGCCACTTATTTATGTTTTGGGTTTTAAAACATAAATAAAAAACATCGTCATTTACAATATTAATAGCTTAAAGTCTCGCACATGTGAGACCTATTGCATTGCAATAAAGGGCCTTCTCGACCGCTTGTTAGATTGTAAATATCAGAGGAAGAGACCGGCCTGCGACGACTTCAAAGTAGGGAGAAATAGTGCAGTGAAGAAGATGTGTAAGTGTTGTAAATTACGCAGACACAAAGTGTGAAGTGAGGGTTACATATGATCAGAGCTATAAACACTAACAAAGCACTCCAACACCTTTCGCACTGTGATTACACTGTCGCGGCTTAGGAGGAAGAGCGGGAGGAGGCGCTATTTCCTGCCCTGATACCGGTGGTATTGGTGGTGGTACTGGTGGTGGTGGTACTGGTGGTGGTGGTGGTGGCGGCACTGGTGGTGGCACTGGTACTGATTGTGGTGGTGGTGGTACTGGTACTGTTGGTGGTGGTACTTGTGGTAATGTTAGTGGTTTGCTTATATTGGGCCTAAGCTTTGAAACACTATCCTGCTGAAAATTAGGCAAACTAAGTCAGAATTAAAATACTTAAAACTGCTAAAACCAGTCTTTTTTAATAAATTGTCAGCAAGGTTAGAGGATAGGATTGCTAGATTAGCGCTGGGAGGCCCTTCTGGGTAGCCCATGCACTTTAGAAATCCTAGAGAAATTAAAATAGAATTCCCACAGAGTCTCTCAGCAATACCTGCATGCAGAAAGCCAAACAAGCACTACGACACTGGAAACAAACTATGCCTGGCTAATGAGCCCTAATAAGGGGGAAACCGGCGGGGAGCGTGGACAAGATGGCCTCACAAGCAGTCACCTTTCAGTGAGGCTTCACTTCAACCTGAGGCCATCGCACAAAATCCTACAGATCTTTGCCCCAGATGACCCCCTAACATACAGGCAAGAGCCCCCACATGGCTGCAGACGGATACAGGGGACGGTGGCCGTCCTTCACCGAAGCTGACAGCTGGTGGGTGCCCGAAGACATGCACCTAAAGGCGGAGTCTGCCCTGCAGTAACATGAGGCTCATGCCCGGTCTGTCGCTATGAGCCTGCGGGGCCCCGACTGCTGCGGCGATACAGCTGCAGGCCTGGGGCACACTTCGCTATGCCCCTACCCACTGGGAATGGGGTAGCGCTGTGCATCGTTGGGGGGCCGCAGAGACGAGAGGCCTGAGCCAACATCGCTCTAATACGAGCGCGGCCGTGCTGCGGTCAGCTGCAGGGTATATGTGGTGCTTGCTGGGCAGTGGTGCTTGCTGGGCAGCCCAAGAGGAGGGCGAGCTGCCGTCCCCTGGGGCCCGTGATTGGCGAGGCCTGTTGCAGTCGCGGCCTGCGGGAGAAGGGTGGCTGCCACAGGCGCGCAACGCCCATTGGGTTCAAAGGGCTTCAGCCCCCCCGTCGTGTGTGTCCGCCCGGGCTGAGACAGCTTCCCGGGCACACACCCGAGTACTTCACAGGTCTTTAAACAAGCATTTGCAATGCAATAGGTCTTGCCTTTGCAAGGGTTTGAGCTATTGGCATTGTAAATGACAATGCCTTTTATTTATGTGTTTTGAAAACCTGTAAGCGGTCCGTAAACACGCAGTTTGTACTAATAGCTGGCAGTAAAAGAGGCGCAGTTACTGCCAGCCTTGTAAGCAACGACTATAAGTACAAAGTGTGTGTTTACACACCGCTTGCAGGTTTTCAAAACACATAAATAAAAGGCATTGTCATTTACAATGCCAATAGCTCAAAAGGCGAGACCTATTGCATTACAAATGCTTGTTTCATTAGCACTTGAGACCATCACCTTGTGCAGAGGCGTGTGATAGAGGGTCCGGTGTGACTCTGAAAATGTGAAAGTGCGCAGCGCCACAAAGAAGCTTCACAACACACTGAATTCTTTCTATGACAAACAGGAAAACGAGCACATTTGAAACATTTATTGCAGATTTCATGTCAGAGGAACCTCACAGGGAATGAGGCAGCTAGAAGGACTCTCTGCAACTGATGACACCTACAGTGATGCTGCCGACATTACACAATCAATCGCTGTATTAGGTCAGTGAAGGCAGGAGGGCAACCCATTTATTGTGATGTCACAGTATCAAGCATTGTGATTGGCCGTGAAGGCTTGGTCTCTAGTCTATTATGACATCGCAAAATCAAGCACTCACTCAGGATAGGGAAGACGGGGGAGGGGGAGGGTTGGCGTTCAGTGTGACATCACGTGAACACAGTCAGGATAGTGAAAGCAGAGGAGTGTTTCACTGTGGCGTCACAAACACTCAGACAGCATACTTAAAACGCAGGAGATCAAGTTGTGATGTCCCATAGTCAAACATAATAGGACAGAAAGGCTTTTAGATCTTCTAGTCTATTTTGACATCGCACAATCAAACATTCTTACTGGAGCGTTTCACTGTGATGTCAAATGTGCCCAGACTGGATAGTGAAGACGCAGGAGAATCCCATTGTGGCGTCACATACTCAAACATTCTGATAGGCCGTGAAGGGTTGGTCTCTAGTCTATTATGACATCACACAATCAAGCACTCAGTCAGGGTAGGGAAGAAGTTATAGGCTGCTATAGGTAGACACAACGGGCTGTTGTGCCCACTTTTCCCAAATAAGCCGTTATCATCCAAGGTTGAGAGAGAACCAATAATTTGTTTTAGGATATTTTTAAAGTCTGCTCCCCAGACCGTAGCATTTTATTCTGGCTTTATCAGCAGCTGGATACCACGGAGTTGTATTTACATATGCAGGAGAGTCAAATTTTCGTCATTGATCATCACTGAACGTGCCTGCAGCTTCTAATTTGAACCAAAACGTAAAGGATAGCACCTGCCAAAGATGCTCAACAGTCACTCACACTGACACCTTTCAGTCACGTGCTTATCACTTTCACAGGTTGGCAGATAATGTCTTAATTGAAACGGTGACCAAAGGGGAGGGGTGAGGGGTAATCAGCAGCGTGAAGATGACTATTAGTGTTTAAGAACCTTTCCGGTTTCTTCACAATCGCATACCTGCATCTTTCGAAGACGCGAAGGTGAGTGGAAATGACGGCAAACGGGTGACAGGCAAAGATAAACAGGCGTTCCACAGTGAAAGCATAGTGAGTGCTGGTATTGGTAGCGTGAAGTAGATGACAAGCGACACAAAAGAGATGGCCATTGAATAAAAGACACAGAGGGTTCAAGGGCCTCCTTCCTTGTTCGCCAATTTCTTTCCCCAACCCCCTAATCTAACTCCAGTCTCCCCAACAATGTACCCCTAAACATGCCTCACCTTCCCTGCTGGTCTTACTGTACAGCGGTCCCCAGCTCCAATGCACAAGGCCCAGCTCTGCAGTAACAACCGCGGCCCGAAAGACACAACCAGCGAGACACAGAGGGGGAGAAAGATGGCCGCCCGCCAAATGCCGGCACGTAACGTCACCGCGCTCCCACGGTATAAGCTAAAATTTAAGGAGGGACAAGCTAATACGCCTTTTCATAAAACATTAGACACTATACGGCCATTTTAGAGTTACATTTGTTCTCTGTGCAGAACGAGAGCTCCATTATGAATCGGGAAACTATAGGTACCTATTTAAAAATCAAATTTTGACAATGACGTAATGCCCTAATAACGAATTATGTAAAAAGTTGCTTTATTATTCAATAATTATTTGTAGGGATTAGACTCGTAACTTTAAAATACTATTAAAATGTGTCGTCGTGTAATTTCATATACGTAAATGGTAAATGTCCGAATTTAGTGGCTGTTTTCTCGGTTGATGTAAATATTCACGTGTAAGTTAGCCCCTTTCGGCAAGGCTTTGGTTCCATCCCCCTCACCATGAAGGAAACGTTCTTCTCGGCATCAATGGGGTAGTTTCCACGGAATGGCGGCCATCAACATCGCAACAAAACGATAACAAATGCTTTTACGGCAATAGTAAAGCAAACAAGTCTGTCCAAATGGGACGGCTCGAAAAGCAAAGCAAAAACGTCATAGACACCTCTGTTCCAATGGCTGTCCACCGTTTAGCATAAACGGTGACGCCAGCCAATGGAACAGAGGGGCGTGGCTTAAAGCCCCTTACTGAAAATACCCTGCTAACACTAAATCTCGCCAGCGAGACTGCGCATGTCTGCACAGCCTACGCCAGCCGAGACCTAAAAACCATTTACTTGTTAATGAGGCTTTGTTACTTTTCACCCCTTCTTAGAGCCCCTGCATCTTCACTCTGCAGATTGCTGGAAGAATTAGCCCCCCCCCGAAATTTGTATTAACCCCCCCCACCTCCTGAAATTTGACTCTAGTTGCGCCCCTGAGCTGCCACACTAGGACTTCAGCATCCCCTCCCCCCCCCCGGGCTTGCAGACGGGGAGCAGCCTGGCGCTTACCGTTGCACTGGGGCCTAAGAAGACGCTGTCACAGGCAGAAGGGAGCTGACTGGGACCCTGGGGAGCCACACCCTGAGGCAGTATACGCCCTGAGACTGCCAAGGAGAGGGACAGTGCTTGATGCACCGAATTGCTGCACCGGGTCATTAACAAGCACTACACTGCCTGCCTCTGCAGAGTGAGGGTTGCCCTCTAGCGCGCGGGAGTGACGGGGCCTGGAAGTCCTACAGAGCCACATTACCCGTGTGCGAATGAGGACGGTGAAGCAACAAACGATAGACTGGTGGCTCCGGGTGGCGCTTAAATGGGCAACTGCTGAGGATGACGTCATGGCACACGACTCGCATACACAGAGAGAGGGAAGTGCAGCTACCCTATGGGCCTCCTATGTGCTTAAGCTACAGAACAAACTGGATGTTCTTACTTGATTACAGACATAATCTGGAGTACTCCTGGGTTCTTACCCTGTGTGGGTCGGCTGCGGAACAGTCAGTTCTGGGGAGCCCCTGGACTGGGATTGCATTGCCTCCCTCCGCCATCCTCCCCTCCTGGAAGAGACCTCGCTCCTTGACGCCCTAGTGGTGGTCAATGCGAAGGGCGTTCTCATACACATAGCCACACATAGATGCCCCTTGACACTTCCCCCTCTATACCTTTCTCTTCTTTTTGCCATTATATATACTGCACCAATGGGCTCCTATGGGCGTTCCCAGTTTTCCATATTGTTTAAACATATTTGCCTTTGTATAATTTAGATCATTGCTGTAAAATGGATATACTTTATTAGTATTAATTTGGGAACTGTATTGAACCGACCCACCTCCCTCCTCTGGGGGCCAAAACTTGAACATACACACCATGTGTTTCTCCATATTGCTTTACAATTTAATGCTATCTTATTGTGATTTTACTGCTATGGTGACTCTTGCTGTCTGACATGATTGCCAATAATTGCCGATGTTTTGATCACTGCTGTATTGAATTAATAAATGCCAATAAAGATATATTTCAAAAATAAACAATAAGGGTGAATCCGGCCCTGGGTTGCTGGTTCAGGAAGGACCTGGTGTCGCATTCCAGGCTGGACTTTTTTCCCACTGGAGCAGGGTTAAGACTTATTTGCATATGGCTGGGAGCAAACTGAGGTGGCATGAAGGGCGACATACAGTAGACGGGGATACGGCCCAGAGCGATTGACAGTGACCAAGATTGATTCAAGCATTCCATCCAGCACTTTGGTTTTTGATGCCCTAAGTGTGAAGGATATGCCCAGATAAGGCTTCCGTGCCAACTTTGCCACTGCACTCAAGATATGCCTGGCTGATGAGCCCTCATAAGGACAGAGCCAGTCCTGGGTTGCTTGTGTCTCTGTTCTGGGAGGACCTGGCCAAGCAGTTCAAGCTGGACTATTCCCCTTGAAGCAGGATCAAGAATAATTTGCACACGGCTCGGTCCAGACTGGGGTGTTGTGGTGGGCAAAAATCAAAGGACTGGATTACGTCTCTGAGCGACTAACAGTGGCCGAGATTAATTCAAGCATTTCATCCATCTCTTTGTTTTTGATGGTCTAGATGCAGACTGTCAGGCCAGCCCAAAGGCACAGTGGTCCATAGGTCACAAGCTCAGCACGGCAGGAGGTGTCTTAGTGCAAAGGATACGCTGGTTATACCCCAATACCGGTCTCTGCGCATCACACACCTGGCACATCAGGCTCACCTAGGGTCTGTGTTGTATTCTATATTCATTGGCCTACTTTTGAATTTCTGTTTACTTACCAGTTTTTAGGTCGAGGACTACCGGTCTGCCGAAGGCAGAACCGGAAGTCGGAAGATTTAATGTTTTCTAGAGTGGCTATTTAGCCCGCCTCTCTTTTTGCTTCTCTTCCATTGGCTGGCTTCCTAAACGGAGGCCAGCCATTGGAGGAGAGAGCCGTCCCTCCAAATAGGCTCCGTCTTTTTCAGATTCGGGGGCGTGTTTCTTGCTGTTCTTTCCACTTTTTAGCAACGCCCTTTTTAGGCGTGTTTTTCTCTCCTCCTGCCAATGGCAAGAGGAGAGAAAAAGAAACACGCCCCCGAATCTGAAAACGCTGCTGCGTTTCTCCGAGGCATTTCTGCTTCGCCTCAGAGAAAGGCGGTGGTGTCTCCTACCTACTTCCCCTTTGAAAGACTCGTTTCCACCCTGTCGCCACTGTTTTCAGGTTTATCTTGTTCCACAATGTAAAAAAAATAAAAATAAATACACGCGATTGGATAAGTTACTCGCACCTTGAGATCTGTTGTGTGCCTGGCATGTGCAAACCTCTCAGTAATCACATGTACTCTATTTACCATGCAACAGTTCACCCCCGGCACAAGAATCCGATAGCGATCACCTGTGCTGAAAGAGGAGCCGGAGTATTTAAGCCACTCCTCTCCAATGAACCGGTGCTTGTCAATCAGCCAAGACACCGTTCGAGAGTTGCCTGAAGCTCCTACCCTACGTTTCCAGTTAGTATTTCCTAGCGGGAGAAATGCCGGAAATTATCCCGCCTGACATGCTCTCCCAACTCCAGCCTCAGCCATCGATGGAGCCCTGAGCCCAGCTGCATCGAAGGTGGCTTGCGCCTTCCAGAAAAGCCTCTGCAACTGCTTGCCACCCCCCTGTATCGGCTTTCGGACGAAACAGGAAGTGTTACAACAGCGGGGCAGGAGGGGCGGCTTTCTCTCCAGCTTCGCGTTCGATCACCGAGACTGTTGTGGTCCAGAACGCGCTTCGGATTCAAACTATTGTAACCTTTCATTCACACGGAGTGCTGCGGTGCGAGCGGAGACAACATTGGCCAGTTACACTTGCAGGGCATTTCACAGCTCGCACACACGGAGTGCTGCGATGCGAGCTACAGCCGCATTTATGTTCTTTATTTTTGCACAACATTGTAACCGCATGATGTGTGAGGTAATAGTCTAGCATCTACCCTGTTCTCCTAGCGTTAGCACACAGAAAGCTGTGCTGCTACACGCATACGGTCTTCAAGAAGGCATACCCAGCTCTTTGTAGGAGGAAAATGAGGACGCTGGAACACAGTGTGCCAGATGAGTCGCTGGCTGCCTTTGAAATGTCGCCTGCCAGCTTTCTCTTTGCCCCCCTGGGGAAGAGAGAAGTCGCCGTGCCCCCAGGGAGCCCTGGCTAATTGAGATAAAGTGTGCCGGGGCTCTGCGGCGGCGCCTAATAGCCCCAGAGGTGTGCCAGCGCGGAGAGCAGCCGGGTGGCCGTGCCGCGCCGCGCCGCTCCCCTGCAGTCACCCCCAGAGCCCCGGGGAGCGGACATGCCCGAAAACCTCCTTTCTCCTTCGTTTGCCTAGCTGACTTCTGTGAACCATGCTTCCCAGAATCGGCTGCCCCAGGAAACGCATCCCGTGTGCGCTCCCTCCCAGCTGTGCAGAGGGATTTTCTCCCGCCTCCCACCCCCGGGTGGGTGTTGGGTGTACATCGTGTTCGTTTTGGTTTAGAATAAACGCTCTATAGGATGCTTTCCCAGCGGTTTGTCGGTGGCACGGGGCCGGGAGCTATTGTTAATCGTGCTCTAAAAATAGCCCTTGAGTTTATTATTGTCTACCAGTCTCTCTACCTCACTTCTCCACTCTATCTCACTATCTCACAACTTCTCTCTCTCAAAACATCACTACCTCACTCTCTAGCTCACAACCTCACAACTTCACTCTCTCTCACTCACTACCTCAATCACTCTCTATCTCACTACCTCACTCTTTCTATCTCGCTAACTCACTTTCACTCTCTCTTTCACTACCTCTCTCTCTATCTCACTACATCACAACATCACTCTATGCTTATATATCACTACCTCACAACATCCCACTACCTCACTCTTTCACTACCTCACTCTCTCTATCTCACTACCTCACTCTCTATCTCACTCTCTATTTCAATACCTCACTCTCGCTCTCTATCTCACTACCTCACTCTCTCTCTGCTAATGCAATAGGTATCACATATGCAAAAAAAAAGCTAATGCCAATAGAAATGACAATGCCATTTATTTAGGGATACAAAAATGATTTTAAAAAATGAGCAATTCCAATAGCTCTACCTATAAAATTGCCGAGACCATTGCATTGTAAATGCTTGTTTAGAATGTTGTTGGAGGTCAGCTTCCAGCTTTGGCTTGGCATTCTTCACTCTGCTTTTAGAATGCTATGTGCTGGGTGGATGCTGGTGGCTGGAAGCAGAGCAGACAAGATACAGGCTGGTGTGCTTGCATATTATATTAAAGAAGACTACTTTTTAGGTCTCGCCTGACCCAGCGCTTGCGCTGGTCTGGCGAGACTTAAAGTAAGGGCTTCAAAAAATGCACCCGCCGGCCACTGCTTGCAGCATTTTTCCCACGCCACGGCAGTCATTACATGCATGGACAAAGCTGGCACCAATTTTAATAAAAAAGCAGCAGGTCCCTTAATTTCCCCAAATCCTTACCCAGGAGTGCTGAGCCTACGCCTGTCAAGGACCGGGTAAGTAATTTATTACTTTAAAGAGGACATGCATAATAATTACACCCAAAGGTAAAATTATGTTTTTATTCGGGAAAGACTCTGGTTTGTGAGCAGGCACTAAAAGTGGCACTTACAGGCACCAGGCACAAAAAAGGAAAATGGAAACAAATAATGCAGCTGACACTCTTCATATCTAGTTTTTTGCGAGGGGCCATCGAGTAAGTAAAGCATATTTTTTTACCAGAACGCGCGCCATGTTTGATCTTTAATACAGCGACGGCTTTTCCATTAACACAGGTGCATACCATCAACAATGACGCCCGTGTTTTGCAGCCGTCATCCCCCTCCCGCCCCTGGGCGCTGCGCTTAATGTTTAGTGTCTGCTTTTACTTTAACAACACGGGCGCACACAATCACCAGTGGCGCCTGTAGCTCACAGCGCCTCGCACCCGTCCCGCCCCCGAGCGCTGCAGTTCCTATTTTAGCATTGCGCCCGCTTTTACTTGAGAACCACCATCAACTTCATTCAGTGAGCTGCGCACGTAGGAGTAAAGTTGAATGTAACTTGAGTGTGTTTCTATGATATTATACATTCGCTGAAACCTGCGCAGATGTCTACAATTAATGAATATCATCATCTGAGTTTGCTGATCCCCCTCTGTGATGGCAAAATTAAACATCAACTGCCCAGCTCTTCAACAACCAATAGCAATTACAAAGCGCACCGAAGACAACTTTGTCCGAGTAAGCACAAACCCTCGATAAAAACGTAAAGGTCTTGCTGTGTCCCAAATAACTATGCGTTAGTCTGGCATTATGGGGTTTCGGCTGTGCACTGTCTAATGTAGCGATTCTGCCAGTATGCCGATTTTTAGGCTATATCAGAGCGCTTTGAAGCTGCCATGTGGAGCATGTGACGCAAATAAGTAGTATTAGTAACTGTATAAATAGGCGATACCCTTACAGAAACGAGGTACCCTGTTGGATGAAACTATCCGGCCAAAAATAGGACGACAAAAATGACACATTTTGCATAACAAGGACAAACACTGCTGATTTCATAGTAGGACCCAATATTACTGTGATGCACAAATCACACAAAAAAGTAAAGCGCTGCTAAATCTATGGCCTAACATATATTGATATGGATGTTAAAACCGAATAAAGATGGCATCTTTCTAATCTATGTAAATCTAGTGCTTGAAACAGAAATTAAATGCTTACAATTGATATGGGTAAGATAACTAAACACAGGGAAAGAAAGTAATTTGCCCAGGGTCACACAGTTGAGTAAGTGGTAGAGCTCATAGAGCAAGTCTGGAGGTCTGGTACTGCAGACATCGAAACAAGCGACACACCAGCCTGTGCCTTTGGTGTTTCGAGCTACAGCCACAGTTGAGTGTATTTGATATCTCAAGCCTATTTGCTAATTGGCAGCAGTAAAGACTTGTGTTAATTTGAGTACTAACACATGCAACAACCAACCTTCTTAAAATAAACACTTCTTTAGCTTGCCCAGTGCAGGCCTCTTATTCAACAGAAGTGAGGTTTGGGGAACAATGTTGGGGCTGTTGATTTTCTTGCAGTAAATGTTCATGCTTTGTGTTCCTGCCCGTGAGCCACCTTTGCGGGGAGTTCTGAAGAGCTGCTCGGCTTCAGGCCACCGTGACCCCCTCCCCCTCCCACACACACACTTGATTGCCAGGTTGCCAAGGGAGCGTTGCATGTTTTCCGCCGCCTCCTGCGCAGAGCCTGGTGGGTCACCGTGTGGCCGGACATCAGTGCAGACCCTGTAGTCAGCAGGGAACATCAGGCGATGTCCCAGAAACGTGTGCTGTGTGTGGGAGGCGGGCAGAGGCCACTCATCATGCCACAGTTCGCTTGATGACTCCATAGAGCATGACTTGCAGTCAATGTTCATGCTGTATGTGTTCCTGCATTCTTTCATGATAAGCCACAAACGTTTCAGTTCATTATCGTTTTTTCCCCTCAACCATGCCACTATTTTACTATTATGGGAAAAGAAAATTTCGGGCAGAGATGAACTTTAATGGTTTGTTCACATGCCCAGGACTAGTGATGTGCAGTTTGGATTGCTGATATTAGTGCTAAAGAGGGGACTGGGAATCATATGGATTGTACTTCATAGAGGTAATGTGAATGAACTTAGGTGGTTGTGCTGGAGCAGAGTTTTCATTTAGAAAATTCAGGGGCTTTTGAAGCTCTAGTATGTCTATGCGTTTTTATTAATTATTAATGAATAACAATTAATTATTTGTCTTGTGCAAGTGTGTTTTATTAATCAATCCGTTTGTCTTAACATAAGAGAAAGTTACACGAGGGTTAGCATGCGTGTGCTGTTTCTGTTTTCTAAAAAATAACGTGCAAGTTTTCATGTTTAAACATTGCTGTGTGCTGTTTATTTTGAGCACAAAACGCTGTCTGAATTAATGTTTTGTTTATGTTGCAAAAGCTAGATAAATACATACACATAAGGGTATTAGTGGGGTTAACACTGTTTAATCACTATGCTGTAGTAACGTTTATTTTGTCTCTTTAATTAAGATGGTCTATTGTGGCCTATGGAGGCCTGTGTTAAGATGGCTGAATTTTGAAGCCTGTCCGTGATTTGTAAAATGAAAGACGTGACGAGGGAGACCCATGCTGGAAATGGTCCTGAAGTTGACTGACCATGGTCCTCGTATGAAAACTTTCCATGAGGACAGCAGCAGTTTTGGAGGATCTCCAAAAGAAATGAAACATCCAGGGTAGCCTTGGGAAACAAAGGAGTTTTAGAAATGAACAATGAATTGTGGTTCGGCTGCCGAGGGAAGTTGAACAAATCGGATACTTTAATAGTTTCTTGGTTCCTGTTCCGTAGTTTCCGTCTTGTGACTTTTCCTGAGCGGAGATTTTCAGATGTAGCAATGTTACATTTCTTCCTTCTCGCTCTGCTCAGTGATTCAGTGTATATTGCAAACTTTATGTGTGTTTCCATTGTAATTTTTACTATAAAAAATGTTAGCTTAGGGAGGGCTTTGCCACTTGCCATTTTGCCTTTGCCGCGTGAATCTGCGTTGCTGAGGATCGATGCTGAGGGACTTCGTCTTGAGAGACTTTACCGAGAGACTTGTCCTGACCCGTTCTGACACTTATTTAGAATAGGTAACTATGAGAAATGATTTATTCTGATTGATTTACTTTGACTAATTTTAGATAAAGCAATATAATTTTAAACATGGTGTTGAATTTTCTTTCTTGTCAATTATTGGGTTTATATTTCTGATCATTATTGTATATGTTGTGTAGATTATGTTATTGATTAGGACGGTCACAAAACCAGATCTGATCGACCTGATATCGATGCAGGGTGTTTAGGTGTTTTCTTTCCACAGGTTTATTGCTGGTAGAGTATTTGAGCGTGTGTTAGTGAAATGGGCCCTAGCGTATGATGAATGTATGTGCGTGTAACTGTGTGATTACTCTATCCGTGGTAGTGGGCATATTTTAGATACCCTGATCCCTATCAATTTCCTGGTAGCAGAGGATGGTTTTGATGGTTGTCTTGATCTGATAAGATTGCTTGTACATTAGCTTATTGATTATTAATTTATTTTGTCGATATTGGTATATGTACTAATACTATATGTTGAAGTCGTCATGTTGAGTTATATGTAGTGCTTCTGGAACTTGGAAGCTGGTAGCAGTTCCGTAGTAGGGCAGAGGAAGGTATATGCTGCTCTCGGGAAAGACGGGATTGTAAGGAATAACGTGTGACAATTGAAGTTGCGCGTTCACATTGTCTGGATTCGGAATCAGTGACATTGTTGTATGTTACTATTAGAATATATTTCTGGTATATAAGGAGTGTGTATCGTAGTGAAGGTTATCTTTGAAACTCTGGTCTTAAGTCCCAGGGATCCGTAAAGGATTTTCGTTAAAGCTTATCGCGGGAGGAGTAATAGGTATTCTCTGAGCTTGTTTGAGGAACTGGGCGAAGTTGCTTAGTTAATGTATGTTATAATTCTGTAGTGGGACAGATTGTGCGCTGTTCTCGGGAAGCAGGATTCTGTGTGCATGTACTATATTTTTCTTGCATGAATGTGCGTGAATGTATATACATTTATTAATTGAAAGACTCTTTGGATAAGTCCTAGAGGAAACAGTTATGAGATGTATGAAAGTTTGTTGACTCTTGAAAAATAGACTCTCTTTTACTATTCTGTGGTTAGCGAAGCAGACAATGGAGATGTTTTTATGTTGTAACTAATAGATTTTGTAGAAATCTTGACACGAAGTCTACTGAGAGATTTTGTAAAGGAGGGGTAGACGAGTGACAGAAGACAGGAGACAAGCGACTGCAGCGACTGTTGACGTCAGAAAGTCCGCGCTCTGATTGGATAGTGGATCAGAATAGGGTTCGCGCTAGGATTGGTGCGTTAGTGTGAGTCGCGCAGGGATTGGAAAAGCTGTTTAGTGACGTAGACGCTCCAGGATTGGTGCGTTAGTGTGAGTCGCGCTGCTATTGGTTGAGAAGCTCGTATTGTATATTTATAATACGGAGAGAGTAGAGAGTTTTGGTAAGCGCTAAAATGTATTACCAAGAAGAGAAAAAGAAAAAAACATTCTTTGGGAAAGTTAAAAAGTGGTTTAGCAAGGATAAAGAGGTTATAACGAGAGAGGGTGAGTTGCTACCTCCAGCGAAAACACCTGCATCCTTCATGGCTGCGAAATATGGATTACATACCTGTATATGGTTGCAGAATTGGGTTAGGTATACTAAAGAAGATGGTGTTCTAGCATTTCCAGAACATGGTTCATTTAATTTGGCCGTGTTGAGAAATTTACGGGAAAAGATGGTATGTCTGGACCCGAAGCCAAGACCTACACAGTTCGAGGCTTTAGTGGAATGGGAAGAGGAAGTTCATGAGCGAGAAAAGCAAAGATCTGGAGGGTACTACAGGCATATGTTTGGGAGGAGACATGATCGTGAAACACATCATGATCGGATGAAAAGATGGCGAGATGTTAATATGTCAGAGGGATTATATCCTATGAGAACAATTGAAGAAGGAGCAGTTGGAGTTAATGAGTATGATGATGAGGTCTTAAATGACATGATTTACAAGAGACCACCTCCATATAGACCAGAACCAGATGAGAGTACACCAGTTGTTTCTCCGATAAGAGATACAGTCTGTATTATTGAGAAAGAAAAAGTGACACCTGAATCAAGAAGTAGTAGTTCTTTCAGGGAGAGAGAGAATCGAAGTAGTGAGGAAAATGCCAGAAAGTTAGCAAAAACGACAACAGAACTGACTGAGAAAATTAGGGAGTTAACGAAGAATCTGGAAGCTGTTACGGTGCCTGTAACTATAGGTCCGGTTATGCCCGTGTTTGACAAACAGAAGACAGGTGAAAATGGACTGGTGATTCCATATGTTTGGAATGATTTGACAAATTCAGTTGGTCCTTCAGGAGATTCAGATAAAAGAACAGGGAAAAGTGACCTGAGACAAACCAGACATGACACATGTAGTGAACTATTGGATGCTAGTGAACCTAGTTGTTCAGGGATGCCAATTTTAGAACCGCAGAAAAGAGTGGTTCCAGTGAGAAAAACTGCTGAAATAACAGTTGATGATTTGAATGATTGGATGAAGGTTCTTCAGAAAAAGGATAAGGATTCACAAGTTATTGATGTGGCTAGGTTACGTATAGAATTAGAAGAGCTTGTGACAGGAACAGTTCCAACAGAAATCCTGAAGAGTCATCATGATGGTGAGCTGATGTTTATGTGTAAAAGTATTACCTGGAGAGCAAGACATACACATGACAGGCTGAGAACAATAGCAAATGAGCTGGGAGTTGACATTGATAAAGTAAAGGCTTTACAGAAAACTTACAGGATGGATTTTACAGAGAAGGACATTGAAAATTTGAATGCTACTGGTAGAACAGGACAGATTAAAGAAATGGTAGCATTATTGCGAAGATGGGGTGATGTAGAAAAGTGGAAGGATAGGTGGTATAAGAAAAGAGAGGAATCTGTAGATAGAACAACTTATTCAGCATTTCCAGTAAGAGAAAAGGAGAAACCAGTGGATAATTATCCTATGAGAGAAATACCTGGAGGAGGATATGTACATGTTCCATGGACCAGACAGGATATTTTATCATTTACGAATGATTTCCCTCGATTGAGAGAAAAGCCCGTCGAGTGGTATAGGCAGGTAGATAGGTTTGTGAAATTGTCAAAAGTGCTGTGGGTTGATCTGAATAGTCTGTTTGATATAATTGTTCCAGCAGATTTGTGGACTGAGTGTAAAATAGTTGTGAGTTGGCCTACTGAGGAGTATCCAAGAGATCCAAGAACAGGGGCACCAGATCCAGAAGTAATGAGAAAATATGATCAGGTGATGGTATACCTGAAGAGTAAAGTTCCTCCAAAAGAGACAGACTGGGTTAAGATAGATCGAACACAACAGGAAGCAAAAGAATCAGTTCATGCTTTTTACGAGAGGCGATACTGCATTTAAACAATTCAGTGGAGATGAACACCTGGGTGACAAAGATTTGAGTCATTTTGTATACAGATTTGTATATGGTTTGAGACCTGAAATTGGTGAGAGAATTCGTGAGCACACAGTGGATTGGCAGAGTAAAAAAGTAGATGAGATCCTGAGACATGCAAAATACTTCAGTGATGAAATTGAAGCAAAACAAAGAAAGCTGAAAGAGAAAGCAATGTGGGCACAAGTGAAAGTTGCAGAAAGACAGGAAGCACAGTTAGTGGAACAGGCGAATAATCCAGGAAATAATGCAGGAAATAGACCCAGATATGCAGGAAAAGGAAAAGGAAGTCTTGAGGAAGCGAAGAAAAAGTTCCCTTGTCACAACTGTGGCCAATTGGGGCATTGGAGATCAGAGTGTCCTAATCCACCATTAGTGAGTAATGAGAGTAAACCTTTAAATCAACAGGTGCAGAACCAGAACGAAGGAAATAATCAGCAACAACAACAGAAAGTTGTGAGACAGCAGAGTCAAGAGCCAAAACCGCCCTTGCCGCAGAATAGAGGGTTACAAAAGTATAATCAGGATTCAGGATTCTACAATGATGAGCAGGTAAACAAACCAAGACGTTCTAACAAAGTACAGCAGTACTTGTTAAAGAGTGAAGGGAGTGAGTCTGAGGGTGATTATTGACGGTGCCGAAGAGAGGAGGAAGAGTGCATACTTGGTGCAACTCTAGAAATAGACCAGGCAGGACCATTTGTGGATGGGAAAATAAATGAGGAGAGTGTTACTTTTTTGGTAGACACAGGTGCGACAAGATCAACTGTCAGGTCAACAGATGTTAGAAATCTTCCTCTCTCGGATGAAGCAATCCAAGTAGTTGGTGTAGCTAATACACAAATCAGAACACGTCTTACTGAACCAGTAAGAGTACAGATAGGGAAATTTTCAGACATGCACAGATTTATTGTCTGTGACACGAGTCCAGTGAACCTGTTAGGTAGGGACCTATTGTGTAAGATGAACTGCACAATTTTTTGTACACCAGATGGAATAGCTTTTGAGACACCAGATGATGATGTTTTCTACCGAATGACTCTAGAAAATAGAGAAAGTGAGTTAATTGGTGCATTTGCTGTGTTTAATCCGGAGGATTTGCCTCAAGAGCTGAGAGACACAGTGAAAAGAGCAGTTTGGGATTTTACAGGAGAGGATGTGGGATTGATGAATAATGTAGATCCAGTGAAAATTGCAGTGAAAGAGGGAATTACATATCCTAACATTCCTCAGTACAAAATGACACCAGAAATAATTGAAGGGATAACTCCTATAATTGAGAAAATGATTCAGCAAGGAGTTCTGAGAGAACTACTGAGTAGTCCGTGTAATTCACCGATAATGGGACTGAAAAAGCCCAATGGGAAATTTAGGATCGTACAGGATTTGAGAAAAGTTAATCAAATTGTGGTGGCATGTTGTCCTATTGTGCCAAATCCATCAGTGATTCTGTATCAAATTCCACATGATGCTGAGTGGTATACAGTGATTGATTTGTGTCATGCGTTCTTTTCAATTCCATTGCATCATGACAGCCAGCCGATTTTTGCATTTAGGTTTGGCCAGCGTATTTTAGCATGGTGTCGTATCCCACAGGGGTATACAGAGAGTCCTTCGATATTCAATCAGTTATTGAAAAGATCGTTGGAAAGTCTGATCATGCCTGAGAGTTCAGTGCTAGTACAATATATTGATGACCTATTGGTGGCATCAAAGACACGTGAAGCTTGTGAAGTGGATACCATAGCTTTACTGAATCATCTGGCAGATGGAGGGTTAAAGGTATCTCCAGCCAAATTGCAATTTTGCAAGAAAGAGGTGCATTATCTTGGACACAATATTGAAAAAGGTCTGAGAAAAGTGACTACTGACAGGATCAGAATAATCAGAGAAATGAAAGCTCCAAAAACCCAGAGAGAAGTGAGAATGTTTCTGGGTATGGTGGGATATTGTCGTCAGTGGATAATTAATTTTTCCCTGATAGCAAAGCCACTGATTAAACTGACAAAAAGTGAAATGACAGATCCATTGGATTTGGATGCAGAACAATTGGCAGCATTTGAAGAGCTTAAAAGTAAAATGTGTGAGGCTCCAGCTTTGGGTATGCCTGACTATGAAAAATAATTCGAGCTGTACTGCAGTGAGAGAAATGGATGTGCACTTTCAGTGTTAATACAGAAACATGGACAATTGAGAAGGCCTATTGCGTACTTCTCATCAACACTTGACCCTGTAGCTGTGGGTTTACCAGGTTGTCTGAAATCTGTGGCTGCAACATGCAGGAGTTTGGAACAGAGTGAGGGAATCATAATGGGATATCCTGTAAGGGTATTCGTACCTCACAATGTGGCAATTCTTTTGACAAGAAGCAGAACTCAGTACATGTCACATAGTCGATTGACCAAATATGAAAAAGTGATACTGGGAGCATCAAATGTGACTCTCGAGAGATGTGTGAATGTGAATCCAGCGACGCTTTTGCCAGACATTGAAAATGTGGGTGTGAAAATGGAAGATGATCATGATTGTTTGGATGTGCTTGAGTACTGTACAAAACCAAGACCAGACATAAGGGATCTTCCCTTGAATGAGAGTGATCAGGTGTTGTTTGTGGATGGATCATGCTTGAGGAATGATGATGGTGTGCTATGTGCAGCATATGCGGTGTGCAAAGTTTCAGAGGTCATGGAAGCATCACCATTGAAAGGAGTGAAATCTGCGCAAGTTGCTGAATTAATAGCATTGACAAAAGCTTGCGAAATTGGGAAAGATTTGAGGACGACTGTGTTGACTGATAGTCAGTATGGATTTGGAGTGGTGCATGATTTTGGCCAACTTTGGCTACAGAGAGGTTTCTTGACATCGAGTGGAACTCCAATAAAGAATGCTGAAATGATTGGAAAATTGCTTGAGGCGATACAGCTGCCTAAGGAGTTAGCAGTTGTAAAGTGTGCTGCCCATGGTCAGGGGGAGGATTTCATAACGATTGGAAATAGGTACGCCAATGATGTCGCGCAATACTGCGCCAAGACAAATCAGTCCATTAATAGGGACAGAGAAGGGGAAATGTCTTTTCTTTCTGTGATGTTTACTAATGTCTTAGAAACATGGGATGAAGTGAAGCAGTTACAAGATGAGGCAGGAGAAGAAGAGAAACAAGATTGGATTAAGGCAGGATGTGCTCCAAGAGAAACAGACCATGTTTGGGTCTACAGAGATGGCAGACCAGTAATGCCCAACTCAATCTTGTCGTCAATGGCAAGGATGTATCATGGCCAGGGACATTTGGGGAGGGACGCGATGGTTACGTCGTTCAAACAAACCTGGTACAATGCAAAGTTCAGGACAATTGCAGAAAGCATCTGTCAGAGGTGTTTAGTTTTTCAGCAATTTAACACTGGGAAAAAGACAGTGGTGAGTCTGGGAACAATAGGCAGAGAAGGAGGTCCTTTTACAAGAATGCAAATTGATTTCATTGAGATGCCCCAAGTGAACAGACTGAGGTATGTTCTAGTGGTAGTCTGTTTGTTTTCAAGGTGGGTGGAAGCTTACCCGACTAGAAGAAATGATGGATTAACAGTGGCAAAGTTACTGTTGAGGGAGTTGATTCCTAGGTACGGGTTTCCAGTAACAGTTGAGTCTGATAGAGGTAGACATTTTCAAAATGAGCTCATGGGTTTGATTTGTGAAGCATTGAAAATACAGCAGAAGCTACATTGTGCATACCGACCAGAGGCTTCTGGTGTGGTTGAGCAGATTAATGGCACGATCAAGAATAGGATTGGAAAAATGTGCTTAGCCACTGGCATGAAATGGCCAGATGTTTTGCCTCTAGTTCTGATGACAATGAGATCTACTCCAGATAGAACTACTGGTTTGAGTCCGCACGAGATAATCATGGGACGTGCTATGCGCCATGCATTCGTGCCTGTCAATAAGTTGGTGACAATAACTGATGACATGATTTTGGATTACTGTAAAGGCCTGGCTGACGCAGTTCATTCTGTGTTTCACCAGGTTGGAGAAGAAGCTACCACACTTGAGAAGAAGCAAGCCCATGATCTGAGTCCAGGAGACTGGGTGAGGATTAAGGTGCACAGAAGAAGAAATTGCTTGATTCCAAGGTGGAGAAGGCCAAGACAAGTTATTCTGACTACGACGACTGCAGTAAAGTGTGCTGGAGTGAAGCACTGGGTACATGCAAGTCATACTCTGAGAGTTCCAAACCCAAAAGAAGGGACTGGTAAAGAGTATTTTGAAGAGTCAGATTCTAGTGATGGTGAAGATACTGAAGATACGGAATCAGTGAGAAAAGAAGCAGAGAGAGCTTCAAGAGAATCACTGCGAGTATCAGAGAGAAGATCAGATTCTGTAAAAGAGCCTGAAGTTTCAAGTAGCAGTGGAGGAAAAAGAAAAGAAAAGAAAAATCACACAGAGACTACTCCTGAACCGGAAGAGGAGGAGATTGAAGAACCACTTGAGATTATACTTGAAGAAGTAGGGTCAGAAAAAGATAGAGAGGGACAGATTGCGGAAGACCCCCGAGGAGGTGTAGGGAACATTCTTGATGAGTCAGGTGAAGGGACAAGTAGACAGCAAGAAGATTGCGTGTCGGAGACCCGAGGAGGGACAGGAGTAGGGAAGTCTCAAACAGTGGTGAAAAAATCTGTGGAGAAGAAGAAAACTGCTGGAAAACGGAAACAAGAGGCACTTGAAACAGATGATGAGGATGAACAAACAGAGGGTCGAGTTCTGAGAAAGAGAACTTGGATTGGAGAAAGAAGTAATAAAGAAATAAAGCCGAAGAAGGTGTTAAGAGGAGACCGTTGGCCTAACAACAGAGTTAAGAGGTTGAGATACAGAGTAATAAGAGCAAATTCATCAAAAGCTGAACAAGTGAATGAAGTTTCGAGTCAAAGTTCAAAAGCTGAAGGAGAAGAATCGAAGGAGTCAAACGAACCAGTGGAAATAAAAAGAGTAAGAAGACCCAACCAAAAGTACAGATCACCGGAATGGTCTTATGTGGCACTGTCTGAAGGAGGAAAAGAAGAAACAGTGAATCGAGATAATCCGGAAGTGGTCTTGAGAGAAGTGGTTGAGGAAGATACTGGTGAAATTCTGAAAGTACTCTTGACTGACATTGGAGAAGAGTCGAGTACTGAGGATTTTGATGTTGGAGATCTGATACAATTTGATGTTGAAGAAATTGAAGTGAAGAATGACAAGTATCCAAACTGAGTGAAAGAAGGATTCACTTGGATCAAGTGAACAAAGAGATCATTTGGATAAACTGAAAGCTGAAGAATTGCTGAAGAATTGAAGAAGTTCAAACAGTAGTGGAATAGTAGAGGCTAAACTAAAATGGCTAACATAGAGGATAATAGAAATAGATGTGCCTTCTTTAAGAGGTGGTGTAGGATGTGCTGCTGTTGTACTGGATTATTAATGCTTCTTTGGGGTGTTTTAGTTTTATTAGTTACTTTTAAAGTAGAGTTTGAAATGCATACAGAGAATGTGACAAATGTAGAGAAGAGTTCACAAAAAGTAATTCCAATTAGAATTAGTAATACTTACATACACAAAGATAGGTCAATTAATAACTTTTCTAGTAATGTTTTTTCGAAACTGTTATATGAATATGTGAAGACAATGGAAGTGAGGGATTGCTATGTCTGTATGCAATTACCTGCATCCGTTTCAGAGGGTGTTACTTATCACCATTTACCAGCTACATATGGTATTTCTTGTAGTATTTTAAGTAGTGTTTTTTATTTGTTAGGGAAAATAGATTATAAGATGTCTAACAGAGATAGTATTTTTGGGCACTTGCCAATGAACAAAGAGTTGAATCCAGCTAAAGAAGCTAACACTTTTGGTGAGATTTTTATTGAAGAAAAAGGATTAACATTAGATTACATTTTTAAGAATAATTTAACTTTCAGTTTGAAAGAAGAGGAGAAAGCTTTCCTGGATATGGTAGAGGAAAGGAGAGTGAACATGCATGAGAAAGCGGGAAAATATGAAGTGAGTGAGACAATTTGGGACATTGAGATGGGAAAAGAGTTGAGAAATGGGGCTAGTCCAACTTTAGCTTTAGACGCACCGCAGAAGGGTAAACTTTGCATTACAAGAAGGAAATCCCAATATGATACATATTTTGTGGGGACTAGTGAGTGCCATGATACATACTTCGTTGCGACAGGTTGGGGTTTCAGAGGTGGAGAAGATATAATTTTTCCAGGAGTGTACTATGTTTGTGGGAACAAGGCTTATTACAAATTGCCTGACCATTGGTATGGCACATGTTATGTGGGCCTGGTTTTTCCTAAGATTTTTCATACAGATAAAATAAGAGATGTAGAATATATTAACTTATTAACACGTTTTAAGAGAGAAACTTGGTCTGAAATTGTGGGTGATATTTTTGGGGTTTTGATTCCAGCAGTGGGAATTTCTTTAAATGCTTATGGAATTCGGAAACTGTCCACAGTGGTTGATCGCTTATCGACAAATACCGCAGGAGGGTTTCTTTTGGTGAATACGGAATTAAATGCCGTACGTGCCATGTCTATGCAAAATCGACTTGCCCTTGATATTCTATTGGCCAAGGAGGGTGGAGTCTGTGGAATATTGAAAGTTCAACATTGTTGCACTTATATTCCTGACGAAAGTAAAGACCTAAAGGTCTATATCAGAAATATTACTGATTTGTATGAAGAATTAGTACCACTTGAAGCTGGGAATTTGTGGACTAAAATAGCTAATAAGATGATAGCTGTTAAGGATTTTATTGCAAAGATAGGTAGTACTATTATAGGTAGAATATTGTTTCCCTTGTCTTGTATAATTGTGGCTTTATTAATAATAAGATTGGTGTGTGTGTGTTGTAAAAACAGGGGAGGGAGGAAGAAATTGAATAAGGAAAAGAAAAACAAGAGGTTGAAGAGAGAACCTCAAGAAATTGAACTAGAAGAATTGAGGGAGAGTGTTTATTTAGAGACAAAAAGGGATGATGAAAGAGTGATTGGTGTTTAATGATTGTGTAAGGGGAAAAGACATTTCTGATTTCTCCTAAAATGGGACTAAATTTTCACTCATTTTTTTTTTGGGTTTATTTGGTGATAAAATCACCAAAGGGGGGATTGCTGGAGCAGAGTTTTCATTTAGAAAATTCAGGGGCTTTTGAAGCTCTAGTATGTCTATGCGTTTTTATTAATTATTAATGAATAACAATTAATTATTTGTCTTGTGCAAGTGTGTTTTATTAATCAATCCGTTTGTCTTAACATAAGAGAAAGTTACACGAGGGTTAGCATGCGTGTGCTGTTTCTGTTTTCTAAAAAATAATGTGCAAGTTTTCATGTTTAAACGTTGCTGTGTGCTGTTTATTTTGAGCACAAAACGCTGTCTGAATTAATGTTTTGTTTATGTTGCAAAAGCTAGATAAATACATACACATAAGGGTATTAGTGGGGTTAACACTGTTTAATCACTATGCTGTAGTAACGTTTATTTTGTCTCTTTAATTAAGATGGTCTATTGTGGCCTATGGAGGCCTGTGTTAAGATGGCTGAATTTTGAAGCCCGTCCGTGATTTGTAAAATGAAAGACGTGACGAGGGAGACCCCTGCTGGAAATGGTCCTGAAGTTGACTGACCATGGTCTTCGTATGAAAACTTTCCATGAGGACAGCAGCAGTTTTGGAGGATCTCCAAAAGAAATGAAACATCCAGGGTAGCCTTGGGAAACAAAGGAGTTTTAGAAATGAACAATGAATTGTGGTTCGGCTGCCGAGGGAAGTTGAACAAATCGGATACTTTAATAGTTTCTTGGTTCCTGTTCCGTAGTTTCCGTCTTGTGACTTTTCCTGAGCGGAGATATTCAGATGTAGCAACGTTACATTTCTTCCTTCTCGCTCTGCTCAGTGATTCAGTGTATATTGCAAACTTTATGTGTGTTTCCATTGTAATTTTTACTATAAAAAATGTTAGCTTAGGGAGGGCTTTGCCACTTGCCATTTTGCCTTTGCCGCGTGAATCTGCGTTGCTGAGGATCGATGCTGAGGGACTTCGTCTTGAGAGACTTTACCGAGAGACTTGTCCTGACCCGTTCTGACACTTATTTAGAATAGGTAACTATGAGAAATGATTTATTCTGATTGATTTACTTTGACTAATTTTAGATAAAGCAATATAATTTTAAACATGGTGTTGAATTTTCTTTCTTGTCAATTATTGGGTTTATATTTCTGATCATTATTGTATATGTTGTGTAGATTATGTTATTGATTAGGACGGTCACAAAACCAGATCTGATCGACCTGATATCGATGCAGGGTGTTTAGGTGTTTTCTTTCCACAGGTTTATTGCTGGTAGAGTATTTGAGCGTGTGTTAGTGAAATGGGCCCTAGCGTATGATGAATGTATGTGCGTGTAACTGTGTGATTACTCTATCCGTGGTAGTGGGCATATTTTAGATACCCTGATCCCTATCAGTTGCATTTATATATATTTTTTTATACCATCACTTATGTCGTACTGTATTTGTCCCAGAACAATGTGCTGCACAGCTAAACACTTATAAGGCTAAAAGGCAAGACCTATTGGCTATGCCAATGCTTGTTTCTTACAGCAATGATATCAGAGTCTTTTTATACCGGCTGCCAAAATTAATGTCCATTCCAAGAAAAAGTGTTGTATCAGATATGAATATACTTGTTGCCCAGGTTATCGAGGGGTATCTGTGGTGCCAAGAATCAAGAATTCCCGACCGATGGGGCCTTGGCTGACCGCTGAGGAAGATGGTTGGTTCTTAGAGTGGCTCTGAAACCCGGCAACCTCATCCCCGTAATTCTGATAAACCATCTATCCCCTGGCAGCAATCACAAGATGTGCCAACAATTGTTGAATCGCAGGGATGCCATGGTAATGCCGGAAATCAATCAACAGCCCCGGATGGCGACAGCCCCTGCCTTAATTTTGATGCGACGGAGACCGCAGGGGCACGAGACAATCCGGGATGTATGCAGAGCTGAGCCCCACTGCTTATCAGTGCAGTCACCGTGTCTACACCTTGGTGCCTGCACTCGGAGGGGCGGAGAGCCTACTTTCTTCTCCCCTTCTCCCCAACAGCCTATGTGGGACAGTGTCGCAGCACCTGGGAGGCGGCAGCCTTGTGCGTCATCCTACCCGAGGGGACGTCTGGATGGACGGCAGAGTACTGCCCTTGAGGACGCCTTGCCATGAGATATCCTTTACTGCCTGCCACTGCTGGACTCTCAGTGGCGGTGGCAGCCCTGTAGGAGTGGTGTGGCGATCACCCAGCGCAGTATCGCTGGCACAGGTGGGCGGCTGGTGAATATAGCATGCTACCGCGCATGCAATCACATTGCGTTCCTCAACGACTTGCAGTAGATGCCGCTCTTACATTCGGAATAGTATAATTTACTATTCCAACTGCAGCCCATGCAACAGTAGGGAAGGTGTAGGAATAGTAAATAATACTGTTCCTTATGTTAGAGCGCCATCTACTGCAAGTCGATGTAATGACTTGCGTAGTAATGGCATCGCGTTCTAACAACGCGGTCGTTGTAACACCCACGTTATAAAGATATCGCGGTTTAATGACAGAGTTGTGAAGGTTGTTTCCCGCGGCTGGTTGTATGTCGCAGAATAAGAGAACGATGGGGTCTGAGGCCTCAGAGACCGCTTTGGGGGCATGGGAGGAAAGAAGTACCCTTTAACACAACTACAAGAATTGCCCTGAATTATGTTGTGAGTGTTGCTGCGACGGTATGTGGAAGGGCCTGTCAAACTATTATGAATTGCAGCCTGAGTCCTGCGCCTGGCCTCTGTGATGGGGATGCCCCCACTGTGGCAACATACCGTTTCTCTGGCAGTGCAAACGTTGGCCCTCGCTTTCACATTGGGCCCTGTAGTGACTCAATTGTGCTTCCTGAGGTGGCTTCACACGAGCTGATTGGGGCTCTGTGAGTGGCCTTGGAGGCATTGTGGGGTTGGATGAATGGAGTGAGAAACCTGACAAGCCGAGTTGAGTGCCCGTGTGCGCCCACAGGTAGAAGGCGGAGAATATCCTGGTTTCCCTTCTGGCCCCTCATGTTTCCATCTCTGACGCTCCTACAAAATGACAGTTGGAAAGAATATGCAGGTAATCATCAAACTAAATTGGCCAAATTGACGCTCCCCAAAGGGTCGTTAATTTGTCAGATGGGCATTCAGAAATATTCAGCCTCCCCTGCCAGCCTCCGAGAGTGCCACCCTGTCTCGCCACTATATCATGGGAGCTATACACAGGGTGTGATCTGCGTTGGAGATGCGCATTGACTCAGTCACAGCAGTGGTCTCGCTGATGGATGTATGACGTTACAACGCATGCTTTTACACCGCATGACGTTACAACGCATTTTTTACACCGCAAGATCTGTTACAACGCCAGCCTTTACAACGCATGCTTTTACAACGACGTACACTAGATGGAGTGCTGACATTAGAAATGTATAATTTACTATTCTAACTCCAGTCCACGTTGCAGTAGGGAAGGTGTGTGGATAGTAAAACTACACTATTTCTAATGTTAGCACGCCATCTAGTGCATTTCGTTGTAATGGCATGCGTTGTAATGGCATGCGTTGTAACAGATTTCGCGTTGTAATAGTTTCGTTGTAATGGTAGTGCGGTGTAAAAGTTGCGTTGTAAAGGTTGTTCACCCTCGCTGATGCGAGTGGACCTCCAGAACATTAGGGCGAGTGAAGGAGGTGGAGGATTCAGCAGCAACTCATCGCAAGAACACAGAAGTCCTCAAGGTACAGGTCGGCGAACTACATGTTATAAATAAAATCCCAGAAGCTAGGCTTGAAGATTACGCAAGCAGGTCCTGGTGAAATAATGTACGCATTCTGGGAGTCCCTGAACACGCAGAGCAGCCGGCGACAGACTTATTTGTGGATGAACTGATCCTTAAACACCTTCAGGCCTGCGGCCTCTAAATATTGTTCCATACAAAAGGGCTCAACAAGTGCCTGTTGGATGGCCTAGACCCGGTGCTCCGCCATGACCTATACTTGCCCACATCTTCAAATTTTGCAACTGCAATGTGGTGCTTCAAACTGCCAGCCGTGCTCCTCCAGTGACTTATGATAACGCAACCATAAGTTTTTCTCTTGATTTCACATTACAAGTTCAGAGGTGTCAGGTACCCCACAAGACTCACCTCTGCTTGTGAAGCAATTCCGCAGAGACGACAAGAGCGCCCGTCCCTGTACCCACCTGACCCTCGTGGACAGTATGACCCAGCGGAGATGAGATGGACGCAGGGAAGGGAGCCAGCAAGAAGGTAGTGGGTTGGTGTGTAGGGTATCTCGAAATTAACTGGAAAACAGGAAAGACCCAGTTCAGTAAGGACCCCAACTCCCCCTCTTTCACACACCCGTAATCCACACACAGAATACCCGTGTCGTCAATTCTGGAGACTCACCAGTGCTCTGCAGACCACGGGATGCAGTCTGACGTGTAGCTCAGTCAAGTAGTATCCAGGCGAGGTGCTGCACTGCAAGCTCCTCAGCATAACAAGGAAAGCGCTCCTGCGCGTGATGTAGAACGAAAATGCCCACCTACCACAGTGTGACACCGGGTACCCCTTATGCGTGTCTGTGTGGCAGGGGGATCGTAACCGGAAGTTAAGGCTGCCCTGGAATCGTGCTCCAGCGCGGAGAAACCAAGTTGAGACTGATAAGCGCACATGCGCTGTGAAACTCAAGAGAAACCCCAAGCGCTCCTGCGCGGTTGGACCAAACTAATCATAAATCGCTCCTGTGCGGTGAAAACAAAACAACCATAAAGCGCTCCAGTGCGGTGAAAACAAAAATGACTAGACAGTGCTCCAGCGTGGTGAAAACAAAATAACCATAAAGCGCTCCAGCGCGGTGAAAACAAAGACAAACCCCGCAACGCTCCTGCGTTTGCAAGGCTCAAGGATCTGTGTATGTTTAATACCTCGACTCGTCCCCAGCGTAGTGGTAAAAGCCCTCCAGCACCGCCACAGCGGAGAGAGATTCTGCTCGCGTCCGACGCTTCTCGGCTCCAGGACAATCCTCACGACTCGGGGAACTTCCAAAAGAATTTGAAGCGTAGAACCGGTGGGAAACGCGATGTTTATGCGTTTCCCCGGAAGTGCTTTCGTGACCTTTCGTCTTCGGTCGAAAGACTAGACCGGGACTCAACCTCCACCCGGAAGTGAGTCATGCGGTCATTTCTGTGTGTGTATTGCGGGGGCACCGGCAAGCGCCGTGAACACGACAGTACCCCCCCACTGAAACAGGTCCCCCCCCAACACCCCCGGAAACTCAAAAAGGGGAAGCAGGGCGGGGGCTCAAGGGATGACTCAGATGAAAGGCGCGGACTAGAACGGGAGCATGGCGAACATGGGACAAAGGCTCCCAAGACCGCTCATCCGGGCCAAACCCCTTCCAGTCTACCAGGTAGAACAGCTTTCCCTTGGTGCGACGAGACCCCAGGATGGCCCTGACCTCATACTCAACATGGTCCTCCACCACCACCGGAGAAGGAGGAGAGGGAACAGAGCCACCAGAACGGACAGGCTGCAGCAGGGAGACATGGAAAACCGGGTGGATCTTCATGTGCGGAGGAAGAGAGAGCCTCATAGCCACAGGATTAACCACCTTCTCAATGACAAAGGGACCCACGAAACGGGGCAACAGTTTCTTGGGGCCATGCACGTTGAGGTGCTGAATGGACAGCCACACCTGGTCTCCCACGCAGTACACGGGCTCTTTCTGTCGATGAGCGTCAGCATGTGTCTTGTAGGTGTCCTTTGCCTTGGCCAACTCAAACCGTGCTTGCTGTGCTTGCTGCCAGAGTCTGCGCAGGGAATCATGATAGGCACGTACTGTCGGCAACATGCTGGCCCGGGGTGCCTCCCAAGCAGAGGTGCGAGGGTGCCGACCGTGGAGACAAAAGAAGGGGGACATGCCGATGGCCGAATGCCTGCTGTTGTTGTAGGCGTATTCCGCCATCCAGAGTACCTCGGACCATTCTTTTTCAACTATAAGCAGCAAACAACGGAGGTGCTGCTCCATGGTGTGGTTCGTTCTTTCGGCCTGGCCGTCGGTCTGGGGGTGGTACGCTGAGGATAAGCGCACTTCCATCTCGAGGATCAGGCACACCTCCGTCCAGAAGCGGGACACGAATTGCGATCCCTGGTCCGTTATGACCACCGATGGAATGCCATGGAGGCGCACCACCTCGTGCACGAAGATCAAGGCCAGTTCCGCAGCTGTGGGCAATTTCAACAAGGGTACGAAATGTGCCATCTTGGAGAGATGATCTACAATGGTGAGAACCGTGGTATGTCCCGTCTTGGTGAGCGGTAGTTCCACCACGAAATCCATGGAGATGGTGTGCCACGGATACGGTGGCACAGGAATGGAACGCAGAAGACCAACAGGGGGCTCCGATCTGTTTTTACTCAAAAGACAAACGGCACAGCACGTTAAATGGTTCCTCGTGTCGGTCACTATTGTTGGCCACCAAAACTGTCTTTGTACGAGCTCCAGCGTCTTATGAAAACCAGGGTGGCCTGATAGGACATGATTGTGGCACAGACTGACCGCCTTTTGCTGGCTGGGCAACCCAGGTAGGTATAACCGTTCTCCTCGATACAGCAAACCCTCCATGCAAGTCACCCCTTTGTGTCCTTCTGCCAGAGCCTCTAGGTCGGACTGCTTCGTGTCCCTTTTCACCTGAGCCATGAACTCCGAGGATGTTACCACGCCCTGGAAGTGTTTCTCTGAGATGATGGGAACCGGCTCGGTGAGGTCAGCTTCCTCGTCGGACTCTCCTAGCCGTGATAGGGCATCGGCTTTGGCATTTTCTTTCCCAGGTCGTAACGTGATCACAAAGTCGTATTCGTTGAAGAATAGGGTCCACCGAAGCTGTCGGGCGGTGAGGGCACGTGCTGACCGTGGAAACTGGAGGTTCCTGTGGTCAGTGTAGATGGTTACGGTGTGTTTGGCGTCTTTTAGGAAGTGGCGCCATTCCTCGAATGCGGTCTTGATAGCCAGAAGCTCCCTGTCGGACACCGTGTAGTTGCGTTCCGCGGGTTGGAGTTTCTTGGAGTAAAAGGCCACCGGATGCAACTGTCCTGTGCTGGTGCTTCGTTGGGAGAGCACGCCCCCTAAGGCATCTTTAGAGGCGTCCGCCTCCACCACGAAGGGCTGCTCGGTGTCAGGGTGCACCAGAACCGGGGCTATGGTAAAACGCCTTTTAAGTTCTTGGAAAGCGTAGTCTACTTTCTGATCCCAACCGAAGCGCACTCCTTTGCGCAACAAGCGTGTAATAGGGGCTACCATCTCGGAGAAACCTGTGATGAATCTACGGTAGTAGTTGGAAAAACCGAGGAACCGTTGAACCCCTTTCACGGACTCCGGAGGAGGCCAAGAGAGGATGGCTTCTACTTTCTTGTTGTCCATCTGGATGCCTGCTGGAGTGATGATGTGCCCCAGGAACTCAACAGAGGTGACGTGAAAAACGCTCTTCTCCAGTTTCACGTACAAACGATGTCTTCCCAGCTGTTGAAGGACGGAACAGACGTGCTGTACGTGTTCTGCTTTGGTCTGTGAAAAAATCAAGATATCGTCTATGTAGACAATACAGAAGACGTCTATGAAGTCCCTCAACACCTCGTCTATGAAGTACTGGAATGCTGCGGGGGCATTACAGAGTCCGAAAGGCATGACCTGGTATTCGAACAGGCCAAATTTTGTCCGGAAAGCAGTCTTCCATTCGTCACCCTTTCGGACTCTGACAAGATGGTAAGCACCCCGCAGGTCGAGCTTAGTATATATAGAGGCGTTTTTAACCTGCTCCAGGAGGTTGGTGATCAATGGTAGCGGGTAACGGTTCTTCACGGTGATGGCGTTCATCGCCCGAAAGTCTATACAGGTCCTCAGATCACCCTCCTTCTTCGACACGAAGAAAAGAGGAGAGGAAACCGGAGACCTGGAATGACGAATGAAACCGTTGTCCAGATACTCGTCCAAATAGGACCGAAGGTGAAGGTTCTCCTTCTCCGTGAGAGAATATATTCTGCTGCATGGCAACGTGGAGCCGGGGATCGGGTCTATTCGGCAGTCGAACGACCGATGTGGTGGCAGAGTGTTGGCTCCCTTTTTGTCGAACACTTCAGCCAGGTCCTGGTATTCCTCTGGTATGGCTGCTTGGGAAACCATCCCCATGCCTTGTAGGGGCAGCGATCGTGCTTGTATGGAGCGTTCTCCCAGGAGGTATTCCTTCGCATAACAGGTCCCACAACAGTGCTCCGAGTCCAAATGTATCAATCTGGACACCCAATCAATGCGGGGATTGTGCTTCACCAACCACGGCAATCCCAATATTACCTTGAATTGAGGAGCGTCGATGACGTCAAAGCTAATGGACTCGGCGTGGTGATTAACAAAGGACATAGTCATGTTCTCAGTTCGATGTCTGATAGGGCCGGAAGTTAGGTCCGTTCCATCAACAGCCTTGACGTTTTCGGGTTGGGCTTTTGACACCCTGTTCATGCCCAAGGCATTTGAGTATACGGTATCGATAAAACAGCCAGTTGCACCGGAGTCCACCATAGCAGTTACCTGCCAGGTTCTGCCCGCATGATTCTGTAATGTGACTTCCACCCCCACGTGGTGACTGCCGTCGAAAACAGCAGGGATCGCTAAGGTGCAATACGAAGAACCCAGAGGACGGATCCCGTTGTCTACTGGGTTACCTCGTTTCCCGTCTTGTCATCCTTGGTGATGGGTAATGCAAAAGGCCTTCTGCTCCGAGGTTTAGTAGGCTTCACCGGACATTCCCTAACGAAGTGTCAGCTTTTTCCACAGTACAGGCATTGGTTCTGCTTCCTCCTCCGTTCTCTTTCTTGACTTGTCAAGGGCCCTCTTATGCCCCCGATTTGCATGGGTTCCGTTGCCTCGCCCTGGGGAGTGGGTTCCTCTCTGGTCTTGTCCATGCCTTTGTTCCCAAAGGACAAGAAACGGTTGTCACTGCCTTTTCCCTTCTCGGTCCTTCTTTCCTGCAGTCGGAAATTAATTTTCACCACCAGATCGCTGAAAGGCCCTATTTTGTCTGGCGTGTTGGGTAACTGTGAGATGAGATCTTTCAGGTCATCGCGTAATCCCCGATAGAACACCGATACCTTCTTATCCTCAGGCCAATGGGACTCGATCACAAGCCTGCTGAACATGGTGATGTAGTGAAGCAGGTCCTGGTTGCCTTGTTTTAGGTTGAGCAACTCATTGTCCGCTGCTTGCACAAAGGTGTGATGAGCGAACATAAGTCGCATGGCTTCCTTGAACGTTGGTAGGTGGTGTAGCATGGGATCGTCATGTTCTACCAATGCAATGGACCACTGAGCTGCGCCCATGTACGACAGGATGTAGGCTACCTTGGATGCGTCGTTGGGAAAAGCCGCATTCCTGGCCATGAAATGCAAGTGGCATTGATGGATGAAGATGCCGTACTTGGTACTATCACCGTAGAAGCGTTCAGGTGGTGCCAGCTGTACGGGATGAGGGGCGATGACTTGAATGGCTGTGTTCTGGTTGGTGGCAGCGGAGGACCCCCCAAATGTAAACGTAGGCTGTCTCAAGAGGCCTTCCTGCATGACCCTGGGGCTAGGGGTAGTTCCCCACGGACTGGTGACCCCGGCTGCCATCTGGCCCTGTAGGGCGGTTATGTTGTGGCGTAAACTGAGGTTCTCTGCATGCATGGCGGCCAGCATGATGGCTATGTCTTGTAACGTAACCTCCGGGTCGCCCATGTCATTTAGGCGGAATGGTTAACGTGGGCTTCGAATTCTGTCAGGTACCCCACAAGACTCACCTCTGCTTGTGAAGCAATTCCGAAGAGACGACAAGAGCGCCCGTCCCTGTACCCACCTGACCCTCGCGGACAGTATGACCCAGCGGAGATGAGATGGACGCAGGGAAGGGAGCCAGCAAGAAGGTAGTGGGTTGGTGTGTAGGGTATCTCGAAATTAACTGGAAAACAGGAAAGACCCAGTTCAGTAAGGACCCCAACTCCCCCTCTTTCACACACCCGTAATCCACACACAGAATACCCGTGTCGTCAATTCTGGAGACTCACCAGTGCTCTGCAGACCACGGGATGCAGTCTGACGTGTAGCTCAGTCAAGTAGTATCCAGGCGAGGTGCTGCACTGCAAGCTCCTCAGCATAACAAGGAAAGCGCTCCTGCGCGTGATGTAGAACGAAAATGCCCACCTACCACAGTGTGACACCGGGTACCCCTTGTGCATGTCTGTGTGGCAAGGGGATCGTAACCGAAAGTTAAGGCTGCCCTGGAATCGTGCTCCAGCGCGGAGAAACCAAGTTGAGACTGATAAGCGCACATGCGCTGTGAAACTCAAGAGAAACCCCAAGCGCTCCTGCGCGGTTGGACCAAACTAATCATAAAGCGCTCCTGCGCGGTGAAAACAAAACAACCATAAAGCGCTCCAGCGCGGTGAAAACAAAAATGACTAGACAGCGCTCCAGCGTGGTGAAAACAAAATAACCATAAAGCGCTCCAGCGCAATGAGAATGAAGACAAACCCCTCAACGCGCCTGCGTTTGCAAGGCTCAAGGATCTGTGTATGTTTAATACCTCGACTCGTCCCCAGCGTAGTGGTAAAAGCCCTCCAGCACCGCCACAGCGGAGAGAGATTCCGCTCGCGTCCGACGCTTCTCGGCTCCTGGACAATCCTCACGACTCGGGGAACTTCCAAAAGAATTCGAAGCATAGAACCGGCGGGAAACGGGATGTTTATGCGTTTCCCCCGGAAGTGCTTTCGTGACCTTTCGTCTTCGGTCGAAAGACAAGACCGGGATTCAACCTCCACCCGGAAGTGAGTCACGCGGTCATTTCTGTGTGTGTATAGCGGGGGCACCGGCAAGCGCCGTGAACACGACAAGAGGTGAAATAGAAATATTTATTAGTCAATTAAAACCATAAACAAAATCACACAATTTAAAAAATAGATATACAAATGGATAAAATGGCGATTTGTCATACAACTAATACAGCCACCAATCCTCACACTACAGGCCTTTTTGCTTTCTTCAACTTTCCATCCTAGGTATTGTAATCGGGATACCAAGCACTAAGCTACATTGGATAAAAGTAACTAAACAGGGCTAATCTTTACCCTAATATCTAAAAACACAGGCTTGCCATGCAGATAGCTAAAAAAGTCCTGCAAATGAATTGATCTATGAAATCAAAGTGCATATAAGCAGGGCCGAGGCCGGTGTAAATACAGGGCCTGATCGACTATCAGTCCCTGCAGTTAAAGAGCGTTTGTACAAGACTTCACCTCATTAAACGGTATAAAAATAGACAAAGTAATTATCTGAACCTAACGGGATAGGGAGTAGCTGATCGGTTCAATCGCTAGCAGCCCATCCTTAACAATTATCTGTGCATGATAAGTTAACATTTTATGAGTTATAACGTTTTAAAGTTACATTCACGGACCCCCTCCAAAATCCACCTCGCATAACCTGTTAGCTGATCATTTTCTTAAATATTTTCAATAACTGAGTCAGTCTAATGTTCAGCATGATGTTGTTTGGGTGGATAGACTCCACCAGTGCAGGCCTGCACGACCTACTTCCCCCTTCAAGGAACTCCAGCCTTAATAGAAATCTACGTTGAGCCATCAAAACAGGACAAAGACGAACAATATGAAGCAGTGTTTCATTCCCCTGGTGGCATAAACGACAGGACCGATCTTCGCTTAGACCGGACATCCTCCATTTTGGCATGAGGTCTAGCGTGGGTATTTCTCTGAATCTTAGGGCCAGAAATGACTGTTTTATCTTCCGGTGGAAGGGAGCGGCTAACAGGGCTGATTCTCTTAGGGTGGAGTACAATTTCAACACCAGCCGCCAGCGAAGTCTAGAAAGGATTTCTTTGTCTGCCACCCAACTTTGCAGTTTAATTGATTTATTTACTAGATTCTTAAAGGTTTGCCCAAAGATATTAGAGGACCAAAGGTCACCCAGTCCAAGCGTCCTAATGCTGTTTTCTAAGTATTTCTTGTGAGCACCATTTCCCTGTTGCAAGTTAATTTCAGTCCACACTAGATTAGCCAGGGTGTTTTCCGCTGCTGCTCGCAGGTTATGACAAAGCTTCACAAACGCCGCATGTCTAGCAAGTGTCTGTTTTGTAAGCAGAAATTCAAGTCGGATTTGCGCAGGAGAGGCAGACTTGGGGAGCTTAAAGATTTGCTTATAGGCACTTATCATCAGTTGTTCTAACAAAAGAGCATCCTCGCCCAGCATAATCTCCGTTCCGTAAGCAAGGGTTGGCAACAGTTTGGCTTTCATACCTGAACCCATGGGCTTTAGATCGTGGCCTTGGATAGATCTAGCCAGTGACGAAAAGCCATAATTGAGGGCCTGTGCTTTCAACCTTATCGCCTTCTTCTGGGAAACAAAGGAGCCATTTACATCTATTTTCACTCCTAGGTATACATAGTTTGACCTCGTCAATTTTGTTTTCTTTGATAAACCATTTAATATTAATCTTAGAAGGACGATTGCACACCATCATGCTTGTCTTCGAAAAATGTATTTCCAGGCCATTCTTTTCGGTGTATGCTCCAAGAGTGTTAAGCAGCCTTTGAAGTCCTATTCGAGTATTGCTGAACAGCACCAGATCGTCAGCGCAGAGGATGTGTGACATTTGTTGCCCTCCAACGGTCGGAGCATGAGCCTTCTGTTCGTCTAGCTCAGTGGAGAGGTCTGCTAAAAATAAATTAAAGAGAAAGGGGGCTAGGACACAACCCTGTTTTACACCTAGAGTGGTTAGCACCTTCCTTGATACACACGAGCCATCTCCGAATATAGCAGCCTAATTGCTTGTAGGATGTTCGGTGGGATACCCCATCGCTGAAACTTGGCCCACAATTTGTCTCGGGGGACACCGTCAAAAGCTGCTTTGAAGTCTACAAAGCACAGGAAAAGGGGTGTCCTAGTTGCTTTTGCTCTGTTCCTGATTAGGCTCAGGGCCATAAGATTGGTTAAAGTACCTTGGCCCCTTTGGAAGCC